>NC_079319.1:95494170-96811670 GCF_029931775.1 Euleptes europaea
CCATCAAAGCGTTAGAAATGTTCATGGCCATCCTGGCCAAGGACAGTGAATGGTCAGCTCACACCTAGAAGCTGACACAGTGACTTGGGGGTGTGAGGGACTACAATGATTCTATGATTGTATCATCCTGAATATTTCAGGAAAAGGAATCTTTGACCCACAGAAGAGATAATATCTTCTGAACAGATAAGTCTATTGGTACAGAGGGAAAGGGTTCCATTTTGACTGGTCTGTTCTAGCTGAGTACATCTCAAGGAAGCAGCTCTCAAGCCTGAGCACCATCTTGATGGTTGCCATTACCATGTGGAGCAGACAAGGGGCACGCTGTCTAGACAAAGACACTGAGGTAGTAGGAAGCTTTTTGAACTCTGTAACTTCTACAATAAAGAGCCTGCACTAGAACAAGATTAGGTAGGGCATGTATAGAGCAAGGGACAGGGGAACACCATTCTTTTGTATTCCTTGCTCAATTTGTTGCTGTGCAGACCATGTGTGTGTGGACTCTTTAATATTCTGATTGATGGTATTTGCTCTCTGTACCACACAGACTTCCATGGTTCAAAAACACTATTTTAAAAGGGTGCCAGGGAAAGGGAGGCGGTCCATTGTTAAACTGGATAAACTGGAGGAGAGGAGAGAAGAGTTATGTAAGCCACCTTGAGTCCCCACTGGGGAGAAAGGTGGAGTAAAAATGAAGGAAATAAAATTAATAAGTAAATAAATTGTTATTTCCTCAGGAGTGTGCAAGTGTGGTAATTCGTCCACATGGTAACCAGTTGCTGGGTAGCGGGAGATGCAAACACTAGGTGGAGCCTCAGAATGGCAATGCAAGAAGGGAGGCTGAGAATACTGGCCCTCTTGCGGGTAATTCCTAAAATGCCCACTGTACCAAAGGAGAAATGAGCAAGGGAAACCCCTCCGAGGGTCATGAGAACAGGGAGAACATGGTGGAGACCGCTGGGAAACGATGCCTTGGACGGCTGAATGGAGCAGTGCTCACAGCTCAGTAGAGCTGTTCCTCCATGGGCAGCACACACAAATATGGGAACTTTGGTTAGCCCTTCTCCACTGCATAAGACTGTGTCCTTAACCGTTCCCTCCACTGATACCATTTCCAGGATGTTCTGTCTAAACCCACCTGTCTCCTTTCCTGAGTTGACATGGATTTGAGGAACATTCAGATTTGGATATCTCAGCTGGGAGGGAGAGGCGGTGGGTTAGAAGCAAAGAATTAGTTTTAGCCTCTCTGAGCTAACTAGGTACAGTGAGGGAAAAGTATTTGATCTCCTGCTGAATTTGCCAGTTTGCCCTCTGACGAAGAAATGACCAGTCCATAATTTTAATGGTAGGTCTATTGTTATTCTGTCTCTCACAGCTACAACAGGAAAACCCTCAGAAACCCAGAAGACAAAAGTCAGAGATTGATGTGCATTATAATGAGTGAAATAAGTATTTGATCCCTTTGCAAAAGATGACTTAGTACTTGGTGGCAAAACTCTTGTTGGCAATTACAGAGGTCAGACGTTTCTTGTAGGTGGCCACCAGGTTTGCACACATCTCAGGAGGTATTTTGTCCCACTCCTCTTTGCAGATCCTCTCCAAGTCAGTAAGATTTCGAGGCTGATGTGTAGCTACTCGAACCTTCAGCTCCCTCCACAGATTTTTGATGGGATTAAGATCTGGAGACTGGCTAGGCCACTCCAGGACCTTAATGTGCTTCTTCTTGAGCCACTCCTTTGTTGCCTTGGCCGTGTGTTTTGGGTCATTGTCATGCTGGAATACCCATCCTCAACCCATTTTCAATGCCCTGGCTGAGGGAAGGTGGTGCTCACCCAAGATTTGATGATACATGGTCCCGTCCATCGTCCCTTCGATGCGGTGAAGGTGTCCTGTCCCCATAGCAGAAAAAAACCCCCAAAGCATAATATGTCCCCCTCTATGTTGGACGGTGGGGATGGTGCTCTTGGGGTTGTAGGTAGCATTCCTCCTCCAAACACGGCGAGTTGAGTTGATGCCAAAGAGCTCGATTTTGGGCTCATCTGACCACAACACTTTCACCCAGTCCTCCTCTGGGTCATTCAGATGTGCATTGGCAAACTGCAGACGGGCCTGTACATGTGCTGTCTTGAGCAAGGGGACCTTGCGGGCTCTGCAAGATCTCAGTCCTTCACGGAGTAGTGTGTTACCAACTGTTTTCATGGAGACTATGGTCCCAGCTGCCCTGAGATCATTAACAAGTTCCCCCCATGTAGTTCTGGGCTGCTTCATCACCGTTCTCATGATCATTGCAACTCCACGAGATGAGATCGTGCATGGAGCCCCAGACCGAGGGAGGTTGATAGTTAGGGTTAGGGTTGTCACCTTCTCACCAATCTGCTTGGCAATAGTCTTGTAGCCCAGTCCAGCCTTGTGCAGGTCTACAATCTTGTCCCTGACATCCTTGGACAGCTCTTTGGTCTTGGTCATGGTGGCTAGTTTGGAATCTGATGGATTGATTGCTTCTGTCGACAGCAGAACCCTAACCCTAGTCTGGCTGGTTGATAAGGGATCAAATACTTATTTCACTCATTATAATGTACATCAATCTCTGACTTTTGTCTTCTGGGTTTCTGGGGGTTTTCCTGTTGTTATTCTGTCTCTCACAGCTACAATAAACCTACCATTACAATTATGGACTGGTCATTTCTTCGTCAGAGGGCAAACGGGCAAATTTAGCAGGGGATCAAATACTTCTTTCCCTCACTGTATGTGTCTGCTTCCTAAGCCCTCCGGTGAAGTGATCCATTCTAGCCCTGGTCTCAGGCTTGCTGATGATTGTACCATCTGATGTTTCCATCAGCAGCAGCTTACTTCCCCTATACACCACTTTTCTTTTTACCAATGACCACTTCGCCCTTATCTCCTTCTCCCCAGCCAGCCTCTGGTGAGTATTTGTCATGTCTTGGCTGCTGAACAGAACTGGACAGCAAACCTGTGAACAAAGGAAGGGTCAAGCATCCCCAAGTGTTTGCGCGCACGCACACACACACACACACACACACAGATAATTAAATATGGGCTTTAGTACAATTGCCAAGCTTTTTGCCAGATGACAACAATATATTCTTAAAAGGAAGAATCCTTTTCCTTCAGTTCTGCTTCTAATCCCTTGCTTTAAAGCACCCCAACATAACAAAGAACCATTCTCGAAGCCAAAGGCATGCTGCAACACATGGGCACACTGTAAATTAAAAAAAATAAATACCTTGTCATTAAAGAGCAGGCGCCCAAACAGATGCTTGGCTTCTTCAAGACTTCCTTCCAAATAAACTGCCCCTGTATGACAGAAGGTGCCAGAAGAAAGACCAACATTAATATCCCGGAATTTGCAGGGCGGCTAACTGCAAACATGATGTTGCAAACCAGTAAAGCCACTTCAGAAAAATGGCACTGAATGTTCTGGAAGAGGTGAGGGGAAGAAAGAACAGTATATTTTTTATGTTACGATAAGCATCCTATTAGAAAGGCTAACAACGCAGGGTGCCCGTCTAAGCCCACAGTCATAACTGGATTCCACAGATTTAAGACACAGATGCATATTAGGTCTTCTGAAAATGGGTAGACTGTTCCACAACAGCCCTAGGCAACTTGTTCTATAGCCCAATGCTCTTTGCATTTGGAAAATGTATCCTACCCTTTATCTGTTTTGCTGACATAAGCCTATTTGATGCTGCCATACCCTTCAGAGGCCCTAATAATTATCCTCCTCTTTTCATGAAATGCTTTTGAACGCCATTGCCTTCCTGCTGGAAACTTTATTTCTCCAAATGAAACACGTCTAGTGCCTTCCCCATCTTTCCTCAGGTGCCATGTCACGGGTCCCCAAAGCCTTAAACCTTGGGCTGTCATCATAGAATCATAGAGTTGGAAGGGATCACAAAGTCATCTAGTCCAACCCCCTGACAATGCAGGAAATTCACAACTACCTCCACCCCCCCCCACAACCCTTACTCCATGCCCAGAAGATGGCCAAGATGCCCTCCCTCTCATGCTGACAGACGTCCATCTAGCGTCTGCTTAAAAACCTCCAGGGAAGGAGAGAACTCCCCATTTTGTTGACGTCCTCCTCACAAAAGGGTACTCAACTAGACACAGCACTCTACCCAAATGTTAGTTATCGCTGAATGCCGCCGTATGATTGCTTCTGAGGTTACTGTATTCACAGCCTTTTTAGTTAGCACAAAGACTGGCGTTCACTTTTCTCAGTCTTTCTTTGCAACGCCGCCAGACTGCTGACTCATAACTGGAGTCAGAAGCAAGGCCATTGGAAAAATATTCAAACCTTATATGCCAGAAGCCCCATATAAACTGGAGGTTCCTTGGGACACGTTCATCAGATAAATGAATAGCCCCCAGAAGTTACAGCCCTGACCTGGATGGCCCAGGCTAGCCTGATCTCGTCAGATCTCAGAAGCTAAGCAGGATCAGACCGGGTTAGTATTTGGATGGGAGACCACCAAGGAATACCAGGGTTGCTGTGCAGAGGAAGGCTCTGGCAAACCACCTCTGTTAGTCTCTTGCCATGAAAACCTCCGCAAAGGGGTCGCCATAAGTCGGCTGCGACTTGACGGCACTTTGCATACACACAGAAGTTACAAAAAGGCTGAGGGATGGTCCACAGTGGAAATCCAGGGACGAATATCCAGATCCAGCACTCTATTTGCCTCACCACAATGGCCGCCAAAGGAACACAGGTGAAAATGCCAACTCAAAGACAGCGATCCCCAAAGTGCCGGCGTGTTTCCAGGCAACGCTTCCCGACCTCTTCCCACACCCCTTCCTTGTCCCTTTTACCATTCTCTTCTCCTCTGATCACACTCCCTCTTGGCCCTCTGCAAGTTTTCCATCCCCCCCCCACTCCCCATCAAATGTTTCATTTAAATCAAAACTTTATCTTTTAAAAAATGTGGGGGGTTGAGTCTCTCATGGCAGCCATTTATTTATTTATTACATTTCTACCCCGCTCTCCCCAACCTGAAGGATTTTGTGATGGTGCCCACTACTCTTTCTCAAAACACCAAGAATGCCCAGGAGGCTCAACAAGGTTGAGGACCTGTGTTCTGTATGACATGAGGTGGCTTCCTGTATTGCGATGGAGGAGGGGGAGAAGGAAAAGGAGGAGGAAGAAGAGAAGTTGGTTTTTATACCCCAATTTTCTCTACCTTTAAAGAGTCTCACACCAGCTTACCATCTCCTTCCCTTCCCACAACAGACACTTTGTGAGGCAGGTGGGGCTAGGAGAGTTCAGAAAGAACTGTGACTAACCCAAGGTCACCCAGCAGGCTTCATGTGCAGGAGTGGGGAAACCAACCAGCTTCACCAGATCAGAGTCCGCCGCTCACTTGGAGGAGTGGGGAGTCAAACCCGGTTATTCAGATTAGAGTCCACCGCTCTTTAACCACGACACCATGCTGGCTCTCAGGAACTTGTGGTGCTCCTAATCAAGAGTGAGATGACTTTTGAGCCCAGTCCTCTCATAGAGTCAGGCCAGTATTTCTGTGCTGCACTATGACCTGCTTTCAAGCTCAGTGGATTAGAAGCAAAACTTACTTCAAAACATTGGGGAAATATGTGCATCGGCTCGAGGTGGGGTACTGCAGGCATACATGTTCACATACAACAAACACGTGAGCAGCACTAATTTGCCCACTTGTGCTGATTTGTGACTCTCTTGCAAAAAACAATGGGCCGTCTTTGTTCTAAGGTAACAAAAAGTCCAGAAACACAATCACACTGCCAAGCAGCTTCCGCAAATTTCAAACGCAAGAAACCCCTCTTTTCCTATATAATTACCGTATTTTTCGCTCTATAAGACGCACCTGACCATAAGACGCACCTAGTTTTTAAAGGAGGAAAAAGAAGAAAAAAAATATATTTTTAAAAGTCCCGCTGCGTCTTTAAGAAAATATATTTATATTTTTTTTCCTCCTTTTTCCTTCTCTTTCCCCACTGCCCCCCTTCCCGGGACTCCCGGGAAGGGGGGCGGTGGTGGTTTAAACTGCTCTGCGCTGCCTGCCCAGGCAGCGCAGAGCAGTTTAACGTCCACAGACACACACACCGCGCTTCCCGACCAACAGCTGAGAGGTTATTATGGCCAGGGCTGGGTGGAGGGATTACTGCACTCCACTTCCAGTTTCCTAGTCCTGTTCTGTGGAGCGTGCGCACAGCAGGGCTAGGAGGAAGGCTCCAGCCTCCCTTTCCAGGCTGTAAGCCCGATTGGGACCAGTCAGGCTTGCAGCGTGGAAAGGGAGGCTGAAGCCTTCAAAGCCCCACTGTGTGCACGCGCTGAGAGATCAGAGCGTGTGCACAGCGGGGCTTGGGGGAAGTCTCCAGTCTCCCTTTCCAGGCTGCAAGCCGGATTGGGACCAGTCAGGCTTGCAGCCTGGAAAGGGAGGCTGAAGCCTTCAAAGCCCCACTGTGTGCAGCGCTGAGAGATCAGAGCGTGCGCACAGCGGGGCTTGGGGGAAGTCCCCAGTCTCCCTTTCCAGACTGCAAGCCGGATTGGGACCAGTCAGGCTTGCAGCCTGGAAAGGGAGGCTGAAGCCTTCAAAGCCCCACTGTGTGCAGCGCTGAGAGATCAGAGCGTGCGCACAGCGGGGCTTGGGGGAAGTCTCCAGTCTCCCTTTCCAGACTGCAAGCCGGATTGGGACCAGTCAGGCTTGCAGCCTGGAAAGGGAGGCTGAAGCCTTCAAAGCCCCACTGTGTGCAGCGCTGAGAGATCAGAGCGTGCGCACAGCGGGGCTTGGGGGAAGTCTCCAGTCTCCCTTTCCAGACTGCAAGCCGGATTGGGACCAGTCAGGCTTGCAGCCTGGAAAGGGAGGCTGAAGCCTTCAAAGCCCCACTGTGTGCAGCGCTGAGAGATCAGAGCGTGCGCACAGCGGGGCTTGGGGGAAGTCTCCAGTCTCCCTTTCCAGGCTGCAAGCCGGATTGGGACCAGTCAGGCTTGCAGCCTGGAAAGGGAGGCTGAAGCCTTCAAAGCCCCACTGTGTGCAGCGCTGAGAGATCAGAGCGTGCGCACAGCGGGGCTTGGGGGAAGTCCCCAGTCTCCCTTTCCAGACTGCAAGCCGGATTGGGACCAGTCAGGCTTGCAGCCTGGAAAGGGAGGCTGAAGCCTTCAAAGCCCCACTGTGTGCAGCGCTGAGAGATCAGAGCGTGCGCACAGCGGGGCTTGGGGGAAGTCTCCAGTCTCCCTTTCCAGACTGCAAGCCGGATTGGGACCAGTCAGGCTTGCAGCCTGGAAAGGGAGGCTGAAGCCTTCAAAGCCCCACTGTGTGCAGCGCTGAGAGATCAGAGCGTGCGCACAGCGGGGCTTGGGGGAAGTCCCCAGTCTCCCTTTCCAGGCTGCAAGCCGGATTGGGACCAGTCAGGCTTGCAGCCTGGAATGGGAGGCTGAAGCCTTCAAAGCCCCACTGTGTGCAGCGCTGAGAGATCAGAGCGTGCGCACAGCGGGGCTTGGGGGAAGTCTCCAGTCTCCCTTTCCAGGCTGCAAGCCGGATTGGGACCAGTCAGGCTTGCAGCCTGGAAAGGGAGGCTGAAGCCTTCAAAGCCCCACTGTGTGCAGCGCTGAGAGATCAGAGCGTGCGCACAGCGGGGCTTGGGGGAAGTCTCCAGTCTCCCTTTCCAGGCTGCAAGCCGGATTGGGACCAGTCAGGCTTGCAGCCTGGAAAGGGAGGCTGAAGCCTTCAAAGCCCCACTGTGTGCAGCACTGAGAGATCAGAGCGTGCGCACAGCGGGGCTTGGGGGAAGTCTCCAGTCTCCCTTTCCAGGCTGCAAGCCGGATTGGGACCAGTCAGGCTTGCAGCCTGGAAAGGGAGGCTGAAGCCTTCAAAGCCCCACTGTGTGCAGCGCTGAGAGATCAGAGCGTGCGTACAGCGGGGCTTGGGGGAAGTCTCCAGTCTCCCTTTCCAGGCTGCAAGCCGGATTGGGACCAGTCAGGCTTGCAGCCTGGAAAGGGAGGCTGAAGCCTTCAAAGCCCCACTGTGTGCAGCACTGAGAGATCAGAGCGTGCGCACAGCGGGGCTTGGGGGAAGGCTCCAGTCTCCCTTTCCAGGCTGCAAGCCGGATTGGGACCAGTCAGGCTTGCAGCCTGGAAAGGGAGGCTGAAGCCTTCAAAGCCCCACTGTGTGCAGCGCTGAGAGATCAGAGCGTGCGCACAGCGGGGCTTGGGGGAAGTCTCCAGTCTCCCTTTCCAGGCTGCAAGCCGGATTGGGACCAGTCAGGCTTGCAGCCTGGAAAGGGAGGCTGAAGCCTTCAAAGCCCCACTGTGTGCAGCGCTGAGAGATCAGAGCGTGCGCACAGCGGGGCTTGGGGGAAGGCTCCAGTCTCCCTTTCCAGGCTGCAAGCCGGATTGGGACCAGTCAGGCTTGCAGCCTGGAAAGGGAGGCTGAAGCCTTCAAAGCCCCACTGTGTGCAGCACTGAGAGATCAGAGCGTGCGCACAGCGGGGCTTGGGGGAAGTCTCCAGTCTCCCTTTCCAGGCTGCAAGCCGGATTGGGACCAGTCAGGCTTGCAGCCTGGAAAGGGAGGCTGAAGCCTTCAAAGCCCCACTGTGTGCAGCGCTGAGAGATCAGAGCGTGCGCACAGCGGGGCTTGGGGGAAGTCTCCAGTCTCCCTTTCCAGGCTGCAAGCCGGATTGGGACCAGTCAGGCTTGCAGCCTGGAAAGGGAGGCTGAAGCCTTCAAAGCCCCACTGTGTGCAGCGCTGAGAGATCAGAGCGTGCGCACAGCGGGGCTTGGGGGAAGGCTCCAGCCTCCCTTTCCAGGCTGCAAGCCCGATCGGGACCAGTCAGGCAAGCCCGATCAGGAGGAGCGGTGGGTCTTTAAACTGCTCCTCCGCACCCCCCCCCCCCCGCTTCCCGGTCCCGAGGCTCAGCTGAGCCTCGGACCAGGAAGCAGGGGAGGTTAAACTGCTCTGCGCTGCTTGGGCAGGCAGCACAGAGCAGTTTAAAGACCCCCCCCCGCGCTTCCCGTTCCGAGGATCCGCCCAGCAGCTGAGCCTCGGGACCGGGAAGCGGGGGGGGGGGGGGGAGGTTAAACTTCTCTGCCATGTGCTGGGTGGCTGGGAGGGGCCTTCCAGCTGCAGCTGGCGTCGTCCCAGCCGGCTCCCGGGGTGGCCGGCGCTGCATTCGCACCATAAGACGCACTGACATTTCCCCTCACTTTTGAGGAGGAAAAAAGTGCGTCTTATAGTGCGAAAAATACGGTATATAAAGGGAGACCTTTCTTGTGTTTGAAATTTGCTGCATATGGATATGGGGAGGGGGAGATTTTGCCTTCTTAGGCCAGACATCAGCCCCTCTGTCACGAAGAACAGCCCAGACCACCACCTCCTCTGAAAAACCTGGCGCGTTTTGAACCACACCGCAAAAAAAGGAATCTTGCTCGTTTCCTCTGCTTCCTTTAAAATACTAAACATCAAAGTGCTTGTGAAAAGCAAAGCAAAGTTAAAAAGGATGGCTCCCCCCCCCCAAATCTTGATCTGAGGAAATAGAATATAGCCCAAGGCAGAAACCGTAGAGCTGTTACCTTGAAAGAAAGCTGGAATATATTTTCCAAGGCAAGACCAAACGCATTAAAGAGGATAAAGAATGGTAACAAGCTTGTCAAAAGGCTGAGGCAGGATGTTATTGTCAGCGAGGGCATCCAGTCGGGCCACGGATAAGCAAGCCCCTTCTCCTTCCCACCCCCTCCCCCCGTTCTCATTCCTTTGCTCGCCAGGCATTAGCATTTCAATAGAGGTCCGCTGGCGCCGCGGAACAAATGCCTGGGAGCCCGAGAGATCGCCCCCTCGTTTGCTAGTCAATTTCACTAGGAGGTTTAGTAGTGGGCAATCACCAGCAAACACTTCCTTATTGTCACCTTGTATCCTTTCACATTCAAAACAACTCTGCTGCACCTCATCCTTTCATGTCCTACCCTTGATGTAACCGACTGTATTGTATGTTCCCTATAAAGATGACCAGTATTCCCCCCATCTGTATTCTGACCTTAAGTTTGTATAGATCTACTGAACCCGTTTGCTTTCTTAATAAAACTTTAAACTCTGCAACGTCTGGAGTGAAGTTTACTATTGCTGAGATGCAACGAGGTACTGAAGTATGACAGTAGGTCAGAATCTCCCAAAATTCCTTACCTTCCTTTTTATTTTTGTGTTTAGTAAATAGTTAGTGTTAGTATGGGTTTCACTTACCTGTAACTGTTGTTTATCTGATGGATCTTCTATGCAGTCCCACATTGGGACTGCGCAGGCCAGCCACGGATAAGATTTGTTAGCTTCTAGCAAATTCCAAAGAGAGTGCTCCCCCTCCCCCAGGGGCATGCAATCTCCCCGCCCCTCGGTCACATGACACAAGGGGGAGGGAGCACTCTTCCCTCCGGTTCTCCAACCTGCCGCCACTGAACCATACTAGGACTAGCCTGGGGTCCCACAGCGGGGAAGGAGGGAGGGAATGCGTTACTGCATAGAAGTTCCATCAGATGAACAACAGTTACAGGTAAGTTAAACTCTGTTTTTCATCTGAATGGCTTCTATGCAGTCCCACATTGGGAGAGTAGCGAGCTCGCTTACCAGGACGGCGGGTGTGGGACAATCACCGGAATAATGAGTGCAGCACGGCACGTCCCATAGCTGCTTCTCTCGCTGAGTCCACATCCACAGCGTCGTGTTTCATGAACGTCGAGGGAGTGGACCAGGTGGCAGCTTTGCAGATGTCCCGGAGATCTATCCTCAATGCGAAGGCTGCAGAAGTTGCATAAGCCCTAGTAGAATGTGCTTTAATCATGGGATGACATTCCTGACGAGCAAGCTCATAAGATAGTTTGATGGTACATGTAATCCACCTTGAAAGTTTGCGGGGAGGCACGACGACCTACTCTATGACCTCCGAAGCAAACAGGTTGTCATCTTTACGGAAAGGTTGAGACCTCTTGATGTAAAAAAGAAGGGCTCTTTTGATGTCTAGGGAGTGTAAAGCTCTCTCCGCCTCCGAGGAGGGATTGGGGAAGAAAAAATGTCCTGGGCAAGGTGGAAGGCTGATACTACCTTGGGCAAAAAGGAGATCTGAGGTCTAAGCACCACTCTATCTGCATGAAACAGTGTAGGGAGGTGAGTGCGATAGTGCTGACAGGCCGCTCACCCTTCTTGCCGATGTAATTGCCACCAAAAATGCAGTTTTAAATGACAGCAATGACAATTGGCAGGTGGCCATTGGTTCAAAAGGAGGTTTCATAAGTTGTGATAGAACCAGAGAGAGACTCCATTGAGGGACCGGAGGAGTAACCGGGGGGTATAAATTAGTGAGACCTCTCAAAAAAAAATTGGAAAGGGGATGGGAAAAAACTGAGGAGTCAATATTAGGGTGGAAAGCAGAAATTGCGCCTAAATAAACTTTAATAGAATAATTTGATAAACCACCATCTTTGAGTGACAGCAAAAACTCAAACACTGCCGACAGGGGGCAGGAAACAGGAGAAATATTTTTGGCCTGAGCCCAGACTGGAAAATGACCCCATTTTGTATCATAAGAGCATCTGGTGGACCTTTTCAAGGCATGTAACAAAACCTTGGCTACTCTGTCAGACCACTGACCCTGAGACGTACCCTCCAAGCTGCCAGTTGTAGGTCTGGGGGGAAGTGGGAGGGGTCTTTCGGGAGGACGTAGTTCCCTTGTGCAAGCAACATTAGCACTGCGAACCACGACCTCCTGGGCCAGAATGGAGCAATCACAATGGCATCTGTGTTGTCTACACTCAGTTTGGCTATGGTTTTGTGAAGGAGGGGGAATGGGGGAAAGAGATAAAAGAGAGCTCCTTCCCACGTCATCTGAAAGGCATCCCCCATAGAGCCCCATTGAGCAGAACCTGTGGCACACTGTGTTGAGGTGAGTCGCAAAAAGATCCACTTGTGGATGTCCCCATAGACTGAGAATCTGATTCAGACAAGTGGCTGACAAGGAGAGCTCATGTCTCTGGTTGGGGAGACGGCTCAGCGTGTCCGCTAGAGTGTTGGTCACCCCTGCGATGTGTATTGCTACTAGGGTAGCCCGGTGAGCTATTGCCCATTCCCAGATCTCGCTGGCTTCCCTGGAGAGCAAAACGAACCCTGTGCCGCCCTGTTTGTTTACATAATACTGGGCAGTGGAGCTGTCCGTAGCGATCTGGATGTGGCATCCGTCCAGGTGCCCTGCGAATGAAGACAGAGCGAGACGGATGGCATGAAGCTCCAAAAGGTTTATATGCAACCTGGATTCTTGACGTGACCATGTACCCCTTGCTGTAAGATAATCGCAATGGGCCCCCCACCCCAAGAGTGAGGCGTCTGTAAAGAGGTGTCTGTCAGGGGAAGGGCGAAGGAACGGAACTCCCGAAAAGATGTTGGCATCTTTTAACCACCATTGCAGGGAGGAAATGACATATCTAGGGACAGATAATTGTTTAAATTGGGAGTCCACATTCAGTCTGAATGCGCGCAAAAACCAATTCTGCATTGGGCGCATCCGTAGTCTTGCAAACTCAACCACAGCCGTGTTAGAGTCCCCTACAGTGTCCTCTGGCGAGAGGGCCGAAGTATGAGACTCCTCGTCCCCATAGGATAGTATGACTCATCATATTCATATGGATCAATGTCCCTCACTCCAGGAGAGAACTCTTGCCTGGGTCGGTTGGTGACTTCTTTGGTCACAGGGTACTGAGACTGCGGAAGCCTATGCTGGTGGGGGCTTCTCAATGGTGAGCGGGAGTCCGTCGACGGCGATAATCTGTCAACGACCCAGCATATGCCGGAGTGGTATATCGGCGCCGGGAGATGTCTCGGCTGCGACGAGAGGGGGATCGACTCCAAGAGGAGTAATGGCGCTGTAAGCTCCTGACCCTTCGAACCAGAAATCACCACAGAGTCATATAGAATCCAAGCAGATGGCTTTTACTGGTCAAAAAGGCAATACAGTGCATACAGAGAACTATGGCAGCTATGAGAGTCTCACTAGCTGAACGATAATATAAGGCAGTAAATGGCGGGAGATTATACAACAACAGCATACACAGACAGAGTCAACTTTCCCAGGAGCAGTATTCCCAGGCCTTGGTATGTGTGGTCGGCCTTGAGGCTAGACAGTACAGTACCGACACAGAAACAATACTGAAACCGAGATAGAAGCCTGACATCCTGCTCCCCTTAAGGCCCCCTCCCAGTCTGTAAGGGGGATGGTCTGCCGGGTAGGCAGTGTGAAAGGCATCGATTAGTTTGGGGGCGGAGACATCTCGTGCGCGAACCCATTCGTCGTAGGCAGGGGGGAAGTGTTTCCAACGGACCAAATACTGTAGGTTTCCATGGTGAACACGAGAGTCAAGGATTTTGGAGACCTCGAAGTGCTCTTCCCCCCCCACCATAATGGGCTGTTTGGGGGGCGGATCGGGATGCCATTGTGGAGAGGCTGTATGGGGCTTCAGGAGGCTAATGTGGAAAACGGGATGCACACGCCTCAGGGTTTTCGGGAGAGCTAGTTCCACTGTGTCAGGATTAATGACCCGTGTGATCGGGAACGGGCCAATGAATTTAGCATTGAGTTTAAGGCACGGACGGGTGGAACGTAGGTTTTTGGTGGAAAGATAGACCAATTTACCCACTCGCAGTTCGCCCCCGGGGGAACGATGTTTATCAGCTTGTGCTTTGTATTTGCGCTTGGCTCGGTCGAGATTGTTAACGAGCCAAGGCCAAGTGGTACGGAGGGTGTGTGCCCAGGAAGCAACGTCAGGATCTCCCTCCCCCTCCACATTATTTCTGGGAGTAACAGGACCAAAATCTTGTCCATACACCGCATAGAATGGGCTAAAACCTGTAGATTGATGTACAGCGTTATTGTAGGCATATTCTGCAAAAGGTAACAGTTCTACCCAGTTATCTTGGTGGTAGTTTACATAACAGCGTAAATAACATTCAAGGACAGCATTTACACGTTCAGTTTGACCATCGGTTTGAGGATGGTATGCAGTAGACAATCCTTGTTCAACCCCTACCAACTTGAGAAATGCTTTCCAAAACTTGGAAACAAAGCCACTGCCGCGGTCACAGATTATTTTGCGCGGAAACGAATGTAATTTGAAGATATGTGTCACGAAGAGGCGGGCCATTTTTTGAGCAGAGGGGATCCCTGCGCAAGGAACTAAATGGATTTGCTTGGAAAACAAATCAGTAACAACCCATAATACAGTTTTTCCCCCGCTGAGAGGGAGATCAGTCATAAAGTCCATAGCAATCACTTCCCATGGTCTGTTGGGTGTTTCTAGAGGTTGCAGTAGCCCCGGGGGTTTGCCTTGTGATCGTTTCACTGTGGCGCAAACAGGGCAGCTGCGAATAAAAGAGTCAACGTCGGAACGCATTCCCCCCCACCAAAATTGTCTGCGCAATAAGTGGAGAGTTTTTAGGAATCCAAAGTGTCCAGCTGTTTTTACTCCATGAGCTAAGTGTAAAACGTCTTTTCGAAGTGCCTTGGGTACATACAATTTAGAGTCTTTGTACCATGAGCCTCCCTGTTCCATTACCCCAGGGGGTAGGGTGTGAGTGGAGCGTTCAGAAAGGTAGTGGTCCCGAAGGGTATTTAAAAAGAATTCGGAGATGGGAACCTTGGCGGGAACCCCCCCCCCGGCTATAGTAGTCTTAGGACCAGCTATGGGGGTAGTGCTTACGTGCGGTGGCGCGCAGCTTGTAGGCGGTAGGGCAGCCGGTGGGGTTGGAGGAGTGCAATCGTCGGTTCGTTGTTGTTGCGAGGGCGGTTGGGTAGCCGCTCGGGTTGGAGGTGCTGGAGAATTGGATCTGGGATGCTGTTGCTGAGTGTCAGGCTGCTATCTCGGTTTCGTTATTGCCTCTGTCTCTGTGCTGTATTGTCTGCCCCCCAAGGTCGCATGCCTAAGCCTGGGAAAACTCAGCTCCTGGGAAACTGTATTCCTGCGTGTAATCTCCCGCCTTTCCTGCCTTATAATATCTCCCAGCTAGTGAGCCTTTCATAGCTGTCATTTTATTCGTTTGCACTGTATGCCTATTTGATCAGTAAAAGCCATCTGTTTGGACTCTATATGACTTTGTGGTGATTTCTGGTTCTGTGGGCCAAGGGCTGACATTATGACAGCTATCCCACATCTTCACCGTTCTCCTAGCCAGGCTGGAGCCCAGGGGGGTTCGCCTGCCACTTGGATGGGAGCTGTGCAGCTCTCCAGGTGATCTACTACCCTGGAGCCCTTCTCAGAGGACCCTACTCTATTACAGGACTTAATCGCTGAACTTTTCCGGACGAACCGAGAGGTTTGCCGCTTGAGGGGACTGGTACACGCGCAGTGGCAATCTCTTACAGGACGTCTCTGGATGTTAACATCGGAGGATACTGATGCTCGTTTAGATCTTCAAGACTTGGATCAATTACTGGACGATGCCCGATTGGCGACTGAGGATTTACAAATATTAACTGGACTTTTGGATACTCTTATTTCTCGACAAACTCTTTCTACCATGGCGGGAGCCCCGCCGGAGGGTTTTTCCCTGATCCCGGATGCGGCCAGCTGCCAGGCTGAGGCCAAGCGAGTCGCTATTAGCACCGCTCTTCTCCTTGTGGAATGTACAAAGGACACCCCGGTAGCCACCTTGGCTCAAGTTTTGACCCCGACGTTTGGAGCCGAGGCATCCGCACTGGCGGTTCGAGTACAACCTCTGCTGGGCGGGGAACCTGACCCCATACTCTTGCTCCTCGAGACAGAACTTTTGCCGCGCATTACGGCAGAGGCTGCCCTAAGACTTGAGAACGCCAAAGTTCTTGCAGATCAGCAAGCCGCCGAAGCGGCTAGGGTCGCAAGAGAGAGAGAGGCGGCGGAAGCAGCCAGGGCGGCTGCAGCAAGGAATCAGGCGAACGTGGACACGCGCCCCAAGGACTATGTACTGGGACTATCAGGTCTAACTTTTTCCCCGGCGTTTGTCCCGTCGCGTGCGACCCAACGCGCACGCCGTTTGGCTGACCGACGTCGAGACTCAGATGAGTCTGAAGACGAGGATTTATATGGGGATAGCTCTCAATGGGCCACGAGCTTCCGAACCAGTAAGCCTCATCTTACTGGTGGCCCAAGTGAGGAGGTTCATCTTTTACGAGCCCAGAATCGGGAGCTCTCCGACCGTGTTGATCAACTCCAAGAAGTAATGGAACTTATGCTTCACGAGAACAGGCAATTACAACAAACCCTGATAGCTCAGAGACAGCCCGTTCCGATACCGGGTCAGGGGGTACCCGTACAACCACCCGCTAATGTGCCTGCTCCACCCTTACCTCCTGGAGCTCCTGTTGCTCCTCCGCCCGGACCACCCGTGCAACCACCTGCTAATGTGCCTGCTCCACCCTTGCCTCCTGGAGCTCCTGTTGCTCCTCCGCCCGGACCACCCGTGCAACCGGGTCAGCCCGCGCCCGGCCCTTGGAAGCAACTCAAATTGAGGACTACGTATGACGGATCTCTTGAGACTTTGCCTTGTTTCTTGCATCAAGTGGACAGTTATATGCGAGAACAAGGTCAACTTTTCCCCACGGAAGATAGCCGGGTGCGGTACGTAGCTTCCCTCCTGACAGGCAAAGCGGCTGACTGGATGGTCCTCCAGTTTGACACCCGCTCTCGTGCGATTCGTTCCCTCAACAACTTCATGACTGCCCTGAGAAGGAGGTTTGAGGACCCCTTCCTGGGAGAAAGAGCCAAAACGGAACTCTTACAATTAAAACAAGGCTCTGCTACAGTTCGGGAATTTGCCGATGAATTTCAGCGACTGGCAAGTAAAATTGTAGGTTGGCCCGAGACCACCCTAATCCATCATTTCAGGGAAGCCTTGCATCCTGACATTCTGAACTGGTCTTACATGCGGGGCGATCCCGATACCCTCGAAGGCTGGATCCTATTAGCCGAGGAAGTGGAAAGCCGCCGCCGCTTTATTTCTCTCGTCCGTCAAAAGCACAAGGAGAAGGGCACCCCAAAGCCTCAACCCAAGGCACCACTGCTCGTCCCACGAAATCCCCCACGTCCGCTCCAGGAACGTGAAGCCCGATTTCAGAGGGGTGCCTGTCTTACATGCGGAGAAATGGGCCACTTTGCAGCCGTTTGCCCACGCCGCCAGGAATTATTTCGTCCCAGCACGACAACCCGCGCCCGAGGTCGTCCACCACGCAGAGGCACCGCGGCCACCCGCAGCGCAGCTCCGGGAAGGCCCACACCCTCTGCACTCCATGCCGGGGACCCAGCCTCCCTGCCTGCTTCCAACGACCCCGCCGGGTCTCGGATTACAAGTGCCCCATTGGGGGACAGCTTTCCCTCTTCGGATGAGGAAAACCCTTGGACTTCTCCAGCCTTAAACCTGGAATCTCCCCTCGACTTGTCAAAAAACGGCTCCGGTCTGTGGTGAATGGAGCATCTCCACAGACCTCTCAGGATCTTCCTATCAAACCGAATGCTCCTACCAAAATCAAAGAAGTGGACTCCACCGTCTACGTAGATGCAGTTTTACAACAACTTAACGGAGGTCCTCAAATCCCCGTCAAAGCACTAATTGACTCCGGTTGCTGTCGCACTCTCATAAGCGAAGCCACGTTTGCTGCACTCAGAGCCGACTCAGAGGCTTTACCCGCCCCCGTCCAATTTGCTCAAATGGACAAGAGCCAATTCCAGGGGGGTCCAGTTGATCATCGCACCATAGGGGTGGCAATGGGAATTGGTTCCCACTGGGAACAAATAGACTTCACTATAGCCCCTATCCGATTTGAAGTGGTCTTGGGAATTAACTGGATTAAAGGACATAGTCCCAGTATTGATTGGGAAACAAACACTATCTCTTTCGCTAGTCCCACCTGCGACCAGCATCGGCAAAACTTTGCTCTGCCATTTCCGCCCGTTCCAGCATTAACCTCTACTGCCCCAGTACCACCGGCTCTACCCGCTGTGTACCGGGACTTTGAAGATGTCTTCGACCTTAGGGAATGTGATGCCTTACCCCCCCACCGGGCCTCAGACTGTGCGATTGAAGTAGTAAAGGACTGCACATTAACCAAAAGTAAGATTTACCCTATGAGCGCTTCCGAGCACACTGTCCTCCGGGACTTTTTGGACAAAAACCTCGCCAGAGGGTTCATTCGCCCTTCGAATGCCCCAAACTCGGCCCCCGCGTTTTTCGTCCGGAAAAAAGAGGGCGACCTTCGCCTGTGCATTGACTTCAGAAAGCTCAATGCGGTTACCCAGACCAACGCCTATCCTATCCCATTAATATCGGATATTTTGGGACAATTACAGGAAGGCCGTGTGTTCTCTAAATTAGACTTGGTGGAAGCCTACTACCGAGTCCGTATCCGCGAAGGAGATGAGCACCTCACTGCCTTCTCTAGCTGTTTCGGAATGTATGAATTCCTTGTAATGCCGTTCGGATTAAAAGGGGCCCCGGGGGTCTTCATGCAACTCATCAATGAAATCCTACATGACCTTCTATATCGTGGGGTGGTGGTCTACTTAGATGACATTCTCATTTATTCGAAAACTATGGACGAGCATGTGACTCTGGTCAGGGAAGTTCTACAACGCCTGCGTAACCATCAACTGTTCGCTAAACTAGCCAAGTGTGAATTTCACCAAAGCAAACTCACGTTTTTGGGATACATCATCTCCCACCAAGGTCTTCGCATGGACCCCGCCAAAGTCCAAGCCGTCCTCGATTGGACTCCCCCCACCAACCGCAAGCAAGTACAGCAATTTCTGGGATTTGCAAACTTCTATCGGGGATTCATCCCTAACTTCGCCCAAGTGGCTCTACCCATTACGGACCTGCTGAAAACTAAGGGAAAAGTAAGCTCGGCTGCCTTGCCCTCCGCAAAAATCCTCTGGACTGAGCAATGCCAAGCCGCCTTTCTGGCCCTCAAACGCCTTTTCACTTCGGAGCCGGTGCTACGGCACCCAGACCCAAATCAAATGTTTATTGTGCAAGTCGATGCTTCCGATGTAGCCATGGGAGGGGCTCTCCTCCAACAAGGACCGGACGGTCTTCTTCACCCTTGCGCTTACTTTTCAAAAAAATTTGCGCACGCTCAATTAAACTGGCCCATCTGGGAGAAAGAGGCCTCTGCAGTTCATCATGCACTGACTTTATGGCGGCAATTCTTGGAAGGGTCTAAAGTACCCTTTGAAGTTTGGACCGATCACAAAAATCTAGCTGCCCTCACGGGGTCCCATAAGCTATCGGCGAAACAACAACGGTGGGCGGAGTTCTTTGCTCAGTTCCGTTTCACCCTGAAGCACGTCCCTGGGAAGCAGAACGTTCTCGCGGATGCCCTCTCCCGTTTACCACAATATCCGGTAAAACTCGAAAGACCTACCAACTCTCTGTTCACCCCTATGCAACGTGGGGCCCTACCTATGCTGGCTGTGCAAACCCGATCCCAGCATCAACACACCTTCCCTAACTCGCAAGCTCCGCCAGCCCATCCGGCTGCCCAGCCGCCACCGCAACAGACCGGAGTTCCCGCCCCTCCTACCCCTCCGACCGCTCAGCCGCCTGCAGTCTGCGCGCCGCCGCACGTAAGCACTAACCCTATAACTACTTCTCAGATCTCCAGGACCGACGGGGGGGCTCCCTCCAAAATCCCCATCTCCGAATCCTTTTTAACTGTCCTTCGGGACCAGTGCCTTTTAGAACGTTCCGCTCATACCCTACCTCCTGGTGTTTTGGAACAAGGCGGGTCCTGGTACAAAGACTCAAAATTGTATGTACCCAAAGCTCTCCGGAAGGACGTTTTACATTTAGCTCATGGAGCCAAAACAGCTGGGCACTTTGGGTTTCTGAAGACCCTTCACTTATTGCGCAGACAGTTCTGGTGGGGGGGAATGCGTTCCGACATTGACTCCTTCATCCGCAGCTGTCCCGTTTGTGCCGCTGCGAAACGATCGCAGGGCAAACCCCCGGGACTGCTACAACCTCTTGAAACGCCCACCAGACCTTGGGAAGTGATTGCTATGGACTTCATGACTGATCTCCCTCTCAGTGGGGGTAAAACTGTGTTGTGGGTTGTTACTGATTTGTTTTCTAAGCAAATACATTTGATTCCATGTGCAGGGATCCCTTCTGCGCAGAAACTGGCCCGCCTCTTCGTGACGCATATATTTCGTTTACATTCGTTTCCGCGTAAAATAATTTGTGACCGCGGAAGTGGTTTCGTTTCTAAGTTTTGGAAAGCTTTCCTCAAGTTGGTGGGGGTGGAACAGGGATTGTCTAGCGCATACCATCCTCAAACTGATGGTCAAACTGAACGTGTCAATGCTGTACTTGAATGTTATTTGCGTTGTTATGTTAACTACCACCAGGATAACTGGGTGGAACTGTTACCTTTAGCAGAATATGCCTACAATAATGCCATGCATCAATCCACAGGTTTTAGCCCGTTTTTTGCTGTGTATGGACAAGATTTCAGTCCCATCGTTCCTACAGATGATGTAGAGGGGGAGGGGAACCCCGACATTGCCTCCTGGGCACACGCCCTCCGTACCACTTGGCCCTGGCTCGTTAGCAACCTCGACCGGGCCAAACGTAAATACAAAGCGCAAGCTGACAAACATCGCTCCCCCGGGGGTGATCTGCAAGTGGGTGCTTTGGTTTACCTTTCCACCAAAAACCTCCGTTCCACCCAACCGTGCCATAAACTCAGCGCCAAATTCATTGGCCCTTTCCCCATTACTCGGGTCATAAACCCTGTCACAGTGGAACTGGCTCTCCCCAAATCCTTGAGGCGTGTGCATCCTGTTTTCCACATAAGCCTCCTCAAACCCCATGTTGCTTCTCCACGGTGGCATCCGGACCCACCGCCTGCGCAACCCATCATGGTGGGGGGGGAAGAACACTTCGAAGTCTCCAAGATCCTTGACTCCCGTATTCACCATGGCACTCTCCAATATCTAGTTCGTTGGAAACATTTCCCCCCGCCTATGACGAATGGGTGCGCGCACGGGATGTCTCCGCCCCCGACCTCGTCGACGCCTTTCACATTGCTTACCCGGACAGGCCAGCCCCCTTGCGAACTGGGAGGGGGCCTTGAGGGGAGCAGAATGTCAGGCTGCTATCTCGGTTTCGTTATTGCCTCTGTCTCTGTGCTGTATTGTCTGCCCCCCAAGGTCGCATGCCTAAGCCTGGGAAAACTCAGCTCCTGGGAAACTGTATTCCTGCGTGTAATCTCCCGCCTTTCCTGCCTTATAATATCTCCCAGCTAGTGAGCCTTTCATAGCTGTCATTTTATTCGTTTGCACTGTATGCCTATTTGATCAGTAAAAGCCATCTGTTTGGACTCTATATGACTTTGTGGTGATTTCTGGTTCTGTGGGCCAAGGGCTGACACTGAGAGCGAGTTTGCACGGCCAGTACAGGAAGGGCTCCCCTTTGCGTAGGGGTGAACAGAGAGTCAGTTGGTCTCTCGAGTTTTACCGGATATTGTGGCAACCGGGAGAGGGCATCTGCGAGAACGTTTTGCTTCCCAGGAACATGCTTTAGGACGAAACGAAACTGAGCGAAGAATTCAGCCCAACATTGTTGTTTTGCTGATAGTTTATGGGACCCTGTGAGGGCAGCTAGATTCTTGTGATCGGTCCAAACCTCGAAGGGGATATTGGACCCCTCTAAGAATTGTCTCCATAGAGTCAGGGCATGGTGAACGGCCGCTGCCTCTTTCTCCCAAATGGGCCAGTTTAATTGTGCGTGCGCAAATTTCCTCGAAAAGTAAGCGCACGGGTGAAGAAGGCCATCCGGACCTTTCTGGAGGAGGGCCCCTCCCATAGCTACATCGGAGGCATCGACTTGCACAATAAACATTTGGTTTGGGTCCGGGTGCTGTAGTACGGGTTCGGATGTGAAGAGGCGTTTGAGAGCCATAAACGCGGCTTGGCATTGATCAGTCCACAGGATTTTTGCGGAGGGTAAGGTAGCTGTGTTTGCTTTCCCTTTGGTTTTTAGTAGATCGGTAATGGGTAGGGCCACTTGGGCGAAGTTAGGAATGAACCCTCGATAAAAGTTCGCAAATCCCAAAAACTGTTGCACTTGCTTGCGGTTGGTGGGGGGAGTCCAATCGAGAACGGCTTGGACTTTGACAGGGTCCATGCGAAGACCTTGGTGGGAGATTATGTATCCTAAAAATGTGAGTTGGCTTTGATGAAACTCGCATTTAGCCAGTTTTGTAAAGAGTTGGTGGTCGCGCAGGCGCTGCAGAACTTCTCGGACTAGAGTTACATGCTCTTCCATGGTTTTTGAATAAATAAGAATGTCGTCTAAGTAAACCACCACCCCGCGATACAGCAAGTCATGAAGGATTTCGTTGATGAGTTGCATAAAGACCCCCGGGGCCCCTTTTAATCCGAACGGCATCACGAGGAATTCATACATACCGAAACAGCTAGAGAAGGCAGTGAGGTGCTCATCTCCTTCGCGGATGCGGACTCGGTAGTAGGCTTCTACCAAGTCTAACTTGGAGAATACCCGGCCCTCCTGTAACTGTCCCAAAATATCAGATATTAATGGGATAGGATAGGCGTCGGTTTGGGTAACCGCA
The DNA here is from genome assembly GCF_029931775.1 of Euleptes europaea. NCBI lineage: Eukaryota > Metazoa > Chordata > Lepidosauria > Squamata > Sphaerodactylidae > Euleptes > Euleptes europaea. The sequence goes on from NC_079319.1 coordinate 95,516,794, forward strand.
TTGAGTTTCCTGAAGTCAATGCATAAACGAAGGTCGCCCTCCTTTTTTCGGACAAAAAACGCGGGGGCCGAGTTCGGGGCATTCGATGGGCGAATGAACCCTCTGGCGAGGTTTTTGTCAAGGAAGTCCCGGAGAACAGTGCGCTCGGAAGCGCTCATAGGGTAAATTTTACTTTTGGTTAATGTGCAGTCCTTGACCACCTCAATTGTACAGTCCGAGGCCCGGTGGGGGGGTAAGGTATCACATTCTTTAAGGTCGAAGACATCCGCAAAGTCTCGATATACGTTAGGTAGGACTGGAAGTGCTGGGGCATCGGAGGCCAATGCTGGGACGGGCGGATATAACAGCGCAAAGTTCTATCGGTGCTGATCGCACATGGGGCTGGCGAAGGAGATAGTGTTTGTTTCCCAGTTAATACTGGGACTATGTCCTTTAATCCAGTTAATGCCAAAGACCACTTCAAAACGGATAGGGGCTATAGTGAAGTCTATTTGCTCCCAGTGGGAGCCAATTCCCATTGCCACCCCTATGGTGCGGTGATCAACTGGACCCCCCTGGAAATGGCTCCCGTCCATTTGGGCAAATTGGACAGGGGCGGGTAAAGCCTCAGATTCGGCTCTGAGTGCAGCAAAAGTGGCTTCGCTTATGAGAGTGCGACAGCAACCGGAGTCGATTAGTGCTTTGACGGGTAGTTGTGGGCCACCATTAAGGTGTTGTAAAACTGCATCCACGTAGACGGTGGAGTCCACTTCTTTGATTTTGGTAGGAGCATTCGGTTTAGCAGGAGGATCCTGAGAGGTCTGTGGAGACGCTCCATTCACCACAGACCGGAGCCGTTTTTTGACAAGTCGAGGGGAGATTCCAGGTTTAAGGCTGGGGAATTCCAAGGATTTTCCTCATCCGAAGAGGGAAAGTTGTCCCCCAATGGGGCACTTGTAATCCGAGACCCGGCGGGGTCGTTGGTAGTAGGCAGGGAGGCTGGGTCTCCGGCATGGAGTGCAGAGGGTGTGGGTCTTCCCGGAGCTGCGCTGCGGGTGGCCGCGGTGCCTCTGCGTGGTGGACGACCTCTGGCGCGGGTTGTCGTGCTGGGACGAAATAATTCATGGCGGTGCGGGCAAACAGCTGCAAAGTGGCCCATTTCTCCGCAAGTAAGACAGGCACCTCTCTGAAATCGGGCTTCACGTTCCTGGGGCGGACGTGGAGGATTTCGTGGGACGGGCGGTGGTGCCTTGGATTGAGGCTTTTGGGTGCCTTTTTCCTTGTGCTTTTGACGGACTAGAGAAATAAAGCGTCGGCGGCTTTCCACTTCCTCGGCCAATAGAATCCAGTCTTCAAGGGTATCGGGATCGCCCCGCATGTATGACCAGTTCAGAACGTCAGGGTGCAAGGCTTCCCTGAAATGATGAATTAGGGTGGTCTCGGGCCAACCTACAATTTTACTTGCCAGTCGTTGAAATTCATCGGCAAATTCTCGAACTGTAGCAGAGCCTTGTTTTAGTTGTAAGAGTTCTGTTTTGGCTCTTTCCCCCAGGAAGGGGTCTTCAAACCTCCTTCTCAGAGCAGTCATGAAGTTGTTGAGGGAACGAATAGCCCGAGAGCGGGTGTCAAACTGGAGGACCATCCAGTCAGCTGCTTTACCTGTCAGAAGGGAAGCTACATAACGCACCCGGCTATCTTCCGTGGGGAAAAGTTGTCCTTGTTCTCGCATATAACTGTCCACTTGATGCAAGAAACAAGGCAAAGTCTCGAGAGATCCGTCGTACGTAGTCCTCAATTTAAGTTGCTTCCAAGGGCCGGGCGCAGGTTGGCCCGGTTGCACGGGTGGTCCGGGCGGAGGAACAACGGGAGCTCCGGGAGGCAAGGGTGGAGCAGGCACATTAGCGGGTGGTTGGGGTGGCTGGATGGGCACCCCCTGACCCGGTATCGGAACGGGCTGTGCCTGGGCTATCAGGGTTTGTTGTAATTGCCTGTTATCCTGAAGCATACTTTCCATTAGTTCTTGGAGTTGATCAACACGGTCGGAGAGCTCCCGATTCTGGGCTCGTAAGAGGTGAACCTCCTCACTTGGGCCACCAGTAAGATGAGGTTTACTGGTCCGGAAGCTCGTGGCCCATTGAGAGCTATCTCCATAAAGATCTTCGTCTTCAGACTCTCCTGAGTCTCGACGTCGGTCAGCCAAACGGCGTGCGCGTTGGGTCGCGCGCGACGGGACGAACGCCGGGGAAAAAGACAGACCTGATAGCCCTTGTACAGTGTCCTTGGGGCGCGTATCCATTTTCGCCCGATCCCTAACCCTTGCTGCTGCCGCCTTGGCTGCTTCAGCAGCCTCTCTCTCTCTTGCGACCTTAGCCGCTTCAGCGGCATCCTTATCCGCAAGAACTTTGGCGTTCTCAAGTCTTAGGGCAGCCTCCGCCGTAATGCGCGGTAAAATTTCTGTTTCCAGGAGTGAGAGTATGGGGTCGGGTTCCCCGCCCAGCAAGGGTTGTATTCGGACCGCCAGTGCGGGTGCATCGGCTCCAAAAGTCGAGGTCAACGCTTGAGCCAAGGTGGCTACCGGGGTGTCCTTTGTACATTCCACAAGGAGAAGAGCAGTGCGAATAGCGACTCGCTTGGCTTCAGCCTGACAGCTGGCCGCATCCGGGATCAGGGAAAAACCCTCCGGCGGGGCTCCTGGCATGGTAGAACTAGAGGAAAGAGTCTCTCGAGAAATAAGATTATCCAAAAGTCCAGTTAGTACTTGTAAATCCTCAGTTGCCAACCGGGCATCGTCCAGTAATTGATCCAAGTCTTGAAGATCTAAACGAGTATCAGTATCCTCCGACGTCAACATCCAGAGAGTCCCTTTAAGAGATTGCCACTGTTCCTGTACCAGTCCCCTCAAGCGGCAAACCTCTAGGGTGGTTCTGAAGAGTTCAGCGACTATGTCCTGTAACAGGGTGGGATCCTTCCGAGAGGAATCCAGGATAGTAGGTCACTCGGAGAGCTTCTCAGCTCCCATCCAAGCGACAGGCGAACCCCCCTGGGCTCCAGCCTGACTAGTAGTACAATGAAGAAGGTGAGGGATAGCTGCCATAATGTAAGCTCCTGACCCTTCGAACCAGAAATCACCACAGAGTCATATAGAATCCAAGCAGATGGCTTTTACTGGTCAAAAAGGCAATACAGTGCATACAGAGAACTATGGCAGCTATGAGAGTCTCACTAGCTGAACGATAATATAAGGCAGTAAATGGCGGGAGATTATACAACAACAGCATACACAGACAGAGTCAACTTTCCCAGGAGCAGTATTCCCAGGCCTTGGTATGTGTGGTCGGCCTTGAGGCTAGACAGTACAGTACCGACACAGAAACAATACTGAAACCGAGATAGCAGCCTGACAGGCGCCTCTGTTCCGTTGGGCTGGAACGGAGAGGGCGACCCTCTTGACTCCGACAGCTGTTTCGGCTCCGACGGCTGTCTCGGCTCCGACGACTCGAACGACTCCGACGGCTGTCTCGGCTCCGACGACTCGAACGACTCCGATGGTTGTCTCGGCTCCGACGACTCGAACGGCTCCGACGACTCGAACGGCTCCGGCGGCTGCCTCGGCTCTGAAGACTTGAACAACTCCGACGGCTGTCTCGGCTCTGACGACTCGAACGGCTCTGATGACTGTCTCGGCTGCGACGGGTCGAATGGCTGCGATGGGTCAAACGGCTCCGGCAGCTGCCTCGGCTCCGACAACTGCCTCGGCTCCGACAGCTATGTCGGCTTCAATGGCTCGAATGGGTGCGACAGCTGCTTCGACTCCGACGGCTTGAACGGCCCCAGTGGCCGATCGACTCCGATGGCTCGACCTGCTGCGACGTGCGCAATGCCTTGAGGGCAACCTGCTCCCATGAGCTAGAGCATATTGCCTTGAAGTCGAGCGGTACCGATCACCTCTAGATGGAGACAGGGATCGATGGCGAGAGGGCGATCGAAGTCGAGGTCGTTGACCAGGTTCCAACTGCGAAGAGCCTTTAGGCGACCCCGATTGCATCTGGACGGCAGGATGTTGGGGGGTCGTGCTGAACGCCTTCCTGAACAGCTGGTTGCTCGGTACCGAGCTGTGAGGCGGTCATATCTGCCCGAGGCTCTGACTCTGCAGGCCGTGGGGACTTTGCACTCACCTGAGGGACGTCTTTATACAAATGCAGGAGGTGCTGCTTAAACCCGTCAGGGTCATCCTGACTACTGCTCGGCCGCACCGCCACAGTAGCCAGGGAGCGATGAGGAGGAGCCTCTAAAGGAATGGGCTGGTTTGCCACTTTGGCGAGTCTCGCCGCTGGGGATCGACGTCGAGGAGAGGTTGATGGTGATTGGTGTCGAGAAGATGCCGCTGCGGTTCGACGATGAGGAGACATCAATGGCGATCGGCGTCGAGAAGGCTTGGGAGACCTCGACGGCTGCTGCTGCCGAGGTGACTTTGGGCGGGAAGTTTGGCGCGAAGAACCCCAGCCGCGGCCATCTTGGGACGACGGGGCGATGAACCTTGCCGGGTGGCCATCTTGGGACGACGAGGCAACCAACTTCACTGGGCTAATCAGGCGGCATTTGAGACTCTGAAGAGGTGCTTCACCTCTGAGCCCGTTCTGGCTCACCCAGATTGTTCTAGGCCGTTCACCCTTCAAGTAGATGCCTCAGAGAAGGCAATGGGAGGTGCTCTCCTTCAGAGGAATGACCAAGGGGTGCTTAGACCCTGTGCCTATTTTTCATGGAAATTCTCCGGCCCGGAGCTAAACTGGCCGATTGGGGAAAAGGAAGCCATGGCTATTAAGCATGCCCTTATGGTCTGGCGGCAGTTCCTGGAAGGGGCGGCTGAACCTTTTGAGGTCTGGACTGACCACCGGAATCTTGAGGCTGTATTGGGTCAGCGGAAGCTATCGGCTAAACAGCTGCGCTGGGCGGACTTTTTTTCCATGTTCCGTTTCAACATTAAACACATGCCCGGGAAGGACAACTGCCTGGCCGACGGGCTGTCCCGTATGCCGCAATATGAATGTAGAGTCGAACGGCTGGTGGGATCCCTCTTTACCAGAGAACACCTGGGCTTAACTCCGGAGGGGAGTAGCGCAGGAGTTCTAACCAGAGCCCAACCCCGCGCAGTGGTGAGAAAGTCAGTCCCAGACTCATCTCAGGTGAGGGCTGCCCCTGCACCGCCCTGCCCCGGCGGTCTCGGGGCATCTTCCGGAAGCGGCCACAGAGGAGGGGTGGGAGTCCTCTCAGCAAGAGCAGGGGGACAGGGCGGAGGAGCCGGTCCCAGTCTCCTCTCAGGAGCCGGCTGTCTCTACCCCCCCATCCTTGACAGTCCCGGAGAACCTCCCAGAGGCCATCGGGAGAAGGTGGGCGTGGCTCTTCATGTGGAGCGGGGAGATAAATCTCTCCCATCCCAGGTAACGGACGGAAATGGGGCCCACAAGGACAAACACTACGTCCCCCTGGAGCTGCGGTGGGAGGTGTTGGAATGGAGCCACAGTTCCAAAACCTTACACCTAGCAAGAAGGCAGTTCTGGTGGCCAGGGATGCGCCAGGACATCGATGAATTCATTAAATCTTGTCCTGTGTGTGCGACGTGCAAGCGCTTGATGGGAAAATCTTCTGGTTTGTTAAAGCCCCTAGAGACTCCAGAGGCACCCTGGCAGGTGATCGGAATGGATTTCATAACTCACCTCCCACCTAGCCAGGGGAAAACTGTTCTGTGGGTGATCACGGATCTCTTCTCGAAGCAAGTTCATCTCGTTCCATGCGAGGGGATGCCCTCTGCACACAAACTGGCTCGCTTATTTGTACAGCAGATCTTCAGATTACACGGCTTTCCGCGGAAGGTTGCGAGCGACAGGGGGTCCGTTTTTGTGTCAAAGTTTTGAAAAGCATTTTTAGGCCTTGTGGGTGTGCAACAGGGTTTGTCTTTGGCCTATCACCCACAGATGGGCAGACCGAAAGGGTTAACGCTGTAGTAGAATGTTACATGCGCTGATTTGTAAATTACCATCAGGACAATTGGGTCAATCTACTCCCATTGGTGGAATATGTTTATAATAACTCGGTACACTCTGCTACTGGTATAAGCCCTTTCAAAGCGGTCTACGGAATGGAATTCGGGCCCTTAGGGGACGTACCTCTCCCCCTGGGCGGCGACCCCCCCGAAGTGTCAGTATGGGCCAACACAGTGAGGAACCCTGGCTTATAAAAAATTTGGAGCAGGCGAAGGAGAGATACAAGGCGCAGGCAGACAAACACAGAGCGCCCCAATGGGAATTAAAGGTCGGAGAGAAGGTATACCTCTCCACCAAGAATCTCAGGTCTTTACGTCCGTGTAAGAAACTGTGTCAGAAATATGTGGGGCCATTCCCAATCACCCAAGTTATCAATGAGGTTACCGTGGCATTGGAATTACCGAAATCCTTACAGGGAGTACACCTGGTTTTCCATGTGAGTCTGTTAAAACCCTTTGTACCGGCCCCTGATTGGCACCCTGACCACGCAGCTGCGACCCCAATCATGGTGCAAGGGGAACAGCACTTCGAGATTTCCAAGGTGTTAGATTCTCGGGTGCGGAGGGGCCAGCTGGAGTACCTCGTGCATTGGAAACACCTGAACTCCAGCCGCGATGAGTGGGTGTCCGCAGTGCACGTGAAAGCCCCCACCCTAGTAGCGGAATTCCATCGGCACTACCCCGCCAAACCGAGAACCCCCGGGGAGGGGCCTTTGGGGAGGCGGAGTGTCAGCGAGGGCATCCAGTTGGGCCACAGATAAGCAAGCCCCGTCTTTCCCACCCCCCGTTCTCATTCCTTTGCTCACCAGGCATTAGCATTTCAATAGAGGTCCGCTGTGAGATCTCTGGCGCCGCGGAACAAATGCCTGGGAGCCCGAGAGATCGCCCCCTCGTTTGCTAGTCAATTTCACCAGGAGGTTTAGTAGTGGGCAATCACCAGCAAACACTTCCTTATTGTCACCTTGTATCCTTTCACATTCAAAACAACTCTGCTGCACCTCATCCTTTCATGTCCTACCCTTGATGTAACTGACTGTATTGTATGTTCCCTATAAAGATGACCAGTATTCCCCCCAGTATTCTGACCTTAAGTTTGTATAGATCTACTGAACCCGTTTGCTTTCTTAATAAAACTTTCAACTCTCTGCAACGTCTGGATTGAAGTTTACTATTGCTGAGATGCAATGAGGTACTGAAGTCAGACAGTTATTTAACGTGCAGCCTGATCCTGAGTCCGCTTCTTTCTTACCACCCTCAATTCTACCCAGCGCTCCTTCCCATTCATAAAGATGGACTAACAAGAAAGCGTCAAACAGCAAGATCGGCAGCCAGAGCCTATGAGGTGACAGAAGAAAGGAAGGTTTGGTCCCTCAAGGCCTCTCCTTTGCACTATTAGGATGAAGATTGAGCTTTCGCCATCATTCTCCACACACCTGCTGGAAGGAGGGGGGTTGGATGAAGGAACGGCATCTGCAGTGCCAGCCAAGTCACCATAACAGCAGAACCAGATGGTAGATGAGAACATAAGAAAAGCCATGCTGGATCACACCAAAGGCCCATCAAGTACAGCAATCTGTTCACACAGTGGCCAACCAGGTGCCTCGAGGAAGCCCACAAACAAGACAACTGCAGCAGCATTATCCTGCCTGTGTTCCATGGCACCTAATATAACAGGCATGCTCCTCTGGTCCTGGAGAGAATAGGTATGCATCATTACCAGTATCCATTTTGACTAGTAGCCATGGATAACCCTAACCTCCATGAACATGTCCACTCCCCTCTTAAAGCCTTCCATGTTTCCCCTCTTAAAGCCTTCCAGCCATCACCACATCCTGGGGCAGGGAGTTTCACCATTTAACTATGCATTGTGTGAAGAAATGCTTCCTTTTATCTGTTTTGAATCTCTCACCCCCCAGCTTCAGCAGATGACCCTGAGTTCTGGTATTTCTTCATGCTTTTTTATTCTGACCACGTTTGAATTTCCTTTTTAGCTGGATAAACTCAATGTATGATTGGGAGCTGTTGGTTCTCCTCAATTTACGACGAACTTGGGATATTTGACATTTTAGAGATCGACATTCATTATCAAACCAGTTATTACTACCAGACAAAAATTGTTACTTAATCACACGAGTTCCTAGAAAGGACTTTTTTCAATAGTCCCATGACCTTATCCAGCATTCCCAGAAGGAACTCTGGGTAAGCAACCTGATGTGCAATGGACTCCAAAGGATCTGGAGAGTCTAAAAGAGCAGCCACTTTTCCTTTCACATCTGCCTTCCATCAGACCCACCAAGGAGAGAGTGCCTGAAGCAATGAACAACCAACGTGGTTCCTGAGATGGTGGGAGCTGTACATCTTCCTGACTTAATGCCCTCTGAGACCAAGGAACTGAGTGGCTTCATTGGAACTGATCACTATGAATACACTTTAGCCCATTGGGTTTGACGACTTGGTGTGATCCCGAGTCACCTAATTTGGGACAAGGCCAGGACCGGGCCTTTCTCTCCTTCCTTTCTTCTCTAGTCTTTAAACTCCTTGCAGCGTTTTACCATTGTTCTCTTAGACCTCAGATGTTTCACTTGATTTGAAATTATGTTTTGGTGTCTGATGTGTAATTTATCCCCCATGTTTCCCCTTTTACTTGCCAGATGATATCGCGTTTAATCTCAGCCCCATTTCTCGACAACGTTGCTATGATAATCTTGTTCCAATTTCTTGCAACACATCTTTATTTTCTTGTGCTTTATTAAACTGTCGGTTCTGAAGCTAATAAGGCTGTTGTACTTAATGATCTTGCTATCGCTTATCTTTTTTCTTGCTTTGCTCTTACTGAATCATGGATTTCCTCATTAGATACTGTTACTCTTGCTGCGATTTCATCTCATCCGTTTTCTTTATTCCCCACACCGTTCAGCCAATTAGTTGCAGGTTTGTACGTAGGGTCCTTCTCCTATGGCTGAGTCCTTCTGTATCTCTTCCGTCTCCTTATTCTTCTCCTGAGTATTGAATAGTTAGGATTTTTTGAGATTTTAACTTCTGCGTAGCCATCTTATATTTTATCTTGGTCTGAATTTTCTTTCTTTCTTTTCTCGTCTCTTCATTTCCTATTGTTTTAGGGAGATATTTTATCAGCCATCTTGATTTTGGTAACCAATCTCACATCCAAAACTTTAGTTCACTACTTACATCTTTGTAGTTCCTCTTCCCTGCCATTCGTTAGGCCGGACACATTCTTGATTTCTTTACAAAACCAAGTTGCACTTATGTGTGACTGCGGTCCACTGGGTGTCTGCTGGGAACTGCACAGGCCAGCCACGGGGAATTGGGGTTGATTTCCAACTGGAACTTTTCTTATATCCCTTCCCTTCTTCTTCAAAAACCACCAATTATCCTTCTGATGATTGTATTACTAAGCAGCAAGTCCCACAGAATCGAGTGGAACATATACCAAGTAAGCTTCAGAGGGCAGCTGGCCATGTCGGTCTGAAGGAGGACAGCTGGATTCGAGACCAGCAGCACTTTGGAGGCCAACAAGATTTTCGGGGTGTGAGCTTTTAAAAGTCAAAGCTCCTTTAATCAGATACAAGGAATCTCGAAAGCTCATATCTGACAAAGTGCGCTCTGACTCTCAAAAGCTCAGACCCTGAAAATCTGGATAGTCTCTAATGTGCTGCTGGACGTGAATGTAAATATACCAAGTAAGTACATATAAACTGTAGCCCTCAGATTACACCCCAATACAGCAGTTTATAGATGCAGTACAACATACATTCTAAGAGATCACAACATTTAAATTTGTTTTTATAGCAGGTTAATACAGTTCCTCACTTTGAACCTAAGTACTGTCTTGCTGGATTTGACTGAGGATCCAGTTAAACTTTTCATTTATCTATTTACGTCATTTATACCCACCTTTCTCCCAAATGTAGACCTAAATGGGCTTACATCATTCCCCTCTCCTCCATTTTATCCTCACAACAACCCTGTGAGGTAGGCTTGGCTGAGGGTGTGCTATTGGCCCAAGGTCACCCAGCAGAGTAAGGATTTAGAACCTGTGACGCCCACGATTCTAATTCAACACTCTAACCACTACTCTACACTGGCTCTACCTTCTGGGTTGGATTCTATGAATCCATTCTGTCAACAGTGGAAACTTCTGCTGTGGAAGAAACCTTCCGCCACCAGAACAGTCTTCCACTGGAAGATGGGTTTGCTACTAGCATAACAGAGACACAGAATCCAGTCCTCTGGCTCTGACAGTAGCCTGCCAAATGCCTTTTGGAAGCAATCTAAAGGCACGCAGCAGGACAACAAAACAACTGGTGTTACCTGTTTACCCCCCAGCATTTGGCAATAAAAGATATACAATCCCTGAACATGGAAGCTCCATTTTACAGCCATGGCTAATAGCCATTCACATACCTAGTTTTACTTAATTTGCCCACTGGTCATCTGCACATCTTACAGCAGTGAATTTCACTAGTTGTTTATGTGTTGTGTGTGGGGGGGAAACACCAGTTTGTCTGTCATGTAACCCTGAGCTCTACTATTAAAGGAGAATAAAATTGCTTGTGTGCAGCTAAATGGCATGTCAATCTAAACCATTGAACTGTGGAATTTGGTGGATTCATTTCCATGGGTTGGAATAAGGGTTAAAAACTACCCACGCTGTTCTTTGAAAACTAGGAAATGACTAGATGCAGAAGTCACATACGTTTCCTCATTGCCTGCTTATTTACCCCATATCGGCCTCCTTACTCAGGAAGTTTGTCTGCCTTCCCACAGTACCATTTGGAGGTCCAGGGGTCCAAGATCGCAGACGGTATAGGTGGCCCCCTTGACCTAGTTAGAGTTTCTGTCTGTCTGTCTGTCTCTCTCACACACACAAAATGCAGAGCAGGGGTTTTACCTATCAGTGCTTCAAAGCAGTTGGCCATGGCGTGGCGCAGATCCGATTCTCGGCAAAGATCAGGCCCGTGAGCATAAAGCATAAATCGATCCAGCTCCAGTTTCTACAAAACACCAAGGCATTTCTTGTCAAAAAGAGGACAGACTACACACACACACACTACAGAAAAACTCCTTAATGGCACAGACAACACGTTAGGAAAGCTACAGGCAACTTGTTCGGCACTGAAGGTCAGCTGGAAACACAACACGAGCTGGAGAGCTCTGGCTAATTGACTTATTTACTTCCACAACGTTTTGTGGGAACTAAGCGCACGCTCAACCACATGACAAAGGTGCTGTGTGTAGTTGACAAAGTGAATATTTTCAAACTGGCATCTTCAGGAATGAGAGTAAGTTTAGCCCAATTAACACATCTTTGAATACGGACAAGGACCTCGTGAGTCAAAATACAAAGAATATCACCATTCTCACTGACCTCCTGAGTTCTGATCTTTTAAACACTATGCAGGCATTTTTTTGCTTTTACCTGTTGGTGGCTGGGATCGTGCCAGCCTGCCTCTCACCCTGCACGTGTTGAGCCTGACTCTAAGGCCCTGCTGGTGTGTCCAGGGATGTGGAGGGCCATGTTGAAATCCAACACATGGAGATGCCAACGGAAGTCTGATCCCCACGGGACTGTGAGCGCACACACACAAAGAAGTAAGGATTGGCAGAAGGGGCCCAAACGTATGAACAGGAAGTCCAACATGCAAGACCAGGATGGATATTATGATCCCAACTCTGAGTCCAAACTGTGAAAGACATGCTGCTCATGTGAAACTGACTTTCTCTTAGTGGTTTTCTACACATACGTTTAGTAGAATCATAGTTAGAGGGAGCCATAAAGGCCATCTAGTCCTACCTCCTGCTCAATACAGGATCAATAAAGCATCCCTGAGAAGTGATTGTCCAGCCACTGCTTAAAGACGGCCAGTAATTTTTATTCTTCCAGGAGCTCCGTGCAGGGTAGCTCTTCCTTTCTCCAGAATACTTTGTTCCTTTCTCAGAATTTACCAGTTTCTTATTTTATGGCAGTTAATGTAAATGATGGCTCCCTCACAAAAGAGGAGAGTGTAACCAAAGTCAGAAATGGGTCTGCAAACCATGATTATGAAGGAATCTGGTTTGCGGAAACCATGGCTTGCATCAGCACACCTAACAGGAGACCATGGTTAATGTCAAGGATGGAGAGGGAAAAAATCTCCCTAGAGAGAAGGAGTAGGACCGTGGATTCCCAGGGTAGGCTTCTGCTTTGCAAATCACATTTTGCAAAGAGCCAGAATTATTGTCTGCTCTGCACCCTGGCTGCTTTGTTGATTAAGTTGAGGGTGGCAGGACAAATGGGAGGATTTCTCTTGCAATCTTGGTAAAAAATAATAATTGTATTTTATACATTTGTTTTGTGTTTTCCATGGAAAGTACACAAAATGGAAGACAAAAAAGCACCTGGGAAATTAGCAAAACCCCCAAAGACAATCCTCCTCTTCTCCAAAGAAGTCTTTAGTATTTCTCTCCATATTAACTACGCGCAGCAAAGTCGAACATGGCTAGTATGTTACTCCACAGCTCCACCTAGCTTTTCCTTTGCTGTTCACATCAGGTTGTTTGCTAATTTTCTTCAAGCCTAAAAATCAGAGGTATTATGTAATTGCCTGCTAATTCTGGGGTGGACTCCAGAGTTATTACACTTTTCCTGATTGCGTTCATCCAACTTGGTAGAATGCCACTGAAGAGTTTTAAAGGCAAGAAAAAGAGGGCGGCAGAGAGGCAGAGAGAGAGATTTGCACATTTTGCAGTACATTTGTATGCACCAGAAGCCTTCCTTTCAGAAGCAGCATAGATTACTACCCACTTCATTCCCCCAGAGAGTATTTAATGGGCGAGACTGTGGGAATGAAGCATATCTGAGATCGATGTTCTTAGTAAAATTTAGAATTTTTAAAACAGCACTAAATTGTCAATGAAAGGCAGGGAAAAAACCCCCTACATACCTACATACTGCACAACATAAAGAACACAATCTATTAAGCTCCATGGCAATTATACATGGAGTCAAGCTACCTCTGAGTGTTTAGAATTTTGTGAGCTTCAAACTGAATTTCCTATGGGTTATTTTGGGCTTTGAAGTCATACTGCTCAACCCCCCACCCCACCACTTTTGCCAGTGCTCAAGGCTGCTGCAGGATTTAAGGGATCGACTGAAACTTTAGACTGAAATCAACAAATATAGTAAACTAGAACTGGTCTACTTTGTTTACAAAACTCATAAAATCTGGATTGACCCAAAAAACAACAACGTATTTTGTGCAGTGTTTAGTGGGTTTCGTTTTGCACAAAATTTTGTTTTTAAAAAACGAATTAAACCAACATCTGGGTCAATACAGAGGAGAAAGGCTTAGGTGTCATTAGAGTGTTCACCCAGAAGGTTCTTAAAGTGAGGCTGAACGATGCACTGGCTCAGAGAATCAGCATGGTGTAAAAGTCTGGGAAAGCAAGCTTCAAATCCCCACTCAGCCATGGGTAACATCACTTTCCTTTCCTCAGCTGAATGTTTTTGGAGGGCTGCCTTTCAAGCCTCCTTGAAGAAGGCTGCTGAGAGGATAAAATGGGGAGCCATGTTTGCTGCTCTGAGTTCCCTGGAGAAGGGTGGGACAAAAATATACTAGATAGCTTCCCCTGCCCTGGTTGGCCCAGGATACCCTGATCTAAAGAAGCTAAGCATGGTCAGCCCTGGTTAGTACTTGGATGGGAGACCACCAGAGGCGTGGTGGCACTTTCTACCACCAGATAGCCTCCAGAAAAAAGAAAGGCATCTGCCTTTCCCCAGAGGCCAAAACAGCACCCCATTGTTTGAGACGGCATCTTTATCACTTTCCCATGCCTGTATTTATGGGCTTCACTGCAACTGCCAACACACAGGGTCCTGGGCATTTTTTCATGGCTTACTGATTCAGAGGGCAGCTGCTTTCCCCTTACAGCGTTCAGAGACAATAGATACCACCAGAGAGGAGGAAAGAGGCTAAAGACAACAGTAAAAGGATACTAAAAGCTAGATGCATGTGGCAGCAGCTCACTGGTGAAGTTTGGGTATCTTAACAGTCCTTGTTCCTGATTACCGAGGTAGCAGCTGTGGTAAAGAGCACCTTTTCCCAGTATCAAATATGCCGGCTGAGATTCTTCCTGAAGAAAACTGATCTAGTAGTTGGGGGAACATACCACTTCTTCTGGGCCAGCCTCTTCCAGCTCTCTCCATCACTGTGATCTTCTACTCCTTTTGGGGGAAGGCCACATTAGCCCAAGGCTTTGCAGTCCAACAAAGTACCACCAAGGACAGAGAGTGGACAGCCGGCCCTCGCCCACTCCAAAGCACTGGTGGCGGAGAGGCCCATCTACAGAACTGCCCACAGCTCAGTTCAAGCTGGCGCCTCGCATCCCATCTGCATGGCCTCGGCAAGTATATGACAGCCCCCTAGGTTCTTCCAGAGTAAGCCTGATTGCTGTCTTGATTCAGGTTTCATTCATTCAAACAGATGAGGACAACTCCCTTAAAGAGCCCGTGAGGTCCCAGACCTTGGAGGAAAGGGGTATTCATGGCTACTAGTTAAAATGGATACTAGTCATGATGCATACCTATTCTCTCCAGGATCAGAGGAGTATGCTTATTATCTTAGGTGCTGTGGAACACAGGCAGTACGGTGCTGCTGCAGTCGTCTTGTTTGGGGGCTTCCTAGAGGCACCTGGTTGGCCACTGTGTGAGCAGACTGCTGGACTTGACAGGCCTTGGTCTGATCCAGCAGGGCTTTTCTTATGTTCTTGCCCTTAGAGGAAGACGCTATCACCAGAGAGTGCATCTCCCTGGCTTACGACAGCCAGCATCTCCTGTCAGTCTCAAAGGTTAATGCCTTTTTTTGCTACAGTGGCCACTATGTACACAACACTCTTCACTAACGAATCCATTGCATGCATAGGTAGGACAGTGACTTGCGATCTGGCCTCCACCTTGGTGAGGCACTACCAACTACACAAGTTTGTCTAGGCTGTGGCTACTTTTGACAGAAATCTTTAAAAAGTAGTTCCTTAATTCCTCTCCTTTCAGTTTTTTCCCCACCCGGGATAATACCACTTTTCACCTTCCCATACAAGTATACCTTCCTCCACTGATGGCAAATGAAACACTGGACTTACTGTGAAGGTTTCTTCTCATCAGTGGACTGGAAGGTATCCTTGTATGGGATACTGAAAAGCTGTATTATCCTGGGTGGGGAAAAAACTGAAAGGAGAGGAATTAAGCGCCCTAGTTGATGGGCAAGGAATCGGAAAGGAACTCCCTAAGTCAAAAGGGACACTATTAGGTTTTTCTCTCACCTGTTTTTCAGCCTTATAGTATCTCCACTTACAGGTCTTCAAGGAGAATTCTCTTATTTGATTGTGATACTAGAGGTGGATCTGACTCCACCAGAAGCTTGGCAACACATGAACTGGGCAAGTGGAGCGCCTCCTCAGGACAGTGGAAGCCTCTGCAACAAATCTGCACACGCCCTGCCCACAAAACAAGAAGGGGGCACAACCAATGCAAGGATGCCGTCCTTCACTGATGGAGAACTGAATTTATGAAATACAGATGACTAAGAAGGGAGAGAATACAAAACTGCCTCCGCTATCGTAACATCTTGCAAGACGTCTGAATGACGATGACCCCAATGCAAACATTTGTTGGACATTACTGGGTGAAAGAACTGATACGATAAAAGAGAGGAGACTTGGCTCCAAACAAAACGCAAGGAGAAAACCGTGAGGCATGCCTCTCCTGAAGTGTAAGTGGCACCGGTTAAAGAAATATAAATTGAAAGATCAATCATAAACCCTCAGGGCAGCAAGCAAGTCTAATGTTCTATGTTTTCAGCAGTATCTAGCTCATCAATTAATCTTTCAGTAGGTAAACACAAGACAGGCTTTGCTTTATGGTTGTGGTTTGCAGAAATGCTGGCAGGGAGCCCTTTTTAAACACAGTGAACTACCAGCTATATGTACAGGCCAGAGAACAAAATGATTCTGTTCATACATCCTCTGCGGCATTAAACGAACAGTTCCCCAACAGGCTGGGCTGGGTTTCCAGAAGCCACTGGCGGGCACGAGGAACAGTGTACCCCTCCCCTCCGCACTCTACCTTTTCTCCCATTTTCACCCAGCCTCTGCAGAGGGTGTGGGCGCAGGGTGGGGATCCTGATCGTGGTACTTAAAGATGGTGCTGTGAGTACCAAAAATTGTGATCCAAGCACTTGTCCATGGCTACTAGTCAAAATCGATACTAGTCATGATGCATACTTATTCTCTCTCTAGTATCAGAGGAGCATGCCTATTATATTAGGTGCTGTGGAACACAGGCAGGATGGTGCTGCGGCAGCAGTCTTGTTTGTGGATTTCCTAGAGGCACCTGGTTGGCCACTGTGTGAACAGACTGCTGGACTCAATGGGCCTTGGTCTGACGCAGCAGGGCTTTTCTTATGTTCTTACGATGGTTCTCTAAGCACTGGAACCCAGAAGTACATTCTTCTGGGATCAGAGAAGTGATCCAGCCACTTAAGAGAGAGCTGAAGAGCTCTGAGAGCATTATACCTGGCTGGACTGCTTATCTGAAGCCCCCCAGGTTGGGATTTGATCTAATGACCAGACCTAGCAAATGGGGGCCCCAATGTGACTGGGAAAAACTAACTGGATTTCACAATCATCCCTACTGGAGAAAAAACAACAACAGTGTACCCTTTTAGATCCCAGCCAGCCAGGACAGATCTCTGTACTCCAGTATTTCACTACTGCAAGGTTTTATAAGTATTTTTAACCTCCTTATTTACTGTTATTTTATTTTTATTTTTTGCCGTCAAGTCACAGCTGACTTATGGCAACCCAGTAAGGTTTTCCAGGCAAGGGACAGTTCAGAGCTGGTTTGCCATTGCCTGCCTCTGCATCATAACCCTGGTATTCCTCGGAGGTCTCCCATCCAAATACTTGCCAGGGTCGAGGCTGAGAGTGTGTGACTGGCCCAAGGTCACACAACAAGTTTCCATGGCAGAGAGGGGATTCGAACCTGGGTTTCCCAGATCCTGGACAGACACCTTAACCACTACACCACGCTGGTTCTCATACTGTTATTAATCTATGATAAAAGTAGATTATTTATGTAGAAAAGCGTACAACCCGCTTTGGACAGAAGTTCCCAAAATGAACTGCAAATTGCACTCTATGATAAAAACAGGATAAACTGATACAGTCAATAATACAGTTTAAAGAGAATAAAATCCCAACATATCCAAGCACCAAAAGCCTTCCTAAAAACAAAGAGTTGATCCACCAATCGAGAGCAGAGCTTTGCTTGCAGAATGGATATTTCCTACCTCCCCCCTTTCACTTCAGCCCACGGTGCCCCAGCACAAACACTGTTCCTGGGTTCTGGGGACAAAAGTTGCCCCCCCAGACACTCCCCCAAAGCCCCTCTACCAGAAGAAGACAAAAGTAGGGATACAACTCAGGAAAGATCCTGAATCCCCCAATTCTCACCAGGCAGTTGGTTCCGTGAACTTGGGCCCGCGATGCCGTTTTTGAGTTGGAGTGATCAGAAGTGTACGTAATATTCCAAATGCAGCCATGCCACAGATCTATACAAAGGCATCACGACACCAGACGTTTTATTTGCAGTATCTTTTAAATAACTGCAAGCAGGAAATCTGACTTTTACGCCACTGCTGCCCTCCAAGTTGATATTTTGTTGGAGCTGTCCACCACAACTCCCGTATCTTTTTTTCTGGTCAATCACCATCAGTTTGGTCTCCATTGGTGCATATTTAAAATCAACAACTTTTTTCACCACAACTGACACTGAGCCTTATTTGCCACATTATTTGCTCACTCACCCTCTGAGCTCTATACAATCTTCTACAATCCACTAATCTTCATCACCCTAAATGATTTTATCTGCCAGCAAGGTCACTTCACTGCTCAGCTCCAATTCGAGCTAATTTATGAACAAATTAAATAATCCTAATATAGACCCAGGAGGGAAGGTGGCATGGTATAGCCCAATCTCGTCACATCTCCGAAGCTAAGCAGGGACGGTACTTGGATGGGAGACCACCAAGGAGGACTTTGCAGAGGAAGGCAATGGCAAACCACCTCTGCTTCTCACTTTATTTATTTATTTATTTTTAGACATATATGCCGCTCTCTATCCTGGCCAAAGCCGGGTTCAGAGCTGCTTGAAAGCCCCTTGCTGGGGTCGCCATAAGTTGGCTGCAACTTGATGGCCCTTTACACACACAATACAGACCCATCCTGACCTGGGTAGTCCAGGCTAGCCTCATCCCATCAGATCTCGGAAGCTAAGCAGGGTCAGTCCTGGTTAGTACTTAGATGGGAGACCACCAAGGAAATCTAGGGTTGCTACACAGAAGCAGGCAATAACAAACCACCTCTGAACGTCTCTTGCTTTGAAAACCGTACAGAGTCACCATAAGTTAACTGCAACTTAACACCACAAAAACAAAAACAAAAAACCAAACCAAATGGGAGACCCTACTGCATACTTCCTTTCTTGTGAGAACTGTCCATTTACTCCCACTTCCTGCTTTTCTACTATTTAACCCATCCTCTCATGCCACGACTTCTATATTTGCTCAAAAGCTTTTGGTGAGGGGCTGCCAAGGTCTAAAGGATCACACTCAACCATACGCTCATTAAAGACTTTCACAAGGTCAGTGAGGCACGGCTTCTCTTTGGAGAAGCCGTGCTGGTTCTTCCTCAGTAGGGCTCGTTCTTCTACATGTTTACGTCTATCTTTAAATAACCAAGATACCTCAGAAGGCTTGTTGAGTATGAGAAACCTGCTGCCTTTCCATAATAAATATACTGGCATGAACAGTTCAGCCTCATTGGCAACCAGTTTGTCACTACGCCACATGTCTACTAGCTAATTCAAAGTGTTAATATATAAAGAATTGCACCTACCTTAGCCAGCATGGCAAGATGCTGGTTTTGAACAATGGCAGTGCGGTATGTGGCTAATCCTCCTTCCTCTAAGCTTGGAAATAGGTAGTACAAGTGGACGCTGAAAACAAATTACAAAACCACATTACAACCTGAAAATGCTTTCAACAGCTGATACCTCTAGCAGGCCCTTTCACCAACTAGAAGAGTCACCAAACTTTTCTGATGCACAATATTGCTCTCTACCAGTGAGACAACAGCCTATCCAGACCTCATACTGGAACCCCTTTAACACGGCATTATGCCCTGCAGTTCTGGTAACTTTTGGATGCAAGGAGTGACATAAATGAGACCAATGTTGTAGTTACTTCCTAAGTGATGGGTGATCCTGGGGGATGCTTGTACGGGAAGAAGCTATTTCTTCCCACCCATATGCAACATGCAGCCAACCATTCCAGGAGCAGTCTGGGGAGAACCCCTGGGGAAGCAGCTCTCCCGCTCCTGCAGTAATTTATGAACTTGTATAACAGCTTCTGTTTCGAGAAGTTTCACGTGTAGGAATCTTTTTTACTCTGTAGACTAAAATAAAATTTTGAAATTACGGAGCCTGGCTAAATATCTGTTGATACAAAGCCAGTAAGACCTCATACTGAGGAACGGGTTCCATCATTTCTTGCATTCACACCTCTGAGCTCCTCCAATGAACCTGGAGAAGTTGGTTAGCTTTCCAATAACCCTGTGAGGTTGGTGCAGCTAAGAGATCTTGGCAAGCCCAGTGTAGCCCTCTGCAAGCTGAGAAAGAGGAAGAGTTAAAATAAATGGTCCAAAAAAGCTTATGACTCAATTAACTCATATATTATTAGCTGGAATGGCCTCGGGCATTTTAAGTACTTGAATTTTCTAGTCCTTAATTCTCTAATAAGGGTAGACCTGAGCATAATAGAAGTAGAAAACTCTGAAGGAGTGAATTAATATAAACCGACAGAGACTCACAGACCTTAAGCTAATCGCACTTACTCGGAACCAAATCTCCCCAAACTCATAAGGCTACGAATGCTTACTTCAGAAACAGGCCCCACCAAGTTCAGTGGGACTGACTCCCCATGTAAGTGTGCAGAGAATTAAAGCCCCAAGTGGCACTTCCTTCTAAGTACTCCTGCGTAGGATCTAGCAGTTAGTCTGTCCGAGGTGTTCAGCTCAATTCACGCCAAATCGCATCAGGAGGGCGAGGTGTTTGTGGTTGCCAATTTTCAAGCCGCAAAGAGATTGCACGCAAAAAGAATCCACTGTGGAAGTTTACCATACATCTAAATATGAAGAGAGCTTGTTTTTTGAGCATTAAATAAACCTGCTGTCCTTCAGCAACTGTTATTTTTAAGGGATAAGAGCCCGTATATACATTTTAACGCAAAAAAACAGAAAACAAAAAGAAGCCACTCATCCAAAATAGAGACAGGAAGGCAAAGGATACATCAGCGCTACCTTTCTTTTCTTTATCTGTAAAATCTGGCTTCCAATGAGGCAACTACTTTTCCCATTACAAGTGGTCACACCTGAGAACTGGAAATGGGTTGCAAAAGTGCCAGCCGGTTTTTCTTTTTTAAAATATTGCCATCTGTCACAAATGACTCTTATCAAGAAAATGGCTGCTGTTTGTACTAGGCTATAAAAAGTCAATTTTATGTTATTTTTGTAGGGTCCCCCCCCCCATTTGTTTATAGACACATCCGTAGAGGAAAAATTGGAGCAATTTTCCATTAACCGGGAATATTTTAGTGATTTATTTTTTTAAAATTGCTTATATACAAACTTGGCCGTGTAATTACCTAAAGAAAGGTAGAACGCCTGGCGTACCTTGTCAGGTTTAATGACTAATAACCCTGTACTTGGAGAGGGGGGATATATTCAAGTATACGGACAATCACACCTCTCACTTGAGATTATAGGCAGAAAGCTCAAGGAACTCCATGACAAGAAGATGGCACATTCTAAAATGATGCATTCTTTTTTATTTGCTGGATATAAACTTTGAAACATTTGGTCCTATACTCAAAGCCATTTTCTAGAGCAGTTATGAACAACTTTAAATCACATCTGACAGGACAGAGACATCAGCTTTTAATCTTGCTATATTACACTTTAAGGCCTCTTTGTGGTACGAAACTCCCCAAGTATACAAGGACATGCAATTTCCCCAGCTGTGGCTAGGCCAGACTGCAAAACAAAGATTGCCCATGAACATCTTTCTTTTCAACATCCCACAGAACTTTATAGAGCCGAAGCTCATTAATTGCTGTCACTGACCAATGAATAGATTAGGAGAGTAGTGGAATTAATTGGAGTGGGAAACAGATAGTTGGGCATAGTAGTTACGGAAGAAGCATGGCTGCCACTGAAAGAAGCACCCCACACATTTCTTTACCCTCTCCACCCTTAGCATTGTTTTCTATTACAAAACATGCATCATGGCTGTCAATGTATTATGTATCATGGGTAACACCAAGAGGTCAGAGGTGCAGTTAACAGCTAACTCCTTTATTAACAGTAACACTCTGCAACAGTAACAGTAACTGACTGAACTGAGAATTCTGGCTCCCCGCCTGCTTATATACTGTCACAGTGCCCGCCTTCTTTCTCCCCCCCCCACTCTCGTGATTGGGTGGCTCAACGGCGGGCCGACAGGCTCTTGCTTCGTATTCCATTCCTTCCTGCTTACTACACATCATATTCAACCAATACATAACACCCCTTCCTCCCAGGATTAATACTAGTCGGTCAACACACGTAGTCCTCAAGGTAGCTAGGGCGAGTTCGAGCTCTCCCTGAACGACAGACCTCTGGGCTGGGGCTTCGAGGCCTGTCGATCAGCATCGTAGCGTCTGGCTGCGCCGTCGGGCATCGCCCCGGACTGCGGCTTAGTTCCCCCGGTATCTGCTCCTCTTCACTGGAGACAGGAGTTTCCAGAACCTCAGCTTGGCCATGCTCCGTACCGCTCTCCCTTGCTGCCCGAACACCGTCGGAGACAGCCCGGTCCCAAAGCCGGCGCCGCAGCTGGTCGATGTGACGCCTGAGTACATGGCCCTCCGGGGTCACGACCCAGTAAGACACAGGTCTGGTCACATCCCGGACGGTTACGGGAAACCAGGCAGGGGCCCGGGCCATAGTTCCAGGTGAACACAGCATCCCCCATAGCAACCACCCTTGGGGCGGCTGTGTCGACCCTCACCGGGTGACGCTCTGTTGTAAGGTCTGGGTGTATGCGATCGAGGAGTGACTTTAGTCGGCGCCCCATCAGCAGCTCTGTGGGGCTCCTTCCTGTGGCAGTGCATGGAGGGATGCGCTGGGACAGCAGGTAGTCTTGTATCCCAGCCTTGTATCCCAGTCCCCGTGGATTGGGCGTCCCAACGCTTCTTTGGTAGATCTCACCATCCGTTCCGCTTGTCCATTGGTGGCCGGGTGGAACAGAGCTGAGGTGACATGACGGATCAGATTAGCCTGCAGGAACTCCCGGAATTCCGCGGATGTGAATGGTGATCCGTTATCGGACACGAGCGTGTCTGGCAGCCCATGAGTGGTAAACTTTACGACGACCCGTGACGTCATGGAGTGTATGGTCAACACTGTTGAAATTATAGACAAGAAAGTAAGCAGATTGTGGTGATCTAGGAGACAGCTAGTTGACAGCTGAGATCACATGACAAAGTGATGACTAATGCCAGCTCATCATGACTCTGCAGGAAAACTGGACACAACAGGTTTTTCTTGGGAGCTGGGCAGCTATCAGTGGATTGGCTGATACTGAGTCAGTATTGTATATAACTGTGTAATATCTGTACAGTGGTGTGGGGCGTATGGAGAAAGAGACTGGCGAAGCACTATGATTCACTGTATAATAAATAGCACTAATTTAAACTGTGCTTGACTCTGCCGTATTCACCTGGACTGGGTGGCTAACAAAACTAAAGAACGCCATCAGGGCTATGGGCCCAGCTCGGTTCCTCTGTGCTACACCCAGGAGGTTCTGATCGTGGTTGATACGTGGAACGTGGGCTGTGCAAACGGAGTGCAAGTGAATGTCTTCCGCGGAGTCAGACGGAGCTGGAGCTGAGGACGAGATAAGCCTGAGCAGTGAGAGCAGTGCATCAGAGGAGGAGGAGAAGAGTGATACAGAGGTTGAGTGGCAGGGAGCTGAAAGCGAAATGGCTCAAGCTGCATCGGCGTTGCTTGTGGAAAAGCTCACCTCTTCCAATTATAATATCTGGGTTCTTAGGATGGAGCATTATCTCAAGAGAGGCGTTGTGGCAATATATCTCCGACCCACCAGACCCATCGACAGCACTAGACGAGGCAAAAGACCAGAAGGCTCCTGCTATTATCGTGCTGAGTGTGTCAGATGATCAACTCATACATGTGTCTGGTAAGGTTAAAGTTAAACAAGCCTGGGGCAGTCTAAAAGAAGTTTATGTGCAGAAGACAGCTGGTTCGTTAATCACTATAACGAGATGGTTATATAGAAATGTGATGCAGCCGGGGGAGTCTGTCCGGGAGCACATAAATAAATTAACTGAGTGCTTTCAAGAGTTGGAGCTAAGGGGAAAGACTCTCCAAGAAGAAGACAAAGTCTACATTATTCTGAGCTCCTTAACAGAACAGTTCAACATGCTCATTACTGCTTTGGATGCTGTTGAAACTGATAAACTAACATTGGGGTACGTCACTGGCCGGTTGCTGGAGCAGGAGCGGAGAGTGACCTCATTGCAGACTGGGCAGCGTTCCAGGAAGGAGGGAGGAGAGGACAAGCAGCAGAGCGACACCGGCGCAGAGTGTGACAAAGCAAGAAAGCTGAGAGGAAGAGAGTTACAGTCCATGGCTCTCAGGGTTCGCAAATGTTTCCTATGTGGATCCATAAATCACCTGAAAAGGAACTGTCCTGAATATTGTCGAAGGCTTTCACGGTCAGAGTTCATTGGTTCTTGTAGGTTATCCGGGCTGTGTAACCGTGGTCTTGGAATTTTCTTTCCTGACGTTTCGCCAGCAACTGTGGCAGGCATCTTCAGAGTAGTAACACTGAAGTGTTACTACTCTGAAGATGCCTGCCACAGTTGCTGGTGAAACGTCAGGAAAGAAAATTCCAAGACTACGGTTACACAGCCCGGATAACCTACAAGAACCAATGAACTGTCCTGACTTCAGAAAGAAGAGGAGAGATGAACTTTTGTCAAAGGGTCCTGCTGGCAGCGCTGGTAGTCACAGACAGAGATGAGTTCAAAGGAGTTTGGATTTTGGACTCTGGGGCTTCTCAAAATTTTTGTAACAGTGAGGAGCTATTGCAGAATGCATATGAATCCAGTTTACAGCATGTGAATTTGGCTGACGGCAGGAACTCACAGGTGGTATGTGAAGGGAGTGTGGTATTTACTGCTTTAAATCATGTTTTTAGGGACGTAGTATGCGTGCCGGCCTTAGAGAATAACCTATTGAGTGTTTTTGCCCTAGATAAAGCAGGCTTTACCGTTACTTTTGCTGGCAAGGCTTGCCATATAGCTAAAGATAACAAGGTGCTTTTAAAGGGAAAAATGTATAACAATGTCTATGTGATAGATAATGTGCCAGTGGGGGCTAAGACGGTTACTAACCAAAGTCCACATGATAGCTGTGTACATTTATTGCATCGGAGACTGGGCCATGTAGGCTATGACACTATAAATAAGACACTGGCTTTGCTGGGAAAGGAAAAGGTGAAAGAGTGTGGAAACTTTCTAGACTATGAGGTCTGTAAAAGTACAAAATCTAAAGCCTATCCTGTGGCAAAGCACAGTCAGAGAAGGTCCCAGACACCCCTACAACTCGTACATACCGATATTGTGGGCCCGTATGCTAAGAGTCATTTTAGTAATCAGTTTGCATTAATTATTACAGATGATTTTTCCCGGTTTACATGGGTGTACGTCATGAAACACAAGTCTGAAGTGTGTGACACATTCAAGTATTGGGCCAGGCGTGTGCAGAAGCAGCTAGGTCATGAGCTGGTTGCTGTACAGTCTGATATGGGTGGCGAGTACATGTCTAATGACTTTGCCAGGTGGTTGAAACAGCAAGGTGTGCAACACAGGATTGCCAATGTCTCGGTCCTTCAGTAAAATGGAGTGGCCGAGAGACGTGGTGGAGTGCTGCAAACAATGATGCATTCCATGTTGAAGGATGCTAACTTGACTATCAGTTTCTGGGCAGTGGCTTTGAAAGCTGCCTGTTATGTGTCAAACAGGGTTTGGACTAGGTCCATAAACAACATACCTTACAAGGTGCTCTATAACAAGGATCCTGGTTTGGGCTATCTAAGAGTATTTGGAACGAAGGCGTGGGTGAACATTCCTTTGAACCAAAGAAGGAAAGGAGGAGCAAGGTCCAAAAAATTACTCTTCCTTGGGTACCAAACAGGAATGAAGGCTTACAGGTTTGCCAATGAGCATCAGGCTCTGAGTTACAGCAGATCTGCCAGTTTTTGTGAAGGCAGTAACTGGGCTAGAATACACGGTCATGAGGTGCCTAAGCAGGTTGTGCTTCCTTGCACAGAGAGCTCTCAGGATACAGATGGAACTGAACAGGAGGGAAATTCTCCTAGTAGTTCTTCATCTGAGAGTGGTCAGAATGTAAGGCAGATACCTCGTGTGTCTAGCAGGTGTAACAAAGGTATTCCTCCTAAGAAATATGGGTATGATACAACTGATGTGAATCATGTATATGTGAGAGAACCTAAGAATTATGCTAAGGTGTTGTCCTATGAAGGAAGTGAGAAAGAGGCTTGACTGGAAGCCGTGCACACTGAATACAACTCACTTCAGGACAATGAGGTTTTCACAGTGTCAGAACTGCCTGCCAAAAGGGATGCAATTGGCTGCAGGTGGCTGTACAAGGTCAAGTATTTACCTGATGGTAAAATACACAGAAAGGCCAGGTTAGTGGCCAAGGGTTACTCACAAGTAGAGGGCAAGGACTTTGACAAGGTTTTTGCACCTACTGTGAAAGCTGAAACTTTGAAAATAGCACTGTGTAAAGCTGCAGCAGACAAGATGCAGGTGCATCATTTCGACTTTACCACAGCTTATTTGAATGCCAGCCTCAATGAAGATCTGTACATGCAGCAGATTCCAGGGTTTGAATGTGAAAGCAAGCAGAAGGCGCTAAGGCTGCATAAGGCTATTTATGGGCTTAAGCAGAGTGCTCGTGCTTGGTCTCAATATCTCAGCAGAGCATTGACAAATCTTGGGTTTGAGCAAGGTGTAGCAGACCCATGCATGTTCAAGAAGCGTGTAGGTAACACAGACTGCATACTTTTAATTTACGTGGACGACCTTTGCTTTATGTTTAATGAGGATGAACAGCTGCAGTGGTTCAAGAAGGCTGCAGGAAGGCTGTTCAGGATAAAGCACTTAGGAAGCATTCAAAATTATCTGGGAGTAGAAATGACAAGGCACCCAGAGGGATATTCTGAACTAAGTCAAGAAAATAAAATAAAGCAATTGGTATCTACGTTTGGAATGAAGGATGCTAAGAGTGTTGAATCTCCCATGACAACAGGGTATACAAAGGAAGTGGATGAAAAAGTATTCCATGACAAAAATGTGTATCTATCCCTGGTGGGATCATTGCTTTATCTGGCTTGTTGGACTAGGCCAGACATATGCATAGCAGTGCATTTACTATGCCAGAAGTGTGCAAGTCCATATACAAAGGACTGGGTAGCAGCTAAAAGAGTGTTGCGGTATTTAAAGGGCACATCTTCAATAAAATTGAGTCTGAAAGCAACCAAAGAGAAACAGATCACAGTGTACA
Source organism: Euleptes europaea (assembly GCF_029931775.1). Taxonomy (NCBI): domain Eukaryota; kingdom Metazoa; phylum Chordata; class Lepidosauria; order Squamata; family Sphaerodactylidae; genus Euleptes; species Euleptes europaea. The sequence goes on from NC_079319.1 coordinate 95,543,576, forward strand.
GTGGTGCTAGTTGGGGTAACAGAAAGGATGGGAAATCTACTACAGGTTATGCGGTGTTCTTGCATGGAGCCCTGGTTATGTGGAAATCGCTTAAACAGACCCATGTGTCAACAAGTACCTGTGAGGCAGAGTATTCTGAACTAAGTGACTGTGTGATTCAGCTAGAGTGGTTGCAGCAACTATTAACAGACTTGCAAAATGGGATTCGCCTGTGAAAGTATACTGTGACAGTACTGCAGCACAGCAGTTAGCAGGGGATCAAGGAGTTAAGACAAGAAGCAAACACATCAACATCCGGTATCAGAATGTCAGGCAGGCGGTAAACAATGGGATTATGGAATTAATACATTGTGCATCTTGTGACAATACTGCTGATGTTTTTACAAAGTGTTTAAATGTTGAAAAGTTTGTAACATGTAGACAATCTTTGGGGCTTACTTTTCTATTCTAGGAGGAGTGTTGAAATTATAGACTACAAAGTAAGCAGATTGTGGTGATCTAGGAGACAGCTAGTTGACAGCTGAGATCACATGACAAAGTGATGACTAATGCCAGCTCATCATGACTCTGCAGGAAAACTGGACACAACAGGTTTTTCCTGGGAGCTGAGCAGCTATCAGTGGATTGGCTGATAGACTGAGTCAGTATTGTATATAACTGTAATATCTGTACAGTGGTGTGGGCGTATGGAGAAAGAGACTGGCGAAGCACTTTGATTCACTGTATAATAAATAGCACTAATTTAAACTGTGCTTGACTCTGCCGTATTCACTTGGACTGGCTAACAAAACTAATGAACGCCATCAAACACCTCTACCCACTTAGAGTATAAGTCCACGACAATTAAAAAAATCTTGCTCTGGAATGGACTGGCAAAGTCTATGTGTACTCACGACCATGGCATGTGCGTGGACTCCCAGTGGTGTACTGGTGCCAGGGGCATTTCTGGCCGTGATTCTTAACACGGGCTGCAGCGGCGGACCCACTCCTCAATACCAGAGTCTATCCCGGGCCACCACACATAGCTACGTGCCAGAGCTTTCATCTGGACAATACCCGGGTGGCACATATGTAGAGCCTCCATCACCTTGTGACATAGCTTGGCGGTTACAACAACACGGTTACCCCAGAGCAGGCAGCCTTTATGTACGGACAGTTCATGCTGTCTTGAAGCATAAGGGGTAAACTCGGCTGGCCACCCCCTCCATACCCAGTTGAGTACACGGGCGATAGTGCGATCCCTGGAAGACTGCGCAGCTATGTCGGAGGCGTGCAGCAGTGGTTCCGGGAGGGCCACAATCAGTAAGGCGTTGTGGGCTGGAGCAGGGTTGGGGTCATCGTCGGCAAAGGGGAGACGGCTGAGGCCATCGGCATGGCCAATAGAACGGCCGGGGCGGTGGACAAGGTCGAACGAATACACATTCAGGAACATCGACCATTGCAGTACCCACAGGGAAAGAATTTGCGGCATCTGACGGTTAGGAGCAAAAAGGCCAAGCAATGGTTTGTGGTCGGTGATGATTGTGAAGTGCCGGCCGTAGACAAAATCATGAAACTTTTTGACTGCCACCACGATGGCGAACGCCTCTTTATCAATCTGTGCATAATTTCTCTCCGCCGGCGATAATGTGCGTGAATAGAACTCTATTGGGGCGTCCCTGCCCGATGGTAAGCAGTGGCTGAGGACCGCCCCGACGCCATACGGTGAAGCATCACATGTCAGTAGAACAGGTAAGCGTTCGTTAAAATGGACAAGGAGGCTGGATGACGAGAGCAGATGTTTGGCGGCAACGAATGCGCGCTGGTGTGTTGGCCCCCAGGACCACGGGGTCGCTTTGTCCAGGAGTCTGTGGAGCGGCTTGGCTACCGAAGCCTTGTGTGGCAGGAAGGCATGATAGAAATTAAGAAGGTCGAGAAATGTTCTAAGTTCGGGTTTGGATGTGGGGGCCGGGGCGGCATGGATGGCCCGTACCTTGGCGGGGGTCGGGTGTGGGGGCCGGGGCGGCATGGATGGCCCGTACCTTGGCGGGGGTCGGGTGAATGCCGTCGGCTTCAATAAGGTAGCTGAGGAAACTGACTTGAGGGATGCCCAGCTGACACTTTTCCCGTTTAACTATAAGGCCAGAAGACCTAAATCGGGCCAGGACCTGTCGAACCCGGCAGAGCAGCTCCGATTCCGATGCAGCCGCTATCAACACGTCATTGAAATACGGCACCACTCCCGGCAGACCTTTCAGGAGATCTTCCATTAAATTTTGGAAAATTCCCGGGGCTGTGCAAACCCCAAATTGCAGACGAGTGACGCGGAACGCGCCCCGGTGCGTTACAATCGTCTGAGCCTCGGCCAATTCACTGTCAACTGGCAGCTGTTGGTACGCCTGTGCCAGGTGGAGTTTCGTGAAGACTCTGCCGCCTGCGAGTGATGCCAGGAGATGGCTCACAACTGGCACCGGGTAAGAGTGCTGTTGCAGTGCCCTATTGATAGTACATTTATAATCGGCACAGATTTGGATCTCCCCATTTGGTTTGAGAGGTGTCACTATAGGAGTTGCCCACCTCGCGTTGGGAACTAGCTCTAGTACCCCTTGCTGTACGAGGTGGTCAATCTCAGCATCAATTTTTTCCTTGAGGACGAACGGAACCCGGCGGACCTTGAGTCAGATTGGCGCTGCCCCGGGGTCAAGTTGGAGGTGGATTGGGGGCCCTTTGTAACTGCCCAGCGGCGCATTCCAAACATCTTCAAACTCGCTCCAAACATTCTGTACGTTGGACGGGGCGACGTGGTGAATACTGGTTAGTTGGATTCCCAATACTTGGAACCATTCTAGCCCCAACAGGCTGACGCCGCGACCACCAGTAGATGAAGTGTTTTCTCATGTTGCAAGTATCAGACCCAGACCTGGGCGATTCCCTTGATCGGCACCCGCTTCAGTTGGTAATCGGTGAGTATTATGCTGCTTTTCTGAAGCTTCGGGGCCTTGCCCGGCGCGAAGAGTTGCTGGAATGTGCCCTCAGACACCACTGAGAGCGCTGACCCAGAGTCAACCTCCATTTCGCATGGGGACCCATTAATGTTGACAGTAACACAGACCTTGCTCACAGAGTGTAGTTCCGTTGCAGTTTGGCCCAGGGAATGAAACTGTGGTGGAGTCAACCGGTGGGTAGCAGAGATAGTGGTTCCCGCAACAATCGAGTGAGCTGGGTGTGTGTCAGTATCGCGCCTCCCGGCCGTGTTAGGGTTGTAGCCTCCGCCTCACCTGGCGGGACGGCAAACCCGAACGATGTGGCCTAGCTTTCCACAACCCCTGCATTTGGCGTCTCTAAATCGACAGGACTGCTGGTCATGGGGGTCACCACAGCTTGCGCACTGTCGGCTGACGGTGACTCGTGGTCTTGTTCCCTTGTTGGCCCTTCTCCGAGGGTCTTCGGTGCCCATTCTGTGGGAGTCTTCTTCCCCCTTGATATCGCTGTCATTTTCGTAGTGAACAGGGGTTGTGTCTCTGGAGGACCCCGTGCCGCACATCGCTTCCTTGAGGTCCAAGGCACTGGAAACCCTGGCAGCTGCTTCGGCTTATGTCACATTTTCCAAAGTCTCTTCAAACGTCAAGGATTTTTTTGACAGGAGACAGCGGCAGACCTTGTCACTAAGGCCGATAACCAGCTGGTCACGGAGCCACTTTCACATTGGGGAACTCGCAGTACTTCGCGGCTTGCTTTAGAGCGGCGACATACTCGGTGACCATTTCTCCCGGCGCTTGGCGCCTTTCCTGGAATTTGGCGCGTCTTGCCAGTTTTGAAGGTTTGGGCGCGAAGTGTTTGTCCAGGGCCGTTACAATGTCGTCGTAGGTGGCCACGTCGATCTCAACAGGTGTTAACAATCCCTGAGCTAACTCGAACGTGTCTTGACCGCAGAGGCTTAGGAAAGCCGCTTTCTTTTTTCCCACTGCCATGAGGTCGTTCGCAACCATATGGTACCTCATCCTCATAGCATATGAGGCCCATTTCTCGGGATTGGCTGGGTTAAACGGCTCCATGTTACCCTGGGCCCTGCTAGCCATTATCGTGGCTCTGTTTGTACCTTGGTGTTTCGTTCAGTTCTTCGCGCGCTAGTGGTCTACCCATCCTCGTCGCCGCTATTATGTATCGTGGGTAACACCAAGAGGCCAGAGGCGCAGTTAACAGCTAACTCCTTTATTAACAGTAACACTCTGCAACGGTAACAGTAACTGACTGAACTGAGAATTCCGGCTCCCCGCCCGCTTATATACTGTCAGAGTGCCCGCCTTCTTTCACCCCCCCACTCTCGTGATTGGGCAGCTCAACGGCGGGCCAACAGGCTCTTGCTTAGTATTCCATTCCTTCCCGCTTACTACACATCATATTCAACCAGTATATTCAGTCCAGTAATGGAAAGGGGGCAAGAAAAGGAGATCACAAATTGTGGCTTAATAGCCAAACACTGTTTTATACATATATATTTTTTTTTTGCTGTCAAGTCATAAAAATAAAAAAAAACCATGCTGGATCAGACCAAGGCCCATCAAGGCCAGCAGTCTGTTCACACAGTGGCCAACCAGGTGCCTCCAGGAAGCCCACAGACAAGACGACTGCAGCAGCATTATCCTGCCCATGTTCCACAGCACCTAATATAACAGGTATGCTCCTCTGATCCTGGAGAGAATAGTTATGCATAACGACTAGTACGCATTTTTACTAATAGCCATGAATAGCCCTCTCCTCCATGAACAAGCCCACTGCCCTCTTAAAGTCTTCCGAGTTGGCAGCCATCACCACATCCTGGGGCAGGGAGTTCCACAATTTAACTATGTGCTGGGTGATGAAATAGTTCCTTTTATCTGTTTTGAATCTCTCTCTCTCCAGCTTCAGCAGATGACCCCGTGTTCTAGTATTTTGAGAGGGGAAAAGCTTCTCTCTGCCCACGCTCTCCAAACCATGCATAATTTTATAGACCTCTATCATGTCTCCCCTTAACCGCCTTCTTTCCAAGCTAAAAAGCCTACTCCTCATTGGGCAGTTGATCTAGCCCCCTGGTCATTTTGGTTGCTCTTTTCTGCACTAGGTGTGGTGGCCAGAACTGTACACAGTATTCCAAGTGTGGTCTCACCATAGATTTGTACCAGGGCAGTATGATATCAGCAGTTTTATTCTCTATTCCTCGTCTAATGATGGCCAGCATGGAATTTGCCTTTTTCACAGCAGCCGCACACTGGGTTGACATCTTCATTGAGCTATCCACTACCACCCCAAGATCCCTTTCTTGGTCGGTCGCTGCCAGCACAAATCCCATCAGTGTACATGTGAAGTTGGGATTTTTTGCCCCAATGTACACTCCCCAGTTTTTTGTGTTTTTTTTGGCCCCACTTTACACTTGATTCACCCGCTGGTCATCTTCTCTCCATCCTCTGAGTGGTATGTAAAGCTTCCCTGCCCAAAACTATTCAAGGCTCTTACTGCTCAGATAGCATATAAGTCACATCTGACTTATAGTGACCAAGTAGGGTTTTCAAGGCAAGAGAAGTTGGGAGGTGGTTTGCCATTGCCTGCCTCCGAGTCACGCCCCGGTATTCCCTGGAGGTCTCCCATCCAAATACTTGCCAGGGTCGAGGCTGAGAGAGTGTGACTGACCCAAGGTCACCCAGCAAGTTTCCATGGCAGAGAGGGGATTCGAGCCCGGGTTTCCCAGATCCTAGTCTGAAACCTTAACCACTACACCACACTGGCTCTCTGTTTTCTACTATCCAGCCATAAAATCCAGCTTTGTCCCCATAAGAATAAGATAAACAGACTTTGTAATGACCATATAATTGTCGAAGCCTTTCACAGTCAGAGTTCATTGGTTCTTGTAGGTTATCCGGGCTGTGTGATCATGGTCTTGGTATTTTCTTTCTGGACGTTTCGCCAGCAGCTGTGGCAGGCGTCTTCAGAGGAGTAACACTGTCCTCCAGTGTTACTCCTCTGAAGACGCCTGCCACAGCTGCTGGCGAAACATCAGGAAAGAAAATACCAAGACCACGGTCACACAGCCCAGATAACCTACAAGATCCAATGACCATATAATTCTTTAAATTTGAAGTTTCCTTTCTGTGAACTTAATAAGTTCTTCAGTTTATCAGGGTGTGCCATCTGGCTTGGATTTACTTGTCAGGAATGGCATGTAGGAGAGTGGTTTTGTGGAATACAAGCTGCAAGGACCCACAAATTCAAGGGAAGCTTCACAAACATTCACCCTAGTTTGTTAGCAGTAAACAGAAGCCTTGGACACATGCAACTGCCTTATACAGAATCACACCCCTGGGCAATCTAAGTCACTACTGTCTACTCTTGACAGGCAGTGGCTCCCCCGGGTCTTAAGTCTTTCATCCTTTGAACTGATCTGGAGATGCTGGGAACTGAACCGGAGACTCTGTGCATGCAAGGCAGATGCTCTACCACTGAGCCACGCCCCAACTCACCCTTCTCAAAGACGTCCTCCCTCTGTTTTGTACCAAGCCAAGCCCAGTTGATTACCCCTCATTGCCAGAAATACTTAGGCGGAGTTAAAGGGAGAGGAGATAATTAGCCGGACGGAACACTGGAATCCTAAAATAGTGTTGGGTGAAAGTCCCTCATGTGATGACCGTGGGTGCCATGGTGCGGCCACTTAGGGCTTTTGCCCAGCAAGGCTTCTGAGTGGCTGTGGGGGGGGGGGGCAGGACCTGATAGCCCTAAATGGATGTTTTAAGAAAACAAGAAAAGTATTTTAGGCATGAACTATCTACAGCTGGATGAGTGTCAGGGAAGAACCCAATACATACCTAGTCAAAAATTCAACTACGGCATCTCCCAAAAATTCCAAACGCTCATTGTGATTAATCCTGAAAACAAAATGAAGAATTGCTATGAGTGGTTGTTACATATCGAGTGGTTGTTCCATATATTAGTAGTTAAGATGGAAAAAGAAGAATTAGTCAATTATTTGGGCAATACACTGAAAGAGCCCATGTTCCTGACACTTGTGGTTTTTCATTTTTTTCAAACACTTATGTTCTCCAATATATTACACGGAGTATTTGGGGTTTCTAGTGCATCATAATCAAACCCACAGGAAGCCTGACAGGTAATAAGGCTGATCATAATATCTGGTCAACTTCTTAACAAAAGGGAAAGATAAACAACCCATGCAACGATGTGCCAAGACCGGCTTTCCTGTGAACTGCCATCCACACAGATGATTTAAAGAGGTCCCAGGGAAAAAGCAAAAGCAAAACATTTCTTCCAACCTTGTGGAGACGCTCCCCCCAAGCCAGCAGACACCATTTGTATGGATCACTGCCCAGATTGGGGGTTTCCCTTTCCCTGAAGAGCCAGCAACACCGTCAGAAGAAAACACAGCCAAAGGAGAGCTTTCTCCTTTGAACTCACATGAACACATGACGCTGGCATATACTGACCCTTGGTCCATCAAAGTCAGTACCGCCTACTCAGATTGACAGCGGCTCTCCGGGGTCTCAGGCTGAGGTCTTCCACATCACCTACTGCCTGGTCCTTTAAACTGGAGATGCCTGGGATTGAACCTGGGACCTTCTGCACGACAAGCAGATGCTCTTCCACTGACCCCTGGCCCCTCCTGACTCCAACTGCCCTGAGCGTGAAAGCGGCCATCCTATGGAATGGGTCTAAACTGTTAGATGTCTGGAGGAACTCCCCACATCTGTGTAAGAGGGCAACAGCCTTCAAATCTCTAGATTCTTGTTGATCACCTTCTTACCCCAAAACAGAGGAAAGAAGCTATCATTGTAAAACATACCCAGATGTTTTATCATTGTAAAACATACCCAGATGCCCCTGTCCTCAGCACCTCCCTTTATCATGCCCTTTTCTGCCCTGCTTGGGCTTGCAGAGCCTCAGAACTGGGGAGGGGAACTTATGCGCCCGGTTCCTCCTCCTTCTCCACTGGATCTCCCTTGCACAGCCTGGAGAGAGAACCCAGACACACCCCACTGCCCTATTTCTAAGCCCCTTATGAAGCTTATAGCAGCAGACTGCACATGCTCAGTTGATTCCTCTGAAGTCTCATGAGAACCAGCAGTCTTCCCCCCTCACATCGCCCTGCCCAAAACTGCCAGCAATTGTTGGCAGTGATTGATGTGGGAGCTTTTCCATGCTGCATTACCACCGTTGTAGCTGAACTCTGTCTGCTGCCATCCACAGATATGGAAAACAAAGTTTCGCATTTTGAAAAAAGTCAGGGGGGACAGCCAAGCATGCTTTTAATTTAAACTGGCAGAAAGCAATCCAATTATTGGCTTGGGTCCAGAGATCAATTACTGACACACACCCCATCCCATTTCTGGCACTGTCTCAAAAGATAGTCCAGGCTTCCAGATCTGCAGGTGTGCATGGCTCTTCGGTGTGTTGCTGGCACTGAAGGAACAATATCTCGGCGGGCCAACCAGTTCAACGGCAATCCGTTTAAAAAGGATTTCAAATAAAAATGAAACACAAGTAGACACTGAGAACCGCTCAGGAGCACTGTTTGAGAAGGAATGGGCCTGGTTTTGGAAAGGCCCACTCTTGGTAACATTCAACATTAAACCGGGTAAGCATCTATGTATATGATTGAAGAGTGTACTATTTTTCTTTTGTATGCACTTTATAACGGGTTGTCGGATCCAACCAGCTTTTCCGGTGGTGAAAAAGGGAGGCTGTGCTGGGGGATCACGGGACTTCCCAGGGACAAAGGCCGTGTGGGGAGGGGGCTGTGATAAGGAGGGCGGGGGTGGGGAAGAATTGGCTGAGACTGAGAGAAGCAGCCGGCTGGATCCAACTGAATAGCCGAAGCCGTGTTCCCATCACAAGAGAATCAAGCCCGACTCACAGAACCAATGAGCGGGTCAGAAACGTTGCGGCTCCTGAGGAATCATGAAAGGACAAAACAACCTTCTGACACCTTCCCCCCGCCACCGGCCCTCATTAAACAGTACCCTGAAACCTCCAGAAAGCTAACACTTTCCCCCACAAGACAGACATATCTGCTTTGGTCCCCAGGGTGACCCACACACTTCAAGAATACACACAAAATGTTGGGAAGTGTTGGTTCAAGAATATTTTTGTTCTCTTTTTGCTCAACCTAATTCAGTAATGCCTCTCCCCCACCCCCTTGCAGTGTCTTCCATCACATAACAAATTCATCTTTTGCAAAGGAAAGAAGATTCACCAGATGGTTCTACCTACACCACAAAAATGCAAAAATCCCTCTTTGTAGAAGCGCAGAAACAGACAAACCCCAGAAGAACACCTTTCCCAGTCAAATTAATTAAGAGCGGGTGGGGAGAGAGGAGAAGATAATGCATAATTGATTCAAATACATGGTTTCCCACCCAGCCTCCAGCTCTGGGAGGTTATTTTTTTTACTCCATAGTTTTATGTATAGAAGAACAACAAAATACTGAACTCTACTATGCTGTGATCACACAACTTCTCAAAACAAAACCCCAAAGCAGAACTGCTGGATATCTAAGGCTCAGATCTCTACGAGAAACAGCATTAGGAACGTGTATAAGGCGATAGAGTTGAAGAGTTAGCTTATCCCTACTGCTTGAAAAATAATCACTACACTGCCTTTCCAGGATTCCAGCAGCCTTCTCAAAGGTGCAGTCAGCTGTCTTTCAGCGGTACGGCACACGCTCCGCATGCAGAAGGCTCCATCCCTGACACGGCCAGCCAAGATCTCAGCAGCTGGGCCAGGAAAAAATGTTTTCTTGGAACTTTTGAGAGCTGCCAGCCAGTGACTGCAGATAATATAGGTTGGCTCAAAATGGCAGCCGTGGAGGGCCAGGGACGATCAGAAAATGGCTGCCATGGATTACTGGGGGCCAACCACAAAATGTTGGGAAGATGCAAGCCAAGCAGTCTCCTGCTACGAAGGCCAGCGTGTTTGGGTTGTCCTGCTCCAATGAGGTAGAGGAAAGCCAAGACGGAGCTATTACGCTGGGCTTATGGTTGAGGCCAGTGACGGTTCTCATTATAAATACTGGCCTCCCTAACCCGCTCCGCTCCCCCGCTGCTGAGCACCACCCCCGCTTATACCATTTTGGGGGTGGTCAGATTCATCTACTGGCTGCAGATGGCTATTTTTTAGATTTTAGAGTTATGCCCAAGTGGAGCCATTCTCCCCACAATGCAAATCCTCCCTTACTTTTTCTTGTCAGCCTTTATTCACGGATCAACATCACCACCCCGGAGTTGCTTAATTCAGCTCCTTCTTGCCTCCTGTTTGCAAATCCACTTCAAACTCTTGTTTGAGATGCTGGTTAAGATAGGAACTTTGGTTAAAATCAGCAGAGATGTCATGTTAAGCTATGGCTGACAAGGAAAGGGGAGGAAAGAATGGGCCTGCCTGAGATTTGCAAACCATGGCGGGCACCAGAGCCAGCTTTACTCCTGAATCAGGGTAGACATCCCATAACAGCACCATCAAGCCCCCCCCCCCAATTCAGATTATTACTGTACCTGGAAGGAGCTGGGTCATCTTGTCCAAGTCGAGACATTATATTGATCAAGGTATTTATGCCTGTGAAACAGAAATAGTGCAGTATCTTTTTAAAAAGAAGCCTCATATGGGGCAGACCTGTGCAAGCAACGTCCACTCAGTATTGCGACTCCCTTCCGTTCTGCTTAGTGACGTCTCTGGCCTCTCTCTGAAGAGTATCTGCTCCAGCACTGGAAAAAGCTACGCTTGAATCACTGATGCTTCTCAGCACTGCTGGGGGAGTTGTGGGATGGATAACCAGTTTCCTCCTCTTCCCAATTTTCTACATTTTCCATAAATATATCCTGTCCTACTCCAAAATTTCATAGGCATAGAACGTTGTTTGTCTCTTCCTTTCTAAAGGATCTGGTTAGCATTCCAGCCCATTGTAAACTACAGACCCTTTTGGCTGATGCCCTAGTTGTCATAGGTGTGTTTATTGTTATTATTATTGTTACTCTTTTTGTAGTTGTTGTTCTTTTGTTGGAACTGTTTGTGTTCTGAGTACTGCTCTAGGGAAGGTCTTAAAATAAACCATCATAAATCTAAGATCATGATCTTCACTAAAAAGAGAAAAATGCCTCTTTTTTGCTGGGTAATAGATGGCTTTGAGGTTGACCAAGTCAAGGAGTTTGTTTACCTTGGCATTCTGTTTTCCCATAACCTAAATTGGAATGCCCATCAAAAAGCAGTGTCCAACAAAATTAAACCTGGGGTTGGTGCTATTGTCAATTTTTTTCACACCAAAGGTGGCAAATATATTCCGGGGGCTATTCAGGTTTTTAACCTGAAAATTACCCCAATTATCCTCTTTGGTGTTGCCATCTGGATTACAGTCATCAATGAATCTATAGATCGTCCACTGCTTCAGTTCTTACGAAAACTCCTAAATGCCCCTCGATGTGTTGCTGGCGTTACTCTTCGTTCCGAGTTTGGCCAAATGTCACTTGAAGCTAGGGCGTGGTTGGCCGCCTTTAAACTCCACCTTAAACTGTGCTTTAGCACTGAGGGGTTCCTAGCTTCTCTGAAGCATGACCCTTTCAAATCCTCATGGCAAAAAATCTTAGATGAGAAACTGGCGTTGCTGGGCTTCTCGCAGGATATGTTATCAGATCTTGGGAAAACTGAAGCTTTTGCCAAAATTAAAAAGCGCATTAAAGAGCTTGATTATAACAGCACTACTTTTCGTGCTCGTCGCGTCTGTTCATCCCAGTTCTTCGGAATACCCCCTCCATGTGGTCTGCCTGCCTATACATATTATCTAACAACTCCTCGTCTCTGTAGAGTTTTTTGCTTTGCTAGATTGAATGCTAACCCTTCTATTGTAATGCAGGGCAGAATTCTGAATATACCATACTCTGACAGGATCTGCCCTTGCTCTTCTGGCTCTATTGACTCATTAGCCCATGCCCTTTTGGAATGCCGCTTTTACGAGGAACTTCGATCGCACTATATCTCCCCCCTTTTAATATACAAATCAAATGCCTCGGTGACTGACATAATGCCTTTTTTATTAAGCGACAGGGACCCCAAGGCTACATTGTCAGTGGCAAGATTTGTTTCAGTCCTTATATCCCTCCAACACTAGATATATGCTGCTCAAGATCAATTGATCAAGGAGCTTCTAAGGGATAAAAGGATGGAACTGTTTGTGCTCAAGACTGTTTTCATAAGAGCAAAGAATAAAAGTTAAAAGTATCCTGTACTACTAGTGTAGATGACTGGGGAAGGCAATGGCAAACCACCCTGTAAACGTAGTCTGCCTACTAAACGTCATGATGTGACATCACCCCATGGGTCAGGAATGACCCAGTTGCTTGCACAGGGAGCTACCTTTATCTACTGCCACCACCAGGAGTGAAAAACTTGTTAAAGGAGGCCTTTAAAACACTTACGGCTGTTTAGCTTGGAAAGAAGGTGGCTAAGGGGAGACATAAGAGGTCTCTAAAATTATGCATGGTATGGAGAGAGTGGACAGGGAGAAGCTTTTCTCCCTCTCTCAGAATACCAGAACGCAGGGTCATCTGCTAAAGCTGGAGGGTGAGAGATTCAAAACAGATAAAAGTAAGTATTTCTTCACACAATGCATAGTTAAATGGTGGAACTCCCTGCCCCAGGATGTGGTGATGGCTGCCAACTTGGAAGGCTTTAAGAGGGGAGTGGACATGTTCATGGAGGAGAGGGCTATTCATGGCTACTAGTCAAAATGGATACTAGTCATGATGCATACCTATTCTCTCTCCAGGAACAGAGGAGCATGCCTATTATATTGGGTGCTGTGGAACACAAGCAGGATGGTGCTGCTGCAGTCGTCTTGTTTGTGGGCTTCCTAGAGGCACCTGTTTGGCCACTGTGTGAACAGACTGCTGGACTTGATGGGCCTTTGGTATGATCCAGCATGACCTTTCTTATGTTCTTATGTTCTGTACTACTAGTATAGCAATGGGGGAAGGCAATGGCAACCCGCCCCCGGAAACATAGTCTGCCTACTAAACGTCATGATGTGATGCTACCGCGTGGATCAGTCATGACCCGGTGCTTTACCTACTGCCACCACCAACCCAGGAGGGAGAAACCTGTTAAAGGAGGTCTTCTAAAGTAAGATATCTGATCTTTCTACAAAATTCTTTTAAACAGCCCTGGATAACTGCTGCAACCCCCAAGGAAGTCTCTCTGGCCTTCTACTCTGCCACTTCCTGTCAGCACCACCCACAACTTTCCAGGCCCTGCAGAAGAATATGAAGGCGGAACGGAGCACACCACGTCTGGTGAGGGAAATCACATTTATTTATATATATATATATATATATATGTGTGTGTGTGTGTGTGTGTGTGTATATATATATGTGTGTGTGTGTGTGTGTGTGTATATAAAAATGCTCCCGTACATTAAAAAAAATCTCCACAAACAGAAAAAACAGCACAGGCCTGTTTCAGCCCCTTTATCTCTGCTGTCCCCCTGTTCTATCTTCAGGGAGGTTTTTTGGGGTGAGGATGGGGGGGGATACTCAAAAGTAACAGCCCACACCTGCAGTTTAAAGTGGCACAACCCCTCACCAAGCACTCCAGACACTCATTTTGCTCCAGGTGTAAATTTAATCCCTGAAGTCTTTGTTCCAGCCCTGGAGGGTCATTGGTAGTGCAGGAAGAGGGGGGGGGGGGCTCATACATAACGGCAGCCTTGCCCCTTCACTGTACCTGCACACTGCCACAGAGATCCTCCCCAGTGCATCTCACTTTGGGTATCCACGCAGCTCATCAGCATCTTGTCAGTGTTAGTTCTTCGTTCCCCAATAACACCCCCCCCTTCCCCGGCTGCTCGCTCACAGGACCCCATTTGTTTCTATCTTGGCTTTTATTAACACAGTAATCCACCTTGAGACTTTTCTTGAACAATGGCAGATTTAAAATGTCAAAAACACATAAGCAGGGGGGAAGATAATGAAGGGAGAGTAGGGACACGAGGAAAGATAAAACCCTTGCATGTAGTAAACGGTTAGGGAATGGGCTGGTTTATCCTGATGTGCTAGTTTTCTTCATGCAGGGTGATTCTTCTGGGACAGCATTACAAATACACTATCCGGTCCCTCCTGCAGTAGCACAACTTTATCTTCTCGGAGAATGTGTGTCAGACTGTGTGCAGAAGACAACTGCCAACGAGAACAGTCCAGGGTTGCTTATGAAAAATGTTGACAGGAAGCGTAACAGAACGTAGCCTACCTTTCTTCCTCATATGCATATGATGGACTTTTCTGTCTCCATATTTGGGCTGCCGGATGCCACAGTTTGATAAGGAATTCCTGGCATGGTCTGGATTCATCCCAAAGTTTAAGTGATGGCTTGGATGAGTCATGGCAAGCTGGGATGTAGAAATCCCCCCAATACAAATTGGAAACAAAGCCAGAAACATTTGGTGCTCATTACAAACACTGCAAAGCTTTTCACGATAAAAGAGGCCAGGAAATTTTACCAGATTCCAACATGTGGAAGATACTAAGTGTGGACCGAAGTGATAAGACTTCTAACAACTAATGAAAGGCAGTCAGAATTTTCTGGAGTCTTACAAGACGTGTTGAGTTTCAGGATTAGTGTGTGCTGACAGACCTCCCTTCCCGCTATACAGCCAACAGAAACTTGCAAAGTCCACAAATACTACTAAAAGCCCACCAAATCTGTATTAATTTACCAGCCTCGTGTGTCGTTACTAGTCAGTAATTACCTAAAACAAAGAGAACTAACTTGTTCACTGGGAAGAGATTCTTAACTCACCCCAGAGCAGGCAAATGGTGGTTCATAAGCCTGATTGTCCACACGTGCTGAGGCCAGGGGAGGTCTTAGCCAATGGGCCCCGGGGGCCTTGGGCCCCGGGCTTGGCGGGGTGTGTGTGTGTGACTGCCCCTGGCCAGCCCCCGCCCCAAAGGAGGAGGAAAAGAAAAAGAGCAGGCTGCCGCCATCGCTCACAACTGCCCCATCTAGGGCTCAGGCAGCTAGCTTCCAGCCCCAGCTTTGGATCCTGCTCACCGCACATGGGGCAAGGGCCACTCCTTGTTTGGCCCCGGCAGGGGGTGGCAGTGATTCTGGGGCCTCCCCTTGGACTTTTGCCCAGGGCCCCCACATCACTAAGTCCACCCATGGCTGAGGTGTGTCCTGTTCACCCCTCCAAGCACCCGTGTACTTCACATTCTGACACATTTGAATTCAGCAATGTAAAAGTTCAAAATGAAAAACAAAAAAAACTTTTATGTTTGTGAAATCTATTGGGTTCTGGAATAATTAAGCATAAGAAGGCTAAGCTTAACAAAAATTCTTCTCTGCATATTCGCTCTGTAACAATATTTAACACACAACCTGATAACTTTTTGTTTCACTTACCATGGACAGCTGAATACAGCAATAACTTGTGAGGTCCTATGACTCCCTGCCACTACGTTTTCTTCCAACAGAGAAATACTTCCTTCGACAAAGAGTGGTTAAGGGCAGCAGATTCTAATCTGGAAGAACTGGGTTCGATTCCCCACTCCTCCACATGAAGCCTGCTGGGTGGCCTTTGGGCCAATCACAGCTCTCTCAGAGCTCTCTCAGCCCACATGGAGGCAGGCAGGGGCAAACCCGCTCCAAATTCTCTTGCCTTAAAAACCCTAGGGGATCACCCCAATTCAGCCGTGACTTCAGCTGTGACAGCACACACACAAGTAATACATTAATGTTCTTATCTGTATGTAACTCTAGGTTGAACAGATGTGCTTTGAAGCTGCGACACTTTATCCAACAACTCTTAAGGAGGTTGGTGAGCACAAAATATACTTCTAAACCCTGTTGAAAACATGGTTTGGGCCTAGTTCACTGAGAAGGAAATACCGATTTGAGTGAAGTGAGCCCAAACAGAAGAAGAGTTAGTTTTTATACCCTCCTCTTCTCTATCTTTAAGGAGTCTCAAACTGGCTTACCTTCCCTTCCTTTCTCCACAAGACACCTTGTGAGGTAGGTGGGGCTGAGAGAGTTATGAGGGAACTGTGACTAGCCCAAGGTCACCCAGCAGACTTCATGTGTGGAAGTGGGGAATCGAACCTGATTCACACAGATTAGAGTCTGCCGCTCATGTGGAGGAGTGGGGAATCAAACATGTTTCTCCAGATTAGAGTCCACCGCTCCTAACCACACCATGTTGGCTCTCCACACTTCTTTCTGGGTCCAGGCCTCTTCTAAAAAGCCAATGCAAACATTTCAATACATCCATCTGTTTCTCTTCTGTACCACACTTTTATGAATTGGGTTTTAATAGGATAGGGACAAAATTCAAAGTGTTAAACTTTCATCCGTTGCTTACCTGCAATAAACACCGGTCTTTAAAAGTATAACCTATCAGTCTATCCAAATGCATCAGACACTGGTGGTAGCGAATGTGGTGAGTCAGGACTGGAAGCATCATGGCATGCTAGGGAAAGAATAAGAACGTAAGAAAGGCCATGCTAGATCAAAGTCCGTCAAGTCCAGCAGTCTGTTCACACAGTGGCCAAACAGGAGCCTCTAGGAAGCCCAGAAATGAGATGACTGCAGCATTTATTCTGCCAGTGTTCCAAAGCACCTAATACAATAGGCATGCAGCTCTGATCCTGGAGAGAGAATAGGTATGCATCATGACTAGTATTCATTTTGACTAGTAACCATGGATAGCCCTCTCCTCCATGAACATGTCCACTCCCCTCTTCAAGCCTTCCAAGTTGACAGCCATCACCACATCCTGGGGCTACTTCATTTTTTGCCAAATAACACCAACACCCACCTAGCATCTATGCAGCAAATGTCAAAGCAATTGTACAAATGTTCAATGCGATTTACTAACATTATCTCAGCAAGCCTTACCAAAAGCCCTCGGGTGGGTGGGGTGAGGAGACGGCCAGGATGATGCTTTGCACACTGAGGTTGCCCGTGTGGCAGAGGAGTGGCTTGAAGATACAACCCATTGTTCATACTCCTCGCTACTATGCTACATCAGCGTCTTGTCAATCCAACTGTGGGCCGGGAGTTCTACGTTAAAACTTAATTCCTGGATACGCAGGGGCTTGATTTGGATTGAGAGAGTGGTGTGTGGGGAAGGGGGGAATGACGCCCCCTCAGCCTCACCATTGCCCTGATCCAAAACACCCCGGGGAGCTGCTGCTTGCCCCACTGGGGAATCTTGCATGTAGCCCAGTACACCTAAGATTTCCCAGTGAGGCAAGCAGTGACTTCCTGGGGTTGTTCCATGGAGGCAAAATGCAGCGGGGGGTTGAGGGGGGGAGAAGAGACTTAAGCCCTCACTTCCCAAGGTCCTGATATAAATCGGGAACTTCCAGCGGATGTTAGGATCGACTAGGGCCCAGGCCACTCCCATAAACATCGTAATGTGTAGTTACAGCTGTAGACGACATGGGCAAAGTTGCTTTAATGTTTTAAAATCACACTACTTATTATTTCATGCCATGGCTCCTGTATGAGGAATTCAGTTAGGAAACACCCAGCCCAACCACTTGCTTCAAGAAGATGTCGTTCTTTCAACACATCCTGAGGGGTTCCTTGTCCACAGGAACCACGAAGACCTTATGAATTTCCCATGAGACCCCTCAGGACTCCCACGTTGTATCTAACGCGACTTAGTTTCACACGGCACGTGACCGCCTTAGGGAAAGGGAGGGAGAGAGGGGGAGAGGGGGAGAGGGGGAGAGGGGGAGAGGGGGAGAGGGGGAGAGGGGGAGGGGGAGGGGGAGGGAGAGGGAGAGAGAGAGAAAATAAGGCCAAGGCCGCTGATGAAAACTGAAGTAAAAATATATTTTATTACTCAGTTACTGTTGATCTTGTACTCATTTTGAAGAAACACTGCAAGACTAAGAGATTCCCCTGAAGAAACAAATGTGTGTATGTTAAGAGCCATCAAGTCGCTTCCGACTTTTGGAGACACTATGAATCAATGTCCTCCAAAAGTCCTATCCTTAACAGCCTTGCGCAGATCTTGCAAATTGAGGGCCGTGTTTTCCTTTATAGAGTGAATCCATCTCTTGTTGGGTCTTCCTCTTTTCCTGCTGCCTTCGACGTTTTCTAGCATGATTGTCCTTTCCAGTGACTCTTGTCTTCTCATAATGTGGCCAAAGTACGACAGCCGCGGCTTAGTCATTTTAACTTCTAGGGTCAGTTCAGGCTTGATTTGATCTAGAACCCACTGATTTGTTTTGGCCATCAACGGTACCCGTAACACTCTCCTCCGACACCACATTTGAAAGGAAACTACTTTCTTCCTATCAGCTTTCTTCAGCGATATGCACAGGTAATTTTAACTGAGTAATAAAACAGATTTTTGCTTTATTTTGCACCATCGGCCTTGGCCTTCTTTTTTATCTCTTCGTGACAGTATTAGTCCGCTCCAACACTCATTCTAGAAACGGGTGTTTTGGTGTCTCCGCTGTTTCCTCCGCATGATGGACAACGGGCATTCCAATGGTCTCATGGTCTTGAGCTAGTATGATTTCCAAAGGAAGCAACAGGAGGGGGAGGACAATCACAAAAAATGCCATCCAAAGTAGAAGTTAAACCCACAGAAATCAATGGGCTGAGAAGGGCATGACTCTGCTTAGGATTGCCCAATAAGCCCTCGGACTGTAACACTGGATATTCCCCGGTTTTCAGAAAATAATATACAAGCCCTTTTGAGGGAGGGGTGTGTGTGTGTGTGTGTGTGTGTGTGTATGTGTGTGTAGGGGAGCATCAGCACATGTCTAAGCGCCTTCTAACCAGTATAAAATTATAGATTCCCCCACCCTTGTAAACACAGACTATACATGGATGATTCATTTACCCTCCATTGGTCAAGGTTATTTAATTTCACATTTCATTAGGCAAATGAAAAGGATATTAATAAAACATTGGCCTCCACTTCATGCAAAGTATGTGGACATAGGAAAGCAAAAAAAAAAAAAAAAACCCCACCGCGCATTAGCTAACTAAAACTTTGTGCGCTTGAATGAACGATTCGTTTACAGCAGCAAATGCACAAGCTGAGCCTGCCCAATAATTCTGAGTAGCTGACGGAAGCTTCCTTAGTTTTAAATAGCTTGAATCTGTCTGACCCACGGAAAGCCCCTTGTGAAAGCACCCGAGGAAGGGGCTGTTGCTCAGTGGTAGAGCACCTGCTCCGCATGCAGAAGGCCCCACATTCAATTCCTGGCATCTTCACTTCACAGGTAGCAAGTGATGTGAAAGACCTTGACCTTAGAGATGAAGCTGCCAGTTGTGGTAGATGAGACTGACCTTGACAGACTAAGGATCCGACTCTGCTTTGAGCCACCATGGTGTAGTGGTTAAGAGTGGTGGTTTGGAACAGTGGACTCTGATCTGGAGAACCGGGTTTGATTCCCCACTCCTCCACATGAGAGGCAGAGGCTAATCTGGTGAACTGGGTTGGTTTCCCCACTCCTACACACATGAAGCCAGCTGGGTGACCTTGGGCCAGTCACAGTTCTCTCAGCCCCACCTGCCTCAGGGACCTCAGTAGGATATAATGCCATAGAGTTAGGTTTGCCAGGTCCCCCCTAGGCACTGGAGGTGAGGGATATGGGGGGGAGGGCTGCCAGTTCCAGGCTGGGAAACTCTTGGAGATTTGGGGGTGGAGCCTGGGGAGGACAGGGACCTCAGTGGGGTACAAGGCCACAGAGTCTAAGCATCTCTAAGCATCCATTTTTTCCAGGGGAACTGATCTCCGTAGTCTGGAGATGAGATGTAAATTCCAGGGGGATCCTCATGTCCCACCTGGAGGCTGCTGGCATCCCTGGATGGGCTCATAGGAGGTGCGCCTGGAGCCCCACTTCCCGTTCAGTCCCTTCGCACAGCCCTGCACCGACAGCCACCCAGCACACCCCCAACTACAGAAACCGGGCTCTGCCACTGCCTTTGGAGCTGGACCCATGCAGAAGACCTGTGCTCTTGCGAGTCAAACTGTGCCCCAGCAATCCTGCTTGCTTCTCCACAAACAATGAACAATTTAAACCCATTAGATGGCTTTCAGCCATTCCAATAGTTTCCCATCAATTCCGCCGGGCTTTAGAGGAAAAACAGCAAACCAATAATTTTAAAATCACTCTGCATTAAAGCTGCCCGTAGCCTTGATTCACACTCATCTGGCATTACCGCTCTTTAATCTGACGGAAAGCAAAGTTAAAAAGCTAAACTAGCAAGCTCTCTCTTTTGTACGATACACTGTCTCCTCTTGTCCTCACTGGGAATTATATATCTCAAAACAATTGATTTGGCAAATAAGCAGGACTTGTTGCTCTTTGGTCCTCCGCTGCACTAAAAAGAAAATGAGACCATCTAACAACACGAGCTGCAAAGGATTTTGAGTCGGTGAACAATTCTTCTCCTCTCTGCCAGAAAGGCAGAAATTTGCTGTTCAGCTTGGATCCCCCATTTATTATGCTTATTATGCTTATGCCAACCCCCCCCCCAAACTACAGAAAACATTATCCAGGGAACGTCAGAAACATACTCACTAATTTGTTTGTTTTGCGACCAAAAGAGAAAACCAGAGAGTAACAAGAGACATGAAACAAGGGACAGTGATTTTGTGCGCCTTTATAAATGAAAATTTCTTCCCACTTGATGTTGTCCAGCACTGCAGACGCTGGATGTTCTTTACTCTGTCAGTGTGGCGTAACGGTTAAGAGCAGCGGACTCTAATCTGGAGACCCGGGTTCGATTCCCCACTCCTCCACATGAAGCCAACTGGGTGACCTTGGGCCAGTCACAATTCTCTCCGCCCCACCTACTTCACAAGGTGTCTGTTGTGGGAGGAGGGGGGAGGGAAGGTGACTGTAAGCCACTTTGAGACTCCTTAAAAGGTTGAGAAAAGCGGGGTATAAAAACCAACTCTTCTTCTTCTACTTTTGGAGAATTTAAAAAACAACAACAACACAGGCTGGAGCTGAACTGAAGAGCACCTCCCAAATCCTCCTTCAGATCAATCTCCCCCCACTCCATGAGAAAAGGATGACGGTTTTAGCGCCAATCCAGAGAAAGCCAGTTTTGCTTACGCCCCAATTAAATTAACAGGTCATCTTAGTGGGAACTAATTTAACAGTGCAGTCCTAATCAAAGCTACACCCCTCTAAGTCCACTGTAGTCAATGGGCTTATATGGGTGTAACTCTGTTTAGGATTGCCTCTTATTTCAAAAAGGAGTTAAATGGGGCAGAGGCATTCCAAGTGCGCAGTTGAAAGTGTGGACAAGATCTGGTGAGAAGCACGTACGTCACATCCATGCATTAGAAAGCCAGAGCCGGTTACCAACTCATGGCAGAAAACCCAGCTTTGCCACTACTTAAGGTGTGAGAAGTTCCTCAGTGTGTGGCCCGCTGCCTGCCTTTAACTCAAGTAAATCGGGCTGACACCTACCAGGTGTAGAATATTGCACAGCTGAAGGCTCATTTGCTCACCGTTCGAATGCAGTGGTCTGGTTGGGGACCTTTTCAGAGCTGCCTTCCTTCCCCACCCCACCCCACTTTCCTCCCAAAGAGAGGAGAGCCAGAGGAAGGGTAAGGAATATACTTTTGGGTACTGGCCCCCTGGGGGCCCTCATGGACCTGGAGGAGATTTTAGTCCTACCCCATGATCTCCCCCTTCCCCCAAGATTTAAACTGCCACCAATGAATGAAATGGGCATTTCCCCAGCCATTTCCTAGGAATACAGAAAGGGTATTAAATCACCTGACAGACATCGGAACGAATGCCAGTTTTCCAGAATCCTTGGCTGCTCAGCTCAACAGTGACTTCACGCCGCATGGTGTTTTTCTGCCTAATCTTCTGCAGTGCTTCCTTTAAAAAAAGAAAAGAAAGAAAGAAAAGCATTCTTTTGCTGAGCAACTAAACAGAAAAGGATTTGAGGAAGTTCATTTCCCACTTGGCCACAAAGCACACAGAACGAGATCAGGCCAGCCATTGGGTTGGATGTCGCACAAGATCTCTGCGTACGCAAGAATCCTTGCATGAGTAGAAACACAAAAATTACCCCTCACTGTCTGCTTGCGCTAAGTGAAAGCAGTTGCATCCTCAATATGTGTGCAAGACACAGCAGACCACCAAGGCATTCCTTCGGATACAATTTCAAAGCCACATTAAACGAAGTCATCCACTGCACACCCGTTTGCTCTGCAGGCTGTAAGCACTTGTTCCATAGGGTTCCCAATAGCCACACCAGGAGACTAGTAGTCCCAAAAGAGTTGGTTTATTGGTAACATAGATCAGCAGAGCTTAGGAATCGAAAGACAGCAATGAGGGGGAAATGGTATGCACTTGATTATATGAGAACACTACAAAAACAGGAGCACTACAGTTACATGAGATAAAATCAAACTGCTTCAAAGGGAACAGGAATGCAATTGTTAGAGAAACAGTCCTTGAACGGGAGTCTGTGAGAAAACGAAACTATCTCTAGACACAGAGAGCAGGCGGCCTGACACAGGCATAATGTCATCTCATCAAGAATTATACCAAAGGGCTATGTTTTGCCGCAGCTGTCGAGCTATGGCTTACGCAAAGGGAACTACCCTTACATTTTCCTTCCTGCTTGAGCGACACTGGGTCCAGCCCACTGTCTCTCAACCAAGCCTACCTCACGGGAGAATAAAAGCATTATGTGCATGTGAGGGGAAAATCACATGCGGGGATGGAAACCATTTCTAATCCACCCTGATTTCTGAAGAGGGGAGGAATAAAAATTAATTAATAAATAATACTCAGAAAAGTACTGAGAGCTACTTCCAACTCACAACAAACAATATTTTGAACTTCTATAACTTCAAGCATAATGGCAGTTTTTGGCCTTACAACAACCCCCTGAGGTAGGTCAATATATTTATTCCCCACATATCAGGAAACGGGGGGTGGGGGAGAAGAAAGCTGAACTAGAGTGATTTGCCTACCATCACGTAGAACATTTACGGAAGACAAGGTTCAAACCAGGAGCAAATTACCTCAGGAACCTAATCAGCCCAAGCAATACAGTCTGGAAACAGAGATCTATGCAACAGCAAATGATAAATGCCAAAGCAGCTCTCCCTTTTTGCTGTAATAGACTATAATTTCCCGCAAGCCCTATCTGCTATAATTTTAGCAATAACTCATCCATTATTCCCCAGAGAGCTTTTTTTTAAATAAAAAATATGTCATCTGCCATTTATTCTCTACTGCAGCAATGAAAGGCTTCAGTAAAGTTGAAAATGGTCTGTTTCAGCCGAGGGAAAGTATATGCCTCTTCAAAATTACAGCACAGGGTCTTTAGTGCCACGGCAGAGTCCGTCCCTATTTGCCTACAGACAGAATCCCAATGCTGATTTAATGGATTTAACGACATTGGAAATGAAATGTGAATTAAGCTCCCCACTTATATACCGTATTTGTATCCTACCCTTTCTCCAAAAAGGTCAGGGTGGTGAACATGGCTCTCTCTTCCCTCTGGGGTAGGTAAGGCCGAGAGATTGTGGCTGGCCCCAAGTGAGGATTTGAACCTGGGTTTCCCCAGTCTAACCATTTACACCCTAGTGGCACGACAAGCTTAATTTAACCAATCAGAAGCCAATAACACTAACACTGCTCGATGTGCTCCACCGCTAGACCATGATCAAAACTACAAAGGAGACCCATTCAACAAACCTGGCTGCTTTGAAGTAAGTGGATTATGGACTACAGATCAATGTTCTCTTTATCAACGTAGAAAATTCTTATCACACATTTCATCCAAAGAGACTAGGATGGCACGTGCCATTTCCCCATCCTTATTTTAATATCACAATAACCATGGAAGGCAGGTGAGGGCTGAAAGGATATGAATACCCCAAGTTCACCCAGAGGGGAGACCTGAACCTCAGCCTCCCAGATCCTTCTCCAACACTCTAACTACTACTGGGTCGAATGTTATCCTCTAGTATCATTACCCCTAGTACTACAGGGTCCATTAATATTCTGCACAGCGCAATAACTCTTGTGATTATCACAGGTTAGATGGCCCACTGGAACAGAAGAATAAAATAAATATACTAAGTTCCTAATAACTCAGGGTTGCAAGTTGGTCATATTTTACAACACCCTGACCTGGATACCTCAGGCAAGCCTGATCTCATCAGATCTCAGAAGCTAAGCAAAGTCGACCCTGGCAAGTACTTGGATGGGAGACCTCCAAGGAATACCAGGGACGTGATGTGGAGTCAGGCAATGGCAAACCACCTCTGGAAGTCTCTTGCCTTGAAAACCCCTCCAAGGGTCGCCATAAGTCAGATGTGATTTAACATCCCCCCCCAAAAAAAGCTTTCTAATATGATAAGACCATAAGAAAAAGCCATGCTGGATTAGACCCAGGCCCATCAAGTCCAGCAGTCTGTTCACACAGTGGCCAAACAGGTGCCTCTAGGAAGCCCCACAAGCAAGACGACTGCAGCAGCATTTATCCTGCCTGTCTTC
Source organism: Euleptes europaea (assembly GCF_029931775.1). NCBI lineage: Eukaryota > Metazoa > Chordata > Lepidosauria > Squamata > Sphaerodactylidae > Euleptes > Euleptes europaea. The sequence continues at coordinate 95,568,086 of NC_079319.1, forward strand.
CAAAGCACCTAATATAATAGGCATGCTCCTCTGATCATGCAGCCATTATTCGCATTTATAAGTAATCACTATTCACATTTATGAAGCCGGACAAAATGCAGCCGTGTAAACAAAGTAAAAAAAAGAAAAACAAAAAAAGGTGCAGATTATTCACAAATAACGAGTTCTCAGCCTACCTCCCTTTGTACTAATTTCTGTTTATCGGCCTGTTTCACTTTTGGACTGTTAGCCAGCAGGTGGCGCAATTTCACATAGCTTTTCCACAGTTTTTGGTACCTGAGAAAAGCGAAAAATATATATTAAGAACACAGTTATGCTTTGCTACGTGCCCCCACCCCCCCGCCCCGCCAGTAAGCCAAATAGCAGCTGTTGTTTTTCTTATACATTGGAAACATCTTTTAAAAGTCTGGCCACTCACAAATCTGCCTTGTACCTGGTCAGACCGCTGGTCTATCCCAGTCATAACTATGCCTCCTTTGACTGGCTAACAGCACAGCCCAAGGACACGAAGAGTCACCCACCTCGCCTTTCTTTTCAGATAACCTAGAGAAGGAACCCGTGGTCCTTGGGGACCTCAGCCAACAGGCTTCCCTCGGTTCCCAATCTCAGTCTCTTGATGAAAAGTTTTTTTTTTTTAATTAACCTTTATTAATAAAAATGGACAGTCAACACTAAATATATACGTAAACTAAAAACAGTCACTTAATCACATAAAGTAAAACTTTACAACCCTGCATCCGTAGCCCCAACTTGCTTAACCGAAACTATATCTTATTATAAAATGGACATTTCCATTCTTTTAATGGTTCTTGTTCATAACAGGTCTACACTATTAATATCATTAATTTTTTTGGGTAAGGGGTTAGCTTCACTAAAATATACACCTTTTTTATTTTGGAAACAGGTTGTAAAATTATGTCAATTGGGTTGGGGAAACAAATTCCATTTAAGCCAGAAACTAAAGTTGTTAAACTATCTTCCCGAAATACCGAGAGGCCAACGGATAGTAGCATCCCTATGTTAACTGCAGCTAGAATGGTCTTTGATAGGCAGTGGAACCAGAAAATCTCCCCTAAGATACATGATTAGTCATCAAAAATAAAAATAAAAAAGGTTAAAAGTTTTTTAGAAAGGAAAGGGAATAACTTGCAAATTTTGAAATGTCCGACTCTACGTTAAGCAGAGTGTCTGGGACGGTAACGGTTGGAATAAGGAAGATCATGTATGGAAGCCCCTCCCCGCTACAACTTCTACTCCCTTCTATAAACACATTTACTGCAACAACATGGAATCACAATGCAGAGTCCTGGCTAGGGTTGCCAACCTCCAGGTAGTTTGAATAATTCTAATAAGACTAGATACCTATGCTGAATAAAGTATTGTAACTATATAAACAACAGCACGAGGCTCATAAAGTAATTAGATTTACTTAACTAATTCACATCACACAGTATGTTCTTTTCTATTGTGGTAAGTTTATAATTATTTATGGCATGACGTTAATATTGCATTGAAATTGTTGAATATAATAATTTTATTATGTATATATATTTTCTATAGAGGCATGTTTGCCCACTTATAATTTAAGAAAACTAACTGAAGAAGCTACATTCTGCGAAACGGCCACAGATCTAGATGGGTCGTCTTGTTTGTTCCGTTCGTCATTTTGTTTCTCCTGAATTGGACGGCGGCAGCCTAACCTTTGAAGAATAAGGAATTTATTATTTGGATTGCTTACCACGTTCCTTTGGATTACAATTGGACCTGCCTGAAGGGTGAAGTAACGCATCTTACAGGACCTGAAGGGTGATACAACCCGCTGTACAGGACGTATTATATCCAGACTTGGGTGACGTTATAACCCTATGGGGGCACTTTAATTTAATTTGATTTTTCAATTATATGTATACAGTTTGCTTATAGTTTTCCATACTGTGTGATGTGAATTAGTTAAGTAAATCTAATTACTTTATGAGCCTCGTGCTGTTGTTTACATAGTTACAACCTCCAGGTAGTAGCTGGAGATCTCCCACTATTACAACTGACCTCCAGCCGATAGAGATCAGTTCACCTGGAGAAAATGGCCACTTTGGCAATTGGACTCTAGGGCACTGCAGTCCCTCCCCTGTCAATACCCTGCCCTCCTCAGGCTCCACCCCCAAAACCTCCTGCCAGTGGTGAAGAGGGATCTGGCAACCCTAGTCCTGGCCCAGCAACAGTATGTGTGAACAGGGCCTAACATTTCCCAGTAGGACTCCCGAAAGAGATCGCAAATTTTCTGCTGCGATCTGTGCACAGTTCCAGCTCTGGGAAACATTATACCAATGACCAAGCCCACATCACACTGGAGAAGAATGTGCTGTAGCGATGCAACCGACTCATGGCAACCCCTGGACAATGGGAGCGTTCAAGGCAAGAGATGAGCAGAGGTGGGTTTGCCGTTGCCTTCCTCTCCATAACAACCCGTCTTCCTCAGTGTTCTCCCATCCAAATACTGATCATGGCTGACTCTACTTACGTCCCAAGCCGTGATGAGCTCGGGCCAAGCTGGGCTATTTGGGCATATTCATAACATGGAAGGCCACTGAATTGCCAGAAATGAACTCGAATGAGTCAGACTAGGTTGGGGTGCGCTGGCTGGAGTAGTCCTGGAGGACCACAGCGACAGAATTTTCCACAAAGCAAATAGATATCGTGTGTTATTGAAACAAAATACTAAGGACTCTGAAACCGAGCACTCTTGCTGATCAGAGGGGAAACAAAGTGCTTCAAAGTACTGAGAGCTGTACTGAGAGCCAGCGTGGTGTAGCGGTTAAGAGCGGTGGTTTGGAGTGGTGAACTCTGATCTGGAGTACTGGGTTTGATTCCCCACTCCTCCACATAAACAGCGGAGGCTAATCTGGTGAACTGGATTTGTTTCCTCACTCCTACATATGAAGTCAGCTAGGTGACCTTGGGCCAGTAACAGCTCTCTCAGCCCCACCTACCTCACAGGGTGTCTGTTGTGGGGAGGGGAAAGGAAGGTGATTGTAAGCCGGTTTGAGACTCCCTTAAATGGTAGAGAAAGTCGGCATACAAAAACCAACTTTTCTTCTTTAAGTGTCAAAAAATGTTACTGTGAAATGCAAAATAACCACTGGATATTGGGTGGGTGGGGGGAATCATATCTGCAATGCAAATTTAAAATGCCGAACAAAAACAACTTTAGACAAATCTAAAATGTTCAAAAGAAGCTCAAGAGCATGGGGGGGGGGGAAGTGCACTTTCAAAATTTTAACAGAGGCATGAGTTCAGGCACCTGCACAACAAAAGCAAGCATGCCCTGTCTACACTTGACAATAAACGCTTACTGTGGGTCTCCGGCATAGCTGAGCTGTGCAGGCCGTATCCCAAAGTGGACGATGATGGGGAAGGTAATCACGTCAGGGTTGAACTGCTCACGATCCAGTTGATCGATACGAACGGAGCTGGGTTTCTAGGTTAAAGGGAGAATAAAAAAGATCAAACAGTTAAATCTAATCAACAGCAGCTTTACAGAAGGTGCTATCGGCAACATATCTACAGGGATACCCTACTTTCTGAAAATAGTTAACACCATGTGGAAAATAGTTGTACTTAATTCATTCTAGCTGGATTCCCTTGCCCTGGACAATTATTAAGTTCTTTAGATGGTGTCAAAAAAGTTCACAGCTCTTTTTTTTTTAATCAAGTCTCAGCCTACTTAGAAGAGTTGTTTTTATATGCTGACTTTCTCTACCACTTAAGAATCAAACCCGCTTACAATCACCTTACCTTCCCCTCCCCACAACAGACACCCAATGAGTTAGGTGGGGCTGAGAGAGCTCTAAGAGAGCTGTGACTAGCCCAAGGTCACCCAGCTGGCGTCCGGTGTAGAAGCGGGGAAACCAACCCAGTCCACCAGATTAGCCTCCGCCGCTCATGTGGAGGGGTGTGGAATCAAACCTGGTTCTCCAGATCAGAGTCCAGCACCCCAAACCACTGCTTTTAAACACTACACCATGCTGGTTTATGGCGACCCCATACGGTTTTCAAGGCAAGAGATGATCAGAGGATGTTTGCCATTGACCTATTTCATTACTTAATGTGGAACATAAAATTTATGCATCGGTTTTATCAGCCAGAATAAAAGGATTGATTAAAGATTTGATACATGAAGATCAAGCGGGGTTTGTTCCGGGAAGGCAAATTAAAGACAATGTTAGGGTACTTTTAGATGCCCTGGAGTTTTATGAACAAAATATTCAGCACAAAGCAGCCTTTGTTTTCCTTGATGCAGAGAAGGCTTTTGATATGGTCTCTTGATTTATATGAAAAAAACTTTGGAAGTAATGAACTTTGGAGAAAAATTTAGAAGGGGCGTAGAAGCTATATACACTAAACAACAAGTGAAAATATTAGTCAATGAATCTGTGTCTGAAGAATGTAATATACAAAAAGGAACGAGGCAAGGATGTCCTCTTTCCCCCTTGCTTTTCATTTTGGTTCTGGAGTCCCTATGTTGTAAGATTCATGAAATGAAGGATATAAATGGACTTAAAATAAACAAACAAGTGTCCTTCAGTGTTACTCCTCTTTTTTGTGAACAAGAACGGATAAAACCTACAATGGTTAGTTGGGCGCAAATGTTAGGTCATGATATAATGTTGCAAAAATGGGAAAGGTTATGGACAAGAGACTTAAAACTTATATCTTCCCATTTATTAAGAGAAAATGTATATAAAATGATGTATAAATGGTATTTAACACCAAAGAAGTTAGCAAAATCGTTTCCTACGTTGTCACCAAACTGTTGGAAATGCAGTAAAGAAGTAGGATCTTTTCATCATATCTGGTGGACTTGTGAAAAAGCCAAGAAATTTTGGGAGATGATATATAACGAAATAAGATTGATTTTACAACAAAATATTTCTAAAACACCTGAAATTATGCTGTTAAGTATGATACCGGACACTATTTATACCCATAGACTTTTTATGATATATGCTACCACAGCTGCACGTTTAATATATGTAGCTAAATGGAAGACTGATGAAATACCGACAAAAAAAGACTGGATAAGATGCTGGAACTGACGGAGTTGGCGAAGCTTACAGCTTTGGTTAATCAAAATGATAATGTACAATTATGGGGGGAATGGGAGGCGTGGAGAATTTACGTGAAAATCAGTTTATGACGGGGCCTTTTAAAGGATATTCATTGATTTAATCCCTTATAAAATATATGTCAATAAGATAAAATTAAGGCATTGAATGAAAATGGTAAGATTAGATAATATGAGAATCTGCTAATTGAAATATAAGAGGATTAGTATTGTTAGCAAAGGTATACACAATTTATTTTAAGATAGAAGAGAGTGAGGGGGAAGTCAATTTTTTTCTTTGTTATTATTAATAATGTTACATGTTTTTTAATTGTTTTATAATAATCTTAGTATTACTTGCTTACTTAGATGTTATTATATTAAATGAAAATTTTTTAAAAAAGAGGATGTTTGCCGTTGCCTGCCTCTATATAGCAACCCTAAACCTCTTTGGTGGTATCCCAGGCCCAACCCTGTTTAACTTCTAAAATCAGATGAGGCTGGCCTATACAGAGAAGGGCTCATAGCTCCTTACAAAAGCACAGTTTCCCCCACCCCAGCAAAGAGCAGAAGGGAAACTGAGTGGTGGCTGGAGAGGGCAGATGGATCAAGTGACAGTTTTTTCAAGGAGGACAAGAGTGGCATATTTCAGTTTATTAGTAGAAGGAGCCAGAGCTGAGAGAGTGGTTGATTGTGTGGTTTGGAGAGGAGAGAATAGTAGGGTACGCAGCAACCAGCTATACAGCACAGTGTTAAAGGGGAGGGATGTGGAAGGGTTGGAAGAGGACAATAATCCTGCCCATCAAATGATACAGGGAGGAAGGAAGAGGAAAGGACTGGGCATGGAGGGAGAGCTGGAAGGGAGGAGAAGAAAGAGGAGGAGGAGAAAGAGAAGAAGAGGAGTAGGAGCTGGTTTTTATATGCTGACTTTCTCTACCCCTTAAGAAAGAATCAATCCGGCTTACAATCCCCTTTCCCTTCCCCACAACAGACAGACACCCTGTGATGTAGGTGGGGCTGAGACAGCTCTAAGAGAACTGTGACTGGCCCAAGGTCACCCAGCTGGCTTCAGGTGGAGGAGTGGGGAATCAAACCTGGTTCTACAGATCAGAGTCCACCGCTCCAAACCACAGCTCTTAACCACTAAACCACGCTGTCTCTCAATGAACTAGAGACCCACAGTTCCAGACCCTGGTAAAACAGGAACCCTGATTAACCATGATGGACCAGTAGGGATGCAGAGGGGGAATTAGTACACGCAGCTTTTTGACCAAATTGTTTCCACTTAGCCCAGTTTACGAATCGAAAGCAAGATATGAAACAAGGGAAGCTGTTTTGTGTGTGCAATTAGTTTAAAGCTCCAGAACCTCTTTATTGAGGCTGAAAAAAGGAATGCTAAGTGGAAAACTAAATCAAATAAAAAATGTTGTGCTCAATTCAATTTTGAAGGTTTCCCCTGCACTATTTATCCACGCTCTAGAGTAACAACACAGCTGAAAGGGGAGGGGAACAGAAGTACCATATGAAGAATTTCTTAAAACTAATGAGTCATTAAAATAACTCTGTGATACTCTGAAGATCATTTACAATCTAATGCTCTGCAAGAAGTTCCTTGCATAGTTTATATAGTCTTCTCATTTAGCAAATACACAACACAAATTCCCTTGCATTATTTTATTTGTGTCAGAAAATAAAAAATAGCTGCTACTGTCACAGAAGAAATGCAACAGGTAGCAAAAAAACCCAAAATACCCTATGGCTACTTCAGAAGAGAAGAGTAGTTCTGCTAAATCAGACCAATGGCCCACTTAGTTCCTGGTTTCACACAGTGGCCAATTAGATGATACTGGAAGGCATATCAACAGGGCCTGGAGGTCAAGGCCTCCCCAGTTGCTGCCCCCCTCCCAACATTAGTATTTAGAGGGTTACTGCCTCTGGACACGGAGGTTCCATGTCATCAGAGACGCTAACCGCCACTGATGGACCTCTCTTCCATAAATTTGTTTAATGCCCTTTTTAAATTGTTCACCATCACCATATCCCATGGCAGGAAATTCCCCTTCATTTGTTTCCTCTTTTTTTCTTTAAAACCCGTTTGCAACCATTTCCACACCCCAAGAAAACTCCTCTTTACAATCCTCTCCTGTTAAAAGTGAATTTATCCCTTACTTCACTGAGGTAGCAATCAATGCTCAGTGCCAAGACCTGGGCTTCGGTCATTCAGAGAAAGGATTCATCTACTGAGCAACACAGAACACATGTTAAGTTCAAATTTGAATAGTGTTTACAGTGCCTCTTAATTTCTCGGAGGGGAAGCGGGAGAGAAATGTAATATAATAAAGAAATACATAGCTGGGGGGAGGGGAAAATGATGTAGCTTTTAGCAACTTCTAATGCAGCCCTGGGAATGGCAGCCAAGTAGCTACTCAACAATATGCCAGTTACACCGGCAGAGCAGAATTTGTCTGGCCATGGAAACCAAACATCTGGAGACCCAGCATTATGTCGGCAGAGCAATTTTTGTTTTTGTCAGCCTTCCAAATGTCACCACAACAACAAAACGTCTATATAGAATAGTTCACAATCAACCAAGGTAATATATGACTGGCCCCTTGATTAGAAACGCAACAGGAACTGTATAGTATTTCTATGCGGGATGGGAGTTGGATTAAAGACATGTAGTGTAACCAGTCTGCCCTGACCTGGATGGCCCAGGCTTGCCCGATCTCATCAGATCTCGGCAGCTAAGTAGGGTCGGCCCCGGTTAGTACTTGGGTGGGAGACACACCCCCCCCAAGGAAGTCCAGGGTCGCTATACCGAGAGAGGCAATGGCAAACCACCTCTGTTCGTCTGTTGTCTTGAAAACCCTACCAGGATCGCCATAAATTGGCTGCGACTTCACGGCCCTTTCCACCACCACCAGCGTAACCAACACCACACAATCATTTCCCTTCTTCAGGGCAGACGTTTGCAGTACCATGCCAGGGCTGGTAACTATCATCCCTTTGCATTCTTCAGCATACTTCTGCCACTCAAGCTCCTCCCACTGCAGCATATTGGCAATCTCCTCTTCCGGGACCAGTGACTTATTGCATCGCAACAAGTACAGCAGGATCTGATGCACCGACAGCACCTCCTTCCCTCCATCTGAAAAACAAATAAAATTGCACACACTCCTTATAAAACACTTCAAAAGAAAGGGAAATCGTGCATAAAAGATTAATATGCTCAGGGTATGGGATCACTGAGACAACACCCGAAGCACAGTTTCGGACAGTCAGCTGCCTGTGCAAGATACTCAGTAAGCTCTGCACATGAGAAGGATCATGTGGGCACTCTTGACTGGATGAACCATGCCTTTATTTACTTACAAACCTTTATGCTCCACAGAAGCCTAAATAGCCCTGATTAGCCCAATCTTGTCAAACTTTAGAAGCTAAGCAGGGTCAGCCATGGTTAGTATTTGGATGGGAGACCACCAAGGAAGACCAAGGTTGCTATGCTGAGGCAGGCAACGGCAAACCACCTCTGCTGATCTCTTGCCTTGAAAATCCCATGATGGGTTCACCATAATTGGTTGCAACTTGACAGAACACATTTATTATCATGGACGCTCCACTGCACCAGTGAAAGTTCTGGAGGTGGTTTCCGTACAAAACTAAAAATATAGAGTGGGGATGCTATGGTTGTTTGAAGGAGAAGCACCCTAGAAAGAAGAACTTCCCCATTCTCCAAGAGCAGTCCTCTATGACCCTAAAAACCATTGTGGGGAAACAAAGGAACCCCTGTAGGCCAAAAGCTATCTGAAGTGAGAAGGAAAAGTCAAGCAACAACAGCTTCCACCTCAACTCTTCCGTGGCACAGCTGAACCAAAGCTGAGCAAGGACTTCATTGGGGAATTTGATTTTTCAAAGCCTGTTGGGGAAGCAAAAATTGTTTGTTCCTAAAACCCAGCATGCTCCTAACAGGTGAACAGGAGAGAGTTCTGTGCCTAACTGACTGAAACAGGAAAGGCCCCATCCTTCATATTTACCAGCCTTATGTGGAAACTGACCGAATGAATTATTTGTTCATTTAAGACATTTATATGCTGCTTTGGGAGAAAAACAGACTATAAGTATTTTAAATAAGTAAGTACCTCAGTGAAAACTCTTAAGGGAGCTTTCACACAAAGACATAATAAGTAGACCCACTTTAAAACTAAAAAGCCCGGAAAATTCAAAAACAGCTATTACGGCAATTGTTTAGCAGTGTTTGTCAACAGTCAACAACAAAACAAAACCAATGTAAAAGGGGAAGGAGACTAGAAACTCCATGTCCCTTGGGGGGGGGGAGAGAAATGTCACCTGACACCCAAAACTCTACAAGTTAGGTCCTACATGAACCGAAGAGAGAAAGTTCCAGAGATTAGGTGGCACGAAGGAGAAGGCCCTGTCCTCCAAGGAGCCCAACCATCTTTCAGCAGGAAGGGGAACAATAAGGGAAACCAGAAACGTGAAAAACATGAGCTCAAGGAAGTGGACGCTCTAAGGGTCTACCCAACGTCTGAAGACGTCATTTATCTCTTACCTTTAGAACAATCTCTTACTTGTAAAAAATTACACTGTTCACAGTTACATAAACCCCACAGTATCAATATCAGGGAGGTCTTGAGGCAGCAGGGGAAAGGTCTGATTCAGTATAAGACAGTTTCACGTGTTGAGACAGTAGGGGGAAAGTCATGGTAAATGATAAGGGAACCGGGTGAAGTGCTGTTCTCCTGACGCTGTGAAACTACCAGATAAGCTATACAGGCACCGAATGTTGAAGTGCCATGTCTTAACATGGAACTAGGATAAAAGTTGTTGCCCCAGTACAATCGGGGTCTTTGTGCTTGTTAATGCGGGCTGAGCCGCAGCTGCAATAAAACTATGTGCTCGATTAATGGTTTCGGGTCTCTCTCCTCCCCGAACCCCCGTTTTCCCCCACATTCCTTGGTGCCGAAACCCGGGAACCGAGGAGAGGAGACGGGGTTTTGCTCCCCTCTGGCCCACCCGGCTTGGGGTGCCGTGGATCTGGGTGCCTCGAGTCCTCTCCGGAGCCATGACCGTTTTTGGTCGAGAGAGTTACGCGCAGACACCCTGACCTCAGTCTCGGTGCCGTCTGAACCCAACGGGATCGCAAGAACCAGTTCTGCATCTCCAGAGAGAATCACAGAAGCCAGGTGAGAGTCAGAAGGGGCCCCTGTAGTTCCGGTACCCTCTGTTTAAGGAGGAAGGGGAGACTGATCACCTCCCGGTCCTGCCCGAGTAGGTCATCAGGTTTGACCAAAAACGTGGGACCTCAGGTCTGTCAGGAAAAGGGGGGAGGCGTGTGTGTTTGGAAACCAGTTGTGTGATTGTGTGTTTGACTGAGGGGTGGTCTCTCGACTTAACACCCCAGGCGAACGTCGGCGCAGTTTCTGGCCGGGAGACCGCGACTAGGTCGCTGACTAAGTTGAGCTTGTGTGTGAGACTGTTGGAACACTTTTGCACATATCCTTCTTTTGGGAGGCTCATGGGTGGACGGGTTTCCCGTAGTGACACCCCGCTCCAGTGGGTGTTACGTAACTTCTCAAAAGTCTATCAGGACTATCCTGAATGTGACTCGAAGACCCTCCGTATTTTCTGTGAACTGGACTGGGTTGCATACGGGGTCGGCTGGCCCCCTGAAGGTAGCTTCGACCGGACCCTGGTCCAGCGGGTCTACCAGGAAGTTACCGGGGAAGGACTTCTCCATCCAGACCACTTCCCGTATATTGATGGGTGGAGCGGCTTTGTTACAAGAAAGTTGCCGAAGTCTGCTCTCCGGGCTCACAAGAATCAATGCCGCATCATGGTTCTACAACCCCCTCCAACCTGCCTGAGTAAAAAGCCGACTCCCCCTCCAATCCTTCCAAGTCCACCGGAGGAAGAACAAGTCCCACCGCCATACAATCCCCTTTACCCACCGTTGCCTCCAGTGCCTCTGCTGCCCCAACCTCCAAGCGGCAGCACCATGCCTCCCCGTGAGAGCATCACTCCCCGAGGCAGCACCATCACTCCCTCCAGTCCAAGCACTCCACAGACTCTGGTTAGTAAACGGTCTACCATCAGCCCCTTACAGACTCCGGCTAGTGAACTATCCACCGTCAGTCCCTTATCACCCGGCTCTTCGGGACCTGAAGTCCCAGACATCCAAACTCTGAGTCAGCCTTTCCTGACAGGGGCGGGGAGCCCGAGCGCCACCGGGGCAGCCATTATGCCTCTCTGCACTACCGCCGGCCCCATGTATTATGATGGGACGGGGGCCCTATAACAAGGAGACCCAGTGTTTGTTTATACCCCGTTTACTACCACGGACCTGTTAAATTGGAAGGCTTATACACCGTCCTGTACTGAGAAGCCGAAGGCCACGGTTGATTTATTTCAGTCAATCTTTGCCACTCACAATCCAACCTGGCCGGATTGTCGGCAGCTCCTCCGGACTCTGTTAAATGCAGAGGAGCACCGGAGGGTTACTTCAGCAGCCCTTCTCCATCTAGAGGGACAAGCCCCGAACGTACAGGCAAATGCTAGGAGATGGGCAGAGCGGGCGTTCCCAGATGAAGACCCAAGGTGGGATCCAAATGATCCTAGGCAATACAGGGGACTGACCATGTACCGGGAGGCTCTTCTGGCCGGGCTGCGGGCAGGAGCCCAGAAGGCAACCAACATCAGTAAGGTGGGGGAAGTCATCCAAAAGAAAGATGAAAGCCCAGCTGTTTTCTATGAGCGTGTCAGCTCTTGACCCAATGAACCAGAAATCACCACAGAGACAGTCAGAATCCAAGCAGATGGCTTTTACTGGTCAAATAGGTTATACAGTGCATATAGGATAAGATGACAGCTATGAGGGTCTGGCTCGTTAGTTGGCAATATAAGGCTTGGAAAAAGGCGGGTGATTATAGAGCACACAAAGCATAAACAGAGCACACTTTCCCAGGAGTAGCGTTCCCAGGCTTTGGTATGTGAAGCTGTCCTTGAAGTCTGGACAGTTCAGCAAAGGAACAGAGGCAGCAGAGAAACCGAGATAACAGCCTGACATCCTGCTCCCCTTAAGGCCCCCTCCCATCCTGTAAGGGGGCTGGTCTGTCTGGGTAGGCAATGTGAAAGGCGTTGACGAGCTTGGGGGCGGAGACATCTCGTGCGCGAACCTACTCATCATAGGCAGGGGGGAAGTGTTTCCAGCGAACTAGGTATTGTAAAATTCCATGGTGAATACGGGAGTCTAGGACCTTGGAGACCTCGAAATGTTCTTCCCCCCCCCCACCATTATGGGCTGTTCGGGAGGCAGTTCTGGATGCCATTGCGGAGAAGCAATATGGGGTTTCAGTAGGCTGATGTGGAAAACGGGGTGCACACGTCTTAAGGTTTTGGGGAGAGATAGTTCCACCGTGACAGGATTTATGATGCGAGTGATGGGAAATGGGCCAATGTACTTAGCGTTAAGCTTATGGCACGGTCGGGTGGAATGCAAATTCTTGGTGGATAGGTAGACCAGGTTACCTACTTGTGGATCCCCACCGGGGGACCGATGCTTATCGGCTTGTGCTTTGTATAAGCGATTGGCTCGGGCAAGATTGCTAATCAGCCAGGGCCACGTAGTGCGGAGGGTGTGTGCCCAAGAGGCAATGTCGGCATCCCCCTCCCCTTCCACATCCTCCACAGGGGGGATAGGACCGAAATCCTGTCCATATATTGCATAAAACGGGCTGAAACCAGTGGACTGATGTACAGCATTATTGTAAGCATATTCTGCAAAAGGTAACAGTTCTACCCAGTTATCTTGGTGGTAATTGACATAACAGCGCAAATAACATTCAAGTACAGCATTAACACGTTCGGTCTGGCCATCCGTTTGGGGATGGTATGCACTAGATAATCCCTGCTCCACCCCCACCAATTTGAGAAAAGCTTTCCAAAACTTTGCAACAAAGCTACTGCCGCGGTCGCAGATTATTTTGCGCGGAAACGAATGTAGTCTAAAGACATGTGACACGAAGAGGCGGGCTAATTTCTGAGCGGAGGGGATCCCTGCGCATGGAACCAAATGTATTTGCTTGGAAAATAAGTCAGTGATAACCCATAGTACAGTTTTCCCCCCACTGAGAGGGAGATCCGTCATAAAATCCATAGCAATCACTTCCCAGGGTTTGGAGGGTATTTCAAGCGGTTGCAGTAGTCCTGGGGGCTTGCCTTGAGATCGTTTGACTGTGGCGCAAATAGGACAGCTGCGAATAAAAGAGTCAATATCAGAACGCATTCCCCCCCACCAAAACTGTCTGCGCAACAAGTGAAGGGTCTTTAGAAACCCAAAGTGCCCTGCGGTTTTCATTCCATGGGCCAAGTGTAAGACGTCTTTTCGGAGCGCTTTGGGTACATACAGTTTTGAGTCTTTGTACCAAGAGCCCCCTTGTTCAATAACACCAGGAGGCAGGGCTTGATTAGAATGTTCCATAAGGCAGTGTTCCCGCAGGGACTTTATGAAAGAATCAGAGACGGGAACCCCCCCCCCCTCGTTCAAAATAGTAGTAGGAGCAGGTAGGGGGGTTGGCGAGGGGGAAACGCTTACGTGTTGCGGTGCGTAGACCCCGGGCGGCCGGGCGGCCGGTCGAGTTGGAGGAGTCGGAGCCGGAGCCGGAGCTATCGTGTCCCGTCTCGGAGGTAGGAGAGTAGTCGGTAGGGTTGGAGGAGTTTGCCCGCTGGTGACTGTGTGTTGTCGCTGGGGCAGCGTTTGGGATCGGGTTTGTACAGCCAATACGGGCAGGGCTTCTCTTTATGCGGGCGTAAATAGAGAGTCTGTTGGCCGATCGAGTTTTGCTGGGTATTGAGGCAATCGGGAGAGAGCATCTGCGAGAACGTTTTGTTTTCCTGGGACATGTTTCAGGACAAAACGAAACTGAGCAAAGAATTCCGCCCAACGTTGTTGTTTTGCGGATAATTTATGGGTTCCTGTGAGAGCGGCCAGATTCTTGTGATCGGTCCAAACTTCGAAGGGGACTTTGGACCCTTCTAGGAACTGTCGCCAAAGGGTAAGAGCATGGTGAACAGCTGAGGCTTCTTTCTCCCAAATAGGCCAGTTCAATTGGGAGTGCGCAAATTTCTTAGAGAAATAAGCGCAAGGATGAAGGAGACCATTAGGTCCTTTTTGCAGTAGCCCCCCCCCCATAGCTACGTCGGAGGCATCGACTTGCACAATGAACATTCGATTAGGGTCTGGGTGCCGTAGCACCGGTTCTGATGTGAAAAGCCGTTTGAGAGCTACAAAGGCGGCTTGGCATTGATTAGTCCACAGTATTTTAGCGGAGGGCAATGTGGCAGAGTTTTCTTTACCTTTGGTTTTTAGAAGGTCGGTGATGGGCAGTGCTATTTGGGCGAAGTTTGGAATAAATCCGCGGTAAAAATTAGCAAAGCCCAGGAATTGTTGTACTTGCTTGCGGTTGGAGGGAGGTGCCCATTCGAGGACGGAACGGACCTTGTCCGGGTCCATGCTAAGGCCATGGTGGGAGATTATGTATCCCAAGAAAGTTGTTTTGCTCTGGTGAAATTCGCATTTAGCCAGCTTTGCGAAGAGTTGGTAGGTGCGTAGGCGGCGTAGAACTTCTCGGACCAATGTGACATGCTCGTCCATGGTTTTTGAATAAATGAGAATGTCGTCCAGATAAACCACTACTCCGCGGTACAGCAAATCATGAAGGATTTCATTAATGAGTTGCATGAAGACCCCCGGGGCCCCTTTTAACCCGAAGGGCATCACAAGGAATTCGAACATTCCAAAGCAGCTAGAGAAGGCAGTGAGGGGTTCGTCTCCCTCTTGGATGCGGACGCGGTAGTAGGCGTACTAGGTACTAGGTCTAATTTAGAAAAAATACGTCCTTCTTGTAGTTGTCCCAAGATATCTGAAATTAGTGGTATAGGATAGGCGTTGGTTTGAGTAACTGCATTGAGTTTTCGGAAGTCAATGCAGAGGCGTAGGTCGCCCTCCTTTTTTCGGACAAAAAACGCGGGGGCTGAGTTGGGAGCATTCGATGGGCGAATGAACCCTCTGGCAAGGTTTTTGTCCAAAAAGTCTCGAAGCACAGTGCGCTCGGAAGTGCTCATTGGGTAGATTTTACTTTTGGTTAATGTGCAGTCTTTCACCACTTCAATTGCACAGTCGGTGGCCCGGTGAGGGGGTAAGGCATCACATTCTTTAATGTTAAAAACATCCGCGAAGTCTTGGTATATTCCAGGGAGGGCTGGTGTTGATGGGATCTCGGAGAGTAATGCCGAAGGGGGTGGAGACAGCATCGCAACTTGCTGTCGGTGCTGATCGCATTTAGGGTTGTTAAAGGAGATTGTGTTCGTGTCCCAATCGATACTGGGGCAATGACCTTTAATCCAGTTAATTCCCAGGACCACCTCGAATCGAATAGGGGCTATGGTAAAGTCGATTTGTTCCCAGTGGGAGCCAATTCCCATCGCCATCCCTATAGTGCGATGATCAACTGGACTCCCTTTGAAATGGCTCCCATCCATTTGGGCAAATTGGACGGGGGCTGGTAAAGCCTCGGACTCGACTTTGAGTGCTGCAAATGTGGCTGCGCTTATGAGAGTGCGACTGCAACCAGAGTCAATAAGTGCTTTAACAGGTAGTTGGGGGCCACCTTCGTGATGTTGTAGAATGGCGTCTACATAAACGGTGGTTTCTACTTCCTTTACTTTGGTGGGAGCTGTCGGTTTAGCAGGACAATCTGCAGAGGTCTGTGGAGACGCTCCACTCACCACAGACCGGAGCCGTTTTTTGACAAATCAAGGGGAGATTCCAGGTTTAAAGCAGGAGAAGTCCATGGGTTCTCTTCGTCCGAAGAGGGAAAGTTGTCCCCCAATGGGGCACTTGTAATCCGAGACCCGGCTGGGTCAGTTGATGCAGGCAGAACGGATGAGTCTCCAGCGTGAAGTGCAGAGAGTGTGGGTCTTCCCGGCGCTGCGCTGCGGGTGGCCGCGGTGCCTCTGCGTTGCGGTCGTCCCCTAGCTCGAGTTGTCGTGCTGGGACGAAAGGGTTCAGGGCGGTAAGGGCAGACCGCTGCAAAGTGGCCCTGTTCCCCACAAATGAGGCAGGCACCCCTTTGAAATCGGGTTTCGCGGTCCTGGAGTGGACGCGTCGGCTTCCGTATAGCGGGGGGTGGTGCCTTGGGCTGGGGCTTTGGGGCGCTTTTCTCCTTGTGTTTTTGCCGGACAAGGGAAATGAAGCGCCGGCGGCTTTCTACTTCTTCGGCTAATAGAATCCAATCCTCGAGAGTGTCGGGATCGCCCCGCATGTACGACCAGTTCAGGACGTCAGGGTGTAAGGCTTCCCTGAAATGGTGAATTAGGGTGGCCTCGGGCCAGCCCACAATTTTGCTCGCCAGTCTTTGAAATTCATTGGCAAACTCTCGGACTGGAGTAGAGCCCTGTCTTAGTTGTAGTAGTTCGGCTTTGGCCCGTTCCCCCAGAAAGGGGTCCTCAAACCTCCTACGTAAGGCAGTCATGAAATTGTTGAGGGAACGGATAGAGCGGGATCGGGTGTCGAATTGGAGCACCATCCAGTCGGCCGCTTTGCCTGTCAGAAGGGAGGCTACGTAGCGCACCCGGCTGTCCTCGGTAGGGAACAATTGTCCCTGTTCCCGCATGTAACTGTCCACCTGATGCAAGAAACAGGGTAGGGCTTCAAGAGATCCATCATACGTAGTTTTCATGTTGAGCTGTTTCCAAGGACCGGGTATGGGTTGACCCGGTTGCACAGGTTGACCCGGTTGCGCAGGTGCTCCGGGTGCAGGTAAAATGGGAGCTCCGGGAGGTGGAGGTGGTGCAGGAGGTTGGACTGGTCCCCCCTGACCCGGGACGGGTTGTGCTTGGGCTATCAGGGCTTGCTGCAACTGCCTGTTGTCCTGCAGCATTTGTTCCATTAGTTCTTGGAGTTGATCGACACGGTCGGATAACTCTCGATTCTGGGCTCGTAACAGGTGAACATCCTCTCCTGGGCCGCCGGTACGATGAGGTTTACTTGTCCGGAAACTCATGGCCCATTGAGAACTGTCCCCATATAGGTCCTCGTCTGCAGACTCTCCGGAGTCTTGGCGTCGGTCTGCAAGGCGGCGTGCGCGTTGGGTCGTGCGCGACGGGACAAACACCGGGGAAAAAGACAAGCCTAACGGAGGGCCGCTCTTTACAGTGTCCTTAGGGCGACCGCCGGTCTGCGCACGATCCGCAGCCAATTGTAACTCCTTATCCCTTGCGGCTTGGGCTTCGGCCGCCGCCTTAGCCGCTTCAGCAGCTTCTTTATCCTCGAGAACCTTTCGGGCTTCGAGTTTCAGAGCTTCAGCTGCGGTAACGTGCGGTAAAAGTTCTGTTTCCAGGAGTGAGAGTATGGGGTCGGGTTCCCCGCCCAGCAATGGTTGTATCCGAACCGCGATAGCAGGTGCGTCGGCCCCAAACGTCGAGGCTAAACGTTGGGCTAAGGTGGCTACCGTAGTATCCTTTGTACAATCCGCAAAGAGGAGGGCCGTATGGACAGCGGCCCGCTTGGCTTCAGCTTGACAACTAGCTGCATCGGGTATCAGGGAAAGACCTGAGGCTCCTGCCATGGTACCTTTTCCCAGGTTAGCAGGGGCCGTGAATGGGAGAGACTCACAGGCAATAAGTTCGTCCAATAATCCGGTTAGTACTTGTAAGTCCTCAGTTGCCAGCCGGGCATCATCCAGCAACTGATCAAAATCCTGGAGATCTAAACGAGTATTAGTATCATCCGAGGTTAACATCCAGAGAACTTTCACTAGAGATTGCCACTGTGTCTTTACCAGTCCCTCCAAGCGGCAAGCCTCTAGAGTAGTCCTAAAAAGTTCAGCGACTATGTCCTGTAGAAGGGTAGGATCCCCACATGAGGACTCCAGGGTTCCAGGAAGTAGTAGTCCCGGTTCACTCGGAGAGCGACCTCCTAGCTCCTATCCGAGTGGCAGGCGAACCCTCCAGGGCTCTAGCCTGACTAGGGGATCGTTGAAGAAGAGTTGTAGAGATAGCTGTCATAATGTCAGCTCTTGACCCAATGAACCAGAAATCACCACAGAGACAGTCAGAATCCAAGCAGATGGCTTTTACTGGTCAAATAGGTTATGTGAGGTCTCTGTCTATATGTCTCTGCTTTCCATCACCTGCTTTTGCTTTGTTATCAGTGAACTCGTAAAAGCAGTTCACACCTTCTGGTCTCAGGCGCCAGGCCTGATTGCCCCTAGTATCTTCCCCCCCGCTGTTCTTCCTGTCAGTACTCCCTCAGGCCGATGCGGCCTTGGAAGTGTGATAGCTTCACCAGACATCCTGGGACTCGTCTGATGTTTTGTATTATGCCAAGCTTGTAACTTCCCATAACAATAAGTGTGAACCCCAGTGCCCCAGTGCCCTGGAGTCAATATATTCTGTAAACCCGAATAGCCCCTCACTTGCAGCTTTCTACCTGTGCCTGTCTCATCTCCTGATGTCTTCAATAAATCCTTTGTTTCTTTATCAACGTCTGAACATTTGATTTGGAGAAGTAAACTCAGAGAGAGGGGATCTCTCACATTAAGCTGCAAGTCTTGCCTCTCGGACTGCTGCTGTACCTTTTGGGACAGAATGCAAGGCGACGAGGAAAACACCCCTACTACCCCTGACGCACCGAATGAACCGGTGGTGCCGGAGAAACCGGACCCCAAGGAGGAGGGTGCCAAGCCAAAGAAGCCTAGGGATCCCATCCCCGACCAAGGCCGGGACGGACGTCCCCGAGGACTTTTTAACAATTGGCTGGACTCCCCCAAGGGTTGGTCTCTCTCCCGAACCGCGGCGAAGGATCGCCGGTTGGCCTTCCCCAGCACGGGACTCGAAGGGGACCCGGCACGCAAGGAGGCCCTGATGGAGGAAGAACGCAAGCAGTGGCAGGAGGATCGCCAAGCTATGCAGGAGCAGATGGAAACCATGCAGCGGGTGATGGGTGAGATGGCAGCGGCCCTGGACGCGCTGAAAGTGCAACCGCCCGTCGGCAATCTCCCGGACGGAGCACCGGCAGCCCCTCCCGCGCCTCCTAGCCTCCCGTCCCGTCGGGACCTGAAAGTCACGTATGACGGTTCAGGGGACCAGTTGACCTTTTTCATGGTCCAAGTGGACATTTTTATGCGAGAACAAGGCCGAACCTTCACCTCCGAGGAGTCCCGAGTGCAGTACGTGGCTTCCTTACTGCAAGGGGAGGCGGCCGCCTGGATGGTGTTGCAGTACGAACTCCGCTCGCCGGTGCTGCGAACCCTGGACGAGTTTATGGTAGCACTCCGAAACCGCTTTGAGGACCCGACTCTGGGAGAGCGGGCTAAAGCCTCCCTGATGCAACTGCGCCAAGGGACCAAGTCGGTGGCGCAGTATGCAAGTGAGTTCCAGTCACTGGCCAGCCGAATCCTGGACTGGAGTGAGGCCACTTTGGTACAGTGTTTCAGGGAGGGCCTCAACCCGGACCTCCAACATTGGGCCTTCATGCAAGGGAACCCCCCGGATGTGGAAGGTTGGGTTCGCCACGCTGCCGACATCGAGAATCGCAAACAACTTTTGACCTTGTCCAAACAACGCATTGGACGAGACCCGAGACCCCGGAGCGACCGGGGCCGAGACTTCCGACTGGGGGGCAGCGGGGGTCCCTCGGCTGCTGAACGCCGCAAGCGTTTTGAGACCGGTGTCTGCCTGACCTGCGGAGGTAAGGGACACTTTGCGTCACAGTGCCCCTCTCGTTCGGGCCGTCCCAACCCCCCACGCCAAGCCCCGACTGAACCACAGAAGGCGACTGCCGAGGACCAGCCCCGCCGCAGGAGCAGACCGCCGGGCCGACGTTCCGGCGCACCCTCCGCTCTCCATGCGCGCCCCCAGGACGGAGCCTCCACTTCTACTGGCCCGACGGGGTCCCGGATTACAAGTACCACTTTTGATTCGGACGGGTCCCCGACCGCCACCACTCCTTCCCCCTCTTCCAGCGAGGAGGAAGAGTGGGAACAGCCGGCAAAAAACGCCGTCGGTCTGCTGTAGAGGGGGCTCCGCAGCAGACCGCCCCTGTTGTTGTGCAAGGAGCTCCACCGATGGTAAGCGCCCAAGAGGACAATGTATATGTGCGTGTTCACCTTTCCCTACCCAAAGGGGGTCCCAGTTTAGAATTCCCCGCTTTGGTTGACTCGGGGTGTGCCCGCACCATGATTAGTGAGGACACAGCCAAGAAACTGGGAGTCCGGCGCAAGCGGCTTCCGGGACCCCTCCGCTTTTCCCAAATGGACGGGAGTGATTTTAAACGGGGCCCGGTGACCCACAGAACTGCAGCCGTGATTATGTCCGTGGGGGAACATTGGGAACGCCTGTATTTTACCATCGCCCCTATAGTAACCCCGGTGGTATTAGGGATGAACTGGCTACGGGGACACAACCCGTCCATCGACTGGGTCGAACGGGTGCTCTCGTTTCCCGAAAACCCCTGTAGTTTACATGACAAGGAACGGGTTGTCCGGTCTCCGGCCGCCGCTGTGGTAGGGTCTTCCCCCCCCGCCACCGTTCCTCCTCAACTGCCCACTGAATACTCGCAGTTTGCGGACGTCTTTGATGTTAGGGAATGTGACGAACTACCCCCCCACAGAGAGACGGACTGCGCCATCGAAATTGTGGGGGAAGGCAAACTGTCTAAAGGGAAGGTTTACCCCATGAGCCCTAGTGAAAAGGCGGTGTTACGGGACTATCTGGATGCCAACTTGGCGAGGGGTTTCATACGCCCTTCCAAGGCTCCTTATTCGGCCCCAGCCTTCTTTGTGAAGAAAAAGACGGGAGATTTAAGACTGTGCATTGACTTTCGTAGGCTAAACGCCGTCACCCAGTCTAACGCTTACCCTCTCCCTCTTATTCCCGACCTTCTAGCACAATTAAAGGAGGGCCGAATCTTCACCAAACTGGACTTAGTGGAAGCATACCACCGCATTCGCATTAAAGAACGAGACGAACCCAAAACAGCCTTTTCCAGCTGTTTTGGGATGTTTGAATACCTAGTCATGCCTTTCGGACTTTCGGGGGCTCCCAGTGTGTTTATGCAATTAATTAATGAGGTTTTGCATGATTTGCTGTTTCGGGGGGTGGTGGTATTTCTCGATGACATCCTTATTTACTCTGAAACCATGGAGGAACATGTGCGCCTAGTGCGAGAAGTGCTCCAGCGGCTGCGGGAGCACAAACTGTATGCTAAGGTGTCCAAATGTGAGTTCCACCAACCTTCCATTACATTTCTTGGGTACGTGATTTCCCACCAAGGGTTAGAAATGGACCCCGCAAAGGTCCAGGCGGTGTGGGATTGGGAACCCCCCACTACCTGCCGCCAGCTTCAGCAGTTTTTGGGATTTGCTAACTTTTACCGCAACTTCATTCCCAACTTTGCCCAAGTTGCGCTTCCCCTCACTGCCCTGTTGCGTACCAAGGACAAGGGGGCTAGCGCCGCGCTTCCCTCAGCCCGTCTGCAATGGTCCCCCCAGTGCCAGCAAGCTTTTGAACGTTTAAAGCTGCTTTTTTCATCCGAACCCGTTTTGGCCCACCCGGATTGCACCAAGCCTTTTGTGGTGCAAGTGGATGCCTCGGATGTGGCCATGGGCGGGGCCCTATTGCAGAGGGATGAAGGGGGGCGGTTGAGACCTTGCGCCTACTTCTCCAAGAAGTTTTCCCAGTCCGAAATCAACTGGGCTATTTGGGAGAAGGAGGCGGCGGCGGTCAAACATGCCCTCACCATATGGAGGCACTTTTTAGAAGGTGCCGAGCTGCCGTTTGAAGTGTGTACCGATCACAAGAATCTCGAGGCTCTCAAGGGAGCTAGGAAGCTCAACGCCAAACAAATTCGGTGGGCCCAATTCTTCGCGAAATTCCGGTTCACCCTCAAGCATGTCCCTGGCAAAGAGAATGCCCTAGCTGACGCTTTATCACGACTTCCCCAGTATCGCAACGATTTCGATCGCCCAGTCGACTCCCTGTTCACTCCTGAGCAGCGAGGGGAGGTTCCTAGCTTAGCCGTCACTACCCGGTCCCAAGCCCAACAACCTGACACCCCCCCTACGCTCAAAGGTATCCCGGAAGCCTTCCAACAGCGGCTCCGGGACGCCTCCTTACAGGAGGAGGAGCACCATCTCCTCCCCACGGGCTTGGAACGAACCAACACCTGGTGGGTGCAAGGGGGAAAACTATATGTCCCATCCTCCCTTCGTAAAGAGGTATTGGGACTTGTACATGGTGCCAGGTTGGCGGGTCATTTTGGTTTCATAAAAACTCTTCACCTGGTACGGAGGCAGTTTTGGTGGCCCGGTATGAGATCCGATGTAGAGCTGTACGTGCGCAGCTGCCCCACTTGCGCCACAGCCAAAAGACGGATGGGAAAACCCCCAGGGCTCCTCAAACCGCTTGAGAACCCCTCCCGACCTTGGGAAGTCATCGCCATGGATTTTATCACCGACCTACCTCCAAGTCGGGGAAAGACGGTTCTCTGGGTAATCACGGACCTCTTTTCCAAACAGGTCCATTTCGTTCCATGTGCAGGTCTTCCTTCAGCCCAGGGCTTGGCTAAACTGTTCGTCACACACGTCCTCAGGCTACACTCGATCCCGAGGAAGGTCCTCTCCGACCGGGGGGTCCAGTTTGTTGCCAAATTTTGGCGAGCCTTCCTGAAGCTAATGGGGGTGGAGGAACAGGGCCTTTCTTCCGCCTATCACCCCCAAACGGATGGTCAAACGGAACGAGTAAACGCGGTGGGGTAGAATGTTATTTGCGCTGCTATGTAAATTTCCACCAGGACGACTGGGTCGACCTGCTGCCATTTGCCGAATATGCGTACAACAATGCGCCTCATTCCTCTACCGGCTTTAGTCCCTTCCAAGTGATTTACGGGACGGAATTCGGTCCTTTCGGTTCCGCTCCCGTCACGCCAGAGCTCCAGTCCACCCCTGATCTTCAGGAGTGGATTCAGGTAGTCAAATCTACCTGGCCATGGCTGCTCAAGAATCTTGAGAGGGCAAAAAGCAAGTACAAGGAACAGGCGGACAAACACCGGTCTCTGGGATGGGAGCTTAAGGTGGGAGAGCAGGTCTATCTGTCCACTAAAAACCTCCGCTCTCTGCGCCCCTGCAAAAAATTGAGCGACCGTTATGTGGGACCTTTCCCCATTACCAGAGTAATCAATGAGGTTACCGTGGAACTGGAACTCCCAAAGACCCTCAAGGGGGTCCATCCAGTCTTTCATATAAGCCTCCTCAAACCTTATGTGCCAGCTCCCCAGTTCCACCCCCCTCCCGCACACGAGATTCCTACCGTGGTAGGGGGAGATACCCATTTGGAAATATCCAAGGTTTTAGATTCCAAATGGAAAAAAGGGAAACTGTTTTACTTTGTTCGGTGGAAAAACCTTGGGTCCGCTCACGACGAGTGGGTGGCCGCACCCCACATGGCGGCCCCTCGCTTGATCCGAGAATTCCACCTCGCTTATCCCGATAAGCCTCGCCCTCTCGAGAACCCTGGAGGGGGGCCTTAAGGGGGGCAGAATGTGAGGGTCTCTGTCTATATGTCTCTGCTTTCCATCACCTGCTTTTGCTTTGTTATCAGTGAACTCGTAAAAGCAGTTCACACCTTCTGGTCTCAGGCGCCAGGCCTGATTGCCCCTAGTATCTTCCCCCCCACTGTTCTTCCTGTCAGTACTCCCTCAGGCCGATGCGGCCTTGGAAGTGTGATAGCTTCACCAGACATCCTGGGACTCGTCTGATGTTTTGTATTATGCCAAGCTTGTAACTTCCCATAACAATAAGTGTGAACCCCAGTGCCCCAGTGCCCTGGAGTCAATATATTCTGTAAACCCGAATAGCCCCTCACTTGCAGCTTTCTACCTGTGCCTGTCTCATCTCCTGATGTCTTCAATAAATCCTTTGTTTCTTTATCAACGTCTGAACATTTGATTTGGAGAAGTAAACTCAGAGAGAGGGGATCTCTCACAGGTTATACAGTGCATATAGGATAAGATGACAGCTATGAGGGTCTGGCTCGTTAGTTGGCAATATAAGGCTTGGAAAAAGGCGGGTGATTATAGAACACACAAAGCATAAACAGAGCACACTTTCCCAGGAGTAGCGTTCTCAGGCTTTGGTATGTGAAGCTGTCCTTGAAGTCTGGACAGTTCAGCAAAGGAACAGAGGCAACAGAGAAACGGAGATAACAGCCTGACAGAGCGCCTGTGCGAAGCCTATCGACTGTATACCCCTTTCGACCCAGAGGCAGGAAACAACCAGCGTATGGTCAACACGGCTTTTGTTACCCAGTCATATCCCGACATAAAGAGGAAGCTTCAGAAGTTAGAGGGCTTTGCAGGGAAAAATGCAACTGAGTTGATGGAAGTCACCACCAAGGTTTATATGAACAGAGAAGTGGAAGACTGCCGTGAACAGGATCGGAAGATGAAAAAGAAGGCAGACCTCTTAGCTGGAGCATTGGGCACCCCACGGGCAAGGAGGGTGTGGTCTTCGGCTGCCTCCCCGTAACGGGCCAGCATGGCTCAGGATAGATCAGTGTGCCTACTGCAGGGAAGAGGGGCATTTGAAGAACGAGTGTCCCAATTGCTTGTCAATTAGCCGACCCCCCCAAGTCAGGAGCAGGGGAAGGGGGGCCCCAGCAGGGCGTGTCGGAGAGGGAAGATATGAGTGGGAAGAGGTAGCAGAATACGCCGGACAACTGGCCCTCCACGAGTACGACCCCGGACCTTCCCCCCACCTGATGAACTGGTTCCTCTGTTCCAAGATTGAAGCCGACCGGGCTCCATTCCCTTAGGTCCCCAGGAGCCTATGGTCAAAATGATGGTTGGGGGCCAACCCGATAATGTTATGGTTGACACAGGGGCCTGCATTCTGTAATTACTCGCCCGACGGCTCCACCCAGTAACCAAAGAACAACCATAATAGGAGCCACGGGAGTCCGGGCAGTTCATCCATTTCTAAAAAGTCGGAAATGCCACTTGGGTTCACATGAAGTCATGCACTCTTTCCTGTACCTCCCTGAATGTCCCGTGGCCCTCCTGGGATGGGATATTCTGAGCAAACTGCAGGCGACCACAAGTTTTGAGGCTGACGGCACTGCATCTTTGACTCATCCTCAGAAACCCACCACTTGTGTCCTTACTATGCCCTTGGTAGAAGAGGAGGGGGGGAACCCTGCCCCCCGATTTTGTAGATGTTCCCGGCGTGTGGGCTGAAGGAATATTCCACCAATCGTAGTTGCTCTCAAACCCGGGGTGCAGCCTATACATCTGCGGCAATACCCCTTACCATTAAAGATTCGTCAGGGAATTCAGAAACACCTGAACCATCTCTTGCAACATGGAATCCTGCGACTATGTCAATCTGCCTGGAACATGCCCCTCCTACCGGTCCAGAAACCAGGCACCGAGGATTATCAGACGGTCCAAGAGTTGCGGGCTATAAACCGCGCTACGGTTACTCTCCATCCTGTCGGCCAGAACCCATACGTGCTCCTGGGTCTCATACCAGCCTCTGCAATGTATTTTTCCATTCTGGATTTGAAAGATGCATTTTTTGTTTACGCTTAGCCCCACCCAGTCAAGAGTATTTCGCATTCCAATGGTCTTGGGGGGGGGTGATGGGACACGCTGCCGCCCCCCCGAGGGCAAGAACGTCAGCTCACCTGGTCCCGACTGCCCCAGGGAATCAAAAATAGTCCCATCTTTTTCGGAACAGCTCTGGCCGCTGACCTGGACCCCTTCTTTGCCCCTGGACCCCACATGGCAGGCACCTTGTCCCAATATGTAGATGACCTCCTTATTGCCACGGACACCCGCAAACAAGTTTGGCCGAAACGACCCGTTTGTTGCAACTGTTATATGAAGCTGGGCACAGGGTGTCCCAACAGAAGGCTCAGATTGCTCGGACCCAAGGGGAACTCTTTCGAGGCGCAGGGAAATCGTTTCGCTGACCGAGCAGCACGGCAGGCTGCTCTCCTGCCTGCAGCTGAAGCTCATGTCGGAGCCTTGTTCCCCGTGCCATTGTCTGAGTGGGAGCCCCGGTACTCCAGCGTGGAAGGGAAATGGTTTGATTCGGAGCCTGGAGCATATCAAAGTGATAAGTGGTTCCGCCTGCAGGATGGTCGTATTGTGGTACCCCAGGCTCTAGCCTCGACTGTCGTCCAAGCTTTCCATGAAGCCACCCACGGAGGGAAAACAGAGCTTACTACAGCCATTAACCCTGTGCTCTGTGTCCCCCGATTGGCTGCCCTAGCCCAGGCGGTGTGCCAGCAATGTGTAACCTGTGCCAAATTCAACACTTGGCAAGGACCCCAGAAGCCCCCGCTGATCCAATTCTCAGGAGGGTTACCGTTTCAGGACCTGTTGATTGACTTCACTGAAATGCCTAGGGCACAGGGAAAGAAATATCTACTGGTAATTGTCTGCTCCTTTACGGGATGGCCTGAAGCATATGCTACACGTGCTGAGAAAGCTACTGAAGTGTCAAAAATACTGCTGGAACAGATCCACGTCATGGAATCCCTGTCTCAATTGGATCGGAGAACGGCAAGGAGTTCGTGGCTACTATAGTCCAGAATCTAGCTTGAGCTCTGGACATCACATGGAATTTACATACAGCATATCGGCCCCAAAGTTCCGAGAAAGTGGAGAGAATTAATTGGACTCTTAAAGCCCAGCTGGCTAAACTCTGCCATGAAACTCAGCTGTACTGGCCCTCCTTGCTCCCCATTGCACTTTTCCAGATATACTGCATGCCCGGCCGCTGGGGTCTATCTCCCTTTGAACTGATGTACAGCCAACCACCCCCTCTTGCCCAGGACCTAAGGGGGGACTTACAGCAAGTAGGGGATTTAACATTGCAGGAGCAAGTGGTGGCCCTGGGAAATGCTCTGTCTTCTCTCCGTAGGTGGACCCAGTGGCACTCCACACTGATTTGCATACTGTGCAGCCCGAGGACTGGGTGTGGGTCAAGGAGTGGGTTAAGGAGACTCTCCGGCCGCGGTGGAGGGGTCCCTATCAAGTCCTACTTACCACCCCGTCTGCAGTTCGAGTGGCTGAAGTGAAGCCGTGGGTTCATCATTCGCATATAAAACCAGCACCCCCGGTGGCAACTAGGTTTACCCAGAGCTGTCAGGTTAACAGTTTTGATCCAGAACATCCCCTGCGAATTCGGTTAATCGCCTCCCTTGCTCCCCACCTGCCAGCCCGGTAGGGGACCACAGGCAACAAGACAACCGGCCTGCTCTAGTCACTCCAGACGCTGACTAGTCTATGCACGCCCGAAGATGATGGGACATCAGTTAGTGGCTTTTATGTTTTACATAGGCTTGCCACTTGCAAATCCGGATATGGGACCATGGGCGACTAACAAGTGGTTGACTAAAATCAGGGAAATAGCCCAAACAGTGAATAAAACGAACTGTTGGGTCTGTAGCCATATGCCCGAAAAAGCCGGAGAAAGGGTTTGCCTGAAAGAGCGCATCCCCTAAATATTACTGAATGGCAGAAATTGTGGGAAGGGGGGACCATGCGCTATGCATTCTTGAATCAGACGGGTGGGAGACACTCCTTAATAGGAGGAACCATTCTTGACACAACCCCAGTCTGCATCCGGCACCAAAATAGCTCGAGCAACACCACCCAACTGGACAATTACCCTGCTTGTAAAGAAATTTTCGATACCACTTCAATCTGGCCAGTCAACCAGAATATTACCAATTACGAATGTAATCATAGAATTTATGGAAATCGCACAGGTAACGGATCCCCATGTAACTTGATCAGTACCTGGATAAAAATGGCCATGGACCCTGAAGGTCTCTTCACGACAGGGATATCAAAAGGGAAAGTCCTACCCATACCCCTACGGGGACTCTGGTTGTTGTGTGGGCAAAAAGCCTACAAGACAATTCCCCCTCATACAACTGGTACCTGCACCATTGGGAGGGTAGCCCCTGCCCTCCAATTCCATAACACCAACCACATGCCATATCACTGGCCGCAACCCATGTGCTGAGTCCGGTGATCCCCAGGTTTGTCTCCTTTAAGTCACAAGGTTGGAGAGGGGTTCATGAGGGGATTTTTCCCTTGGGCGGGGGCAGGGTTGAACTATCAGGAGTTGCAAAAGCTGAGCAACTGGACAGAATGGATGTTCAACAATAACATCAAAGCCCTGAACAAACTTAATGAAGAACAGGGCTAAATGTCAGGCCTAGCCTGTGCTGTGTACAGAGAATGCCAGGCATGGTCTGACAGAGGATGTTGTGCTTTCTCCAGGTGCTGGCCAAGGTCAGCTCTACTGCCAACTATTTGTTTTGACTCTGTGAGAATCTTACCTCAATGGGAGGGGGGTTGCCATGGCATCCTGAATTGTTCTATGCTCTCTGATATAGGCCCTGCACCGTGCTTATAGTTTTCATTAGTGCCAACTTGACTTTTAGCTGCTGTAAACCTGTAGATCTTCCAATAAATCAACTCTCTTTTGGACTACTCGTCTGCGGATGTTTGTTTATGGGATTATCACGGGACAAGTGCTCACACCAAATCAGAAATGTTGTTCTGATGCAAGAAGCATCAGACATGGTGTTCACTGCCCAGGGCGGGGTAAGTCCAGCAGTCAAAGGACAATGTGTGTACATACAGGATTTTCACGTGGACATTAATAAAACTGCATAGCATGGCCTGAGCTACCGCTGATCATGCCCGGGAGTGAACT
This sequence comes from Euleptes europaea, assembly GCF_029931775.1. Taxonomy (NCBI): domain Eukaryota; kingdom Metazoa; phylum Chordata; class Lepidosauria; order Squamata; family Sphaerodactylidae; genus Euleptes; species Euleptes europaea. The sequence goes on from NC_079319.1 coordinate 95,596,997, forward strand.
GAGGGAGGAGGATGGGAATTTGAAGGTTGGCTGGGTGAGTGGTTTGCTGGGATAGGAGGGTTGAAAACTTTGGTCATAATGGTAGCCCTTTTGGTCCTAGGATGTGCATTGTTACCATGCATACTGCCGTTAATAAGCAAGGCGTGGCAGTCCGCGATGGAAGGTATGGTGGAGCGGAAAACAGCAACCGGCCTCATGTCCCTGGCATGGCCATGGAGGTTCAGAGGGGCAGGAGTGTTAATCAAGTCCTGCGCAGGGACTTGTATCAAAGGGGGGAATTTAACAGCAGGGGAAAGGTCTGATTCCATATAAGACAGCTTCATGTGTTGAGACAGTAGGGGAAAAGTCATGGTAAATGATAAGGGAACCGGGTGAAGTGCTGTTCTCCTGACGCTGTGAAACTACCAGATAAGCTATACAGGCACCGAATGTTGAAGTGCCACGTCTTAACATGGAACTGGGATAAAAGTTGTTGCCCCAGTACAATCGGGGCTCAGTCTTTGTGCTTGTTAATGCAGGCTGAGCTGCAGCTGCAATAAAACTGTGTTCTCGATTAACGGTCTCGGGTCTCTCTCCTCCTCGAACCCCCGTTTTCCCGCAACAGTCTAATGAATGCTATCTCAACAGCGACAGCCAAAGTTCACTGAATAATAAACTGATCCAACAGGAGGCCAGACTAAATTCTGGTTTCAATTCCTCATAGTAAACAAAATCCATTTCCTGTTTTTGCATTTCTATGTTCACAAAACCTTTGTTCTTTCAAAGAATAACAGCTATTTTTATATTTACTTTGAACCTTGACATTTACTGGTTATTGTTGCTTTTTATGAGAGAGTTATCTGCTGAGATGAAAGTGTGTATTTCTCAGAAAACACATCAGAATCTAAAGTGTCATGACTCTTGCATGCTTAAAGAAATTCTTAACAGAGTACAAGTGACTAAATGCTACTCCATACTCCCCCACCCACCAAAAATTCCTTAGTCATGTAGGACTAGAATTTCAGACAACGACCCTTCTTTTTTCTATGTGGAGGACATTCTTCTCTACGGAGTTTTTTTCTCATCGTCCCATCAGGGCAATCAGAAGTAGTCTGGCAAAGACACAAGTCTAGAACCTCATGGAGAAACAATCCAATGTCTAGTTTTCATACCAAACAGGTCTTACCTGGAAGAAACCTCACGAAACGTGGCATGAAGTGAAATCGGGGACATGAAGCATCATTGTTTTCTGATGGAGGACCTTAAATAAAGAAAATGAACAGCAATTCAAATACAGATAAGGGGTTTAATCATTACAAATTCCAGAGAAGTAGCCATGTTTGTCTGCTGGAGCCAAAACAACAAAGAGTCTTGTAGCAAATTAAACACTTAACAAATTTGTTCTGGCATAAATTTTGAAGAGCCTAAGCCTTATCACATATGCCAAAGTGGGCTTTGGCACATAAAATTTTATGCCACAAGAAATGTATTCGTCTTAAAAGGCAAGATTAAAGTTGAAGCCCTTATTAAAACCCAAACTGGAGGATATTTACAAACAGCACGTGACCTCTCAAGAGGAGTTTGTGTGAGATCTCAGCAGCCTGCATAAAACGGAATCCTCAGAGCAGAGATTAGGCGGTACTTGAAGAACCGGAGGATTTCTCAGCCGACGCCTTTCTAGACATCTCCCAACCCTTTTCAGATCACCCAGGGGGCTGGGTTTCGTCCCAAGGGTGGGAGAGGTTGATGAGGGGCAACCTTGTCGATAGCTTCCAGGGGGCTTTACGCCTCACACTTCCACTGAAGCCTCATCAGAGCCTGTGACTGGTATCCTAAAATCCTCTAGACTGTTCCGGAAGGATTCATAAACCACCAAGGGCAGACCATTTTAACCAGAGGCCCTCTCACGAGGGATGCTGGAGCCACATTCACCTTGGCTTTAAGTCAGCAGTGGTCAGTCCATGGTTCAGAGCAAATCTCCTGAAACCAAACCTTCTCTCAAAGGCTTAGTGCAAAAGATTTAAGTCCAAGGTGTGACCTCTTTCATGTGTTCTCTCATGATTTGGGAGAGAACCAAGGCACTCAAAGAAGCTATAAAATCCTTGGCCGGTCCCAGCGAGTGTTCACTGGCTTATTTTAGAATCATAGTAAACCAAAAAATGTGTATTCAAACTTGGTGCATGCCACAGTTGCATCATTCATGCAAACAAAACATGCAGTATTGGGCCCAGAATTTATTATCCAAACGAATTGGGGGAGCGGGGTGTGTGAGAGATAGGCAGAGAAAAATTATAATTAAGACTGTAGCCTAATGGCTATGGAGATGAGTGTCAAAGCATATGGACAATACCTGTAAAATTCTCATAGTGTAATCCTGACCTGACAAGACTTCTAAACCAGAGGGTTATACTCTGCAGAAATCTTTGGTTTATCCCCCATGATTGATGCAGAATAAGTCAGGCAAAAAATATTCTTGCAAAAAAAGCCATTATGCAAATTTCTTTAACTTCAACAATTGTTGAAGGCCACAGATGAGCTTGGCGGGGGGGGGGGGGGCATAATTTGGATCGGCCTGGTGAGGTTGCCCCTCAGAATAATTTCTTTTGAAATGCACAATAGCCCTGATGGCACATTTTTTTGAAAATGCTTTCTTCCTATGCTACCATTTTAATTAAAATCTTTAGGCAAAAATAACAGAAGAAGAAGGCACTTAGAATCTGTCTTTCAGGCTGCGCTGGAGAAAAATTAAGCAAAATTCCATCATAATTAATTCAAAAACTTGCTCTGAGGAAACACATTTGTTAACAAAACAAAGGTAAGCATACACAACAGAATCCTCAAACTTGTCATCCTTACAAGGGAAGCATTTGCTTAAAATAAGTCTTCAGAGACAAATCAAACTCCAAGAGAAAAGCTATAGACCTCAGCTTAACACTTCTCTGGGGGGGAAATCCTTTGTTTTTGTGAAAGTCTGAATGGGAAAAAAAAAAAAGGCCTGCGTGATTTGTACATTTTTATTGTGTCACAATCCAAGGAACATTTCTAGCCCAAATGACAGCTTGCTGCCTGTGACTGGTTACATGACACCCATACAATTTACTGTATTGTACAACAGCCACATGCACCTTCCGTCTGCGAACACCGTGGTGGTGACGCTTTTGTCTGGAACGATAATAATTCATTGTGCACACCTTATGGGCTGTGTCAGAATAATTAATCATGCTGGCTGAGGTTTCTCCGCAGGTCCCCCCCCAACCAACCAAACGATGAAGAACTTACAAAGGGACGTGGGCAGACTGTTCTGAAGCCTCAGTTGTAACAATGCCCCAACTGACAGCAAAGAAACCCTCTCAAGGTAACGGCCTGGCAGACCTTTGAGTATGTGCATATTTTGCAGACAGCCACCCAGAAAGCTATGCACCAGCTCAACGGGGCTCCCAAACAGGAACATCTAGCAACTCACCAAATCCTCCAAGTTCTCACTTGCATTCTGGTTTGGAAAAAGTAAAAGAACGACAGGAGTCCTGGCTTGCGGCTAGGGTTGCCAGGTCCCTCTTCGCTACTGGTGGGAGGTTTTGGGGAGGAAGCCTGAGGAAGGCGGGGCTTGGGGAGGGACTTCAATGCCATAGAGTCCAATGGCCAAAACAGCCATTTTCTCCAGGTGAACTGATCTCTATCAGCTGGAGAACAGTTGTAATAGCAGATCTCCAGCTAGTACCTGGAGGTTGTATACAGTAATAGTATGAGGCTCTCAATGCTTATCAAAATGCTATATTGTACTTGTTACAAACATGTGGTGAATACGTACAGTGTCCAAAATTACACAATTCTATACAGTGTGACAACTAAGACAATACAAAACATAAAGACAGAGAAACGAAGTAGCTATATCTCTTTGCTACAATAGTATCAAAATGAATTATATTTCAGTTCAGTTAATAACTTTTTCTTTTCTTTTATAAATTTTGTTTCAATCATGGAACATGGAAGGAAGCATATTGAAAAAAATGGAAACGCTGTCCGGACGAACAATCGCGCTTTCACTACCAAAGGCAGCTTCTTCAGCCAATAGCTTCACATATATTGTTGTTCCTTATTTGCAATCAATTAAGGTATAGAATTATTCAGTGGTTCAGGTTCTCAGTGCGCCCGGCTGGCTGCTAATCTGTTTGTTGCTGTACTCTCCAGCTAGTACCTAGAGGTTAGGAATCAAAATAATGCACTTGTATAGCTAACAATAAAAGCTCAGACTCAAACTGAAATGCAATTAGGTCTATTCAAAGGAACAACCTTAATTATAAGAATAAATACGTGCTCAAAGAGCAAAAGACAAAAATCAAACAAAATTCACAGTTACAGTATCCCAAAGGTAAGTATAAGTATACAATTTCTCTAAAAGGTAAGTCGAGGTATAATAGGCCAAAAGTCCAAACATCCAACTGGTAAGTATGCACAGGCAACGGAGTAGTTATAAACCGCAATGGGCTTCCGGTAAAGTCCCCATTTCATATTCTTTTTTCAAGCTTCAAATGTTTCCGTGTGCCAATAACCCTTATGGGAAAAGAAGCTTGTAAGCTTGCAATTAAATATGGACAGCTTTGGTAAAGCGTCAGGAGGCACAGCCAGCCATAAAACGGCTGCCGAAACTTACCTTCAGTCACACAGGGAAGATCCTTGTGCAGATGCCAAAACAACGTTTTTAAAAACCTGCACAGCCAATGGCCAATCAGAAGCCTTGCTAGGGGCAAAAGCCCCACCTGACCCCACCCGCTTTCTAAAACATTTGGCAGGCACCAGGAAGGGTGCTGGCTGGAGCCGTGGAGTTCACGTACATCATGCTGGGGACCCTGGGCTATGTATATTCTCCAAATATGAGAATCCAAAGAGAGAAAAAGGTCTGGTCTCATTTCTTTAAAATTCCGCAACACACACACACACACCCCTCAAGACCTCTGGGAAGTGCAAAATCCTTGGGAAGCAGGATTTTATCTCACTTGTGCTAAGGTTTGAGGAGAAACAGGAGTTTCATTCTCCCCATTTCCCCGACCTGGATAACCCAGGCTAATCCAATCTCATCAGGTCTCGGAAGCTAAGCAAGGTTGGCCCTGACTAGTATTTCAATGGGAGACCTCCAAGGGAATACCAGGGTCATGATGCAGAGGCAGGCAATGACAAACCACCTCCAAATGTCTCTTGCCTTGAAAATTCTACAGGCTCAGCTGTGACTTCACAACAATAAGTAAACGTATGTTCACATAATGTATACACATACACAATACTAACAAAGCAATATATGTATAAAATCAGGCAGTTACCTATAAGATTCCAGTCGTATAGTTCTAGAATATCTTTGAACAGATACGAAGAGAACAATTCCAGCCCTCTAACACAAAAATTCTGTAAAACAAAAGAAAGACAATGTAATGCCATACAATACTGTCAACAAACGAGCAACATCCCAAGATCATAACAATGCTCATTCTGAGGGCTGAAGCAGTTTCCAGCTCTAAAGGAGAACAAGTTTCTAGTCCTCATGCCTGTGAAGATAAGCTTGCGTGGCGGATTCCTGAGAACCTGGAGCCAGGGCTCAGAAGCTCTTCACCCTTCTCCATGATTAACAAACACAAAAGGTGTGTTAAGTGCTGTCAAGTTGCTCATGGCGACCCTTTGAATCATAGAATTGGAAGGGACCTCCAGAGTCATCTAGTCCAACCCCCTGCACAATGCAGGCAATTCAAAACTAAATCCCCCCACCCCGCCAGTGACCCCTACTACATGCCCAGAAGATGGCCAAGATGCCTTCAATGTTCTCCAAAGCATCCTATCCTTAACAACCTTGCTCAGGTCTTGCAAATTGAGGTGCCGTGGTTTCCTTTATAGAGTCCATCTCTTGTTGGGTCTTCCTCTTTTCCTGCTGCCTTCAACGTTTCCTAGCATGATTGTCTTTTCCAGTGACTCTGGTCTTCTCATAATGTGACCAAAGTACGATAGCCTCAGTCTAGCCATTTTAGCTTCTAGGGTCAGTTCAGGTTTGATTTGATCTAGAACCCACTGATGTTTTTGGAGGCAGTCCACGGTATCTGTAACACTCTCCTCCAACACCCCATTTCAAAGGAATCTACTTTCGACACAAAATAATTTTTATCAAACAAGAAAAAATATATGCAATTTCATCTATCTTGCTTGTGTTACACAGAAGACAGAATTTAGCTTTTCTTGGTACAGAAAATTGAGTCTGTTTTAGCACAACATCCCTATTTATTTTAAATGAACAGCCCTGCTTATCCATTATCTGTTCAACGCTGAGAAAGTTCAACCACAGTCGACATAAGAAGTGCCCGGCCATCTAGTCCAGCATCCTGTTCCACACAGTAGCAAACTCGCTGCCCTAGAGGGTCAACAAACAGGGCACAGAATAATAAAAATGCTATTCCAGAGGCACCTGTCACCCTCTAAATTGGCAAAAAATATATCAAGGGGCTAAAGGGGATTGTTGGATATGTGGAGCAGCTAATGCAAATTGTATACACTTATGGCGGGAATGAAGCAGAGCAGTAGAATACTGGAAGATGATTGCTATGGTGATCTCACAAGGTATAAAGAGTTACCACTGTCCCTTAAGGTTTTCTTGTTGAATTAGGCGGATTCTCTTCCGAAAGAAGTCCATGAATTTGTGCTTAATGCAGTAACATCGGCAAGGTTAATACCTGCCCAAATTTGGAAGAAAAATATAATCCCAAAGGAGGAGGGGCTGGAGAAGCTGTCAAGAGTGGGTATGCGTCTGAGTAAACTAACCTGTCTTTTACATGGCCAAAAGTTTGAAAGGTCTTGAAAAATTGGATGTTTTTTGACTAGAATGTTCAGTTAGTTTGTGCTGGTATATTTTGTTGTTGATACATTTAGCAATTTCTGTTCTAGACTCTTATATTGTATTTTATTTTGTTTTAATAAAGTAAATTAAAATTTAAAAAAAATCAGGGCACAGGAGCCTTGTCCTGATGTTCCCTTCTAATACTAGTCCTGTTCACATGTTACACTGAACACACCAACATCCTGCCTATACATTTGTAGAAAGAACCAACGTGCGTTCACTTTGCAAATGAAACCGGGGTCCAGCATCTGGATAAATGTGGGACTTCTAGCACACATTCAGCTGAACATGCATTGAATATAACATGACGAGGAGGAAGAAGCAGAGAAAGAAGAGTTGGTTTTTATATGCCGACTTTCTCTACCACTTAAGGAAGAAATAAACCAGCTTACAATCCCCTTTCCCTCCCCTCCCCACAACAGACACCATGTGAGGTAGGTGGGCTGAGAGAGTGCAACTAGCCCAAGTTCACCCAGCTAGCTTCGTGTGTAGGAGTGGGGAAACAAATCTAGTTCACCAGATTAGCCTCCGCTGCTCATGTGGAGGAGTGGAGAAACAAACCAGTTTCCCCAGATCAGAGTCCACCGCTCCAAACCACCACTCTTAACCACTACACCAACAAACAAAAAATAGTTTTTATCAAACAAGGGGAAAAAAAATGAAATTTCATCTAACTTGCTTGAGTTACACAGAAGACAGATTTTAGCATTTCTTGGTACAGAAAACTGGTTTGGTTTTAGCACAACATTCTTGTTTAGGTATTTTAAATGCACAGCCCTGCTTATCCATTATTGTGTGGAGGAGTGGGGAATCAAATCCGGTTCTCCAGATCAGAGTCCACTGCTCCAAACCACCACTCTAAACCACTACACCATGCTGGCCCAATGTTCATTACTCATTGAACATATGAAGAAAAATCAAAAGTGTACCCTGCATACAGATTGTACCTGCATTCACTGTAACTTGTAAACAAGGCTACTGTATTGAGGGGTTTACAGCTTCTGGAGGCGGAGGTTTCCCTTTAGCCGCTGATGGACTTCTCAGCGCCCTATTAGTGTTGGTGTCAACCTTGACTACAGATAAGGCCAGCAGAGAACATTCAGAGGAAATGCATCTTGGAGACTGGAGGCGCCAGTTAAGGGGAGAACACGACTCTACAGACGGCTCCCAGCCCCTTAAACACATCTAAGAGGTCAGCACCTGTGAGTTCACAATGGCAGCCATAGGTTTTTTTGTTTTTTTTTAAAACATATTAACAGTGACAAGTTCACATCTTGTGATCAAATCCTATGTACCAGACTAAGGCTGCCCTTAGTTACGTTCTTTAATGCTGTGGTGCGGTTCTTCATTCCCTTTTGTTGTCTTTCATAGCTTTTGAAGTGTTGATTTTGCTGTCTTTTACAGGCACCTGAAGCAACAAGCAGCTGTCTTATGCTGAACGGCTGGTGGATCTGGCCCCTCACTGACGGGCAGCAGCCCTTCCGGGTCTCAGGCAGGCATCCTGTCCACAGCCCCGATACAAGAAATCCTTCTGCCAGAGACGCTGGGGAACCTGCTGTGCGTAAAGCACGCGCTCTTCCACTGAGCTAGTGTTTCCCCCAAAAGCTCTGCCACCACGGTACAGACAAAACAGGTGCAGTAAGCCTTTGCCTCCTGCCCCTTGCGCTTCAGTCCAAGCACGTGCACCGTCCCCATGCTAGAATCTGTTACCCCACAGACGTACAGAGGCGACCTCATGATCCTGCATGTGCTTGAACTGACAGCAAAGAGCTACTCCAGCGCTATTCCCCTGAGCATGGATGGCCACAGCAGCACGTGCGCACATCCGAATCGGCCCCAAGCAAATCCTCACAAAAAGCAATTCAGCGCATTGGGGAGGGGATGTGGTTCTGTGACAAGAGCGTCTCCTTCGCATGCCATGACATCCCAGGTTCAATCTTCAAATAAAAAGAACAACTAATAGGTGTTTTGAAAGACTTTATCTAAGACCCGGGAGAGCCCCTGCCAGTTAAGGCAGACAACGCTGATCTTGATAGACCAATGGCTTGACTCAGGTCTAAGACGGCTTCATGCGGATCATGAAGAAATATCCATATGAAAAGTCTAAATCCAGACTGGAGGCAAAAATTATGAGTTCAGGACAATGCTGTAAGTTATAGCGTGCCAAAAGCCTTTCACCAGAATAAGCGGGAGGGATGATATGTGTGGAAAAAGAGGACCTCTCTCATAATTCTCCTAGTCCAGCTTGTCCTAGCTAAAAGCTGATAAATTACCATGGGTGCTGTAGCAAGACACTCTCCCAGACACAAATCAGTAAATCACAAATTGGGGATTATTGTCCTTTAGAACAGGCAAGGAAGAAAAGCCATAAAAATGTATGCACTGGTTTGGAAAGAAACTATTCCAATTAAACTGTATATTCTCCAACCAGATGTGACAGGACTAAAATACAAATAGTGTCACTCTGGGTTATTACAGACAAGCATCTGTACCTGTAATATTTCTCCCTTTATACATCCATACACACAGTCAGTCACATCCAAGTAAGACAGATGGACGGACACTGACGCACAGTAAAACCACTTGAGGGGCTGCAGACTGGAATCTATTGGGAAAGGAGGAAATTGGTGGCAGAGCATGTGATGTAGGCATATAAGAAACAGCCTTATACTGAATCAGACCATTGGTCCCACTAGGCTAGGAGTCCCCAAATCTTTTGAGCCTGCAGGCACATTTGGTATTCTGACAAAGGGTGGGGCACGCAACTACAAAATGGCTGCAGCAAGAAGGGGAGTGAACCACAAAATGGCTGCCGCAGGAGGTGGAGCTAAACACACAGAGGAAGCAGAAGTGCAGGGGAGAAGAGGGGTGATTTTAAAAATAAATTGGGAAAGATGGATGAGGGAGAAACCAACTCTGAGGTAGCAGCGGAAACAATGTTATTTTAATCAGATCTCCAGTCAGAAGCGTTGATGGGAAAAAGGCCTACTTGACCTCACCCACTCTCTAGAAACATTTAGAGGGAGCCAAGAAAGGTGTTGGTGAGCACCATGGCGCCTGCAGGCAATTATCGTTTCCTCGGATTGGTAGCAACTCTCCAATGGTTCAGGACTGAATTATGTATTTCACAGCAAATACAAAGATTCCCAATCAAATGTTAGCACTGAATGTAGTAAAGGGAGATGAAGTAAAGTGACAAAGGGGGCAGGTTTACCTTTCCCCACCCATTGCATTTTAATCCCCCCTCCATTTTTTCCTGCTTGCCCAGAAAACACAACTGGGAATCTGGGACAAAGTGGGGGGGGGGGGGGCAGTGACACCCACAAGCCCACTCACTAGCACCCAATCCTCTACTGAGACGTACTTCTTTACAGAGTAACTAACTTGTGGAATTCAGCATCACAGCATGTAGCAAAAATTACTAGTTCAGTCGGCTTTACAAGGAGACTCAACAAATTCACGGAGAACAGAACCATCGAAGACTCTTATCCATAATGACCTGATGGAACTAGTGTGGTGTAGTGGTTAAGAGCGGTGGACTCTAATCTGGAGAACCGGGCTTGATTCCCCACTCCTACACATGAAGCCTGCTGGTTGACCCTGGGCTAGTTACAGTTCTCTCAGAACCCTCCCAGCCCCACCTACCTCTCAAGGTGTCTGTTGCGGGGAGGGGAAGGGAAGGTGATTGTAAGCCAGTTTGAGACTTCTTTCAGTAGAGAAAAGTGGGGTATAAAAAACCAACTCTTCTCTCTTCTCCTTCAGAGGCAGCAACACTCTGGACAGTGGTGTCTGAGGGACAGTATCAGAGGCAGGCCTTCAGCTCTGTTGGTGGGCCTTCCAGAGGCTTCTGGTTGGCTGCTGGGTAGAACAGGATGATGGAGTGTTGACCATCAGCCTGCCCCAAGAGGGTGGCTCTGGCGAGAAGAAGGCCCAGCTGCGCATGCACCCTCACCTGAGCAGTCTAGAGAGAGTCAGAACCAGCAGGAGTCTCTCCTACTGTTTCTTAACCCCCTTCGCACTCCGGCCCAGACGAGAGAAATCTTGCCTCTCCTTCCCACCTCAGACTTTTGTATAGGGCCGTGGGGAGTGGGTTGGTGACCAATACAAAGAGAACCCGCTTGGCAAACCAAGCCAATCTTTGTGCTTCCCTGGGGAAGGGTAAAGCAATATCCTCCTATCAGCCATTCGTCCCTACACACAGTTTACACATTAAACAGCAAACACAAGCTTGGAAATGTCATGTCCTCTTCCCCACCAGCAGAGCTTCTTGGGTCAGTGGGAAGGCTTCCTTGTGTTAGATGAAAGGACTATGACTAGTGGAACGGAGCCACAGGATACAACCCTACATAGTTAAACTGTGGAACTCCCTGCCCCAGGATGTGGTGATGGCTGCCAACTTGGAAGGCTTTAAGAAGGGAGTGGACATATTCATGGAGGAGAGGGCTATCCATGGCTACTAGTAAAAATGGATACTAGTCATGCTGCATACCTATTCTCTCTAGTATCAGAGGAGCATCCCTATTATATGAGGTGCTGTGGAACACAGGCAGGATGGTGCTGCTGCAGTGGTCTTGCTTGTGGGCTCCCTAGAGGCACCTGGTTGGGCCACTGTGTGAACAGGCTGCTGGACTTGGTGGGCCTTGGTCTGATCCAGCAGGGCTGTTCTTATGTCCTAATGTTCTTTCTCACTTTTATCTTCACAACAACCTTGTGAGGTAGGCTAGGCAGAGAGAAAGTGCCTGGCCCCAAAGTCATCCAGCAAGCTGCCAAGGCAGAGTGAGGAGAGCCATATCTTAGCCTGGCTCTCCAAACACAACACTGTGCTAGAAATGCATTGGAATCAGCAAGCAACTAAAATTCAAGGCCAACCAGGGATGCCAGCTGCCAGGTGGGGCCTACGGACCCCCCTGTTAATTAGAGCTCAGCTCCAGACTACAGAGATCAGTTCCCCCCCTGGAGAAAAACAGCTGCTTTGTAGGGTGGACCCTGTGGCATTGTACCCCACTGAGGTCCCTGCCCTCTCTGGCTCCACCCCCAAATCCCCAGAAGTATCCCAGCCTGGATCTGGCATCCCTCCCCCCCCACCCAGTGGCAGAGGGGGGTGGGAGACCTGGCAACCCTAAGGCCAACCCTTACAAATGCATTCACTTTGCTTTTTTTTTTAAACTCCTTCCTGTATTCTCTTTTTATTTTGGCATTCCAGAACTGCACACTTTTTAATCACAAATTCTCACCCAGCCCCACAATCTAGGCAGAGTCTAGGCACAGGGCGCAATCTAAAATGTCTGGACACCTCACCACGCAAACAAATGTCTTGAATAACCTGTCCCAGAACTTACTTCGGGCGTCATCTCCTCAATGAAATGGATTGTATAATCGATGTTAAATCTGATGACTTTACACAGAGGAATCTGGAGACGGGAGGGGAAAAAAGACGGAAGACAGGTTCAGCTTTAAGTGAGATGCACCTAGCACCCTCACGGTATCTTCCGCAGTCTTCTGGTACATGATCAAAGCTATTTAAATCTTCAAAAACACAACCTTGTGACTACTAGCTGGTAACATATATACATATAAATTATATGGAAAATGAACAGAAAGCACTGAGCAAACACTGCCCTCTACTGGAGACTGAAGGAAGAACTAGAGAGGCTTGCGGGAGAAAACGGCATTTCACTGGGAACAGGAAATTCTGTTTAGGCCCATTAATACCTCATGTAATTGTTCGGCACATATATAAATACAAATCTATTGCTGACAGTGGTAAACCTGAAGGAAGAGCATGTGCCTACAGCTATTATTTATTTATTTATATCTGTTTCTCCCCACCCCCAACCCAGAAATAGATCAGCTGCAGAATTTAACTTAGCTTCCCCCCACCCCGCCCCAGTAAGATTAAGGAGAATGAAGGGACTCTTAAATGCTTAGACTCTGAATATATGGGAGAAAGCCAGAACTTCCCACAGTGCCTTTTGCTTACTGTTCTGGGAATGGGAATTTATCACTTGAAAATTCACTTGATTGTCTTCGACTCTGCGCTCTTCCGAGGAAGGCACGTTTCAGAGCGGGGCTGTATGGCCCACCTGCCCGTCTGCCTGCCCTTTTGATGGACTTGCGATGGATTTTCTGTGGAGATGCATTTAGCACATGTTAATTAATATTCGTGTGCTTCTTGAGAGACTCTTTTTGTCTATATATTTAGTAAATGAGTTTAGTTCTGTACCAGTAATCATTACACTCATTTTACAATACTGTTCGAAGGAATTTCTTCACTGGCTGGCGTGTCCTGTCCACTGCAGCCATACTGTGTGGTGCTATTTAGCTTTTTTTCTTTCTTTCTGTTTGTACACAACATTCCCTTTTGGTGTTGTTTTTAATAATGGCTAATAACATCATCGCCCTGACCTGGATGGCCCAGGCTATCCTGATCTCGTCAGATCTCAGAAGCAAAGCAGGATCAGCCCTGGTTAGTATTTGGATGGGAGACCACCAAGGAATGCCAGGGTTGCTGTGCAGAGGAAGGCACTGGCAAACCACCTCTGCTAGTCTCTTGCCATGAAAACACCAAAAGGGGTCGCCATAAGTCGGCTGCGACTTGACGGCACTTTACACACACACACACAATAACATCATCAAGAAACAGCCTTGAAACTCTCAAAGTGCTTCACATACATTATGCTGACCATAGCCCCGTACAAACAGATCAATATTCTTATCCCAATATTACAAATGCCTACAGAGTTGATGGCTTAGATGTGAACGGGAGGGGGGGGGCTTCAATTTATTAACTTAGGTACTTATACCCTGCTTTTCTCCCCCATGGAATCCCAAAAGGGCTTGCAACATTGTTCTTTTCTCCACTACCTTATCCTCACAACAACACTGCGAGGTAGGCTAGGCTGAGAGTGACTGGCCCCAGGTCAGCTAGCGGGCTTCCATGGCAGAGTGGGGATCTGAGCCCAGGGCTTCTACATCCCAGTTCAACACTCTAACCACTACACTAGCTGGCTCTCAGCACAAGTTCCCCAGTTTCCGCTCTTCCAGGCGGCTGAAGCTGCCATGGTTTCATTTTAGAGCTCACCAAACGGGAACCAAAAAGAGGACTTACAGTGCACTCCTATGCAGACTTACTCCGCTCTAAGCCTATTGCTTTCAGTGGACTTAGATGGAATAGCCATCCTTAGGGCTGTGCTGTTAAGGTAAGAAAAGTTGAGAAGCTGAGACCCCGACTTCAGACCACAACAGACTGCCCGCTACACAATACATGCTGCAGATTACCCATCCAAGGAATCTTCCAAGAAGTACAGGGAGAGCGATTTGCTCTGCATACTTGAAAGGAAGTAATTCTCACATCCCTACCTTCAGGCAACCCATTCTGTATCAATCGAGCTTCCCAGGGACCACAGTCTGCGGCAGAGGATTATGGCTCGTGTTTGCAGTCGTGAGTTTTACGTAGCATTGGCCAAGCCCAAAGGGACACAGACTGAGAACGTGAGCCAGAACACACTCGACGTTCTCCTCGCTCAGGGGCCGATATAAGTGGTAGGTGAGATGCCCCCTGACGGGTTTCCCAGGGTTCCCCAGAATTCCCAGTGTGAAAACCTCTATCCCACATAAATGTTAAATACGGTGGTAATTTCTGCAATGCACAGCAAAAAGTACTCACTTGGTTATTAGTGTGGGCCCTCCCCCTATTTATTCTTCCTAACTACCCTGTAAGAGAGTAATTGACCAGTAGAGAGTAATTGGCCTAACTACCCCGTAAGAGGGTCAGCCAGTAGATTTTAACTTGGCCCTCCACAGTCCTCAACTGATGCCTGGACTATTATACTACGTTGGATGTATGCTGCATGAGGCAGAAAGGGTCAGAGCCCTGTGGAATTATGCAGGGAGGAGGAAGCAGAGAATACCAGAAATTTCTGCGAGGTAGATCAAAAAGAACAACCCTTAAATCTGAGCAAGGCCAGTGTACTTGGCAAGAAATCCCACACAGATTTGAAACAGAAAACTTGCTTACATTGGTGAGCGGAGTGTGGGCAAACATGGAGAAACCCTCAAAGATGTATTCATGGTCATCGTACTCTATGACAGTTGGTCTGTCTGTCTAAAGATACAAGACGAAAAGTTGGAGCGTTCTCTCATTACAATGCAAAGGAAAAGAAAGAGGATGTCTACTGGCTGCTGCCGTTCAGTTTGGTACTTACTAAGAAGTTTGTAGGAGGCGACACCGTGATGCGGTAGTGGTACAACCTTCCAGCGTTGTTGGTCATGGGCCGACAGGGTTTAATAGGCTTTAGGGAAATAAAAATGATAAAGAATAGCGTAGTTAGCCAGGGTTAATGCCAATAGAGAGACAGAATGGCCATCCAAAGAGCATTCTGTAATAGTGGTAAAATTACAAGAAGTGGTAAAAATTAAGGTCTGCTATACTCATGTACCAAACAGAATGGCAGAATCCTGAGGTGGTAAAGTGGCCCGCACCACCTCAGTATGCAGTGGGCAGGAAGCCCTTTCTAAATATTCTCACACACACACACAACCTGCCCCCCCAGTAAAACAACAACAACAACAACAGAAAGACAGAAAAGCTCTAGCTTGGCCCAGTTTGTCAATTCTCTTCATGTAAGAAGCAGTGGGGAAGGGAGACAGGAGGAAACAGAAAGCCTAGCAAAAGAGGGAACTGGAGGAGTTGAGCGGGGCCCACTGAGAGCACACCAAGAAAGGGAGAAGAAACGGGGCAAGGGAACCAGGGAGGCATCAGATGGGCAGCAATAAACAAGAGGAAGGGGACTCAGGAAACCAAGGCGCAACCAGGGATCAACAGGACAGAAGACGGGTGTCCCAGCCACGAAAGCCTGTGGGTAAAGCAGGGATTCTAACATATATTTACGGATATCACTACAGAACCAGGAAGAGTAGGAAGTGGTACGCTTATCAATTCAAAGGAAAAAGGACTGATTTGTGTAAGCGCTGTTATAAACCACCAGTCACAGAGGATGCTGTGTTAAGATGTTACCTTCCCACAGGAGTTCGTCTCGGTTTAAGAAGTTTCTCACCTTGCTTCATCTCAGCGCACAAAAAAATGTATATATGCTGTTCCTCCCGGCCCCCTCCGTTCTGCCCTCACTCCCCAGTCCCTATTGGGCCAGCCTCAGACCAGGCAGAGACGCTGGATAATGCCTCCAAGCGCCTCCTCTGCCCTGGACTTCTGCTTCAGCACTCTGTACTCCTTCTCTCTAGCCTTCTCCCTCGTGCTTTCAGCTCTCTCTCTCCTCCTCATCAGCTGGCCTTTCCTTCCTATTTATCCCTTTCCCCCTGAATTTTCTACACCTGCTCCTTTCCAGTCACCACCCTCCTCCCCAGGTGCTCCCCTGTTCCCATTATCCCTCATCAGCCAGCCTTCCCGCAGGCGGGGCCTGGCTCTGCCACTGACGTTACTCCCGAGGAGGGCTTCTCTTCCCCCCCACCTTTCCCTCCTTGTCATCCAACTCCTCTGGGGAATGGTGTCTTGTTGGTCCCCACCCCAGCCAGGCAGCTCATATTTCTGCTGGGCTGTCTGGTGAGAGGGGGTGGGGTCAGCACCCGCCCCTAGTAGCAGGGTCAGGAGCGGAGGAGGTGGAGGAACCTGTGCGGTCAGTTTCCCTCCCATTTTTCAGGTAAGTGGGATCCCAGGGGTCTTTCTCGCCTTCCTTGGTCTTGCCCTGCCCTTCCCTAGGGCTGGAGGTCGCTCCCCTTGGGCAAGCCAGCGTCAGGCGGGACTCTGTCCCTTCCCCCTGCTCGGCTGCCTCCACACCAGTCCTGGCACGGGCGTGACTGAATTCACTGGGAGCCTCCCCAACGGTATCTCCCCCGCGTCAGGCGCTGTGTCTGCACCAGCCCAGGGCTGCTCGGTGCTGACCCATGGGGTCAGCGCGTCTGCTGCAGCCTTGTCCGCCACCTCTGTGATGGCTCCCCTGGCAGCAAAGTGCGGGGAGGCCGTGCCTAACATGGGTGCCTCCGCCAAGGCCGAACCCGGGAGGAGGGAGGGAGGGAGGGAGGGAGGGAGGGAGGTAGGGAGGGAGAGAGAGAGGCCAATAATTATCCCATATCCCTACATTTCTTAATCCCATAACAGATATCTGTAACAGAAGCTTCCGAGTTAAGTCTGAGCTGGCGGGCCTACTTGCAAATGATAGCTTTTCTGCCAATTGTGACATTTATAACTAGTTACCTCTTCCCCAGGATAGATGCCGTGTCTTATCCCGGTCCGTCTGGCTTTAGCACTGCATTTGCACAGAGGTCCATCATTCATCTGTCAGGAAAAAAACCAAAACAAAAGGCTATTGGGCTGAACAGATTCTATTTTTATTGCCTGAAAGCCTACTAGTAAAAATGGATAGTAGTCATGATGTGTACCTATTCTCTCCAGGATCAGAGGAGCATGCCTATTATATTAAGTGCTTTGGAAGACAGGCAGGATAAATGCTGCTGCAGTCGTCTTGCTTGTGGGCTTCCTAGAGGCACCTGGTTGGCCACTGTGTGAACAGACTGCCGGACTTGATGGGCCTGGGTCTGATCCAGCATGGCTTCTCTTATGTTCTTATGTTCACAAGGGCTACTGCATGCTGGAATGCTCTCCCATGCCAAAAATTTCTTTTCGCGGAAAGGGAGAATAGTTCTATCCAAGCTTTCTTCTTGAGAATCAAGGAGGTTTCCCCCCACCCCCCTACACAGGTGGGAATTCAAACTCATTGTTTTTCAATTGAAGAGTAAGGGATGTAATGAATTCCACTTGATCTAAGTTCTTGACCTTTGCAACGTTACCCATATCACATATCTACTATTTTCAGTGACTGGTTTAGACTCATATGTAGGCTGCGTTCAGACACCACGCTAAGCCATGGTTTAATGAAACTCCAATTCATAGGGTGGCTTCTGACTGCTGGCTGCCCCACTAACTCTACTTTATCTGATTAGCAGGAGGGCCACAGACCGGGATTCTTAGCCAGTGTGACATTCTGGCTTGTAATCATTCTGGTTAGACACCACATCTCAAATGCAGGAACGGCAGCTTAATCCAGGCTTTGCCACTAGCCCTGCCCTCCGGGGAGAACAAATTTGCAGTTGCATTCTGATGAGCGAACTCAGCAATCCCATCCCATTTCTGGATACCTCCTCAAAGACCATAATGACAGCATCTTTATCCTGCTGTTTGCCTCCCCCCAACAACTGGAATCCCTCAGAAGAGCTGTCTGTGAACGTGCGGTTTAACACCCTTTAAAAGACCAATCTTATTCTTCTGCTCACTATTATCGGATTGTTCACAGAAGATTTACCATCTGCAACGCAGGTATTTTATGTTATACACACACACACACCAATCCTATATTAACTTCTGCAATCCTCTTCTATGGCACTGAATACCTCCAGTATATCATGCTTTATGTGTAGAATCCTCTTTTTTTGGGGGGGGGGGACGGAATATGTTTGGACCTCACAATCAATATAATTGAGAGACCTCCAACTTTCACTGTCATGAAAAATCTCTTTCTCCACAGCCTTGATCATTTTACAAACATAAATCCTGCCTTTTTCTGCTCAACTAAGAAGTTCTAACATTTTGGCCTTTCTGTATAAGGGACAAGCTCCAATCCCACATCTGTCCTCTTAACTTGGCAAGGGTCAGACACAAAGTTTTGCTTTTAGCACAGACATCAGGTAGCTTTTTGCATCATACCATTCATTTGCTATCGACTTTTGAAGAGGACACTATGCATTTTGTAGACTGGCAACCAGCGAAGACGTTCCCATACTAACAGATATACAGATCTTCAGGAAGGTAATCCAAATTCTAAGCTTGGAAAATCTAGCAGAGCTGATTGCTTACCAGCAAATATTACGTAAATAAGCTTTTGACTTGCAAGTGAGGATCATCTCACCCTGCACGAATCTGGGCACCAATGCTACTCTTTACACCATGTCAGGCCTGCTCTCTGCTGAGACAGCCAGACTGTGTGTGTTATGATACCGCCAGGTGCGTCCCAAGGCCAAGCCTGGTAACTGCCAAATTCCTTTCCTCTGTGGGAACTGCTCTCGTGGGGGGGGGGGGGGTTGCCATGGCTGCCTTCACTATCTGATATGACCAGTGCTCTTCCATATAGGCCTGTAGTTCTCATTCCATGCCTTTAGTTCTCATTCGTGCCAATTTACATGTTAGCTGTATACCTGTAGGTTTTCTAATAAATCAACTCTCTTTTGGACTACTCGCCTGTGGATGTTGTTTATGGGATTACCACGGGGACAAGTGCTCACACACCAGTTGTTCCCACTCTCCCTTCCCCCAGTGAGATTCAGTACCTGGAAGCCAGTTTTAGGGCCTCTTCAGTGGTGGCCCCGGTCCTTCTGAGTGGGCTGCCAATGAAAGTTAGGAGCATTTCCTTCTTACCCATTTAAGAGAGCTCACAAAATAAATGAGAGGGAATGACGTGGCCCACAGTCACAAGCTTCACAGCTGAGTGGAGACATGAATCTGGGTTTTCCCAGTCTTAGTGCCAAGTCCAGTAGCACCTCACAGACCACTCAGATGTTCAGGGTACAAGATCTTGTTGGTCCCTAAGGCCCTACTGGACCTGAATCTAGCTCTTCTACTGCAGACTAACATGACTACCCTCTGAAACAGTTTTGTATGACAGTCTATCCACTGTGTTAGCCCTGTAAGTCATAAGGCCTTCAGAGACACACCCCAGACACCCACTAAAAAAACCCAAATGCTACAGCCTTTCCACGCAAGGAGCTGTCATAGGCCAGCCTGCTAAGACCTCCTAAGACAAAGAGGAAATAGAGGCAGAAGGCAGTGTGAGAACCGAGGGGCAGCAGCAGGCAGAGGAAGCCTCACCAGGACTGCAGCCTTCCAGCTCAAGGAGTCCAGCTGTGCCTGAGGCCCAGCAGCAGTCAGCGTCACTGGAGGGCTCGCAATAGGGGCGTGCAAAAACACACACACTAAAACCCAAATTCGGTAAAATTCAGATTCGGGTTTATTGGGAAACCCAAAATAAGCCGAATTCCTATACCGGTAAATATGGGAATTTAGTTTATTTTCGGGTTTCCCGAACAAATTCAGCCCTGGGGGGTATTTTTTTGAGGTAGAGCCCCCAAACATGCAGGGTAGCTTGCAAGAACTCTCTTTGCAAGAACCCCCAAGTTTGGTGAAGATTGGGTCAGGGGATCCGAAGTTATGGGGTCTGGAAGAGGTCATCCCCTCCCGCCTCCATACAGAAGTAGGAAGTTTAAGAGATTCTCTGTTCGCTAATGGGCTAATGCTTGTCCATGGAGGAGGGAGGGGGCGACCTCTTCAGAGCCCATAACACCGGACCCCGACCCAATCTTCACCAAACGTTGCGGTTCGTGCAAGAAGAGTCCCTGCAAGCTAACCTGCAAGTTTGGGGGCTCTGCCTCAAAAAATGCCCCCCAGGAGCTTCGCAAAGCCTGGGGAGAACCCAAAAAAGCCAGATAATTACCCATTTTTTTCGGGAATGGCCAATTCGGCTTTGGCTTTCCCCCCCCAGATTTTGCAATTTGGTAAACCTGAACCTGAAATTTACCAAAATGGCTTTTTTCCGGCTCAGGTTTATCGATCTGCACAGCCCTACTCACCAAAGGAGCTGGAGCAGAGGTGAAGACAGCTCTGATTAGAATTACAAGACAGAAGATGAAGTGCCTAGCTACAAGCCCAGCGTAGATCACTAGCTGACAGAAGTAATGAGGATGATGCACTCCACCAGGCTTGGAATGCAAAAATGGCCTAATGACCAACAGCTGGCTCTGCAATCCCAACAACTATTTAAGCAGTCAATGAGAGGGCCCATTGTGGGAGCAACTCGTCGCAACTACTTTGTGTATCAGCTGTGTGTTCTTGCTGTATTCTGGACTCCTGTTACCCTGACCTCAGAACCAAACCTGACTCTGGCTTGGATTGCACCCTGACGCCTTGGACTTTGATTATTTGGTGGACTGGTTTACTGACTACGCTTCCTGCCTCGGGCCCTTGTATCTGCCTCCTTCAGGAAAGGTGCATGCTTAGTGTCAGCCAAGTTTAAATCCATCTTAAATCAACTGAATAATCCCAAATCCAACTATCTGAAGTCCCACCAAAGCCAACTTCCATTGCGGCTTGGTTGTTACCTGCTCCAGCTGGGGGGGTCTAGGTGCTTAAGCACAATGAGGATCCACAGCCCAAATCAGGCTGGACAAATTGTGGACCGCATTAAGGTGAAATCCAACTCCAATAATCAAATATGGCAACCGGTTAGGGAGATACTATTATTGTTGCCTGCCAGCCAGTGCAAAAATAAAGGGGGTGTCCTAGTACCTGGCAGTCAGTCCATGGGCACTGTCATTCAGTTTGCTGGGTCAGAAGCCAGGCAGGCCAAGTGTAAATGGTTCAGCTCCCTTTTTGAATGCCATACCTGTCCGGGGTCATTGTACCACAGCTCCTCATGCAGACGATCCGGGTGAGCCTTCTTGCGCTTAATTTCAGCAATGACGTCAAAAACTTCGGAATCTGAACTGCTGGAACAGCTGTCGTCATCGGATTCGCAATCAGAATCGCTGGAGCTCCCTAAGTCCAGAAAAGCCAACAAAATGTTACCTCAGGAATCACTCACCGTTCCCCCTCACTGTTATTCAAAGGCCAGACACTGAACCCACAATTGTCTCCTACGAAGACATAAGAAGGCTAGTACAAGGGGGAAGTGAGAGAAGAAGAGTTGGTTTTTATATGCCGACTTTCTCTACCACTGAAGGAAGAATCAAACCGGCTTACAATCACCTTCCCTTCCCCTCCCCACAACAGACACCCTGTGAGGTAGGTGGGGCTGAGAGAGCTGTGACTGGCCCAAGGTCACCTAGCTGACTTCACGTGGAGGAGCGGGAAAACAAATCCAGTTGTGTAGGAGTGGGGCAACCAACTCAGTTCACCAGATTAGCATCTGCCGCTCATGTGGAGTGGGGAATCAAACCCAGTTCTCCAGATCAGAGTCCACCACTCCAAACCACCGCTCTTAACCACTACACCACACTGGCTCTCTGGTACCTACCCACATCTTCATCTAGCTTGGTCTTTGGTGGCTCCCACGGTGGCCGGGCAGCTTTGGCCTTGGCCTGACGCTTCCCAAGCTCTTCTTCAAACTTTTCGTACAGATCTCTCAACCGGCTCGTTCCAACCACAGTGGAATCTCCCTTGCAATGGGAGCAGGTAGAAAACAGAAAGTTAAGGGCATTCTCATAAGCCATCAGATGGTGGAAAAAAACTGCACACGGACAACCCAAGCAGAAGACGGGTAAACCAATCACAAAGGGTACAAGTGCGTGACTCCGTGTGTAAAGTGCCGTCAAGTAACAGCTGGCTTTTGGAGACCCCAGCAAGGGGTCCCGTAACTCTGTTTAGGGTGGCATTATTGGTCACCTATTGTATTTATTATTGGGGAAATTATGAATACTTGGGGTATACAAACAGCAGGAAGGAAGGCAGCACAGTATAGTCAGATCTCATCAGATCTCGGAAGCGAAGTAGGGTCGGTACTTAGAAGGGAGACCACCAAGGAAGACTCTGCAGAGGAAGGCAATGGGCCAACCACCTCTGCTTCTCACCTGTCTAGAAAGCCCCTTGCTGGGGTTGCCATAAATTGGCTGCTACTTGACAGCCCTTTACTCACACCCACAGAACAAGCAGCACAGATGATTACTTCTTATGTCATGGGATGTTTACTTCTCCATGGGATGTTGCCATGTACTTCTTACATCAGAACAAGTACTATTTCCCCTCTGCTAACTCGGTTTAAGTATCTGAACCATTTTTCGGGGTTTACGGATTTAGACCTGATTAGAAGGCTTCAGTATCTTACGTAATGTCAAAATCCTGTTATCGGGCTATTAAGAAGAGAATTGCTCTAACAAGAAAGGTAGTGGGCTAACGATTATACATCTATAGGTGAACACAATTTATTCATAGCAGATACACAGTTATCCTTAGGCTTTTTAACTAATCAACACGCATTTAGCTCATGATTGCATACAATTCTTTTATTGTGGAAGATTGAGTGTATTTTATATTTGTGCTGGTCTTTGACCATAACAATAAATATTACTTCTTATGTCATTTACCAGCAATTAACTTCTGGAAACAATCTATCATTCTCCGCGGGCAATTATTCTGTGGGACATTTCTGCATCTTTAAATCAACCCTGACGGGGTTCCTAAGAGGAAGGAATGGGGGGAGTTTGCTGCAGTCATTCCCAACGCCTACCACTTGATCCATTGGGTCATTCGAGTAGTAGCTTTCCGAATGGGTGCAGCGAACCCACACCGGCTTCAACAGCTCCTCGTCGTCATCCTCGTTCTTTTCAGTAGCTGCCTCTTCGGACTCCTTGTCTTTGATGGAGGTGTAGCTCTTCTCTCTGCTGACGTTTTCGGACCACCGGTCCGCGTCCTCTTCCCAACGAGGCCTCTTTCGGTCTTGGCTGGGGGACCGACTGAAGAGGAATAAAAGGGAATAAAGACCCACCATTTGCGGCAGAGCTAACCCCAGCTCACTCATGAGTATATAATACTGAGTTCGCTGGTTCAGACATGCCTGTTTCCCCAACTGTTTCCAAGTGAGACCAGGACCCTGCGGGATCGTAAACAATTCCGCAGGGCCTGCAAGACGGAGTTCTTCCACCAGGCCTATGGTTGAGGACAGCTAAGTGTTAATACCTAGATGGCCTCCCCCTCCCCCGGGTTCTTTATTTAAATTGGTATCTGTCAAGATACCAAGTCATTGCATATCAGGAACCGTGAGGTTGGGAACACACTGCACTGTGGTAACTGGGTTCAGCTGTAGACAGCAGGTGTTGCTCATGAGCTGATGCAAGAAGGTGCAATGACTAAGCTCAATGAGTCAGCCGGATGCTGATTGGTTCCTGTAAACCTGAAACTGTATAAATGTACTGTGAAATGTACCAACAGCGCGGGAGATAGTTGGTGGAGTGTCGAGAGTGTGTAAGTTGGATTTTATGCACTGTAAATAAACAATCACTAGCTTTTGTAGCTTGGCTGTATCTGGATTCTATTCAAAGGACTCTTTAACTAATCCGCCAAGCTCCTCGTGACAGTATCATCAATAGAACCGGGGTTTTGGTCGCCGGAGCACTGCCACTACTGTATGATTTTAGCCATCTGGGTTCATTTTTTTCCGATTTTATACAAATTTTCTGAATTTTATGGAGGATTTTCAATATTGTTGAATTTATATGTTTTTATGTGTTGTTAGCTACCCTGAGCCCAGTTTCGGCCAGGAATTGAGGGCAGGATATAAACTGAATACATAAATAAATAAATAAATTTATAATTGTATATTTTAATATTTTAATGTATAATTAATATTTTAATGTATAATTGTATATTTTAACTGTTGTGAGCCAGACGTGGGCCAGGAGAGGGAGGGATAAAAACCAAATAAATCATTATAAAAGGTTTTGAGAAATGATCAGCCTTAAATACATAGAAATACATATTAAAATACATATGCTTCCTAAAAACACTTGGCGGGCACCACAAAAGGTGTCAGAGGGTGTCATGGCACCTGTGGGCATCACGTTGGGGACCCCTGCCTTAGTCTGCTGGTGGCTGCGCAGGTCTGGAGGAGGAGGAGGATGGGCATAAGCCATGTCTGTGGCCCTTCCCACGCCGCCGATCTCAAAAGTGCTATTGCTGCCTCAGTTGCTTGGGCAGCGGTTCTGGCTTTGGGTGTAATGCAACATGGCCTGGTGTGCTCCTGTGGGCAAATGAGCCAGAGGCTGCCTACCCCTGGACTATCATCACTCCATGAATTAGACAGCGTGCACCTTCTGCTTATTACCACTTCTCAGGGTCAAGAGGCATTGTCCGACAGGACGGCAGTTCTGAGAAAGTGTGTGTTCTTCTGCCCAAACCAAACAACCAACGGCTCCCAACAGCGTCTCTGAGGCGAAATAATCATTTTACCTTCCCGTTCTCTTGTGATCTTTTCTATAGGATCTCTCTGCAGAAGGCGACCGTCGGGTGTCCCGGTGACGGTGTCGTTCTCTCTGCCGGTCCCTTTTAGAGTTTAAATTAAGAAATATTAACATCCTGGTTCTCAGTTTTGGTAAATTCTGATAATAAATAACAAGGGGGGAACCAAATAGGTTATGAGTCTGATTCTGGAGCTAAAAGATCATAACTCTTTTACCACGTTGTGGGTGGTTGTTGTTTTTAAGAAGCTCTGTGACTAGTACTTAAAAGACTCTAACAAGGGACTTCTCTTTGCTTTCTGTATTTATAACCTCCTCACCTGCAAGTTACCAAGCTTTCAAACCAAGTAACGTAGTAGCAGGACTCAAGTCCATTATTCTGTATGCTACAAAAGTACGTTGCCAGATTTATTTATTTATGTTATTTATGGTCCGCCTTTCTCACTGGGACTCAAGGCAGATTACACAGAGTGAGTCAGATACAATCAACAAGATGGGACATTCAATAAGCAATGAAATAGGATTTGGGTAGTAGATCCAGCCAGAAGTCTAAAAAACAGAACTGAAGCAAATCATAAGTGTTGACATGACACATTAAATGGTGCAAAATTACTCAATGGGAACCAAGCAGTCCCCAATAATTTGTCCAAGTACCTTTGTGAAGCCTTTTCTAACAGGGCTTCTCCATTGCCTGCGTAGAAAAGCCCTCTTGAACAATTCAGTTTTGTAGTTTGCGGAAAGCCAAGAGAAGCGGAAGCCTTCCTCATCTCCTCAGATAGGCCATTCCACAAGGGGAGGACTACAATAGCTTACAGTGTAGTCGTAAAGCAAGCTACTCCACTCTAAGCCCGTTGAAAAGAATGGGCTTAGACTGGAGTAACTTTCTTTAGGACTGAAAGTCTCAGCTAAAAACAGCACCAACCCAACAGCCATACTGCAGCTGCCAATTGAGGAGGCTTCACTTGACATGACAGGGCCTTAAAGCTGAATCTAGTCCGATAAATCTTCCCCACTCCGACCCTGATTTTCAGTCTCAACAATTCACTCTCCAGATGCTGCTCAAAAGAAAACACAGAGGCTTTTATTATTTAGGTTTTCTCTGTGAAAATGAAAAAAAAAATGGACGACAGAAGTGCCAAGAAAGGAGTTCAACAAATGCCAGGCAACTTATTGTGGTCTCATCCCGTGTGTTGTTGTTTTTTACATTTTGCTACTTCTTCTGTGCTTATCTCTACCACAAAAATTGCAATGTGATAATTCCAGGACATCATATATCGTCTGATAAGAGACTACTCATACCAGGCACTGTGATCATTAGAAGGGACCCTGTTGCACCTGCCTCTGTTTGCCAGCAGGTGGCAACACATGATATAGGGATGCTCTAGGTCGCTCTTGTCCCGGAGGTCCGCTTGGCCGCTTCTCTCTCTCTCTCTCTCTCTCTCTTTTTTTTACCACGGTAAACACTTCCATTGTCCCGACTGGATGATCCTCTATGTTTTCAAGGCAGAAATGTTTCAGGTACGTCTTTGTGGCTCTTTAAAGATTAACAAAAATTTATCTACTAGTCCTCAAATGCTAGAGCCCCGAGGCGCAGAGGGGTCAGCTGCAGTACTGCAGTCCAAGCTCTACTCATGACCTGAGTTCAATTCCGACGGAAGTCGGTTTCAGGTCGCCGGCTCAAGGTTGACTCAGCCTTCCATCCTTCCAAGGGGTAAAGTGTAGACGACTGGGGAAGGCGATGGCAAACCACCCCGTAAACATAGTCTGCCTAGTAAACATCGGGATGAGACATCACCCCACGGGTCAGGAATGACCCACAACTCGCACAGAGGACTATTTTTACCTTTTTACCACAAATGCTTATGTTGGAATAAATTTTTGTTAATCTTTAAAGTGGTACACGATTCCTGTTAATTTTCTCTGCAACAGATTAAGACAACTCTCCTCTAGAATTATCTCTATTTGTTCGGGTCTTGTAGATGAAAGCTGACATGGTAGAGTAGAAAGAGTGTTGAACTTTGAGTGGAGAGACCCAATATCAAAATCTGTTTAGCTGCGAATATAACTGTTTAAAATATTGCCGAAGGCTTTCACAGTCACAGTTCATTGGTTCTCGTAGGTTATCCGGGCTGTGTGACCGTGGTCTTGGTATTTTCTTTCCTGACGTTTCGCCCGCAGCTGTGGCTGGCATCTTCAGAGGAGTAACACCTAAGGACAGCGTCTCTCAGTGTCAAGTGTGTCGGAAGAGTAATATAGTCAGAAAGGGGTAGGGTTTGAGCTGAATCATTGTCCTGCAAAAAGTATCCAAGGTAATGTGCTAATGAATTCACTTCAGGATACAATGGTTCCATATTAACATACCACACCCTCATTAGCGTATTATCTTGATACTTACAGGACAATGCTTAGCACATTACCTTTGATACTTTTTGCAGGACAATGATTCAGCTCAAACCCACCCCTTTCTGACTATATATTACTCTTCCTACACACTTGACACTGAGAGACACTGTCCTTAGGTGTTACTCCTCTGAAGATGCCTGCCACAGCTGCTGGCGAAACGTCAGGAAAGAAAATACCAAGACACACAGCCCGGATAACCTACAAGAACCAATAACTGTTTAACTTTGGGGCAGTCTGTTTTTCTATCACTCTAACTCACCCTCACAAGGTTTTGCAACAGAAAACAGTTCACCTTGCATTTCTGACTTCCAGAGTTTATCTGGCCTTCCGGTGGGATGCAAACCTGAGTCCTCAATAGATTTACACGAGCTCACCTGTACCATTCATAACTTCGGTGGCGGGGCGGGGTCCTTCCCCTGATGTAATCCGACCTATGCCGATTACTTTCTTGCCGCCTTCGGTCTGGGCTTCTCCCTCGATCCCGCCGCTCGGGGTGGTTGGTGGACCGATGGCGATCCCCGTGCCCGTGCTCTCTATGGCGATGCTCTTCATAGTGTTTCCCCCTCTCAGGTGACCTCCGTTCATTCGGGGACTTCTCTAACGGATACTGACCCGCGTGCCGGAAATTAGCATTGGGGTTTCCACCACTGTCTGTGTTGCCACCGCCTTGGTAAGAGTTTGTGTTATGCGGGTAATTGTTAAAGTTAGGAGGGGGAAAGGTCTGCTGTGGGTAGGCAGGAGAGTACACAGGCTGGTAATTAACCTGCTGGGGAATGATTGGCGGTGGCAGGGGGTGCGGCATGGAAGGGGGCGGCATCATGTACGGAAACGTGTTTTGCCCAGCTGCGTTTGCTGGAACTGGGGGGTTGCCAGGGTTTGGGACAGGGGGTGGAGCCGGAGGGAAGCAAGGAGGGAGAGGGAAATTTTGCCTCACTTGGTGTCCAGGGAAGGGGGGCCTCAGGGGGCATTGGCTGATGGCGCTCTGGGGCGACGGGGGGATGGGTGGCGGATAAGGGACGAAATCTGGCCTAGGAGGCACGTAGCCTGTGGCAGGAGGACTCGGATAGGCAGACGGAGTGACAGGTTGCTGGTCGTACTGATACGGAACTGAAGGCTGCTGAGGATGGAGCTGTCTCAAGTTCTGGGGGCGAAAAGTCTGCGTCGAAGCCCTGACGGCAGCTCCTCCGCGGCCACGGGGACACCCTCGTCCGGCATGGAAAGACATGGTCCATCTTTTTTTTAAAAAAAGCACATGTTACGCACCACAAAACTAACAACTATCGTCCCTTAGATGCAACCTGGGTATGCAATTCATTCCAGGTTACTATTACTGACAAGCACTATTTACTGCTTGCAGGTAACAATTTCTCTAAGAGCCATTTTACACAGTAATCATGCCAGCACTTCAGTAACACCCGCGAGAGCCGACACAGCACAGTGGCTAAGAACAACTGCAGGAAAATCTCCAGTTCAAGTCTTGTCTTGGTCACAAATCACTAGGTACCTTTTGACAAGATCCCCCCCCACACACACACACCGAATCTATGAGAATAGCGACCTGCCATATGAGGTCATCCCAAAAGATTACTGATGAAATACGCATGAACTGCTTTGAGCATCCAAACGGAATTACACAGCTGAGAAGTATTACCGCTAAGCACATGTTTGATGGACAAAAGTGCATTCCCTATTCACTTGAGGACATGTGTCAAAGAGCATGGGTTTTGCAGCACTAGTCCACCGCGTATTAACTTCTGATCTGTTCACCGCAAAACTGTCTACCTTTTGATTCTCTAGCCTCCTCCTTGAAGGAAATCTGTGCCATGACTGAGGACATGCTGAGAAATGTGCCTCCTTTCATACACCCTTCCCACCCACACACTGCGAGAGCACCGGGGGCCCGACGGCAGGAAACAAAGGTAACGTGACATTCGCACGAAGCAGATGCGCAGAAATAGTCGAGGGGGGTCACTTTTAAAGCTGCAAACGCACTCGGTGTTGTGAGGTTTAAACGTACCCTGCCAGGAGTCAATGGGCCATTTCGTACACAGAGGAAATTCCCAGAGGGGCCCTGCCCTGGAGGGCAGCCGGCAGCCAGAAGCAAGCCGAATGAAGCCCCCGTAGATTTGCAAACACTGGAGGGGCCACTCAGTTGAGACCCAGCCAACCGCCCGCTCCTGCATTGCCGTTGGCAGTAGAGAAGGCAGCCGGTGAGCCAACGTTTGCTGATCAGAAATGAAATAACAGCACCCATGAGGCCAAGTATACAGAGGATCCTCAATATCAATTTTGTAATGCAACCCCAAAATAACAATGCTCAACTGTATAAAAAATACCACTAGGAATTGAAGATGAAGGTATTCTCCCTCCAATTTCCAATCAGGATTGTTTCAACTGGTGTTTTTTCACGCACATTGGATTTGAATCAGACTGATTACATACATGTAGAACTCACCTGGTATTCAATTTTTGTTTTGAATGGCATCGGTCATGCTGTTCTTTATAGAGTGTTTTTCATAGAGTTGTGCGCATTGTTATTTTGGGATTGCATTATAAAATTGTCAATTAGGACCTTCTGTATACTTGGTGGCCTCGTGGCGCTGTTATTTCTTTCCAGCAAGTTCCGGGGCATCAGGTGTGTTTTTGCCGTGCAGCCATTTTACCTTCCCAACCCCCCCAACTCCCCCCCCCCGGGTGCCCTGCAAAGACCGGGGTTGCCGGGTCCCCTGCACGGGATGGAGGGGCAGCGCTGCCCTACCCGAGGCGGGGAAGTGCTGGAGATGTGGGGCTGGAGCCCGGGGGGGGGGTCCTCAGTGGGGGGGGGGGGTACAGGGCCCCCCGAGTCCGCCCTGCAAAGCCCCCGTCTTCCTCCCCGGGAGCCGGCCTCTCCCGTCTGGAGAGGAGCTGCGATTCCTCGGGGGTTCGGCGCGGGCCTCGCCGCTCCCTCCCTCCCCCCCCCTGGGGGGGCCCGCTGGACCCCCCCCCCCCCGCGCTCCCTCCCTACCTGCCAGCCAGCCAGCCAGCCAGCCCAGGGGCGTCCCGGGCGCCGGGGGGGGCCGGAGGGGGCGGGGCCTCCGCGGGCAGCCAAGCGGAAGCGCGGCGTCCTCGTCCAGCCGCAGCCCGAGCTGGGGGCTCAGGCCCCGCCCCTCGCCATGGCCGCCGCCCGCCACGCTCCCCGCGCCCCCTTCCCGCCATGCCCGCGCGCGTCACGTGTGGAGGGGCGGGCCCGGGCCTTCCGGCCGCGCGTGCCGGAGCCTTGGGGCGGCGGCGCGGCGGGGGGGGGGCAGCATGGGGGGCGGCGAGGGGCGGGGCGGGCTGCGGACGTACCCGACGCTGCCGGTGTGGGTGGCGGAGGACCACCACCACGTGAGTCCCCCCCCCCTCGCGTGCGTCCCCGGGGGGGGTGTGAGGGTGAGCCGCCCGCCCCGGGCCTGCCTGGGCCGGGCCCCCCCTGCGCGCCGAGCCCAGGCCCTGCCTGCCTGCCTGCCTGCCGTGCCGAAGCGGGCCCTCCGGGGCCCAGCCAAGCCTGCCCCGGCTGCCCGGACCGGCGGCGGCTCTCCGGGGCCTCGAGCGGCCTTCCGCGCCGCCCCCCTGGAACCGCAGAGGAGGCCCCCGGGGAACGGGCCCGGGGACCCAGGCTCTGGGGGGAGCAGGCCGCTTCGTTTGGGTGCGAGGTGGGACACGGGCAGGACGGCCCCCCAGCCCCTGTTTTGTCCGCACAGCAGCCCTGTAAGGTAGGCCCAGCTGAGAGACTGTCAGCCAATAAACAGGTCAGCCGCCTTCACGCCCCCGATATTGGTGAGCAGCAGTTCCTGCGTTGGGTTCCCTGCTCCGGGAACTCGGGCAAACGACAAGCGAGGCGAGGGACGTTGGTGGCTTCTCTGTCTGTCTTCATGCCCTCGTGAGTGTGGTTCCTTGCCCTTCTAGGTGCTTCCCTTCATTTACCGAGCCATCGGCTCGAAGCACCTTCCTGCCAGAAACATCAGCTTTGTCCACTTGGATTCCCACCCTGACCTTCTGATACCGGTGAACATGCCTGCGGATACTGTGTTTGATAAAGAAACTTTGTTCAGGTAAGATCATGCGCTGGGCATTGGGTGCTGCCTGTTTACCCTGTCATGGGATTAGAAGCCCTTGTTTCCCGAGGAGGGAAATTGGTAATAAAAATTAGTGTGGATGCTTTGTTTTGTGTAGCTGCCTCTAGGTCGTGCAGGACGTTAGTGAGCGGCAATAATGGCACCAGTTCAGCTCTGAGATTTGAGGACAAAGTTTGCGCTGGCCATGCGCCAATCCTGCCAATTGCCAGTGCAGGGAACGCTTGCTGCACCACTCTTTAACCACGAGTGGAAAGATTCGTGAAGGCATTACACGCTTGCTATGATTTCTTACTTTGTTTATTTGTTTAAAACATTGGTGTGCCACCTTTCTACCCAAGTTGGGGGTCTGGAAGGTAGCAAGCAACCAAAACGTTGAAACAGTGTTCCAGATGTACATAAATTTCAAGTATTCTCTTTCTTGGATTTTCCTGTTGGGAAAATAGAGGAGGTTCTTTAATGCACTACTGTAATATACATCAATGCGTAGATCCAGTCCATCATTCATACCATGTTTAACTATTTCCCTACTGCTTGGTTTGTAAGATGACATCTCAGCCTTCATCAGATTAAAAAGGTAAAAGTAGTTCCCGTGTGCAAAGTACCTGGTCGTGACTGATGCATGGGGTGACATCTTAGCACAACGTTTGCTAGGCAGAGTTATGTTTACTGCCTTCCCCAGTCATCTACACTTTACCACCAGCAAGCGGGTTACTCATTTTACTGACCTCAGAAGGGTGGAAGGTTGAGTCACCCTTGAGCCGGCTACCTGAAACCGACTTCCATAGGGACCAAACTCAGGTCGTGAGCAGAGCTTGGACTGCAGCACTGCAGCTGACCCCTCTGCGCCACGGGGCTCTGTTAGCACAAGGTTATCAGTAAACATTTTTTTTCAGTACTTCAGTTCCATTCAGTTCCAGTCCAATAAATTGCCATAGTACAAAAATAAAACACGGGGAGTGGATGATACAGGTAAATATTATGGCTGCATCAGATTAAAGTGCTTGTTTGTTAGAGCCTGTACAGAAGAGTCACTTTTCTACTTATCCATGAATACTGGAATCACATATACACAGGATGGAAATTCTCATGACTGTGTAATCCAAGCCTTTGTGTGTTCCCCTCCCTCAGTTCCATTCTACCCATAGGTTTCCTTGCTTTATTTGAAAAGCAGAATTAGAAAAGCAGAATCAGAGCTGTAAAACTGAGCAACCACATACAAATATGTTTAATGCATTATTCTACGTACAGAATCTGAATTTATCAAAGAAGTTAGAATATTAGACACAAGATTGGGCTAAAACATCTAGCCTCAATTACTTTACAGTTTAAAATATTCTGAGGTCATTTTTGTACTCAGTTTATCAGTTCTAACTTTATTACGGTGAAATTTCCTCCCTCCGAACAGGCCCGCTCCTGACACTTAATCCCATTTTCCTTGTGTGTGTTTTTGAAGTGAGATCAGCATTGAGAACTGGATCATGCCTGCTGTTTACGCTGGTCACTTTTCACAAGTTATATGGCTTCATCCATCTTGGGCTCAGCAGATCGAAGATGGAACCCATCACTTTTTAGTGGGCAAAGACACCTCAACTACTACAATAAGGTAACTGTAGAGCTTGTGCATTTAAAAAATGTAGTTCACAATAAACGGAGTGGTAGATTTAGTGTCTCCCTGAGTTTGCATGCTTCTGCCCAAGTAGGTTCCCATAAGTGGCTTCTGCCAAAACATTATTGTATAATCTAGCTCAGTCTTGTTGAGCCTGTGGGTGCTTTTGGAATTTTGAGATTCCTAGATAATGTCCTTCTAGAAATAAAGCAGCTGTTTCCATTTCCAGAGTTGTTCTGTGTAGACAGGCAGCTGATGTCCCCTGGGTTCTTCTGAAGGACCTCCTGCTCCATTGATATGGAGGAAAGCCAGGTGCTTAACTTTGGGGGGCAGCAGGAAACACATGGGTGGTCACCAGGGTACCCATAGGTGTCACATTGGGGATCACTGGTCTAGCACCTTTAGACCTTCTCCTGTAGAAGAAGAGTTGACTTTTATACTCCGACTTTCTCTACCACTTAAGGAATGATCAAATAGGCTTACAATCACCTTCCCCTCCCCACAATAGACACCTTATGAGGTAGGTGGGACTGAGAGAGCTCTTAGAGAGCTGTGACTAGCCCAAGGTCTCCCAGCTGGCTTCATGTGTAGGAGTGGGGAAACCAACCCCGGTTCACCAGATTAGCCTCCGCCACTCATGTGGAAGAGTAGGGGATCAAACCCGGTTCTCCAGATCAGGGTCCACTGCTCCAAACCCCCGCTCTTAACCACTACACTACGTTGGCTCTCAGGTGTAATTTTAATTTCTGCAAGTAAGCACAGCAGAAGGTAGAACTAATATACAGGTTTTCATAGCTGGTATATCCCCAAGTTACTGATGTATGCAATGAACAGGAGGTGGCTGTTCGTACATATTTGGGAGATTTTCCAAAGTATCTGGCTGGCCACCATTGGAAACACTCTGCCGTGCTGTTTGGTCAGGTAGAACACAACAGTCCTGATGTTCTTCTTTGAAATGTTCTAAGTGAATGCTAAGAAGTATTCTTACTCCAGGATCACAAGCACCGAAGGCTACTTCCTGTCCGATGGTCTGTATGTTCCTGCCGATCAGCTTGAGAACAGGAAACCTTTGCACCTCAGCGTCCACCTTGTGAATCCCACCAAACCCTCTGACGACCGGGAGGAAAGCGGAGCTCTGTCTTCCGCTAAGAGGCTCAAGTTAAGTGACGATACCACAGGCGCTGTCGTTGCCTCTTCCTCAAAAGATGTGGATGTGCCTCCCCTTGGCTCTTCAGATACACAGCCTGAAGTATTAGAACACAGTACCCAGGCGCAAGAGACGGCAGATGGCATCCAAGGTACCTCTGCCTCCTGCTCCTTTGGCAACCACAATTGTCAAACCACAGAACTTGTTAAAGATATTCTCCGGGTATTGCAGAAGGATGCTGCTTACGTTCTAGATATCGACTTGGACTTTTTTTCAGTTAAGAATCCTTTCAAGGAAATATACACTCAGGTAACTTGCGTGGATGTCGTGTTGTCAGTTGATCTTGTCTTTTTTTTTTTTTTTTTTGCAGTCAAATTGCAGGCCAACTTATGGTGACCTTGTGGGGTTTTCAAGGCAAGAGGCGTTCAGAAGTGGTTTGCCGTTGCCTGCCTCTGCGTAGCAACCCTGGACTGCCTTGGTGGTCTCCCATCCAAGTACTAACCAGGGCTGACCCTGCTTAACTTCCAAAATCAGGCTGCTGTGGGCTGTCCAGGCCAGGACATTGATCTCTTAGATTAAACATTTTTTAAACCTTTCAATCTGTTAAAAAGTTGGTCTCAGTTAGTTGGGCAAAACACATACAATGTTCTATTTAGAAAAGCTACGGTATGAGAAGCATTTCTTCTTGATTAGATGGAACCTGATGCTTCAGCTGTGTCATCCGTAAACAAAGAAAAATGTCCTTTTCTCAACTATTGGGTTATTTACAAGCAAATTGGTGCAGATTTGGTCTGTTAAACTCATAAATCAACTAAGGTTTCTTTAATCTGATGATAGCCTTTGTGTGTCTGTGTGACGCAATGGTTTTAGTTCCTTATTTTGTTTATTATCTGCCTTCTTCATACTCGAGGTGGATTATAAATTTTAAAAGATACACTACAATAAACACTGCAATACGACAAAAATTGAAATTATCTAGAGAATAAGATTTTTCAGACATTAAAACAAAAATACTGTTCCATTTATTTAAAATAATAACTTTCCTAAACAGTTCCATTGTATGCATTCTGCGGAATGATAGAAATGTGGGAGTCTTGGGACCGCAAGTGGTCTGCATTTTGGATCTTTCCAGATTTTGGAATATTTTGGAATTTTTGCATATACATCTTGGGGATGGGATCCAAGTCTAGACATGAAATTCATCTATGTCTGATAAATGTATTATATGTACTTTATACATTTTGGTCATTTATGCATGGGAGTTTTACCTGAGGTTCGTTGCCCGCTGGACCCACACTTTCCTGTTGGGAATCTATGCACCAGCAGTCTCTAAACTCAAATCAAGCCCCTCCCCGTGAAATGCTGCTCTGTAATTGACTTACTTTGTTGAGCTTACTGTGAGAGACAGTTCCTCCCTCCAAATACCCAATTGCTGCATAAAAAAAGCATTTTAAGAACAAAAAAAACGAGCAATCTGAAAGGAGAGGGGGAGAGAAATCCAAGTCTCGGTTTTAAAAAGCAGAAAGCATTTGAATCCCTGCCTCTTTACGCGTTGCTTTGTAATTGGCTATGAGAGAAAGCAAGCTTGTGTGCCCCGCACTTTGCCTTATGCATGGGGATTTCATCCAGGCTTTGCTCGGTGAAGATGGAAGAGTCAGGTTAACAGAGGAATGGGAAGACACGGGGTTTGTGAGGGCTGGCAGCGAGGTCATCTCTAATGGAGGGAAAACTTGCATAACTCCAAGGAACAGATTGGGGGCAAATGTGAGTGAAAGTACCCATGCATAAACAACCACAGTCTGAATGTAATTTTAAACAACATTTTTAATAATTTTGTGTACATTGAACCATCAATGGCACTGCTGAGAGCCTGCTATTAATGCCTGAATTCCGACTCAAAAAGTCCGGTTCTCGGATCAGTCCGGATATAGGATGTCAGGATAAGGGATGCTCAACCTGTACCTAGGTATTCTTGTTTCTTTTGTAGACATGTTTAAATTCTGTACTGAAAAAAATTATATGTAAATCAGTCCAGAGGAAGGCTTTAAGTTCGAGAGTTCATTAACATATTGGGCTTTTTTTCTTATTGAAAACAGGAGGAGTACAAGCTTTTACAAGAGCTTTATAGTTTTAAGAAGCCTAACAGCAATGCCACAGAGGTATGTAATTTCCCACGCACTGGAGAATGACAGCCAGTTAATCTGGTTTAAATGAGTAAATTCAGAGTGAGGTGGGGGGGGGGGAAGTGAAGGCCTAGCCGTGAATGGTGTTTCATGAGCTAGTCTACCGTGGCGCGAAGCTGGCTTTTACGCCACAGCATGTTTTGTGGACATGCTAAAACAATGTGGGCTAGGGAGTCTATTTGATCCGGACAAAATGGATATTTGCATTCTTCTGCAGTAATTTTATTGTATCGCCCTTGTGTCTCGGCTGAGTCTAGGGCATTATGTCTCGCCAATAAAAAAGTTCGTCTGAACTTATGAATTAAAGGAAATAATCTAACTCGGGGCTAGGCAGCTCCTGGCGCAACTGGCAAAGCTCGGCACTCCAGCCTGTTTTGCTTGGCCTGTGGGGTCGGTCTTCTGCCCAAGGGACCAAGGTGAGCCCCTAGGGTTCAAGGAGTTCCCTGGGACTCAGTTTGCTGCTGGTATGTCTGGCCAAGTAAAATCCACACCACCATCTTCACGGGCAGGAGTTGCAGAGGGTTTTGCCATGCGAGGCAAAAATGTTGTCTATCCTGATCTCACCACCAGGGAAAGTCGTTCACATGAACACATGAAACTGCCTTATACTGAATCAGACCCTTGGTCCACCAGTATTGTCTACTCAGACCGGCAGCGGCTCTCCAGGGTCTCAGGCAGAGAGGTCTTTCACATCGCCTTACTTGCCTGGTCCCTTTAACTGGAGATGCCGGGGATTGAACCTGGGACGTTCTGCATGCCAAGCAGATGCTCTACTACTGAGCCACGCCCCTCCCCTTGTGCCATGCCTCTTGTTGGTGCCTATATCTGTCAATCATCTTTTCAATAGGGTGAGTTCCTTGTGCACCTGATCAGAGTTTGTGGGTGTGGTTCAGAGCAAAACGACTCCCTGTCCTGTTTCATTACAAAAAAAAAAGTTGAAGGGTGCTTGTTAATATTTCACTGTAGATTTCATTGAGACTTGGGAGCACATATTTTTCTTTGTTTTGTCCCCTCTTGGGAGTCATTAGTTAATGACTGGTACTCATTGAGCTCCCATTGGCAATGACTGTTCAAGTGTTTTCTGTGTGTATGTTTAAAGGAGGACTTGCTAGACTGTGTTGAGAATCGCATCCGCCAGTTGGAAGATCTCGAAGAGGCGTTTGCAGATTTATGTGACGATGACTCCGACGAGATTCTGGAAAGATGGGCTTTAAATCCTGGGTACGAATCTCAGACTGGTGCCTGAGTGACATTTCCTTTCGCTTTAACGAACCATTGTAACATTTGGAAGAAAACACACGCACACGCTCAGGCAGGATTTGAAAGGCTGGAGTTCTGCATGCGTGGTTAGGGTTCAGT
This sequence comes from Euleptes europaea, assembly GCF_029931775.1. NCBI lineage: Eukaryota > Metazoa > Chordata > Lepidosauria > Squamata > Sphaerodactylidae > Euleptes > Euleptes europaea. The sequence continues at coordinate 95,634,651 of NC_079319.1, forward strand.
TTTGTCTTCCAGCCATAACCCCGCATAAGGTGTTACTCTGGAAAACCCTTTCACCTTCTGTGTTGCCTCAGTGAGCAGTAAAACGGGGTTGTCCATAGGGCAGCAGTTAGGTCACGGGTTTTTTCAGTCGTGGGTCCATTCTTCTAGAATGGAGATGGGTGCAGAGGACACCTTCATTCACTGCCTTCGGGAAGGCGAGTAATACAGTTCTGTTTCAGAGGACTAGTTTGGAGAGTAAACTGGTTCAACACATTTAACCAGTGCATATTTTTTATCTTGTTAATGGACTGTTAACGTTTTTTTTGCACCTTCAACTTGTGGTGGTGGTGTTAGCCTCCTTGAGTCCAAGGCGATGAAGTGGGGTTTAAATATTTTAAAGGAGTAAAATTGGAAAACCAGCACCCAGAAAGTCTGTCAAGCACGAGAGTTTGCCCAAAGACCTTTTGAAATGGAAACACATTTCTTAACTAACCATCTAGCAATGACCAGGCCTGGTGAGTTTACATTTTGGACTAGGGGCAGAACTCCAGTGGATGGACACCGCTATGAAGGTCCTGTATATGTCAACCTCTCAAACACAATCCCCCCCCCAATAGGGGCAGATGTCACATTCAGCAGAAAGACAGGAAGTGATACGCTTGCTTTGTGAAGCAACCCCAAGTCATAACTCTGGTTGAAATGCCTGGTTTCTTGTGTCTGAGATGGTTTTAGATGCTAAGGCCTAGTCCTTGAAAACTGACTTCCACAGGATTTTTCTGCAAGCCAGCTTGGTGTAGTGGTTAAGAGCGGTGGTTTGGAGCGGTGGACTCTAATCTGGAGAACAGGGTTCGATTCCCCACCCCTCCACAAGAGTGGCAGAGGCTAATCTGGTGAACCGGGTTGGTTTCCCCACTCCTACACATGAAGCCAGCTGGGTGACCTTGGGCTAGTCACGCTTTCTCAGCCCACCTACCTCTCAGGGTGTCTGTTGTGGGGAGGGGAAGAGAAGGTGATTATAAGCCGGTTTGATTCTCCCTTAAGTGGTAGAGAAAGTCAGCATATAAAAACCAACACTGCTGCTGCTTCTATTTATTTGCTACATTTTTTATCCAGCTCTTCCCTCCAAACCCAAGAAAGTTTACATCAGTCTCCTCTCCTCTGTTTTACACTCACAACCACCCTGAGAGGTAGGTTAGGCAGAGAGTGAGTGGCTGGCTCAAGGTTTGAATGTGGGCCTCCCATGTTCTAATTTACCATGCTAACCACTACACCAGGCTATCTGCAGTAGCTGTTCAGATTTGCGGGGGGAGAACCCAGAAACCTCAGTTTGCAGAATAATGCACAGCCCGTGAGATCTTGGCTCAAGCTGATCAGTGTTCTCGGCCTTAGTCCTAACATTTTGTGTTGAGTTGTTCACTTGAAGCTACTTTTTATAATTTTGTGTGTATGTGTGTGTTTAATCACAGGATGACGCCTCTAATTCCACTTGTACATAGTCTGAAAAACCGAGTGGTAACCCCTAACTATGAATTGGTAAGTTCTGTTTATTTTCATGTTATTACAATTTCCAAAGAGAGCAAGTGGCATCACTTCCCGGTGGAAACAGACCTTAACAGTTGCCTCAAGAATTTCTAATGCAGGGTATATACTGAGCTTTAGGCTGCAGCATTCCACACTCCTGAACCAAAATACCAAGAAGCTGAAAGACAGCATTTAGGGATGTTAAACGAAAACTGTGTCCAGTATCTTCCATTTGCACATGTGCATGTAATGTGTACTGATTCTCTGATCTTGGAAGATAAATTAATGGGAGAAGCAGCTGATGGTGCTGGTTGGGACTCTTGTTGAATTTGAACCACGCTGCTCTGTGCGGGGGGTGAACCACTTTGCATAACCAACTTTCAGGTTCATCAAGCTGGGCTCACATGCGATTACTCTGAAATCCCTCACCACGTCAGCACCGGGGAAGAAATAGAGGATCTCGTACAGTCTGTGAAACATCTCCTGAGGAATCTTCCGAAGCCTACTCTTGTGACAATAGCCAGGTAAGCTCTGGTGGAATCGTGTCCTTCTGTGCCTCGCCCAAGGCGTCCTCACAGTTGTCTCAGTGCAAGTCCTGTTGAGTATTGTTGCAACTCTGGACATTTTTTTTTAAGCTCAGCACATTCCATTGAATTGGAATGTGCACACGCAGTAGCAGAAGAAGCCATGTGCTCTTTTTAAATAAAAAAAAAAACCCAACAAGTTAATTGTTTTAAAAGAATTTTACTTGAATTGGAATTCCTAGTAAATATCTGGGAGAGTATCTTATACCCTGCCTTATCGTGATGGTATGATGATAATGGGACATTCAGTGCCATCCTGAGCAGAGTTACACTTTTCCAAGCTCACTGATTTCAGTGGACTTAAATGGGTGTACCCGACTTAGGATGGCACAGTTAAGCATTCATTGGAGGTAGTCTGCTGGCTCAGCAAAATGCCTGCTTTTTCCAAGAAGGACTTTTGTATGTTTCCAAGCATTCTGTTGTTTATCACTTTCAGTAAGTTTTAAGGACATACAAAAATTGCAGGTGGCAATTGGCAGGAACCCAACGCCAGGTAGGGTCAGCAGGAGATGACATGCCCTGCTTGCAGGTGGGCATGGGGATTGAGGGAGGGCAAGCGAATTCTTGGTTGTTGTTATAAAACCCTGCAGCTCACCTTGGCTGTTTCTGCATCCTGTCTTTGGTACGTGTCCCACCGGCTGAGAATCACGGTTCTAGTTCCCTAGAACGTCTTCAGGCATCTGCCTGGGCTCCTGATTCCATGAAGCATGTGCAGAACAGGCATGTGAGTGTGCAAAGATGAAGAAGATAATAAAGTTTGAAAACCACTCTGATACCAAAAGGAAATGCGCACCCTCTTTCTGGGGACAGAGCTGTTATGCCAAGCACAGGGGTCTCCGTTTGTTGGGGGAAATTAGCTGGAGACTAGATAGAGCTTTGCAAGAGGCTGGCATGGGGGGGTTTTAACCAGTTGTGCTCCAGGTGAGCAAACCAAATGGAAACGCCCATAACAAAACGTTTTATTATTTGTTGAGGGGTAAGGCCAGACCTAATGCCTTACCCCTCAAAAAATTATTTGGCAGATTCTTAGATAGTCCAGTCGAACAGAGAGTCTGCCCAAGTGGAAAGGCAAAGGCAGAAACACCCATTTTTTAATTCAGATGTGATTTATATTCTTCTGTAAGACCTCTTGTTACTCCATTGATTTCACACTTTCCTGTTTGTTCTCACGACTGTCATTTAATCTATCTGCTCTCTGGTAAAGATAAGGCTGCTACTTTATCCGTAGTTTATTATTTAACGGACGCTTTGAAGATAAACCCAAAGTTATAATCAAGTTACGCCTAAATGCTTGTTTGCCTCTTTTTGAACTGGAACACCACTCAAGTGTACATTTTGATTTGCATTGAGCAAAACAGCTGCTGTTGGTCTTGGAGTAAAGAAAACAGGAGTGACAGCTTCCTGCTTCCTGTTTCCTGCTTCTAAACTCAATACACTAGCACCCCCACCACCACATTAGTGTGTTATCCGTAGTAAGAGTTTTGGAAGGGCTGAGTCCTCAATCGTCAAGTTGTCTGAGGGAGCAAGGTACGTGTGTGTGTTGACTGAAGCCCTAGCTTGTTTTTTAAATTTAGATATTTATACTCTGCTTTTCTCCCCCAGTGGGGACTCAGAGTGGCTTACAATGTCATTCTCCCTTTCTCCAATTTATGCTCACAGCACAGCCCTGCAAGGCAGGTTAGGTTGAGAGTGTGTGACTGGCCCGAGGTCGCCCATCAAGCTTCCATGACACAAGTGGGGATTTGAACCTGGATCTCCCGAATCCTAGTCTGACACTCCATAAGCACTATATGCCATGCCTGCCTTGATCAAGGAAAAAACAAATTAGGTGATAATTATACCTTTCATGAAGACCCATAATCCTTAAGGATGTATTTACTATTTACAGGTCCAGCTTGGACGACTATTGCCCCGCAGACCAAGTTGAGCTTATACAAGAAAAAGTTTTGAATGCCCTGCGCTCAGTTTATGGCACACTGGATGTTCATTTAGAATATTTGGAAGATTTCAGCCCTGCTGCAGCAGATTCTTCGTCTACAGTGTGATTTGTCCACTGGAAATAATTTTTCTCTCTGTACACACTGGTTTCATTACAGAAGCAAAGGCTTTCATAGGAGTTTGGGTTGTGTTTGTGTCACTCTGTTCTTGATGGTTTTGACCTGAACTCTTTCTGTTTTTTAACTGAAACTCTCTGCTGCTATTTTGTGTGTGTGTGTGATTTGTCTGGAAGAAGAGAAAAGACTGGGAAACCGCTCATTCTCCCTCTTTTCAGCAGAGTAAACCAGCAGAGCTTGGCAGAAAGGAATGTCAGGTGGTGTCTTATTGATTCATTTTTTTCCCCCAATCAGTTAGTGCTGGCTGGAAATGTTGCTTCAAGATTTACATTTTTGTTTTCATAAATGGTTCTTTTTGCTGTTCCATCTTATCAAAATAACTGGTATACTTTATCTACAGTTTTTGCCATAGATTTTATCCCATTTTAGGTTACTAACAGTTCCATGGGCATGTACAAACTGGAACTCGGGTCTCCTTAGCGTGGCATTATAACCCTTACCTAACACTGGCTCTCATCTTAATCTGGAATTGAATTATTTATGCCACATACCAGCTGAAGCTTTTCTACACATCACTTCCCTGCTAGGAAACATTTCAGCTACTCAATGTCTGCATTGACCTGCTCCTTAAAAGGCCTAATACAATAGGAGCAGCCCTATTTTTTAGAGAGACAGTTGCTTGTTATTGCTTCTTATTTTTTAGAGAGCCAGCGTGGTGTAGTGGTTAAAAGCGGGGTTTGGAGCAGTGGAGTCTGATCTGGAGAACCGGGTTTGATTCCCCGGTAGACGCTGATCTGGCAAACTGGATTTGTTTCCCCACTCCTCCACAAGAAGCCAGCAGGGTGACCTTGGGCTAGTCACAGTTCTCTCTGAACTCTCAGTCCTACCTACCTCACAAGGTGTCTTTTGTGGGGGGGCGGGGAGGGGAAGGTGATTGTAAACTGGCTTGATTCTTCCTTAAATGGTAGAGAAAGTTGGCATATAAAAACCAACTCTTCCTCCTCCTCCTCCTCCTCCTCTTTTTATTTATTGAAATGCCCTGCCCCTAAATGACATAAAAGTACGGATATTAAAATACACAGTTTGCACTCTGCCTAACAACCTCATTTTAACCATGCTTAAAGATTGACAGGAAAAAACGTCAAAACCTTTAAAGCTATTGTGTGCCATTAAAAAAATAATAAACTTCAAATTAAGCCGAGAGCCACTATGCAACAACCATAGATAGAAGTTTAGGCAGGAAAGCAGAGTTCAGATCCCTTCTTAACTATGCTTTTTCTACCATGGGGGGTGGGAATAGAGGTTTGAAAAGTGTCGGTTACTTTAAAATGCACACCAACAAGCTTGTTTTTTTAATTTATTTTTGAATGGCATCTAATGAACACAAAAGGACTTTTTTTTCTCCAGGTAGTTGGTAACCCTACTAAATGTTGATTTGAATCGTGAAGTATCTCCAAAGAAGTTACATGAAGCTATAGGCAATCTGTTGTCAACCATCATTTCTTAAACTGCTTAATAAACAACTTCTCCTTTAAAGTACATGCATATTTTTATTTTAAGCTTGTAGATACTTAATTATTCGTAAACCACCTCTTCCTCCAAAGACTTAAGATGGCAGAGACACAAACACAATTTGCAAATAAAACAGTACTGATCATTCCACAAATATAGGCATAAAATCATAAACCAGCCAAAGGCTGTAATCCTAAAAATGCTTTCCTGGGAGTAGGCCCCGTTATTTCTGAGCAGACCTGCTTAGGGTTGATCCCATAGACACGCAACTATCCCCCTCGTACACAGATGAGAATACCTCTCAGCCAAATTTCAAGTAATGCCCTTCAAACAAAATATATTTGCTGGCTTATAGGGAGAGGACATGCCATCTGCACCTCTTCAGGTAAATTGGAGCGTTGGGCCAGCAACCGAAAATTTGTTTCTCAAACTGAAGAGCGGAATAATCTATGGAAGGTACAGAGAGGATGAGGTATTGGAAGGAGCGCCATTCCCAAATTGTACCAGTCAAACACAGGATGGCTAATATGATTTATTTAAAGCCAACCTTGGCCTGAAGCAATGTTTGATTTTTTTAATGGAGCTTGAAGGCAAACACCCAACAACTCCCTATAAAAGCCCTGTGAGACTGCAGGTTTGAGTTTGAATAGCCCTGGTTAAGGATCTCTGGAACGTACCTCCCCCCCCCCCTACTGAGTATGTGTCTGCTGATTTTAGAAACAGGCACAAATCGAGTCCTACAGCACTGAGGCAGCCCCCTCCCCATTTTGTAGGAGATGAGCTATCAGGAGAATAGGAGTGGAGGAAAGCAGGAGCAGAGGAATTTTGAAAGCCTTTGAATTTCAAAATAATCAACTGCATTTTCTTAGCTGTCCACTAGATGGGGTCGCTTGTACAGGCTTGATTTGTTTCTGTGCTTTAAGAAGCAATGTGTTGAAAGGGGGAGAAAAGACTTTATGGTCATTTTGTGATTAAAAGTAAATGGGGAAGCTGCATTCAGGGTTACTTTCTTTCCCTGTTGTGTAAATATTACATATGCAAGCTTGATCTAAATTAAGAACCCTTAACTTGCAAGTCTCCATATCAGACTCAACACACCATCCACACTGTGGCAGCCCAAATTATAGCTATGTGTCAGCCCACTTGGACCAGATTTTTTTTTAAAGTGATTCTCAAGCACCTATATCTGGTAGGCATGTTTGCAAGTTAATAATCATAATAAGATTTATTGTGATCTTTGACCAGTGTAACCAGAGTTAACAAGAGTTCCAGATTTAAAACATCATTAAAACAATGATTCAATACAACAGAAGAGTAGGGGTAGCAACTTGATCATTTAAACTAATCTTATGAGTCTACAGCATTACATCGGCTTTACTGTCGTTTCCCTGAGTCTTGCACATCCCGAGGCCAAATTTAGCAACTTGTCTAGATACCCAGTGATTTTTATCAGACAATAGGATTTCCAATTTAATTTCGTCGGATTTGCCAAGAAATCCATTTAACACAGGTTGAAGATATCTTAATCTGGTCTCGTTGTGAGGGGGCCTCTCAGAATCATATGCTCAGTTGTTTCCACCTCCCGCAACGAACATGAACATAATCTTTCTGGGTATGGAATCTTTTAAAATCGCCCTTCCAATACGGCAGAAGGAAGTGCCACGCACCTTGCCAGAGTAAATGCTCTTCTGCTGCTGTTAGAATCTATTTTAGTTAAATAGACTGCCAGAGCGACCATATATTTTCTGCTCGACTGGCAATTAAAATTTTGAACTCTGGAAAGGTCTGCTTGGTGCTCAATATCTTCAACTCTGTCGGATTATGTCTTTCCAACAATCATACCCACTTTTCATCAGTGCCTGAGGGGATAAACCCAGGGTAATAATTCTTTCACCAATAGTCCTCAGCCAATTTGCTTGGAATTTATCTTGGAATGTCAAGGGGGAAAGCCCTTGAGAGTTCAATATTCCTTTCAACCCTAGCTGGATGGATGTGAGTTACTTTTATTACTTTTATTATTGTTACGGTCTTTGACCAGTAAACTGCATATTCACCTATATAAAACATTCAAGTGAAGAAAAAAACAATTTTTGATAGGGCAACATCAGAAGACTAATTCATGATGATAGTAAGACTGCTCTACCACTTGTACAATTCCAACGACAATGAAGTCTATAAATAAATCTAAAAAAGCTAAAATAAAATACAGTAAAAATATGAATATAAAAATTGAGATTTAAATTCATTTAATATTTTTCCCATTGTACTTGCAGCGAACATTATATATACAAAAGCACACAACTTAGCAACATTATTTATGACCTGTGGATTTTAATCAGAGAGGAATTTTTCAAGTTGAGTTTTTTCAGAACAACCAGGGATTTTCTTTGGTAGAGGGTAAATAACCTTCGTTCACGTTCTGTTGTATAAAGGACAACGAGAAAAAAACATGTTCTCAAGTCTCTACCTCCCCAAGTATACATGAACTCTTTCCAAGAAGTGGATCTTTTGTACCTGCCTTCTAAGACTGCTGATGGCCAGGCAGAGCATCTGGCTAGCATTATGTCAGGCACCGGCCTGTTGTTCAGGGGCTTGGCAGGTGCTAGTCCCAAGGTCGCTGTGTTGTGGTACATCATCTGTATTGTCATGTCTGTACTCTGTTCTATTCTGGAAACTGGGACCTGGGAAGAAGGGGCTTATCTGAGTTGCCGTGGCAACCAAGAGCAGTTCCGAAAGTTTGCTATTATATTTCCTGCACCCTCAGTAGTTTCCCATTAGACTCGTTGCTTTTTCCAAGTCATATTCTGCCATTCACTGTGCTTATTTCTCAATAAATCAACTTCTTATGGAACACCCGCCTAAGAGTCGCTTTGCGGGATTTAGCTGGTGAACCCAGAGGTGGCACGTTAATGCTCTTCTGTATGTGTTTACTTCAAGGAGCGAAAGGTAAGAAACCAGTGCCAGTGTGTATATATGTGTATATGCAAATATTAAAGTCTTAAAAGCAGTAACAATGTATACAATAAAGCAAGCAAGTTTTACATACTATTTAGTTTTAAAATCCAATACTTTAAATATTACAGTTTAAGAAGTCTGATTTAGTTAAAAGAATCTGATTCACACTATCTAGAATAATATATAAGTAAATCCATACATACCCAAAGCCAATCTCTTCTGAGAGTCTCTTCGTCCAAAGACTTAGAGAGATCTAAAGTTCTAGTCTTTCTCTGCCTATATTTATACTGTCCAAATCACCTTGTGTTGGTTTGGGATTTAATTTTCTGTTGGAATTTATTTTACTGCACATGCTCTGTAGCTTCCCATTGCTATTTTCTAGACAGTCAGTTTTGGGTCTTGTTTTATCTCCATTATGACTAATTTTACCAGCATTGTCATATTCTAAAGAACATGATAAAAATGAATATATTCATAACTTTCTACTATCATTCTTTAAACCCAATAAAACATTATATTACATCATTAGGTAACAGTTAGCAAAATTACCACCGGATAAAAATGCAGCCAGAGGAAAAAATCCCCAGAGTACAAGGATAAAGGCCATAGGAAAAAATATTTCTGAAAGGAGTCATCCAAGGACAAAGACAAACAAGAGTTCTGGCACATAAGTCCTTGGCAAAAGAATGTCCAGGCTTGTTCACTTTTAAATGAAAGACAAGCCTCTGCAGTGTTTTTATGAAAAGTTGGGTTTTACATTGACTAATTCTGCACATGTACAACACTAATACAGCAGTTCATATGTCCTAATGTGTCAAAGCCTGTAACACTCCTTGTGTGTTGTAAGATCCTTGTAAGTCTGCATGGCAGAACTTCCTTAGGCCAAAGGTCACAGCTGAAAGTGCAGAAAGCAATCCAAGGAAGTTTTGGTTTAATGACAGTCTGCTAGGCCCAAACTGTGGGGAGGTAGTTGTGAATTTCCTGCCTTGTGCAGAGGGTTGGACTAGATGAACCTGGTGGTCCCTTCCAACTCTATGATTCTATGACTCACATTTCATGAAAAAAACAATCCTGTGAACCCCAAACTACCTGCCTCTTTTATTGTTCTGGCCTTACTCTGGACAGAAGAAGGCAATCTGCCATCAGATGCTATTGGAAGGATCAGTCACTCCTGACAGACATGCAGCAAAATTACTTAACCTTTAAATGAGACTGCCTGTGGCATCTCTGTGTGCTTCACAGGTCTGAACTCACCTTTTTCTATCAGACACATTCAGAACAAAGCAACTCAGACACAGGTAATATGTCTTAATAGTTCCCTGTGCAAGCACCGGGGCATTACTGACCCATGGGGTGACATCACATCCCGACGTTTACTAGGCAGACTAGGTTTACGTGGTGGTTTGCCATCGCCTTCCCCGGTCATCTACACTTTACCCCCAGCAAGTTGGGTACTCATTTTACTGACCTTGGAAGGATGGAAGGCTGAGTCAACCTTGAGCCGGCTACCTGAAACCATCAAACTCAGCAGGGCTTTGACTACAGTACCGCAGCTTACCATTCTGAGCCACGGGGCATTTATTAATTAGTATATAGTTAGTTTGGGGCTTTTTATGATCTGGTTTTGTGGTGCATGTGAAGTAAGGTTGCCAAAAGGCCTGGAGAAAATTGTTGTGTCCCTTTAATAGAGGCTTAACTGGATGGTATTTACCGGGGGATGTTATTTATATCCATTCTATGAAAAGCTTCACTATTAAAGGGACATTATATTTTTCTCCAGGCTAGCTGGCAACCTTACTGGGAAGGGAGGAATGCAGTTGGGTGTGTCATGCAACTTGTTTTCATATGATACCTGGGTTGAGTCTGGCAGGAGCCTAGACAAGTTCCTGTCAGCCGTGGTAGGGCCATGCATTTATAGGCTGGCCAGGCTTTGAATTCTAGAAAATCCAGCTTTTAATTAATAATACTGTTGCCTTCTCCAGCAAGCATCACTTTAGCATTGCCCATATGGTTACCACCAACCTGGAGTTCTCCAAGAATTAGAACTGGTCTTTAGACTACAGGAATAAGTTCCTAGGGTTCCTAGACTCCCACAAGGGGCAGGGGATTCCCCACTTTGGGATCCACTCACCCCCGCCTGCAGTGCCATTCAGCCAACAAACGGGGGCACTTACCAGCAGCAAACTGAGGCCTAGGCCTTTGTTGCTGGCAATGCATTTACATCCCTTCTGGCTTGCACTGGAAGTGATGTCATCACATCACCAGTGACGCATGGATGGATGCTGTGGCATTTGGGCAAAACTCTGTGGTAAAACTGGCTTCCAACATAGAGTTTTTGCTCAAATACCAGAGCGTCCCCATGTCACTGATGACGTGATGACATCACTTTTGGTGCGTGCCAGAAGTGACGTTGACATGTCACTAGCAACAGAGGCCTGGGCCTCAGTTTGCTGCTGGTAAGTTCCCCCGAAGAAAACGGCTGCTTTGGAGCATGGACTCCATAGCATTACACCATGCTGAGGTCCATCCTTGCCCCAAACCCTGCCTTCTCCAGGCTCTACCCACCCATTCCCAAATCTCTATGAATTTCCCAACCTGGAGTTGGCAGCTTTGGAGGGAAGACTTACAGCATAAGAGAAACAGATGTCCTAGTGACATTACAGCCCTGCAGAGGTCTAAGAAAACCAGAAGTGGCACCACACCTCTCTAGAAATCACCAAAACTCAATGGTAGAGCTTTTGGTGATTCCTGGAGAGGACTGACATCACTTCTGGGGGGTGGGGGACAGAGTTTCCAGTGATTCCTAGAGAGGTGTCATGCCACTTCTGGGCTTTCTCTGGAGGTAACACCATACCATCAGCCCAGTGGCTGTGCCCTGCAACCCTATCTTTACCACAGGGATCTGAGGAATTTCTAGAGCTTCATCTTGTGGCCATGACATCATTTTTGGGTTTTTGGAAGAAATGAATTGGGCAACCCCAAGGGAAGGGAATGCTCTGTTACGACCCCACAACTGTAGAATGCCCTCCCCACAAACAATCAACTGGCACCAAATCTAATGACTGTGGCAATAGGTAAATAAACATCTTTTGACCCAGACTTTTTTTTTAAGTTCTGTGTTGCTTTGATCCTGAGTTTTTGTGTGGGAGGGGAAGGGGGCTTGGTTTTCTTATCGCGGAGTACAGTGTGTTTACCAGTTGGTCCAAATCACTTCACCAGACTTCAGCTACTATAAAAGTGCTTAGTTTATTTACAGTGCATAAAATGTCCAGTATACACTTCCAGTCATTATATTTCTCCAACAGAGCCTCCGGCTCGGTTCTCAGCATAACACCCCAACACTGAGCCCTAGAGGCCACTCACTTATATACATATCACAAGTGCCCACCTGTTTTTGGAAACACTCTCTGGAAAAGGGCCACAAAGATCTAAATGCACGAGTTGTAAAGGTCTATTCGTCACTCTGTTGCTCTGTTTAGACACAGGGTGCCTTCTGCTTTTAACTGATATGCAGACAGTGCAGTCCAGAAACTTACTGCATTTATTCACCTTTACATCCTCCTCCCCTAGCAAGCTTAGGGTTTTCTGGAGTATTTGCCAGTTTGCATGTCCCATTTTTCTGTGTAGCAAATTAATGCAATTGGGGTGTGGATTTTCATTTACAGCCCCAACTGTGCCTGTGGCTTTCTTAGCCCCTCTGGCTACCACATACACATCTTGCTGTAACCTCCCACTCAATAATGTAGCTCCTTCTTTGCCCACCTGGCAGGAGTTCCCTACAAAGTTTACTTTAAAATCAGCTTTCCCCAATGCTGACAAGCTTAACAGATTATTCTCTAAGGATGGGACATACAGCACACCTTGGAATGTGTGATTTAACTCGGGAAAAACAGACTTCCCTCACACTTTACCTCCAATTGCTTCCCGTCTGCCAGACTCACATGAGCTCTGGAAGACTGCTTCTGGTTTGTTAACAATTCAACCTTATTAATAACTATTTTACTGGCACCAGAGTCCAATAACCATAACTCCTCACCACCTCCAGTCTCTGCCAACACCACGGCCATGTGTGTAGCTCCCTGGAACTGTCTCTCAAGCTGCTTCTTCTGCTGCTGCTGCTGAGGACAGTCTCTCTTTAGGTGACGTGTGCTCCCACAGGAAAAACATTTCCTCACAAACAGAGCACATTTCTCTGCTTCTTGCTTGAAGCTCTGCTTCTGCCTTCCGTAGCTCCCACGTGCTTGCATCCATCAGCTCTGCGCTGAGTAGACCTCTTGCCCGTCTCTGGGTTGGTTCCACTGCTCAGCTGAAGCCATCGACGTGGGCTGTATGCGGTCTCTCTGCCTGGGCTGGAATTCACGCTGCGGGGCTGTTGTCACGGAAGAAGGACGAGTCGCTGCTTTTTCCATGGGATGAGGCATTCTCTCCTTGGCTGAGGTCATCTGATTCCTCCCCTCCTGCCGGCGTTCTTCATCTTCCAGGATCCTCCCGCTGACATACTCAAATGTTAATTGTGCTGAAGACATGCATTCCAACGCTGTTATCAGCATATCAAATCCTGCATCCAAAGACCCGAGCAAAATATGCACCCGGTCTTCTGCTGAGTAATTTTTTCCTCTCCGCTCCAGCTGTCTAAACAACACAGCTAATGCCCTGAGGTGCTCCAAAGCAGACGTGCTTGTTGATTTATGGCACCTATAAAGCTTCCTGGTCAAAGCCAATATAGTGCCTGCTGAGTCTCTTTGAAAAACGGCTTGTAAAGCTTCCCAAGCTGTTTTTGCTTCCTGCTTGCTCGCCACGTACTCGAGCTGGCTATCACCAACAGACAAAATGATATTAGCGAGGGCTTTCTTATCGTTTTCCCTCTCCGCCGCAGTTGTTGGAGCTGTTTCAACTGCCTCCCACAGGCCTTCCTGCTTTAAGTATTGCTCAATCCTCACCGACCACACACTGTAGTTCTCTGAGTTGAATTTCTCCACGGGGATGAGCGACTGTGCCATTTTCCTTGCTCAGTTACTGCACCAGTAGCCTCTGGAAGTCTTGGACACTGAAGAGCTGCTACCACACTGCGGTACAGCAGTTCCGGCTGGGCCCATAACCCTATTGCGGAGTACAGTGTGTTTACCAGTTGGTCCAAATCACTTCACCAGACTTCAGCTACTATAAAAGTGCTTAGTTTATTTACAGTGCATAAAATGTCCAGTATACACTTCCAGTCATTATATTTCTCCAACAGAGCCTCCGGCTCGCTTCTCAGCATAACACCCCAACACTGAGCCCTAGAGGCCACTCACTTATATACATATCACCACCAGATACTAATCAGGCCACCTGCTGTTACACCCACAGCGTTGCATCATGCTCCCGGCCATATCTGGTTTATTCCAGTTTACGCTGCTGCTCCCAGGCCATTGACCACCTGTTGCATCAGCCCAAATCCTCCTGATCTGACAGGTACTGACAGCTCTGACTGACCAGCTGTCTGTCATAATATTATAGCATGCTTGTATTTCTGACATTTCTAACAGTTTTCTAATGATTTTATGCCAGCTATATTCATTTGCAGTGGCTTGACCTGCCAAGCAGTTTTGACATTTAAACTTGCTTATACTATTAATCAATTTTAATTGGTTTGTAGGAGAATGCTGCTAATTAACTTTTAAGGAAATTGTTGTTGACTAATTTTGTTTTGTTTTTCACTCTGCCAATGCTATGTTCATGTTCGAATATTTGAAGATACACAATTATTGTGTTTTCATTTTGTGTGTACATTATTAACAACCTAGGTAATTAATAATAGATCGAAAGTGTGGAATGTTCATTTTTTATTTTCTACTGTATTGTTATTTTGCAAATGAGAGAGTCAGGAACGACATTTTTTTGTCACCTTGTCAATTCATATCTCCCCATACTGGGAGATTCTGTCGGGCAGCTAGGGTTCAATTGAATGCTGCCGAGCACAAAAGGAGCCCCCTCCCCATGCCCTCTGGCTGTACAACCAATAAGCTTAGGTGAACTCCTTTCATCAACAGATGCCTCACAGTTTAAAAAAAATCAGAGACAGGTAGGCTTGCCAACCTCCAGGTAGTAGCTGGAGATCTCCTGCTATTACAACTGATCTCCAGCCGATAGAGATCAGTTCCCCTGGAGAAAATGGCCAGTTTGGCAATTGGACTCTATGGCATTGAAGTCCCTCCCCAAACCCCACCCTCCTCAGGCTCCACCCAAAAAGCTGATGTGCGCCCGGCCGGAAAGAGAGAGAGAGAGGGAAATCCTCGTGTGTGTGTGTGTGGGGGGGGTGCTTGTGCACATTCACTCCTTTCTGTGACTACAGGGGGCGTATTTTTTGGGGTACAGATCCCAAACTTTCAGCAGAGATTCAGACAAGCCTTCTTAAGAGACCACCCAAGTTTTGTAAACATTGGGTCAGGGGGTCTCGAGATATGGGCTCCACCCCTTTTTCTTTCCATGGCTGCAGGGGATGCATGTTTGGGGGTACAGACCCCAAACTTTCAGTGGAGCTTCAGATGAGCCTTCTTAAGATACCCCCCAAGTTTTGTAAACATTGGGTCAGGGGGTCTCGAGATATGGGCTCCACCCCTTTTCCCTCCCCCCTTTTCCATTTACGTGGCTGCAGGGTGTGCTTTTTTGGGGATACAGCCCCCAAACTTTCAGCATAGCTTCAGACAATCCTTCTTAAGATACCACCCAAGTTTTGTAAAGATGGGTTCAGTGGGGGCAGAAATATCGGCTCCCCCCTTTTCTCTTTCCGTGGCTGCAGGGGGCGCATTTTTTGGGGTGCAGATCCCAAACTTTGAGCGGAGCTTCAGACAAGCCTTCTTAAGAGACCACCCAGGTTTTGTAAACATTGGGTCAGGGGGTCCCGAGATATGGGCTTCCTCTTTCCCCTTTTCCCTATTGGGATGAATGGGATCCTGTATGCATCTCCAGAGCAAAACGTCCCGTGCCTAAATGGAATCATCTTGGATTACCCAGTCCTCCCCAGCCCCTCCTGATGGAACAGAAGACAGCCACAGTAAGACCCCTTTGGGGGCTTTAATCTATAATTTTTCTCCTGTATGTGTGTGTGTGTGTGGGAGGGGAAGCAGAGTCTGTGTGTGTGTGGGGAGGGAGCAGTTTCTGTGGGGGGGGAAAGCCAAAGGGGGCTTTTGCCGGTTCTGCCTGGGGTGTGTGTTCCCCGTCGAGTCTCTCTCTCCCTGGTTTGAGGGGGGGTTTCAGTTGTGTGTCTTCAGGTTTTCCCTCATTCATAAGAGCGGTTAGGTCTATTTGGATGCTTGCTCAAAACTGGTTTTCAAATGGTGACTTAAAGAATGCATTTGGAGTCCCATGCAAAAGGGGAAATTCCACCCCTCCTGCTCATTATTCATAGCTAGCTGCCTCTGTCCCTTTCCATGGTTTGCAAACTTCCAGGTGTCAGGTGTTGCTTTGCACAGTTGCAAAGGTGTTGCTGTCGTGTTGCTTTGCAGTTGTGTTGCAATGCTTTGCAAACTTCTCAGCTGTTTGTTGGGGCTGGGAGCTTTGTGCGTGGGCGGCAAGCTCTGCTCAGAGGTGCACATTAAGGGTGGGGGGGACCCCTTTGGGGGCCCATATCTTATCCCCCCCTGACCCAATCTTTACAAAACTTGGGGGATCTTTCAAGAAACGTCCTTTGAAGTTCTGCTGAAAGTTTGGGATTTCTACCCCCAAAAATGCCCCCCCAGAGCCGCGGAAAGGCGCGGTTGTGTTTTTAATGGCTTTATTCGGCCGAATTTTTTCCCAAACTTTGAATTCCCGCTGAATTGCACGGACCCAAAGCGGGGGAGTTCGGACTTAGGCATATCCCTAATCTAAACGGGCCGAATTCAGCCAAATCTGAACTATACCGAATTTTTTTTAATTCAACAGCCCTAGTTCCTCCATCACGACGCCCGCTTGTGCCGACCACTGACCGATTCCAACGATTCCAGAGTGGAGCCTGTCTCGTCTGCGGGGCGATGGACCACTTTGCAGCAGCTTGCCTGTCATGGCCTGGACGCTCAGACCTGAACCCCCGTTTGGACAGCTCGGCCCAAGCTGGAGGCGGAGGAAGGCGAAGAAGCGCAGCTGCCGGACGGGGTGCCGCCACCAGACGCAAGGCTCCCCCTGCACTCAATCTCGGCGTGGAAACGCCCGCGGCAAGTAGCCCCACCACCTCAATAATTGGCCCCACAGGGCCCCGGATTACAAATGCCGTAGCTCCGGGTGAGGACCACTCCCCTTCATCGGAAGAGGAAGGAACCTGGGGAAATGCAGCGCTGAGACTTTTTAGACAAAAACCTAGCACGAGGATTCATTTGACCATCCTCTGCACCAAATTGCGCCCCTGCCTTTTTCGTGCGCAAGAAGACAAGTGATCTGCATTTGTGTATAGACTTTCGTAAACTCAATGCAGTCACCCAAACTAATGCCTACCCTATCCCCCTAATTTCAGATCTGTTAAGCCAGTTGAAGGAGGGGCGTATCTTCACTAAGTTGGATCTGGTTGAAGCATATTATCGTGTGAGAATCCGAGGAGACGAACTATTGTCTGCATTTTCCAGCTGCTTTGGGATGTTTGAGTACTTGGTGATGCCCTTTGGATTAAAAGGCATTCCGGGAGTTTTCATGCAAATTGATTAATGAAATACTCCATGACCTGTTGTTCAAGGGAGTGGTGGTTTACTTAGATGACATCCTCATTTACTCCAAGACATACAAGGAGCATGTTACCATGGTTAGAGAAGTGCTCCAACTCCTCAGAAAAAATCAACTCTATGCTAAAGTGTCTAAATGTGAGTTTCATTGGGACCAATTAACTTTCCTTGGTTACATAATTTCGCACCAAGGACTGGCCATGGATCCTGAAAAGGTGCGAGCCGTGGTGGACTGGAAACCACCTTCCACCCATAAGCAAGTACAGCAATTCTTGGGGTTCGCAAATTTCTACAGGGGGTTCTTCAACAACTTTGCTCAAATTGTGTTGCCTTTCACCCATCTTAAGACCAAGGGGAAGGGGAATGTCATTCTCCCTTTCTCCAATTTATGCTCACAGCACAGCCCTGCAAGGCAGGTTAGGTTGAGAGTGTGTGACTGGCCCGAGGTCGCCCATCAAGCTTCCATGACACAAGTGGGGATTTGAACCTGGATCTCCCGAATCCTAGTCTGACACTCCATAAGCACTATATGCCATGCCTGCCTTGATCAAGGAAAAAACAAATTAGGTGATAATTATACCTTTCATGAAGACCCATAATCCTTAAGGATGTATTTACTATTTACAGGTCCAGCTTGGACGACTATTGCCCCGCAGACCAAGTTGAGCTTATACAAGAAAAAGTTTTGAATGCCCTGCGCTCAGTTTATGGCACACTGGATGTTCATTTAGAATATTTGGAAGATTTCAGCCCTGCTGCAGCAGATTCTTCGTCTACAGTGTGATTTGTCCACTGGAAATAATTTTTCTCTCTGTACACACTGGTTTCATTACAGAAGCAAAGGCTTTCATAGGAGTTTGGGTTGTGTTTGTGTCACTCTGTTCTTGATGGTTTTGACCTGAACTCTTTCTGTTTTTTAACTGAAACTCTCTGCTGCTATTTTGTGTGTGTGTGTGATTTGTCTGGAAGAAGAGAAAAGACTGGGAAACCGCTCATTCTCCCTCTTTTCAGCAGAGTAAACCAGCAGAGCTTGGCAGAAAGGAATGTCAGGTGGTGTCTTATTGATTCATTTTTTTCCCCCAATCAGTTAGTGCTGGCTGGAAATGTTGCTTCAAGATTTACATTTTTGTTTTCATAAATGGTTCTTTTTGCTGTTCCATCTTATCAAAATAACTGGTATACTTTATCTACAGTTTTTGCCATAGATTTTATCCCATTTTAGGTTACTAACAGTTCCATGGGCATGTACAAACTGGAACTCGGGTCTCCTTAGCGTGGCATTATAACCCTTACCTAACACTGGCTCTCATCTTAATCTGGAATTGAATTATTTATGCCACATACCAGCTGAAGCTTTTCTACACATCACTTCCCTGCTAGGAAACATTTCAGCTACTCAATGTCTGCATTGACCTGCTCCTTAAAAGGCCTAATACAATAGGAGCAGCCCTATTTTTTAGAGAGACAGTTGCTTGTTATTGCTTCTTATTTTTTAGAGAGCCAGCGTGGTGTAGTGGTTAAAAGCGGGGTTTGGAGCAGTGGAGTCTGATCTGGAGAACCGGGTTTGATTCCCCGGTAGACGCTGATCTGGCAAACTGGATTTGTTTCCCCACTCCTCCACAAGAAGCCAGCAGGGTGACCTTGGGCTAGTCACAGTTCTCTCTGAACTCTCAGTCCTACCTACCTCACAAGGTGTCTTTTGTGGGGGGGCGGGGAGGGGAAGGTGATTGTAAACTGGCTTGATTCTTCCTTAAATGGTAGAGAAAGTTGGCATATAAAAACCAACTCTTCCTCCTCCTCCTCCTCCTCCTCTTTTTATTTATTGAAATGCCCTGCCCCTAAATGACATAAAAGTACGGATATTAAAATACACAGTTTGCACTCTGCCTAACAACCTCATTTTAACCATGCTTAAAGATTGACAGGAAAAAACGTCAAAACCTTTAAAGCTATTGTGTGCCATTAAAAAAATAATAAACTTCAAATTAAGCCGAGAGCCACTATGCAACAACCATAGATAGAAGTTTAGGCAGGAAAGCAGAGTTCAGATCCCTTCTTAACTATGCTTTTTCTACCATGGGGGGTGGGAATAGAGGTTTGAAAAGTGTCGGTTACTTTAAAATGCACACCAACAAGCTTGTTTTTTTAATTTATTTTTGAATGGCATCTAATGAACACAAAAGGACTTTTTTTTCTCCAGGTAGTTGGTAACCCTACTAAATGTTGATTTGAATCGTGAAGTATCTCCAAAGAAGTTACATGAAGCTATAGGCAATCTGTTGTCAACCATCATTTCTTAAACTGCTTAATAAACAACTTCTCCTTTAAAGTACATGCATATTTTTATTTTAAGCTTGTAGATACTTAATTATTCGTAAACCACCTCTTCCTCCAAAGACTTAAGATGGCAGAGACACAAACACAATTTGCAAATAAAACAGTACTGATCATTCCACAAATATAGGCATAAAATCATAAACCAGCCAAAGGCTGTAATCCTAAAAATGCTTTCCTGGGAGTAGGCCCCGTTATTTCTGAGCAGACCTGCTTAGGGTTGATCCCATAGACACGCAACTATCCCCCTCGTACACAGATGAGAATACCTCTCAGCCAAATTTCAAGTAATGCCCTTCAAACAAAATATATTTGCTGGCTTATAGGGAGAGGACATGCCATCTGCACCTCTTCAGGTAAATTGGAGCGTTGGGCCAGCAACCGAAAATTTGTTTCTCAAACTGAAGAGCGGAATAATCTATGGAAGGTACAGAGAGGATGAGGTATTGGAAGGAGCGCCATTCCCAAATTGTACCAGTCAAACACAGGATGGCTAATATGATTTATTTAAAGCCAACCTTGGCCTGAAGCAATGTTTGATTTTTTTAATGGAGCTTGAAGGCAAACACCCAACAACTCCCTATAAAAGCCCTGTGAGACTGCAGGTTTGAGTTTGAATAGCCCTGGTTAAGGATCTCTGGAACGTACCTCCCCCCCCCCCTACTGAGTATGTGTCTGCTGATTTTAGAAACAGGCACAAATCGAGTCCTACAGCACTGAGGCAGCCCCCTCCCCATTTTGTAGGAGATGAGCTATCAGGAGAATAGGAGTGGAGGAAAGCAGGAGCAGAGGAATTTTGAAAGCCTTTGAATTTCAAAATAATCAACTGCATTTTCTTAGCTGTCCACTAGATGGGGTCGCTTGTACAGGCTTGATTTGTTTCTGTGCTTTAAGAAGCAATGTGTTGAAAGGGGGAGAAAAGACTTTATGGTCATTTTGTGATTAAAAGTAAATGGGGAAGCTGCATTCAGGGTTACTTTCTTTCCCTGTTGTGTAAATATTACATATGCAAGCTTGATCTAAATTAAGAACCCTTAACTTGCAAGTCTCCATATCAGACTCAACACACCATCCACACTGTGGCAGCCCAAATTATAGCTATGTGTCAGCCCACTTGGACCAGATTTTTTTTTAAAGTGATTCTCAAGCACCTATATCTGGTAGGCATGTTTGCAAGTTAATAATCATAATAAGATTTATTGTGATCTTTGACCAGTGTAACCAGAGTTAACAAGAGTTCCAGATTTAAAACATCATTAAAACAATGATTCAATACAACAGAAGAGTAGGGGTAGCAACTTGATCATTTAAACTAATCTTATGAGTCTACAGCATTACATCGGCTTTACTGTCGTTTCCCTGAGTCTTGCACATCCCGAGGCCAAATTTAGCAACTTGTCTAGATACCCAGTGATTTTTATCAGACAATAGGATTTCCAATTTAATTTCGTCGGATTTGCCAAGAAATCCATTTAACACAGGTTGAAGATATCTTAATCTGGTCTCGTTGTGAGGGGGCCTCTCAGAATCATATGCTCAGTTGTTTCCACCTCCCGCAACGAACATGAACATAATCTTTCTGGGTATGGAATCTTTTAAAATCGCCCTTCCAATACGGCAGAAGGAAGTGCCACGCACCTTGCCAGAGTAAATGCTCTTCTGCTGCTGTTAGAATCTATTTTAGTTAAATAGACTGCCAGAGCGACCATATATTTTCTGCTCGACTGGCAATTAAAATTTTGAACTCTGGAAAGGTCTGCTTGGTGCTCAATATCTTCAACTCTGTCGGATTATGTCTTTCCAACAATCATACCCACTTTTCATCAGTGCCTGAGGGGATAAACCCAGGGTAATAATTCTTTCACCAATAGTCCTCAGCCAATTTGCTTGGAATTTATCTTGGAATGTCAAGGGGGAAAGCCCTTGAGAGTTCAATATTCCTTTCAACCCTAGCTGGATGGATGTGAGTTACTTTTATTACTTTTATTATTGTTACGGTCTTTGACCAGTAAACTGCATATTCACCTATATAAAACATTCAAGTGAAGAAAAAAACAATTTTTGATAGGGCAACATCAGAAGACTAATTCATGATGATAGTAAGACTGCTCTACCACTTGTACAATTCCAACGACAATGAAGTCTATAAATAAATCTAAAAAAGCTAAAATAAAATACAGTAAAAATATGAATATAAAAATTGAGATTTAAATTCATTTAATATTTTTCCCATTGTACTTGCAGCGAACATTATATATACAAAAGCACACAACTTAGCAACATTATTTATGACCTGTGGATTTTAATCAGAGAGGAATTTTTCAAGTTGAGTTTTTTCAGAACAACCAGGGATTTTCTTTGGTAGAGGGTAAATAACCTTCGTTCACGTTCTGTTGTATAAAGGACAACGAGAAAAAAACATGTTCTCAAGTCTCTACCTCCCCAAGTATACATGAACTCTTTCCAAGAAGTGGATCTTTTGTACCTGCCTTCTAAGACTGCTGATGGCCAGGCAGAGCATCTGGCTAGCATTATGTCAGGCACCGGCCTGTTGTTCAGGGGCTTGGCAGGTGCTAGTCCCAAGGTCGCTGTGTTGTGGTACATCATCTGTATTGTCATGTCTGTACTCTGTTCTATTCTGGAAACTGGGACCTGGGAAGAAGGGGCTTATCTGAGTTGCCGTGGCAACCAAGAGCAGTTCCGAAAGTTTGCTATTATATTTCCTGCACCCTCAGTAGTTTCCCATTAGACTCGTTGCTTTTTCCAAGTCATATTCTGCCATTCACTGTGCTTATTTCTCAATAAATCAACTTCTTATGGAACACCCGCCTAAGAGTCGCTTTGCGGGATTTAGCTGGTGAACCCAGAGGTGGCACGTTAATGCTCTTCTGTATGTGTTTACTTCAAGGAGCGAAAGGTAAGAAACCAGTGCCAGTGTGTATATATGTGTATATGCAAATATTAAAGTCTTAAAAGCAGTAACAATGTATACAATAAAGCAAGCAAGTTTTACATACTATTTAGTTTTAAAATCCAATACTTTAAATATTACAGTTTAAGAAGTCTGATTTAGTTAAAAGAATCTGATTCACACTATCTAGAATAATATATAAGTAAATCCATACATACCCAAAGCCAATCTCTTCTGAGAGTCTCTTCGTCCAAAGACTTAGAGAGATCTAAAGTTCTAGTCTTTCTCTGCCTATATTTATACTGTCCAAATCACCTTGTGTTGGTTTGGGATTTAATTTTCTGTTGGAATTTATTTTACTGCACATGCTCTGTAGCTTCCCATTGCTATTTTCTAGACAGTCAGTTTTGGGTCTTGTTTTATCTCCATTATGACTAATTTTACCAGCATTGTCATATTCTAAAGAACATGATAAAAATGAATATATTCATAACTTTCTACTATCATTCTTTAAACCCAATAAAACATTATATTACATCATTAGGTAACAGTTAGCAAAATTACCACCGGATAAAAATGCAGCCAGAGGAAAAAATCCCCAGAGTACAAGGATAAAGGCCATAGGAAAAAATATTTCTGAAAGGAGTCATCCAAGGACAAAGACAAACAAGAGTTCTGGCACATAAGTCCTTGGCAAAAGAATGTCCAGGCTTGTTCACTTTTAAATGAAAGACAAGCCTCTGCAGTGTTTTTATGAAAAGTTGGGTTTTACATTGACTAATTCTGCACATGTACAACACTAATACAGCAGTTCATATGTCCTAATGTGTCAAAGCCTGTAACACTCCTTGTGTGTTGTAAGATCCTTGTAAGTCTGCATGGCAGAACTTCCTTAGGCCAAAGGTCACAGCTGAAAGTGCAGAAAGCAATCCAAGGAAGTTTTGGTTTAATGACAGTCTGCTAGGCCCAAACTGTGGGGAGGTAGTTGTGAATTTCCTGCCTTGTGCAGAGGGTTGGACTAGATGAACCTGGTGGTCCCTTCCAACTCTATGATTCTATGACTCACATTTCATGAAAAAAACAATCCTGTGAACCCCAAACTACCTGCCTCTTTTATTGTTCTGGCCTTACTCTGGACAGAAGAAGGCAATCTGCCATCAGATGCTATTGGAAGGATCAGTCACTCCTGACAGACATGCAGCAAAATTACTTAACCTTTAAATGAGACTGCCTGTGGCATCTCTGTGTGCTTCACAGGTCTGAACTCACCTTTTTCTATCAGACACATTCAGAACAAAGCAACTCAGACACAGGTAATATGTCTTAATAGTTCCCTGTGCAAGCACCGGGGCATTACTGACCCATGGGGTGACATCACATCCCGACGTTTACTAGGCAGACTAGGTTTACGTGGTGGTTTGCCATCGCCTTCCCCGGTCATCTACACTTTACCCCCAGCAAGTTGGGTACTCATTTTACTGACCTTGGAAGGATGGAAGGCTGAGTCAACCTTGAGCCGGCTACCTGAAACCATCAAACTCAGCAGGGCTTTGACTACAGTACCGCAGCTTACCATTCTGAGCCACGGGGCATTTATTAATTAGTATATAGTTAGTTTGGGGCTTTTTATGATCTGGTTTTGTGGTGCATGTGAAGTAAGGTTGCCAAAAGGCCTGGAGAAAATTGTTGTGTCCCTTTAATAGAGGCTTAACTGGATGGTATTTACCGGGGGATGTTATTTATATCCATTCTATGAAAAGCTTCACTATTAAAGGGACATTATATTTTTCTCCAGGCTAGCTGGCAACCTTACTGGGAAGGGAGGAATGCAGTTGGGTGTGTCATGCAACTTGTTTTCATATGATACCTGGGTTGAGTCTGGCAGGAGCCTAGACAAGTTCCTGTCAGCCGTGGTAGGGCCATGCATTTATAGGCTGGCCAGGCTTTGAATTCTAGAAAATCCAGCTTTTAATTAATAATACTGTTGCCTTCTCCAGCAAGCATCACTTTAGCATTGCCCATATGGTTACCACCAACCTGGAGTTCTCCAAGAATTAGAACTGGTCTTTAGACTACAGGAATAAGTTCCTAGGGTTCCTAGACTCCCACAAGGGGCAGGGGATTCCCCACTTTGGGATCCACTCACCCCCGCCTGCAGTGCCATTCAGCCAACAAACGGGGGCACTTACCAGCAGCAAACTGAGGCCTAGGCCTTTGTTGCTGGCAATGCATTTACATCCCTTCTGGCTTGCACTGGAAGTGATGTCATCACATCACCAGTGACGCATGGATGGATGCTGTGGCATTTGGGCAAAACTCTGTGGTAAAACTGGCTTCCAACATAGAGTTTTTGCTCAAATACCAGAGCGTCCCCATGTCACTGATGACGTGATGACATCACTTTTGGTGCGTGCCAGAAGTGACGTTGACATGTCACTAGCAACAGAGGCCTGGGCCTCAGTTTGCTGCTGGTAAGTTCCCCCGAAGAAAACGGCTGCTTTGGAGCATGGACTCCATAGCATTACACCATGCTGAGGTCCATCCTTGCCCCAAACCCTGCCTTCTCCAGGCTCTACCCACCCATTCCCAAATCTCTATGAATTTCCCAACCTGGAGTTGGCAGCTTTGGAGGGAAGACTTACAGCATAAGAGAAACAGATGTCCTAGTGACATTACAGCCCTGCAGAGGTCTAAGAAAACCAGAAGTGGCACCACACCTCTCTAGAAATCACCAAAACTCAATGGTAGAGCTTTTGGTGATTCCTGGAGAGGACTGACATCACTTCTGGGGGGTGGGGGACAGAGTTTCCAGTGATTCCTAGAGAGGTGTCATGCCACTTCTGGGCTTTCTCTGGAGGTAACACCATACCATCAGCCCAGTGGCTGTGCCCTGCAACCCTATCTTTACCACAGGGATCTGAGGAATTTCTAGAGCTTCATCTTGTGGCCATGACATCATTTTTGGGTTTTTGGAAGAAATGAATTGGGCAACCCCAAGGGAAGGGAATGCTCTGTTACGACCCCACAACTGTAGAATGCCCTCCCCACAAACAATCAACTGGCACCAAATCTAATGACTGTGGCAATAGGTAAATAAACATCTTTTGACCCAGACTTTTTTTTTAAGTTCTGTGTTGCTTTGATCCTGAGTTTTTGTGTGGGAGGGGAAGGGGGCTTGGTTTTCTTATCGCGGAGTACAGTGTGTTTACCAGTTGGTCCAAATCACTTCACCAGACTTCAGCTACTATAAAAGTGCTTAGTTTATTTACAGTGCATAAAATGTCCAGTATACACTTCCAGTCATTATATTTCTCCAACAGAGCCTCCGGCTCGGTTCTCAGCATAACACCCCAACACTGAGCCCTAGAGGCCACTCACTTATATACATATCACAAGTGCCCACCTGTTTTTGGAAACACTCTCTGGAAAAGGGCCACAAAGATCTAAATGCACGAGTTGTAAAGGTCTATTCGTCACTCTGTTGCTCTGTTTAGACACAGGGTGCCTTCTGCTTTTAACTGATATGCAGACAGTGCAGTCCAGAAACTTACTGCATTTATTCACCTTTACATCCTCCTCCCCTAGCAAGCTTAGGGTTTTCTGGAGTATTTGCCAGTTTGCATGTCCCATTTTTCTGTGTAGCAAATTAATGCAATTGGGGTGTGGATTTTCATTTACAGCCCCAACTGTGCCTGTGGCTTTCTTAGCCCCTCTGGCTACCACATACACATCTTGCTGTAACCTCCCACTCAATAATGTAGCTCCTTCTTTGCCCACCTGGCAGGAGTTCCCTACAAAGTTTACTTTAAAATCAGCTTTCCCCAATGCTGACAAGCTTAACAGATTATTCTCTAAGGATGGGACATACAGCACACCTTGGAATGTGTGATTTAACTCGGGAAAAACAGACTTCCCTCACACTTTACCTCCAATTGCTTCCCGTCTGCCAGACTCACATGAGCTCTGGAAGACTGCTTCTGGTTTGTTAACAATTCAACCTTATTAATAACTATTTTACTGGCACCAGAGTCCAATAACCATAACTCCTCACCACCTCCAGTCTCTGCCAACACCACGGCCATGTGTGTAGCTCCCTGGAACTGTCTCTCAAGCTGCTTCTTCTGCTGCTGCTGCTGAGGACAGTCTCTCTTTAGGTGACGTGTGCTCCCACAGGAAAAACATTTCCTCACAAACAGAGCACATTTCTCTGCTTCTTGCTTGAAGCTCTGCTTCTGCCTTCCGTAGCTCCCACGTGCTTGCATCCATCAGCTCTGCGCTGAGTAGACCTCTTGCCCGTCTCTGGGTTGGTTCCACTGCTCAGCTGAAGCCATCGACGTGGGCTGTATGCGGTCTCTCTGCCTGGGCTGGAATTCACGCTGCGGGGCTGTTGTCACGGAAGAAGGACGAGTCGCTGCTTTTTCCATGGGATGAGGCATTCTCTCCTTGGCTGAGGTCATCTGATTCCTCCCCTCCTGCCGGCGTTCTTCATCTTCCAGGATCCTCCCGCTGACATACTCAAATGTTAATTGTGCTGAAGACATGCATTCCAACGCTGTTATCAGCATATCAAATCCTGCATCCAAAGACCCGAGCAAAATATGCACCCGGTCTTCTGCTGAGTAATTTTTTCCTCTCCGCTCCAGCTGTCTAAACAACACAGCTAATGCCCTGAGGTGCTCCAAAGCAGACGTGCTTGTTGATTTATGGCACCTATAAAGCTTCCTGGTCAAAGCCAATATAGTGCCTGCTGAGTCTCTTTGAAAAACGGCTTGTAAAGCTTCCCAAGCTGTTTTTGCTTCCTGCTTGCTCGCCACGTACTCGAGCTGGCTATCACCAACAGACAAAATGATATTAGCGAGGGCTTTCTTATCGTTTTCCCTCTCCGCCGCAGTTGTTGGAGCTGTTTCAACTGCCTCCCACAGGCCTTCCTGCTTTAAGTATTGCTCAATCCTCACCGACCACACACTGTAGTTCTCTGAGTTGAATTTCTCCACGGGGATGAGCGACTGTGCCATTTTCCTTGCTCAGTTACTGCACCAGTAGCCTCTGGAAGTCTTGGACACTGAAGAGCTGCTACCACACTGCGGTACAGCAGTTCCGGCTGGGCCCATAACCCTATTGCGGAGTACAGTGTGTTTACCAGTTGGTCCAAATCACTTCACCAGACTTCAGCTACTATAAAAGTGCTTAGTTTATTTACAGTGCATAAAATGTCCAGTATACACTTCCAGTCATTATATTTCTCCAACAGAGCCTCCGGCTCGCTTCTCAGCATAACACCCCAACACTGAGCCCTAGAGGCCACTCACTTATATACATATCACCACCAGATACTAATCAGGCCACCTGCTGTTACACCCACAGCGTTGCATCATGCTCCCGGCCATATCTGGTTTATTCCAGTTTACGCTGCTGCTCCCAGGCCATTGACCACCTGTTGCATCAGCCCAAATCCTCCTGATCTGACAGGTACTGACAGCTCTGACTGACCAGCTGTCTGTCATAATATTATAGCATGCTTGTATTTCTGACATTTCTAACAGTTTTCTAATGATTTTATGCCAGCTATATTCATTTGCAGTGGCTTGACCTGCCAAGCAGTTTTGACATTTAAACTTGCTTATACTATTAATCAATTTTAATTGGTTTGTAGGAGAATGCTGCTAATTAACTTTTAAGGAAATTGTTGTTGACTAATTTTGTTTTGTTTTTCACTCTGCCAATGCTATGTTCATGTTCGAATATTTGAAGATACACAATTATTGTGTTTTCATTTTGTGTGTACATTATTAACAACCTAGGTAATTAATAATAGATCGAAAGTGTGGAATGTTCATTTTTTATTTTCTACTGTATTGTTATTTTGCAAATGAGAGAGTCAGGAACGACATTTTTTTGTCACCTTGTCAATTCATATCTCCCCATACTGGGAGATTCTGTCGGGCAGCTAGGGTTCAATTGAATGCTGCCGAGCACAAAAGGAGCCCCCTCCCCATGCCCTCTGGCTGTACAACCAATAAGCTTAGGTGAACTCCTTTCATCAACAGATGCCTCACAGTTTAAAAAAAATCAGAGACAGGTAGGCTTGCCAACCTCCAGGTAGTAGCTGGAGATCTCCTGCTATTACAACTGATCTCCAGCCGATAGAGATCAGTTCCCCTGGAGAAAATGGCCAGTTTGGCAATTGGACTCTATGGCATTGAAGTCCCTCCCCAAACCCCACCCTCCTCAGGCTCCACCCAAAAAGCTGATGTGCGCCCGGCCGGAAAGAGAGAGAGAGAGGGAAATCCTCGTGTGTGTGTGTGTGGGGGGGGTGCTTGTGCACATTCACTCCTTTCTGTGACTACAGGGGGCGTATTTTTTGGGGTACAGATCCCAAACTTTCAGCAGAGATTCAGACAAGCCTTCTTAAGAGACCACCCAAGTTTTGTAAACATTGGGTCAGGGGGTCTCGAGATATGGGCTCCACCCCTTTTTCTTTCCATGGCTGCAGGGGATGCATGTTTGGGGGTACAGACCCCAAACTTTCAGTGGAGCTTCAGATGAGCCTTCTTAAGATACCCCCCAAGTTTTGTAAACATTGGGTCAGGGGGTCTCGAGATATGGGCTCCACCCCTTTTCCCTCCCCCCTTTTCCATTTACGTGGCTGCAGGGTGTGCTTTTTTGGGGATACAGCCCCCAAACTTTCAGCATAGCTTCAGACAATCCTTCTTAAGATACCACCCAAGTTTTGTAAAGATGGGTTCAGTGGGGGCAGAAATATCGGCTCCCCCCTTTTCTCTTTCCGTGGCTGCAGGGGGCGCATTTTTTGGGGTGCAGATCCCAAACTTTGAGCGGAGCTTCAGACAAGCCTTCTTAAGAGACCACCCAGGTTTTGTAAACATTGGGTCAGGGGGTCCCGAGATATGGGCTTCCTCTTTCCCCTTTTCCCTATTGGGATGAATGGGATCCTGTATGCATCTCCAGAGCAAAACGTCCCGTGCCTAAATGGAATCATCTTGGATTACCCAGTCCTCCCCAGCCCCTCCTGATGGAACAGAAGACAGCCACAGTAAGACCCCTTTGGGGGCTTTAATCTATAATTTTTCTCCTGTATGTGTGTGTGTGTGTGGGAGGGGAAGCAGAGTCTGTGTGTGTGTGGGGAGGGAGCAGTTTCTGTGGGGGGGGAAAGCCAAAGGGGGCTTTTGCCGGTTCTGCCTGGGGTGTGTGTTCCCCGTCGAGTCTCTCTCTCCCTGGTTTGAGGGGGGGTTTCAGTTGTGTGTCTTCAGGTTTTCCCTCATTCATAAGAGCGGTTAGGTCTATTTGGATGCTTGCTCAAAACTGGTTTTCAAATGGTGACTTAAAGAATGCATTTGGAGTCCCATGCAAAAGGGGAAATTCCACCCCTCCTGCTCATTATTCATAGCTAGCTGCCTCTGTCCCTTTCCATGGTTTGCAAACTTCCAGGTGTCAGGTGTTGCTTTGCACAGTTGCAAAGGTGTTGCTGTCGTGTTGCTTTGCAGTTGTGTTGCAATGCTTTGCAAACTTCTCAGCTGTTTGTTGGGGCTGGGAGCTTTGTGCGTGGGCGGCAAGCTCTGCTCAGAGGTGCACATTAAGGGTGGGGGGGACCCCTTTGGGGGCCCATATCTTATCCCCCCCTGACCCAATCTTTACAAAACTTGGGGGATCTTTCAAGAAACGTCCTTTGAAGTTCTGCTGAAAGTTTGGGATTTCTACCCCCAAAAATGCCCCCCCAGAGCCGCGGAAAGGCGCGGTTGTGTTTTTAATGGCTTTATTCGGCCGAATTTTTTCCCAAACTTTGAATTCCCGCTGAATTGCACGGACCCAAAGCGGGGGAGTTCGGACTTAGGCATATCCCTAATCTAAACGGGCCGAATTCAGCCAAATCTGAACTATACCGAATTTTTTTTAATTCAACAGCCCTAGTTCCTCCATCACGACGCCCGCTTGTGCCGACCACTGACCGATTCCAACGATTCCAGAGTGGAGCCTGTCTCGTCTGCGGGGCGATGGACCACTTTGCAGCAGCTTGCCTGTCATGGCCTGGACGCTCAGACCTGAACCCCCGTTTGGACAGCTCGGCCCAAGCTGGAGGCGGAGGAAGGCGAAGAAGCGCAGCTGCCGGACGGGGTGCCGCCACCAGACGCAAGGCTCCCCCTGCACTCAATCTCGGCGTGGAAACGCCCGCGGCAAGTAGCCCCACCACCTCAATAATTGGCCCCACAGGGCCCCGGATTACAAATGCCGTAGCTCCGGGTGAGGACCACTCCCCTTCATCGGAAGAGGAAGGAACCTGGGGAAATGCAGCGCTGAGACTTTTTAGACAAAAACCTAGCACGAGGATTCATTTGACCATCCTCTGCACCAAATTGCGCCCCTGCCTTTTTCGTGCGCAAGAAGACAAGTGATCTGCATTTGTGTATAGACTTTCGTAAACTCAATGCAGTCACCCAAACTAATGCCTACCCTATCCCCCTAATTTCAGATCTGTTAAGCCAGTTGAAGGAGGGGCGTATCTTCACTAAGTTGGATCTGGTTGAAGCATATTATCGTGTGAGAATCCGAGGAGACGAACTATTGTCTGCATTTTCCAGCTGCTTTGGGATGTTTGAGTACTTGGTGATGCCCTTTGGATTAAAAGGCATTCCGGGAGTTTTCATGCAAATTGATTAATGAAATACTCCATGACCTGTTGTTCAAGGGAGTGGTGGTTTACTTAGATGACATCCTCATTTACTCCAAGACATACAAGGAGCATGTTACCATGGTTAGAGAAGTGCTCCAACTCCTCAGAAAAAATCAACTCTATGCTAAAGTGTCTAAATGTGAGTTTCATTGGGACCAATTAACTTTCCTTGGTTACATAATTTCGCACCAAGGACTGGCCATGGATCCTGAAAAGGTGCGAGCCGTGGTGGACTGGAAACCACCTTCCACCCATAAGCAAGTACAGCAATTCTTGGGGTTCGCAAATTTCTACAGGGGGTTCTTCAACAACTTTGCTCAAATTGTGTTGCCTTTCACCCATCTTAAGACCAAGGGGAAGGGGAATGCGGCTTCTCAGCCGGGCATGCGGGTGGAATGGACACTGGAGTGTCAAAGCCCTTTTGAGACTCTTAAACGGTTATTTACAACAGAACCCGTGCTGAAGCATCCGGATTGCGAGTGGCCATTCGTCGTTCAGGTAGATGCTTCCGAGGTAGCCATGGGGGGGTCCCTCTTGCAGCAGGGGGAAGACGGTCAGCTGCACCCCTGTGCTTATTTTTCTAAGATGTTTTCCCAATCCCAGCTGAACTGGCCCATTTGGGAAAAAGAGGCCGCCATGGCAAAGCATGCTTTAATGGTGTAGAGAAATTTTCTAGAGGGGGCAGACACCCTCTTTGAGGTATGTACCAATCACAAGAACTTGGAAGCCTTAATGGGGGGATTAGCTGTGGGGGGGAATGCTTCAGCAGCAGTAGCAGCCATAGCAAGGTCTATGTTTAGGGTTGCCAGCTCCGGGTTGGGAAATACCTGGAGATTTTGGGGGTGGAGTCTGAGGAGGGTGAGGTTTGGAGAGGAAGGGACTTTAATGCCATCGAGTCCAATGGCCAAAGCTACCCTGAACATCTCGGAATTCTACCTCCAAAAATACCTCCCCCAGAGCTCATTAAAAAAATCACATAGGGAAAAGCCTGGGGAAAGCCAAAGCCGAAAAAAGCCGAATATTCAGCAATCAGCTATCTGGCTTTGGCTATATTCCCAGTTTTAATATTTGAGTTAAATTAAACCTGAAAGAAGCTGAAAAAGCCTTTTTCTGGTTTATTTTTGGTTCGGGTTTATCAATATGCACAGCCCTATTTCTAACTCCTACAAGTAAAGAAACACTGTGTAAAAGAAAGAAGCTTAAGTTTAAGAAAGTGTAAAAGAAACTTAAGTTTAAGAAACAAATCAGAGACTGTTTGTTTATGAAACAAATCATTTCATTCTGTTCAAATTCCTCCCCCCTTTCCTGTCTGGTTTTAGGAGGTATGTAGTGGCTGATCAGTTATTTCTATAGTAACGGATTATTAAATCACTGAGGTTCCCATAGCTCAAAGTTTAAGTAAACCTACACTTTATTAGATTTCTCATTCTTCTATCCCTCTAATTTTGTACATTTTCTGATGCACAACAAAACCCATAACCAGTGAACAGAAAAGCATATCTACCAGAGACAGCAATGCCTTTATAACAACTTTACAAAAGACAACGGCAGTAGTCTCTAGCTTAATATAATTTCATAACACTTAGAAGGCAACAGATCTCTATTTTCCCAAGCAGTTCATATATTCCACAGCACTGCTAATAGACCACCCCCCTACACTCATACTCAAACACCAGTCTCCCTCCCCTGCATATATTCCACATAAACTCTTCTGACCCTGATGGCCTGTAAGTATCTTTAATATCTTGTAAGATTGTTGGTCTTTTGAACAATGGCCATCTATAAAGCTTTTGTGAGAATCAAGGAACTGGGGCAGTCTTTGTCTCTCTATAGAGCCAGATCAGTCACAATATTGTTTCCCAAACAAAAATTAGAATAATTTTTATGAAAATAAATATGGGGTCGATGCTCATGAAATTACTACTTGTTCTTGTTAGCTGCCAGTCTTACTAATCCACTGCCGTATTCTTTTTGGTGGTTCGGTCCTTTCATTTCTCCCTAAACCTGGATGTGTCTCTGATATATCTATTGGGAACTGACAGATGCATAAGGGGTTGTTCAGTGCCTGATGAAACACGCTCTTGTATAGGGAAAAATATTTTCACTTTTCATAGGTTGCACAGATTCTTCCTTTGTGAGAACACTCTTCAGTTGCCATGTAGACTTGAGTTGTGCTTCACTTTGAAATGTAGTATCTGTGGTGACCTGGTTTGGAGTTGAAATACAGAGAGACCACAATATCCTTGGTTAACTGCGAGGCTACCGGCCAACTCTTTAAGTTTTCCCAGCAAAAGTAAAAGTGATTCAAAGGTAGCTTTCCTAGTGAGAAAACAGCAGTGGAGGAAAGGGTTAAAGTTGCCCTGTTTCCCCATACCTGCAGTAGCAAAATAAAGAAATGTTAACACAGAAGAAACCACCTGGAGTAGCTGAGCCACAGAGGTTGTGTGAAAAGGAAGAGGAAATGGTATATTTCAGCCCACTGAATTCACCAAACAATGCAATACCTGAAATCTGACATATTTGCACTGCTTATCTTGCACAGGTACAGACCTAAAGATTGAACCAGTTCTTTGGGTTTTTAAAAATAATCTCTTATTTTAAAAACAAAGATTTTTCTGAAAAAAATATGTTTGCTGTTTGCTGAAAAAAAATGAAAATAAAATAACAGAGATGATGGAGAAACCCAAGAACAATGCAGAGCACAAGAAATAATTCCATACCTGTTTTTATGAAGTTAAATTCATCTCCCCAAGGCTTTTTATACAGTTTCTAAAGTATTATTTCCCTAACCAATCTATTTCTAGTTATTAAGATATTTCTTTTTGAGGGGCTAGCCTGACCCTTCTTTTTAAAACTATGTACTTTCTCTCTTTGGATTATTAATACACTTAACATTTCTGAAGATTAATTGAAGCGTCTCCCATGGCTAAAAATAACCATCTATCAATGAAGACTCATCTAATTACTTTGATCCAGGCCACCAACATGATGTACAGCCCTGTCTATTGTAAAGCTGCAGTCATCGGATGGGTTTCTCTGACATAAATAAGCCATTTGTTTCACGAAATAAACCAACAAGCCATAGGAGATTTTATATATATAAAGTTGGTTCCAACTTTAAGTTTGCCTTTTGTATCAGTGTGTCCTGCTTTAATTTCCTCATCCCTCTTTGTTGAGTTAAAACCCTTCCTCTATTTTAAGTCTCCTTTACTTATGGTCATAGGTAATTGGAGGGTCTGGGAGTTCTGTTTGAATTTTGCTTTATGTTAGGAAGTGGAGGCCATTGGGCTGGAGACACTACTGCTTTTTTTTTTGTCACCCCCACCTTCATCAACCAACCCAGGACCCATAATTTCTTCCCTCAACTGGGGCTGGTGGGTAGGGTTACCAACCTCCAGGTGGTGACAACGTAAAGAAACAGCACCCAAGTATAAATAACAAATACAAAATTGTATTAACAATATGTAACAATAACAACACCAAAACATAAACAACATAGACATACAAAACACCTACAAGCAAAAATCTGGCGGGGGGAAACACCAAAGTGTAAAGCCCTGTGTTTCGCCCTGGCAACAGTCACAGGCAAATTAGAAAAATCAGTCATGTGAATACATTGACATGAATAAACATGAAAGTTGCCACTGAGAAGTGTCCAGGTGCGAAGATATGTAGACTACCGGGCCACCGGACCACCGGGAAAGTAAATCGAACCACCAGATAATCAGAACATGTTGTCTAGATCGTTTTGGACATGTTTCGCTATGGGCTTCATCAGCCATGAGGGCATGTAATATTCAATAACTAGTCCATAGTAGGCAAATGTCTAGGGTGACTCACAGCCCATTTCTGAGCTGACGGCGTAAGGGAATCGGCTTAGGAAGAGGTGCCGCATCAGCTTTTTTTGTTGTTTAACTGGGGCCTTTTACCCTATAGGGAACAGCGAGGCTGTGTCTGCTAAAAAGCAGGTGCAGCACCGCCGTTCCCTGCGCCGGCGTACCAGGCCGAACCGGGATAAGGAGCCACCTAACCTGCGGCTCCTCCTCCCGGCACGCACCCGGAATGCCCCCCTGCGCCGGCGCGGCCACTGTACACCATGGCCTGTGCCACGGAGAGGCTGCACCAGCAGAGGGGCTCGGCTTGGCTCTGCAGCACTTGGGTGCCGGCGAAGCCACCCTCTCCTCCAGCGTACGAGCGTGTAATCTCGTGATTATATGCACTTATGCTGGCAGCGGGGTCAAGCCGCCTCCTAAGAGGTTTCAACCTGAAACCTCTGGAATGGGCTGCTAGGGCTAGTCACAGCTCTCTTATCGCTCTCTCAACCCCACCTACCTCACTGGGTGACTGTTGTGGGGAGGGTAAAGGAAGGTGATTGTAAGCCGGTTTGAGTCTCCCTCAATGGGTAGAGAAAGTTGGCATATAAAAACCAACTCTTCTTCTTCTTCTCTCTACTTAGCCTCTAGTTGTCTAGCCTAGTAGTCAGCAGGTAAACATTCACAATTTGTGTGTGTGCCTTCAACTCACAACTGACTTATGGTGACCTCATAGGGTTTTCTAGGCAAGAGGCGAACAGAGGTGGTTTGCTATAGTCTGGCTCTGCGTGGGCTGAGAGTTTTCTGAGAGAACTGTAACTGACCCAAGGTCACCCAGCAGGCTTCATGTGGAGGAGGGGGGAATTGAACTTGAATTAACCACCATGCTGGCTCTCCCACCACAATGCCCTATGTCAATGGTTAAGTATTGTCCTACCCCCCCCCCCTGAGTTTTCCAAAACCAACAGACTGTGCATAGAGGCAAGAGATGATTTATGCATAAATAACCGTTTTTGAAACATACATAAAAATGTCTAGACACATCATGGTAAGAAAATGGAGAAACTGTCTGCTTCCTGATTAAACTTTCTCTGCAAGAGATACCCTTGCAGTTAACAGAGTTCATTTACTTAATTGTTGCTTTTTGCTATTCAAGTCTTGTAAAGCAGTTCTTGACAGTTACCCCTTTTAAAGAAAATTACCCACCAAGTTACACACCATGTTCTTCAACTTCAAGTAGAGTACTGAAATAGGATACTCTTGAATTACACGCATAAATAAAAAATGCCCTTCAGGTTCTCCTAGTATTTTTGTTACTATAGTAACCCTAAAGCTTGTGAGACATGAGGATTTTGGTCTGACAGCTGCAAATCTTAGGGCATACCAGTATGACAACAAGTTTTAAAATACAACTGGACATATAATTGTTCACATGAAGGCCTTTTATGAAATATCCAGTCACATTTATCTCTGAATAGTTTCCCTTTCAGATAGAGACATTCTGAATTCTAGGATTCTTCAAATATTTTAATTCAGATGGCTTACAAGTATTCCAAACTAGGGGCGTGCATTTGGATTTGCCCAACTGAAAAAAAAAAAGGTTTCACCTTTATCCTGTGTTTTTTCCGGCCGGAAAAAGCAGCAATCTTCCATTAGAAACAATAGAAAACTTAATTGGAAAGATGGGGCACCCCTTTGGGTTCCCATAGAATTGGACCCCCTGATCCAAACTCCACCAAACTTGGGGGGGGGTTTTCCTAAGGATAGTCACCTGCAGCTATGCAAATTTGGTGCCTCTTTCTTGAAAAAGACCCCCCCCGAGCCCCCCAAAATTCTCCATAGACTTTAATGGAGCCAAAATATTCCAGATATCTGGAGGGGGAAATGCCGAAACCCCCCATTTACTGGTATGGATATTCGGCTTTTTTGGGCCTTTTCTGAAAATTTCCAGGTCCAATAAACCCGAGTCTGAAAAATACTAAAAAAAATATTCCAGATATCTGGAGGGGGGGAAAGCCGAACCCCCCCATTTACTGGTATGGATATTCGGCTTTTGGGGGGCTTTTCTGAAAATGTCCAGGTCCAATAAACCCGAGTCTGAAAAATACTAAAAAAAATATTCCAGATATCTGGAGGGGGGGAAGCCGGAAACCCCCCCCCCATTTACTGGTATGGATATTCGGCTTTTGGGGGGCTTTTCTGAAAATGTCCAGGTCCAATAAACCCAAGTCTGAAAAATACTAAAAAAAAGAAATGGTGTGTGTGTGTGTGTGTGTGTGAAGTGCCGTCAAGTCACAGCACACCCCTATTCCAAACTTTTGGAACTCTGCACTTGGTCTTGTCTGTCATATATTCACACAAATGTTTGGACTGTAGGTAAGCAGAAGGAGATCCTTGCCACAGTCACAGGCATGGCACTTACCTTGTACCTATGCAAAACTAGGTTCCATAGCATGAGAATTTACTCATTTTTTACACACACACAGAGCAGAAAATACCAGATACACCAGAAGAGACATCTTCTGCCATGTCCTGCAGTCCTCCTAAACAGAGACCCCTAGAACACAACCTTCCCTTCTCTGGTACCCCATAAACCTTTCCCCATTGGGGACAAGACATACTGAAAATATTAATCACCAAGAAAGCAAACCCAAAAGAGCATTCACCCACGATGATCACTGCAGAAGGTTATTATAATACACTAAAAAGTGAAAGATGAGAAAATGGCTAGCCAATTAGTACCAATTAGACTGAAACAGTTTAATCAGAAGTTCTGTGGCAGCCATTTTAAGGGAGCATACTCATGGGCAGAAGAACCCCAGTAGGGGACATCTCAGACAACTCTGCAACCCCTTTCTGAATAACACCATAGTTCAACTTGGGCCAAACTTGATGAAACTATCTCTGTATAGATCTGTCCACCATCTTTTCTAGACAAGTCGAAGTATTGTGTGATTCAGAGAGAGGGGCTAAATACTACTCTGACCTGGATGGCCCTAGATAGCCTGATCTTGTCCAATCTCAGAAGCTAAGCAGAATCAGCCCAGGTTAGTACTTGAATGAAAAACTGCCAAGGAAGCCCAGGGTTGCTATGCAAAGGCAGGCAATGGCAAACCACCTCTGAACATCTCTTGCCTTGAAAACCCCATGAAGGGTTGCCATAAATCACCTACAACTTGACAGCACTTTCCACCACTACCACAGACCGAATAATGCATTTGAATGCTATATTCAGGGGGGAAATTAAGTTATTTGCTCTCACTTTTTATTTCTAGCCCATTTTGACTTTTGAGCAATTACAACTCAGTCCCTAGCTTTCCCTGAACCAAAACAATCCATTATATGAATCTGGGTGAGAAACAGGGAAGGTTCTGTTGCCTTCTAGTAGAGTAGGTGCTTGGCAGGCATAAAGTTTCCTGCACCCAGTTCAGTTCTTGGCATCTCCAGTGAACAGGATCTCAGAGGCAGTTTTGGCTGATAAAGATTTCCAAGGGAGATCAAAGCAAGCCATTCCAGCCAGAGTACACAGCACTGTTTTCATTGTTTGTTGTATTGTAGTACAGTTTTTATTCCAATGCTTCCTAATTCTGTAATCCTCCTTGATTCTCAGCAAGGAAGGCAGACTATAAATAAAGTAAACAAACAAAATCTAGGTAGTTTAGAAAGCAATCCTAAGCAATTTGACTCAGAACCCTAGTAAAGTCTATTCAGTGGGCCTTACTCGCTGTCAGTCTCAGGCGTCTGCCCCTAGTATCGCTTAAGCAAACTCATCCAGACAGGTAGATCTGAAGCAGTAATACTTTATTAGGAACTAAAAGGCAAATAAAAGAACTGACTACATGCAGGCAGGTGAGGTTAGCAATAGAGACCCCTTACAAGTTACTTGCTTAAAAACACTAGGACAGGAGAATAAGAACAACATTGCTAGGCAACAGCGAGATAAGCAGTTCCCATGAGTGAAGACAAAATATGCCGCAGCTGTGAGAATCAGCACAAACGAAAGTATACACAAGAGCTTCAAAACCCTGAGAACCAAGGACTTGACTTGTGGCCAGAACTTGGCCTGAACTCATGTCAAGAACCTGACTGGATCTTGCATTCAGTGAAGAACCTGACACGCACAGGAAAATGTTCTTAGGATGGCACTGCTAGTTTTCCATTTTGAAGCACTACTACAGTTGTTTTTACCACTGTCTTGACAGAAAGTAGGTGGAATATCTGGGGGAAAAACAGTTTGTATGTCCCTGTTTTTAAGGAGATGACATGGTCACTGTAATCTGTTCTTTTGTAGAAAAGTGCAGGACAAAAATGAACAACTAGGACATCAGATGGTGACAAGAAACCGAAAGATAATGGATTGACAGTTGTTATACTCAAGGGCTCGCTGTTTATTCTGAGAGCTGGAAAAGAATTTTCTATCAAATCAATTTATTTACATTTACAATTATTACATTTATTTACGTTTTGTTTACATTTACAATTTATACTAGTTACTGGAGCATACGACAGAATTTCAGAAGAAAATCAGCTTGTGTTTCATAGATTACAGCAAACCATTTGATCATGAAAATTTATGGTTGGTTTTAAAAGAAATGGGTGTGTCACAATATCTGACTGTTTTGATGTGCAACTTGGACTCTGGACAAAAGGCTAGTGTTAGAATAGAATATAGAGAAACAGAATGGTTCCCAATTGGCAAAGGTGTCAGACAGGGATGTATTTTATCTTACTATCTCTTCAATCTATATGCAGAACATATCATAAGGAAAACTGGATTAGGTTTAAATGAAAGTGGAGTGAAAACTGAGATATGCAGATGACACCACATTGTGAGTGTTAAGTGCCATCAAGTTGCTTCCGACCCTATGAATCAATGTCCTCCGAAATGTCCTATCTTTGACAGCCTTCCTCAGATCTTGCAAACTGAGGGCTGGGGCTTCCTTTATTGAGTCAATCCATCTTTTGTTGGGTCTTCCTTTTGTTGGGACACCACATTACTGACAGAAATAGCGAAGACGA
Source organism: Euleptes europaea (assembly GCF_029931775.1). Lineage (NCBI taxonomy): Eukaryota > Metazoa > Chordata > Lepidosauria > Squamata > Sphaerodactylidae > Euleptes > Euleptes europaea. The sequence continues at coordinate 95,674,690 of NC_079319.1, forward strand.
GAAATGATTCCCAATAAAGGTTAAAGAAGCAATTGCCAAAGCAAGATTACAGCTGAACATCAAGAAGACAAAAGTAATGACTACTGAGGAGTTATACAACTTTAAGGTTGACAATGAAGAAATTGAAATTGTTCAAGATTGTCTATTCCATCATGAACTAAAAGGGAGACTGAAACCAAGAAATCAGAAGGAGATTGAAACTGGGAAGGGCAGCCATGAAGGAGCTTGAAAGATTCTTAAGTGTATGGATGTGTCACTGGCAACGAAGATCAGGATATTTCATACCATAGTATTCCCCATTACTATATGGAGGGTGTAAAAGTTGGATAACGAAGAAACTGACAAGAAGAAAGTTGATTCATTTGAAATGTGGTATTGGAGGAGAGTTTTATGGATACTGTTGACCACCAAAAACACAAATAGTGGGTTCTAGATCAAATCAAGCACGAACTCTCCCTAGAAACTAAAATGACTAAACTGAGGCTATCATACTTTGGTCACATTATGAGAAACAAGAGTCACTGGAAAAGGCAATAGTGCTAGGAAAAGTTGAAGGCAGCAGAAAAACAGGAATCCCCAAGATAAGGTGGATTGGCTCTATAAAGGAAGCTGCGGCCCTCAGTTTGCAAGACCTGAGCCAAGGCCATTAAGGATAGGAGGTCTGGGAGGTCATTGATTCATAGGGTCACCATAAATCGAAAGCTGTTTGATGGCACTTAACATACACACAGATTATCTAATGAGTCTATATAAATGTCATGTGGGTTTGGGTTTTGTTTGTTTGTTTTTTATGCTGACAGCAGCTCTGCCTGGCTTGACATGATCTATTGAGAAAGATCAACATCCAAGCATGCTTACACACTGCGTGATAGGAAAGGTGTGCATCTTTTTAATGTACTGCCCACATCTGTGCCAATTGCCTTGCCTCAGCTTCCCAGCCTGCCTCATCAGTGGGCTTTTGGGGGCTTTTTTTGGGGGGGGGGGGAAATAGGCAACAAATATTTTGCTATAGCATTACAATGCTATGATACTGCTGGTTGCACATGATGGGAATGGCAGACATGGGGGGTTGACACAAGGGGAGTATATAGAGAAGTGTCGATGCTCTGATGGTGCAGCAGGAATGAAAGCAGAATGGAGAATCATCACTACATAGAAGCAGCCTTACTTACTCTCCCAGTAGTTTTCTCCTTGCCAGGAAAAGCTTTGTTTGTTCCACTTCTATATTTTGCTGCTGCTAGAGATCTAGGAGTGGCACCAGCAAAGCGGACAGGCTGGTGGATGAATGTTGCTGGGTCATTAAACCTCTATACAGGATTGTTATTTCTTTCCCACCGTGTTCTTAAGAGCTGTTGCATGACTGTTAGAAACTGCATCTGTCAGTAAAAGAGAACCGCAGCCCACTGGGCTTGTAAATGCCAATGTGAAATGCTGAATAATAAGACACCCCTCTTTCTGGGTGTTAAGTCCGTGTGGGGAGGACACACGAGGTCCCGTAAACCGGCCCCGCTTATATGCCCCCCTGGCTGCCTGCAGCCACTCCCCCCAATCCGTGATAGGGGGGAACAACCCCGGGTCGCCAATGGTGCGTGCCAGCTTAGAGCCAATGGTGCGTGCCGGCTTGGGCCAATGGCGCGTGCAGGATTAGGATCCCACGTCAGGGACTCAAGCTCCTAAGTTTCCCCCTGCATATCGGCCTAACTATGTACATACACAACACCCCTCCCCCCTAAGTCCGGACAATGCAGGAACACACAAAATCCTTCAGGTGGCTTGGTCGCGCTTGTACTTGCTGAGAACAGCATGGCACTGGAATGGGTGCTGCCGGAATGGGAACTGCCACTTGTGCGGTGGTGGCAGGTTCGGTTGCGCTTGTGGCGGAAGGTCCTTCCTCTAGCCGGTCCTCGGGCGCGCTTCCAAGCGGTCACCCCGTGGTACGCTCGGTCTCCGCGGCCTTGCCTGGCTCCGGCTCAGTGTCTCTGGGGAGCACTGGGGCTTCCGAGGCGGTGGTGAGGTCGGGCGCGTTTGCCGGGCAGCGGCGCAGCTGGTCGATGTGTCACCGCAAGACACGACCTTCTGGGGTGGTGACCCGGTAGGAAACTGGACCAGTGGCTTCCTGGACCGTGGCCAGGATCCAGGCTGGGCCCGCTCTGTAGTTGTGGGCATAGACAGGATCGTCCAGCTCTATGATTCTCGGGGTGGCAGTCGAGTCCTTGTGGGCCAGACACTGGCGCGAGGTCGGGGTGTAGCTGGTCGAGCGGGGTCTTTGGCCGGCAGCCCATGAGTAGTTCGGCTAGGCTCCTGCCGGTCACGGAGTTTGGGGTAACGTGCTGAGTCAGGAAGAAGTCCGCCAGCCTCACGTCCCAGTCTCCATGGATGATGCGGCCCAATGCGTCTTTGGTTGTGTGCACCATGCGCTCGGCCTGGCCGTTGGCGGCAGGGTGGAACGGAGCAGAGGTCACATGACAAATCAAGTTGTTCGCCATGAATTCTTGAAATTCAGCAGACGTGAATTGGGCCCCATTGTCCGAGACCACCGTATCCGACAATCTGTGTGTCACAAAGAGCTGCCGCAGCACCCAAACGACTACTCAGGTGGTCATGGAGGAGACGGCCACTACCTCCAGCCATTTCAAGAATGAGTCGACAACAATGAGGAATGTCTTGCTCTGGAATGGTCCCGCGAAGTCGATGTGGCTGCAGGACCAGGGCGTACGCGTGGACTCCCAGCGCTGGGATGGTGCACGTGGCATCTCCGGTCATGACTCCTGGCAGGGTTGGCAGCGCTTGACCCATTCCTCTACCGCGGTGTCAATGCCCGGCCACCACACGTGACTCCTCGATAGCGCTTTTATCCACACGATCCCTGGGTGGCAGGTGTGTCGTGCCTCCAGGACCCTCATAGAATCATAGAGTTGGAAGGGACCACCAGGTCACCCCTTCCCAGCCGGACGGGGAGTTCAAGCCGTTCGCCACCCGCCAGCATGAGTTGTCCCTTCACAAGGGCTGCTTGCTCTGGGGGAGCCGAGTCGTGATCCCGGCCAAGCTCCTCACGAGAGATGTAATTGCAGATGTAATTTCTGAACCTCTGTCCATGATTTTTGAAAAGTCTTGGCAAACAGGTGAGGTGGCAGACGATTGGAGGCAGGCAAATGTTGTCCCCATCTTCAAGAAGGGAAAAAAGGAGGATCCAGGTAACTACCGACCCATCAGCTTGACTTCTATACCAGGAAAAGTGTTCAAACAAATCATCAAACAGTCTGTCCTTGAGCATTTAGAAAGGATGGATCTGATCACTAATCTGGACACGTTCCAGCTTGTCTACATCTTTCTTAAATTGTGGTGCCCAAAACTGAACACAGTACTTTAGTTGAGGTCTAACCAGAGCAGAGTAAAGCGATACCATCACTTCGTGTGATCTGGACACTATACTTCTGTTGATGCAGCCCAAGACTTCATTTGCCTTTTTAATTCACAGTGGGTGGCCGTGTTAGTCTGTCTGCAGTAGTAGAAAAGTAGTAGAAAAGTGCGTAGCACCTTAAAGACTAACAAAAATATTTTCTGGCAGGGTATGAGCTTTCGTGAGCCACAGCTCACTTCTTCAGATACAGCTAGAATGTGAGCCGGTCGCGGAAGATCGAAGGTGATTTCAGTGAGAGTGATCTCAGCAGGAGAGCCGGACTGCCTACCAGCCTTCGTCGCCACTGTTAAATCCGCGTGGGGAGGACACAAGAGATCGAGACGGAGTTCCAACAACAACGCGTTTATTGAAGAACAGAACAGAACTAGAGAACTGTGTAAACCGGCCCCGCTTATATGCCCCCCTGGCCGCTTATATGCCCCCCTTGCCGATCCATGATGCGGGGGAATAACACCAGGCTGCCAATGGTGCGTGCTGGCTTGGGCCAATGGCGAGTGCAGGATTAGGATCCTTCGTCGGGGACTCAAGCTCCTAAATTTCCCCCTGCATATCGGCCTATGTACATACATAACACTGGGCATGGAAGCAGGAGCTACATGAACATCTCTCTGTTTCAACCTGCTCCAATCCATGTTTACCTGGAAGTAGATTCCACTCATTGTAATGGGCCTTTTTTTTTTCCCCCAGGAAAGAGTGCTACAGACTACAACCGTAAATACTTAGTTGTAATGAAGCCAGCTGAAAATAGCCAGCTCTTAAAAGGAAAGCCGCAAGGGCCAGGCTGTATTAACTGGAGACATCATTAAGCAAACTTTGTGTTTGAATAGGAAAGTAGGAAAGCTGTATTAAACTTGATAAAGGAACAGTCCTGAGATACTTGCAGAGAGAGCCAATTTCATTCTTGCAGACATCTTCGTTGTTAAACTTTGGCCTCAAATGGACCATTTTAAATATTTTTAAGTCACTTGATAGACCTGTTTTCAAACTCCATATTGCATTTGACCACATTATGTTAAAGTCATAACTACACATTTTAAAAATATGTCATGTCATGTCCTGGGGCTCTCCACCATATGGTTGCCCCTTAATTCTAAGAGAAGCATGGGAAAATTGGTGGACAAGAAGGTAGGTACTTAATACTCCTCCAACCCCCAAATTGTATCATCCAGTCCCTCTCTTCCTTTTCATCTGTGATTTCCCCTAATTAGTTTCCATGATGGGAAATCAGCCTGGAAAGGGGGACTCCTTTGAGGAAGGGAAGAATTAAGCAACTCTATTATGGGGCAAACCTATGGGTGAGGGTTTCCAGGTCCCCCCTGGCCACCAGCGGGAAATGGGAGGGGATAGCATTGCCAGATCCAGGTTGGGAATCTCCTGGATTTGGGGCTGGAGCCTGGGGGGGACAGGGACCTTAGTGGGGTGCAATTGATGTGCGCAGCTGAGCTGGAATGCAGGAGTATACCTGGCAGCAATTCAGTCCACACCAGGACAGCTTTATACAATTTATTTACAATATTTACACAGTCAGGATACAGTTCTCTCCAACAAACTGCTCCGCCAAACATCTATTTTCTCTCCACCACACTTCTGTACATATATCATGGACTTATATATATTTACATCCATACAATTGACCAATCATATACAATTGCTGTGTCATGGTGAGTCATTCTGGAAATTCCCTTCTCAGGCTGCTCACGCCACCTAAACCGGTTCTGGCTGGCTTAGTCACATGACACTAGCTGTCACTTTAGATCAGTCTAATCTATGTCCAAACTGCTGACTAGTTACACATTACATATGTTGTCACGCCTCTCTAGTCAAAGTTTGACATACTCAATTCTTTCCTCAGAACTTGAAATTTTTCTGCAGATAAACATTTTGTGAAAATATCTGCCACATTTTCATCAGTGTTACAATGCTGCAATTTTACATATCCATTGCTCATAGCATTTCTTACATTCTGATATCTTATGTTAATGTGCTTACTTTTGGTACGTACACCTTGATCCTGTGCTAGTTGTTGTGCAGCAGTATTATCACACATTATCTTTATTGGTAGTTGACAGTTCATATTTAAGTCTTTCAGCAATTGCATACACCACTCTGTTTGAACTATGCAATCACTTAACGCTGAATACTCCGCTTCACATGAACTTGTTGACACATGAGTCTGTTTTATGCTTCCATTGTATCAATGCTCCCAATACATATATCACATACCCTGATGTAGATTTCCCATCAATGTATTCACCCCAACTAGCATCATTGTAACATTTCAAAGCTGTTTGGTCATTTGCCTTTAGTATCAGTTTGTGTGACATTGTCCACTTTAAGTACCGGAGAACTCTTTTAGCTGCCACCCAGTCCTTCTGATAAGGACAAGCTAGTTTTCTGCACAAGGCCTGATATATGTATTGCAATACATTGGTATTGCAATACATATATCAGGCCTTGTCAAACAACAAATATATAGTAGTGATCCCACTAAAGATTGATACAGCTGTTTGTGTTGGAACAATTCACCATCCGGCTCTCTATTATAGCTGGTTGTCATAGGGGTTGTAACTTCATGAGCTTCACTCATGCCATACTTATTCAGTAATTCACTGATTTTGGTTTCTTGGCTCAACTCAAACCAACCATCTGCATTTCTTGTTACATGCATTCCCAGGTAGCTTTGAATTGGCCCAAGATGCTTCATTTTAAATGATTCCTGTATAGTTTCTTCAAACCACTTTAACTGTTCTTTTGTATGATACACACATCATCCACAAAAATGATACACATTTTGTATGACACACACATCATCACAGTTCTTTTGTATGATATACACATCATCCACAAAAATAAGTAAGTAACAGGTTTTATTATATATACTTATATTGTACAGACAAGGGTCTGATACACTTTGTTTAAACCCTTTCTTAGTCAAAGCATCTTTCAAACATATATTCCAGGCAAGTCCTGATTGCTTCAAACCATACAATGCCTTGTGTAACCTTAGCACTGTTTGTGTATTTTGACACTTAAATCCAGGAATTTGCTCTAAATACAGCTCTTCCTCTATGGGTGCATTTAAGTAAGCTGTGTCAAAATCAAAATGATTCACAAACATTCCTTCAGTTCCTGCTTTGGTTAATGCTATTCGAATTGTCTCCATGCAAATAGTGGGTGCATATGATTCATAATAATCCTGCCCTTCAATCTGCGCAAAACCCCTAGCTACAAGTCTTGCCTTGCATTTGACATTGCCATCCGGCAGGTTTTTGAGTTTATACAGCCATCGACATCCCAAAGCTTTTCTGTCAGTTGGTAACTCAGACAATGAAAACACCTTGTTAGACAGCAAAGAGTTCTATTCCGCCTCCATAGCTTTCAGCCAAGCATTTTTTTGTTCAGTATCCATAGTTAACACCTCATTGTAACTATTTGGCACCTTCACAAATACATGATTTACCATGCCATACCTCTGAGGGGGGATACCTTTTGTTGATCTAGAGGATACCCTAGGTACTTCCCTCTGATCTGTACCTTGGTCTGCACTTTGCACACTCTCTGAATCTGAATGCACTTGTGCCTGTACCTCCTGCTTTATTTCTGGCATATTTTCTGTTTCACTGTGCATAGGCAATAACACAGTAGATGGTATTTCATGTACCTTGGCCCAATTAGCATCCTCACAGAAATTAGCTGATCGACTGAAACTCAGTGAATTGTGACTATCAGCAAATCTGTAAGCTTTCATTCTTGTTTGATATCCCAGAAATGTTAACTTTTTGGCCCTGGCACCACCTTTTCTACGTTGCTTCAGTGGGATATTAACCCATGCCTGGGTACCAAAAATCCTAATATGATCCAAGCTAGGATTTTTACCATATAAAGCCTTATCGGGAATATTATCAGTTGCACTGGTCCAAACTCTATTCAATATATAGTACACATTCTTGGCTGCTTCAGCCCAAAACACCATAGACATTTGTGCATCAGCCAACATTGATTTGATCATGGTTTGCAATATTCCAGCTTTTCTTTCGGCCACTCCATTCTCCTGTGGCATGGCCACGTTAGCAACTCTATGTTCTATCCCTTGGGCTTTAAACCACTTATCCAGTTCACCAGACATGTACTCCCCACAAAAATCACTTTGGATTTTACAAATACTATGCCCTAGTTGTTGTTGTACATTCTTTGCCCACATTTTTATTGTTTCACACACTTCTGATTTTTTCACCAGTGGGTACACCCATGTAAACCTTGTGGCATCATCAACTAAGACAAGCAGAAATCTTCTCTTAGAAATGCTATTTGGGAACAGGCCCACTAAATGGGTGTGTACAATCTTTAAAGGAGTATCAGAAATTCTTTCACTTTTCTTGGCCACTGGATGTGCTTTTGACTTGCTTTGCTTACACACATCACAATCCAGATGTCTTACAGCCTTCCACTTTCTCTTTGCCTAACAGGGCAAGAGTTTTATTTAAAGTGCCCCAGCCAATGTGAGCTAACCTGCAATGCAATAAATGAATGCATTTGTGATGGGGACTCTTATTTGTAACAGCTTGTGCTTTAACTGATTTATTCCCAAGCACATATACACTGTCTGTGAGCTTTCCCACTGCCATCACCTTGTTCTCTTTTAGAATATTGCAGCTCTTATCCTTAAAAGTTACACAGAATCCAGCTGCATCTAAGACACTTATACTAAGTAAGTTTGTCTCTAGGGAGGGTACACAGAGAACATTATCAAAACAATGATTTAGACACTCAAACATCACACTCCCTTGGCATGTTACAGTAGCTGAACGTCCATCTGCCAAACTTACATGTCCCAAAGACGATTGCTGTGAGTTCATTAACAGTTTCTTATCATTTACAAAGATAGCTGAAGCTCCAGAGTCGATAATCCATGTCTCTTGCTTGCTGTCTGCTGCCAATCTCACCACTGTTGCTTGCTGGGTGTAGTTGGATGAAAGTTTCTTCCCTCCTCTGCCTTTCTTTGCTGCTGGGCAAAATCTTTTCAAATGCTCTGTAGATCCACAGGTAAAACATCTCCTCACGCATAATGCTACCTTTGCCGGCTTACAGGTTTCAGTGACCTTGGGCATGCAGCTGCTGAGATAACTTGCTTCTGACTTGGCACTGCTGTTTAAGTATTATTTTACTTTATATTTTAGTGATGGTGAAGGATCATCAATCATATGGAGATTGACTGAAGACATATTTATATTTACAACCAATGTAACACTTTTAATTTTATGTATATAATAGTATTCTGATCTAGAAATGGCTGGGAATGGAGAGAAAGTAGGGTTGTCAAACTTCAGGTGGGGTCTGGAGATCTCCTGGAATTGCCGGTACAGCTGATCTCCTAAGAACAGTTCCCCTGGAGAAGATGGCTTCTGTGGAGTGTGGACTTTATGGCAATATTCTCTGCCCTCTCTATGCTCCACCCCCACATCTCCAGGAATGTCCCAGTGTTAAAAGATCGGAAAGTCATTCTGGAAATCATTTGACTGCTTCGGATGTAGCCTGCCTGATCTGATGCCAAGTAAATTGGATGACTTTTAGTGTCAGCGATATCCAACTGCTCAGCCTAATCTGCAGTGAGACCTCTCAAATGTTCTGGATTACCATAGAATCATAGACTCATAGACTTGGAAGGGGCCATAAAGGACATTTAGTCCAACCCCCCTGCTCACTGCAGGATCAGCCTAGAGCATCCCTGACAAGTCCATCCACTGCTTAAAGACTGCCAGTGAGGGGGAGCTCACCACCTCCCTAGGTAGCTGATTCCTCTGTCGAACAACTCTTACTGTAAAAAAACTTTTCCTAATATCCAGCCGGTACCTTTCCACCCACAATTTAAACCCATTATTGCGAGTCCTATCCTCTGCTGCCAACAGGAACTGCTCCCCGCCCTCCTCTAAGTGACAGCCCTTCCAATACTTAAAGAGAGCAATCATGTCCCCCCTCAGCCTCCTCTTCTCCAGACTGAACATTCCCAACTCCCTCAGCCTTTCCTCATAGGGCTGGGTCTCCAGGCTCCTGATCATCCTCATATACTGGAGAGCACAAAACACATCCTTTTTAACTGCTGTTCTTGTCACTATTGATTTATTCACATCCAAGTTGCCTCATGCTTGACCTCCTTGTCATTACAGCTCATGATGATTCACTAACTGGGTGAGAAGATAATGACCCCTGGGACATCTTGTACTAGTTTGTGTGGCAGGTCAGTATTCTCTCTTGCTCTCCACACTCCACAGCAATGACCTGAAACATAATACCATCAAGGTGCCTAGGGACTATCCTAGTTATCTGTGGGCTTATTTCAGATTTAGTCTCGAGCTGTAGAAAATAATGAGCCGGATAGCTTGTTGTAATTCCTAACTGCTAACTGGTTTAATAATACACTTTATATTTAAAAAATATCTGGAGTTTATCTCATCAAAACAAGCATTTCCTGCCTCTTGGGGATGGTTCAAACTGCAACTCAATGAATAGGTAAGGTATGGGAGTGAACTGAGTAAGAATGTGAGCTAGATGCCACATGCATACATTGGGAGGTGTTTTTTTTAAAGCCGAGGCTAGATGGCATCTGTCAGCAATGCTGATTCTGTGAACTTAGGCAGATCATGAGAGGGAAAGCAGGAAGGGTTGTGTCAGTGTTTGGCTCATGTGGTTTTTTCTTACATGCCCAGGGTAGTGCTGATTGCCACTTTGGGGTCAGGAAGCAATTTCCCTCCAGGCCAGGGATCTTGGATGTTGCCATCTTCTGGGCATGGAGTAGGGGTCACTGGGGATGTGTGGGGGGGAGGAGGTAGTTGTAAATTTCCTGCATTGTGCAGGGGGTTGGACTAGATGACCCTGGTGGTCCCTTCCAACTCTATGATTCTGTGATTGGGAGTGCCAGGTTGCCCACCACATTGGGCAATATTCTTTCCTTTCATCTGATTAAAGCTCTTTTAACCAAATACCCTCCTCTGATAAATATCATCTTTGAGCTTTTACATCTCCCAAATTAAAAAAAATTAGAGACAGTGAGGGTAATATTAGGAGATCTATCAGCTAAAAGGAGTGAGATTATCTTATAGTGAGGTAAAAAAAAATGTTGTCCAAATAGTACATTAAAGATTGATTCCTGTGAGCTGCATACAAGGGACATTCGGATAAAATACGCACCAACGTACCAATCTTCCTTAATGCCCAGTCACACAAAGGCTCCCCACAAAAAGGATCCTCATTAATCTACCACCCATAATAGGGATGGGCTGTGCACTTAACCAAGGCAATAAATAAGCTCTAAAATAATTTGGGACAGACAAATGGAAAGCATAAGAAGGCAGTGATCTAGTTGCTGGGGGGTGGGGGGTGGGTTTTAAAAAAATAAGGAAGAACAAACCCTGAGGGCACAAAATATGTCCTCAAATAATCTATTTCCTGGATATGTTTCCTAATGAAAGAGTATACAGCTGTAGGACCAAGTCTCTGAATGTCAGGACTTAAAACTATGACAGGAAATTTTGAATCAAAAAATTTAAACCAGGAGGATTTGAAAGAATCTTCTTTTATCAAACTAAATATCCGGAATAACTAAAAAACATTTTGAAAATGCTTTTGCCAAGCTCTAGCCTCCAAGGGTAATTGACCCAATTTGATTTGATGCTTGACAATGACACTTAAGCGACACATTTAGGAACATTAATCAATTTAGGAAGAAAACGAATTAAAGGAAGATCAAAAGATTCATTTGCAAATTGAATCCAAATGGCCACCCTAAAAACCAAAATAGGAATCATTTTCACGTTAAAAACTTCAGGCACCCAGGGAATATAACACCCCCATGATACCTGAAAAAATTAATATACCTTTAATACAAGGTCTAGCCTTCTTCAACGTAGCCTTTTGATGAAACTACCAATTCAAATTGGTAGTATCCCAAGATTCATAAACTCTTTACCTTGTTAAATTTAAATACCATCATTGGACCACTGGTATACAGGAGGGTTCCTTTCCTTATAGAATAGAAATACTTTGCATTTACTATAGTTAATTTCTAAACCTTCAGTGTGGCAGTAACTGGCAATCTTGTTTAATAACCTGTGGAGCCCAACATGAGAGTGAGTCAACAAAACTGTGTCATCTGCACATAATAAGAGTTGGATCTCTTGATTATCTAAACAAGGAAGGTGACAATTTTTACCAAGAAAATCAGAAAAATAATTTAAATATAATTTAAACCAAAAGGGGGCTAATAAACATCATTGTCGAATTCTGGGAAGCTATAAGACAAGCTGCCCTCAATATTGAATGTGTGTGTGTAAAGTGCCTTCAAGTCACAGCCGACTTATGGTGACCCCTTTTGGGGGGTTTTCTGTCAACATATGTCAAAGTTATGCCTAGTCTGCAGTTTGCTAAACAGATCATACTGATCAGAGTGACAGCTAAGTCATGTGATGAGGCTGGTCTGATCCAGTTTGTACAGCCAGGAATGGGGATTTCCAGAATGACTCATCTCAGGTGAACTGTGATTGGTCATGAATGTGTATATAAGTCTGTATAGTGAATGTAAGTTACCTATTGCCTGAAATATATATGCTGGCGGAGCATGCTGTTGCTCAGAGCTGTGAATGTTAACAGCCAAAGGACTCTGTGTAAATATTGTAAATAAACTGTACATAGCAGAACTGCGTGGTGTGAAGTTGCTACCAGGTAAACTCCTGAAGTCCAGACAAGCTGTGCGCGACAGGGTTATGGGCCCAGATAGACTGCGCTGAGAGCTGGAGGTTCTATTGGAGTTGGTGAGCTACTGCCGTGAGTTGCTGCTGTGAGCGGTTTGGATGTCTACAGAGGCCAGCGACGCTGAGGACCTTGATGTACAGTCTGCAGACGGGTCAGTTGTTTCTGACAAAGAGTCGGAGGAGGAACCAGGGGAAGATAATCAGCTACTGCCGGTGAGAGAAGATATAATGGCACAAGCTGTTTCTGCCCTGCTGGTTCATAAACTGACCGCAGATAACTATGCTGTGTGGTCTCTGCGAATGGAGCATTATCTTAAGCGTGAGTCATTGTGGACGTATGTGGATTCTCCCCCACAAGCTCCCACGCCTGAGGAAAGTTTAAAAGACCAGAAGGCATTGGCCACATTGATATTAAGTGTTGCTGATGACCAGTTGGTGCATGTGGCGGGACAGGGGTCAGCTAAAGATGCCTGGAATAGCCTCAAGGCTGTATATGTGCAAGACACGGCTGGATCTCTTATTTCCCTGATGAGAAGGATTTATAGAAAGACTATGGAGCAAAATGAGAGTGTCAGAGCTCATTTGAATACCTTAGCCACGTATTTTCAACTGCTGGCTCAGAGGGGAAAGCAGATTTCTGACCAGGACCAGGTGTTTATAGTTTTAAGTTCCCTGACGGAGCGTTTCGACCCACTTATCTCAGCCCTTGAATCTGTGGATGCAGCTAAGTTGACCTTGCAGTTCATCACGGGGAGATTGCTAGAGCAAGAGGCGCGACATATGCAACGGGAGTTGGCAGCCGGCCAGACCGGGAGCTGTGCCAAGCAAGAGATAAGGGAGGATACAAGCCTCAGCTGTGCGAATGTCAGTGAAGCAAGCAAATCTATACCTGTGAAGAGATGTTTCAGATGTGGGAAAGAGGGACACATTCAAAGATTTTGCCCTGCTGCAAGGAAATACAAAGGAGGAAAAAAGACTCAAGTTGTGACCAAACAACAAGCTACGCTGGTGAGAGTGAGTCCAGACTCCCTGAATGACTCTTGGATAATTGACTCAGGAGCTTCACAAATATTTGTGAGGGAGGAAAGACTACTAATGAACTCACATCAATCGGCGTTAGGTCATGTAAGTTTGGCAGATGGACGTTCTGCAACTGTTTCCTGTGAAGGAAGTGTAATGTTTGGAAGTTTAAACCATACATTCAATGATGTGCTTTGTATACCCTCTCTTGAGAAAAACTTATTAAGTATAAGTGCACTAGATTCTGCTGGATTCAGTGTGACTTTCAGAAATAAGTGCTGCAATATTCTCAAAGGTGATAAGATTATGGCAGTGGGGAATTTGAAAGATAATGTGTATGTGCTAGAGAACATGGCAGGTAAAGCACAAACAGTGTTAAATAAAAACCCACACCATAAGTGTATACATTTGCTACATAGAAAACTTGGCCATGTGGGTTGGGGTACCTTGAATAAAACTCTTGCCATGCTGGGCAAAGAGAAGGTTGAAAGGTGCAAAACATATCTGGATTGTGATGTGTGCAAGCAAAGTAAATCTAAGGCACACCCAGTTGCACCAAGGAGTGACAGAGTAACAAAAACCCCTCTATATCTTGTACATAGTGATCTGGTAGGCCCTTTCCCAGACAGTATATCTAAAAGAAAATATCTTCTTCTTTTGATAGATGATGCCACAAGGTTCACATGGGTGTATCCCATAGCAAAGAAGTCAGAGGTGTGTGATACTATAAAGATGTGGGCTAACAATGTGCAAAGGCAATTGGGGCATAAAATTTGTAAGTTCCAAAGTGATTTTGGGGGCGAGTACATGTCTGGTGAAATGGCTCATTGGTTTAAGACTCAAGGTATTGAACACAGAATTGCTAATGTATCTATGAGTCAAGAAAATGGTGTTGCAGAGAGAAAGGCAGGAGTACTGCAAACAATGATAAAATCAATGCTACTTGATGCTGGATTGCCAAAAATGTTCTGGGCAGAAGCGGCAAAAAATGCTTGTTATATTTCAAATAGAATTTGGACAAGTGCCACAAATAATATTCCATACAAGGCTTTGTATGGGAAAGATCCCAGTTTGGATCATATCAGGATATTTGGCAGTAAAGCATGGGTTAATATACCACTGAAACAACGTAGGAAAGGTGGTGAAAGAGCAAAAAAGTTGACATTCCTGGGGTATCAGACAGGAATGAAATCTTACCGTTTTGTAAATAACCAAAATGCATTAAGTTTCAGTCGTTCAGCTACATTCTGTGAGGATGCTAATTGGCCTAAAATACATGCAAACCAATTACCATCCACAGTACTGTTACCTATGGATGATAATTCTGAAAATATGCCAGAGGTGAAACAGGAGGTGCAGTCACCAATACATGCAGACTCTGAGAGTGTGCAAAGTGCAGATCAGAGAGTAGTACCAAGAGTGTCCTCTAGATCTACAAAAGGTATTCCACCTCAAAGGTATGGTGTAACTGCTAACCATGTGTTTGTAAAAGTTCCAACTGATTACAATGATGTGTTAAGTCTAGCCTCAGAAGAGAAAAATGCCTGGCTGCAAGCCATGGAGGCGGAATATAACTCATTGGTGTCAAATGAAGTATTTTCCTTATCTGAATTGCCGGCAGATAAGAAAACTCTGAGTTGCCGTTGGTTATACAGACTCAAAACCTTGCCAAATGGGAATGTTAAATATAAGGCAAGATTAGTTGCGAGGGGATTTACGCAGGTGGTTGAACAGGAAACATCTAGGCCCAATTAAGAATTACCTAGGGGTGCAAGTCTCCAGAAATGAGAATGGTTGGTTTGAACTAAGCCAGGAGACTAAAATAAGTGAATTGCTGGAGAAGTATAACATGAGTGAAGCGCATGAGGTTACAACACCTATGACAACAAGTTACAATAGGGAACCGGATGATAAAGTGTTTGAACAGAAAGGATTGTATCAATCACTAGTGGGATCTCTACTGTACATAGGATGTTGGACCAGGCCTGATATATGTGTTGCTGTTCACTGGTTATGCAGAAAACATGCCTGTCCATACCAGAAGGATTGGGTGGCGGCAAAGAGAGTTCTAAGATATTTAAAGGGAACTATAGCCAACAAATTAGTGCTGAAAGCAGATCAAAAACCAGCATTAATGGCTTACAGTGATGCCAGTTGGGGTGAACATAATGATGGAAAGTCCACAACAGGATTTACATTGTATGTTTTAGGATCCCTAGTACAGTGGAAAACAATAAAACAAACCCATGTTTCCACTAGTACATGTGAGGCAGAATACTCAGCTTTAAGTGATTGCCTAGTACAATCAGAATGGTGCATTCAATTACTGTCTGACTTGAAGATAGAATGTATGATACCAATAACTATAATGTGTGACAATACTGCAGCGCAACAATTAGCAAATGACCAGGGAGTGCGCACTAGGAGTAAGCACATTAATATACGGTATCAAAATGTACGGGAAGCTGTGAATAGAGGAATAATAAGTCTGAAATATTGTACCTCTGAAAATAATGTAGCAGACATATTTACTAAGTGTTTGAATGCTGAAAGATTTCATTACTTAAAGAAATGGCTGTGTTTAACAAACATTTGACTAGGGAGGCGTGTCAACATATGTCAAAGTTATGCCTAGTCTGCAGTTTGCTAAACAGATCATACTGATCAGAGTGACAGCTAAGTCATGTGATGAGGCTGGTCTGATCCAGTTTGTACAGCCAGGAATGGGGATTTCCAGAATGACTCATCTCAGGTGAACTGTGATTGGTCATGAATGTGTATATAAGTCTGTATAGTGAATGTAAGTTACCTATTGCCTGAAATATATATGCTGGCGGAGCATGCTGTTGCTCAGAGCTGTGAATGTTAACAGCCAAAGGACTCTGTGTAAATATTGTAAATAAACTGTACATAGCAGAACTGCGTGGTGTGAAGTTGCTACCAGGTAAACTCCTGAAGTCCAGACAAGCTGTGCGCGACATTTTCATGGCAAGAGACTAACAGAGGTGGTTTGCCAGTGCCTTCCTCTGCACAGCAACCCTGGTATTCCTTGGTGGTCTCCCATCCAAATACTAACCAGGGCTGACCCTGCTTAGCTTCTGAGATCTGACGAGATCAGGCTAGCCTGGGCCATCCAGGTCAGGGCGCCCTCAATATTACAGCAAATTTCCTAAATTTATTCCAGAGTCTGTTTCTTGGCATACTGTCAAATGCTCCTCTGAGACCCATAAACAATGCTTAACGGACACTTGGAAAGGGGGGGTGGGATCGTATTTCTTAACTAGATGGGAAAGAATAAAAAAATATCCAAGGTGGAACATCCTCTTCTAAAACTGATTTGCTCCCACTCTAAAACATTGCCAGACTCCATCCGCTCCAACAAAAGATTTGACAAATAAGAAGAATATAATTTCCCTAAACAAGAAAGCAGACTAATTGGGCAATAAGATGCTGGATCAGAACGATCCCCCCTTTTACATATAGAAACTATAATGGTTTGCTTCCAAGAATATGAGATGCCAGAGGAATTAATCGCACTAAAAGCTGGAGCTAAAACTTCAATCCACCAGCCAGGGTTGACTTTAAATAAGTAATTTGGAATTAAATCTACACATAGAGCTTCTCGGGAATGCAGATGAGAAATTAGTTGCGCTACAAGTTGCGCTTTGGTTGCCCTTGGAGGCCAGACAAGGAGCAGCTTAGGTCAACATTGAATTTGGCTCCATAGAAGATAAAAGAGAACTAAAATACTTTACCCACTCCGTCAGTGCAATACACTAAGGAATGGAATGAACCCTCATTCCAGAATTAACGATTGACCAAAGAGTGGATGCTCATGACCTGAGTTCACTCCCGACGGAAGTCAGTTTCAGGTAGCCGGCTCAAGGATGACTCAGCCTTCCATCCTTCCGAGGGCGGTAAAATGAGTACCCAGCTTGCTGGGAGTAAAGTGTAGACAACAGGAGAAGGCAATGGCAAACCACTCTATAAACATAGTCTACCTAGTAAATGTTGTGATGTGATGTCACCCCATGGGTCAGTCATGATCCGGTGCTTGCACAGGGGACAACCTACCTAAGGAGCAGATGCATCATTATCGTTAACCACCATAATCAGGTGTATCCAGCCCTCACCAATGAATCGATGTTTGCGATGGTGTAGCAAAGATTTATAACAGTTTTAAAAAAACAGGAGCAAACCCAGTGACTCAGGATAATTTTTCTATTTAAAGTCCCTGACCTTTTGTAAAATTCATTTTTAGTCAGTTTACATTTTCTAGCAAACCACAGGTTTTGACTTGTTACCCTAGATCCACTAGTTCTTTGCACACCAGACTTTGTAAATACCAATTCAAAAACCTTGAAAATCTTAAAAAGATGATGTAAAGACTCTACAGACAATGGACCTAAGAATAATTCACCCTTGTATAAGGAAACATCCCTAGAATGTTGCAAATTATGGACAACTATCATACCAAAAAGAACTAAGAAGATTTTAATTGTCCCGGTCCATTAATTTTTGTCATAGGATATTATCCTTATGCCCCGTCTTAGCATTATAATCACCAGCTAAAATGAATAAACTAAATGTAAAACGAATCCATATACTGAAGCCAATTTTGTTGTGTCAAAATCTGAGACACAGGTGGCAAATAATCAGAAAAGAATAACAGAGAAAATGGAGCAATTTCAAGGTGAACTCCTAACAAAAGGTCATGAGAGGTGACCAATTTGATTTTTTAAACACTGAGGGCTGTAGAAACTTGGCAAGTTGTCCCTCTTTAAGGCTGACCAACTGTCCCCTTATGGCACACTGACAAAAAGCAATATATCCAAGGGGGGGGGGGCATTCCTTCTATGGTTCTCAAAGTAGTAGACTGAGGATCAAATGTTCCTGGTGGCTCCACCCCACTAAAAACAGATAAAAAGCCACTAAATGAGATTATCTCTGAATGACTCCAAACACTCAATTATGTTATCTTGATCTTCTCCAGGCAATTTACAAAGACTGAATCAGTTCTTTATCTAGTGAAGACAGTTTATTATCTTTTACCATCAGAAATCTCATAGAATTTGTTGAAAACTTGGGACAAAGATCTGAATCCTTCTTGGCCCCTTTAAGATCAACTGTATTGGCTGAAGAGGATCTTATTACTTTACTAGCAAGGAAAAACAGTTAAGGGTTTGTCAATGGCTTCTGAAGCATAATACTCTTTTTTGATTATAGGGTTGCCAGGAACCCCCCCCCCAGGCCACTAGTGGGGGATGGGGGGGGTAAGGTTGCCAGATCCTGGTTGGGAAATTCCTGGAGATTTGGGGATGGATCCAGGGGAGGACAGGGGCCTTAGTGGGGTACAATGCCACAGAGTCCACCCTCCAAAGCATCCATTTTCTCCAGGGGAGCTGATCTCTGTAGTCTGGAGAGGAGCTGTAATTCTGGGGGACCCCAAGGTCCCAAATGGAGGCTGGCATCACTAATTGAAATAATTCCTTAGACCAATTTCTAGATGGGTACTTATATACAAAGAGAGGTGTAGGAGATGAAAACTTAAAACTGTTTTGAGGGAATATCCCATAAAAAGTAAACTCTCTCTGATTTGCAAAAATAAATACAGGAATACGAGCTAAATAAAAAAGTTAAAACAATATAATTCTCTATAAAACCCGGAAGTCTTTCAAAGAACTTCAAATCAATATCTCTGGGGAAACATTCTAGAAAAAAAGCTAAGTGTGGTGTAGTGGTTAAGAGCGGTGGACTCTAATCTGGAGAACCGAGTTTGATTCCCCACTCCTCCACATGAAGCCTGCTGGGTGACCTTGGGCCAGGCACAGTTCTCTCTGAGTTCTCTCAGCCTCACCTTCCTCACAAGGTGACTGTTGGGGGGAGAGGAAGGGAAGGAGATTGTAAGCCAATTTGTTTCTCCTTACATGGTAGAGAAAGTCGGCATATAAAAACCATCTCTTCTTCTTTGATCAACTTTCACTGCCCCAGTTTATAATATATCCTTGAATGGGGTAAATAAGACAGAGAAATCTTATAAAGGTTTAACCTCAGGGCTGGATAATAACAAGAAACAGAACCATTTTTGCCATTCTTTTCAAAGTTCCAATGGGGTCCTCTCCTGAAAAGTGTTCCTTAAATTAATGTCTAAGGTGGTCATTAGAGAGAGACCGAGATAGTAGATTCATTTTATCCAAGATCTTTTGAAGGGTCCCTGCTCTCGCAAAAGTTTGTGATTGAAGAGTAAAAGCAGCATGAGGAAGAGGAGTTACTTTTGAAGAACTCTTCATCTTGTTTTCTGGAAGTTTCACAGGAGATTTATTTGGTATTTTAGAGATCTTCCCAGTTTCCTCAATAAACTGGGAATCTTCAACTGCACAAGCTAATTAAAAAAAAGTCCAATTTACTCGGCTTGAGAGCAGGAGTCTTAACTGGTTCAAAAGGACATTCCCTCTTCCTGCTCATAATGAAAAGAACCCCTCCCCCCGAAAAAAATTACCTGAATGAGTGGAAAGAGAGACCGAATCCACATTCAGAGAGCCAAAATGGCTCAAGGTACTCAAAAGCAAACAAGTAATAAACGACAGAGAACTTTAAAACTGCAGAACTGTAAAGCTAAAAATGATGAACGGGAGAACTGAAACATATTCTCAAACTCATTAAAAGACGTAAAATTTCATACCCTGGCTCCCCCTCCCCCTTGAAAGGAAGAGGAAAGTAATTTCAATGTTATGCCAGCTATCTTATTCTTGAATGCTGGCCAAAAAAAGAGGAAACTTTTTAATTGAATGCAAATGTCTGTATCTATGTGGCCTCCTAACAGTGGACAATATCCTACCCTTGCACTGTGGATTCAATGGAGCGGCAGGTGCAAAGGGGGGGGGGGACCGGCATCATGCAAAGCATGTCATTGCTTCCGGTTGTGTCCCCAGAAGTGACATCACGTAGCTGCTCTATGAATCCCCCCCCCATCTCTATGGTAAAAACCACATAATTTTTTGAAATTCCTAGAGCATCGCTGACCAGAAGTGACATCATGGCATTGTGTGACACCCATTTCAAGAGTCTCCACGCAAACCCCGCTATGCTCCCCCCAATGCCTCCTTCATGCACATAACAAGCTTGCCTGTTGTGGTTTCTCACATGGATGTAGTATGAGTGTGCCAATCAGGCAGAAGAGGCTATATAATCAGCATCACCCACATGGTTGTAGCATTCCGACACATTCCACAGCTGCCCCACACCAAAGGAAAACCCACACTAGGGTGCTGGTATTTGAAGGGTGTCCCAACTATGCCCTCGCCAGCTCTCTGCCTGGTTCAACAAAAGAATGATGGATCCTGCAGGTATTTGCATATGACCTATGCAAGAGAGGGTCTGCCCTGACTGATGTGCACCATGCTCCATAGAACCCACATGCGAGCACTCATTGGTCCTCAGCTGCATTAGGATGTCAAAATAAACTGTGATTTGGTGAAACCGCAGTTTGCTGTATAAATAAGCCCTCCTTTCCTGTGTCCAGGGAGGAGGATGCTACCCTGAGTTCTGTGGCCTCCCTAGGCTGCTGGCAAAGGAGGATTGCCAGGTCCATCTTTGCCACCAGTGGGAGGTTTTGGGGGCAGAGCCTGAGGAGGGCAGGGTTTGGGGGAGGGGAGGGACTTCAATGCCATAGAGTCCAATTGCCAAAGTGGCCATTTTCTCCAGGGGAACTGATCTCTATTGGCTGGAGATCAGTTGTAATAGGAGGGGATCTCCAGCTACTGCCTGGAGGTTGGCAACCCTATGGCAAACGCTCACTACATATGTAACCACCTTGCTCTTGGTTAGCTCCAGTGGGTGGGGGAATGAATCCCAGGTCACGCGAAGCCCTCCTCCTTCTCACTCTGGGCTGAAGATCCTCAGTCTTCCTCCTCCTGTTTCTGTCTAATTATTTCACTGAATTACTGATCTTTTAACTCTGGGACAGAACTCTTCTACAGCCCCCCACTCTTCCCTTCCTGCCATCTTCCTCCCTCTCCCTCTAGAAGTCTTTCAAGCACATCCATGTATGGGGTGAGTTATCACTAGCAAGGAGTGGACTATGGACAGAGGAAGGGGGGAGTAGGGGTGCCAACCTCCAGATACTAGCTGGCCACCTCCTGGTATTACAACTGATTTCCAGCCTATAGAGTTCAGTTCACCTGGCGAAAATGGACTCTGTGGCAACTGGACTCTATGGAATTGAAGACCCTTCCCTCCCCAAACCCTGCCCTCCTCAGGCTCTGCCCCAAAAACCTCCCACCGGTGGTGAAAAGGGGCGTGGCAACCCTAGGGGGGGAGAGAGGGATAAGCCACCATTGACAGCTGAATGGACCTAGTGAGGCCAGGTTTTCTGTTGTTCTGTGCCTTCTCTCTCTGCAAGAAAATAAGAGGGGTGTTTGCTTATTTGCTTGCTTACTTCATTTATACCCTACCTTTCTCCCCAATGAAGACCCAAGGTAGCTTGCATTGTTTTCCTCTACTTTATCTTCCCAACAACCCCGTGAGGTAGGCTAGGCCAAGTGTGTGTGACTGGTCCAAGGGCACACAGCAAATTTCCATGGCAGAGTGGGGATTCGACCTGGGTGTGCCAGATCCCAGTTCGACATTGTGTCGACTGTAGCACACTGGGTGTTGCTACTGTACAAACAGGGATCAGAACAAGGCAGAGCAGAGCTCACTTTAACACGCCAAGCGCAAACCATGGTTTAGAATCCCAGTTTAACAAACCACAGATTCAGGCATCACACTAAATCATAAATTGTGATTGATCATGACTTCCAAATGCAGCCTAATTGTTAACCTAGTGAATAAACTAAAGAATCATCAGCCTACAAAGGGCCTGAAGCATCTTTACTCCAATTTCTCATCGCCTTCCTTTCCACCAGAGATTCTTCGCAGTATTGTTCAACTCAGACAAGTTTAAGGTGCCTCTCCAAAGTCTGTCCCACCCTTGTGTGACCCTGGTTTTTCATCTTGTTTAAAAGAACTTCCATATCCACTTGCTTCACTGCCATCGAGTTGGCAGTATAGCGTCCCCAGGGCACCAGGGGTCACAAATGAATGGAGAGAAGCTTGTTTAAATAATTGAACAATCGGAACTCGGCTGCAGGCAGCTGGGGGGACAAATTATTAATACAAGCAAGCTGTCTGCATTTCACGCTGCCCTGTAACATAGTCCTCTTGGGGGCAGCAAGCTGAGCTCAGCCAAATTCTCTTGCATATGTTGGGATCTTTGCATTTGTGTGTCTGTGTGCAGTCTAGAGACATGGAGCAACTTGTGTACTTATGGAACTATTTGAGCTATTTGATTAGCACTGCAGAGGAAACCATTATTATAGTAAATAATGCTGTGTCGGGGGCTGATATAAATCAGAGGGGAAAGAAGTGGAGGTAGCCCAGCACTATGGTCTTAATTCAAATTAGCTCCCCCCCTGCTGTTATTGAGAGAGGTATAAGTGAGGAGAAAAATCCAATAACTTTCTAAGATTCGCTGAAAACTCGACTTTCCAGCAATTCCTAGATAGGTGTGATATCACTTCCAGGTTTAACCAGAAGTAGTATCACAAAGTTGCTGATGGCCATCCCCCATGTCCCCGCTCCCCATGTCTCTCACTGTTAGAATCATGAGCAAGTCATGAGCAAGTCTTCCAGTACTAGCTGGAGATCTCCTGATATTACAACATCTCCAGCCAACAGAGATCAGTTCACCTGGAGAAAATGGCCGCTTGGGCAATTGGACTCTATGGCATTGAAGTCCCTCCCCAAACCCCGCCCTCCTCAGACTCTGCCCCAAAATCCACTTGGAGGCGGCGGGGGGGGGTGCTGTCTTCCAGAAGCAAAACAACTACATTTCCTGCAGAATATAATGATGATTAGTAATGATTACAATGATGGCAGAGTGGGAGGAAAACCTAGCCATGTCACATGACCTGGCAACAGATAAGTGAAATGACAGGTCATGAACCTGTGAATTGTTGGAAAATATGCCCTTCTTAATGGCGTCACGTGCCTCCACATTCAGAGGGGGGGGGGAACTGACCAGAGAGTCAGATAAGATAGACAGAAGGTCGTCTCTGGTTACACCTCTCCCTCACTTCCTGTTCCCTTTGATGTTTAGAGTAGGGCTGTTGAAAAAAAAATCGGTATAGTTCGGCTTCGGCAAAATTCGGCCCGTTTTTATTCGGGCCGTGCCGAAGTCCGAACTCCCCCGCTTCGGATACCCGGAAATTTCGGGGGAATCCGGAGTTCGGGGGAAATTCGGCCCCCGCGCGCCTTCAGGGGGATTCCCTGAAGGAGCGCAGTGGCCCTTTAAACAAGCCCCTCTGCGCTGTCTGAGCAGGCAGCGCAGAGGGTTTCCAGAACCCCCCCCAGCTCTGCCGGGAGTCCCGGCAGGGCTGGGGGGAGCTTTAAATAGATCTGTGCCTCCCGGCCGGGAGGCACAGATCTATTTAAAGGGCCCGCCGCGCGCCTCCAGGGAAGCTCCCTGGAGTCCCGGCAGGGCTGGGGGGGGCTTTAAATAGATGTGTGCCTACCGGCCGGGAGGCACAGATCTATTTAAAGGGCCCGCCGCATGCCTCCAGGGAAGCTCCCTGGAGGTGCGCGGAGGCGGGGGGGGGGGAAACAGATCTGCTGAAGGTGCACGGTGGCCCTTTAAACAAGCCCCTTTGCGCTGTCTGAGCAGGCAGCGCAGAGGATTTCCAGACCCCCCCCCCAGCCCTGCCGGGAGTGTTTGGAGTCAGACCCCCCCCAGCAGGTTCTCTCCAAGGCAAGTGGCTGCTTCGAAAGAAGGGATGGGGTGGGGAAAATAAATGACTCCTGGCATGAATCGTGTTTGGAAATGAGGCGGGTTCAGACGGGGCCGAGTCTGCAGAGGACACCCGTGTTCATTCCAGAGGTCAAAGCCCCGAGCAGAGAGCAAAGAGGTCAGAAGGAAAGAAGAAGGGAAGAGTTGGTTTTTATATGCCCACTTTCTCTACCACTTATGGGTGGCTTACAATCACCCTCCCCTTCCCCTCCCCACAACAGATACCCTGTGAGGTAGGTAAGGCTAAGAGAGCTGTGACTAGCCCAAGGTCACCCAGCTGGCTTCGTGTGTAGGAGCGGGAGAAACAAATCCACCAGATTAGCCTCCACCGCTCATGTGGAGGAGTGGGGAATCAAACCCGGTTCTCCAGATCAGACTCCACCTCTCCAAACCACCGCTCTTAACCACTACACCACGCTGGCTCTCATGGGGAGAAAAACTCCACATTCCTCCCTGCACGGGAGATGTCAGAGTGTTTGAATCTTGGACTCCATGAGAATGAAAACCAGTTTATTTCCTGGCTCAGATGAGGGGAGGACAAAATACCCCCGGCATGGTTGAAGGGAGAGAGTTGACAGTCCCAGAGAGGCACATGAGCAAGGGGGGGAGGGGGGAGGAAGAGTTCCTGCTCCCTCCCTACAGAAGGAAGGTTGGAGATTTAGAAGCTGGGGGGCGTCCGGTGAGCTGAAAGGGGCTTTGGGGAAAGGAAGGAATGTAGCCATGGTTTTTGTGGTGCAGTCTGTGGTTATGGGCATAATAAGTATGCCGTTTGCAATAAACTTTGCATAAAATAGTTAATTTGCATTTAATTAAAGTAATTAAGAATGTCAGGCAAAATGGTTGGCCCTCACACATGTTCACTTCATCAAATCTGGCTCTCTTTGAAAAAAGTTTGGACACCCCTGCTCTAAGTGATGGCTTAAAAAGAAACATGCCTAACTTTTTAAAGCACCAATTGTCAAACTCTCTTGCATCCAATGGATTCCAGGTGGCTGGAGGGACTTGATAGGTATTTTATATTGAGATACAGATTATTATTTCAGTTGTAGAACATGAAATATTGTTTGACATCAATGCAGAAGAAATTTCCCTGGCTGTTTTGAGCACTGCAAATGTGAAAACTGTTTAAGGAACAGCAATTAATCAAATATTTCACCATGAAAACTTGTTTCTCTTTGCATTCAGCTTGTGATGTTCACAATAAAAGTTGATGACATTGTATATCTGAGCTACATGACCTAATGAATAAAAGAAATTGCAACATTCTTATTGTACGTTTCTTGTGTGCCATAATTGTAAACGTCAGTTCTGAGAACCTGGAGAGCCGCTGCCGGTCTGTGTAGATAATGCTGACTCTGATGGACCAAGGATCTGATTCAGTATAAGGCAGCTTCACGTGTGTTCATGTGATTGCTTTGAAAGAGGCATCCATGAGACCCCTGTCTGGGCACTAATGACTTAAACATTTACCTCCTGGTGACCAACTTTCTTTTTGGGGGGAGGAGGAGGAGAAGAAGAAGAAGAATTTTTTTTATACCCTGATTTTTTCTACCTTTAGAGTCTCAAACCGGTTTACAATCACCTTCCCTTCCTCTCCCCACAGCAGACACCTTGTGAGGTAGGTGAGGCTAAGAGAGTTTAGCCCAAGGTCATCCAGCAGGCTTCATGTGTAGGAGTGGGGGAAACCAACAAGGTTCACCAGATTAGAGTCTGCCGCTCATGTGGAGGAGCAGGGCATCAAACCTGCTTCTCCAGATTAGAGTCCACTGCTCTTAACCACTACACCACACTGGTACTTGAGCATGTGGTAGCTACATAGCTCTAGGTAATATTGGAGGAGACAGATTGTCTAGATTAATTTCAGTCTGCATTCAGGCCTGGTTTTGGGACAGAAACAGTCTGAATTGCCCTGACTGATGATCTTCTCTGGGAGAATGACAGGAGGAGTTCATCCCTGTTGACTTTCCTGGATCTCTTGGTGGCTTATGATGGCATTAAACATGGTATCCTTGAGGAAAGAATGGCTGGCTTGATAGTACATCAGCCAGTTCTAGAACATGATGCTGTGAGCCTGCTGTTCAGCCCCATGGCATTCATACTAGGAGTCCCAAAACTGAGCCAGGTGGGTCAGTAGAAGTCCCAAAGAGGTGTTTGGAGAAGGTAATGGGTTGGATGGGGGCAAATAAACTAAAGATCTCTCAAGACAAGGCTGAAGTGCTGTTGGTCAAGGACTGAGGAGTCAGCCTGTCCTGATTGGTGTTGCACTCCCCGTGAAAGAGCTGGTATGTCGCTTGGGGTTGCTACTGGGTCCTGGCCTATGGCCTCAGATATCAACTGTGGCAAGCAGTGTCTTTTGACAGCTTCATCTGAGATGCCAGCTCTTCCTTTAAAAGCGTGATCTGGCCACAGTGATTCATGCTCTCACATCCAGGTTAGATTATTGTAATGCTCTCGGGGGGGGGGTACTTTTGAAAATGGTCCAGAAACTTCACTTGGTCCAAACTGCAGCAGCCAGTCTACTGTCAGGGGTCAGATACAGGGGTTATATCACTTTGGTG
This sequence comes from Euleptes europaea, assembly GCF_029931775.1. NCBI lineage: Eukaryota > Metazoa > Chordata > Lepidosauria > Squamata > Sphaerodactylidae > Euleptes > Euleptes europaea. Next base: position 95,701,258 of record NC_079319.1, read on the forward strand.
CTGAAAGATCTGCACTGGCTGACCATGTGTGTCTGGAGCACAAAGTGCTGCAACTTAACTTTAAAAGGTAAAGGTCCCCTGTGCAAGCACCGGGTCATTCTTGACCCATGGGGTGATGTCACATCCCGACATTTTCTAGGCAGACTTTTGTTTACGGGATGGTTTGCCAGTGCCTTACCCAGTCATCTTCCTTTTACCCCCAGCAAGCTGGGTACTGTCAGGAGCAGGCCATGAAGACAGTTCTTGGTTGTGCTTCCAGGTGTTGTTTTGCAGTTTTCTTCCAAGGCCACTCCGTGCCCCGTGTTTAGACTTTATAGATTCCTTTGGTGTGGGAATTGCCAAGTACTCCTTCCTGCCTCTGGGAGGGGGGTTGCCTGGTTTACCGGTTATCTCCTTTGCTTTTCCATATATGCCAAGTCCCTTGCCCTAGCCCCTCACTTGTGTCATCCTGAATATGGTTTCTGTAACCTGTCGAGTCTAATCAATAAAGCTAATCAATAAAGCTGCTTTAGTGGACCTGCCGTCTACTGGAATCTATTTATGGGTTTGCCGCAAGGCTAGAGCTTACATTATGACACAAGCCTGTCTTCATCGGTTTTCTTGCTGACCTTGGCTGGAGCCCTGGAGGGTTCGCCTGGACACTCGTCTCGGCTTGGGGCGCGAGACGAGCTCCCCGAGGATCCCGGATTACTGCAGGCTGTCTTGGAGGAGACGCTGCTGACTGACGCGGAGGCCACCCGGCTGGTTTGGCAGGTGACTGATCAGTGGCGTCGCCTGGCAGAGACGACCCCCTGGAGGACCCAGGACACTGATCTACGTGCCCGCAACGACCTTTTGGATTTGGATTTTTTACTGGAGGAAATCCGGTTAGCGCAGGAGGATCTTGCCTTGCCAACTTGGTTGTTGTCTTTTTTTAAAAAAATGTTTTTTATTGTTTTTTCATACATTCGATACAATCAATTAACATTGCCTTTCAATCTTTTCTAATTCTCAATTAAAACTAACATATATATAACAATTATCTTCCCCTACTTTGACTTCCCCCCTTCCTTCTTCTATCTCTAACTTATCTTCGTAATCCTCTTAGCAATTATTTTCTAATTGATTATAAAAAATTTTTTTTAATAAAACCTTCTAGTTATTAAAAAAGAAAGGAAAGTAGAAACAAGAAAATTAACCTAGTCTAAATTATAACCTTTAACATTTTGCACATTAAGTTCATTTTTGCAATAAACAATCCATGCCTCCCACTCCTTAACAAATTCATCATTATCTTTTTGATTTAGTAACTCAGTCAATTTTGCCATTTCTGCTAGTTCAAACATTTTATGAATCCAATCAGTTTTGTCCGGTATTTCAGTCATTTTCCATTTAGCTGCATAGACCATTCTCGCAGCTGTGGTGGCATAGAGTAAAAAGGTCAGTTGTGTTATAATATAGTCCGGTATAATGCTTAACAACATCATCTCTGACGTTTTAGGGATATTTTGTTGTAGAATTAACCTTAGCTCATTGTATATCATATCCCAAAAGTTTTTAGCTTTATCACAAAGCCACCAAACATGATGAAAAGAGCCAACTTTATCCTGACATTTCCAGCAGTTTGGTGACATTGTACTGTACATTGCAGACAATTTTTTTGGTGTCAAGTATCATCTGTAAATCATTTTGTAAATATTTTCCCTTATCGATTGGGAAAGAATCTTTTTCATGTCTCTTGACCAAAGTCTTTCCCAACTTTTCAAGGAAATAGAGTGACCAATTGTTTGTGCCCAGGTAATCATTGTTGGCTTGATTCTTTCTTGTTCTGTATACAGCAACAATAAAAACTTATACATCCTAGAAATTAGATGATCAGTATTATCCAAAAGTGTCTGTTGTAGAATTGATTTTTCTTTAAGAAATCCCTTTTTCATATCTTGGATGTATAAAGATTGTACTTGATAATATTGAAGCCATGTTAGGTGGTCTTTAACCTCATCAAAATCCTTCAGGGCACATTTATTGTCTTCCCATTTTAAAAGATCTTGGTATATTATAAATTGTGATGGTCTTAACGGTCGCAAAGTTAACATTTCTTGAGAAGATATTCATAGTGGTGTCTTTGTCTCACACAGATGTTTATATCTCAACCAGGTTTTTATCAATGATGATCTAATAATATGGGGTTGAAAAGCCACATATATTTTAGTTTTGTCATACCACAAATACCCATGACACCCAAATCTATTGTCAAAGCCTTCCAAATCCAGTAAACATGCATTTTTCAACATTATCCAATCTTTTAACCATACCATAGCTGAAGCTTCCGCATAAAGTTTAAAATTAGGAAGAGCAAAGCCACCTCTCTCTTTTGCATCTACCTGTCAGCACTTGTCCTATTCGGAACCACAAACCACAGCAGGAGACGAAGTTGTCCAAAGAAGCTGGTTTACTGGTCACATAGGTTAACAGAGCAAAAGAACCCAAGACAGCAATGGAGCAAACTGGCTTGCACTTGATAATATAAAAGCAGTGAAAAAAGCATTCAACAGTACAGTACAGTTACATGAGATTACAGATTACAAACAGTACAGAGGCACCGCAGTTCTCACGGGTTACTGTCGGCTTCAAAGAGACCAAAAATGCAAAACAATCCTTGAAGGCAAGCTGGTGGGAAAACGAAACTAATAGTCCGGACATTCTGCTCCCCTTAGGGCCCCCTCCCATTTTGTAAGGGGGACGGTTTATCGGGGTAGGCGGTGTGGAAGGCGTGAACTAAGTGGGGGCGGAGACATCCCGCGCACGCACCCATTCATCGTAGGCAGGGGGGGAAGTGTTTCCAACAAACCAGATATTGTAGAGAACCATGACGTACACAAGAGTCCAGAATCTTTGACACTTCAAAATGCTCCTCCCCCCCCCACCATCACAGGCTGCTCAGGAGGCGGTTCCGGGTGCCAATCTGAGGAAGCGACATGAGGCTTGAGAAGACTGACATGGAAGACTGGGTGGATACGCCTCAAGGTCTTAGGGAGAGTCAGTTCCACAGTGACGGGGTTAATTATCTGGGCAATGGGATATGGTCCCACGTACTTGACGCTGAGCTTATGGCAAGGGCGGGTGGACCGCAGGTTCTTGGTGGAAAGGTATACTAAGTCACCAATCTGAAAGTCTTTGCTGGGAGAGCGATGCTTATCTGCTTGGGCTTTATATTTACGTTTGGCTCTGTCCAGATTTTTCACTAGCCAGGGCCAGGTGGTGCGGAGAGCCTGAGTCCAAGAGGCTACATCGATATCCCCCTCCCCCTCCGTTGCATTTACAGGAGCAATAGGATCGAAATCCTGACCATACACAGCGTAGAAAGGGCTAAAACCTGTAGATTGATGTACAGCATTATTGTAAGCATATTCTGCAAAGGGCAACAGCTCAACTCAAATTCCCGAACCAGAGAGGAGCCTTGCCTGAGTTGCAAAAGTTTCGCTTTGGCTCTCTCTCCCATGAAGGGATCCTCAAAGCGCCTTCTCAAGGTGAACATGAAATTGTTGAGGGAGCGGATGGAACGGGATCGTGTATCGAACTGGAGAATCATCCAATCGGCCGCTTTTTCTGTTAGCAGGGAGGCAGCGAAACGAACACGGCTATCTTCGGTAGGGAAGAATTGTCTTTGCTCCCTCATATAACTATCCACATGATGTAAAAAATGGGGCAAAGTTTCAACTGAGCCGTCATAAGTAATCTTCAACTTCGGTTGCCTCCATGGTATTGGGGGTGCAGGCGGGTATCCAGGGACTGGGGCTCCCGGTAACCCCGGCGCACCCGGTAGCAATGGTAAAGCCATGTCAATGTGTCTGTGGAGGAGCAGGGAGCTGATGTAGCCAAATGGGTGCTTTCCATCCAAACAACCTGGCCATGGTTGGTTAAAAATCTGGAGCGAGCCAAACGGAAGTACAAAACTCAGGCTGACAAACATCGCTCCCTTGGTAAGGAATACAAGGTGGGGGATCTCGTCTATTTGTCCACCAGAAACCTACGATCCACCCGCCCGTGTGATAAACTCAGTGCCAAGTACGTGGGTCCGTTTCCCATTTCCCGAATTATTAATCCAGTAACTGTAGAACTCTCCCTGCCCAAGTCTCTGCGGAGAATTCATTCTGTGTTCCATATCAGTCTCCTTAAACTGTACGTTCCCTCCCAAAGATGGCATCCTGAGCCACAACCCGAAGTACCTGAAATGGTGTGTGTGTGTGGGGGGGAGAACATTTTGAAGTGGCCAAGATATTGGATTCCCGCTTTTGCTACTGTACCCTTCAATACCTGGTTCACTGGAAACATTTTGGTCCCGCCCAAGATGAATGGGTGCGGGCCCGTGACGTCTCCACCCCCTGCTTGGTACAAGCATTCCATTCCGTTTACCCTCACAAACCCTCGGTGGAAGGGTGAGGGGGGGTCCTTAGGGGGGCAGAATGTCAGGAGCAGGCCATGAAGACAGTTCTTGGTTGGGCTTCCAGGTGTTGTTTTGCTGCTTTCGTGGACCTGCCGTCTACTGGAATCTGTTTATGGGTTTGCCGCAGGGCTAGAGCTTATGGGTGATTATAGAGAGCCCCGCGGTGCAGAGTGGTCAGCTGCAGTACTGCAGTCAAAGCTCTGCTCATGACCTGAGTTTGATCCTGACGGAAGTCAGTTTCAGGTAGTCGGCTCGAGGTTGACTCAGCCTTCCATCTTTCCGAGGTCGGTAAAATGAGTACCCAGCTTGCTGGGGGTAAAGTGTAGACGACTGGGGAAGGCACTGGCAACCCACCCCGTAAACATAGTCTGCCTAGTAAATGTCGGGATGTGACGTCACCTCATGGGTCATTAATGGCTCGCTGCTTGCACAGAGGACTACCTTTAACTTTTTTTAATGGGTGATTATATTTTTATTATGACTTATGTTGTCAACTGCTTTGGGTAGGTACCCTGGAGAGGTAGCAAAGAGAGGTTCCCATAGAAAGGTGGCACCAAATAAATAAACAAATAATAAAATACCATCAGATATGAAAGCAAAGGCTCTACTGTCACATGCATTCACTACTGGTCCAGCTAAATCACTTCTGATTTGGCTACTAAGGTCTATGCCAGGGAGAGCAGTATTAGGCATCTTAATTAGTGTGAAAGAAAGCCCTAGAAATAATGCCATCTTTCAGCAGGGCATCTATCGTGTTCCAGAAAAACTAATATGTGTAAATTTGTGGCGGGGAGAAGCAGTTGAAGACAATCAGAGACAAAGCGGGAAAGCAGAACACACACATTTTAGTTGAATTTGTCTGTAATGGCACCCTGGAAAACAGGACAACACACGACTGGAATACACAATGGGAATATGAACAAAACCGGATGGAAATGTGGGTCAAGGTAATTAAGTGACAGTCTGTTAGATTAGACTTCAGCATAAAGACATATAAGCAGCATGTTGCCAAGAAAATAATAAACAGGAAGTTTTAAATACTCTGTTCTGAAAACAATATTCCTGTTAAATTGTGTTCTTGTTGTCCCTAGCCTCAAGCAGAGAATGGGCTGTTATTTTCCACATAAGAGAAAATTTCTTTGTGGGTTTTTTTTACTCTTACTTGAAGGACATGTTGACACACAGATTTAAAGCAGAACTTGCTCAAAATCATTTTTTGTAATGCAAATGAAAAACCAATATGGGCCAGAATGCTGAATCATGTTACAAATGGCTCCCTTCTTGTTTCTTTTTTATATTAGGAACAATTGGCTATCATAATACATTTTGAAGGTTAGAGAGAAAGTGATTTACTCAGAGCCTGCTCTATAAATGAGATGACCCGAGGTAGTTGCTTTAGGTGGAAGATTTAGGGGGTGTCTGTGTCCTGTCCCTGCCCCTAGTCAAACAGCTTCCTCCATGCCCCCATCTGAAGATCTGGAGGTATGGTTGCCATGTCCTCTCTCCTCACCGGTGGTAACTTTGTTTTGGTGGGGCCCGGGGGTGGAAGGTGGGGTCCTTCACTTCTTGGTTTACCCTGGAAGTAACAGAGATGCTCTAGAACATTCCTCCCAAAACTCTATGGTGGAAACCCGGAAGTGATGTTATCCCACCCCCTTCAGATGGCCTGCTTTTGCCTGCTGGCCAGCAGATAATCACTGCGCAGCCCGGTTGATTGACAAGCAATTACTCGCTACAACCGGGCAGTTGGGAACCCAATCTGGAGGAAATAATTCTTCTTACCTTCTTGCTCTCTCTGGCCTCTTAGCAACCTGTGTTTGCCAGTTACCAAGCTCCTGTGAGTTTTCTTCCCATCATGAGAGTTCAGCAGCCATTACTGGTTACCTGCTGCTAGTAATTGTAATGGTGGCCGAACTCTTGCAAGAGAAAGTCATTCTGCAAGAGTTCAGGAAGCCTGACAGGACGTGTGGGACTTTCTGTGGTAGTTTTAAGGAGAACAGGGGCAGCTAAGCGGTCAAGAGAGCTGTCTCTTCCTGTTCCTGGGTGGTGGCAGCAGCAATAGCTATGAGGCAGTAGAATGAGGGGGCTGCTGAAAACGCAGAGGCGTTTGCACTGGCAATGGAACATCCACATAGGAGTTTTGTGTGCACTTCCTTCCTTTCATCAGGCACCATCTTCCCTGCATTTTTCCTATTGTCCATGACCAGAACTCTTTTTGGAGCTTTTTTTAAATATAAATTTTATTGTTTTGTAGTGTCATAATGTTACAACAATCTATTGCCACAATCTATGTAGTTCCTCTGAATTCCCAACTTTCATTATTTTAAAAACTGGCAATTTCTAGCTCTTTTTCTTGCAGAGACAAAAAGGAAATGGTGTATCTCCATAATGACAAATGCTAGGGACTTACTTTTTTAAAGCGCAGGGAGAGGAATTTCATCAGCAACAAGATTTCATCTCTGAAGTGTTCCTGTTTGACACTTTATCTGAAATTCAGGGATTTAGAAGCACAGGTGAAGAAGGCATAAATGACTGAGGCAGTGATATTGTGAATTGGTATCTGTCTACCAGAGATTTTCATTTGAAAATTAGAGTATCATTTAATCATTTATATTCTGTCTTTCCCACACTCAAGATTTGATGGAAAAGTACACCATGTGACAAATGTTTGCCTGGAGCTTAGCACTTCAGAACTGCAGATGGCGACTGCGGATGTTCTAACATTCCCATGTAGAACAGAACTCCCTCTAAGTAGAAAACTAGCATAAGGAAGTCCTAATCCTGCTTTGTATTTTCTAAAGAGTGTAAAAAACTCTATATATTTTTTAAAAAGTGTTTATTATTTTAACATAACAAAATACACAACACACATACTTGATACAACACTAGAACAAGACCATATTCTGCCCTTATTCGGGGTGCGTCTACAGTCTACAGTCATCCTAGCTTCTATTGTTCGTAAAGCTTTTTACACACATAAGGTATAAAATATAGGTAAACCATAAGTGGAGGGAAGGGAAAGACTGAGTATGTATTCAAAGTTAACAATAATACAGATTACATTATTTTATGTGATATAATATCACAAATATATCCTAGGCATTATATTAAAATGACATACCGCACCTGATTGTATTTTCTATATTGTATTATTGTATTATCTATGTTATAACTTTATTATTGTACCAACAACCCACTCCTGAGCTTTTCGGCGGCCGGAAGCAGCATAGCTGAGACACTGCCATGGCATCTCCAAAACTGTTCCTTGTCAGCTTAAAGGCTTTTAAAAAGCCTTTTAAATGTTTGTTTTGGAAAAATTGGGAATTTGGCCCCATTGAAAACAGTGAGGTCGAGCCAGCAAAAAGCTGGCACAGCAACGCTGTTTCTGAGGGGGGCATTCCTGGCCCGAAAGGGGTTAGAAAGCTGCCTACTGGCAGCTCCTCCCCCGGAACACCCCGGGAATGCCCCCAGGATGTTGGTGCGGGGCTTTGCGCCGGTGGGACACTGGCAGGAGGCCAAGCAAGAATCCCTGGGCCATGCTGCCACTGCAGCACAGAGAGACCAGTGTGAGCGCCCCAATGCCGGCATCCCTCTTTCTCACGGTGGCCCAAGTGGCCCAGGCGTCAGCGCAAGTAGTCCGGATGCCGGCACAGGCACTTCTACTCCTCCTGAGCTCTTTTCGACCAAGAGCTCAGGAATGGGCTGTAAGTCTATTCTTGTATTGTATGTTTGTAAAGTGCCTTCAAGTCACAGCAGACTTATGGTGACCCCTTTTTGGGGTTTTCATGGCAAGAGACTAACAGAGGTGGTTTGCCAGTGCCTTCCTCTGCACAGCAACTGATGGACACAGTTACCTGTTCACCTATGACAGTATATATAGATATGGCAAGCATATATAAAATGGCTTTTAATATGAACCAGGGCTTCAGAAAGTCTCCCGGTAAGGCCTGGAAAGTTCAAAAGGACAAAAGCTGAACTTGTCCATAGTCTGTGAGACTAGCCTGGGCCCCTCTCTTGGAAGTTCTGCTTTCTCTGTGGTTAAGCTGGGGATTTCCTGTTCTCTCATGGTAGCAGACGAAGAATCTAAAATAGCAAGGAGGAGGGGAGAGAATAATGTTTGGATTTAGTCTGCTTTAAAAGTATATTCAAAGCTAATAGGAATGTTTCACACACACACACACACACACAGAGAGAGAGAGAGAGAGAGAGAGAGAGAGAGAGAGAGAGAGAGAGAGAGAGAGAGAGAGAGAGAGAGAGAGAGAGAGAGAGAGAGAGAGAGATTAAGGATAATATAGGAAGAGCATAAAACATAATGTGGACAAGGTTCTCCCTCTTCCCATGGCTGAAAACTATGCAGGCTCCTGTTAAAGGGTTGATGAATTGCATGAGAAAGTCTCACTGGGTTAGGGAGCCAAAAGTGGAGGCAACAGGGAAACAGGGAGGAGTGACCTGGTTCAGTTAATGGATGGGGGCATTTCATCCCAAAATATCTCTGTTCACTGGTCTGGTCTCTGGACTTTCAGTGAGACTCTGCAGAATCCCACCAACCCAAACAACGTGTGCAAAAGGTCAAGAAGCACACAGAGCCCCAAGGCATAAGGGAAAAGAGGAATTGAACCTAACAGCTCACTGAGATATAAGCTTGGCAATTGTTAAGGGTAATATAGAATTATGCTTAGAGGGATATATATAGAGAATGCAGGCTTGAACTTCATAGTTAATAGAAACAGTATATTAAAGCCATATATATTAAAAACTGATATAAGTATTAGCTTATATAGAAATCGTATAAGAAAACCAAGTTAGCAATCTAAAGACTCAGAAAGGCAGTTGCTAGGAAGAATTAAGAGACTCCCGTTTTTCTGCAGCCAGGGCAGAAGTGAAATGATTTTTGAAAGGAGCTTTTAAATAAAATACAAATTAAATGCTAGTTTAGAGTTATTCAGCTTTAGCCAAGGTGACATTGAGGAACAAAATAAAATTCCTTCATATGCTGGAAAGGGAAAGACACTGAAAAACCACCAAATAGACAATCCTAAAGGGGGAAGCAAACTTGCTGGAGAGGAATAAATGGGTAAAATGAATTTTGCAGAGTTAAAAATAAGAAGCCTAGATTTCTATGGGAAATACAATCTATACCACCAAATGTCATTGTTAGCTTGCACAGTCTCTTTCTGAAGTATACAGTATACAGTATAGTAAGAACTACTGAAAGCAAACAGACTGCAGGAACACACTGTTTAAATGAAGAATGTTTGTGTAAAGTCCTTAAGTCTAATAGTTAGGAATATTGAGGAAGTAGTTTTACACACAGGCTGGCTGCTTCATGGCTTAGGTTAGGAGACAATTCCAAATACCTCCAATTATTGATTTCTAGATTTAGCAATAAGGTACTAAAAGCTTTCAGGGTCCCATACAAAATTAAGAAAAGGTTAAAAGTGCAGCCAGGACTTAAGAAATAAAGTCAGATTGTGGTCAGAGAAGGGAGGGGGAGTCTGGACTCTACCCAAGGAACCTAACAGATGGTCGTTAGGAAAAGGGGAAGTGAACAGTAAGTCCAGACAGTCACAAGGTCATAAAACATCAGAAATAACCTATACTGTCAGCAAGTGTTTTGCAAAGATAAGCACACATGACCATAAACAAGTCAAGGAGACATGGGAACTGAAAGTTTTCAGATCAGCAAAACTAACCATTTTTAGATGGGAGGTGGGTGTTTGAATCATGTCAATGTATGCCATGTATGGATTGTAGGACGGCCGGGAAAAAGGCTGTAGCTTGGCGGACCAATCAAGGAAAGCCGAGAGGGCTGGCGTTCGGGCATCTGTAGGGGCTGGACATCTGTGATGGCTATAAAAGAGCAATCACTGGACCATATGCTTTGAGCAGCTAAAAGCACTTGCATGTGCTAAGCTGTCTCCCATTTATTATGGCCAAATAAATGCTTCAACAGATCTCTCTGTGTCTGGTCTTCTCTATCCCTAAATAAGATCGGGTAAGGGGATAAGAGTGTTGATTATTAATTTATTGGTATTACTTCTGACACAACCCTGGTATTCCTTGGTGGTCTTCCATCCAAATACTAACCAGGGCTGACCCTGCTTAGCTTCTGAGATCTGATGAGATCAGGCTAGCCTGGGCCATCCAGCTCAGGGCTGGTATTTTAGTATAACCATTATAACAAACTAAAAGTACTGATATATTGTAATACTAAACAAATTGTCAGGCCCTGCCTCTCGGCCTTAGCCTGACACTACTCCTCACAGGCTCTTGCTCTGAGCAGGCCAGGGTTTGGCTCGGAGTCAAGGCCCTGGTCACGTGCTCCTGGTTCTCATGCCTTTGTACAGTATCTGTATCCTGCGTTCTATGCTCAGTATGGTGTGCCTATCCTGTTTACCGCAATCACCCCAGCTGCATAGCCATGTTATGTCTATACCTACCCTGAGAAAGCTTATCATGGATTGTAGCTGCCTGTGTACTTTGCCCTATCCATCTTTGAAGTCTGCACTGCATTTTAACATTGTACCCTTGCCTTGATTTCTCATTAGTAGCCTTGTATGCCCAGGAGGCAGACAGCTTCTTACTTTGTCTAACTTTTGCTCCTAATAAAGTCTAAACTGCTTCAGAGCCGTTACCTGATGGTTTTTGCTTGAAGGATGCTAAGGACAAGTCTCTGAGTCTAACACAAATGTTGTTAAACTACTATTCTATAACCATTTCTACTGTAACAATTTGTCTTGTCATATAACTTTATACCTCTTATATTACACTGAAATATAATCATAATGCATTTTCCAGTTCTTTAAAAACTCTTATCTGAGTTCACGATGTTTATCAACTTTGCCATTACTGCATATTCTGTAGTTTCTCTAGCCAATTGTTTAGTGATGGGATATTTTCTTGTTTCCAGTTGAAGACAATGACTACTCTTGCTGCTGTGATATCTAGCCAGTTCTGCCTTACTTTCCTCTATAACCAATGGTAAAATTCCTAGTAACATTGTTTTAGGAGTCCTCTTCGCCACCAGCAGGAGATTTTGGAGTGGAGCCTGAGGAGAGCAGGGTTTGGGGAGGGGAGGGACTTCAAAGCCATAGAGTCCAATTGCCAATTGCCAATGCGTCCGTTTTCTCCAGGGGAACTGTTCTCTTATACCTGCAGATCAGTTGTAATAGCAAGAGATGTCCAGCTATTATCTGGAGATTGGGGTAAGAAGGACTCACAAAAACTGTAAAGTTAGCTTGCAATAAAGAACAGCAGTAGGCTCAGCATTCTAATAACAAATAAGAACACAATTCAGGTAGAAATCTGAATCAACAAGATATATTCAAACAACGCTCCTAAGGAGCCAATATCACTGTGAAGGAAAAGCACCCCAAGCACCTTGCTTTCCTTCTATGAAACACTGGTTCAGGCTTCAGGCCTAGTATTCGCTGATATTGAACTCTGGTAAATTAAACATTGGGGGGCCTGGAATAACAAGCAGGCCTCTTGTAAATTGCTGTGGAATGTGCTTTCGATTTTGGAAAGTGCTCCTCAAGGTCTCAAGGTGGTAGATAAACAGCTGCCCTGAATTTACAGCCATCGGGGGCAGCAACGAACGATTTATCTCCCAGGCAACAACTAGGGCCATTAAACGTTATCTCTGAGTTTGAGTCTTTCCAGGTGTCTCGCATAACTGCAGAATGCGAGTCAGCGCGTAACACTCGTGACTGAGAAATGACATGACAAATTAATGTAGGGTTAATTGAAATCCTTGCTATCTTATTGGCTAAGATGGCCATAGGCCGGTAAGATGGAAGGGATAAAATGATCCGTTTTGAGATCAGAAAGAATGGAGGTTTTGGGATGCGCTGGCGCATCCTGGGCCTTTCATTAAACTTTGTTTTATCCCATAGAACGAATCTATGCTTAAAATATTGTCGAAGGCTTTCACGGTCAGAGTTCATTGGTTCTCATAGGTTATCCGGGATGTGTAACCGTGGTCTTGGTATTTTCTTTCCTGACGTTTCGCCAGCAGCTGTGGCAGGCATCTTCAGAGGAGTAACACTGAAGGACAGTGTCTCTCAGTGTCAAGTGTGTAGGAAGAGTAATATATAGTCAGAAAGGGGTTGGGTTGAGCTGAATCATTCTCCTGCAAAAAGTATCAAAGGTAATGTGCTAATCATTGTCCTGTAAGTATCAAGATAATGTGCTAATGAGGGTGTGGTATGTTAATATGGAACCATTGTATCCTGACGTGATCTGTTAATGTGTGAAATCCAAAGCTAATCTGCATGGCTATTGTGGACTGTAGCCTTTGTTAGTCTGGAGGTTTTCAGGACAGGAAGCCAAGCCTTATTCATTCTTAAACTCTCTTCTTTTCTGTTAAAGTTGTGCTGATGTTTATGAATTTCAATGGCTTCTCTGTGCAATCTGACAAAATAGTTGGTAGAATTGTCCAGTCTTTCAGTGTCTTGGAATAAGACCCTGTGTCCTGTTTGGGTCAGTCCATGTTCAGCCACTGCTGATTTCTCAGGTTGGCCAAGTCTGCAGTATCTTTCATGTTCTTTTATCCTTGTTTGTATGCTGCGTTTTGTGGTCCCGATGTAAACTTCTCCACAGCTGCAAGGTATACGATATACTCCTGCAGAGGTGAGGGGGTCTCTTTTGTCATTTGCTGATCGTAGCATTTGTTGTATTTTCTTGGTGGGTTTAAACACTTTTTTCAAAAGTTTCTCCATCCTATCAGTGACTCCTTTAATAAATGGCAAGAATACCTTTCCTATGGGAGACTGTTTTTCCTGAGTTTTCTGATTTTTGTTTGGTTTAATGGCCCTTCTGATTTCATTCTTGGAATAGCCGTTTGCTAGCAGTGAGTGATTTAAAGCTCAACAAAGTTGTTCAGGAGCGAATTGCTCACTCCAAAACACAAACGGCGTGGCTTGTCGCAGGATCAAGGAAACGACATCCCAGGTATTCACAGCCCTTTCACCACGTAAATGTGGCTTCTTCAGCCAAACAAGCTTGAATTTTCAATCTATAATCAGCAATAGCTCATATGTTCCCCAGACAGGCTGCTTCTGTTGCCAGCTCTGGGTTAGGAATTACCTGGAGATTTTGGGGGTAGAGCCTGAGGAGGGTGGGGTTTGGAGAGGGGAGGGACTTCAATGCCATAGAGCCCAATTGCCAAAGTGGCCATTTACTCCAGGGGAACTAATCTCTTACACCTGCAGATCAATTGTAATAGTGGGAGATCTCCAGCCACCACCTGGAGGCTGGCAATTCTCCCAACCGAAGAGGCTACACTAGGGATCACGTGACCTGTGCGGAAAAAAGCCAAGGGATGTTGGGCAGGCTGTATTAAAGGTGAGAGTGAGTGAAAATGCTGGCTGGATCCAACCCAATCAATTTCAAAGAAAACGTGTCTAGCAAAAGAATGTGATAGAAGATGGCTTGCAGAGTATGAAAGTTTGCAGAGTGTGAAATCAATACATGGCTGAATATTTTTGGATTGTTTTATTGCCTGTATGCTAGGGTGGGCCTTCTAATGGAAAGCCAGTTAATACATTTCATGAAGAAATCAATAAGGGTAAAATGATCAGATCTGAGCAAAGCTTGTTAGCAAGACTGCTTTCTCTGTGTGTGAACCCTTTTACACCAGTGAATTGTTCATGTTTTGCTGAGTGGAACTCCCTAGTTCCTTTCTGTGAAAATTGAAACTGAAACACAAATGTGTTTTTCTCTGGGAAGAGATACTGCATTTCACCCAAGTGGAATGTGACAGAGGGTATCTTGCAGAGTGCGAAAATTTAAGAAAAGGTGACACAGGCTTTTTATGCAGAGGTGTTTCCCTTGGGCTTTGTATTGATTAGGCATGCTGTTTCCGACCTTCAGAGGTCACCTTGCTCTCCCTATGTGTTTCCGTGCGTTTGGCCCTGTTTTTAAGGGACCTGTTTTATCACAAATGTATAATCAAAACAAAGACCCAAAGTCATCAGAGGGGTCACCGCGAGGGAAATGGCCATGCATAAAAGGACACAGAAGGGTTCAACCTTAGAGACAGAGGCATCTAAAAGTTCTACGCTTCAACTCCGGCAGTTTATGAAAGTGTGTTAGAACTAGAGTTGCTAGGTCCCTCTTTGCCACTGGTGGGAGGTATTTGGGGTGGAGCCTGAGGAGGGAGGATTTGGGGAGGGACTTCAATGCCATAGAGTCCAATTGCCAAAGCAGCCATTTTCTCCAGGTGAACTGATCTCTATCTGCTGGAGATCAGTTGTAATAGCAGGAGATTTCAACAGGGCATAATGCCATAGATCCAACCTTGGGGTTGCCAACCTCCAGGTACTAGCTGGAGATCTCCTGCTATTACAACTCATCTCCAATCGATAGAAATCAGTTCACCTGGAGGAAATGGCCGCTTTGGCAATTGAACTCTATGGCATTAAAGTCCCTTCCATACCCTGCCCTCCTCAGGCTCCACCCCAAAAACCTCCCACCAGTGGCAAAGAAGGACTTGGCAACCCTACTCCACCCAAGAAGGAACCCAAGAAACGTTCTCATTCGGGGTGCTATTAAGCATCCCACCCCGATCCTAACTAGTGGATTGGGAAGCAGGATCACCCCTGCAGCCTTGAAGAGCGGTTTTGACTCCCATACTCTCCAAGAGAGCTTTTTTAAGTCTCCCGGAGGTCTGGATGCTGTCCCGCAGGCATTGAGGGGATTCTACATCGTCAAGAACACTGATTTGGCAACAGGGTCAGATCTCCTCCATCTATCATCATCTAAAGAAATATATTCAAGAGAAGAAAACCTCATCTTCCAAAATCTGAGTGAGTTAAAAGAACTCTTTTGCTTTACCTTGATTCAGAAGCTCCGACAAGCTGACAAAAATATTTCTGAAATTTGTGTCTCCCCGCCAAACATAAAAGAGACTTTTAAACGAACCACAAAAAATAAAGATTTAATCACAAACAACTACTTAAAATTATGGGAGGAAATTAAGAAGGAGATGCTTAATTGGAAAGATAAAAGACTGTCTTTTTTGGGTCATATCTCAACAATTCAAATGAACATATTACCGAGATTGTTATTCCTATTTCAGAATTTACCCATAATTTCTCATGTAAAGAATTTTAATATATGGAGAAAAGACCTGTTAAATTTCATCTGGCAAGGGAAAAAACCAAGAATTGCTTATAAATACTTGGTAGACACAAAAGAAAGGGGTGGTTTAGCACTTCTTAATTTTCAACTATATGCTGAGGCCTGTATGGCTAAAAGACTGGATGAAGTTGACCAATACACGTTTACTGGACTTAGAAGGTTTTGACAATAGAAGTGGCTGGCATGGTTATTTATGGTATGAGAAAATCAAGATGCACTCATCATTCCAACAACATACAGTCAAATCTTCCCTTTTTAAAATTTGGCGAAAATATAAAAATTTTCTAGAACCCAAGACACCACTGTGGGTTTTGCCGCAAGAGATGCTGACACTACGACCACTGAGACCAGCTCAATTTGTAACATATCATGATCTCCTAAAATGGGACCATAATAAATGTATTTTGAAAGATTATGATGATGTTAAGGACTATTTGACCTGGTTCCAATATCACCAAATAAACTCTGTTTTTATACAGGACTTAAAAACGGGATTTTTAAAAAAACAAATCAATCTTTCAAAAACTTTTGATGGACTCAAATGACCATTTAATTTCTAAAATGTATAAATTACTCCTATAATTTTACTGTGAACAAGAACGAATAAAGCCCACTATGATTAGCTGGGCACAGAGGTTGGGGTCATGATATACCACTGAGCAAATGGGAAAGACTCTGGTCACGAGATATGAAACTTATATTATCTCAATCATTAAGGGAAAACATGATGTACAGATGGTATCTAACACCAAAAAAACTGGCAATGATCTACAAATCGATGTCTTCAAAGTGTTGGAAGTGTAACAAAGAAGTAGGTTCATTTAATCATATGTGGTGGACATGTGAAAAAGCAAAAAAACTTTTGGGACATGATTTATAGTGAAATAAGGTTGATTATATAAAACAATATACCTAAAACACCTGAGATGATGCTTCTAAGTATGATACCAGATTCTATTATAACTCAAAGATCCTTTTTGATATATGCAACCATAGCCGCCAGATTGATATATGCAGCTAAATGGAAATCAACTGAGACTCGAGACAAAAATGACTGGATACAAAAGAAATGGCGGAAATGGCAAAACTTACCGCTTTGGTAAACCAAAAAGACAATGCTCAGTTTATGGGTGAATGGGAGGCATGGAGGGCTTACTGTGAGACTGAAACTTATATGGGGAAATTGCAAGGTTACTCTGTTCTAATTCACTGATCAACAGGGTATAGGTAAAAAATTGCAATACTTAAATCCTATTTTTATACTGAATAGGTTTTTTTTAAAAAAATTATTATTACACATAATATTTTATAACCAAGGTTTGAAAATGATATATTATGTTTTTCCTTTTATTTCCTTTGGTTGAAATGAAATTAGTATTCAATAAGAAAGTTGTTGTTAGACATAATATAAAATAACATTAGGATTAGAATTTTAAATGCAAAGACTAAACAAGCAAATAGAAAGATAGAGGAGGATGAAGGAAAAGTTTTTACTTATCTAATCTCTTATAAATGATGTATTTTCAACAAACATATATCCTGATACAACTGTTTATGTAGTTATTTTTAAGTATTTGTTGAAAAGCTTATATATGATTTTATGGAAAATAATAAAAATTCTTTTTTTTAAAAAAGTGTGTGTGTGTGTGTGTGTGTGTAAGAGAGAGAGAGAGAGAGAAAGAGAGAGAGAGAGAGAGAGAGAGAGAGAGAGAGAGAGAGAGAGAGAGAGAGAGAGAGAGAGAGAGACCAGGATAAACGGAGAGGGTGATAATACAGCCAGCTGTTTGCATTGGTTTTATGATTTTGCTCTCCAGCTTTTATTGTGTTCTAAATTAATAATGGTTCTCCATATTGGTGGAATAAGGGGGGATTGTTAAATAGAAAAATCCTTGGGTTGTTCTTAAAAGGTCCAAAAGGATAAGTAGTTTAAATTTAAATCACAGCTCATCTTCACCTGTCCAATCCTCATACTCTTCCGACCCTCAGCAACATTGGCTATTGTGAAAGTAGTCAGAATGAAAAGAGAGAGGCATCACAGAGTAAAGAAAAAATCTAAATAACCTTATAACAACCCCCACAAAAAGATAACAAGAGCAAATAGAGGACAGAAATTGTGAAAATAGAACTCCTTAATGCTGAACGTCAGCCAAGATAGCCTTGGCTATTGTGCATCAAGTTACAGGCAAGTCTGAAGGGTAAAACTTCCTTGAATTGGAGGAGTAGGAGAAGGAGAAGAAGAAGGAGAAGGAGAACGAGAAGGAGAAATAGAACGAGAACAAGAATGAGAACAAGAACAAGAACAAGAACAAGAACAAGAACAAGAGTTGGCATTTTATATGCCGACTTTCTCTACCACTTAAGGAAGAATCAAACCGGCTGACAATCATCTTCCCTTCCCCTCCCCACAACAGACACCCTGTGAGGGAAGGTGGGGATGAGAGAGCTCTAAGAGAGCTGTGACTAGCCCAAGGTCACCAAGCTGGCTTCATGTGTAGGAGTGGGGAAACCAACCTGGTTATTAGCCTCTGCTGCTCATGTGGAGGAGTGGGGAATCAAACCCGGTTCTCCAGATTAGAGTCCGCCACTCCAAACCACCGCTCTTAACCACTAATGGGAGGGAGAGCTCTGTGGGGTTACTTGAACAAGTGAGAGCTGATGGAAATGTAACAATCTAGCACATAAATGTATTGCAACTTAAATGGAAATAGTGTGTAAATTCGGTAGTTTTATTGGGGTTCTGTTCTTGTAAGCACTTCAAGTTTAGCGGCGAAGGCTGTGGTAACTAGTGGGAGAGCCTCCAGTTCCAATGTTAAGAGGAGTTCGGAGGGGTCGGTAAGATCCAGCAGCGGCTGGATCTGAACCACCAGGGCCACCGCATCAGCACCAAAGTCAGGGGTCAGATGCTTTGTGATTTCAGCCACAGAAATTGTGGCCGAGGTCTTTCCCTGAAAGAGCGCAGCCACCCGTGTTGCCACCGCTTTTGCCTCCGCTTGGCAAAGCTGGGGATCCGGCGCGGCTGGAGCCGCCATGTCTCGCGGTGAAGCAGGACGGACTGGGACCACTGCCTGGTCCAACTGTGTGTCACTTGAGGTTAGTCCCACCAACAAACTAGTCAACATCTGTAAATCCTCCACCGCCAACCGAGCGTCCTCCACCAACCAGTCCAAGGTGTGGAGGTCGTGGCGGGCACTGGAATCCGTGACCTCGGATGCCCAAGGAACCGTCGCGGCCAGAGAACACCACTGAGCCCGAACCAGTCCAGTCAGGCGATTGACTTCCGCGTCAGTGCGATGTATCTCCGCTAAAACGTCCTGCACTAGGTCGGGGTTGTCATCCGCCGTCCCCAACAGAAGGAACCAAGGATGGGAGCCTTCCAGGGCTCCGGGCAGGAACCCACCACCCGGGGAGCGATCCTGCTCCCACCCGGGTCCCGGGCGAACCGCACGGGGCTCCAACCATGGGCAGGTAATTCGGAGAGCACCGTCCCAGCTCCAATCCGAGCGCCAGGAGAACCCTCCGGGGCTCTAGCCTGGCAGGTGAAAAGAGAGAAGGGTTCCTGCCTTAATGTAAGCACTTGTTTCCACTGAAAGTCCAATAGCCACTTCAAGAGATAGATAGTCCAAAAGAGTTGGTTTATTGGTAACAGGTATGCAGAGCTTAGAAATCAAAAGGCAGGAACGAAGGGGGAAGGGTGTACATTTGGTTATAAGGAGAAACCCAGACAATACAGTCATATCAAGATAATACAGTTCACAGTACCAGGCTCCCACAGAGCTCCCAGGCCCTGAGAAGCTATGCCAGCTGGAGGCTGTTCTGGCAAACAACCTTGAAGCTGGAGGCAAACGTTGAATCCAAAAGTCAGCCTGACAGTTCTATCCTACTGTTCAGGAACATATCCAAAAGAAAACAAAAACTCTTGGGCAAGATTAGTAGCAACATTTGTGCCTAGGGCTGACCAAAAAAAAAAAAAAAGTTAAATGTCGGGTTCGAGTTTATTGGGCCAGATTTTTTCGGGAAACCTGACATAAACAGAATACCCATACTGATAAATATGGGCATTCGGCTTATTTCCGAGTTTCCTGAAAAACAATTGGGCCTTCGGGGGTCATTTTTTGAGGTAAAGCCCCCCCCCCAATTCACAATGTAGCTTGAAGGGATAGTTCTTGCACAAACCCCAAGGTTTGGTTAAGATTGGGTAAGGGGGTCCGATTTTATGGGGTTCGGAAGGGGTCGCCCCCCCCTCCATAGGCAAGCATTGCGAAGTTTGCAATGGTTTTCAATGGAGGAGTGGGCAGCCCCTTCCGGACCCCATAAAATCAGACCCCCTGACCCAATCTTCACCAAATTTGGGGGGTCATGCAAGGAGAGTCCCTTCAAGCTACGCTGTGAATCTGGGGGCTCTACCTTCAAAAATGACCCCCCAGGACCTGAAAAAAGCCAAATAATCATTCGCCTTTTTCCGGAATTGCCAATTCAGCTTCAGCTTTCTCCCCAGGTTTGTGCATTCGGTAAACCTGAACTGGAAATTTACCGAAATGGCTAATTTCGGGTTTATTTTTAGTTCGGGTTTATCGATATGCACACACCTATTTGTGCCTTCAGAGTTACAAATTAAAGGAATGAAGGGGACTTTCTAACGCAGTAGTCACATTGCAAAAATGATCAGAGAACTGAACGCTTCTGTAAAGAGAATATATAAAGCACCTCCTTATTTCTTTTTATGCAGTACTGAAATTCCCAGTAAATTGTGCAGACTTCAGGATAGTACAGGCTATTCAATGTAAGAGCAAGAAATAATAACAGTTATAAGGTTTCCATACACTTCTCATATATGATTTTCATAATCCTTACCACAACTATTAAAGGAGCAGCTCAGGTTTATCGCAAATAGATGGCTGAGAGAGAGGGTTGCCAACCTCCAGGTGGCACCTGGAGATCTCCCACTATTACAATGGATCGCGAGATGACCAAGATCAGATACCCTAGAGAAAATGGCTGCTTTGAAAGGTGGAGTCTATGGCATTATACCCTGCTGAGGCAACCGAGATCAGTTCACCTGGAGAAAATGGCCACTTTGGAAGGTGGACTCTAGGGCATTATACCCCACTGAAGTCCCTCCCCTTCCCAAACCCTGACCTCCTCAGAAATACCCCAAAATCTCCAGGTATTTCCCAATCCGAAGTTGGCAACCCTATCAATAGAAGTGAAACTCAAATATCCCAATGTCTAGGCTCCAATTACGAACATTTACCCCAGTGACATTTCTACAGAGCAGTTTTCAATGGCAGATGGGGAAACATGGCAATTCCTTTCCCGATAATGTAATTTTTTAAACACTTTTCTTCAAACTGATATAATTCGGTTTTACCTTCTCTGTGTGTTCTAGCTCCAGAGAGATATAAAGCACTCTCGTTACACACCATTTTAACTAGTTAACTGTAATAAATGGCATCTTTGAAATTGCATTTATATGGCTAGTCCTGGCTCATCTGGTAGAAAGGGAGAAGCTTTTAGGGAACAAAATGTGCTGCTCTTAACACCAGTGCTAGCACTTTAAGCCATAAAGCTATTCGTCCTCCTTTGAACCATGAGAGGATACAGTCTGCTATGCCTTCTTCCTTTTTATATCTACAAACTTTTCTTTTGCCACAGAAAAAGGAGGACATTTTTTTGGGAAGAACGTTGAAAAACATGGGTTCTTTCTCTTAAGTAAGTTACTTTCTGGCTGAGTTACTGATTTGTGAAGAAACGAGGCAAATGCCTGGCATTTACTGACTCACTTAAAGTCAAATGTTCAGCAGAGAAAAAGAATAATACAAGTTGGTATTTTATCATGCAGGCTGCAATCAAAGAGAACTTTTCATAAAATGATGTGTACATTTTTCACCATTCTGTCAAGATTACAAGTCTGTCAGTTAGTTTGACAGGTGCAGGATAGATCAGTGAGATCTAAGGATGATGTAATCAGCCTGGAAAGTACCTGGGGAGCTAGAGAAAGCTGGCCTGATCCAGCTAGAGCCAGGTGGCTGATGCAATGCAGTAGCAATGCCAGGATAATTGGATATCTACTGTGATTGGTGGCTGCAACCACCAGGTGCATATATTGAAGTGAAACCACAGTTCTATGCGGGATGTTTTGAGCGGAGAGTGTGAAAGGAGTATCTGTATATATTTCTGCACTGTACAAATAAACAACACTTTTTCTATATGGCCGTGGACTTTCTGATGGGTATCCTGGACAAGACTGCTAATCCGCTTGGCTTCCGCCTCAGGGCTCTGGGCCCAGCTCCTCTACATTACAGGAGTGTTTCTGCTACACTGCGCAGGTTTTATGTGTGGTGGTAGTTAAGCAGAGTCCAGGATTTTCAGAAGCTACTGGAGAAGTGACGGCTGTGTGAGAGTAACAATGGCACAACAATCTTTTATCCCGGTGGATAAACTCACCTCAGAGAATTACCACGTTTGGTCTGTGAGGTTGGAGCAGTATCTGAAAAGGGAGGATTTATGGGATGCTGTGGAAAGACTCCCTACTACAGCAGCTGAGATTGCCAAGGACATAAAAGCCCTTGCCAATATCACCTTGACGGTGGGAGATGACCAGCTTATTTATGTTGTGGGCAAAGAGCATGCAAAGTTGGCATGGGGTAGTCTGCGAGCAGTGTATCTCAGGGACTCAGCTGGCACGCTGCTAGGACTGATGAGGCGGCTGTATAGATGCCATAAATCACTGCACACTCCGGCCGCAGCCCACTTGAAGACTCTGGCAGAGTTGTTTAGACAGCTGGAGTTGAGGGGAAAGGATATATCTGCGGAGGACCGGGTGTATTTGCTTTTGAGTTCTCTGGATGCGAGCTTTGATGTTTTAGTAACCTCGCTGGAGAGCCTGGCAGCAGGGCAATTAACCTATGAATACTTGACAAGACGAATTCTGGAGGACGAGGAACGACGGGAGGAAGGACGTAAGCAGATGACTGCAGCCCAGGAGTTCATAGTTCACCCGAGAGGAACGTCGGAGTTGTCACAGGAGACAAGTGCCGTGCAGTTCGGTATTAATCAACCCAGGCAGAGAGGCAATTCACAGTCAACGCCGATGACATCAGCCCACCAGGAGGGATACAACCCAGGAAGAAGGGCAGCGTTCTACTCTGCACAGATGGCTCAGACGCCAGCACGTGAGGGAGACCGGAAGAGTAGGAGCTACAAGCAAGAGGAGGAATGCGTGATGTTTGTCAGAAAGTGTTTTCTTTGTGGGTCCTCACAACATTTGAAAAGAAATTGTCCCCAGTTGGCCAGGAAAAAGCAACTAAAGAGACAGTCAGTGAATGGAACTTACACTGCTGTTGTGCTGGCAGAAGCTGGAGGCAAAGAGGACATTTGGCTCTTGGACAGTGGGGCAAGTAAATGTTTTGTTAACAAGGCTTCCATGTTAGTTAACCAAAAGCAGTCTGCTAAGTCTAATGTAAGTCTGGCAGATGGGAGACACTTAAAGGTACACTCTGAAGGGGAGGTGTTTTTCCCAGAGTTAAATCATAAGTTTCAAAATGTTCTTTGTGTGCCCGAGTTACAGCATAGTTTGCTAAGTGTTTCTGTGCTGGCTAAGACTGGTTTTAAGGTGCAGTTTGAAGGAAACACCTGCCAGATAAGCCAGGAGGAGGTTGTAATGTTAGAAGGGCACTTGCAAAAGGATGTCTATGTGGTGCATAGAAGGACAGGAGAAACATCTATGGAAGTGGAGTCTGTGAATAAAAATCCACATAATGAGTGCATACACCTTCTACATAGGCGTTTTGGCCACGCCTCCTTTTCCATTCTAAAGAAGACCCTGAGTGTATTAGGGAAGGATGACATTAAGTTGAATGGGTGTAATTCTTTCCTAGATTGCACTGTCTGCAAATCTGTTAAAAGCAGACGTAGTCCAGTGGCTAAGGTAAGCCAAAGGGTGGCAACCAGACCTCTGCAAATTGCTCATTTAGATCTCTGTGGTCCATTTCCTGAGAGTGTGTCTAAGAACCGATACGCTTTATGTATTGTGGATGATTTTACTCGTTATGGCTGGGTGTATCTGCTGAAGCAGAAAAGTGAGGCATGTCAAACCATCAAGTATTGGATTAAAAGGATGGAAAGGCAGCTAGACCTCAAGGTATCCAGTATACAATCTGACAGAGGCGGTGAATTTGTCTCTAGTGCATTTACCCAGTGGTTAGAAAGCAAGGGAATTGAGCACAGATTGGCTAATCCCTGTGTTCCTCAGGAGAACGGTGTGGCTGAGAGGAGGATTGGTTATCTAAAGTCAATGTTGCAAGCTTTGATAGAGGATGCTAATCTAAAACCCAGGTTCTGGGGGGAAGGCATCAAGGTGGCTTGTTATTTGATTAATAGACTTTGGACCTCCAGCATTAACAATATTCCCTACAAGGCATTTGAAGATAGGGCAATAGTCATCTGATCCTGAAGATGGCGTCCTGGATTCCATGTGGCGGAGACGAGGGAGAGGGGACAGGGGGTTCCCGTGGCTTGACCAGAAAGGTGGGAGGAGTGGGTGGTCAGGCAGTGCTACCCAAACCGACGGAGTAACAGTAGGTGAGAGATAGGGGGTTCGAAAAGGAGTTTTGAGTGTGTGCTGGCGTCCCCAGTTATACTCTTACTGGGGTGGGGGGTTTGATGAGATTACCCCTTGTGGTTCCCTGAATGAACAAAGACCTTGATGGTCGGCTGAGAAGTGGGGCAGAGGGAAATTTGGGCAGACTACACCTAAACCATTGACAGAGCACATTTCAGGAGAGTCAGGAGACGTTGGTATGCAGTCCAAGACTTCATATAGAGGATTGTGCTGAGTTGTTTTCTGTTGCCCCAGAAGCTCGGACCAGAACCAACAGGTTAAAATTAAATCAAAAGAGTTTCCATCTAGACATTAGGAAGAATTTTCTAACCGTTAGAGCGGTTCCTCAGTGGAACAGGCTTCCTCGGGAGGTGGTGAGCTCTCCTTTCCTGGAGGTTTTTAAGAAGAGGCTAGATGGCCATCTGTCAGCAATGCTGATTCTATGACCTTAGGCCGATCATGAGAGGGAGGGCACCTTGGCCATCTTTTGGGCATGTAGGGGTCACTGGGGGTGTGGGGGGGGAGGTAGTTGTGAATTTCCTGCATTGTGCAGGGGGTTGGACTAGATGACCCTGGTGGTCCCTTCCAACTCTATGATTCTATGATTCTAAGAGCCCTGCTGGATCAGACCTGTGGCCCATCTAGTCCAGCATCCTGTCTCACACAGTGGCCAAACATTTCCTCTGGAGGTCCAGCAACAGGGCATACAGGCTGAGACCTCCCCCTGCTGTTGCCTCCTGGCATTGGGATTCAGAGGTTGACTGCCTCTGAACGTGGAGGTTCCCTTTAGTCACCATGGCTAGTAGCCACTGAGAGACCTCTTTTCC
This sequence comes from Euleptes europaea, assembly GCF_029931775.1. Lineage (NCBI taxonomy): Eukaryota > Metazoa > Chordata > Lepidosauria > Squamata > Sphaerodactylidae > Euleptes > Euleptes europaea. Next base: position 95,726,252 of record NC_079319.1, read on the forward strand.
ATGAATCTATCCAATCCCCTTTTAAAGCCATCTATGCCTGTGGCCGTCACCACATCCTCTGGCAGCGAATTCCACATTTTAGTCACTCGCTGTGTAAAGAAGTATTTCCTTTAGTCCATCCTGAATCTTCTGCCCATCAGCTTCATTGGCTGTGTTAGTCAAAAGCAACAAGGGAGGGCAAAGAGCTCTCTAGGCACCAGCAAAGGCCTGAGATGCAGAGCAAGGAGGGGGTTAACCACCCATGATAACGTCATTGGGTTTGCATTCCCAATTCAATGCATATCCTTTTCTGATTAAAGTTTTGTAAAAAAAAAAAAAATCCCAACAGTTCAAAAGGAGAGAACAAAAGAGAAAGGAAGATCACAAAGAAAAAATGTTTTCTTTATTTGGGTAATGGGCTCCCTTTGTTGGAGTTTAAATTTGCCCCATCATGGTGAATTCTCTACCATGTTTCCATTTCACTGGAATACTGACAGCTTGAGCTTGCGAGAGCTCTTGTTTTAGGAGAGCCCACCCTTCACTTGATTTCTTGCATGATCTTCCCAGGGAAGAGAGAGAAAGGGATACACTCATGTTGCCAAAAACCACTGAAGAATGGAAGTTTGAAGTTCCCCCAACTCCGGCTCAGGTACCAGCAATAAATAAGAAATAAGGGGAAAATGTTTGTCTTGGATCTTTGACTGACTGTGATCAGTCAAATGCAGTCAAACGTGGGCTGCATCAGGAAGGAGGGATGGTGTCGAAAAACTCATTTAACCATGCAAGGTGGTGACAAGTGATCATTTTTATAGCAGCCTCTTTCCAGCGGTAATTTTCCCAGAGAGTAATTTGTACAATGTTTTATTTTCCAGTCAGAAAAATCTGTATGCTAATCATCCACATTGCCTAAAGAACCTTGAAGTATCTAAGCCCATGCATATTTGCAAGTCATTATCAGGAGTCCGCTGAGTTCCTTCTGTTGGGGAAGCGGAGTTGTTAATAGTCAAAGAGCAGTATTTTCTCAGCAATTGGCCTGGACACCCACCACCAACAACAACAACAACTTCACTGGTTTTCTTTCCTCCTGGCTGTTAGATACTGTTGTCATGGCCAGTTGTTCCAAAAGCCTTTGAGCTAGATGGAGGGATGAATGGTGTCTTTCTGGTTTGAGTTAGTTTACTTCAGCTTGGTTTTTAGTTGACTCATCTATTTACATGTTTTAACCATAAGCACAATTACTAGGGTTGCCAACCTCCAGGTAGTTGGGGAAAGCCGACACAGCAGCCACACAATATATTGCAAATGGAAATTTTATCCAGTCCCGTTTTCCTGTCCAATGTACTTAAGACATATATATGGAAACGGGACTGGATAAAATTTACATTTGAGTATACAAAACAAGCATATGAGAAATTGTGATAGTGTACTAATCTTACACTGTGATCCTTGCACTATTTATGCAGATGACTGCATGCAACTAGATATAATTCAATTACTAGAATTACAGTTGTTAGTCATATTGATGGATAAATGACTACACTTTGAAATTATTTGCGCTGAAACACTTTTTGTGTGGCTGCTGTGTCGGCTTTCCCCAACTACTTATTGTACACAGTGGTGCTTTTTTCTCAAAACCTCCAGGTAGTAGCTGGAGATCTCCTGCTATTACAACTGATCTCCAGCCGATAGAGTTCAGTTCACCTGGAGATAATGGCCACTTTGGCCATTGGACTCTATGGCATTGAAGTCCCTCCCCTTCCCAAACCCTGCCCCCCTCAGGCTCCGCCCCAAAAACCTCCTGCTGGTGACAAAGAGGGACCTGGCAACCCTAACAATTACACCCATATAAAGACTGACATTCAAACAGAACAATCTTGAAGGGAGGGGCCAAATCAGCTTAGGAGCTGGCGTGACCCCTGTGCCGGCATTAATGCCACTTGTGGTGTGAAAATGGGCACTGACGCTGGTGCAGGGCGATTTACGCTGGTGTTGGGGGGGCACTATGAGGTGGCAATATGAGGAAGGGGTGCCAGTGGAGCTCGCACCAGCACCAAAGAGGGCATTCCTGTGCTCTTCTGCCAACAGGGACAGCTCCCTTTTCCTCCTCTAAGTGACAGCCCTTCAAATACTCAAAGAGAGCAATTATGTCCCCCCTCAACCTCCTCTTCGTCAGACTGAACATTCCCAAGTCCCTCAGCCTTTCCTCGCAGGGCTTGCTTTCTAGGCCCCTGATCATCCTCATCACTGTCCTCTGCACCTGCTCTATTCTAGCCACATCGTTTTTGAAATCAATTGATACATTGCCCTTACACTTTCAATTTTAGATTTTGGTTCCATTAAATTCCTGGTAAAATTAATTAGTTTAGGATGGTTCCTGACACTACTGTGATACTTTGGGTGATGACTGTACACCAACTCCTCATCTGTCTGGTTTTGTGCAATGCACCCCTGGAACCATGGCAAGTATCCCTGATGAACAGGGATGCCAGCCTCCAGGTGGGACCTGGGGATCCCCTGGAATTACAGCTCATCTCCAGACTACAGAGGACACTTCCTCTGGAGAAAATGGATACTTTGGATGGTGGACTCGATGGCATTGTACCCCACTGAGGTCCCTGTCCTCCCCAAGCTCCAATGCCAAATGTCCAGACGTTTCCTAACCTGGATATGGCAACCCTACCCTTAAATCCCCCACTGGTGGCCAAGGGGGACCTGACAACCCTACTGATAAAGGAGTATTGTTTTTCCTGTTATACACAAATGAATAAGAACCTACATAGACTATGCCACCTATGCTGATCACAGAATTGCCCCTGTTAGATGAGCAGATATTCAACATGGGCTGAAGACCCCAAGGTGAGAGCCTTGTAGGAAGCAGATATACTCAGACTTCTTAGTGCTTATCCACACGTGCAAAGTTGCCACTGAATTCTACCATGCAATTGTCCTTCAGTTTACTTGTACCTGTGATAGTGACTGTGTGGAAACACTTTGGTGTGAACTGGAAGTATACAGATTCATGAAGGGTTATGATTTCCAAAATTTTCTCAGCTCTGCAAATGCTGCTGAGATCTCAGGAAGCTTGATATTTCCAAGTCAAGCTATACTTCCTGTTTATGTACTTGTAAAAATCCCAGGTGATCATTCAGCGGGATTTGGGCAGCATTGACTGAGGTATGAAACTGCTGTAAGGTTGCAGTGAATGCAGATGAAACAGTTTGCCAGAATCCTTCACATTCCCGTTCAGCTTGTTTTCACCACTGAATGTGTATCTCAGTCCCCCCAATTTACAAAATGAGGTCTTGGAGTAATTTCACATATGTGTAGAAAAACCCTCTCGTGACTTGATTCCCCACAGCTCAACAATCACAGTGAGAACTGCATATCCAGACCTCTTTTTTGCCTAGACACAAGCTTATCAACTATTCTTCCTGATAATTCAATTACTAATTATACTCTCCACAGACTTTACTTTTGGTTGAGCTATTATCTCTCTTCTCCTCTTGATAGCTTAATTAATTCTTCACCATCACACTTTCTGCATCAACAACCTCTTATGGAAATAGTAGCAGGTATTGCAGGCAACGTATCTAAGGCTGTGACATCATTCTGTTTTGCACAAGGTTTTCTGTATGGTTCCTGTTTACATCCTAAGGTTAGTTTTCTCCTCCTCCAGGAAACCATTTCTTTTTTTTTAATAAATATTTTTATTGGTTTTTAATAGTAAATGGGATACAGAAGGAAAAAAGGGTAATGGGGTGAAAAAAAAGGAAAAAAAAGATATATACATATATAAATAAATACATAGATATTATACAGCGTTAATATATTTAGTAGTATTGCCCCTTTGTAAAGTGTCATAGTACCTTACATTATTAACTGATTAAGTTTGATCTCAAGTATGAATCTGCTGAGTCTCATAAGGTTATATTATTATTTCTGCTGAGTCTCATAAGGTTATATAGGCCTTAGCCGTGCCTTTAGTTCTCATTCGTGCCAATTTACCTGTTAGCTCTGTATACCTGTAGGTTTTCTAATAAATCAACTCTCTTTTGGACTACTCATCTGTGGATGTTGTTTATGGGATTACCACGGGGACAAGTGCTCACATTTTGGCATGAATCCCTCCTCTATTTTTTACCTGCCTGGCTGGAGTCCCGGAGGGTTCACTGGGGTCTCGGATTGGAGCAGGGAACATGCTCCCCGAGTGCATTGCCTGAGGCTGGAGCCCCGGAGGGTTCGCCTAGGTCCCGGGTGAGAGTAGAGACAGCGCTCCCTGGGTGGAGGGTTTCTGCCCGAAACCCTGGAGGGTCCTGAACCTTGGTACCTGTCAGGCCTGTGTCTCAGATAGTTTCGTTTTCTCACAGACTGCCCTTCAAGGACTGTTTTCCCAGAACTGCATTCCTGTTCCCTTTGAAGCTTGCAGATGTCCGTGGGAGCAGCGGCGCCTCTGTGCTGTTTGTAATGTGTTCGAAATAATCTCATGAGACTGTACTGCTGAGTGCTTTTTTCAATGCTTTTATATTATCAAGTGCTTGCCAGTTTCCCCCATTGCTGTCTTGGGTTCTTTATGCTCTGTTTGCCTTTGTTACCATTAAACCAACTGCTTTGGACAACTACGTCTCCTGCTGTGGCTAGTGGTTCTCGATAGGGCAAGTGCTGACATTAAGACAGCAATCATTTCTCTCACCCGTCAGGCTGGAGCCCCGGAGGGTTTGCCTGCCACTCGAACGGGAGCAGGGACGGTGCTCTCCGAGTGACCTATCTGTGGCTGGAGCCCCGTGTGGTTCGCCCGGACCCAGCGAATCTGTCCCCTGGGTGACAGATTCCTGCTAGGAGCCCTGGAGAGCTTCCATCCATGGTCCCTTCCGTTGGCAACAGCGACTGATATGGGACGTTATAGCTGAACTATGTCGAACTGACGCGGAAGTCAATCGCCTGACAGGACTTGTTCGTGCTCAGTGGCGACGGTCCCCTGGACATCTGACATTGAGGATACCAGCACCAGCCAAGACCTCCATACCCTTGACTGGTTGGTGGAAGATGCTCGGTTGGCGGCTGAGGATTTATAATTGTTGACTAGCCTGTTGGCCGGACTTACTGCCTGTGAAACACAAACCACTCTGACCGCGGTCCCAATCCATTCTGCCGACATGGCGACCCTGGTCACACCACCCCCCAAGCTCTGCCGAGCGGAAGCAAAAGCGGTGGCCACACGGGTGGCTGCCCTCTTCCAGGGCCACACTGCGGCCACTATTTCAGTGGCTGAACTCACGAAACATCTCACCCCCGACTTCAGTGCTGATGCAGCGGCCTTAGCGGTACAGATCCAGCCAATGTTGGATCTGGCAGATCGAGCTGAGCTCCTCTACACTTTGGAACAGGAGGCCCTTCCACTCGTTACCACGGCACTGACTGCCAAACTGGAATCTGACCAGGCCCTAACGGAGCGCAAAAGAGTGGAGGAGCAAGTACGGACAGTGGCTGAAGCTGCGGCAAAAGCTCGGGCTGAGCAGGAGGAGAGAGAACGCTTGGCCACTGAACGGGCGTGGAGCGGTGCGAGCCCCCGACAGCCCGGGGGCTATGAATTACCCCCGTTCTCCCCATCTTTCGTCCCATCGCGTAGTGTTCAACGCTCCCACAGGTTGGCGGGGACTTTGCCCAAGAGGCCGGATAATTCCGACGAGGAGGACCTATATAGTGGGGAGTCTCTCTGGGCCACTAATTTACGGGTCAGCCAGTCCCGCCGGGCTGGCAGCACTGGCGACAAGGTATTTTTGCTACGTAACCAAAATCTGGACCTTATGGAGCAGGTGGCATGCTTGCAGGATCAACTGACCTTAGTACTCAGGGACAACGACCAGTTACAACGGGCTCAAGCTGTGCCCGTTGCCCCCGCTCCCGTGACGCCGCAGCAGCCACCGCAACAACCACTGCAACAACCGCCACAGCAACCAGCTGCGCCGGTGGTTCCTCCTGACGGAGGCCCCACAGCTCCTGGCAGGGGTCCCGTTGCTCCTGGTGGGGGACCCATAGTTCCAGGCGGAGGCCCCGCAGCGCCCCGCAGAGTGCCTGTTGCACCTGCTTTACCAGTGCCACCAGGTGCACCGGGGTTACCAGGAGCCCCAGTTCCTGGATACCCGCCTGTACCCCCAATACCATGGAAGCCGCCGAAACTGAAGGTTACTTATGACGGCTCTGTTGAAACCTTACCCCGTTTTTTGCATCATGTGGATAGTTATATGAGGGAGCAAAGACAATTCTTTCCTACCGAAGATAGCCACGTCCATTTCGTTGCCTCTCTATTAACAGAAAAAGCGGCTGACTGGATGATCCTCCAGTTTGATACGCGGTCCCGCTCCATTCGCTCCCTCGACAATTTTATGTTCGCCTTGCGACAGCGCTTTAAAGATCCCTTCATGGGAGAGAGAGCCAAAGCGGAACTTTTACAACTCAGGCAAGGCTCCTCTCCAGTTCGGGAATTTGCAGAAGAATTCCAACGACTCGCGAGTAAGGTAGTGGACTGGCCTGAAGCTACCCTTATCCACTATTTTCGTGAAGCCTTGCACCCAGACATTTTGAACTGGTCTTACATGCGAGGCGACCCAGATACCCTTGAGGACTGGATTTTACTGGCCGAGGAAGTAGAAAGCTGCGGACGATTCATTTCACTAGTCCGAAATAGGACCAAAGAGAAGGGCGGGCAAAAACCTCCCACCAAACCTTCGACTCCCAACCCGCGGAGACCAACCCGACCCCCTCTGGATCGCGAGTCCCGATTCCAGAGAGGAGCCTGTCTCGTTTGCGGTGTTATGGGCCACTTTGCAGTGGCTTGCCCTCAACGTCCAGAACCCACTCGACCAAGCGTACCGCCTCGAGCTCGGGGACGACCTCAATGCAGAGGCACCACGGCCACCTGCAGCACAGCGCCGGTACAACCCACACCCTCTGCACTTCACGTCGGAGAAGCGTCTAGTCTCCCTGCACCCATCGACCCCGTAGGGTCCCGGATTACAAGTGCCCCAGTGGGGGACAGCTCTCCTTCTTCTGACAAAGATCATCAATGGAATTCCCCAGCTCTAAATCTGGAATCTCCTCTTGACCTGTCAAAAAACGGATACGGTCTGTCGTGAGTGGAGTGTCCCCTGCAGAATCTCCTGCAAAACCCAAGGCTCCTGTCATGGTGAGTGAAGTCAAAAACACTGTGTATGTGGACGTAGTGTTACAACACTATAAAAAGGGCCCCCAGTTACGTGTCAAGGCGCTCATAGATTCCGGCTGCGGGCACTCTTTAATCAATGAGGCCACGTTTGCAGCCCTAGAAGTCGAGTCCGAAGATCTACCGACTCCCGTCCAATTTGCCCAAATGGACAGTAGCCACTTGAAGGGGGGGCGGTCGACCGTCGCACACGGGGGGTGGCAATGGGTATCGGTTCCCATTGGAAGCAAATAGACTTTACCATAGCTCCTATCCAGTACGAAGTCATTTTGGGGATCAACTGGCTCAAAGGACACAGTCCCTCCATAGACTGGGAAGCTGACACTATTATGTTTACCAACCCTGGATGTGAACGGCATCGACATGAGGTCGCAATTGTACTTCCACCCTCCGATGCTCTACTGCCGACCCCATTGCCCGAGGTATACCGAGACTTTGAGGACGTTTTTGATGTAAAAGAATGCCATGCCTTACCCCCTCACCGCACCACGGACTGTGCGATTGAGGTAGTGGGAGACTGCAAACTGACTAAAAGCAAGATTTACCCTATGAGCGTTTCCGAACGCGCTGTGCTATGAGACTTTTTAGATAAAAATCTTGCTCGAGGGTTCATTCGACCGTCAACTGCCACCAACTCAGCCCCTGCTTTCTTTGTACATAAAAAGACAGGTGACTTGCGCTTATGCATTGACTTTCAAAAACTCAACACAGTCACCCAAACCAACGCCTACCCCATACTGTTGATCTCGGACATCTTAGGACAACTAAGGGAGGGGTGCATTTTCACTAAACTGGACTTGGTTGAAGCTTATTACCGGGTCCAAATTCGGGATGGGGATGAACCCCTCACAGCCTTCTCGAGCTGCTTCGGAATGTACGAATTTCTGGTGATGCCTTTCGGGTTAAAAGGGGCCCCGGGGTTCTTCATGCAACTCATTAACGAGATCCTCCATGATTTATTATATCGGGGCGTGGTGGTTTATCTTGATGATATCCTTATTTACTCTAATACCATGGATGAACATATTGCTCTGGTCAGAGAAGTGTTGCAACGTCTCAGGAGCAATCAGCTTTACGCTAAGTTGTCTAAGTGTGAGTTCCACCAGGAACAATTGACTTTCTTGGGATACATAGTTTCACATCGGGGCCTCACCATGGACCCTACTAAAATTCAATCTGTACTTGATTGGGCTCCTCCCTCCACCCGCATGCAAGTGCAACAGTTTCTCGGCTTTGCCAACTTTTGCCGTGGTTTCATTCCCAACTTTGCTCAGGTGGCCCTACCGATCACCGACCTCCTTAAAACTAAAGGTAAAGGGGTCTCTGCTACATTGCCCACCGCCAAGGTACATTGGACTGATCAATGCCAAACTGCCTTTGTAACTCTCAAGCAGCTTTTCACTTCTGAACCTGTGCTGCAGCACCCCGATCCAAACCGCATGTTTGTTGTGCAAGTTGATGCGTCGGACGTAGCCATGGGGGTGCTCTTTTGCAAAGGGGACCCGACGGTCTTCTTCGCCCCTTATTTTTCTAAGAAATTTGCGCACTCTCAACTAAACTGGCCCATTTGGGAAAAAGAAGCTGCAGCCGTCCATCATGCCCTCACTACGTGGCGGCAATTTTTGGAAGGTTCCAGGGTCCCTTTTGAAGTCTGGACCGATCACAAAAATCTAGAAACCCTCACGGGGACCCACAAACTTTCCGCAAAACAACAACATTGGGCTGACTTCTTCGCTCAATTCCGTTTTGTGCTCAAACATGTACCTGGAAAGCAAAACGTGCTAGCTGATGCTCTTTCCAGGCTTCCCCAATATCCAGTGAAAATCGACCGTCCTATGGACTCCTTATTCACCCCAGCACACAGGGGAGCTCTACCAGTTCTAGCTGTAAAAACTCGGTCCCAAACTCTGCTGCAGTCCCAAACCCAAGCAGCGGACAGCAGAGCATCTGTCCAAAGGGAACCAACTCCCTCACCAGACCCACTCGCACCACCTATTACCAGGGCTCCACATCACCTGGGCCCCCCCGCCACCCCGTCGCCACCACCGACAACTCCTGTTTCACCCTCTGCAGGGGGGGTGATCCTGCCCGACTCCTTCCTGGACTCCCTTCGTACTCAGTGCCTAGCCGAGCACACTGCTCAGGCACTACCTTCAGGCCTGCTAGAACGGGGTGGTTGTTGGTACAAAGACTCGAAATGGTACATGCCTAAGATACTTCGGAGAGAAATCCTGCAATTGGCCTATGGAGCTAAAATGGCAGGACACTTTGGTTTCCTAAAAACCCTTCACTTATTGCGCAGGCAGTTTTGGTGGGCGGGCATGCGTACTGATGTTGATTCCTTCGTTCGCAGCTGTCCCATTTGTGCCACTGTCAAATGTTCCCAAGGTAAACCTCCGGGACTGTTACAACCACTAGAAATTCCCACCAGGCCCTGGGAAGTGATTGCTATGGATTTCATGACCGACCTCCTGCTCAGTGAAGGGAAAACTGTACTATGGGTTATTACTGACTTGTTTTCCAAACAGGTACATTTGGTTCCGTGTGTGGGTATACCCTCCGCCCCCAAGTTGGCCCGCCTCTTTGTGTCACATGTTTTCCGTTTACATTCCTTTCTCAAGTTGGTGGGGGTGGAACAGGGTTTGTCTAGTGCTTATCACCCCCAAACGGATGGGCAAACTGAACATGTAAATGCTGTATTGGAGTGTTATTTGCATTGTTATGTCAATTATCACCAAGATGATTGGGTTGAACTATTGCCTTTTGCTGAAGATGCTTAAAGCTGTGCATCAATCTACAGGCTTTAGTCCTTTCTATGCTGTGTATGGTCAGTATTTCGGTCCTATTGGTCATGTAGATATGACGGGGGAGGAGGGAAATGTTGATGTAGCCTCTTGGACTCGAGCTATCCACACCATCTGGCCCTGGCTAGTAAAGAACTTAGACAGGGCCAAATGCAAATATAAAGCTCAAGCAGATAAGCATCACTCTCCCAGCAAAGACTTTCAGGTTGGCGACTTAGTGTACCTTTCCACCAGGAATCTGCGGTCCACCTGACCATGTAATAAGCTCAGTGCCAAATACGTGGGGCCATATCCCATTGCCCGGATAATTAACCCAGTCACTGTGGAACTGACTCTCCCTAAAACCTTGAGGCGTATCCACCCTGTCTTCCATGTCAGCCTCCTCAAACCTCATGTTGCCGCCTCAGATTGGATCCCGGAACCGCCTCCTGAGCAGCCTGTGATGGTGGGGGGGGGAGGAGCATTTTGAAGTATCAAAGATCCTGGACTCTCGTGTGCGTCACGGCTCTCTGCAGTACCTGGTTCGTTGGAAGCACTTCCCCCCTGCCTACGATGAATGGGTTCGTGCACGAGATGTCTCCACCCCACACTTAGTGCATGCCTTCCACACCACCTACCCCCATAAACCATCCCACTTGCAAAACGAGAAGGGGCCCTAAGGGGAGCAGAATGTCAGGTCTGTGTCTCAGATAGTTTCATTTTCTCACAGACTCCCCTTCAAGGACTGTTTTCCCAAAACTGCATTCCTGTTCCCTTTGAAGCTTGCAGATGTCCGTGGGAGCAGCGGCGCCTCTGTGCTGTTTGTAATGTGTTCGAAATAATCTCATGAGACTGTACTGCTGAGTGCTTTTTTTTCAATGCTTTTATATTATCAAGTGCTTGCCAGTTTCCCCCATTGCTGTCTTGGGTTCTTTATGCTCTGTTTGCCTTTGTTACCATTAAACCAACTGCTTTGGACAACTACGTCTCCTGCTGTGGCTAGTGGTTTTCGATAGGGCTCTCTTGGAACCATCGGATGAGTACCCCGATGACCCTTCTCTGCTGAAAGACATTCTTGCTGAGGCGCTGCGGATGGATGCGGAGATCAATCACCTAATTGTACTTGTTCGAATTCAGTGGCGTCACCTGACTGACGCGACCCCCTGGACAACCCCCGACATGGATCAAAGTGCCCAGCACGACCTCCGAACACTGGACAGTTTGTTGGAAGAAGTTCGGCTAGCGCAGGAGGATTTAGCAGCCTTGACCCACTTGTTAGCGGGGTTAACTGTACGTGAGGCACAACAGGAGCCGACAGTGGCCCCGATCCGCCCTGCTCTGCCCCAATCCATGGCGGGAACACAGGCAGAAGAGGTCCTGGTCCCAACCGTTCCTGATCCCAACTTGTGTTTGAAGGAAGCACGGGATGTAGTGGCCCAGATGGCCTTACTGTTTGTAGGACTGACCTCGGCCACGGCCACGGTGGCTGAACTCATGAAGCGTTTAATCCCTGAGTTTGGAGCAGACGCTGCTGCTCTGGCAGTTCGGGTTCAACCGTTATTGGACCTAAAAGATTCCTCTGAACTCCTTTTGCTTCTGGAGCAAGAAGCCCTCCCGATCGTCACCACGGTGATTGCCGCCAAGCTCGAGACCGACCAAGTGCTCGCTCACTGAAAGCGAGCCAAAGAACAGTTGGGGGCAGTGGATGCGGCGGCAGCTTGGGTGCGGGCCGAGAAAGATGAGGAGCAACGTTTGGCCGCCGGTCGAGCCCGCACGACTACGGTCACGGACAGGCGTCCCAAAGACAGCACAGGATTCAGGTTTATCCCCTCGTTTTCCCCGACTTATGGCCTGTCTCACGACGTGTAACGTGTATGTCAACACGCAGGTCGCTTGATCGAGCTGGACTACTCAGATGAGGAGGACCTGTGTGGTGAGGAACCCCACTGGGCTACTGATCTCCGGGTCAGCCAGTCCCGATGCACGGGGGGAACTGGGGACGAAATGCATCTCTTGCGGGGCCAGAACCGGGACTTGACTGATTGTGTGGCTTGTCTGCAGGACCAAATGGAGAAAATGAACTTTCTACTTTGAGAAAATGAACATTTACAACGAGCTCAAACTCCCAGTCCAACCGGTGCCGACTCAGCCAACTCAGCTGACTCAGCTGGCTCCACGACCACAATTTCCGCCACTGAGGGCACCACTTCTCCACCCTCCGGCACAACCAGCCCAGCCGCCTCCAAGACATCCGGCTTAGCAGGTCTGAGGAGCACCGCTTCTGCCACCCCCAGGGCAGCCAGTTTTGCTGCTCCCAGGGAAACTGCCAGTGCTACCCACAGCACCCCCTCTCATACAGTGGAAACAACCTCGGTTAAGGGTGACCTACGAAGGCTCAGTTGAGGCTCTGCCCTGTTGACTTTTGGCCCGTCTCGTGACACGCAACACGCATGTCAGCTTGCAGGTCGCTTGATCGAACCAGACTACTCGGATGAGGAGGACCTGTATGGTGAGGGACCCCACTGGGCTACTGATCTCTGGGTCAGCCAGTCCAGACGCACGGGGGGAGCGGGGGACGAAATGTGTCTATTGCGGGGCCAAAACCGGGACTTAAACGATGGTGTGGCCCGTCTGCAGAACCAAATGGAGCAATTACTCCGAGAAAATGAATGTCTGCAACAAGCTCAAACTACCCCAGTCCAACAGATGCCAACTCAGCCAACCCTGCTGGCTCCACGACCACAATTTCCACCACTGAGAGCACCACTTCTTCCCCCTCTGGAACAACCGGCCCAGCCGCCTCCAAGACTTCCAGCTCAACCGGTCCCCGGAGCATCGGTTTTGCTGGCCCCAGGAGCACCGGTTTTGCTGCCTCCAGGGCAACCGCCAGTGCTGCCTCCAGCACCCCCTCCCATACAGTGGAAACAACCTCAGTTAAGAGTGACCTACGATGGCTCAGTTGAGGCCCTACCCTGTTTCCTACACCAAGTGGACAGTTATATGCGGGAACAGGGGCAGCACTTCCCCACCGAAGACAGCCGGGTGCGCTTCGCTGCCTCCCTATGGACTGGAAAGGCCGCCGACTGGATGGTCCTCCAGTTTGACACTCGAGCCCGATCCATACGCTCACTTAACGAATTAATGTGAGCGTTACAGCGACGTTTTGAGGACCCTTTCCTAGGTGAGAAGGCCAAAGCAGCCCTCCTGCAACTTCGACAAGGCTCTATACCAGTGCGGGAATTCGCGGACAAATTCCAAAGGCTCGCCAGTAAAATAGTGGACTGGACCGAGGCTACCCGAATACATTATTTCCGGGAAGCCTTACATCCTGAGATATTGAACTGGGCTTATATGCAATGAGACCCAGACACTCTTGAAGAATGGATTTTACAAGCGGAGGAGATGGAGAGTCGCCGCTAATTCATTTTGCTGGCCGACGTCGAGCCAGGGAGGGGGGCAACCAAAAGCAGAGATCTGCTCTACCCTCGCAAGACCGTGTGTCACAGTTTCAAAGGGGAGCCTGTCTCGTTTGTGGAACCATAGGCCACTTTGCTTCAGCCTGCCCGCTTCGACTGTACCAGTTGGTTCCTTCTCGACTGGATGGACCACCCCGGAATTGGGGGCGACCTCAGTGCAGAGGCACCGTGGCCAACCGTACCCCCACTCCAGGATGGACCGTGCCATCGGCTTTCCACGTCGGAGATGCGCCGTGCGAGTCTACACCGGCGGACCCATCGGGGTTCCGGATTACAAGTGCCCCAATTGGGGACAGCTCACCGTCTTCGGATGAGGACAGAGACTGGGACCCCCCTGCTTTGAATCTTGAATCTCTTTTGGATCTGTCAAAAAATGGGCAGGGTCTGCGGTGAGTGGAGCTACACCGCGGACCCTCGCAGCTGTTCCTGCAAAACCCAAAGCTCCAGTGAAGGTGAGTGAAATCGAAGATACTGTGTATGTGGATGTAGTGTTACGGCACCATAAAAGGGGCCCCCAGTTACAAGTCAAAGCACTCATAGACTCAGGGTGTGCCCGCTCCCTGATCAACGAAGCCACTTTCAAAGCGCTCAAAGTCAAGTCAGAGACCCTGCCAACTCCCATCCAGTTTGCCCAAATGGATGGCAGTGACTTCAAGGGTGGGCCAGTGGATCGTCGCACTCGCGGAGGGCGATGGGCATTGGCCACCATTGGGAGCAAATTGACTCCACAATAGCCCCTATCAGATACGAAGTGGTGTTGGGGATTAACTGGCTCAAGGGGCACAGCCCTTATATTGACTGGGGGGCTGGAAGTATAAAGTTCTCTGATCCTAATTGCGACCAACACCTTCTCGAGGTGGCTGTTGTACCTCCGTCAACCTCGGCTTTAGTCCCAGACACCCCCTTGTCCTCTCCACTACCTATTGAATATCAAGACTTTGCGGACATTTTTGATGTGCAGGAATGTGATGTACTGCCCCCCACCGCCAAACAGACTGTGCTATTGAAGTGGTGGGAAATGAAAAACTGCCGAAAATTAAGATTTATCCCATGACCGCTTCCTAACGTACCGTGCTTCGTGAATTCTTGGACAAGAATTTGTCTCGGGGTTTCATCCGGCCGTCTACTGCCCCTTCTTTGGCCCCTGCTTTCTTTGTGCGCAAGAAAACAGGTGACTTGCGCTTATGCATCGACTTCCGAAAACTCAATGCAGTCACCCAGTCCAATGCCTATCCCATTCCTTTGATCTCAGATCTCTTGGGACAATTAAAAGAGGGGCGTATTTTTACAAAACTAGACTTGGTGGAAGCCTATTACAGAATCAGGATTCGGGAGGGCGATGTGCCTCTAACAACCTTTTCCAGTTGCTTTGGCATGTATGAATTCTTAGTCATGCCTTTTGGATTAAAAGGGGCCCCGGGGGTCTTCATGCAATTCATTAATGAGATCCTACATGACTTGTTGTATCGGGGTATGGTGGTTTATTTGGATGATATTCTCATTTACTCTAAAACTATGGACGAACACGTCGCCCTGGTGAGGGAAGTATTGCAACACCTCAGAGACAATCAGCTCTATGCTAAGGTGTCCAAGTGCGAATTTCACCAAAAACAATTAGACTTCCTGGCCTATATAATTTCACACCACAGTCTCACTATGGACCCTGACAAAGTGCAGTCTGTAACCAGTTGGGAACCATCCTTTACCCGTAAGCAGGTTCAGCAATTTCTTGGGTTCACTAACTTCTACAGGGGGTTCATCCCCAACTTCACTCAAAACGCACTCCCCATCACGGATCTCCTTAAGGCTAAGGGAAAAGGAAGCGCCGCCGCATTACCCTCAGCTAAAATCAATTGGACCCCCCAGTGCCAAACCGCTTTCGATACTCTCAAGTGACTGTTTACCTCCGAGCCGGTGTTAAAGCACCCTGATCCCGAACAGATGTGTCAGGCTTCAGCAAATACACAGCGTTTCAGGCAATAGACCTTCAATCCAGGCAGAGCAGCCATTCAAAGATTTATTTCAGAAAGTCAGTGATTTCAGTAAGAGACGCGCAAGGCTGGAATACATGACAGGGGGAGTGTGGATACATTTATAGGGCTGTTACAATAGGGTTACAGGAACAAAGAGACAATGTAGTCGTTTCCTGCTGGTAACGACAAGTAAAACTGAAACAGAAACAATTATGAACAATCAGTGGAGAAGATGGCCGAGCTCTCGGCTTTGTGCGCGGGACCCGATATCAGATCGAAGATTTACACGGGCGGGTCCCAATACAATTGTAAATCTCTGGCCGGAGCTTGTGTGCTAAATGGGGGGGGGGGAATGAGTGCACGGAGAACTCCATTTTGTTTGCGGGGAAACCATCTTGTTTGAGGACGGAGCTGTCAGAAGCCCTATCTGACATTCCTCCCCTCCCCGGGTTCCCAGGCTTGTTGGGACAACTCCGATGGAACTCGGTGATCAGAGAAGGAGCGTTAATGTGTTCTGCCGCAACCCACTCATCGTGACTCAAGTTCAAATGTTTTCAGTGTACCAGGTACTCCAGAAGACCCCTTCGCAGCCTGGAGTCCAGGACCCTAGAAATTTCAAAATGCTGTTCCCCCTGCACCATGATAGGTGTTGCCTCTGGGGGTTCAGGGTGGCAATCAGGGGTGGGAGAAAAGGGTTTCAGGAGGCTAACATGAAACATGGGGTGCACCCCCTGCAGAGTCATGGGGAGGTCCAGTTCAGCAGTGACCTCGTTGATTACTCGGGATATAGTAAATGGGCCCACGTACGTTTGGCAAAGTTTTCTACAAGGGACTTTAAGTTCTTGGTGGAAAGTACACCTTTTCCCTGACCACAAGATCCCACTGAGGCACTCTGTGTTTGTCAGCCTGCGCCTTGTACCGTTCCTTAGCCTGGTCCAACTGTTTAACCAGTCCTGGCCAAGTATTTCTGACGGTGTTAGACCAAGCAGATACCTCCGGAGGGTCGCCTCCCAGCGGGAGGGGAACCACCCCCAAAGAGTCGAATTCCATCCCATAGACCAGGGGTCGCAAAACCGTGGCTCGCGAGCCGCATGCGTCTCTTTGGCCACTTGAGTGCGGCTCGCGCAGTGGAGGAGGAGGTCCCCGGCTCGGCTTGCATCTCGGGCAAGAAGGCGCAGCTCTGCTCTGTGCCCCGTGCCAAGAAGCTCGAGAAGCTGGGTGTCTACTCCGCCTGCAAGGTACCGGTCCAGCTCGGGGTTGGGGTGGGGTGCGGTGGAGGGGGGGAGAAAGGACGGAGCCCCCTCCGCCGCAGCTCCTGCAGCCTTTCAGGGCTCCATTGGCCCTCTATTCTCCGCCGCCTCCACTTCCTCCTCCTCCTCCCGCCGGTCTCCACCTCCCCCCCCACCAGCACCGAGGGGGTGGGGGCTCAAGGACACACCCTCGCTGCAGCAGTGGCAGCGCTCTGAGGCGCTCGCCGGCTGGCCCCGGCCTTCCCTCCCTGGTGGGAGTGAGGCGGCGCCTTCCGTGCCTGCCAAAGGCGCAGGCGGCCGCTCCCCCTTGCCTATGCGCCCAGGGCGTGCCTGTGCGGAGCCGCCCCCCTCTCTCCAGGGAGTCTGCTCCTCAAGCCTGGGCCATGCCGCAGCGTCTGGCCGGGAAACGGGGCAGAGGGAGGTCTGGGCGAGGGCAAATGGGGCCGGCCCAGCACCAGCGGCTCTCTGCTGCGCCTGGGCGCTGTGCCTAGCAGGGGCCGGGCTGGGGTCGTCAGGGGCAGGTGGCAAAGCAGAGCCGGCGCACCGGTGACACGTCCAGCCCCACCGAGCTGGGGCCGGCTGCTGCTCTCATGGCCGCGCTGCTTGGGGAGGGGGGGCTGCTCCCGGCTGCTCCTCCCTCTTGGCTCCGATGCCAGAAGCGGCGGTGGCGGCGTGCGGGAGTCAGGGGCAGGGGGGCGCGTGGGGCTCCGGGCCACCAGGAAAGGGCATGCTGGGCTGCCTTTTGTGAGGATGTCTCCGTCTCTCCCCCCTACTCACATTGACCTCCTGGAAGCGCCGTTATGCATGTGAGGGGGGGCTGCTCCCGGCTGCTCCTCCCTCTTGGCTCCGATGCCAGAAGCGGCGGTGGCGGCGTGCGGGAGTCAGGGGCAGGGGGGCGCGTGGGGCTCCGGGCCACCAGGAAAGGGCATGCTGGGCTGCCTTTTGTGAGGATGTCTCCGTCTCTCCCCCCTACTCACATTGACCTCCTGGAAGCGCCGTTATGCATGTGAAATAGTCTCAGGGCGGTGGGAGCGGGGCAGAGGGGAAAAGGGTCGCTGACTGCCTCTGCCCAGGGAGCTGGGGGGGGGGGAGCTTGATGCGGCCAGGCTTCCTCTGGCGGGATTAGCACGTGTGAGCGTAGCTCCTGTTCGCTTGGGCACAAAGGTTGGGGGTGTGTGTGGATTGGGCCCCACTTTAAAGATTGCATAAAGGAGGTGAATGGAAGGGAAGAATTGGTTTTTATACGTGACTTTCTCTGCCACTTAAGGAAGAATCAAACCGGCTTACAATCGCCAATAAGGCTCACAAGGACTTAGGCCCAGAAAATGTCCAGGAATATTAAATGAGAAAATAAGAAAAAGATGCCTTTGATCATGCACAAATTGCCTTTTCCACCCTGCTTAGTAGGCACAAGCAGTCCACTCATATCAGAAAGTAAGGACTGGGGAGTATAAATTTCAGGTGAACACAAGAAGAAGAGTTGGTTTTTATATGCTGACTTTCTCTACCTTTTAAGGAAAACCAAACCAGCTTACAATCACCTTCCCTTCCTCTCCCCACAAAAGATATCAAGTTTTATTCAGTGTACCTATAGTTTAATTAAGACTTAAAACTTTAATTAAAGTTTATTAATAAACAGTGTACCTACCTATATAGTTTAAGTTTAAGAAATTTGGCTCTCAAAAGAAATCTCAATCGTTGTACTGTTGATATTTGGCTCTTTTGACTAATGAGTTGGCCGACCACTGCCATAGACAGTCTTAAAGGGACTCTGTCCAGCAGAGTGCACAGAGTTGTTATAGGCGTACTCCGCCAGGGGCAACAGATCGACCCAATTATCCTGGTGATAATTGGTGAAGCAGCGCACAGAGCATTCAACGACAGCATTCACCCTCTCTGTCTTCCCATCCGTCTGGGGGTGATAGGCTGACGATAAACTTTGTTGTACCCCAACAATTCCCAAAAACGCCTGCCAGAATTTAGACAGGAACACCGAGCCTCTGTCGCTCACGATCTTCCGGGGAAAACCATGCAGACGGAAGATGTGTTGAACAAACAGGCGGCCAACTTGTGGGCTGAGGGCAACCCCTCGCACGGAATAAGGTGGATCTGCTTAGAAAACAGGTCCGTGATCAGCCAAAGCACGGTTTTCCCCTGGCTAGGGGGAAGATTGGTCACAAAGTCCATACCAATCACCCGCCAGGGAGCCTCTGGGGTCTCCAGGAGTTTTAGCAGTCCAGGGGGCTTTCCAATAAGAAGTTTATTGGTAGCACATGTTGGGCAGGACCTTACAAAACCTTCGATGTCCTGGCGCATCCCTGGCCACCAAAAGCGCTGCCTTACCAGGTGTAGGGTTTAACGAACCCAAAGTGACCCTCCGTCTTGGAGCTGTGGCTCCATTCTAGCACCTCCCGGCGCAGCTTCTGGGGAACATAAGTCTTTCCTTCCGGGCTCCCAGTCTCTTCCACCCCAAGGGAACCCTCCCCTCGTTCCTCGCGAAGAACCTCCTCCCACCTGGTCTTTGCGGCAGTGGGCAGATCTCCAGGGACCCCCTGGGAACAAGGGGAATCATGAGTCCCCCTCTGCGGGAGGACCGGAGGAGGCGGAGAACCCGCCGCCCGGGACTGGGCCCGGGTCAGGATCCCCCGGGGGAGAGAGGCTTCGG
Organism: Euleptes europaea; assembly: GCF_029931775.1. Lineage (NCBI taxonomy): Eukaryota > Metazoa > Chordata > Lepidosauria > Squamata > Sphaerodactylidae > Euleptes > Euleptes europaea. The sequence goes on from NC_079319.1 coordinate 95,745,597, forward strand.
GCGCTTCCTCTTGCTGGAGGTCCGGTACAGACGGGGTGACTGCCGCCCGGGTCTGGGCCTGGGTCTGAACCCCTAGGGGACGGGTGGCACCACTCGTGCCGCCTTGCGGAAGAACCGGGGCATGTGAGGGGGGCGCCACTCGGGCTTGGGCCCAGGTCAGAACTCCTGCGCTTGCCCCCTCCGGGTCCAAGCCCAGGTGTTCTGGGGTAAAAAGGGACCCAAGCGGCCTCTCGACTCTGCAGTCGTACTGCGGCATGCGGGAGAGACCATCCGCCAGGCAATTCTCCCTCCCGGGAACATGCTTAATAGTGAAGCGGAAACTAGAAAAAAAATCCGCCCACCTCAGCTGTTTGGCCGAGAGCCTCCTCTGCCCCAAGATGGCCTCAAGGTTCCAATGGTCCGTCCAAATTTCGAACGGCACCATCGCCCCCTCTAAGAACTGGCGCCAAACCGTGAGGGCATGTTTGATAGCCATGGCCTCCTTCTCCCCAATCGGCCAGTTGAGCTCGGCCCCAGAGAATTTCTTGGAAAAGTAAGCGCAGGGTCTGAGCCTCCCCTGAGTGTCCTTTTGCAGAAGCGCTCCCCCCATTGCCTTGTCAGAAGAGTCTACTTGCAGGACGAAAGGCTGAGAACAGTCGGGGTGAGCTAAAACGGGCTGAGACGTGGACCGGCTCTTAAGCAAGTCAAATGCTGCCTGGCAGCAGTCGTCTCATGCCACCTGGTAGTTAGCAACCATGGCCACCTGACCCCTCCCCTTGGTCTTAAGGAGGTCCGTGATCGGGAGGGCTATCTCAGCAAAATCCGGGATGAATCCCCGATAGAAATTTGAGAAGCCCTGAAATTGCTGGACTTGCTTACGGGTTCGGGGGGGGGGGGTTCCCAGTCTCGGATTTCCTGGACCTTCTTGGGGTCCATGATTAACCCATTGGGAGACACTACAAACCCAAGGAAAGCAAGCTTGTCCTGATTAAAGGCACACTTGGCCAGTTTGGTGTATAGATGGTGCTCCCTCAGTTGGCGCAGTACCTCCCACACCAACTTCCGGTGTTCCTCCGGATCCCGAGAATAGATTAAAATGTCATCCAAGTACACGATGACCCCCCAAAACAATAAATCATGTAAAATTTTGTTGATGAGTTGCATGAAGCAGGATGGAGCTAGAGACAACCCAAACGGCATCAAGCTAAACTCAAAAAGACCAAAAACATGAGAAGGCTGTCTTCGCCTCGTCCCCCTCCTTAATTCGGACCCGGTAATAGGCTTCCGCCAGGTCCAGTTTTGAAAATACCCTGCCTTCCTGTAACTGACTGAGGAGGTCAGGGATGAGGGGGATGGGATACACATTCTTTTCAGTCACTGCATTGAGACCCCTGTAGTCTACACACAACCGGAGGTCCGAAGTCCCCTTCTTCTTTACAAAGAAGCAGGGTGAGGAGAATGCAGCCTTGGATGGATGGATGAACCCCCTAGCCAGATTCTTGTCCAGAAACTCCTGCAACACAGTCTTTTCCAGGGGGCTCATGGGGTAAACCCGGGCCTTGGAGGGCTTCATGTCTGCAGTGAGCTCAATGGCACAGTCCGTAGTGCGGTGAGGGGGTAGTAAGTCACAGTCCTTCCCCTCAAATATGTCCATAACATCCTGATACTGTGGGGGTAGTGTCACGGGGGTCGCTGTCGTGGCAGTCACCCTCCCCCCATCAGGCATGTCCTCCCGGCAATGCCACCGGCATTGTGGAGACTCAAATACTATTTGACTCTGCGTCCAGTCAATGGTGGGGTTGTGACCCGCCAGCCAGTTGCTTCCCAGAACCATTGGGTAAGCGATCCCAGGAGCAATGGTAAGGCTGATCTGCTCCCAGTGATCACCCACCCCCAACAATACTGGGTCAGAGCGCAAATGAACAAGACCCCCCCTGTAGGTCGCTCCCGTCCATCTGGCGGAAGCGCAAGGGCTGATCCAACTCCACAGCCCCCAACTTCAGTCTGTCAAACACACCCTGATCTATTAAAGTCCTGGAGCAGCCAGAGTCCAAAATGCCCACTACTGCAATTGGATTCCCTCACTGGGGATTCTTTAACACCACTGGCACCAGTAGAGTCTCTCCCTGGTCACGCACCCAGGTCGGATCTGGCTCATTGTCTTGCAAGGTAGCCTCCTGTGCCGGTTCAATCACAGGAAGCTTTCTTCGTTTTTTGACAGTGAGGCTTCTCCGGAGCAGCAGCGATGTTCACACGGAGTAGGCTCCAGGTCAGTGCTTAGAGCCACCACGCCGCCCTGGGTGGGTGTTCCCTCTGCTCTCCTTCAGTTCGGAACTCGGGGGTCGGTCGGGATCGCTCTGTCTGCCGTCTGTCCTGGGGATCCGTTTGTACACTTGGCCGTGAAGTGTCCCATTCTCCCGCAATGCTTAACTGATGCCACATCTTGTTTAACATCTGCCACCTCCTTTTTAATTGATGTCACCTCCTGGAGTGTCTTAGTTAGAAGTTCTTGTAGTGAGTTCAGGGTAGCTTCAGGTTTTCTAGTCATTTTTGCAGCAAGAGTTGTCCCTGTACTTGGTGAAGCAGATGGTGAAACTATAGGACTAGTGACAGATGCTCTTCTTTTAACCTGTAAAGATTGCTGACTCTGAGACTGTTTAAGTTCTTTAACAAGCAGTTTGGGGTGCTTTTCTGTGTCTTTCTTAACTTTGTCTTCTTTATCTCCCATCCCAAAAACTTGAGGTGACTGAACTTATAATCCAAAAAAGAAAGAAAGAAAGGGAGAGTTCAAACTTTCTCCACTAAAACTTTCAGTAGTAACCAATGTCAAACCTGGAGAGGCATTAGCACAGCTATATTTTCATTCAGCATTCCATTGCCTGCTCATTCCCCTTCAAGCCTGCGCAGTCAGCCTTCACAGTTAGCTTGGCAGAATAAAATCCAAGTGCGCCACAGCTTGGCAAAAAGCCAAGTTTCGTCCTGAAAACGATAGCGAGCTTAGAAAATGTCCCAGAATGCTTCTGTCTGTTACTTTCACTGTCTGACACCCCTGTGAGTTGATTGTTTACTAATATTGAGAAAAAATAGACCTTATTTGTGAGATCCGTGCTTCAATGCCGTCTTCCTGGGCTCCCACGATTTTAATGGTGCTGGCTCCTCTGCTCACCCGTCCGGGTGCTCGCCTCCGCTTCTGAGGCAGCAAGCGCACCTAGGACAGGATCCGAGCCGGCACCCCAATTAGCGTCCCTTCTGCTTCAAGGGGAGCCGTGTTACGATGTTGGGGGGGCGGATTGCTTGCCCCCAAGCCGCTTAAGCCTGGGCGCAAGACTCTCGCTGCCGCGGCGATCGGCACCGGATCCGGAAGTCTTAGTTATGAATGTTGACAGAGTATGCAGCCTTTGCAGATGTGTTTGATGAGAAAGGGTGTGATGTTCTTCCTCCCCATCGTAAGACGGACTGTGCTATTGAAGTGGTGGGAGAAGGCAAACTACTGAAGGAAAAGATTTACCCCATGAGTCCGAAAGAGAAGTCGGTGCTCCGGAACTTTTTGGATAAGAATTTAGCCCGTGGTTTCATTCGGCCCTTCACGGCTCCTTGTTCCGCTCCAGCCTTTTTTGTGCGGAAGAAGATGGGGGACCTGCGCTTATGCATAGACTTCCGCAGACTCAATGCGGTCACCCAGACTAATTCCTACCCCATTCCACTGATTCCGGATCTTCTCAGCTAAAGGAGGGCCGTATATTTACTAAACTGGATTTGGTCAAGGCTTATTACCGGGTTCAAATCCCGGAAGGTGACGAGAAACTGACAGCTTTTTCCAGCTGTTTTGGGATGTTTGAGTACCTGGTGATGCCCTTCGGGTTAAGTGGCTCCCCTAGTGTCTTCATGCAGATGATTAACGAAGTACTACATGATTTGCTATTCAAAGGGGTGATTGTGTATCTTGATGACATTTTGATTTACTCTAAAACGTATGAAGAACATGTAAAATTGGTTAAGGAGGTCTTGGGATGCCTCTGCAAAAACCAACTGCAAAGGTGTCCAAGTGTTAGTTCCACCAAGACAAAATGACCTTCTTGTGGTATGTGATTTCGCATAAGGGACTGGCAATGGATCCTGAAAAAGTGCAAGCTGTGGTAGAGTGGGAGCCGCACTCTACTCGCAAACAACTTCAACAATTTCTCGGTTTCGCAAATTTCTACTAGGGGTTTCTCAACAATTTTGTTCAAATTGCATTGCCCATTACCGACTTGTTAAAGATGAAAGGGAAAGGAAGTTCAGCTACATTGCTGTCTTCCCGATTGACATGGACACCAGAGTGCCAATGAGCCTTTGAGACTTGGAAAAGGTTGTTCACTTCTGAACCTGTGCTCAAGCATCCTGATTGTGAAAAACCTGTCGTGGTTCAAGTAGATACTTCCGATGTAGCTATGGGAGGGGCACTTCTACAGAGGGGGGGAGCTGGACAGCTGCACCCCTGTGCGTATTTTTCTAAATGTTTTCCCAATCGGAGCTCAACCGGCCCATTTGGGAAAAGGAGGCAGCCACAGTTAAACTTGCCTTGACGGTATGGAGACATTTCCTAGAGGGGGCTGAGATTCCCTTTGAAGTGTGAACAGATCACAAAAATCTAGGGCTGTCGATTCGGTTCAGCCCGAACCGAAAAACAGCCGAATTTCCCCTGATTCAGCGGTTTTTAGTTCGGGATGAACCGAAATAAAAAATGGCGGGAAAACAGGGGAGCCGAATTCAGTGAGTTTGGGAGTTCATGAATAAATTCGGCAAATTCAGGGCGCAGCAGCATAACCGTCAGCAAGCAGCATTCTCCCCTGGCCAATCGGTGGCCAAGCTGGGTCTTCTTCTGGCCAATCAGTCAGGATTGAGTACTGGAGGAATCAGCTGCTGCACGGCCCGGCCGGGGAGAGAAAGAGAGAGAAATCCTCGTGGGGGGGTGCGTGTGCACATTCGCTCCTTTCCGTGGCTGCAGGGGGTGCATTTTTTGGGGTAGAGACCCCAAACTTTCAGCGGAGCTTCAGACGGGCCTTCTTAAAAGACCCCCCAAGTTTTGTAAACATTGGGTCAGAGGGTCCCGAGATATGGGCTCCACCCCCTTTCCCTCCCCCCATTTCCATTTCCATGGCTGCAGGGGGTGCTTTTTTGGGGGTGCAGCCCCCAAACTTTCAGCATAGCTTTAGACAAGCCTTCTTAAGAGACCCCCCCCCAAGTTTTGTAAACATTGGGTCAGGGGGTCCCAAGATATGGGCTCTCCTCTTTTCCCTCCCCCTTTTCCATTTCAGTGGCTGCAGGGGGTGCTTTTGGGGGGTGCAGCCCCCAAATTTTCAGCATAGCTTCAGACAAGCATTCTTAAGAGACCCCCCAAGTTTTGTAAAGATGGGTTCAGTGGGGGCAGAAATATGGGCTCCCCCCTTTTCTCTTTCCGTGGCTGCAGGAAGCGCATTTTTTGGGGTGCAGCCCCCAAACATTAAGCATAGCTTCAGACGAGCCTTCTTAAGAGACCCTCCAAGTTTTGTAAACATTGGGTTAGTGGGTCCCGAGATATGGGCTTTCCCCTTTTCCCTATTAGGATGAATGGATCACCCGATCCTGTATGCATCTCCAGAGCGGCAAATCCAAGGCAAAACCTCCCATGCTTAAATAGAATCATATTGGATTACCCAGTCCTCCCAGCCCCTCCTGATGGAACAGAAGACAGCCACAGTAAGACCCCTTTGGGGGGCTTTAATCTATAATTTTTCTCCTGTGTGTGTGTGGGGGGGGGAGGAAAGCAGAGTCTGTGTGTGTGTGGGGAGGGAGCAGTTTCTGTGGGTGGGTGGGGGGAAACTAAAGGGGGCTTTTGCCCATTCTGCCTGGGGTGTATGTGCCCCCTCGAGTCTCTCTCCCTGGTTTGAGGGGGGGGGCTTCAGTTGTGTGTCCTCAGGTTTTCCCTCATTCATAAGATTGGTTAGGTCTGTTTTGATGCTTGCTCAAAACTGGTTTTCAAATGGTGACTTAAGGAATGCATTTTCCTGGTCCCGAGTCTGATGCAAAAGGGGAAATTCCACCCCCTCCTGCTCATTATTCATAGCTAGCTGCCTCTGTCCCTTTCCATGATTTGCAAACTCCCAGGTGTCAGGTGTTGCTTTGCATGGTTGCAAATGTGTTGCTTTGCATGGTTGTGTTGCTTTGCAAACTTCTTCGCACCTGCCCCGCCCTTGCTCCCTGCAGCTCAGCTGTTTGTCGGGGCTGGGAGTTTTGAGCTCTGCTCAGAGATCCACATTAAGGGTGGGGGGGACCCCTTTCGGGGCCCATATCTCAGCCCCCCCGACCCAATCTTTACAAAACTTGGGGGGTCTTGCAAGAAGGGTCCTTTGAAGCTCCGCTGAAAGTTTGGGACCTCTACCCCCAAAAATGCCCCCCTGGAGCCACGGAAAGGCACGGTTGTTTTTAATGGCTTTATTCGGCCAAATTTTTTCCCCGAACTTTGAATTCGCGCTGAATTGCATGGACCCAAAGCGGGGGAGTTCGGACTTCGGCATATCCCGAATCTAGATGGGCCAAATCCGGCCAAATCCGAACTATACCGAATTTTTTTTTATTTCAACAGCCCTACAAAAATCTGGAAGCATTAAAGGGGACTCATAAACTGACTGCAAAACAAGTGTGTTGGGTGGAATTTTTCTCGAAGTTCCGTTTTGTGTTTAAACATGTCCCCGGCAAACAAAATCAGTTGGCAGATGCGTTGTCTCGACTTCCCCAGTACCAGAGTAAGGTGGAGCGCCCAACCGACTCTCTCTTCACCCCAGAATAAAGGGGGATTATGCCCAGTCTGGCCGTGCAGACTCATGCTCAGGTTTGACAATCCCCTGCCGTAATAGGGGGACCAGAAACTGCAAGAGGCCCTCCCCCTGGGGATCAACCACCAGGTGCCTTCCGAGAGGAGTTGCTGGTTCTCCCCAACAGTACTCAAGGAACACCTCCCTTGGAGGGGCTGCCAGACCCTTTCAAGGGTGCCTTAGTCCAAGCCTATCAAACAAAAAGCACCGCTAATACTCTGCCAGACAATATGACTTTGAAGGATGGTTTCTGGTGCAAGGTAGGTTTATACTGTAACCTACCTGCTTAAACCCCATTAGCTACCTCTCCTGCGTGAGAGGCAGTTGCTTCTGTAAATTGGTTAGGTCTCTCATAACTCCAGTTCTTGAACTGTCCTGTTTAAGACAATATTTTAATTGAAGGTATGTCAACCAATTGATGTTCTTACGTTCCTTGTGGAGGACTTGAAAGCTTTTAATCTCCCCTTCAAAATTCATCAATTCTTGATAGGTCATATAAGGCACGTTTGGAACAGCATCATCTAGATATGCTTTCGTTGGGGACATAATTAATGGCGGGGAATAACTTATTCTTTTTTTGTAGTTATTCCATACTTTCAGAAGTGCTGGTTTAATATTGAAATCTTCTAATAGTTTGTTTGATTGAAGATTTAGAGCTCCATAACACCTTATGGAAACCTTCTTGTAAGTCAGCTCTTTCCAATGTAATATTTATGTTCTTTGGTTGTTTAATCCAATCTGTTATCCATGTTAAACATGCAGCGTGATAGTACAGTTTGAGATTAGGTAATGCTAGTAGTGATTGTTGTAATGAGGTATAGCCTGGTGAAGCTGTGGTCGTCTTGGGAATCCTTGACTCTTGCTGTCAGCTCCATGCGGTGCTCACTGTTGTCAGCTTGGGCTTTCCCAGGAGGCATCGGGTGAATGCGACAGGCCACCTGCCTCTGAGGGGCTGATTGCTGAGGAACCAACAAAAACAGTGGCTCCAGGCCCATCAACTCTATTGGAGTCACCGAGTAAAGTTTGTCCACCTCTGAGCTGGCTGTGGTATTGTTGAACAATGGTATTGTTTAATAGAGAGCCAGCATGGTGTAGTGGTTTAGAGCGGTGGTTTGGAGCAGTGGATTCTGATCTGGAGAACCGGGTTTGATTCCCAACTCCTCCACATGAGCGGCTGAGGCTAATCTGGTGAATTGGGTTGGTTTCCCCACTCCTACACATGAAGCCACCTGGGTGACCTTGGGCTAGTCACAGCTCTATCAGCCCAATCTACCTCACAGGGTGTCTGTTGTGGGGAAGGGAAGGGGATTGTAAGCTGGTTTGAGTCTCCCTTAAGTGGTAGAGAAAGTCGGCATATAAAAACCAACTCCTCCTCCTCCTCTTCTTCTTCTTCTTCCCCTCAGCTCTTTAGGAGTCGCTGAGTGAAGCTGTTGGCTTCCACTCAGATAAGGTTGCAACGAGGTAGTCTGGGGCAGTTGGCCATTGATGGGGGGCTTGGAGGTGCTTGAACTAGCGATGGCATCTTCCTAGAAATTTTCCAGCTCGTCAGAACTCACAGTTGTGCCTCTTGGAGTCGGGCTGAGTTCTGCTAGGGATCAACAACTGTGAATAGCACTTCCGGGGATGAGCCAGAGGACTTAGTGAGTCTGCTGTGTGAGGACTGTGGGGACTGCTAACTTTGCTTTCAGGTCTAAATTAACATCAAAAATTCAAAAGCCCCATGAAATGGTACACCTGGTCTATAGACTGGTTGTTTTTGTTTTTGTCGCTCCTGTTGTTTTTTGTATCTGTGGTGGTCAACCAAGGTGCTAGCCAACCGGGATGGAGGATTAAGTCCTATGGGCGAGCAACCCTGTTAGACCACTATCACTTACTGGAAAATTGGTTGGCTGTTATTCCCCACCTCTTTTCCATTGAGTGAAAACTGGCCCTTTAGCCAATTCCCTTAGGTTATTGTTTTATTCTCAATCCCTGGGGTTATCGGGAGGTTATCACTGTGTTATTAGTATTGAGTTGTTGATTTTGGGAGGGGGGAGAGGGTCAGCTTTTAAAGCAGTTGTTATATGTTCATGCTACAGTTGTTAAAGGGTGATAATATCTAGCACATTTTTTTATAATTTTTTATTGAATTTTACAATACAAAAAAGCAAAAAGAAAAAAAAGGGGAAAAAAAGAAAAAATATATATGTATATATAAAAGGGTATTCACATAGCATATTCAATACATTTCCGTTTTTAATACACTCATCAAAAAATACCCTTTCCCCCCACCCACCAAAAGTGACCCATCACCATGACTTCCGAAGAAGTGTCCGGTAGTTTTATTTATTAGTTATCTAAAATTTAATATTACTTAAAACATATTTTTCTATAACTCACTAAATAACAAAGTAAAATCCATTTTTGCCATCTTATCCCAATATGAGGTGGCCTTAGACCATGTTTGCTTAAATTCTTCCAAATCATTTCCATGCAGAAATTCCGTTAATCTGGCCATCCTCATATATAACCACAATTTCTCTCTCCACTCTATAATTGAAGGTTTACTTGTTTGTTTCCAAACTTTAGCTATCACAATCCTTGCAGCAGCAAAACTATATTGGCAAATAATCCTATCCCGGTCATGAATATCATTTGTGGGTATTCCCAGTAAACAAAATAATGGTTTCCTTTTCACTTTACTATTAATCAGATTATTTGTTTCTTTCACTATTTTTTTCCAATTTTTTTAAAAAATTTTGCAGGTCCACCAGACATGCATATAAGATCCTCTTTCTTTTCCACATTTCCAACAGATTCCTTTATCCTGACTGTTCATCTTAGATATCATAATTGGAGTTATATGCCATCTGTAAAACATTTTATAGAGATTTTCTCTAATTTCATTGGTTATTGTAAATTTAAACTCCCTCTTCCATAAATTTTCCCATTTATCCAAATCTATGTTAAATCCTAAATCCTGCATCCATTTGATCATGACTGGTTTAACTCTTTCTTGTTCTAAATTAATTGTATTCAATAATTTGTACATCCTACCAATCATTCCTTTATTTCCTTTATCTAATATCTTTTCTAACTCGGATTTATTTTTACTAAATCCAAGTTGACTGTCTTTATTAAAAATATCTTGTAGTTTATAATATAAAAACCAGTCTTTTATATTTAGTTCTTCCCTACTTTTTAAAATCCATTTACTCTCCTTCCATTCAATAATACCCCTATACATCTCTATATCTAAATTTAACTGTATTCCCCTCTTCATATAAGCTTCTATTGGGTTAATCCATCCCGGAGTCCTATTTTCTAAAATCTTCTTATATTTTATCCAAATTTGGAATAATCCAGCTCTAATAATATGAATTTTAAAATCCCTATTTACTTTTTCCTTTTCATACCATAAATATGCATGCCGAATATCTAGCACATTGAGTGGTTGTGGTCAGCTGAGTTCAGGAGGGAGAAGGTGGGTAAATTTTTGAATGGGGGAGGCCAGTATTGGGTTGAGGATCCCAGTGTCTCTCATTCACAAAAGGGTTTGTCAATACCCTATGCTGGACGATTGCATGAAAAAGAATCTTCTTCCTGTGTGAGGCCTTCCACAATCCCTTTTGCAAGCTGTTGTGTAACCAGACGTCTGCAGAATCAACTATAGCAGTACCCATGCTCTTGCGCCAGCGTTTGTAGAACCAAGAGCAAACATGGTGCAGTTGCCCCTGCCAAAATAAACATCATTCTCTCGTGGAGATAATTAGTCTCGAGAGTACCTGAAAAATAATAATCAAAAGCTGGCAATGCTATGTGTCAGGCCCTCCAAGTGATTCCAGTCAAGCAGCAGGTAGGACAGGAAGGTCAGATGTGCCAGCTATGTGCGATGGATTAAATTAAGTTCAGCACCAACAGAACTGCGTCAGTTCTAATATGCACTCTCTTGATTCCCCACCCCCCAAATGTATAATATTTTGTTTTTCCCTTTTAGCATTCTTCCAGCCTCTTCCTCCTCAGGCCACTTACTGTGTATTGATTTTTGGAGGTAGCATAAGAAAAAACAGCTAGATTGGAACAGTGAATGCTGCAGATTGTAACTCCTTCACTCCCCGCCCCCAACCATGTTGAGCTTCAATGCACTTTGAGGCCCACTGTCAGGAGCAGGCCATGAGGATGGTATGCGGTAGTGCGATTGTGCTGCTCCCAGGTGCTGTTGTGCTATTCTGTCCAAGGCCAGTCTAAGCCCCGTGTTTAGTCTTCATTGATTCCCATACTGTGGGAATCGCCAAGTACTCCATCCTGCCTCTGGGAGGGGGGTTGCCTGGGTTACCAGTTATCTCCTTTTGCTCTCCCATATATGCTATGTACCTTGCCTTTGCCCCTTACTAGTGTCCTTTTGAATATGGCTTCTGAAACCTGTCGATTCTAACCAATAAAACTGCTTTCGTGGATTTGCCGTCTGCTGAAATCTGTTTATGGTTTCGCCGCAGGCCTAGAGCTTACACTCGCTCTCTCTTTCGTACTACTTTTTCCACGCACCCCCCCAACTAAAGCAGTTTCTTTTCATTTGTTTTTATTGAAGTTGTTTTGAAATATTCCTTTCCCTCTGGCTGCCCTTTTCTTTCCGCACTTAGTAGCGTTCCTAGAGCCCTTTCAGAGGAGAAAGAAATTCCACTTGAGTTACCGAAGAGTAAGTGGCAGCTCAAAGAGCCACCAAATGCAGGAGGGGAAGAACCACATTTTTATTCCACCCTCCCTCAGACACTGGTGTCCCTCAGACACCCACTGAAGAGACCCACTGACTTATTTAAGAGCCTAGAGGTTATGCTGGATGACCCAAGCCACAAACTAGAGGGGAACTGAAAAAGTTTCCAGAATCAAGACCTTTCCCCCAGCCTCTTCCTCCTTCGGCTGTTCTGATTTTTGGAAGTAGCCCAAGAGAACAGATAAAGGGGGGAATAGCAAAATTCTCATCTTGCAGAAAATTACATTTCCCCTCATTTTACAAACTGGCCATCAACCAACACAGGTTTATTTACCTCCTGACCAATACTAGCTCCCCAGGTACCTGTATATTCCATTCCTTTCCCCTGAAGCCGTTCAAAGCAGCCTTTTACTGGAATGAGTTCTTTTCACATGAGGTTCTTTTCACATGAGGTGCAGAGGCTTAGGTGAGATGCTTTCAGGAAAAAAAACTGTTTTTTTTTTCAATTTTATACTTTTATACAAAATTAACAAGCTGCACACTGAGGAGGGACTACTAAAGACAAGTTTTACTTCAAAAAATCAATTTATTTCAACCGAGCCAGTGTTGTGCACAGACGCTGGCAACCCTTCTGCAGAATCCTCACAAGTAATTCAAATGTTTTTCAGTTTTCACAACATTTGGTATTGTACCTTTTGTTAGATCTTTCAAGCCTCCTTGGGCAAATATATATGAGAGATTATTTCTTTGGATTTAAGGTTTTATTTATAGCACCAATATCTTCTCTATAAACTGCTTTCTCTCTCACTGTCTTTCTCTCCCTCCCGTGTGTGTGTGTGTGTGTGTGTGTGTGTATAAAATCCCACTCTTCCTCCAAGGAGTTCAGGAAGGCATATGTGAGGCTGGATCCAGCCTGTTTTTCTGATTGTGAAAAAGGGACAAACAGTCCTCTTTGACCACCAAAATGTCTATGCTAGGAATCATGGGATCTGTATGGACCAAAGTTATGTGGAATGGGAGCTGTAGTAAGTAGGGGAATTGAGCAAGATGGAGAAAAAAAGCTTATGGGATTCAATCCATAGTTTTCCCCTGTTCTTCATTTTATCCTCAAAATAACCCTGTGAGATAGGTTAGAATGAGAGAGAGACTTGTCATCCTGTGAGATTCTCATCTGTGTTGCGATTTGATTCCAGATGTTCCTGGTGGAGGTCACCATCTTTTACATTGTGTGATGAACTCTTATCAGTCTTTGCTTCCCTCTAATTCAGATTGCATCCATGCTCTTAGCAGCAGTTGTTGAGTATTTGGTGCCCAAAATTAGGTTCAAATTGATGAAGTCTGATGCTGTTTCTTGTAAAAAAAAAAAAAAAAGATATTCCTTGGTGAAGTCTAGGACTGTGGTTTTTCTATTCTACTATAGTTTGTGTGTTGATAAATTGATCTCTAAACTAACAGCAGACTAAACTTTAGAGAGGCTGCCATCCTAAGAATATGTTCCTGGGAGTAAGCCTTAGGGTTGCCAACCTCCAGATGGTAGCTGGAGACCTCCCACTATTACAACTGCTCTCCAGGCAACAGAGATCAGTTCACCTGGAGAAAATGGCTGCTTTGGAAAGTGGACTCTATGGCATTATACCCCACTGAAGTCCCTCTCCTCCCCATATCCTGCCCTCCTCAGGCTCCAGCCCCCAAATCTCCAGGTATTTCCTAACCTAGAGCTTTCAACCCTAGTAAGCCTTGTTAAAGAAAACGTGACTTCCTTCCAGGTAGATCTGCTAAGGACTGCTCCCTGAGTGTGTTTGGGTGTTATGTGCTAGCAAGCTGCTTCCGACTTATGGCACCCCTGTGAATTAATGACCTTCAAAATGATTGATCATTAATAGCCGTGTTCAGGTCTTGCAAAATGAAGGCCCTGGCTCCCTTCTGTAACCCAGAGAATGCTGGCTACATAGATCCCTAAACTGGAAGAAGAAAAGAAGAGGTGGTTTTTATATGCCAACTTTCTCTACCACTTAAGGAAGAATCAAACCGGTTGACAATCACCTTTCTTTCCTCTCCCCACAACAGACACCCTGTGAGGTAGGCGTCAGAATTGTTTGGTTTCAATGCCTGTTGGGAAAGTGGAGCCGTGTGTGTGTGTGTGTGTGTGTAAGGGAGGGTTTTTAGAATTTGCACAGCAAGGCAGAAAAGTGGCCTTGAGGGGCACAGATAAGACTGAAAGCCTCTGAATGAAGAGAAACACCTGGCCAGGAGGGGGATGGAATCTGGCGCCGGCTATAACCAGCGTGGTGTAATGGTTAAGAGCGGTGATTTGGAGCAGTGGAGTCTGATCTGGAGAACCGGGTTTGATTCGCCACTCCTCCACATGAGCGGCGGACACTAATCTGGTGAACTGGATTTGTTTCCCCGCTCATATACATGAAGCCAGCTGGGTGACCTTGGGCTAGTCACAGCTCTCTTAGAGCTTTCTCAGCCCCACCTACCTCACAGGGTGTCTGTTGTGGGGAGGGGAAGGGAAGGTGATTGTAAGCCGGTTTGAGTCTCCCTTAAGTGGGAGAGAAAGTCGGCATATAAAAACCAACTCTTCTTCTTCTTCTTCTACTGGAATGAAAGTCATTAGAGTCTCTATGCTGTACCAAAGCTTTGAGTTTTTCTGAATGCTCCCTGGAATCACAATAAACCACTGGTTACTGCTGAACAACTACTGAGTGCCTGGAATTATTGGAATATTGTTGGGACAACGAGAAAGCTCACAGTAGGTGAGGCTGAGAGAGTGTGACTAGCTCAAGGTCACCCAGCTTGCTTCATGTGTAGGAGTGGAGAAACAAATCCAGTTCACCAGATTAGCGTCCACCGCTCATGTGGAGGAGTGGGGAATCAAACCCAGTTCTCCAGATCAGAATCCATCACTCCAAACCACTGCTCTTAACCACTACACCACGATGAAGAGGTGGGGGGATTCAAATCCATCAATGACAACACCCTTGTGGATTGGCAAGCAAATGTAAATTTGCTTCAAAAAGAAAAACATTCAAGGTGTTAGGGTTTTCAAGATAAGAAACATTTATCATAAACCCCCAACAAATTTACAACTAGAGGCAAAACTGAATCATAAGAGCTATGATTTGTAGAGACAGGATCTTCAGTGCCCTTCAGAAAGCAAATCCTAGCAAACAGTGCCCATAACACAAGGAAAAGAGAAAATCCAGAATGTTAAGTTATAGAAATGCAGGGCTGCTTCTTCCCCACATGCTCTTTCAATGGCTCTAGCTGCTGCTTCTTTCTTTCTCTGGCTTGCAAAGAAATTTGCAGTTCCCTCCGTTTAGCTCTAGGCCTTTAAAAAATATTTTTAAAGGGACTTAGTCATGATTTTTTTTATTTGGAGCATTTGCTGTGGGTTGGGCAACAAAATGAATATGGCTGGTAATTCTCCTCATATTTGAAGAATGGAATATATATATTGGTCTTTGGGTGAAGACCTAGCCTTTTAAAAAGCAGCTGCGGTAGTAAAAATCCAGTTTCCATTTTTAATATATGTCAGCATGGTATGCATCACATACTTTGGCAAATGTGTCATCTACAACCAGCCACGAAAATTCTTAATGAGATGTTAACTAAGCTTTCACTTCCACAAATGAATGTTTGTGCGTATGCAGCTGGAGTGTGCGGGTATCAGAACGAATCCTCTCTCTGGCAAATGCTTTATGTCTTTCCTAAATGATCCATTCCATCACTAGGACCTTACAGCTGTGTAGGTGTTAACTGGCTTTCAAGCGTGAAAGCTTAATTAATAACCCATTAAGAACGTCCATTGCTGATTGTTTAAGCCAGCTGCCAAACTTTGAAGTACACTCAGGGGGCAAGGAAAAGAACCCTTTGAATAAAATGTGTTTGTCAGAATGGTATAGAAAATGGAGCATCTCAGATCCATCAAGTGAATTCACACATGCATATTTAACACATGACTTAAAAAAAAAATCAAGTGGTCTGACAGCCACCAAAGAACCAATTGAAATGTGGTGCTCACAATCAAGAACTTACTCATTCCAGGTTATATGGGCTGAGTCTCTTGCCTAAACTCTGCTGTTACATATACAACAGCAGAGTAACATTTGTGCACACTCGGGACCACTGGCAGGCTAACAAGTAGCCTCCGAGAGCCCAGTTTAATGAGATGCTGAGCATGGGCAATGTCACACGGGTAAGTCCTTTTTGTCTGCCACGGTTAGATTAGGCCAAAGAGTTCGGGTTAATTGGGCTAGATTTTTTTCAGTAAACCCAGAATAAACGCAGAATAAGCCGAATACCCATACAGGTAAATTTGCATTTCACCTTTATTTCTAGGTTTACTGAAAAATTCAGGTATGTTGAAGTCTATGGGGATTTTTCCCCAAAGGTCCTATGGGAGCATTTTTGGAGGTAGAGTTCCCAAATTTTTAGGGTAGCTTCAAGAGACTCTCCATGCATGAACCCCAAAGTTTGGTGAATATTAGGTCAAATCAGGGGGTCAAATTTTATGAGGTCCAGAAGGGGTTGCCCCCATTCCATAGAGAAGCATTGTAAACTTTACCATACTTCTCTATGAAGGAGGGGGTCAACCCCTTCAGGACCCCATAAAATTGGACCCCCTGACCCAATCTTCACCAAACTTTGGGGTTCATGCAAGGAGAGTCCCTTGAAGCTACACTGTGAATTTGGTGACTCTACCTGGAAAATGCATCCCCCCTGGATAATTTTAAAAAGACTTACTTTTCATAGTCTGTAATGGTCACTTCCTCTCCAAAGAGTCATGGGATAACTTAGTTTCCCATTAATGCATTTTCTTTTTGATGGTATATCTGAGGATGCAAGACCGAGTCTTGCATTTGGGTAAATAGAGCATTTTATGAAATGATGTCACAGTTCTTCATAGCAAATCATCTTTGTCCAGATTATAGTGTGTGAGGGCTAATTGATAACTGAGAAAGAAGGAAGTTTCCATCAGAGATTGCACCTGATTATGAATCACAAAGAGGATGACTGTGTAACAATCCATTTTAGTTGCATGAATATATCCTGGGGAAAATCAAAGTTGCTGAGCAAGTGAGGGCAACAGAAATATTTGATGTGACTGCTGAAAAAGAAAGTGTTTTTCGTGTTTATGAAAAAAACATTGAGTAACTTTGGCATAGCCCTAAAAAAACTGAATCAACCACAGGCTTTCAGTAAATGTAGATTAATGACGTTATCTACCTGCCCTCAACATTTATTCATGGGGCCCTGTTGTGGTCTACCCATCTGGTGACTCATATAATTTATATCAGACATCAGAATCCCAAACATTCCTGTGTTTTACCAGGTAACATTACTTGATTTTAATATATTTCTGAACAGCATAGCTATTATGCTGATTTAATAGTAATTCCCTCTCCTCAGTGAAACTTTGAGACAAGGGATTTGCTCTCAGTGTAGAATTCTCAACACCTTCAATCTAAAATCAAACTACAATCTCAAAAGCCTTGTTTACAAGTTACAGTGAACGGACATACAATCCATGTACAGTGTATACTTGATAGTTCTTTATACATTTGTTGAGTAATTCTCATGTAACATTCAACACATATAAAGCTGAATGTATACCTGAAACCCCACATGCATCCATTTATTGGTCACTGGTGTCATTTGTAAAAGTAATGCTCATTTGGTCTTTCTTACAAACAGGTGTAGACATGAATACATGAAGTTGCCTTATACAGAATCCTGCCATCAGTCCATCAAGGTCAGTATTGTCTGCTCAGACTGGCAGCAGCTCTCCAGATACTCAGGCAAAGGTCCTTCACATCATCTACTACCTGGTCCTTTTAAAACCAGAAATGCCGGGGATTGAACCTGGGACCTTATGCATGTCAAGCAGATTTGCTACCACTGAGCCATAGCCCCTCCCGCATGCAGTTGTATGTGCATTCACTGTAATGTAATTGTGGGCTACAATTTCTTTGGGAAAGCCATGAGAATTAAGCCAATATAGTCCAGGGAAGGGGGGGACTTCAATGCCATAGAGTCCAATTGCCAAAGCGGCCATTTTCTCCAGGGGAACTGATCCCTATCAACTGGAGATCAGTTGTAACAGCGGGAGATCTCCAGCTAGTACCTGGAGGTTGGCAACCCTAGACTGGCACAAGGTTACCCAGTGAGCTTCCAAGGCAGAATGGGGATTTGAACCTGATTCTTGCAGATCCTAGTTTGAAACTGTAACTACTACACCCTGGCGTTCATGGGGTGGCTGCTGTTGAACAGTAGCAAGAAGCCGGGGCTGGGCAACACATACAAGCTGGATGATAGCAAGTCACCCAGTGGTTGCTGCTAGGCCAGGGCCTGATGAGTGCTCATTGCTCCCTCAAATGCCAAACCAGCCCTGGAAGCACCCTGTCCCCTTCACCTGCATTTTATTGGAGATCGCCCGGTATTACAACTGATCTTCAGGCGAAAGAGATCAGTTCACCTGGAGAAAATGGCTGCTTTGGAAGGTGGACTCTAA
Source organism: Euleptes europaea (assembly GCF_029931775.1). Taxonomy (NCBI): domain Eukaryota; kingdom Metazoa; phylum Chordata; class Lepidosauria; order Squamata; family Sphaerodactylidae; genus Euleptes; species Euleptes europaea. The sequence goes on from NC_079319.1 coordinate 95,763,616, forward strand.
GGCATTATACCCCACTGAAGTCCCTCCCCTTCCCAAACACCACCCTCCTCAGGCTCCACCCCCTAAATCTCCAGGTATTTCCCAATCTGGAGCTGGCAACCCTAGTTGATGATGACACCAACAGAAGGCTGTAGCGTAGCTTCGCCCTGTGAAAAACAATATCAAGCTTTTTCAGTGACCACAAATTTTATAAATCTGAGAGGCACACACCAAAATATATATTCTTCTCTTCAGTCTATTTTCCATTTAAGCATGCTTTGTGCAGTTGTTATATATTACTGGTATGTGTTGTGTGCTAGCTACAACTGTAATGTCTGAAACTGGTGAATCAATGGTTGTACCAACAACACTGCTTTTTATTTTGTTTTTAACATTATAAGCCACTTTTGCTACTTTTTAGTCAAAAGATGGGTTTTAAAAGGCTCTACAATAAAAATGAAATTAATAAAAGTGGTTATATCAAGTTATAGAAAAAAATGAGCAATGCCTTTTTCAAAGAACAATTATTCTGATTTGCAGAAAAGCTAATAAGGCATTAGCTAGCAAACTTGGAATGTTAATCTTTAGTTTTGGGGAAAGCTGAGATAAAAATGCTCCAAATAAAAAACAACAACACTTAATACATTTTATGTTGTCATTTTAAAACTAAAATATCAATATGAAATCTAAAGTTTATCAGTAGTTTGAAGTATTAAAATTTATACATGGTTTGGAACATTCACCCCTAATTGAGGGTTTGTATCTTTCATTTTTGAGATTTTCCCCACTTGATCTACCTGCGAAGCAAACAACAGAGCGATGGAATTGCATGTTTGAGCAAGATGAGGCAGGTGCATTTTGAGGAATGGTTACTTCAGCACAGTATAACTGGTGTGATCTTGCATTCCTGATTAAAACAATGAATAAAAGAAAGAGTGAAAGGTGTACCTTGCAACAGCTATATACTTTAAGGATTTCTTTTCCAAGACACAATCAGCATCTTTGAGGAAGAGAAAGTGATCTTGATAATGTTACAAAATCTCCGGAGCAAAGAACTCTGACGAAGCAAATACAGCCTGCTGATCTGCCTATTGAATCGTGTTTAGCTCTTGGTCGCTCTGCAGCATCTGAAGCAGTTTTGCCAAGCAGTGTAGAATTCTGAAATGCATTCAGCATTTCTGGCACTCACGCATGCCTTTCCTCCCTATTGGCTGACAGTCAGACTGGAGGTGGGGCATGCTTCTGACTACCTTTTCTCCCCAACACAGTACAAGACTCAGTAGCGAGCTGCTTCTGCCTGGGAGATGAAGTATATATTTGTAGTCTGAAATTATCTTCTACTGCAGCAGCAGGGACTAGGACACTTTAATCTTGTGGATTTACTCTCCCAGAGAATAGTGGAAAAGTTGTTCTTGCATCACTTGAAACTCTGGGCACTGTTGAGAGAGAAATAGTGTGCAGCTATATCATCAGATAGGTTCAGGTGATTGTAGAACTGGATAAGCTATCAGTGATGACCAACACGGCATCTCGCACAACGGAGGCTGATTTTCTTCTGTTCCATACCATGCTACTGTTTGGAACTGCGCATTGCTGGTTAGCTGTAAAGCTGCCTACCTGGTGAAACTCTCAAAGAACCTTTGAAGGGGGGAAGTCAGGCATCAGTGGATTAAACAAACAGTGAGCTGGGAGAGCATCACCTGCTTTGGGAGAGCACTTTGTACAATGAACTTCACATATCCCTATGGAGTCCATCAGCCTCTGACCTTCTGGAATCATAGTTATGGACTATCCAGCGGAGGCATGAATAGATCGATGGGAAAGGGTAATGCTTCGGAAGGGTGCTACAAGCAACTTTTCGTCTCTCCGGAAGTGTTCATCACGCTAGGCTTTGTCAGCTTGTTAGAGAACGTTCTGGTGATTGTGGCCATCGCCAAGAACAAGAACCTGCATTCGCCGATGTATTTTTTCATTTGCAGCTTAGCTGTGGCTGACATGCTGGTGAGCGTCTCGAACGGCTCGGAAACCATCGTCATCACCCTGCTGAACAACACGGACGGCAACACGCAAGGTTTCACCATAAGCATCGACAATATCATTGACTCCGTGATTTGCAGCTCCTTGCTCGCGTCCATTTGTAGCCTGCTCTCGATTGCTGTGGATAGATATTTCACTATATTTTATGCTCTCCAGTACCACAACATCATGACGGTGAGGCGTGTGGGAATCATCATCACCTGCATTTGGGCCGCTTGCACCGTCTTGGGCGTCTTGTTCATTATTTACTCCGACAGTAGCGTTGTCATCATCTGCCTCATCAGCATGTTCTTCACCATGCTCGTCCTCATGGCTTCTCTCTATGTCCACATGTTCATGCTGGCCCGGTTGCATATTAAAAAGATTGCCATCCTCCCTGGGACGGGCCCTGTTCGTCAAGGGGCCAATATGAAGGGGGCAATCACTCTGACCATCTTGATAGGAGTCTTTGTGGTATGTTGGGCCCCACTCTTTCTCCACCTGCTTTTCTACATCTCCTGTCCTCACAATCCATACTGCATCTGTTTCATGTCCCATTTTAACCTGTACCTCATCCTGATTATGTGCAATTCTATCATCGATCCGCTGATCTATGCGTTTCGGAGCCAGGAGCTGAGGAGAACCTTCAGAGAGATTATGTGCTGCTGTAGCCTGAGAGGAGTATGTGATTTCTCTAGCAAATACTGACTGGACATTGAAAAGCGACCGCACATAAGCACTTTTTGTTCAGACTGATGTTTCCTCCATTGAAGAGAGTCTGGGCAACATGAATAACAATGAACATTTTTCTGCTGTAGTTAATTGTATTCCCTCTCCCTCCTTTACGGTTGTCAAACTGCATGTGTGTTTGTTCTAAATGTGAAAGTGGTGGAGGTGGCTTGGAATGTGTCAACAGACAGCAATTAAAGAGAAATGCCATCATATTTTCATAATTGTGAGATACTAATAAAATTCTGCTGAAGATTAGGATGTGCATCACTGGTTTAACATAAAATGCGTGCATTTTAATTGATTTCAAATTAGCAATGAAAAATTCCCATTGAAAATAAGGGAGTGAAGGAGGCAAAACTAACTTAATCCCCACTGCTTTCAATGTGATTCAGAACATGTTCCCTCAGAATGTTTATTCTCACTGAATTACACATGTAAGCATAAATTGGGGCCAGTTATTTTAACTGGACTTGTTTTAGGAGCAGAAATGTTGACTTAACAGGTTCTGCATACAACGTTTGTGTATGTTATAACATTAATTTACTTCATTTATACCCCACCTTTCTCCCCACAGGTGACCCAAAGTGGCTCACATCATTCTCCTTTCATCATTTTCTCCTCACAACAACCATCTGAGGTAGATTATAGGGTTGTGCATATCGATATGCCCAAATAAAAAATAAACCTGAAATTAGCCGTTTCAGTAATATTCAGGTTTCGGGTAGACCAAATATCAAAACCTGGGAATCTGCCCAAAGCCGAATAGACAATTCCTGAAAAAGCTGAATAGATATTCAACTTTTTCAGGTTCGACTATTCATCTTTGCTCAGATGTGTGGCTCTGTGCTTTCTCCCATTTTTCTGTCTTTTGACTGGTTTTGTTAGGGCCCCATAGTTGGGGCCCTTTTGAGGTAGGGGTCATGTAATCGGAGTCAATTGGTCTGACAACCATTCAGTGGGATGATCTGCAATTCTGAATCAAGCATAAGGGTTATTTAAAAGACGGGGCTCACCCAGTCCCATCTGGAAGGATATACCCTCCAACTAAAAAGAACCGGCTTTGACAGCTGCTCACACTACCAGGCTTCCGGAGGAGACTTCCTCACCTGCGTGGATAAGCAACCTCCTTCAGACCAGCCCCCGTGAGCGAGACTTCGGCTGGCTCTGATATCACTTTCCAGTACCCAAAGATTCATTCAGAGCTTAGAATGGCACTGCTCATCATGGAACTGTAAATGGATGTTTGGGAGCTAGGCATGCACAGGCTCAGAGGTGCTATGTACGTTGTGGCAAACATGAACAGCAGGCAAACATGCCCTTTTATAACTGCTGGAATCACTTGTGAGCCAAGCCTTGGATCTCTTTGCCTCACTGCCATCTGTCTTGAGCACTTGCTGAAAGGTTTTGCAGCTGCACAGTATTATGGCCGTGGAGTTTCATTTCCTTCTGTGTTGCAACGACGTTGCATCTGCATAGTACATACAATGGATTTGTCCCCAAGGGTCGTTGATGGCTGGGTCAGGTAACTAAATTACAAGAGGTTTGGGGACTATAACTCCTATAAGTATTTTTTGGAGGTTTTTAAGCAGAGACTAGATGGCCATCTGACAGCAAGGCCCATTCTGTGAACTTAGGCAGATCATGCAAGGGAAGGCAGGAAGGGATGTGTCAGTGCTTGGCTTTCATGCCCCTTTCTTATGTGCCCAGGGTAATACCAATCACTATTTTGGGGTCAGGAAGGAATTTTCTTCCAGGCCAGACTGGCCATTGATCCTGGAGGTTTTTTGCCTTCTTTTGGTGCATAGATCAGGAGTCACTGGGGGAAGTGGGGGGGGGGAGGTAGTTGTGAATTTCCTGCATTGTACAGGGGGTTGGACTAGATGGCCCTTGAGGTCCCTTCCAGCTCTGTCCTTTTTTTTTTGTTTCTCTTTTTCTAAGTCTGTGAGAAAATGAGCCTGTGAAATAACATCAACAACACAGATTGCTTTAGAAATACGGTGCGTATTTATAATAACTGACTGACTGGTTTGCTTACCCCTTTATTTAAACAGTTTGCTGTGGTGTGATGCACAGTAAGAAAATTCTGGGGGAGAAGGGAATAGAGTACCCATCAGGCAATATAAGAACCAGCAATGAAATCAGTTGTACTAAAAGAAACCCACTGAGCATACCCAAACTGCTCATAAACAGTTGAATGGCCAAAGGAAATACCTGCTTCCTTCTTATGAGGATTTCAGTGCTTAATTGTAAAACTGGCACTTCTTTACCTCTTGAATGGGAGGGAAGGTGGCATGGTATAGCTCGATCTCAGAATCTAAGCAGGGTTGATACTTGGAAGGGAGACCTCCAAGGAAGACTCTGCAGAGGAAGGCAATGGCAAACCATCTTGGCTTCTCACTTGCCTTTAGGGTTGCCAACCTCCAGCTATTACAACCGATCTCCAGGCGATAGAGATCAGTTCACCTAGAGAAAATGGCCACTTTAGCAATGGGACTCTATGGCATTGAAGTCCCTCCCCTCCCCAAACCCCACCCTCCTCAGGCTTCACCCCAAAAACCTCCCACCAGTGGTGAAGAGGGACCTGGCAACCCTACTTGCCTTGAAAGCTTCTTACTGGTATCACTGTAAGTCAGTTGCGACATGAAGGCATTATGTTACCTCTTGAGCCGTTAACCCCCCTTTCTTACATGTTTCAGCAAAGATTTTTATTTTTCTCCACCCCTCATACTTTCCATATTATGATCGATTTAAAGCTGAATGTAGTATCTAAAGGAATATGCATTCTATGAGCACTGCCATTGTCTAAAAAAAAAACCAAAAAAACATATGCATTTAACCCTGGAAAATTACTATGAATGTTCATATATTTTTTAACATTTATATCTAAAACTACATTTATGGAGTCCCCAGAATATCATAACTCTGCTCTGCTGTAGCACCATGAAGCTATGGCTATAATTATAGAATTTCTGGTTTTATTAAGGCCCTGAATATGTGGCTGTCATATATTTCCCTGAGTTCCCAGACAACTGAGGAGTAAGATTTGTAGTTTTAATTCCTTACTTTGCCAGCCTTTCTGAATTTATATCTGGTGAAAATATTAAACTTACTCATTGCAACCATGTTCTTTTAATGACAGGATGTGACTTTTCTCAAAGTTTTGCAAAATAGGAGGATGCTGATGAAAACCAAACCCTACATATTATTAATACTAATTTATACAGCAGAATATACAAAGCCAAAAGCCAGATGCAGGCACCCCAATCCATGCTTCTACTATGACTAGTGAGTGAGCACATCTCCAGTATGATGTGTTTAATATATCCAAAGGTTTATGACAACATCTGGCTACAACAAGGGCATCATCTATAATGACTGGTATAGCACTAGTGTTGAGCTATAACAGTCATTCACACCTGGATTATCTTGTCCACGCAGGAAATCCAGATTTGCCATTGCACACTGTCCATTGCAAGCATCCTAGGTGTCATGCAGAGCCTGAAGTTGCTGCCAAAAAACAATAATGGGAAAGCTCCTCCCTGCACACTGCTTCCACACTGTGGGACATTATGATGTTCTCCTCCTCTTTGTTCAAGATTATTGAATGCAGGGAAGCAGGAAAGTACAGAATATAATGGCATAATGTCACACTTTTTAAAAGTTACATGGAAAGAAGAGAGAACTGGATGCAGGGCTTCTGTGTTTGGCAGCAACCCCATTATTAGGGTTGCCAGGTCTCTCTTGGCCACTGGCAGGAGATTTTTTGGGTGGAGCCTGAGGAGGGCGGGGTTTGGGGAGGGGAGGGACTTCAATGCCATAGAGTCCAATTGCCAAAGCAGCCATTTGCTCTATGTCAGGCCTGTATCTCAGTTACTTTGTTTTGCTTTCGTTTCTATCGCTGACCTGACTACTGACTAAGCTCAAGGACAAGCCTGCATACCGAAGCCTGTTTGAAGCTCTGGGAACCGTCCTGGGAACAGCAGCTATGTTTGTGTTCTGTAATCACTTGCAAATATCATAGCCTTTATACTGCTGAGTGTTAGACAGCGAGCTCATTGCTGTCAGCTTTTCTTCATGCTCTGTACTCCTATTTAGACCAAGTAAAAACCAGCTTCTTTTGGACCTGGCTGTCTCGATGTGGTTTGTTTTGGTTCTGATTTAGGCCAAGGGCTTACAGGGACCTGATCTCTATCGGCTGGAGATCAGTTGTAATAGCAGGAGATCTCCAACTAGCACCTGGAGGTTGGCAACCCTACCCATTATCCACATTACAACTTGATCTACCCTGAGTGACTCATTAATTTATTATAGCATCAATTTACATAGACTTCCAAACATGTTGAAGAGCTGCTACCAAAGAAACCTCCTGCATACAAAGAAAATCCAGTTACTACTACACAGGAAGCTGCCTTATACTGAATCAGAACATTGGCCTATCAAGGTCAGTATGGTTCACTCTGACTATCACAATCTCTGGAGTCTTAGGACTTTCGTATCATCTGCTGTCCGATCCTTTCAATTAGAGATGCTGGGGATTGAACTTGAGACCTTCAACATGCAAATCAGATGCTCTGCCACTGCACCACAATATCCCTTGCTTGTGCACATCCCAAAAGGGGCTTGCTGGATTTGTCTTCTTTTTATATATATATACAACAGACTGATCTCTTTGGAAATGAGAGGAGCTGAAAGCATCACGATCACATTACTGAGCGCAGCCCAAGATAACTGTGCTTTAGCACCACAGATAAAGTCAGTGGGCCCGATAAAACTGCGTCGATGAAATAAGGAAGAATTATTTCGCTGTGCAGATATAGTCTGACCTTTCTACGGGTACAAAGATTTCCATCCAAGGGACTTGATTTTCATACCCCCCCCCCCAGTATTAGCCCTCTGAAACCCTGTTCTTCTGGGGGAGGGGACTCCAAGAACAAGATTCGGGGGGGGACATTTTGGTCTTCTGTAGGAGGGGGAATGAAGGAAAACCATGCTCTGTGGGCAAAAATCCTTGCACCCATGGAAACGATGGTCTGGATACAATTTAGAGTATGGGTTCTCAACAAGGGGGGGAATTCCCCCCTGGGGGGATTTAAGGTTCTGGGGGGGGGGAATTGGGACCACTATTCAGCAAAGTGTGTTGTCCTGTAGATTTTGTACAATTTGTAAAATTGGAGATTGTTTTTTTGAGTTAGACTATCTTGGGAAGGGGGGAATTATATTCTGAACAATGGTGAAAGGGGGGAATGGAGCAAAAAAGGTTGAGAACCACTGATTTAGAGCTTCAGGAAAGAGTTTCTTTCCTACTCTGTATAGCAAATGAATGAGCAAGAATTGGGTAAAATGGAATGGATAGGGTAAAATCAGTAGTGATCGGGTAATTTTTATTGGTATGTTCTTTAGATTCTATTTCTAATAAAAACAATATTCGCAGGGAAACATCTCATCGTTCATAAGGGCATATTAAAACCTTCCTGTCTTTCAAACATCTGCTGAAGTTTAACAGCATCTTGAGAATGTTTCTTCAGTCTGGTTACAAGGAAAGAAGTGGTATTACGAACATGCAGAGTGACATTTTTAATAAGACCCGCTGTGAATAAAGGCAGACAAAGTTCTTGTTCGGGGGTGGGGGATGGGGGAAATAGGCAATGTAAACAACCTATCTATGTCTGAAAATAAATCTCTGACAATATTAGTCCATCTGTACTTTTTGTTATTGGTCTTATCTGAGCCCCAGTTTATTTATTAGGGTCCCTTGCCCATAATTCAGCTGTGACTTGTTGGGGAAAAATAAATCTTTTCTGTTCCATCCCGAATCTTCATAAAACACCCACAACACCTATGTGTTGTAAGACCTTGCTACTTATTTCAAAGGAACAAATTCACTAAATTTTGGGTTCGGGTTTACTGGGCCCAATTTTGGGGGTAAACCTGGGAAAAGCTGAATACCCATACTGGTAAAGGGGTATTCAGCTGTATTTCTGGGTTTACCAAAAAAAAAATCGGGCCCATTTTAGTCTATAGGGATAATTTTCAAAGCTCCTGTGGGGGCATTTCTAGAGGTGGAGTTCCCAAATTTTCAGGGTAGCTTCAAGGGACTCTCCTTGCATGAACACTGAAGTTTGGTGAAGATTGGGTCAGGGTATCCAATTTTATGGTGTCCTGAAGAGGTCACCCCCCTCCTTCCTAGAAAAGCATGGTAAAGTTTACAATGCTTTTCTATGGGTAGCAATAGCTTTTTTCAGGCCCACTGCAAGTATTCATGGGAAACTGAGTTTTCTCATGAGTCTTTTTTGAGGAAGCGACCATTTCAGACTATGAAAAGTAAGTACTTTTAAATTTCTCCCGGGGGGGGGGGCGCATTTTTCGAGGTAGTCACACAAAATTCACAGTGTAGCTCCTTGCATGAACTCCAAAGTTTGGCAAAATTTGGGTCAGGGGGTCATACAAAATGGGATTTTGTATGGAGGAGGGGGACCCCCTTGGGACCCCATAAAATTGAACCCCTGACCCAATATTCATGCAAGGAGAGTCCCTTGAAGCTACCATGAAAATTTGGGTACTCTACCTCCAAAAATGCCCCCCCCCCGAGCGCATTAAAAAAATTCCCATAGGAAAAATCCTGGAGAAAACCGAAGCCAAAAAAAGCCAAATACCCATTCAGCTGATTCGGTGATCGGCTATCTGGCTTTGGCTTTATTCCCAGCTTTAACATTCAAGTTAAATTAAACCTGAAAGAAGCTGAAAAGGCCTTTTTTGGATTTATTTTTGGTTCAGGTTTATCGATATGCACAGCCGTACATGTATATTAATTAGTTACTGAAAACGTATAGATGACCATCCATGAATCACTGCAGTAGTGTTCTGTGTCTCAAATTGCTTTACCTTTCGTCTGTTCTGTTGTTAACTCTCACTTATTGATGTATCTCTCTGCTTCAGGGAGAATCCCATCTTTGCCATCAACATCTACTTAGATGAATCTCTCTGCTTCAGGGAGATACAGATCATTTGCTAACCCTGTTAACGATTTGAGCATTTGAAGGCAGATTATTATATCCACCAGCACTTGATTTAATAAAGTTTTTTTGTGTTTTACTTTAATGATTTCACATCTACAGACAAATGGGATCTGAAAGAAGAGAAAATAATTTGTTCCTTTCTACCACATGTGAAAAAAGTCTCTGGATCTCAGGAGCATCTGCAATTTTGAACGTATTCACTCTGTATAATCCATTTCTCTGATCAAGAGTGTTGGGAAAATACATCACGAAGCTTTCAGACAAATACTTGTTTTGTTCCCACAAAACACTAGTGAATAATGGCTGAGGAAGCTTCATCTAAAGAAATGAGGCTTTGTGTGGAAAGATTTGTGTATAATGCAGATGGTCAAGATTTTGTTTTTCATTGACTTTGAGCTCTAAAATTTGAGACTCAAATTTTACAATGTATAATCCCCAAATGTCAATATCCCAGAACTCTTCAAATAGCATACAGGAATAAATTAATGTAGTTCCTCTCTCATGATAAATAGCACTCCCTCCATCCTGAAGGGCTCTCATTCTTTGTGTGGAGAGAAAGGCAAGATGTAAAGTTTTTAATTTTTAAACTGAACCGGGATGCTTAGAGGCTCTATCTAGATATTAATGGCAAATATAGGATTCTTCTTCACATCTCAATTCACATTTTTTCTTTGGGGAGGCGATGTGATTCAATGGTAGAGCAACTGCTTTGTACCAGAATATTCAATCCTTGACATCTCCAGTTAGAAGAGTCATGTAATAGGTGAAGTGAAAGATCTCCGCCAAAACCTTGGATAGCCGCTGCCAGTCATAGAGCACTCACTTTGACAGATACATAGGTGTGATTCAGTATAAGGTAGCTTTGTGTGTTTGTGGTTTGTAGAAACAAGGCTGGCTTCTTTTCTTTAAGCACAAACCGCTAGGAATCAAAAGTGATTATATTTAAATCCAAGTCCACAATCCAGAGCCAGCGTGGTGTAGTGGTTAAGAGTGGTGGCTTGGAGTGGTGGAGTCTGATCTGGAGAACCGGGTTTGTTTCCCCACTCCTTCACATGAGAGGCGGATGCTAATCTGGTGAACTGGGTTTGTTTCCCCACTCCTGCACACAAAGCCAGCTGGGTGACCTTGGGCCAGCTACAGTTCTATTAAGAGCTCTCTCAGCCTCACCTACCTCACAGGGTGTCTGTTGAGGGGAGAGTAAGGGAAGGAGATTGTAAGCCGGTTTGAGTCTCCCTTAAGTGGCAGAGAAAGTCGGCATATAAAAACCAACTTCTTCTTCTTCCTCTTCTGCTTTGTGTGCTTGACCCCAGTTAATGCCAGTGGATCTAAAGTGTGCATAACAATACCCTGCATTTTGGCATAAGAATTTAACTGGATATTCTTCCCCATGCTAGTCCATTGGACTGAATCCATTTTCATTTTTCTCCCAGCAGAAAATAAGTTGAACCTCAAAATCATAAGCACAGCCCTGCTGGAACAGACCAGTGGCCCATCCAGTCTAGTATCCTGTTTCATACAGTGGTCAACCACTGGTGCAGCCTCCTAGTGCTGGTGTTTAGAGGTTTGCCGTGTCTGAATATGAAGGTCACCATAGCTAGTAGTCATCGATGAATCTGTCTAATCCCCTTTAAAAGCTATCTGTGCTCATGGCCACCCCTCCATCCACTGCAGTGAATCCCTCAGTTTCATTACTCACTGAGTAAAAAAATGCTTCCTTTTGTCTGTCCTGAATCTACTGCCCATCAACTGCATTGGGTGTCCCCTAGTTCTAGTATTATGGGAGAGGGAGAAGACGCTCCCCTGTATTCACTTCCTTCACCTCATGCATAATTTCCTCTGTCATATCTTCTCTTATCTGTCTTTTTTCTAAAGTGAAAATCCCCAGACTCTTAAAGGTGCTCCCCTTCAGTCGTCTTGGCTGCCCTCTTCTGCACATCTTCCAGCTCTTTTTCAAGATACACTAACAGTACAAACCCACAACAGGGTTTACTACACTGGAATAAAAACTTATCAGGGCAGCATTTATATTCTATAAATTTACTATTTATATACACCAGCAACGTGGTGTAGTGGTAAAGAGCAGCGGACTCTAATCTGGAGAACCAGGTTTGTTTCCCCACTCCTCCACACGAAGCCTGCTGGGTGACCTTGGGACAGTCACAGTTCTCTCTGAACCCTCTCAGCCCCACCTTCCTCACAAGGTGCCTGTTGTGGCGGGAGGGAAGGCGATTGTAAATTGCTTTGAGACTACTTAAGCGGGGTATAAAAACCAAACTCTTCTTCTTCTATATCAGAGGCTTGCAAGGACTGCACATTGTAGCTGTCTTTGGCTGTGTATCGTTTTCACCATATCTTATACTTTAAAAAAAATGCTTTTTGAACGCAGGCAGGAGTGTTTTCTTTTTCTGATTCCAAAATAGCAGTTATGTAACACTTCCATACACTTAAGGCCCATTGATTTGTAATGGCAGAACATTAACTTTAATGGCTACTGGCCTGAACACAGTACCCGTGCCATGGACACATTGGGATGATCGCTGATAGCCAGGTATTGTGTAGCAGTTGCTGCACAGTTGTTGGTCTTATGGTAGGTTGGTAAAATTATATTGCATGAATCTGAGTTCATCACTGAACCTACAAAACTTTATTATGCTGACAGTGTGACCCTGAACAGAGTTACGCCCTTCTAAGTCCACTGAAGTCAATGGGGTAAGCAGTGTGTGAACACTGTTTAGGACTGCAATATAGGTCATTGTAGCACCCTCTGGGAGCAGGGAAACGTCATTCCTGGAGTCCATGGGATTTTGAAATCACCAGCCCAATCATTATTTCTTTATGCAGGTTGCTTTATTCACCAACCCACCCACCTGAAGGTGTGGTTAACTTCACCTACTTGAGGGTTTCACTGCATTACATAGGAGAAGAGCCAGGACACTGCAACCTGCCTCCTTCTTTCCCCCTTCTTCTTCTCCATCCAGCCTCCTCCCATTTTCCCCTCCCTTTATATTGCCCCAGCTTTGCACCTGGCCCTTGAGCTAAGCCCCGCCCACATCTTCCCTATTCCCTGCTGCCCACAGCCACACCCTGCCTTATCCCACCTGTGCCCAGAGAGCCACTGTTCTCCCATCCAGCTTTGCTCCTTGTCTCTACACCTTTTGAGCTTCCCTGGAGCAGGCTGCCCTGTTGCTGAGGCTATCCTGACCGCGCCCCCTCCTGCTTCAAGCCATAACCGAACACTTTACCTGAAGATGTTTGGGTTGTCTGCCCTTTTCCTATAAAAGGCTCCAGGGCGGCCCAGTTGGTCTGCACTGATGGGGTATCATTTGAGAACATAAGCTATGCTTTTTGATATTACATTGCTAAACTGGTTGGTACACCTACCCTTAAGTGCTTACTTTCTGGCATGATCATAGTGTAACCCTTTTTGCTGTTAAAAGGGCCAGGTTAGTGACCACAGGATTTGTAGATGCCCCCATTCAAAACCTGGAACACTTGAACACTCCTAGCTCCGAGCCAGGGTGGGTCTCGCCCCAAGAGCGGGGATGCACAAAAAGAGGAGGCCTGACTCTTCGTCATCTAGGCAATTGCCTGCACTGCAGTTAGTTATGGGGATGTTTTTGGCTTGTGTGCGCAGCAGATCCCTCTTGGAACGATGAAATAAAGTTGGCCCTTTGATTATCCCAGCTCTGGTGTCAGCTCTCTTTATTTATGCATCCGAGGACAATCAAACTGGCTTACAATCACCTTTCCTTCCCCTCCCCACAACAGACACCCTGTGAGGTGACTGAGGCTGAGGGAGTGTGACTTGCCCAAGGTCACCCAGCTGGCTTCGTGTGTAGGAGCGGGGAAACAAATCCAGTTCACCAGATTAGCTTCCGCCACTCATGTGGAGGAGTGGGGAATCAAACCCTGTTCTCCAGATCAGACTCCACCGCTCCAAACCACTGCTCTTAACCACTACACCAGAAGAAAGAAGGAGGAGGAGGAGAAGAAGAAGAAAGAGAAGAGGAAAAGGAAGAAGAAGAAGAAGAAGAGGAGAAGGAGTTACTTTTTATATGCTCACTTTCTCTACCACTTAAGGAAGAATTGTTGTGCCTAGAAAACACGCACACACACATTGGCACCATTAGGCAAAACGCCGCCGACACGTACATCCCTGCTAGCCCCCTCCCTCTGAGTCAAGGACATGGGCACCCCCTAGCCCAGTATACAGAGGGCTCTCTCTTTCCTGTATAGTACCACGGCAGGCTACTGAGATACACTTGCACAGGACGTTAGGCCCTGTGCTGACTCTGCATAGTCCCTGGATTGCTTAATGTGACTTTTAAGAGAATGTATCCGCCTTCTTTTGTGTGAAGTATAAAAACTTCTTTCCCTTCCTTGTTTGGTGTGGCAGCTTTCCTCTTTGTTTATTGGGTCTGTCCACCTGGTTCTCTACTTGGCCAAATTAAAGAACTGTTTCTTTAACCCAACCTCCTCCCTAATGTCTTCATTGGACTCTACAGATAATTGGGTCACAACAGAATCAAACTTCCCTTCCCCGCCCCACAACAGACACCCTGTGAGGTAGGTGGGGCTGAGAGAGCTCTAAGAGAGCTGTGACTAGCCCAAGGTCACCCAGCTGGCTTCATGTGGAGGAGTGGGAAAACAAGTCCAGTTCACCAGATTAACCTTCACCGCTCATGTGGAGGAGTGGGGAATCAAACCCGGTTCTCCAGATCAGAATCCACCACTCCAAAACACTGCTTTTAACCACTACACCATGCTGGCTGGAGGTGACAGCATTAGAACACCAGGTGCAAGTTTAGGGTTGCCAACCTCCAGGTGGGGGCTGAAGATCTCCTGGGATTACAGTGATCTCCAGGCGATACAGATCAGTTCACCTGGAGAAGATGGCCGCTTTGGAAGGTGAAGCCTATGGCATTATGCCCTATTGAAGTCCCTCCCCTCCCCAAACCCCACCCTCCTCAGGCTCCACCCCCCAAATATCCAGCTATTTCCCAATCTGGAGCTGGCAGCCCTATGCAGGATGGAGAGCTGTAAGGCAGAAGCTTCTTGGAAGACCAAGAAAATGGGAGTAAAACTGGCAAAACTGCTCCCTTTCATTGGCATCAGTTCTGCAAGTACCTGACGGTGGCCTCCAAACTCTCCCTGTCAACCTGGAAGTGGAAAGAGGCCAGCAAGAGGAAGCAGGTAGCCATTGACAGTGGGGCTGGAGGCCAACATCGAGGGGAGAGGGAAGCACAGGGGTGTGTGCAGAGCATGGCAGAGCCATCCAGGAAGGAGGAAGAAGAGCCTTCCGCATGAGGGAGAGAATGCAAGCTCTAGGGCTGCCAACCTCCAGGTACTAGCTGGAGATTTCCCGCTATCACAACTGATCTCCACCCAATAAGAGGTCAGTTTGCCTGGAGAAAACAGCCGCTTTGGCAATTGGACACTGTGGCATTGAAGTCCCTCTCCTCCCCAAACCCCGTCCTCTTCAGGCTGCGCCCCAAAAACCTCTCACCAGTTGTGAAGTAGGACCTGGCAGCCCTAGCAGGATGCCATTTGGAACACAGGTTTTGGAAGGGCAGGAAAAGGCCAGCACTTTCAGATGCTGAGAAGTTTCTAAAGTATACTAGGGAAGCTACCTCAGAGCCAGAACCCAAGAGAGAGGGGGAACTCGACTGGTGGCAAGCCCCTGGAGACTTAAGCCTTTAAAGTTTGCACACGTGTTTCTCCATGAAGTAACAGGAAACCTTCTAATGAAGGTGGACATTACCTGTCAAACCAAAGCCATTTCCTTCTTTGAATAAAGGTTATTGTTAAGCATCTTTGGGCTTTGGTGTCCATTTGTACCTCTGGTGTCTCCAAGAATCCTCACAAAGCCACAATCCCAAAGGTTTATGTAATGAAGACCAATGCAGACTGGTGTTTTTACACCAAATTTCCATTTCAGAAATTTCAGTTTCATCTATATCAAATTGCATGAGGGCTGAGATCGATAGTGCTTTCTTGTAGGAACCAATCTGATTAGTGGTGAGATTAGCTAGGACTTGATGGTGGGGGTGGCTTTTTCAGACCTTCCTTGACATTTTGGAATTCCTTCCCTTAGAAGGTCAATTGCTGCCCTCTCCACAGGTCCTTTGGAGCAATTATATTTTGGAAGGACTTTGAACTAAATCAGTGAAAGGGGCAGTGTCTGCTGTTTTTCTGTATTCAGCTATTTTATTGGTTATCTTAATAAAAAAAAATTATTCCGTAATATGGTTTTTAAAATTTTGAATTGTTGCCTTGGGGAAGGCCAAAAGACAACATATAAATGCTCTAAACAAACCAACCAATAACCAAATGTCACAGTGCCGTCCTAATTTAAATGCAGCTGAACTAATTCAAAAGCTACCAAGGTATTAAAAGGCTAAAATGGTTTCCATTACACAACTCTGGCTTGTTTATTAATGGTGTACCAAATAAGAATGTTTTCTTTTATCAAAATGCCGCTCCTGCTTAATGAATCCCTGCAGGCAGGCATCACAGAGGTACACCATTGAGGTACACTGGAACTGATGTAGATAAAAGTGTGCAAGGTTTGGTTAAATATTGTTTGCTGAACCCAAGCATCAAACAACATCACAGTTATTCAGCGGATCAAAGATCACCAAATGTATTTCATCTAATACTAAAATATCCACCATGGCATGCCAAGCAGTAATTAAAGAAAAAAAGGGTATAAAAACATGACGTGAAGGGTCAGGAACCCAGTCAATGAATTTGCTGAAATAAGTGAGCTTTTGCCTGACATTCAGGAGAATGCATTCTAACGTTTAATTTGTTCATCTGTGTCCTCCACCCAGGCAGGCGGTTCTGAATATTAGCTTCTGAATGGTTAAATATAGCAAAGACAAACCAAGCAAAAGGTCAGATTTTGACCCAAATTTGAACTCTCTGAACAATTTGCCTGGTTGGCTAGTCCTCAGCTGCTGAGATAAGAATGTTACTGCCAGGGGAGTATTCCGTTTTCATGTTAACAATGCTATGGTGGAAAGTAGGGATGTGCCCTCGGATGTAATCAAGCCAAATATGTGTCCAAAAAATACCGTACTAGTATTTTCTGGATATAATTGGGTGCCCCACATATATCCAGGATTTTCTGGGATACCGAAAAAAGGGTCCTGAAAAATCCTGGAAATATTTGGGATTAGTCAGCTGGTGTTGGCAGGCTCCCAAGATCGTTTCCCCACCCCCTTTATTTCTGTATCTCTTGGGGTTTCGTATCGGCTTGTGAGGCAGCTTTAGGTAAGTTTGTGTCCATACAGGTCCAGAATTGCCAGGATAGCCTTTCAGGGGTGGGAGTCAAAAGGGGATCTTTTTTCCTTTTGTGCCAAGGGGAAAGCTTGCAAGATCAAACCCCTTGGAAGGACCAAAGCTTTGTATTGCTGCTAATGATTTTTGCGGTGTGAGTCATTATTACACTAAGTCCAGAGTCCCTTGAGGGAACGTCCTGAAGCCTAGACAAATTATTTCCCCAGTTTTTCAGGGACTTTTTGCCCTATTGGGCTCCAGTGCCAACTTTACAGAAAACCGCCTGATAACAGTCCCATGCCTCAGGTCTGTTCATTTGCCAGTTACACTACTTCATTGTTTAAGATGTATCAAAAGAAAACAGGAGCTAGAGTCATGCACCTGTGTAATAATATAAATTAATCCCATTCAAGCTCCTTGTGAATCAAAGAATTGAATTATCTGCTGAATACAGTCTGATTTCAGCCAGTGTTTTCATGAGGAAAACTTAATTAACCCTGGAACTGTCCACAGAGAATTGGAAGAAGCTGAAAAGACTCTCTTGATGTGACAGTCATTCCCTGAGCGCTTTCTCCTCACAGCCATGAAATGGGTTGTTCTTTGGTTGTTCTTTGAAAAACAGCTGACGCCAGTCATTCTCCCAGACCACAACAGAAAGGAGAAATCTAACATTACCTTCCCTGAGAATTCAGTTTTGGCCAAGGACCATGCATGGGCAGGGCACAATTCCAATCAATGTCTCACCGTCTCCAGCTGGGTCAAGTACTACTGCTCAATGTAACATTCGGGGCTCTAAATTAAGCTGTGAAATGAAGAAATATCACCCCTAACCTTCCTTTCAACTTTCACATAACAAAATGGCCACTGCTCTAGGCTTCTTTTGCTTACCGTGTGTCCTCTAGAACTATTTCCCACACTACAACAATAGCGGAGCAGGGTGGTTCCTCTGTGAAGTCACTTAGCTATGCTTTGGGTAGAGACGTTCACAAATGAGGCGAGGTTGTGGGGAGTGTGTGCTGGGTGTGGGGGGAATCCAAATATGTAGAAAGGTGTGTTGCCACTAAAGATAAGGGGAAGTAAACCTGTGAGAAGCAATGGGGTGGAATCAGCAGCCCCGCCCCCAAGAACCATCTGCTTCAGTCTCCACTCTGGGAAGGACTGCAGCCACCTCAAAAAGTTGCCACCCGATACCAGTGAACCTATTCCAAACATTACCACAGGCTGGGGCAAGCAAGTGACCAAGCAGATGTCACTAAGAACAGAGTGGTGTGAGATCCCCTTATTTAGACAGATGTCAAAAGGGGCAGCTTAGTGCAATCCTCAGACTTTGGCTAAAGCTGGTTAGGCACCCAACTGCCCTCGTCACTTGCTCACATCACCTCAGTGAGACTCTTTCGGTGTCTTCTGTGGCTGTTAGCCTAGCTGCCAGATCTCTCCATGAAGTTGTTGAGGTGCTAGGTTCCCTCCAGAGGCCCTTTCTTCCCATCACCAGTTGCTTTCTTCCTTCTCCTCCTCTCTAGCCTTGCTTTCTCCTTTGCCTTCTGTGACAGTCAGCAAAGTGCTGATGTGTTATACCGGTCTGGAAACTTTGATTGGCAAGTGGTTCAAAAGGAATCCTACTGTTGACCTGGGAGAATGAAGAAGAAGAAGAGTTGGTTTTTATACCCCAATTTTCTCTATCTTTAAGGAGTCTCAAAGCGGATTATGATCACCTTCCCCTTCCCACAACAGACATTTTGTGAGGTAGGTGGGGCTGAGAGAGTTCTGAGAGAACTGTGGCTAGCCCATGGCCACCCAGCAGGCTGCATGTGGAGGAGTGGGGAATAAAACCCGGTTCTCCAGATTAGAGTCCACCACTCTTAACCACTACACCAAACTGTCAGTTGAGTGGAAGAAGCAGAGAGATATAGGATCGAGGAGGAGTCTGAGATAGGGAAGTGAAACCGGTAGTCCTTCCCCAAGGAAAATAGCTCCAAGGAAAAGGGGGTGATTCCAATCAAGTGTTAAAGAAGGGAAATTAGAACCTGTGTGTATGTTCCTGCTTCCGCAGACTTAAGACATTTTGTGCCAAATAAACTTATGCCTGTTTATCTAAGGACTGGCAGCCAAGTGATCTCTCTCAACAGTTACAAACACCTATCGGTAGAACAAAACAGCTACATTCTTGTGACAAACTATCTATTGTGTGTGTGTGTGTGTGTGTGTGTGTGTAATTTTTTTGCTGTCAAGTCACAGCTGACTTATGGTGACCACATAGGGTTTTCAAGGCAAGAGATGTTCAGAGGTGGTTTTGTCAGGAGCGGGCCATGAGGATAGTATGTGGTAGTGTTGTTGTGCTGCTTCCAGCCTCTTCCTCCTCAGGCCACTTACTGTGAATTGATTTTTGGAGGTAGCTGTAAGCACTTGTTCCATAGAATTCCCAATAGCCACACCAGGAGACTTAGTAGTCCAAAAGAGTTGGTTTATTGGTAACACAGGTAAGCAGAGCTTAGAAATCGAAAGGCAGCAATGAGGGGGAAATGGCAAGCACTTGATTATTTGAGAACACTAGAAAAGCAGGAGCAATACAGTCTCATGAGATAATACCAAACAGCTCAGAAACACTAAGGCTCCCACGGGCAACCGCTAGCTTCAAAGGGAACAGGAATGCGATCGTTAGGGAAACAGACCTTGAACGGGAGTTTGTGAGAAAAGGAAACTATCTCAGACACAGAGATCAGGCCTGACAGTAGCACAAGAAAAAACAGCTAGATTGGAACAGTGAATGCTGCAGATTGTAACTCCTTCACTCCCCGCCCCCAACCATGTTGAGCTTCAATGCACTTTGAGGCCCGCTGTCAGGAGCAGGCCATAAGGATGGTATGCGGTAGTGCGATTGTGCTGCTTCCAGGTGCTGTTGTGCTGTTCTGTCCAAGGCCAGTCTATGCCCCGTGTTTAGTCTTCATAGATTCCCATACTGTGGGAATCACCAAGTACTCCTTCCTGCCTCTGGGAGGGGGGTTGCCTGGGTTACCAGTTATCTCCTTTTCCTCTTCCATATATGCTATGTACCTTGTCTTTGCCCCTTACTAGTGTCCTTTTGAATATGGCTTCTGAAACCTGTCGATTCTAACCAATAAAACTGCTTTCGTGGATTTGCAGTCTGCTGAAATCTGTTTATGGGTTCGCCGCAGGCCTAGTGCTTACATTAGGACACTAGTCCTATCCTTACTTGCTGACCTTGGCTGGAGCCCTGGAGGGTTCACCTAGACACTCGTCTCCTCGGTTTGGGGCACAGAACGAGCTCCCCAAGGACCCCGAGTTTCTGCATGCTGTCTTGGAGGAGGCGCAGCGGACTTACGTGGAGTCCACCCGGCTGGTTGGGCTGGTGATTGATCAGTGGGGTCGCCTGGCAGCGGCGACCCCCTGGAGAACTCAGGACGCTGATCTACGTGCCCACAACGACCTTTTGAGGCTAGATACTTTGCTGGAGGAGGCCCAGTTGGCGCAAGAGGACTTTACTCTCCTAACTCGGTTGTTGGCTGAGCTTGCACTCCGCGGGATGCAACAGGAGTCGGTAGCCCCAATTCAGGCACCTGAGTTCTGTTTGCCAATGGCGGGGGCTCAGGGGGGAGACGTTTCGCAAACTGTTCCGGATCCCACCCTATGCTGCCGGGAAGCATAGAATGCTGCCGTCAGGACAGTCCTGGTTCTTGTGGATTTCACTCTGACCATGGCTATGGCGGCCGACGTTGAGAAGATACTAACTCCTGAATTCGGTCCTGCCTGTGCAGATCTGGCTCAACAGGTCCAACCGCTGTTGGGCCAGCACAGGAAATCCAAATGCTCTTGGAGCAAGCGGCCGAACCAATTGTGATGGCTGCCGCCACTGCCAAATTCGAGGCGGACCGAGTGCTCGCTGACCGGAGGCGGGCGGAGGAGCAACTGTTGGCAGATGTGGCTGCCGCTCGGGCACGGGCAATGGCAGGAACTGGAGCGCGGTCGAAAGTTAGCAGGGGACTGGACTGGTCTTTCCCCTCATTTTCTTTGGGCTCCCCGGAACCTGGCCTGCCCCGGGAAGTGGCGCGCAGGCAACGGCTCACCTTTGCTCCTGATGTGCAAGAGTATTCAGAGGAGGAGGACTTGTATGCAGAGGAGGGCAACTGTAATACGAACTACCGAGTCAGCCAAGCCCGATGGACTAGGGGGGCTGAGGAGGAGATCCATGCCTTGAGGTTTCAAAACTGAGAGCTGTTGGATCGTATGGCCCGTATGCAGGACCAAATGGACATGTTGATGTGTGAGTACGGTTGCCTACAGCGAGCTCAAGGGGTTCCTGCGCAGGCACCGGTCCCAGGCCAACAACCCCTGGGCCAGCAGCCTCCCGCGCAGCCGGCTCCAGGGCAACCTCCGGTGCAACCGCCTCCGGGGCAGCTGGCCCCGGTACAACTGGCTCCCGGGCAGCGGGCCCCTGGTCCACCACCGGCACCACTACCAGTGGGACCAGTCCAGCTTGTGGTCCCGGTCGTGCAGTGGAAGCAACCCCAATTGTGAGTGACATTTGATGGCTCCGCGGACGCTTTGCCCTGTTTCCTACACCAAGTGGACAGTTACATGAAAGAACAAGGGCATTCCTTTCCCATGGAAGACAGCCGAGTAAGATTCGTTTCCTCACTTTTGACTGAAAAAGCTGCAGAATGGATGGTCCTACAGTTTGATATCCGGGCCCACTCCATATGGTCGCTTAGTGAATTCATGCGAGCGTTGAGAAGACGTTTTGAGGATCCATTTCAAGGGGAGAAGGCCAAAGCGGCCCTCCGTCAAGGATCCTCCTCAGTCCGAGAGTTTGCGGATGAGTTCCAAAGACTGGCTAATAAAATAGTGGATTGCGCTGAAGCTGCCCGGGTGCATTACTTCAGAGCAGCGTTGCATCCTGAGATTCTAAACTGGGCATACATACAGCGAGACACAGCCACCTTGGAAGAGTGGATTTTACTGGCGGAGGAAGTGGAACGCTGTCGCCAGTTTATTTTCCTTGCCCGATGGCAAGCCAGGGAGGGGGGAAGCCAGAGAAACCCTCCCAAAATTGCTGCTCCTCAGGACCCGTGGAGGCTGGCTCTACCTCCGCAAGACCGAGCATTGAGGTTTTAAAGGGGAGCGTGCCTCGTTTACGGTGCCATGGGTCACTTGGCTGCCACTTGTCCGTCATGTTCGGGACTGCCGAGTCCCATTCCTCAGCCAGAGGGGACTCCTCGCTGGAGAGGACGCGCTCGGGGGAGAGGCACCACAGCCGAGCGGAGCATCGCTCCAAGACAAAAAGTGCCCCCAGCTCTGCACGCCGGAGAAGTGACAATGGACCTTTCGCCAGCGGACCCATCAGGGTCCAGGATTACAGTTACTACTCCTGGGGAGGGTAGCTCCGCTTCTTCAGAGGAGGGTGACCACTGGAACTCCCCAGCCCTTAACTTGGAGTCTTCCCTCGAACAGCCAAAAAACGGACTGGGTCTGCCGTAGAAGGAGCAATACCACCGCGCCCTATTCAACACCGGCTTTCTTCGTACGTAAGAAAACAGGAGATTTGCGTTTGGGTATTGACTTTCGAAAACTCAATGCTGTTACTCAAACGAATGCTTATCCCATCACCCTTATTTCTGATCTCTTGGGACAATTGAAGGAGGGACACATTTTCACCAAATTGGACTTAGTCGAGGCTTATTACAGAGTCAGAATCCGGGAGGGGGATGAATCTTTGACAGCCTTTTCCAGTTGCTTTGGAATGTTCGAATTTATGGTGATGCCTTTTGGATTAAAAGGGGCCTCGAGAGTCTTCATGCAACTCATTAATGAGATCCTCCATGATCTACTGTTCAAAGGAGTGGTGGTCTATTTAGATGATATTCTCATTTACTCTAAAACCATGGATGAACATGTTGCCTTGGTTCGAGAGGTGTTGCAACGTCTCAGAGACAATCAGCTGTATGCTAAAGTGTCTAAATGCGAGTTCCTTAAAAAGCAATTGACTTTCCTAGGATATATTATCTCGCACCAGGGACTGACTATGGATCCTGAAAAAGTGCAAGCGGTGCTCGGTTGGGAACCACCCTCTACCCATAAACAGATCCAAAGATTTCTCGGGTTCGCAAATTTTTACAGGGCGTTCCTCCCACATTTCACTCAGAGTGCACTACCCATCACGAACCTCCTTAAAACTAAGGGAAAGGGGAATACAGCCACCTTACTGGAAGTGGACCCCCCAGTGTCAAGCCGCCCTCGATAGTCTTAAGCAGCTTTTTACATCCAAACCTGTTTTGCAGCACCCAGACTCCAATCAACTATTCGTAGTGCACGTAGACGCTTCCAATGTAGTGATGGGGGGTGCGCTCCTGCAGCGGGGGGAGGATGGGCACTTGCATCCGTGCGCTTATTTTTCTAAAAAGTTCACTCAATCCAAACTCAATTGGGCCGTTTGGGAAAAGGAAGCCGCCGAGGTAAAGCATGCCCTGACAGTGTGGAGGCAGTTTTTAAGAGGGTTCCAAGGTGCCTTTATATATATATATATATATATATATATATATATATATATATATATATATATATATATATATATATATATATATATATACACATCCGAACCTGTTTTGCAGCACCCAGACTCCAATCAACTATTCGTAGTGCACGTAGACGCTTCCAATGTAGCGATGGGGGGTGCGCTCCTGCAGCGGGGAGAGGATGGGCACTTGCATCCGTGCGCTTATTTTTCTAAAAAGTTCACTCAATCCAAACTCAATTGGGCCGTTTGGGAAAAGGAAGCCGCCGAGGTAAAGCATGCCCTGACAGTGTGGAGGCAGTTTTTAAGAGGGTTCCAAGGTGCCTTTTTTATATATATAATTTTTTTCCCCAAGGTGCCTTTTGAAGTATGGTCCAATCACAAAAACCTAGAGGCCCTAACGGGGGCTCGCAAGCTGTCTGCGAAGCACGTGCGCTGGGCGGACTTCTTTGCCCAATTTCGATTCGTCCTAAAATATGTACCAGGGAAGCAAAACCTTCTGGCTGACGCTTTATCCAGACTTCCCCAATATCCCACAAAGGTTGATTGGCCCACAGAGTCGCTCTTCACCCCTGCCTAACTAAGCCTATTGACCACCTTAGACGTACCTTAGACGTTTGATCCTTAGACGTACAAACCCGTTCTCAGACCCGATCCCCACCGCCACCGTTTTCGTTGGGAGGGGAAGCCGGTAGTGCCACCCGCCTCGCTTCCTCCTCCCCCTGAGCGACTGACAGCCACAGTTCCCGAGGTGCGGGGAACTGAGCGCACCATTCAGTCACTCCCTGCACCTGTGTCGTCTCCGTCCCCGGTCCAGCTGCCCACCGACACAACACTGGAGGGGTTGGAAGGACTGACTGATTCCTTTAAGGAGACTCTTCTTCGTGGTTAAGAAGCAGAACTTTGCAGTTATCAAGCGGAACTTTCCTCGCAGGCCCTTCCAGCTACTCTAATTAAACGTGGGGAATTTTGGTACAAAGATTCTAAATTGTATGTTCCGGAAGTGTTGCGGGGGGAGGTTTTGGGTTTGGTTCATGGTGCCAAGACTGAAGGACATTTCGGATTTCTCAAGACATTGCATTTGCTATGGAGACAGTTTTGGTGGGCGGGCATGCCTTCATCCGCAGCTGCCCCATATGTGTAGCAGCCAAACGATTTCAGGGCAAACCACCTGGACTTTAGCAACCGTTAGAGACTCCCTCAAAACCATGGGAAGTGATTGCAATGGACTTCATGATGGACCCCCTAGTGGGGGAAAGGCAGTTCTTTGGGTGATTACTGATCTGTTTTCGAAACAGGTGCATCTTGTACCCTGTGCAGGTATCCCTTCCGCCCTGAAATTGGCCCGCCTCTTTGTGTCACATGTCTTTCGTCTCCATTCCTTTCCATGCAAGATAGTGATGGACAGGGGTTCAAATATTGTGGCCAAATTTTGGAAAGCTTTTCTCAAATTGGTCGGAGTAGAACAAGGACTGTCTAGTGCCTTCCATCCCCAAACGGATGGTCAAACTGAATGGGTGAATGCGGTGTTGGAATGCTATTTACACTGTTATGTTAATTACCATCAAAATGATTAGGTAGACCTGTTGTCTTTTGGTGAATATGCTTATAATAATGTGGTTCACCAATCCACAGGGTTCAGCCCTTTCCAGGTTGTCCATGGTAAAGAGTTTGGCCCCGCTGGTCATGTTGATGTTTCTGAGGAGGAGGGGGGAGCTGATGTGGCCGGATGGGTGCGTTCCATTCAAACAACCTGGCCATGGTTGGTTAAAAATCTGGTGCGGGCCAAACGAAAGTACAAGGCTCTGGCTGACAAACATCGCTCCCCCGGTAAGGAATGCAAGGTGGGGGATCTCATCTATCTGTCCACCAAGAACCTACGATCCACCTGCCTGTGCAATAAACTCAGTGCCAAGTACGTGGGTCCATTCCCCATTTCCCGGATTATTAATCCAGTGACTGTAGAACTCTCCTTGCCGAAGTCTCTACAGAGAATTCATCCTGTGTTCCATGTCAGTCTTTTAAAACTGTATGTTCCTTCCCAAAAATGGCATCCTGAGCCACAACCCGAAGTGCCTGAGATGGTGTGTGTGGGGGGGAGGAACATTTTGAAGTGGCTAAAATACTGGATTCTCGCATTCGCTACGGTACCCTTCAGTACCTGGTCCGCTGGAAACATTTTAGTTCCGCCCAGGATGAATGGGTGCCCGCCTGTGATGTCTCCGCCCTCCGCTTGGTACAAGAATTCCATGCCGCCTACCCTCACAAACCCATGCTGGGAGGTGAAGAGGGGTCTTTAGGGGGCAGAATGTCAGGCGCAGGCCATGAGGATGGTATGTGGTAGTGTTGTTGTGCTGCTTCCAGGTGCTGTTGTGCTATTCTGTCCAAGGCCAGTCTAAGCCCCGTGTTTAGTCTTCATAGATTCCCATACTGTGGGAATTGCCAAGTGCTCCTTCCTGCCTGTTGGAGGGGGGGGGTTGCCTGGGTAGCTGGTTATCTCCTTTTGCTCTCCTATATATGCTATGTTCCTTGCCTTTGATCCTTACTAGTGTCCTTTTGAATATGGCTTCTGAAACCTGTTGATTTTAACCAATAAAACTGCTTTTGTGGATTTGCCGTCTGCTGAAATCTGTTTATGGGTTTGCTGCAGGGCTAGAGCTTACAGGTTTGCCATTGGCTGCCTCTGTGACACACCCCTCTATTCCTTGGAGGTCTCCCATCCAAACATTGCCAAGGTGGAGGCTGAGAGTGTGTGACTGGCCCAAGGTAACCCAGCAAGCTTCCATGGCAGAGTGGGGATTCGAACCTGGGTTTCCCAGATCCTAGTCCAACACCTTAACCACTACACCACACTGGCTCTCTCTAGTCAAATATAGTTTCATGAAATTTCCCTCATTCCTGTTGACTTTTCACCTGTCAAGTTTAAACCTTAAGCCTTCCTAACAGTCTGACTGGACCATTCCCCCATAAGTAAAATAAAACAGTTTATGTGCTGAGCATTCATATCAGCCTCTCATGTGCTATGTTCAGACCTATACTAACAAAGAGTTTTTCAGTTCCTCAGCTTCCTAGGCTGGGTCAGAACACATCAATATTGATTTTATACATATTGGGGGGTTGGCGAACTGTCATATCCTCCTTTCTTCCTTCACCAGAGGGAACAGGCTAAAAGTGTAAGCCCTTGGCCCGAAGAATCCCCAAAAGCAACAACCCAGACAGGTAGTCCTAAGGCAAGTTGACTTTATTGGAAAAATCAAATGGGTTAACAGTGCTTGCAAACTAACTAAGCCAAGAATGGTTGACTGGTGCAAATCAGTAATATATAATAGCATAGCTGATATGGCAGGTTGGCATAGTAACTCAGTTTCCCACAGGAGAAGAATGCACGAGATAAAGTGTCCATTAGAACAACAAAGCGAGGCAGCTGCGAGAAGCCGTGAGAAAGTCATAACACCTCAGAGGAGCTGAGGAGCCGAACAGGCCCGCTCCTGACATCCTGCTCCCCTTAGGGCCCCCTCCCGACCCGAAAGGGGGCTGGCTTCTGGGTGTAGGTGGAGTGGAAGGTTTGCACTAGCCGAGGGGCAGCGACGTCGCAGGCGCGTACCCATTCGTCATAGGCAGGGGGGAAGTGCTTCCAACTAACAAGATACTGGAGGGAGCCATGGGGAATGCGCTGGGAGGTGCAGATCTGTTTAAAGGGCTCCCCACGCGCCTTCAGGGAAGCCCCCTGAAGGCACGCGGGGGGCCCTTTAAACAAGCCCCTCTGCGCTGTCTGTGCAGACAGCGCAGACAGTTTCCAGACCCTCCCCCCAGCCCTGCCGGGACTCCCGGCAGGGCTGGCGGGGGGCTGGCAAGACCCTCTGCGCTGTCTGCACAGACAGTGCAGAGGGTTTCCAGATCACCCCCCCAGCCCTGCCGGGACTCCCGGCAGGGCTGGCGGGGGGCTGGCAAGACCCTCTGCGCTGTCTGCGCAGACAGCGCAGAGGGTTTCCAGACCCCCCCCGAGCCCTGCCAGGAGTCCCTGTAGGGCTGGGGCGGGGGGATTTAAATAGATTTTTGCCTCCCGGCCGGGAGGCACAAATCTATTTAAAGCCCCCCTTCAGCCCTGCCGGGACTCCTGGCAGGGCTGGCAGGGGGCTGGCAAGACCGTCTGCGCTGTCTGCGCAGACAGCGCAGAGGGTTTCCAGACCCCCCCCCCAGCCCTGCCGGGACAATTTATTCGGGAACACCCCGAACTCGGCGAATTCGGCTCCCCGGTTTCCCCCCCTTTTTGAGTTCGGTTCGTCCAAACTGAAAAACCGCAGAATTGCGGGAAATTCAGCTGTTTTTCAGTTCAGACCGAACTGAATCAACAGCCCTAATGTACAGTCCCTCCCCTGCCATAGGTAACATTCTGAAAGAAAGAAATTATAAACCGTCCCCTTTGGCTAGTTTTGCTGAAGAATATTATAGTGTCAAGGCAAAGTGAGACAGAGCTCCTATATGTTCAATAGTTGCCTTGCTGAGGGAAATGTGCCAGGTGTAGTTTTCATGGAGGACCCAGAAATACTCTTCTCCTACATAGGCAATAAAAATATAGTGGTCCCATCCCAGCCTCTTAGCACAATTGACAGATGTGTCCCAATTGTAATTTTCTTTTTAAGTGTTATATGACTCGGACTGTAATTCTTTGTTTGTAAGAATTTATTAGCCTATGTTTTCTGTTTTATCTTGTTTTATCTGGCTAAGGGCCGTAAATAAATTATCTATCTATCTAGTGGTCCCATCCTCCTTTGAATCTGGCCTACCCCCGTCTTTCTCTGTGTGTATCTAACATACACACGCACAAATACATGTGGATTCTTTTTAAAGCCCTTTGCCTCTAATGCCCTCATTATTCATTGTAATGATACATAAGCAGATGTTTGACATTGTTGTTCATAAAAATGGACATAAAATATTGAAAGGAGCTCAAGCTTAGTTTCCAAATTATCAAGTGTTCCTTGGCATTTACAGTGCAGTCCTAAACAGTTACATCCTTCTAATACCTTTTATGCATGGCTGTTTCCCTCATGCCCCCCCCCCCCCACTGCTTCAGGGCTTTGTTTTGATTATGAATGAGTTTTCTGACTGTCAGAAGTTGCCTTGCTCTCCCCATGCGTTTCCCCCGTGCTTTCTGGATGCTGTTTAGCCAGCAACCAGAAAACACATGGAAACATGCTGAGGTGACCACTGGCGGTTGGAAAATGCATGCATAATCAAAACAAAGCTCCAAAGTAGTCGGGAGGGGGTGACCACAAAGGAAACAGCCATGCATAAAAGGCCTGTCCATTCAAGTCAGTGGGCATAGAAAAGCATAATGCTGTTTAGAATTGCATTGTCAGGTTTTCACATATAGTTTGGGATGATGGAGGGGAAATAATCATTTGTTGGGAAAGTGAAACATGAGCACATGAATATTCAGTAGTTCAGCTTTATTTGCCAATATTCATTTGTTGTGCTTCCAGGATGCCTATAAATTATTTGAAGAAAAGAACCAAGAAAAAGCAAGAGCAAGATGAGGTTTATTTATTTATGTAGCCCCAATGATGGGTACATTGCTTTACCAGAAGATTTCCTTGGCAAATACAAACTGCTGGCATTGCTTTATGTTACAGCATCATAATCCATGTGAATGTTTGTAAGGAATAAATACCTCAGTTTTTTAAAAAAATACATCCACGCAGCACAGTTTTTTTAAGGAGCTGAATCTAATTCTTCTGTTGTAACAACTAAGAAGCACAATCCACTGAGAAGTTCTCTTGCATGTCATGTTGTAATGCATGGGAGCTGCACAAGAACACTACCATGCAGTTATGCAACTCCCACACCTTTTGATGCAACTCATACAGGTACGGTTGTCAGGCCTGCTTTCCACAGCTCTAAGCAGCCTATCAGACTCTGACTGTTTTGGTTTCGATTCCGCCAGGTGCCTCTCAAGGCCGAACTGGCTAACCGCTGAATTCCTATTCCAGTGCTATCTCCCATGGGAACGGCTCCTCAGTAGAGGGGGGGGGGGCGCCTTGACCTGTTGTAACTGATACTTTCCCTTATATGCCTACCCTGTACTCCCAATTGC
Organism: Euleptes europaea; assembly: GCF_029931775.1. Taxonomy (NCBI): domain Eukaryota; kingdom Metazoa; phylum Chordata; class Lepidosauria; order Squamata; family Sphaerodactylidae; genus Euleptes; species Euleptes europaea. Next base: position 95,793,263 of record NC_079319.1, read on the forward strand.
CATTCGTGCCACTGTACCTGTAAGCGCTGCATACCTGTATGTTTTCCATTAAATCAGCTCATTTTTGGACTCTTTGTCTCTGGATGCTGTTTGTGGGATTACCACGGGAGAAGTGCTTAAAACAGTTGCCAATCTCCAGGTGGGGCCTGGAGATGTCTCAGAATGATAATTAATCTTCAGACTACAGAGATCAGTTCCCTGGAGAAAACTGCTGCTTTGGAGGGTGGACTGTATGACATTATACCCCATTGAGATCTTTCCCCTCCCCAAGTGCCCCCCTCCACAGGGCCCACCCTCAAAATCCCCAGGCATTTCCAATCCAGAGTTGGCCACCCTAGATACAAGAGAACTTTCTGATGGATTCTGTCCCACAATAGCCCAGATCCCATATTTTTGCTTAGAAATAAGCTCCGCTGTGCTTAATGTAATTATTTCCTAAGTAAGCGTGCATGAATTGTAGGTTTAATGTTTAACGAATGCATTCCAGTTGTATGTAGTATTTCACATCCAATACTTCAGCAGACATTACAATATTCTGGCAAGCTGGGCCAATGCAATTATTCTTGTAATTCAGCAGTGGGTTGAGAGAATAATACCTTGCTGAAGTCCACCAGTGGAGCTGATCTGAGGTTAGTTTCTAACCTTTCCATGGTTCAGCCTTCACACTTTTAACCACTAGGCTACAAAGCACTGTCTGTTGTGATTCATTGCCTATTAGCTTATAAATGTAGCCAGGATTGCAATGGGCTTCCTTGATGCTGTGAAACATACCAATATAATTAAAATTTGGTTCTGTGTATTCCAGTTTATTAATGGTTTTATGCTTCAGCATCAGATTCTTCCTTCTGTACACATAGAGATAAGACCACAGGGCAATCCTAAGCAGAGTTATGCCTTTCTAAGTCCATTGTAACTCTGTTTAGAATTGCACTGTCAGACTTTCATGTAAGATTACTAGGATCAATGTTTACTTTTTTATTTTTGCTGGCCTCCAAGAGAGGTTGCTGTATCTGGAGGTATGACCACCTACACTGCACGATGGGAAGTTTTTTGCTTTTAGTTCCTTTGGGAAAGATCTTTTCTGTTTCCCTTTAGCCCAAAGGCTATGGAAAGACGTCCATAACACTATGGATATGCCGTCAGGACCAGGGACAGTTCCATGGATGTAAGGTGACCTGCTTAAATTGGCAGCGCTCCATTAAGATTTCTACTGCATTGTGGTTCAAAAAACCATAAGGGGGTATGTAATCCATGCCTACTGACTTGACTTCTACCAACGGGATACATCTTTAAGGGTGAAGGTTGGGCATGGAAGCAGTCTGGCTATGCCACAATAGCTGGCCATTTCCTTTTGCAAGGACTAAACTGTTTCTGTTATGGAGCTGAATCTTTGTTTGCCGGTTATGTTGACTACTGCATCTCTGTTACAGGACAGATTCTGACTGCAATTTCTAAGAAATATTTTTGAGTAAAAAGAAATCGACCTGACATTTTTTCCATGGTAGCTATTTGCAGGAACATTCCATCCAGGCCCTTTCTGCTGTTTCTTTGTTTCTTAGGAACTGATAACTGTAGTCTGGAGATGAGCAGAGAGCCAGCATGTGTGAGCACTAGCCCCGTGACAATCCCATAAACAACATCCACAGACGAATAGTCCAAAAGAGAGTTGATTTATTGGCAAATCTACTGGTTAACAGCAGCTGATATTCAAGATGGCACTAATGAGAACTAAGAGCATGGTACAGGGTATATATGAAATCAAAAGCATTGGATGCCATGAGAACCCCCCTCCCCTTGAGTTAAGATTCACACAGAGTCCAGAGTCAAAACATAAGTTGGCAGTTGCTACAGTTTACCTTGGCCAGCACCTGCAGTAAGCATAAACATCTTCGGTCAGACCTCGCCTGGCATTTCCTGTACAGGCTAGGCCTGACAGCATGGTGTAGTGATTAAGAGCAGTGGTTAGGAGCAGTGGACTGTTATCTGGAGAACTGGGTTTGATTCCCCACTCCTACACATGAGCGGAAGAATCTCACCTGGTGAACTGGGTTGGTTTCCTCACTCCTACACATGAAGCCAGCTGTGTTGTGGTGTCTTCATAGCCCTAGGCTACCCTGTTACACACCGCAAGGTGTTCAGGAGCGGAGCTAGTGTGCAAGGATGGAACACCGCTGTATAGCCAGAGACAAACAGTGGTCCCCTGGCATCCATCTTTTTTGTGCCAATGGTGCAGAAGCTGACTGGACAATGTTCATACTTGTTTTACCCCCCTTTCCCCTGAAAGGAGCACTGAAGACAAAGGAACAAATGACCTTTTAGTATTCCTATAGCTATCTTGCAGTAGACCAGACACACCTAGCCAAATCTCATCAACTCCATTCAGATGGCCACAGTAATCTCATCAAGTAGCCAGCCAACTTGACTCACCTTTCCAGCCTCTTTCATTTCCAATTCTATTGCCCTGTGCTCGGGTACTCAACTCTCAAGTACCCAGTCACTGTTTCTGATCTGCCTTATCTCCTGGTTCTATTCTACTGCACCCTCCTAATCCAATCTAGAGCAATCAAGCCTTTGTCACTGGCAATGACCTGCCATTCCCAGCCATTGCCAGGCACATTGTGACATAGCTGCCAGTACATTTAGGGGTATAAATATAGCCCCATTTGCCACAGCAAATTGCTAATGCTTTTCTGGATCCAAAGTGTGTGCCAAGATACTTGTATGTATCATTTTCCTTTCCTTGCAAGTAGTTCAGGTTGCTACTTGTCTCCACACAGCTCTCTCAGTCCTGCCTACCTCACAGGGTGTTTGTTGTGGGGAGGGGAAGAGAAGGTGATCATAAGTCGGTTTGATTCTTCCTTAAGTAGTAAAGAAAGTTGGCATATAAAAACCAACTCTTCTTCTTCTTTTTCTTCTTCTGCTATTATCAACTTGAAATCCTTGATATGACATTACAATATTAATGATATATTGTGATAAATATGTATTAGTGCAGTCCTCCACGCTTTTTGAGCCTGAGGGGGCCTCTAGCATTCTGACATAGCACGGCGGGTGCAGCTACAAAATGTCTAGAACAAATGGCTGTGGCAGGAGGTGGGGCCAGCCACAAAATGGCTGCTGCAGCTGACCTTCAGTCAAGATCCTTGTGCTGTGGTGACAGCGGCTGTCAAAGCAACATTTTAAAAAATCTGTACAGCCAATCAAATCTGCAGTGATCCATCAGAAACCTTGCTGGGGAAAACTTCTGGCGGAGGATCCCAGCCGTCAGACACGACTCGTGTCACAGGATTTCCACTGCCCTTGTGGAAGGCCCCCCCCCCCAGGACTGGGGGGAACTGGCAAAGAGGAGATACTGCTCCTTAAAGCCCCACTGGACCCAACCAGTGGTCCAACAGCCAGCAAAGTCACCGAAGAGGCACCTGGTGATCAAGAGCGCAGTGAGGGGTGAGCAACTGAGATGAGGCGGACCTGTGTCTAACTTTTCCTTCCCCCTCCTCTTCCGTTTGCTAAATAACTTTTTATACTGCTGAAAAACAAACCAAATGACCCTCTAAATAGAACACCCAGCAGTGCTAAAAATGTTTAATAAGTAGAGACCCACCAGGAGAGAAAGTAGAAGGGGCTGCATTTGAGAGAAAAGAAAAGGGAGGGGGGGAACCGGCTATTTTCTTGGATTCCCCAGGGCTCCGTGTATTCCTACCGTGGTTTCCAGCTGGGAGCCTCAAAGTTCATCGCTGGCCCAAGAGTGACTGCACTGGACTGGTGGTTTGCCTGGGAGAGGGCTCCCTGCCAGAACTGGTGCAGTAATGGAGGCGGCAGAGGAGAAGGCATGGCACAAGCGAAAGCCAAGCGGGAGGAACGGCTTCAGACACGATCGATCGTGCCGGTGAAATCCTTTGGCTGTGAAATCCTTTGAGTTTCATTCCCCACCCCCTCCTACATTCTGCGGATTCTAACTTCGGCATCTGAAGTCGGCTATTGGATTTAGCTCTGCCCCCCTTCTCTCCTGAAGATCGCTGTTAAGACTGATCAGATCAACATGTTATAAAGTACTTTCGTTTTCCAGCTTTGTTACAGTGGCCATTAAACTGAGTTAGACTTTCGTTTCCCTTCAAGAACAGAATAAGGCTCTGCTGCCATCTACTGGATGTGAAGACCTCATTTAGCTTCCCCCACAAACTAAAATACTGAGACTGAAGTGCCTTGCCCTATCTTAATGAACTAAACTGACTTCCAGCTTTTGAAGGCACACTAGGGAGGTTTGACAAACTGACCTTCAGTATAACTGATTTTTGTCGAATGAACTGACTTTAACATAATCAACTGTATGAATTGATTTTGACTGTAACTGATTATACGTTGCCTTGAAAGAATTATTACTAGATATATAGACCTAACAGCTGTTCATTAGTTGTAAATTAAAGTGTATTCTGCTAGGCAAGTGGGAAAAGGGGTGGAAGAGGACTTAACTAGACTAATGAACTGTTTTAGCTTATGTCAGGCCTCCTCTCCTCTCGCAGTGTTTTGTCGTCTTGCAGATGTGTTTCCCAAGGATTGTTTATCTAACCGTTGCATTCCTCCCCAGCCTTTGATACCCATGGGAGCCTGGCACCGTTAGCCTAGGGGTTGCCATGGCAACTTGTACTATCTGATATGACCTGTATGACCACATATATTCTGCTGTATATCCTTGCCCCCCCCCATTCCTGCCTTTACTTCTACAAGTTCTGAATACCTGTATGTTTTCTAATAAAATCAACCCTTTCTGGACTACCTGTTGCTTTAAGGAGTACTATGGGGACAAGTGCTTACATTAAGGCAGGAATCACTCTGTTCTTCTACCTGCCCGGTTAGAGCCCTGGAGGGTTCGCCTGCATCTCAACCACCGATTCCTCGCGTGGAATCCTGGAGGACTTAATCCATTGGGCCCTTCTATTGGGAACGTCGACCTGTCCTGACGACCCTACTCTACTGCGTGATGTGCTCATCGAAGCACTGCAGACTGATGAAGAAGTCAACCGCCTAGTGGAACTTGTTCGGGTGCAATGGCGCCGTCTCGCTGAGGTGAAGCCCTGGACGTCTGAGGACACAGATCGAGGTGCCCATCACGAACTCCTGGCCCTGGATGGGCTATTGGAAGAAGTGCGTGTAGCACAAGAGGACTTGGTAACCTTGACTTTCTTGCTAGCGAGGTTGTCGTTGCAAGAGACACATCCAGACTCGGAAGCGGTCCCTATCTGCCCCGACTCGCCCCGATCCATGGCGGGGGCACAGGCGGGGGGAACCCCGCTGTCATTCGTTCCGGATCCTAACGAGTGCCTAGCAGAAGCACAAAAGGTCGCTGTCCAGACAGCGTTGCTATTCGTGGTCCTGCCCCCGACCACAACCACGGTGGCTGATTTGACGCAGCTGTTAACCCCAATGTTCAGGGATTGTGCAGCTGCTCTAGCTGTCCAAGTTCAACCTCTGCTTGGTGGGGACTCTTCCCCACTCCTTGCTCTTCTGGAGCAAGAAGCCCTTCTGATCGTCACCACGACCGCCGCCTTGAAGCTCAAAGCCAACCAGGCACTCGCAGACCGAAAGAAGGCCGAGGAGCAGTTATGAGCTGATCGAGCGCGAGTGACCGCGGACATACGTCCTAAAAACACTGTAGGATTTGGGTTCTCATTCGGATCCACATTTTCCCCAGCTTTTGCCCCGTCTCGCACCACACAACGCGCACAGCGCTTTGCGGAACGTCTGCCAGAATTGGACTACTCCGACGAGGAAGACCTGTACGGTGACGGATCTCACTGGGCTGCTGATCTTCGGGTCAGTCAGTCCCGATGCACGGGGGGAGCTGGGGATGAAATGCGCCTCTTAAGGGACCAAAATCGGGACTTGAATGATCGTGTGGCCCATCTGCAGGATCAAATGGAACGATTGCTTCGTGAAAATGACAGTTTGCAACAAGCTCTAACTACCCCGGCCCAACCTGCACCAGCCCAGCCGGGCCAACCGGGCCAACCCGCACCAGCCAAGCCGGGCCAACCGGGCCAACCAGCGCCAGCCCAGCTGGGCCAACCGGCGCCAGCCCAGCCGGGCCAACCAGCGACAGCCCAGCCGGTGGTGCCGGCCCCTGGCGCTCCCGGTTTACTGGCTCCCGGGGCACCTGCACTGCCGGCCCCTGGAGCACCATTTCTGCCGCCTCCAGGGCAGCTGCCTGCCTCCCTATACAATGGAAGCAGCCTTGGTTGAGGGTGGCCTATGACGGCTCGCTAGAAACCCTACCCTGTTTCCTCCACCATGTGGACAGTTACATGAGGGAACAAGGGCAGTACTTCCCCACTGAAGACAGCCGTGTTCGATTCATTGCCTCTCTGCTGACAGGGAAAGCGGCCGACTGGATGATCCTCCAGTTTGACACTCGGGCCCAATCCATTCGCTCTCTCAACAATTTCATGTTTGCCCTGCAGAGACGGTTCGAGGATCCCTTCTTGGGAGAAAGGGCCAAAGCCAAACTCCTACAACTCCGGCAAGGCTCTACTCCTGTTCAAGAATTCACAGATGAGTTCCAACAACTTGCCAGTAAAATTGTAGATTGGCCTGAAGACACCCGAATACACTACTTCCGGGAAGCCCTACACCCTGCCATTTTGAACTGGGCGTACATGCAATGGGACCCCGACACCCTGGAAGATTGGATTTTACTGGCAGAAGAAGTGGAAAGCCGTCATCAGTTTATATCTCTGGTACGACTCCGGACCAGAGAGGGGAGCAGTCGTCAGAAATCTCCTCCTAAAGTTGCAGCCCCCACCCCACGGAGACCAGCGTGGCCCGCACAGGACCGCGAATCCCGGATCCAGAGAGGAGCCTGTCTCGTTTGCGGCAACATGGGCCACTTTGCGGCTGCCTGTCCGCGCCGTCCGGACCTCGCACCTCCTCCCCGGCCAGGCGGACCACCGTGGGGGTGACCTCAACGCAGAGGCACCACAACTACCCGCAGAGCTGCTCTGGGACGACACGCACCCTCTGCACTTCACGTCGCAGAAACTCCCAGTAACCCTACTTCTACCGACCCATCTGGGTCTCGGATTACAAATGCCCCATTGGGGTCAGCTCTCCTTCTTCGGATGAGGATCACACCTGGAATCCCCCGGCACTCAATTTGGAATCCCCTCTCGATCTGTCAAAAAACGAGCAGCTTCTCCTGCGAAACTCAAGGCTCCTGTTATGGTGAGTGAAGATGATACTACTGTATATGTGGATGTGGTGTTACAACGTTACAAAAGAGGCCCCCAAATACATGTCAAAGCGCTCATAGACTCCGGCTGTGGGCGCTCCCTTATTAATGAGGCCACTTTCAACGTGCTCAGAGTCAAATCCGAGACACTGCCTGATCCCATCCAATTTGCTCAAATGGATGGCAGTAGCTTTCGAGGGGGCCCTGTTGACCGTTGCACCCACGGGGTGGCGATGGGTATTGACACTCATTGGGAACAAATCGACTTTACCATAGCCCCTATCAGGTACAAAGTCATTTTGGGAATAAACTGGCTCAAGGGGCACAGCCCTTCTATAGACTGGAAGGCTGATACTATTACATTTTCCAATCCTAACTGCACCCAACACCGCCACGAAATCGTTGTTGTCCTTCCGACGGCCTCAGCGTTGGTCTCAGACACCCCCCTTCTTCTTTACTACCCATTGACTATTGGGACTTTCCAGATGTTTTTGATGCTAAAGAATGCGATGCACTACCCCCCCACTGCAGAACGGACTGTGCCATCGAAGTGGTGGGGGATGGTAAACTTCCAAAGACTAAAATCTACCCCATGAGCGCTGCTGAACGTACTGTATTGTGGGGCTTTTTAGACAAAAATGTCGCTCGTGGATTCATACGGCCATCCTCCGCCCCTAACTCAGCCCCCGCTTACTTTGTCCACAAAAAAACAGGTGATTTGCTCTTATACATAGATTTTCGGAAACTCAACGCAGTTACTCAAACCAATGCCTACCCCATTCCTTTGATTTCGGACATCTTAGGGCAACTAAAGGAGGGGTGCATTTTCAATAAACTGGACTTAGTCGAGGCTTATTATCGAGTCAGAACTCGTGATGGAGATGAACCCCTCACTGCCTTTTCCAGCTGTTTTGGTATGAGTTTCTTGTGATGCCGTTCGGATTACAGGGGGCTCCAGGGGTCTTCATGCAATTTATTAACGAAACCCTACATGACTTGTTATACCGAGGCATTGTGGTTTATCTGGACGATATCCTTATCTATTCCAAATCAATGGACGAGCATGTTGCTCTAGTGAGGGAGGTGTACCAATGCCTCAGAGACAACCACCTCTATGCTAAAGCATCCAAATGCGAGTTCCACTGAGAACAATTGACATTCTTGGGTTACATTATCTCACACCAAGGTCTCACCATGGACCCTGCAAAGGTACAGTCCGTAATCAGTTGGGATCCAACCTCTACCCGCAAACAAGTGCAGCAATTTCTAGGCTTTGCCAACTATTATCGAGGTTCATTCCCAATTTCGCTCAAGTAGCACTTCCCATCACTGATCTACTTAAGACTAAGGGAAAGGGGACTTCAGCCACGTTACCCACAGCAAAAATCCAATGGACTCCCCAGTGCCAGACCGCTTTTCAAACCCTTAAGCAACTGTTCACCTCTGAACCTGTGCTACAGCATCCTGATCCTGAACACATGTTTATAGTACAGGTAGACACTTCCGACGTGGCCATGGGAGGTGCTCTTTTACAACAGGGTACAGATGGTTTGTTGCACCCCTGCGCTTGTTTCTCTAAAAAATTCGCGCACTCACAACTGAACTGGCCCATTTGGGAAAAGGAGGCAGCTGCTGTCTACCATGCCCTCACTATTTGGAGGCAGTTCCTGGAAGGTTCCAAGGTCCCCTTTGAGGTCTGGACCGATCACAAAAACCTGGAGAAATAGTCGAGGATACTAATGGGGGCAATACTGAGGGTACAGGAGATATAACGGTGAAAATGAACTTTCTGGATGACTACTGGTTGCTATGGCAACCCACAGATAGCCCTTGTTCCCAGGAAATAGCAAGACAAAACAAAACCAGAGCTGCACAACAGTTCGACCTTGGAACACCACCTGGCATTGCTGCTGGATACCAGGCCGATGCCTGACATTTGGCCCCCTGTAAGGCCCCCTCCTCCCATGTCCAGCGGGGAGGGACTGTTCCGGTATGATGCATGGAACTGGCAGACCAGCCGGGGGGCGGAGATGTGGTGATGAACAACCCATTCATTATAAGCAGGTCCAAAATGTTTCCAACAAATCAAGTATTGAAGCACCCCCCTGTGGATACGGGAGTCGAGGATTTTGGAAACCTCAAAGTGTTCCTCCCCCTCCACCATGCTATGCACCTCCGGAGGGGCTTCTGGATGCCAGTTGGGCGAGGGTGCATGTTGTTTTAGCAGACTAACATGGAACACTGGATGTACCTTTCTCAGAGCCTTAGGGAGGGGGAGTTCTACAGTAACTTCGTTGATGAATCTTGATATGGGAAACGGTCCAACAAACTTTTCACTGAGTTTCCTGCATGGGCGTAGGGATCGCAGGTTTTTAATGGACAGGTACACTAGATCCCCCACCTTAAATTCCCAACCAGGCGAACGATGTTTATCTGCTTGGGCCTTGTACTTTCATTTAGCCCGGTCCAAATTCTTTTGTAACCATGGCCAAGTGGTCTGAATTCCATGGACCCACTCGGTTATGTCGGCACCTCCCTCCTCCCCCGAGACATCAGTACTGCCCAGGGGGCCAAACTCTCTCCCATACACTGCGTAGAACGGGCTAAAATCTGCAGATTGATGCACTGCATTATTATACACATACTCCACAAAAGGCAAGAGGTCGACCCAGTCATCTTGATGGTAATTGACATAACACCGTAAATAACACTCTAATACAGCATTCACCCGTTCGGTCTGCCCATCTGTCTGAGGGTGAAAAGCACTTGACAGCCCCTGCTCCACCCCCACCAATTTGAGAAAAGCCCTCCAAAACTTGGCTACTGTCATGAGTCAGCCTGAGAGTTACTCTTCAGAAGAAGAGGAGGCGGCAGATCAAGCCCTCACTCCCTCTGAAGAGATAACACCGGAACAGCAAGACAGGGCCTCTGAGCCAGAAGACTGGCTGTCTGAAACGAGAGAAGAGGAACAGGGAAGAAAAAGCCTTTCACCTTCAGGGTCTCCTCCATCAGTGGAGAGAAGAAGAGTAAAAGGTAGAATGGCACTGCAGCAAAGTAGAAAGTCGGCCCGGCTTTTGGATACATGATGTAAGTTGGCACAGGAGGAATCAGAGTCTGAAGCTTACAGTTGAGCTGAAACACCTTGAGACTCACGAAGGCAATATAAGCAAGACTGACCGTTAAGTGCCTCGTGGGAGCAAATGTTATTGCATGCCGCCTGTCTCTGACAACCTCGTCTGAGATTTATCTCTTATCTTGAGAAGCTTCATTTGGAGTCCAGTTTGCCGTAGTGTTGAACTTTGAAGAAAGCCGTGGCCTGCAGCCAAGACCTTAAGGGCGAGGAGCTTGTGTCTGTCTGTGACATTCTGTCCCCCCCAAGGCCCCCCTCTCATTTTCCGGGCGCTGGCTTGTGCAGGTAGGCATCATGGAATTCATGGATGAGGCGAGGGGCGGAAACGTCGCCCCCCTAACATTCTGCCCCCCCCCAAGGCCTCCCTCTCATTTTCCGGGCGCTGGTTTGTGTGGGTAGGCATCATGGAATTCATGGACGAGGCGAGGGGCGGAAACATCACGCGAGCGTACCCACTCATCCTGAGAAGGATCGAAGTGTTTCCAATGACCTAGATATTGGAGGGAACCATGATGTATACACGAGTCCAAGATTTTAGCAACTTCAAAATGCTCCTCCTCCCCACCAGCACAGGCACCTCAGACGGTGGTTCGGGATGCCACTCTGGGGAGGGACTATGCTGCTTTAACAGACTGACATGAAACATGGGATGGATTCGTCTTAGTGTCTTCGGGAGTGAGAGTTCTACAGTAACCGGATTGATGATGCGGGAAATGGAGAATGGACCTACATACTTGGCACTGAGTTTGCCGCATGGGCGGGTCGACTGGATATTCTTGGTGGACAGATAAATGGTATCCCCCACCCTGTAACGGGGGATACCGTTTATCTGTCCACCAAGAATATCCAGTCGACCCGCCCATGCGGCAAACTCAGTGCCAAGTATGTAGGTCCATTCTCCATTTCCCGCATCATCAATCCGTGCAATCGGAAGATGTGCGTCACAAAGAGGCGGGCTAGTTTAGGGGTGGACAGGATACCTGCACAAGGTACAAGATGCACCTGTTTCGAGAACAGGTCTGTGACTACCCCAAGTACAGTTTTTCCCTCGCTGAGGGGTAGATCTGTCATAAAATCCATTGCAATCACTTCCCAGGGTCTGGAGGAGGTTTCTAAAGGTTGCAACAATCCGGGTGGCTTGCCCTGGGGTCCCTTGGCAGCAGCACAAACTGGGCAACTGTGGATGAACGAATCCACGTCAGTTCGCATGCCCGCCCACAAAAATTGTCTCTTTAGTAGATGTAAAGTCTTAAGAAAACCAAAGTGTCCCTCGGTTTTGGTCCCATGAACCAAATGCAGAACCTCCCTCTGCAGTACCTTAGGTATGTATAACTTGGCGCCTTTATACCAATAGCCCCCGCGTTCAACTAAATGAGTTGGGAGGGTTTTCGCAGAGAGTTCGGCTCGGCAACTGTGGCTGAGGGATTCCCTAAAGGAATTGGTTAGCCCCTCTATGTCTGGCATTGTGGGTGCCGCATTAGCAGGTTTTGATGCAGGTGAAGGTGCTGGCACCATCGGGGGGGTTTGGGCGGTCAGTTCGCCTGGGCGGATGGGCCCGTGCTTCTCGGGACTAGCATTTCGGGATGGCTTGAGGGGTGGAGCCAGAGTCGGTGTGGAGAGTGGGGTAGATGGGCCAACCGATGTGGTTGGGCTTTGAGTCCCCCCCTGCAAAGACCGCGTTAGGAGCCGGGTCTGCGACCGGGTTTGCACTGCGAAGGTGGGCAGCAAACCCCTCTGGGCAGGAGTGAAGAGAGTCTCGGTGGGGCGCTCAATCTTGGTAAGGTATTGGATAAAGCATCAGCCAGCAAGTTTTGCTTCCCTGGCACATATTTTAATACGAAGTGAAATTGGGCAAAGAAGTCCGCCCAGCATACCTGTTTTGCAGACAGTTTACGAGTCCCCGTTAACTCTTCCAGGTTCCTGTGATCGCTCCACACTTCAAAAGGCATTTTAGAACCCTCTAAAAATTGTCTCCACACTGTGAGGGCATGCTTGACTGCGGCCGCTTCTTTTTCCCAAACCTGCCAATTGAGCTGAGACTGCGTGAACTTCTTAGAGAAGTACGCGCACGGATGGAGTTGACCGTCCCTCCCATGCTGTAGTAATGCACCCCCCCATTGCAACGTCTGAAGCATCTACCTGTACTATGAACATTTGTTCCGGATCTGGGTGTTTCAATACCGGTTCGGAGGTAAACAGTCATTTGAGACTGTCAAAGGCAGGTTGGCACTGGGGTGTCCAATTCACTTTTGCTGAGGGCAGGACGGCTGTGCTTCCCTTCCCTTTAGTCTTAAGGAGATCTGTGATGGGTAGCGCAATTTGAGCAAAGTTTGGGAGGAACCCCCTGTAGAAATTTGCAAACCGAGAAATCTCTGAACCTGTTTATGGGTTGAGGGTGGTTCCCAATTGGTTACGGCCTGTACTTTCTCTGGGTCCATTGTGAGTCCTTGGTGTGAAATTATATAGCCCAGAAAAGTCAGCTGTTTTTGGTGAAATTCACACTTGGACACCTTAGCATAGAGTTGATTGTTTCTAAGACGTTTTAACATTTCTCTAACCAGGGCGACGTGTTCCTCCATGGTTTTAGAGTAAATAAGAATGTCATCTAAATAAACCACCACTCCTTTATACAACAAGTCATGTAGTATCTCAGTAATGAGTTGCATGAAGACCCCCCGGAGCCCCCTTCAATCCAAAAGGCATCACCAAGAATTCAAACATATCAAACTGTCAAGAAGTTGAGGCCTCTCAATTTCTTGGAGTGTGTTATTTCTTTGGTTCAGGCCTAGGAGGCCTATGAGTTTTGTGTTATTAGGATTTTGGCGCAGTAAAATAGTTACACTGTGAAAACTGCTTCTGTGGAGGGAATAAGCCCCAGCTGGTGCTAATTAACCTCTCCCCTTTCTGGAATGCAAGGCCGTGCATTGCCATGGTAATTAATTGGTCAGCCATCATGACAATGTCCAGGTGCAGGTAGTTCTGTAAGCTTCCTCACCTGAACACATCACTTAAGGAGTCAGCATTTCTGACCAAGCGATTAATTACCAGCTAAGTGCTTTCGTTTTCTCGATTGGTTTCTATGAGCTCATTCTTTTGAGAAAACGAATATAAGGACAGACCAACCCTAAACAAACTATGCACGCTTTGGGGTGCACAGCAGGAAGGCTGTGTTGGCTGCATCACAACCCATTTGATTTTGGCCCTATGGGGAAACTCTGGTCAACTTGACCTGCTTGGAGAAACCTTTTGGACAACCTTTTGAAACTCTTGAATGCTGGAAGCATCTTTGGAACTTGGTAACTATAAACCTGATGCAAGAAACCTTTGCCAAGCCTTTTGAACCAAAAAGGCTTTTGAATGTATTAGCTAGCTATGCTAAATAGTTTATTGTTTTCTTGCTTAACACTTCATGACTTTTTCTTTCCTGTAAACCAGCTTGAATCTTATAAATAAATTGTTAGCCTTTAAATGGCTTGTGTCTGTGATTTTGGGATTCCAAGCCTAAATCCTAAGTGCCTTGTTTGAGTGTAAAACCACCTACCAAAAACCTAAGACATTTTGGGAGTGTAATCTTTCCCTGGCAGGCCTCTACCTTGCAGGGTAAGCGTTACACTCAATTTTGGAGTGAGTTGGGAGAGGATTGCCCTCATCTTCCCCCTGGAGCTCAATCTTTTGAAAGGGCTGGTGGCAGCTACTCCTTGGACCAGTCAGCCCGACCGCACCACCCCCCTCGCCTCCTTCGCCAGCTCCATCGGCGCCCAGTCACTCGGACAACCCAGCTGTCCAACCCCCCTCAGGGACGTTCCCTCCCTCCACCACAGAGCCCACACCGCCGGATGGGTTGGATCTCACAGACTCTTTTTTAGCCTCACTTCGTTCCGCGTGCCAACTCTCTAAGCAGACCCCCCGCTCTAACTGAACCTAGAGGCTTATGGTACAAAGATTCTAAGCTGTATGTGCCTAAAGAGCTCCGAAAAGAAATCCTACAGCTGGTCCATGGAGCCAAGACCGTGGGACACTTTGGATTTCTAAAAACATTGCACTTGTTACGGAGGCAGTTTTGGTGGGCGGGCATGAGAACTGACGTAGATTCCTTCATTCGCAGTTGCCCGGTCTGCGCTACAGTAAAAAGGGCCCAAGGGAATTTAGACAACCTGGCCTTGGCTGGTACATAGGGTCAAGCTGATAAGCATCGCTCACTGGGCAAGGACTACTCAGTGGGAGACATGGTTTATCTATCCACCAAAAATCTACGGTCCAACCGCCCTTGTAACAAACTCAGTGCCAAGTATGTGGGTCCCTTCCCCATTGCTCGTATCATCAACCCAGTCACTGTGGAACTTTCACTCCCAAAATCACTCAGGAGAATCCATCCTGTCTTTCATGTCAGTTTGCTGATGCTTGCCTTCCCCCGAGTGGCATCCTGAACCTCTTCCTGATGTACCAGTGATGGTTGGGGGGAGGAGCATTTTGAGGTTGTAAAAATCTTGGACTCTCTCATCCATCATGGGTCTCTCCACTATATGGTCCGTTGGAAACATTTCGGTCCCGCCCACGATGAATGGGTACGTGCGCATGACGTGTCTGCACCCCGTTTGGTCCGTCAATTCCATACTGCCTACCCTGACAAGCCTGCGCCTCCACATGGACCGGTGGAGGACAGTGGGGAGGGGGCCCAAAAGGAGGGCATGATGTCAGGCCTGCTTTCCACAGCTCTAAGCAGCCTGTCAGACTCTGACTGTTTTAGTTTCGATTCCACCAGGTGCCTCTCAAGGCCGAACTGGCTAACCGCTGAATTCCTATTCCAGTGTTATCTCCCATGGGAACAGCTCCTCAGTAGAGGGGGGGCGCCTTGACCTGTTGTAACTGATACTTTCCCTTATATGCCTACCCTGTACTCCCAATTGCCATTCATGGCAATGTACCTGTAAGCTCTGCATACCTGTATGATTTCCATTAAATCAGTTCATTTTTGGTCTCTTTTTCTCTGGATGCTGTTTGTGGGATTACCACGGGACAAGTGCTTACACAAGTCTCTGAAACTCATCAGCAAGTCTCTGACTGACGAGGATCCTTGATGAAGTTGTAGGAGGGCAGCCTTGGCCTTCTCCCCTTGGAACGGGTCTTCAAACCGTCGTCTTAATGCCTGCATAAACTCGTTGAGAGAGCGGATGGATCGAGCCTGGGTGTCGACCTGGAGGACCATCCAATCCGCGGCTTTTCCTACCAAAAGGGAGGACATGACTCTGCTATTTTCTTTTTCTTTTTTTATAATTTTTTTTATTTTTTTTCATACATTCGATACAATCAATTAACATTACCTTTCAATCTTTTCTAATTCTCAATTAAGACTAACATATATATAACAATTATCTTCCCCTGCTTTGACTTCCCCTCTTCCTTCTTCTATCTCTAACTTATCTTTGTAATCCTTTTAGCAATTATTTTCTAATTCTTTATAAAAAATTTTTTTTGTAAAATCTTCTACAGTTATTAAAAAGAAAAATAGAAACAAGAAAATTAACCTAGTCTAAGTTGTAACCTTTTGTAAGCACTTGGTCCATAGAAATCCAGAAACCACATCAGGAGACTTAGTAATCCAAAAGAGTAGGTTTACTGGTAACATAGGCAAGCAGAGCTTAGAAATCCAAAGGCAGGAATGGGGGGGGGGGAAATGGCAAGATTTGAGAAATGGGATAGGGACCCACGTATTTGGCACTGAGTTTATTACACGGGCGAGTGGACCAGAGGTTTTTTGTTGACAGGTAGACCAACTCTCCCAGTTTAAAGTCCTGGCTAGGAGACTGGTGCTTGTCGGCTTGAGCTTTGTACTTACGTTTAGCTCGCTCCAGATTCTTTACTAGCCAGGGCCAGGTGGTATGAATCGCGTCCACCCAAGCTACCACATCCTTACCACCCTCCTCCCCCGAAACGTTGATATGGCCAATGGGACCAAAGTCCTGGCCATATACAGGGCTGAAACCTGTGGATTGGTGTACAGCCTTGTTATAAGCATACTCAGCAAAAGGCAACAACCCAACCCAATCATCCTGATGGTAGTTCACATAACAATGGAGATAACATTCCAAAACTGCATTGACCCGTTCAGTTTGTCCATCAGTTTGGGGGTGGAAAGCACTAGAGAGACCCTGTTCCACCCCGACTAGTTTGAGGAAAGCCTTCCAAAATTTGGCAACATAACTACTTCCGCGGTCGCTCACAATCTTGAGCGGAAACGAATGCAGTCGGAAGACATGTGACACAAAGAGGCGGGCCAACTTTGGGGCGGAGGGAATACCAGCACACGGGACAAGATGCACCTGTTTAGAAAACAAGTCTGTAATAACCCATAAAACCGTTTTTCCCTCACTGAGGGGGAAATCAGTCATAAAATCCATAGCAATTACTTCTCAGGGTCTAGAAGGGATTTCCAATGGTTGCAATAGTCCATGGGGTTTCCCTTGGGTTCGCTTGACAGTGGCGCAGACTGGACAACTGCGAATGAAGGAGTCCATGTCGGTGCGCATGCCCACCCATCAGAACTGCCTGCGCAATAAGTGGAGAGTTTTTAAAAAGCCAAAGTGTCCCGCAGTTTTGGCGCCGTGGGCTAACTGCAGGACTTCCTTCCGAAGTACTTTGGGCACATACAATTTTGAGTCTTTGTACCAACAACCACCTCGTTCTAGCAGGCATGGGGGCAGTGCCTGAGCAGTGCATTCAACCAGGCATTGGGCAAGAAGGGAGTCCAGGAAGGAGTCAGGAAGGGTCATCCCCACCACGGAGGGGGGTGAAGCAGGGCTCGCTGGCAGTGGCGGTGGGGCGGAGGGGAGGACTGGCTGAGTTGGGGCACTAGGCGCAGGAGGTGTAGATGGGTCCCGTGAGGGAGTCAATTCCCTCCTGACGGAGGCTCTGCTGTCTGCTGTTTGGGGCTGGGTCTGGGGCAGAGTTTGGGACCGAGTTTGTACAGCCAAAACTGGTAGAGCATCCCTTTGTGCCAGGGTGAATAAGGAGACCGTTGGACGGTCGATTTTCACCGGTGTAAGCTCCTGACCCTTAGAACCAGAAATCACCACAGAGTCATATAGAATCCAAGCAGATGGCTTTTACTGGTCAAAAAGGCAATACAGTGCATACAGGGAACTATGGCAGCTATGAGAGTCTCACTAGCCGAACGATAATATAAGGCAGTAAATGGCGGGAGATTATACAACATCAGCAACGCATAAACAGAGTACACTTTCCCAGGAGTAGCATTCCCAGGCCTTGGTATGTGTGGTCGACCTTGAGGCTAGACAGTACAGCACAGACACAGAAACAATACTGAAACCGAGATAGCAGCCTGACATCCTGCTCCCCTTAAGGCCCCCTCCCAGTCTGTAAGGGGGCTGGTCTTGCCGGGTAGGCAGTGTGAAAGGTATTGACGAGTTTGGGGGCGGAGACATCTCGTGCGCGAACCCATTCGTCGTAGGCAGGGGGGAAGTGTTTCCAACGGACTAAGTACTGTAGGTTTCCATGGTGAATACGAGAGTCAAGGATTTTGGAGACCTCGAAGTGCTCCTCCCCCCCCACCATAATGGGCTGTTCGGGAGGCGGATCGGGATGCCACTGTGGAGAAGCAGTATGGGGCTTCAGGAGGCTAATGTGGAAAACGGGATGCACACGCCTCAGGGTTTTGGGGAGAGCTAGCTCCACTGTGACAGGATTTATGATCCGTGTGATGGGGAATGGGCCAATGAATTTAGCATTGAGCTTAGGGCACGGACGGGTGGAACGTAGATTTTTAGTGGAAAGATAGACCATTTTACCCACTCGCAGGTCACCCCCGGGGGAACGATGTTTGTCGGCTTGTGCTTTGTATTTGCGCTTGGCTCGATCGAGATTGCTAACGAGCCAGGGCCAGGTGGTACGGAGGGTGTGTGCCCAGGAGGCAACGTCAGGGTCTCCCTCCCCCTCCCCATTATTTTCGGGAGTAACAGGACTAAAATCCTGTCCATACACTGCATAGAATGGGCTAAAACCTGTAGATTGATGTACAGCATTATTGTAGGCATATTCTGCAAAAGGTAATAGTTCCACCCAGTTATCTTGGTGGTAGTTGACATAACAGCATAAATAACATTCAAGTACAGCATTAACACGTTCAGTTTGACCATCTGTTTGAGGATGGTATGCAGTAGACAATCCCTGTTCTACCCCCACCAACTTGAGAAATGCTTTCCAAAACTTAGAAACAAAACCACTGCCGCGGTCACAGATTATTTTGCGCGGAAACGAATGTAACCTGAAGATATGTGTCACGAAGAGGCGGGCCAATTTTTGAGCAGAGGGGATCCCTGAGCATGGGACTAAATGGATTTGTTTGGAAAACAAATCAGTAACAACCCATAAGACAGTTTTCCCCCCGCTGAGAGGGAGATCAGTCATAAAGTCCATAGCAATCACTTCCCATGGTCTGTTGGGTATTTCCAGAGGTTGCAGTAGACCTGGGGGTTTGCCCTGTGATCGTTTCATTGTGGCGCAAACAGGACAGCTGCGAATAAAAGAATCAATATCGGATCGCATTCCCCCCCACCAAAATTGTCTGCGCAATAAGTGGAGAGTCTTTAGGAATCCAAAGTGTCCAGCTGGTTTTACTCCATGAGCTAAGTGCAAAACGTCTTTTCGGAGTGCTTTGGGTACATATAATTTTGAGTCTTTGTACCAAGAGCCCCCCTGTTCTATTACACCAGGGGGTAGGGAGTGATTAGATCGTTCTAAAAGGCAGTGGTCCCGAAGGGTATTCAACAAGGACTCGGAGATGGGAACCTTGGCGGGTACCCCCTCCCCCGCTACAGTGGTCTTAGGAACTGTTATGGGGGTAGTGCTTACGTGCGGTGGTGCGCAGATTGCAGGCGGCAGGGCAGCCGGTGGGGTTGGAGGGGTGGAATCGGTTCGTTGGTGTTGTGGGGGCGGCTGGGTAGCTGATCGGGTTGGGGGAGCTGGAGAGCTGGATCTGGGGTGCTGTTGCTGAGATCGAGTTTGTACGGCCAGTACAGGAAGGGCTCCCCTTTGCGTAGGGGTGAACAGAGAGTCGGTTGGCCTCTCAAGTTTTATCGGGTATTGCGGCAACCGGGAGAGGGCATCTGCGAGAACGTTTTGTTTCCCAGGAACATGCTTTAGGACGAAACGAAACTGAGCGAAGAATTCCGCCCAACATTGTTGTTTCGCTGATAGTTTATGGGACCCCGTGAGGGCAGCTAGATTCTTGTGATCGGTCCAAACCTCGAAGGGGATTTTGAACCCTTCTAAGAATTGTCTCCATAGAGTCAATGCATGGTGAACGGCCGCTGCCTCTTTCTCCCAAATGGGCCAGTTCAATTGTGCGTGCGCAAATTTTCTCGAAAAGTACGCGCAAGGGTGAAGGAGACCATCCGGACCTTTCTGGAGGAGGGCCCCTCCCATAGCTACATCGGAGGCATCGACTTGCACAATAAACATTTGGTTTGGGTCCGGGTGCTGTAGTACGGGTTCGGATGTGAAGAGGCATTTGAGGGCTACAAACGCGGCTTGGCATTGATCAGTCCACAGGATTTTTGCGGAGGGTGAGGTAGCCGCGTTTGCTTTCCCTTTGGTTTTTAGGAGATCAGTGATGGGTAGGGCCACTTGGGCGAAGTTAGGGATGAACCCTCGATAAAAGTTCGCAAACCCCAGAAACTGTTGTACTTGCTTGCGGTTGGTGGGGGGAGTCCAATCGAGAACGGCTTGGACTTTGACAGGGTCCATGCGAAGACCTTGGTGGGAGATTACGTATCCTAAAAATGTGAGCTGGTTTTGATGAAACTCGCATTTAGCCAGTTTTGCAAAGAGTTGGTGGTCGCGCAGGCGCTGCAGAACCTCTCGGACCAGAATTACATGCTCTTCCATGGTTTTTGAATAAATAAGAATGTCATCTAAATAAACCACCACCCCGCGATACAGTAAGTCATGAAGGATTTCGTTGATAAGTTGCATGAAGACCCCCGGGGCCCCTTTTAACCCGAACGGCATTACGAGGAATTCATACATTCCGAAACAGCTAGAGAAGGCAGTGAGGTGCTCATCCCCTTCTCGGATGCGGACTCGGTAGTAAGCTTCTACCAAGTCTAACTTGGAGAATACCCGGCCCTCCTGTAACTGTCCCAAAATATCAGAAATTAATGGGATAGGATAGGCGTTGGTTTGGGTAATCGCATTGAGTTTTCTGAAGTCAATGCATAGACGAAGGTCGCCCTCCTTCTTTCGGACGAAAAACGCGGGGACCGAGTTCGGGGCATTCGATGGGCGAATGAACCCTCTGGCGAGGTTTTTGTCTAGGAAGTCCCGGAGGACAGTGCGCTCGGAAGCGCTCATAGGGTAAATTTTGCTTTTGGTTAAAGTGCAGTCCTTGACCACCTCAATTGCACAGTCCGAGATCCGGTGGGGGGGCAAGGCATCACATTCTTTAAGGTCGAAGACATCCGCAAAGTCCCGATATACGTTAGGTAGGATTGGAGGTGCTGGGACCTTGGAGGTTAATGCTGGAACGGGCGGATATAACAGCGCGAAGTTCTGCCGGTGTTGGTCGCACATGGGACTAGCGAAGGAGATAGTGTTTGTTTCCCAGTTAATACTGGGACAATGTCCTTTAATCCAGTTAATACCCAAGACTACTTCAAATCGGATAGGGGCTATAGTGAAGTCTATTTGCTCCCAGCGGGAGCCAATTCCCATTGCCACCCCTATGGTGCGGTGATCGACTGGACCTCCCTGGAAATGGCTCCCGTCCATTTGAGCGAATTGGACAGGGGCGGGTAAAGCCTCAGATTCGGCTTTGAGTGCAGCAAAGGTGGCTTCGCTTATGAGAGTGCGACAGCAACCGGAGTCGATGAGTGCTTTAACGGGTAGTTGGGGGCCACCGTTAAGGTGTTGTAAAACTGCATCCACGTAGACGGTGGAGTCCACTTCTTTGATCTTGGTAGGAGCATTCGGTTTAGCAGGAGGATCTGCAGAGGTCTGTGGAGACGCTCCACTCACCACAGACCGGAGCCGTTTTTTGACAAGTCGAGGGGAGATTCCAGGTTTAAGGCTGGAGAATTCCATGGGTTTTCCTCATCCGAAGAGGGAAAGTTGTCCCCCAATGGGGCACTTGTAATCCGAGACCCGGCGGGGTCGTTTGTAGTAGGCAGGGAGGCTGGGTCTCCAGCATGGAGTGCAGAGG
Source organism: Euleptes europaea (assembly GCF_029931775.1). Lineage (NCBI taxonomy): Eukaryota > Metazoa > Chordata > Lepidosauria > Squamata > Sphaerodactylidae > Euleptes > Euleptes europaea. The sequence goes on from NC_079319.1 coordinate 95,814,830, forward strand.
GTGTGGGTCTTCCCGGAGCTGCGCTGCGGGTGGCCGCGGTGCCTCTGCGTGGTGGACGACCTCTGGCTCGGGTTATCGTGCTGGGACGAAATAATTCAGGGCGGTGCGGGCAAACAGCTGCAAAGTGGCCCATTTCTCCGCAAGTAAGACAGGCGCCTCTCTGAAATCGGGCTTCACGTTCCTGAGGCGGACGTGGAGGATTTCGTGGAACGGGAGGTGGTGCCTTGGATTGGGGCTTTTGGGTGCCTTTTTCCTTGTGCTTTTGGCGGACTAGGGAAATAAAGCGTCGGCGGCTTTCCACTTCCTCGGCCAATAGAATCCAATCTTCAAGGGTATCGGGATCACCCCGCATGTACGACCAGTTCAGAACATCAGGGTGTAAGGCTTCCCTGAAATGGTGAATCAAGGTGGCTTCGGGCCAACCCACAATTTTTCTTGCCAGCCGTTGAAATTCATCGGCAAATTCTCGAACTGGAGCAGAGCCTTGTCTTAGTTGTAAGAGTTCCGATTTGGCTCGTTCCCCCAGAAAGGGGTCTTCAAACCTCCTTCTCAGAGCAGTCATGAAGTTGTTGAGGGAACGTATAGCACGAGAGCGGGTGTCGAACTGGAGAACCATCCAGTCAGCTGCTTTACCTGTGAGAAGGGAAGCTACATAGCGCACCCGGCTATCCTCCGTGGGGAAAAGTTGTCCTTGTTCTCGCATATAACTGTCCACTTGATGCAAGAAACAAGGCAGAGTCTCGAGAGATCCGTCGTACGTAGTTTTCAATTTGAGTTGCTTCCAAGGGCCGGGCGCAGGCTGACCCGGTTGCATGGGTGGTCCGGGTGGAGGAACAACGGGAGCTCCGGGAGGCAGGAGTGGAGCGGGCACATTAGCGGGTGGCTGGGCGGGCACCCCCTGACCCGGTATCGGAACAGGCTGAGCCTGGGCTATCAGGGTTTGCTGTAATTGCCTGTTATCCTGAAGCATACGCTCCATTAGCTCTTGGAGTTGATCAACACGGTCTGAGAGCTCTCGATTCTGGGCTCGTAAGAGGTGAACATCCTCGCTTGGGCCCCCAGTAAGATGAGGTTTACTGGTCCGGAAGCTCGTGGCCCATTGAGAGCTGTCTCCATATAGATCTTCGTCCTCAGACTCCCCTGAGTCTCGGCGTCGGTCAGCCAGGTGGCGTGCGCGTTGGGTCGTGCGCGACGGGACAAACGCCGGGGAAAATGACAGACCTGATAGCCCCTGTACAGTGTCCTTGGGGCGAGTACCCATTTTCGCCCGATCCCTATCCCTTGCTGCTGCCGCCTTAGCTGCTTCAGCAGCTTCTTTATCTTTGGCGACCTTAGCCGCTTCGGCGGCTTCCTTATCCGCAAGAACTTTGGCGTTCTCAAGTCTCAGGGCAGCCTCCGCCGTAATGCGCGGTAAAAGTTCCGTTTCCAGGAGTGTGAGTATGGGATCGGGTTCCCCGCCCAGCAATGGTTGTATTCGAAACGCCAGTGCGGGCACATCGGCTCCAAAAGTCGAGGTCAAAGATTGAGCCAAGGTGGCTACCGGGGTGTCCTTTGTACATTCCACAAGGAGAAGAGCGGTGCGAATAGCGATCCGCTTGGCTTCAGCTTGACAGCTGGGCGCATCAGGTATTAGGGAAAAACCCTCTGGCGGGGCTCCTGCCATGGCGGAACTAGAGGAAAGAGTCTCTTGAGAAATTAAATTGTCCAAAAGTACAGTTAGTACTTGTAAATCCTCAGTTGCCAACCGGGCATTGTCCAGTAATTGATCCAAGTCTTGAAGATCTAAACGAGTATCAGTATCTTCCGACGTCAACATCCAGAGAATCCCTTTTAGAGATCGCCACTGTTCCTGTACCAGTCCCCTCAAGCGGCAAACCTCTAGGGTAGTCCTAAAAAGTTCAGCGACTATGTCCTGTAACAGGGTGGGATCCTTCCGAGAGGAATCCAGGGTAGTAGGTCACTCGGAGAGCCTCCCAGCTCCCATCCAAGTGGCAGGCGAACCCCCCTGGGCTCCAGCCTGACTAGGAGTACAATGAAGAAGGTTAAAGGAGATAGCTGCCATAATGTAAGCTCCTGACCCTTAGAACCAGAAATCACCACAGAGTCATATAGAATCCAAGCAGATGGCTTTTACTGGTCAAAAAGGCAATACAGTGCATACAGGGAACTATGGCAGCTATGAGAGTCTCGCTAGCTGAACGATAATATAAAGCAGTAAATGGCGGGAGATTACAAAGCATCAGCAACGCATAAACAGAGTACACTTTCCCAGGAGTAGCATTCCCAGGCCTTGGTATGTGTGGTCGACCTTGAGGCTAGACAGTACAGCACAGACACAGAAACAATACTGAAACCGAGATAGCAGCCTGACAACCGGGTACTGGGGAAGCCTGGACAGGGCATCAGCCAGTAGGTTCTGCTTTCCAGGCACATGCTTGAGCACAAAACGGAATTGAGCAAAGAAGTCAGCCCAACGCTGTTGTTTTGTGGACAGTTTGTGGGCCCCCGTGAGGGCCTCTAGATTTTTGTGATCAGTCCAGACTTCAAAGGGGGTCCTGGAACCCTCCATAAATTGCCTCCACGTAGTGAGAGCATGGTGGACGGCTGCAGCTTCCTTCTCCCAAATTGGCCAGTTCAGTTGGGAGTGTGCAAATTTCTTTGAAAAATAAGCACAGGGGTGAAGAAGACCATCTGGCCCCCGTTGCAAAAGAGCCCCCCCCCCCATAGCTACATCTGACGCATCCACTTGTACAATGAACATATGGTCAGGATCAGGATGCTGCAGTACGGGTTCAGAAGTGAAAAGCTGCTTGAGAGTTGTAAACGCAGTTTGACATTGATCTGTCCAATGAATCTTGGCGGTGGGCAACGTGGCAGAGACCCCCTTACCCTTAGGAGGTCGGTGAGCGGCAGTGCCACTTGAGCAAAGTTGGGAATGAAACCACGGTAAAAATTGGCAAAGCCGAGAAACTGCTGCATTTGCTTGCGGGTGGAGGGAGGAGCCCAATCAAGCACAGACTGTATTTTAGCGGGTCCATGGTGAGGCCCTGATGTGAAACTATGTATCCCAAGAAAGTTAATTGTTTCTGGTGGAACTCGCACTTAGACACCTTAGCGTAGAGTTGATTATTTCTGAGATGCTGTAACACTTCCCTGACCAGAGCAACATGTTCATCCATGGAATTAGAGTAAATAAGGTTATCATCAAGATAAACCACCACGCCCCGATATAATAAATCATGGAGGACCTCTTTAATGAGTTGCATGAAGACCCTTTTAACCCAAAAGGCATCACCAGAAATTCATTCATTCCGAAGCAGCTAGAGAAGGCTGTGAGGGGTTCATCCCCGTCACGAATCCGGACTCGGTAATAAGCTTCAACTAAGTCCAGTTTGGTGAAAATGCGCTCCTCCCTTAGTTGTCCTAAGATATCCGAGATCAGTGGGATGGGGTAGGCGTTGGTTTGGGTGACTGCGTTGAGTTTTTGAAAGTCAATGCACAGGTGCAAGTCACCTGTCTTCTTACGGACAAAGAAAGCGGGGGCGGAGTTGGGAGCGGTTGATGGCCGAATGAACCCCCAAGCAAGATTTTTGTCTAGAAAGTCTCGCAGTACGGCGCGCTCGGAAACGCTCATAGGGTAAATTTTGCTTTTAGTCAGTTTGCAGTCTCCCACCACTTCAATAGCACAGTCTATTTTGCGGTGGGGGGGGGGGGTAATGCATCACATTCTTTTACATCAAAAACATCCTCAAAGTCTCGGTATACATCGGGTAATTGGGTTGATGGTAGGGCATTGGAGGCTAAGGCTGAGGCGGGTGGAAGAACAACCGCGACCTCGCGTCGATGCTGGTCACACTTAGGGTTGGTAAACGTAATAGTGTCAGCCTCCCAGTCTATGGAGGGACTGTGCCCTTTGAGCCAGTTGATTCCCAAAATGACCTCGTATCAGACTGGAGCTATGGTAAAGTCTATCTGTTCCCAATGGGAACTGATGCCCATCGCTACTCCCCGTGTGCGACGGTCGACTGGCCCCCCTTTAAAGTGGCTGCCATCCATTTGGGCGAATTGGACGGGAGCAGGTAGATTTTCGGACTTGACTTGCAGAGCTGCAAATGTGGCCTCATTGATTAAAGAGCGCCCGCAGCCGGAATCTATGAGTGCTTTGACACGTAACTGGGGGCCCTTTTTATAGTGTTGTAACACTATGTCCACATACACAGTATTTTTTACTTCACTCACCATGACAGGAGCATTGGATTTTTGAGGGGTTTCTGCAGGGGTCTGTGGAGACACTCCACTCACCACAGACCGTGTCCTTTTTTTGACAGGTCAAGAGGAGATTCCAGATTGAGAGCTGGGCAATTCCAATGATGGTCTTCATCTGAAGAAGGAGAGCTGTCCCCCAATGGGGCACTTGTAATCCGAGACCCTACGGGGTCGATGGGTGCAGGGAGACTAGACGGTTCTCCGACATGAAGTGCAGAGGGTGTGGGTCGTCCCGGCGCTGCGCTGCGGGTGGCCGCAGTACCTCTGCGTTGAGGTCGTCCCCGAGCTCGAGGCGGTGCATCCGGTCAAGTGGGTTTTGGACATTGAGGACAAGCCGCTGCAAAGTGGTCCATAACACCGCAAATGAGACAGGCTCCTCTCTGGAAACGGGACTCGCGATCCAGAGGGAGCCAGGTTGGTCTCCGCGGGTTGGGATTCTTAGGTTTGGGGGGAGGTTTTTGACTGCCCCTCTCTTTGGCCCGATTCCAGACTAGGGAAACGAATCGCCGGTGGCTTTCTACTTTCTCGGCCAGTAAAATCCAATCCTCAAAAGTATCTGGGTCGCCTCGCATATAAGACCAGTTCAAAATGTCTGGGTGCAAAGCTTCTTGGAAGTAGTGGATAAGGGTAGCTTCAGGCCAGTCCACTACTTTACTCGCGAGTCGTTGGAATTCATCAGTGAATTCCCGAACTGGAGAGGAGCCTTGCCTGAGTTGCAAAAGTTCCACTTTGGCTCTCTCTCCCATGAAGGGGTCCTCAAAGCGCCTCCTTAAGGCAAACATAAAATTGATGAGGGAGCGAATGGAGCGGGATCGCATATCGAACTGGAGAATCATCCAGTCGGCCGCTTTCTCCGTTAACAGGGAGGCAACGAAACGGACGCGGCTATCTTCCGTAGGGAAGAATTGTCTTTTCTTCCTCATATAACTATCCACATGATGTAAAAAACGGGGCAGAGTTTCAACTGAACCGTCATAGGTAATCTTCAACTTGGGTTGTCTCCATGGCATTGGGGGTGCAGGTGGTTGTCCAGGAATTGGTGCCCCCGGCAACCCCGGTGCACCCAGTAGCAATGGTAAAGCAGGTACGATGGGCACAATGGGAACCCCTCCAGGTGTCACGGGGCCTCCGCCAGGAGCGGCAGGTCCCCCGCCAGGAGCAGCGGGTCCTCCGCCAGGAGGAACCACCGGCACTGCTGGTTGCTGCGGCGGTTTCTGTGGTGGTTGCTGCGGTTGCTGCTGTGGCGTCACGGGAGCCGGAGCAACTGGTGCGGTTTGGGCCCGTTGTAACTGGTCATTGTCCCGAAGTACCAGAGCCAGTTGGTCTTGTAAGCGCGCCACCTGTTCCATAAGGTCCAGATTTTGGGTCCGCAACAAAAACACATCGTCGCCGGTACCGCCAGTGTGGCGGGATTGGCTGACCCATAAATTAGCAGCCCAGAGTGATTCCCCACTGTATAGGTCCTCCTCGTCGGAATCATCCGGCAGATCGGGCAAAGTCCCCGCGAACCTGCGGGCGTGTTGGATGCTGCGCGATGGGACGAAAGTCGGGGAGAACGAGGGAAAATCAAGACCCCCGGGTTGTCAGGGGCGCGTGGCGGATCGCGCCCGTTCGGCAGCAAAACGTTCCTTCTCCTCCTATTCAGCCCGAGCCCTGGCCGTGGCATCTGCCGCTGCCCGCGCCTGATCCTCAGCCTTCTTGCGTTCAGCTAAGGCCTGGTCGGCTGTCAACTTAGCGGCAAGGGCTGTGGTAACCAGTGGGAGAGCCTCCAGTTCCAAAGCCAAGAGGAGTTCAGCGGGGTCGGTAAGATCCAACAGCAGTTGGATCTGCACCACCAAGGCTGCCGCACCAGCACCGAAGTCAGGGGTCAGAAGCTTTGTTATTTCAGCCACCGAAATTGTCGCTGAGGTCTTGCCCTGCAAGAGCGCAGCCACCCGTGTTGCTACCGCTCTTGCCTCCAATTGGCAAAGCAGTGGGTCCGGCGCGGCTGGAGTCGCCATATCTGATGGTTCAGCAGGGCGGATTGGGACCCCTGCCTGATCCAACTGTGTGTCACTGGAGGTTAGTCCCGCCAACAGGCTAGTTAGCAACTGCAAATCCTCCGCTGCCAAGCGAGTATCCTCCACCAACCAGTTGAGGGTGCGGAGGTCTTGGCGAGCACTGGTGTCTGCGACCTCGGACATCCAGGGAACCGTCACGGCCAGAGAACGCCACTGAGCTTGAACAAGTCCAGTTAGGCGGTTGACTTCCGCATCAGTACGATGTATCTCAGCTAAAACATCCCGTGCTAAATCGGGGTCGTCGTCCGCTGTCCCCAAGGGAAGGAACCAAGGATGGAAGCCTTCCAGGGCTCCGGGCAGGAACCCACCACCTGGGCGAACTGCTCGGGGCTCCAGCCATGGGTAGACAACTCGGAGAGCACTGTCCTAGCTCCAATCCGAGCGGCAGGCGAACCCTTCGGGGCTCTAGCCTGACAGGTGAAAGAGGGTTGATTCCTGCCTTAATGTAAGCACTTGGTCCATAGAAATCGAAAAACCACACCAGGAGACTTAGTAGTCCAAAAGAGTAGGTTTACTGGTAACATAGGCAAGCAGAGCTTAGAAATCGAAAGGCAGGAATGGGGGGGGAAATGGCAAGCACTTGATTATATGAGAATTCCAGAAAAGCAGCAGCAATACAATCTCATGAGAGATAACCCCAAACAGTCTAGAAACACCAAGGCTCCCACGGGCACCCGCTAGCTTCAAAGGGAACAGGAATGTGAGTGTTTAGAGAAACAATTTAGAGAAACAGAAACAGTCCTTGAACGGGAGTCTGTGAGAAAACGAAACCATCTTAGACACAGCGAGCAGGCCTGACACCTTTAACATTTTGCACATTAAGTTCATTTTTGCAATAAACAATCCACGCCTCCCACTCCTTAACAAATTCATCATTATCTTTTTGATTTACTAACTCAGTCAATTTTTCCATTTCTGCTAGTTCAAACATTTTATGAATCCAATCAGTTCTGTCCGGTATTTCAGACATTTTCCATTTAGCTGCATATACCATTCTCGCAGCCGTGGTGGCATAGAGTAAAAAAGTCCGTTGTGTTATAATGTGGTCTGGTATAATGCTTAACAACATCATCTCTGAAGTTTTAGGGATTTTTTGTTGTAGAATTAACCTTAGCTCATTGTATATCATATCCCAAAAGTTTTTAGCTTTATCACAAAGCCACCAAACATGATGAAATGAACCAACTTTATCCTGACATTTCCAGCAGTTTGGTGACATTGTACTGTACATTGCAGACAATTTTTTCGATGTCAAGTATCATCTGTAAATCATTTTGTAGATATTTTCCCTTATCGATTGGGAAAGAATCTTTTTCATGTCTCTTGACCAAAGTCTTTCCCAACTTTTCAAGGAAACAGAGTGAACAATTGTTTGTGCCCAGGTAATCATTGTTGGCTTGATTCTTTCTTGTTCTGTATACAGCAACAATAAAAACTTATACATCCTAGAAATTAGATGATCAGTATTATGCAAAAGTGTCTGTTGTAGAATTGATTTTTCTTTAAGAAATCCCTTTTTCATATCTTGGATGTATACAGATTGTACTTGATAATATTGAAGCCATGTTAGGTGGTATTTAACCTCATCAAAATTCTTCAGGGCACATTTATTGTCTTCCCATTTTAAAAGATCTTGGTATATTATAAATTGTGATGGTCTTAGCGGTCGCAAAGTTATTATTTCTTGAGAAGATATCCATAGTGGTGTCTTTGTCTCCAACAGATGTTTATATCTCAACCAGGTTTTTATCAATGATGATCTGATAATATGGTATTGGAAAGCCACATGTATTTTGGTTTTGTCATACCACAAATACCCATGACACCCAAATCTATTGTCAAAGCCTTCCAAGTCCAGTAAACTTGCATTTTTCAGCGTTATCCAATCTTTTAACCATACCATAGCTGAAGCTTCCGCATAAAGTTTAAAATCAGGAAGAGCAAAGCCACCTCTCTCTTTTGCATCTACCAAATATTTATATGCAATTCTTGGTTTTTTCCCCTTGCCAAATAAAGTTCAACAGGTCTTTCCTCCATACATCAAAATATTTTGTTTGCGTGAGTATTGGTAAGTTCTGAAACAAAAACAACATCCTTGGCAAAATGTTCATTTGTGTTACAGCAATACGACCCAATAAAGAAATATTTTTATTTATAGAATATTTTTATTTATACAATATCATATCTTTTTTAACTACTTCCCAAAATTTAGAATAGTTATTTACCAATAAATCCTTGGTTTTATTTGTAATCCAAACTCCCAAGTATAGTACCTTACTCATTTTTGTCCAGTTAGAAATCTCCAAAAAATCCTTCTGTTGTTCCTTAGAAAGATTCTTAAATAATATCTGAGTCTTATCTTGGTTTATCTTGAATCCAGAAACTTCACCATATTGTTTCAACAAAAGCAACAAATCTTTTATGGAACAATTTGGGTCATCCAAAATAAATAACAGGTCATCCGCAAAGGCTCTTAGTTTATACTCATGTTTGTTTACTTTCAAACCACGAATAGCCTCCATATCACGTATTTTACTGCAGAGAGTTTCCAAAGTCGAAATAAACAATAAAGGTGACAAAGGACAACCTTGTCTTGTTCCTTTTTGTATCTCACAGTTAGCTGACATCAGTTCATTTACTAGTATTTTAGCTTTTTGCACCTTGTAGATAGCATCTATCCCTGTTCGGAATTTATTTCCAAAATTCATCTTTTCCAAGACCTTTTTCATAAACTCCCAGGAAACCATATCAAAAGCTTTCTCCGCATCCAAGAAAATGAAAGCCACTTTACGTTGTATATTTTGTTCGTAATATTCTATTGCATCAAATAGTATTCTCAGGTTGTCCTTTATCTGCCTTCCAGGTACAAAACCCGCTTGATCTTCATATATCAAGGTTGTTATGATCTGCTTTAACCAGTTTGACAGTATTGAGGCATATATTTTATAATCCACATTCAATAGTGATATAGGCCTATAATTTGTAACTCTCTCTGTGCCCTTTCCAGCCATAGGAATGAGTGATATAAACACATGTGAACATGTCTCTGGGGCTTGACCTGTCTGCAATATAGAATTACATATCCTCAAAAAGGGAGTCTTTAAGTCTTCTTTAAACAATTTAAAAAACATAGCTGTAATACCATCTGGGCCAGGTGTTTTATCAATCTTTTCCCTAGATATAGCTTCTTCTAGTTCTGTAGTTGTAATTGACGCATCAGTCATGTCTCGCTGCTCTGAGGTTAACCTGTTAATATTTACTGTACTTAAAAAGGTTTCCATTTTCTTCTCCGGGATCAAATCCTTTTGGTAGAGTTTTGTATAAAATGATTCAAATTCTTTCTGTATAGCAGTAGTTGTAAAAACCGGCCCTTTCACCGTCTGTAGTTTATTTATTATTTGTTTTTGTCTAGAGTCCCTCAGTTGACTGGCAAGAAATTTTCCTGGTCGATTTGCTTGTTCAAAATATCTCTGCTTCGCGTACTTCAGATTTTTATTCATTTCTTCCATAACTACTAAATTTAATTGGTGTTTCACTACCTTTAACTTCTGGATTATTTCAAGTCTTTTGACATCATTTAATTCTTGAATTAATTGTTGTTCTAATTTTTGTAGGTCCCATAGTATTTCATTGGTTTGTTGCAGCTGTTTTTTCTTCCAGGCAGTATTCTTTTGAATCATAAATCCCCTTAACACAGCTTTGAAGGCATCCCAAACTATATTCAAATTAGTTTCTCCATCCATATTAATTTCAAAGTAGTCCTTTAGTAATTTGTGCAGTTCTTTTTGTATATTATCAACACGCAATAATCTATCATTTAATCACAATCGAAATGCTTGTGTATTATTCCACTCAAAAGAGACCGGGTTATGGTCAGAAAATGTCTTAGGTAAAATATGTACCTTATGAAGTTGGGTAAATATTTATTTATTTGCCCAAATCATGTCAATTCGAGAGTGTGAGTTGTGTCTTGCAGAATAAAACGTATAGTCCTTCGCTGTTGTATTAATTGTTCTCCAGATGTCTTGTATTTTAAGATCCTCTGCCAGTTGGAAAAAGGTTTTAGGTAAAGAACCCTCTTTATCATCTTTGGCCTTAGATTTTTTATCTATAGCACAGTCTACAACTCCATTAAAGTCACCCATGAGCAATATTTGTTCTTGTGCATATTGTTGTAAAGTCTCATGTAATCGTTGGTAAAATTGTGCTTTGCCTTCATTTGGTGCATAGATCCCTACCACCAATGTTTTTTGGCCCAACACTGATCATCAAAATTCTACCCTCCTCATCTTTATATACAAATTCAGGAGCTAAAGAGGGATGTGCATAGATGACTAATCCTTTAGTCTTTGTATTTGCAGGGGCAATGAAAGCTTGCCCCAGAAAGTTCCTTTGAAGATATTTCTTATATTTCCTTGCAATATGTGTTTCTTGCAAGCATATCAGGGAAAACCTTTGTTGTTGTAAAAATTTAAAAATCCGTCCCCTTTTCACTTTTTCATTAAGTCCATTCACATTCCATGAGACAACTTTAGCCATAGTGTCAGAGTTAAGATTTTAAAGTCCGCCTACTGCACCTTTTGAAAATTCCTCCTTGTCATCTTGGCTGGAGTCTTGGTGGTGTTCCAATGTAGATCCTAACAACTCTTTTTTATATTTCCTCATGAACTTCCCAACATCTTCTTTAGTTGTTATGTTAAATTTCACCTCCTTAAAGGTAAAAACCAGGCCTTGTGGTAACATCCACCTATATTTAATTCTACTCTTTCTCAAAGTTGATGTAAAATCCTTGAACATTGCCCGTTTTGTCTTTAGGTGTCTTGGGATGTCTTTTAATAAAATCAGTGGATTGCCTTCCAAAATTATTGGATCTTTATAGTGTTGTTGCATCATCATATCCTTCATCCTGACATCATAAAACGATATCATCACGTCTGTTGCATTGGCTTTTTAAGTTCGGAGGCAAGGGAATCCTGTAAATTCTATTCACAGCATTGTCCAACTCTTGGTCATTTAGGTGGAATATCCCTGCTAATTCTTTTATAAGTAATTCTCTGGTGGCACCACAGTCTTCAGGTAAATTTCGTACGCGTATGTTGGGTTCTCTGACTTTCATGTCCATCATTGCTAATTGGTCTTTCGTGGATTCCTCTTGTAACAGCATTTTGTCCAGTTGCTTATCATGCATTTCAATTTTTTTCTTAACTTCTTTATGCTCTTCAGTCATTTTCTTGAAGGAGGTATCAATTTCCTTCATATCTGTTTGGAGTGTTGTCATCTGGGTCTTCATCTCTTGAACTTCTTTTGTAACATTGTCCATTTTTCCAGCCAGCAGCTCAGTCTGTTGTATCATCTGCTTTTCCATAAGTTTTGTAAAGGTCTCAGTCTGTTTGGTCAAAAGGTCTTGCATTTTTTATCTAGTTTGTCTGATGCCATGTCTGTGGTCGGCTTACAATTGCAGGGCTATGTAAAGAACCGGAACGTTGCCTTGGTACAGACATGCAAACTAGCAGGGCTTAAGTTAAATATAAAGGCCACTCCAGTTTCATTTAAATCCAGTAGTCCAAATATATCAAGTTCTCCCACCTATTTCGCTCAGTTTATTTTGAAATTAGCTTTCAAAATGCAGTAGAAAACATAATTTTAAAAATCCATGTACCATAGAGTATCAGGACACTCTAGGTCGGCTTTTAGGACAGGAAGTAGGAAGTAGGAAGTACCTCAGACTTTCTGTCTCCTCTCTGTGCCCACAGGGGTCGGATGTTTTAACCTGCTACACAGGGAGGAGCATTTCCAGTCCGTCGGCTTCGCTTTGCAGCCAGAGTTCCTTGTCCACAGCCAGGAGCAGCTAACTCTATGGGATGTCGCAGTTAGTTTCTTTTCCTCTTAATCGCCATTTCAAAGAGGTGGGATTTCCTCCTTCTCTCCCGATTTTGCAACCATTTCATTGGAGGTTAGTACATCAATTACAGTACTTTTGTTTAGTCTAACTCCAAGTAATGTTTAATAAGACTTTCTTGCCGCATTTTTATAGGAAAAAAAAAAGATTTTCCCAAATCCAAAGTCCATTAATCAAGTATTAAGGTGGGAGGTCAAGTTCTCAAGTGACTGTTAAGTTCATTAAAGGTAGATAGTTCAGCGAAGAGGTTCTTTGTACTCACTAGGATTTCGAAAGCCGAGGCTTTTGTTGCTTTGATCTATTTATATGATGGTAATGGGTAGGGGAGAGCGAAACCTATGCCAAAGAGACGTCTGCGGCGATGATATCCCCTTAGCTGGCAGCGACAACATCCGGACCTCCGGGAGTCTTAAAAAAGCACTCTCGGAGAGTTCGGGAGTCAAACCGCTCTTGATCGGCAGCAGGAGAGTTCCTGTTATCCCGTCCCACTTTTTAGGGAGCGGGGGGGCCCTGGGGGGCCCTTTTCAAGACATTTCTTGGTTCTCCGTCGGGAGTACCGAGGAGAAGCTGCGTTTCGGCCAAACCAGCCTACCGGAAGTTTCAACACTCTGCTATTTTCAGTGGGAAAGTTATGCCCCTGTTCCCTCATATAGCTGTCCACTTGGTGTAGAAAACAGGGCAATGTATCCACGGGGCCGTCATATGTCATTCGTAAACGGGGCTGGTTTCACTGAACAATTGGGGCCGCCGGAGGTGGTGCCGGTGGTTGTCCAGGTAGTGGTTGGGGCGGTGGCGCCAGGGGTGGCTGGGGTGGCTGCGCTGGGGTTGCTTGCGGTGGGAGTGCCGGCGGTACTTGCTGTCAAGTCATCCTCTGTCAGATCATCCCTTGCAGTTTCTGTACGCTGCACAGGCTAGGCCTGACATCTCCCTACAAAATTAATTTTCTTTGTTTAGGGATTTATTTTCGTATGGAGAAACTTTCAGTCATGGAAGTGCTCACAGTGGATGAGTAGGTTCAGTTTTCAGTATTTTAAAAGATTAAACTGTACACAGGAGGAAAACACCTTATCAAGTGAGTGATCAGAATAACAAGATTGAAACAAGAAGCTGAAGGATGTTACGCACATGCCATGTGTGTTTAAATCAGTAATGTTTACTAACCCAAATAAGAACAGTATCATAATACCTTTGTTAGAACCGATCAACCACAAAGCAGTAAGCTAGTTGTCACTGTATTTTTGGTCTCCTTATCTTCTAAGTCAGGGGTGGGGAGCCTTTTTTCCACCAAGGGCCATTTGGATATTTATAACATCATTCGCGAGCCATACAAAATTATCAACCCAAAAATTAGCCGACTGTTCCCTTTCCAGCAAGCTTTGACCTGCCAAAACTGAATAGTTATTCCTGCTTCTTCATCTGTTTCAGGGTGTCAAAACTCATTTGTTACGAGGGCCAGATATGAAAAAGAAGAAGAGCTGGTTTTTATATGCTGACTTTCTCTACCACTTAAGGGAGACTCAAACCAGCTTAACTCACCTCCCCTTTCCCTTCCCCTCCCCACAACAGACACCCTGTGAGGTAGGGCCCCCCGAGAGACCTGTGACTAGCCCAAGGTCACCCAGCTGGCTTCATGTGTAGGAGTGGGGAAACAAATCCAGTTCACCAGATTAGCCTCCACTGCTCATGTGGCAGAGTGGGGAATCAAAGCTCATTCTCCAGATCAGAGTCCATGGCTCCAAACCACCTCTCTTAACCACTACACCATGCTGGCTCTCCAGAAGTTGGTGGTGGTGCAGAACACCTCTCTTTGCTGCTTCATGTTGTTATGGGCTTGAAATCTCTGTCCCCATGTGACGGCCAATAGTACCACTTGTGCATAGGGTTGCTAGGTACCCCCTACCACCAATGGGAGTGGGGGTGGGGTTGCCAGATCCCGGTTGGGAAACTCCTGGCGATTTGGGGACGGATGCTGGGACCTCAATGAGGTAAAACGCCATGGAGTCCACCTTCCAAAGCATCCATTTTCTCCAGGGGCACTGATCTCTGTAGTCTGGAGATGAGCAGTAATTCTGGGGGATCTGCAGGTCCCACCTGGAGGCTGGCATTCCTACTTGTGAGGGAGCATTGTTTTAAAACACCCACCTGAAGACTGAAACCTCCTTGGCTAAATTAAAGCAATGCATCAACCATGATAAATCAGAAGACTCTGTGGCAGGAGACAATCCCTTAATTGTCAACTTTTGTAGAATCCAGCCTCCTAACTGGAGGAGGATTAGGATTTTGTTCATTTATTCCAGGTTCAGAATGAAAGCCATAAGTTCCCAGAACCAATAATCACTGAGTGGGATAGTTAAAACCAGTCTTCTTCTTAAAATTATTAGAAAGGCAAGAATCACACACACACACAAAAATCATTAAGGTTGCCTTTTTTTTGGCTGCCAAGTCACACCTAATTTATGGTGAACCCTAGTGGGGTTTTGAAGGAAAGAGACATTCAGAGGTGGTTTGCCACTGCCTGCCTCCCATCATGCCCCTGGTATTCTTTGGTGGTCTCCCTTCCAATTACTTGCCAGGGTCGACCCTGCTTAGCTTCTGAGATCCAAGGAAATCAGAGGAGCCTGAACTGTCCAGGTTAGGGTTAAAGTTGCATAAGTCATAGCAATTAAGAACGGGTTTGCACACATGGCATTTCTACTCTGTCTAATGGGATAAATTAAAATTTCTAACATTCTTCCCAAGAACTCTAACACAGAGTTCTGTAGAAGACAAAGAAAGAAATATTCACTGAATTTTAGGTCTGAGCGATTCAGATACATAGTAGGCTTTATTGGTTATGTTTACGTAGGCAATAGGGTTGCTGGTAACCCTATTCCTTTAATACAGGCTTAATGGGATGTTGTTTTGTTGTTGTTGTTGCTGTCAAGTCACAGGTGACTTATGGCGGCCCTGTAGGATTTTCAAGGCAAGAGACATTCAGAGGCGATTTGCCATTGCCTGCCTCTGCTCATTATTTACCAGGTGATATTTACTTCCATGCAATGAAAAATTTCACCTGCCTATTTCCACACATTAAAACTCTATTTGAGGGACAGAACATTTTTCTCCAGGTTGTTGGCAATGCTAGTAGGCAAATATATGACTAAGCATTGCCTGATTTTTACCAGCTAGGGCAGGATGTTCCTCTGAGCATGCCATGAACCTTTTCAGTAAGTAGCCATTTCTGGGCTGTTTTGTCCAGAGATTTTCTGCACACAGCACCAGCTGTTCCTAACCTGTGAACAAAAGGCTTGCAGAGTTAGGAACAGATCTGTTTATTTTCTTGAAGCTAAAACACTAAGACACTGGACTGCTGGCTTGTTATGAGAAACAGTTAGTGATGCTGATAACCAACGTAAATTCAAACCTAGAAAATATACATCAATGAACTGCATAGCATATATGGTTAATGGTAAATATTGCCACACCTATATATGGAAAATAATGTGGGATCAAAATGGATTGTGTCCAGTTCAAAAGATCTTGTCTTGAACTAAAGCATAATAGGTAAGGTAAAGGTCCCCTGTGCAAGCACCGGGTCATTCCTGACCCATGGGGTGACGTCACATCCTGAAGTTTCCAAGGCAGACTTTGTTCGCGGGTTGGTTTGCCAGTGCCTTCCCCAGTCATCTTCCCTTTACCCCCAGCAAGCTGGGTACTCATTTCACCGACCTTGGAAGGATGGAAGGCTGAGTCAACCATGAGCCGGCTACCTGAACCCGACTTCCGTCGGGATCGAACTCAGGTCGTGAGCAGAGCTTTTGACTGCAGTACTGCAGCTTAACACTCTGTGCCACGGGGCTCCTTAAAGCATAATAAAGAGCACATAAGCAATGGCCACTCTCCGTCTAAAGATAGTTAAATGTTTGCATCTTTATTTAGCGCAAAGTGGAGCTCTGCCCTTGTGAAGGAGAGGCTACCATTCAGTAAAAAATTAATCCTTTCATTAGGAAACCAGAGGTTCTCTTTATACGGTGAACTGTGCTTGGAATTGAGAGATGTCAAATTGGAAAGTATTACTTAGTGGTTGGAGGGCATGATCTTCCTCCTTAGATAAATGCCCATCATTAAATATTTGAAAGTCTTGCCCCTCTGGAAGATTCTGGTTCTAAGTAGGGATCAGAACAGTAGCCAAGGTTTTTAAAGTTTACTTGGTCATCTTGTTGTTTTTCTCTTAGATCAGTATGACTTGTCACCTACAAAGCCTGGACTTTATAGAGGTCTTGATCTGACTTTTGCCTCTGGCCAGTGATGCCTGGGAGATTTTGCCTTGGATTCGCCGCTCTCTAGAGGCACATTTTCCCCATCTGGATCCTCAAAACAGAAAAATAAGCCCCTGTGAAGAGTTCTGAGAATTCGGATGGGGAAAATGTGACTCTAGAGAGCGGCGAATCCAAGGCAAAACCTCCCACGCATCAATGACATCCGAATGCAGACACAAGAAAGTGAACAGTGATACTGTAGAGGAAAACACCGGACCTCTGCCTGGCGTTCCTGTTTGACGGTGGCCCAAAAGCTAAACAAACACAGAGTACAGGAGTCCCCTGGGCTCAGCCGGTAGTCTGCCACCAGCCCTTATTCAATCAGTTTAACCCCAGGCAAAGGATAAGGGCAACCTCTGCCTGCTGATGCCAAACTAGTGCGTAGCGCTCGCCCTGCAGGGTAGGAGGCCCAACAGCAGGGAACTACACAAGCAAAGAGTTTGGCCTTGGTAGGTGGACCCCAAACAACAAGGCACTTAGATTTAGACTTGAAGCCCGCAAAGTCACAGACCACAACCAAAATATAGTTTAAGGATTCATTCCAAAGATTTGTGATGGTTACAGAAAGCAAAAGGTTTCATGAAGCAGTTAAGCAGAAAATAACAAAAGGCTTAAACAGCTAACTACACAGTAAGGCTCTAGATTCAGTGTTTGGCAAAAGGCTTTAGCAAGTTTCAAATAGGTTTATCAGTTATACAAAAGTTGTTGCACCTCAATGCAGCATCCAAAATCAATCCAAAGTTCAGTTTGGCAGAGTCCCGCACTGAGTTAAAAACGAGATGTGATTTGAGACAAGATTCTTTTGTACCTCCAAAATTCACATTCATCAGATCGGGAAATTCAGCCCCCCAGAAGCCACTGCTGGTGCGTATGCAGAAGCGGAACACTTTAACCCCTAACTTGGTTTTAATGAAGCTACTGAATCTTGAGTTGAGCATTTTGGTGAAAAGTAACCGTAAGCACTGCTGGAGCTACTGTGGGAGGGGCCATGATTCAGTGGTAAATAAGATTGCTATGTTTTTTTGGGGGTGGAGTGTTAAATCCACGTGGGAAGGATTCACAAGGTCAGAGATGGAGTTCAAACAGCAACGCTTTATTGTGATACAGAACAGAACTGGAGAACTGTGCAAAGGGGCCCTGCTTATATGCCCCCCTGGCCACCTGTGGCCACTCCCCCCTGATCCGTGATAGGGGGGAAACAACCCTGGGGTGCCAATGGCATGTCCTGGCTTAGGGCCAATGGGGTGCTCTGACAAGGGCCAATAGCGTGAGCAGGGGCCAGGAGCCTTCGTTGGGGATTCAAGCTCCTGGGTTCCCCCTGCTTACTATCCCAACTATATTACATACATAACACCCCTCCCCCCTAAGTCCGAACAACCCAGGAACATACATAGTCTCTGAGGTAGCTTGGCTGTGCTTGTGCTCGTTGGGAATGGCGAGGCACGGGGACTGGGGTTGCCGGTTGGTCTGCAGGTTCAGGGTGGCTGTTGCTCACAGCGACCAGGTCTCTCACCATTTCGACGTCGGGCCGGGCAGTCTCGCTGGCCAGCGTGGAACAGGTGGGTTGATCAGGTGCCGGAGTAGCGGTGACAGCTTGCTCTCGGATGCTCAGACCCTGGGCCAGCTCGGGAGTGATGTTGAAGTCGGGCGAGTCTGCAGGGTGGCAGTGCAGTTGGTCGATGTGCTGCCGCAAGACTCACCCGTCCAGAGTGGTGACCCTGTAGGATACGGGGCCGGTTGCTTCCTGGATCATGGCCAGGATCCAGGCTGGGCCCGCGCTGTAGTTCCTTGCGTAGACTGGGTCATCCTGTTCCACTGCCCTGGGCACGGCGGGGCTGTTTTGGCAGGGTTTCTCCTGAGAAAGGTCAGGGTGCAGGCGGTCGAGTAGTCCTTTCGGCCGGCGACCCATCAGGAGTTCAGCGGGGCTTCAGCTCGTTGAGGAGTGGGGCATGATGTGCTGAATCAGCAGGAAGTTTGCCAACCACACATCCCAGTCCCCATGGACCATGCGCCGAAGTGCGTCCTTGGTCGTTCGGACCATTCTTTCTGCCTGTCCGTTGGTGGAGGGGTGAAATGGCGCTGAGGTCACATGGAGGATTAAGTTGCTCGCCATGAACTCATGGAACTCAGAAGACATGAATTGAGCCCTGTTGTCCGAGATGACAGTGTCCGGTAGCCCGTGGTTGGCGAAGAGTCGGTGCAGTTCCTGGATGATGGTCCGCGAGGTGAGGGATGTCACAGCCACGACCTCTAGCCACTTGGAGTAGGAATCCACAACGACTAGAAAGGTCTTGTCTTGGAAGGGTCCCGTGAAATCGATGTGTAGGTGGGACCAGGGTGTGTGGGTGGATTCCCATCGCTGGACTGGAGCCCATGGCATCTCCGGACGGGACTCTTGACAGGGATGGCAACGGCTTACCTATTCTTCAATGGCGGTGTTGATGCCCGGCCACCAGACATAGCTGCGAGCTAGTGCCTTCATGCGGACGATGCCCGAGTGGCTGGCGTGGAGCTCTTCCAGGACCCTGGAGCGGAGCTTGCATGGGACAACGACACAGCTTCCCCAGAGTAGGCACCCCTTGTGGAGTGAGAGTTTGTGCTGCCGGCTTGTGAAGGGCTTGAACTCCTCCACTGGCCGAGCCGCAGGCCACCCCTTCCCCACCCAGTTAAGGACACAGGCAAGGGTGCGATCCTTTGCTGTGTGAGCCGCGATGTCTGAGGCGTGTAGGGGCGGCTCCAGCAGCGATGAGCAGCATGTAGTGGGCCGGGGATGGGTTGGGGTCGAAGCTGGAGTCTTCGAGTGGTAGGCGGCTGAGGGCATCAGCATGGCCGATGGACTTCCCCGGGCAGTGCGAGAGGCAGAAGTTGTAGGCATTCAGAAAGATGGACCAGCGAAGCATCCGAGGCAACAGGCTTCGCGTTCGGCACCGGCAGCAGAACACCCTGAGTGATGAGACAGTCAAGCTCGGCATTGATGCGGTCCTTGAGGGCGAAGGGGACCCAGCGAGGCTTCAGGCGGGTGGTGGTGGGGTCGACATGAAGATGAACAGGCGGTCCCTTGTAGCAACCCAGGGATCCCTTCCAGACATCCTCAAACTCGGACCAGACAGCGTCGAGGGAAGGTTGGGTGATGTGGTAGATGCCTGCGAAATGGATCCCAAGGGCAGGGAACCACTCGAGGCCCAGGAGACTGGAGCGGGGGCCGTCGACCATGACGAGGTGGAGGCAACCTGAATGTTGCTGGAAACGGACATTCACGTGGGCGATGCCCCGGACCGGCACCCGCCGCCGCTGGTAGTCCGAAATGGTGATGCCGGTCGGTTGCAGCTCGGGCAAGGCAGTGAGGCACCCCAGGGCATGGAAAGTGTCCATAGAGATGAGGGTGAGGGCCGAGCCCGAGTCAACCTCCATCTCGCAGGGGGCGCCCTCAATCTGGATGGTGACGGTGAACTTCGCTGCGCCGTGGACCTTGTGAAGGTGGATGCTGTGCAGCTGGTTGTCGGGATGGTAGCGGTAGGGTGCGGTGCCAGCCCCGGTGGCGAGCTCATGCACCGGCCGCGTGACGGGTTCCTTCTGGCTGGGAAGAGCCGGTCGACCCTTCTTGGCAGAGCGGCAGACTTTGACAAGGTGGCTGCTACGGCCGCATCCATGGCAGATGGCGTCGCGGAAGCGGCACGTGCGGCGGTCGTGCTGGTCCCCGCAGCTGAGCGGGGAAGCTGGCCCCGCGACCTGTGCCCCCGGGCGGCCATTTTGTGGGCCTCAGCTTCGCCGTCCCCATCGCTGGCGCTCTCGTAATGGATGGGAGCTGGACCTGCAGGAGGAGGCATGGTGTCCCGGTCGCCCAGGCGGTCAGCCCTGGAAGAGGAGTCAGCAGCTGTGGCTTCCTCAACAGCGGTCGTGAGGGTGACGTCTTTGCGAGTGATGAGCCGGTGGCGCACCTTCTCGTTTCTCAGGCTGAAGACGAACTGGTCCAGCAGGGTGCCGTTGAGGTCCGTGAAGTTACAGGACCGGGCTGTCTAGCGGAGGGTGGCAAGGTAGTTGGTGGCGGACTTGCCAAGCTCCTGGTCCCTTGGGTGAAAGGGCAGGCGGCAGGCCATGCATGTCGGCTGTGGTGCGAAATGGTTGCCCAGAGCAGTCATTATCTCCGGGAACGGAGTCTCGAGGATCTTCGCGGGAGCCAGCAGGACTGGGCTAGCTGGAAAGTCTGCAGGCCACACATGCTGAGGAACAGCGAGCGCTTCTTGCCGGCATCGGTGACGTTGTTGGCATCCATGAAGCACATTACCCGGTCAGCGTAGCTGTCCCACTCGCTGGGGCTGGCAAAGTCGAATGGTTCCAGTGTGCCTCGGGTGGCCATCGAAGCAAGGTGTTGCGTCTCTCCCGAGAATCCAAGCGAATCAGCAATCAGGCCGGGCTGCTTACCGGGGACAGCGAGGTCGCGGAGCGAGGCAAGAGCTGTAGGACAGCCGACGTGTGATTCAGCGATGCGGACCGGGCTGCCTACCGGTCACTTGCGAAATGGTGGAGCGAGAGTGATTCAGCAGGTCAGCCGGGCCGCTCTCCAGTCTTCGTCGCCACTGTTAAGTCCACGTGGGAAGGATTCACAAGGTCAGAGACAGTTCAAACAGCAATGCTTTATTGTGGTACAGAACAGAACTGGAGAACTGTGCAAAGGGCCCTGCTTATATGCCCCCCCCGGCCGCCTGCGGCCACCCCCCTGATCCGTGATAGGGGGGAAACAACCCCCGGGGTGCCAATGGCATGTCCCGGCTTAGGGCCAATGGGGCGCTCTGACAAGGGCCAATAGTGTGAGCAGGGGCCAGGAGCCTTCGTTGGGAATTCAAGCTCCTGGGTTCCCCCTGCTTACTATCCCAACTATATTACATACATAACATGGAGCCTGAGCAGGGTGGGGTTTGGGGAGGGGAGGGACTTCAATGCCATAGAGTCCAATTGCCAAAGCGGCCATTTTATCCAGGTGAACTGATCTCTATAGGCTGGAGATCAGTTGTAATAGCAAGAAATCTCCAGCTAGTACCTGGAGGTTGGCAATCCTAGTGGTAGAGCATCTGCTTTGTATGCAGAAGGTCCCAGGTTCCTGTGAGGGAGCTCCAGATGAAAAAGGCAAGTTTTCATCGACAGGAAGATGACCATGATAGAGGGGGATATACAGATCTCCCCAAGGAGGGAATTCCATAATTTTGGTGTCATGAGAAGAAGGCCCTTTCTTGGGTTGCCACCTACCTAGCCTCAGACAGCAGGACCACCCAAAGGAGGACCTCTAAGATGACCACAGTGCTTGGGTACTTCCTTAAATAAATGGTTGCTCTTTGGTCCAATGGTTCTTAGGGAAGCTTGTGCAGCGAGGGTACAACAAGCATTGCAGTGGCTTTCCCAGGCCTCCCTGAAACAGATCCTGCAGGGTCATCTACAAAAGTGTACTGCATCCCCCCCCCCCAGGAGTATTTGCAGTACATAAGCCTTATATAACTCATATAATCCATCATGATTAGGAATATCTGAACATTTAATGAGTAGATAGTATTGATTTGGACCTTTCTGTTTCTGTCTTAGTTTTATTCAGGACAAAACTTTAGTCTGCTTCCCGCCACCCCCACCCCACCCAAACCATATTAACAAACTTTGGTAGCAATACAGTTTAATTGACACCTGGGTTTTATTATTTGCACTAATAGTATGACCACCCCACCTTACGAAACATTACAGTGCCATGAGAGACCCAAATCAGGAATACATTATGAAACATGGATGATAGGAAAAGGTTCACAAAAATGACATATAAAAATAGAAGGATATATTCATATCCCTGATCATAATATGAGTGCTCCCCAGCAAAGACCAAGATTATTCCGACCTGTGTTTCTGATTTTAAGGTACTGAAGTACAAGACTGCCCTCTAGTGGCCATTAATTGTTCAAAGAAGCCATGTTAATCCTGCCAGCAGGCCGGAGTTATTTTAGTGGGTTTTTTTTTAATTTACAAAGTTTTAATCCCGCCTTTCTGCCCTTGCAAGGGCCACCAAAGCAGCTAACAATTTAAAACACACAAGACAAAATTACATTATAAAGCCATAAAAATCAACCCCCCTCTCAAGCATACATCAATAAAACAATTTTTATAAGTTAGAAAACAGAAATCAAATACATATAAAACAGTTAAAATAGATACAAAACATAAAAACCTAGTGAACAAAGGACCCATGGAAGAGTTTAAGAACAACTGGAAATTGTATTATGATTTTGTGTTTGAAATTGTTTTTAAATCTGCAAAGAGGAAGTATTGTGTAATACATAAAGTTGCCAGATCCCTCTTCACCACCGGTGGCAGGGTTTTGGGGCGGAGCCTGAGGAGGATGGGGCTTGGAGAAGGGAGGGACCAATTGCCAAAGCAGCCATTTTCTCCAGGTGAACTGATCTCTATCGCCTGAAGATCAGTTGTAATAGCAGGAGATCTCCAGCTAATACCTGGCGGTTGTAGGAAAGAAACAGTAGAGACTCAATATATAACAAACATTGTATTCTATGTAACTAACTATGAAACTAAGTGCAACAAGGACAATACAAGTGATTACATATAATATACAAAGTTATAGGCATGCTCCTCTGATACTAGAGAGAATAGGTATGCAGCATGATCAGTATCCATTCTAACTAATAACCATGAATATTCCTCTCCTCCATGAATATGTCCACTCCCCTCTTAAAGCCCTCCAAGCTGGCAGCCATCACCACATCCTGGGGCAGGGAGTTCCACAATTTAACTATGCGTTGTGTGAAAAAATACTTCCTTTTATCTGTTTTGAATCTCTCACCCTCCAGCTTCAGCAGATGACCCCGCATTCTAGCATTATGGGAGAGGGAGAGGGAGAAAAACTTCTCACTGTCCACTCTCTCCAAACCATGCATAATTTTATAGACCTCTATCATGTCTCCCCTTAGCCGCCTTCTTTCCAAGCTAAACAGCCCTAAGCGTCCTAACCGTTCCCCATAGGATAGTTGCTCTAGTCCCTTAATCATTTTGGTTGCTCTTTTCTGCACCTTCTCAAGCTTTGTAATATCCTTTTTTAGGTGTGGTGACCAGAACTGTACACAGTATTCCAAGTGTGGTCTCACCATAGATTTGTACAAGGGCAGTATGATATCAGCAGTTTTCTTCTCTATTCCTCGTCTAATTATGGCCAGCATGGAATTTGCCTTTTTTACAGCAGCTGCACACTGGGTTGACATCTTCATTGGGCTATCCACTACCACCCCAAGATCCCCTTCTTTGTCTGTTGCTGCCAGCACAGATCCCATCAGTGTATATGTGAAGTTGGGATTTTTTGCCCCAATATGCATCACTTTACACTTGCTCACATTGAATCTCATTTGCCATTTCAATACCCATTCTTCCAGTACGCAGAGATCCTTCTGGAGCTCTTCACAGTCCGATTTTGTTTTAACCACCCTAAATAATTTGGTGTCATCTGCAAACTTGGCTACTTCACTGTTTAACCCCAACTCCAGGTCATTGATGAACAGGTTGAAAAGCACCGGTCCCAACACAGATCCCTGAGGCACCCCACTGCTCACATCCCACCATTGTGAGAACTGACCATTGATTCCTACTCTCTGCTTCCTATTTTTCAGCCAGCTCTCAATCCATAAGAGGACTTGTCCTCTTATCCCATGACTATGAAGTTTGTTTAGCAGTCTTTGGTGGGGGACTTTGTCAAAAGCTTTTTGGAAATCCAGATACACAATATCCACAGGCTCATTCCTGTCCACATGCTTATTGACGCTTTCAAAAAACTCTAATAGGTTAGTGAGACAGGACCTACCCTTACAGAAGCCATGTTGGGTTTTGCCTAGCAGACCTTGCCCTTCTATATGCTTGACAATTCTATCTTTAATAATGCTTTCCACTAATTTGCCCGGAACAGACATTAAGCTAACTGGCCTGTAATTTCCTGGGTCCCCCTGGAACCTTTTTTATAAATGGGTGTTACATTGGCCATTCTCCAGTGTTCTGGTACAGAGGCTGATCGAAGGGACATATTACATATCTTTGTTAGAAGTTCAGTATTGTTTTGTATTGTGAAAATTGTATTGTGGAGTTTTGTGTTGTGAAAATAAAAAACACACACTTTAAATAGCATAAAAACATTGATTAGGAAATAGAAATAATTGAGGGAATGCCAGACGAAACAAAAAAAGTCTTTACCCACTGGCGGCAGACGGCAACAGAAGGGGATGGACCCATCTCCCCGGGGAGAGAGTTCCAGAGCTTTGGGGCCACAACCAAGAAGGCCCTCTCCTGTGCTGCCACCCACCTAATCCCAGAGGTTGGGGGCACCCAAAGCAGCAGGGGCCTCTGAAGATGACGGTAATGGGTTGGGCAGGTTCATAAGGGATTAGACGGTCCTTCAGATATGTTGGTCCAAATCAAAGAGAAACCCTATCAGAAGTACTTGTTGTTTCTTATGCCACTATAATTGTCATGATCTACAAGCAGCATGAGATATTTTAAATAAGCAGGAGAGATGGCAGGGCGTGTTGGTGGTGGTTTTCCTCCCATGCTCTTCCCATGAGCACACATGTATGTACTCCAGATATTACTTTTACAACTCTTGTGCTAATTAAAAGTATCTCTTTGTGGCAGGTGAAAAAGGCATGTGATTCTGGAAAGTGAACCTCTTCAACCCTTGTGCTAAAAATACCACAGTCCAACTGTATGGCCATGCCAAAGGTAAGCACATTTTAAGTTCCATGAACTTCAGTGAGAAGTGTGCCCTTAAATATTTTCCCTCAAAATCAATGGGACTAGAAGAGGTTTACTTTTTGGCTGTACTATGTGTTGTATGTGTAAAGAGTTTTGGAGATTTTATCTCGTAAAGAGTTTATCTCGTAAAGAGTTTATCTCGTTTGTAATACTACAACGAGATAAAATAACGCACAGGAATCTGAGTTCCTTGGCTGACTGTAATGGTATGAGGGCCCTCTGCTGGTTAAACCCAGAATTAACAAATGTGTGATGAACTAACAAACTTCAGGCCAATCCTGTTCAATGGAAGTGAATAAAAATACCTGCCCTGTTAATTTTGTTTCCACTGCCATATATATCACAGTGTGTTGCCTTGGTTTGTGTTTCTTTCTAGAAGTGCTCTGTAGGGGTCATAAGCATCAATAAAAAATAGGTAGACTGGTAAATCCCCCTCCCCGTTTTTAACTACTCTTTTCTGGGAATAACTTTTAACTACTGCTGTCATCTGCTGAAGTTGGAGGGTGAGACATTCAAAACAGATAGAAGAAGAAGAAGAAGAAGAGAAGAGGAGGAGGAGGAGGAGGAGGAGGAGGAGGAGGAGTTGGTTTTTATATGCCGTCTTTCTCTACCACTTAATGGACACTCAAATCGGATTACAATCACCTCCCCTTCTCCTCTCCACAATAGACACCCTGTGAGGTAGGTGGGGCTGAGAGAGCTCTAACAGAGCTGTGACTGGCCCAAGGTCACCCAGCTGGCTTCATGTGTAGGAGTGGGGAAACAAATACAGTTCACCAGATTAGAGTCCACCACTCCAAACCATCGCTCTTAACCACCTTGCCACACAGTATTTCTTCGCATAGTTAAATTGTGGGACTTCCTGCCCCAGGATGTGGTGATGGCTGCCAACTTGGAAGGCTTTAAGAAGGGAGTGGACATGTGCATGGGGGAGAGAGCTATTCATGGCTTCTAGTCAAAATGAATACTAGTCGTGATGCATACCTATTCCCTCTCCAGTATCAGAGGAGCATGTGAATCAGCTAGGCTGGGAAGTCCAAGTATATATAGACATGATATACTTGTTACCATTGTCTATATGCTTGTTCACTTTCTCAAAGATGTAGTAGTGAATTTCCTGCATTGTGCAGGGGGTTGGACTTGATGACCCTGGTGGTCCCTTCCAACTCTATGATTCTATGAAATAACTCCAAAATGTTGATGAAGAAGAACTTCCCATGCAGAAGCCATGCTGATTTTCCCTCAGCAGGCTTTGTTAGGTAAAGGTAAAGGTCCCCTGTGCAAGCACCGGGTCATTTCTGACCCATGGGGTGACGTCACATCCCGACGTTTTCTAGGCAGACTATGTTTACGGGGTGGTTTGCCAGTGCCTTCTCCAGTCAACTTCCCTTTACCCCCAGCAAGCTGGGTACTCATTTTACCGACCTCGGAAGGATGGAAGGCTGAGTCAACCTTGAGCCGGCTACCTGAAACCAACTTCCGTTGGGATCGAACTCAGGTCGTGAGCAGAGCTTTTGACTGCAGTACTGCAGCTTAACACTCTGCGCCACGGGGTTCCTGTATAACCTAATAATTCCATCTTTGAGTATAGTTTCTATTACTTAGCTTGGGACCAACATTAGCCTAATCGGCTTCTAATTTCCTAGCTCCCCTCTGGACCCCTTTTTAAAAATCAATATAATATTTATTGCTCTCCAGTCTTCTGGCACAGTGGCTGATTTCAGTGATAAGTTATATTTAGTAGATAGGTTGTATTTAGTAGCAACTAGTAGATCAACAGTCTCACGTTTGAGCTCCCTAAGTACTCTTGGGTATATACCATGAAGACCTGAAGACTTATTGATTTGATTTCCCCAATAGGTCTAGAACTTCATCTCATAATCTCAATTTGATTCAGTTCTTCAGACTCCCTTCCTGAAAATAATGGCTGTGGCATGGGTGCATGCCCCACACTTTCCACAGTGATGCCAAGAATTCATACAGCTTCTCTACCATCTCCCCATCTTCCTTTAGCAATCCTTTTATTCCTTAGTCATCCAAAGGCCCAACCGCTTCTTGGGCTGGTTTCCTGCTCTGGATAGAATGAAAGAAATGCTTTTAGCAATCTGCTCCTTGTATTCTCTTTTTGCATGGATAAATTCAGTAAGGCTTTAACTTTTATTATAAAAGAGGCAAGAAGCTGAGTTTGGTGGGGCATTGCCTCTTTGGACCCAATGGACCAGCCACTCCCACTTGGCTGATTCTATTTGAATGTGTAGAAATGCTCCCTTTTCCTAGTGGCATGGCAGCTTGGGGTTGTAGATGCATATTTTATCTATTTTTTTCTGCACCCTTCAGCTTTGTGCACACAAGGCAGCTGCCTCCCTCACCTCGCCCCCGTTACATCTCTGAGTGCAAAAGCAAGACTGTTCCTGGTAAGTTTTGTGAGAGCATACAAAAAAGTTCCAAAAGCGAGAGCACCTTCACAGATGGAAGGAATGAAAAGATTGTTCGTTTAGCTAAAGCGCTGTAAGATAGAAACCTGTAAATCCAACCAGGACACACTAACAAATAAGAAAGTTTTTAAAAAATCCTAACATATTAAAATTATATGTCTTTTTCTTTACGTTTCCTGGGCACAGATAGAATGTTTTAAAAGCACTCCCGGACCCCTTTAATTTTTTATCTGAAAGGAAGAAAGTTATATTGTCATAAACCCTCCAGTAATGAATTCTCAACTGACAGCATTGCATAATCTCTTTCAGGCTTCCTTGTTTTCTGTTTTTCCTGACAACCGTATGTTACATCCATTCCCAGCGACTGTGTTTAGAATTAGCCGAAGCAGCTCAGGACATTTGCTGTAGGCCAGTTGTCTAGGTACCACAAAAAAAAAAAAAAAAAAAAAAGCTGTTCCTAAGCTTTATTTTTAACCTTGGGAAAGAAACCAATATAATGTAGATTAAAAAAAAAAAAAAAAAAAAGACAGAAGCTGACATTTTTTAAAAACATATGGTTTGATGCCACCAGGCTCTGCTGTTATGAAGAAAAGTCAAGGAGTTTCCCGTGAGTTGGGGGTATTTTGATGTTCTGTTGATTTGTGAGATATGTTCAGTTTATTTAAAATATTTATTGGTTCTCCATTAATTCATAACCATCTCTGTTAGTATGTGTGGGGATTTTTTTATATATATGCGGATGGCTAAACTAACAGATTCCCTGCACGGGAAGGATGTGGAAGAATTTAAAATTATGTGGTTAAAAGCCTTTGCATATTGGGATAAGCTGGCAAAGATGAATTTTATTGATACAGTGAACAAGTTGTAGATACAATTGGGTAATGCAAACTATTGTTGAAATAATCTTTAATAAACTGTTTGGACACTTCTCCGGAAGTTCAACATGGTGGTGGGAGGGATTAAGGGTACACTGGTGGAGGAAGGTGGGAACAAAATGGGTAAGATGATTGTAATAAGAATGTAATGATTGTATTTGGAATTTTTCTTTTTAAAATCTTTTTTAAAATCTACATATCATTCTTATTATGTAGTTCTCTATATTGTTATATTTTTCTTTTGTATTTGTTGTTGTTTGTATTGTTTTTTTGTTTAAAAATTTAATAATTTTTTTTTTAAAAAATACTCTCTTCATCCCAAAAGTGGGAGCAAAGAGACCCATGTGAACCGTGTCAGTCAATTGTAGATCAGCCAATGCTGTCTCCGGAGGGCAGATGATGTAAAACCACCCTCCAAAGCACAGATGCCGAATATCTCCCAGGCACATTCTCACACAGTCCAATATGACTTGTTTCACCCCCTTCACCAAAAGACACCCCATCCGCACAAACACACAAATCTTTCACTGTGGACAAGTTGTGTGAAGCAATCCTTTAAATAAAACTGATTGGTTAGCCTGTGATTATACATAAACACTTTTTTAAAGCAATACTGTTTGGTCTTGGTTTGTCTGAGGATATTTCATGCCTGTACTCTTTTGCACAGCCTTATGGGAGTCATCAGTTCCCCCCATCCCAAGTCACTTCACTACCTGACCCAACTGTCCGTGACTCTGGCAGAGAATCGATTACACCTATTGAGCAGATGCACAAGTCACCACAAGGCAGAAGGAAATGAAGCTCCCCCCCCCACAGCTGTTACGCAGCTGCAAAGCTGTTCAGCAGCCATTTGAGCCAGGGTGGTAAGGCAAGGAGAGCCAAGGCCTGGCTCACAAGTGACTGCAGCTGTTGAAAATGGCAGGATCACCATGAAGTTTGCAGCATCCCTTGTCTGGTTATTCTCCTGACTAGGATTGCCAGCTCCGGGTCAGGAAATACCTGGAGATTTTTGGGGTGGAGTCTGAGGTGGGTGGGGTTTGGGGAGGGGAGGGACTTCAATGCCATACAGTCCAATTGCCGAAGCAGCCATTTTCTCCAGGTGAACTGATCTCTATCTCTATCGGCTGGAGATCAGTTGTAATAGCAGGAGATCTCCAGCTAGTACCTCCACGGAGGAGGCTGTGACAGAAACCCTAAAAGCTCAGGAATGCCACCTACAGTGCCTGGAAACTTGGACTCATGGGGTTTACATTAGAATAACCCATTCATTTCCATTCCACACCGGACCAGATTCCTGATGGAGTGAATCCTTTTTGGACAAAGGATACTCTGGTTTGGGCCAGCCCACCTATTTATCATGGAAGTTCAGAGCCATTACCAGATGCTTGATGGGGCGGGACTATATTTTTGGCTTCAGTCTTCAACAGAAACTGGGATCTACAGGAGGTTGAGGAGGGTTTAAGTACTCCTCCAACATCTTGTTACTTCAAGGAGCTCTGTACATGCTCCGAAGAACATGACAAAGCCTTGGTAAATTGTGCTTAGCTGAGTTAGTTCAACTTTGTTGCTTTGTCTTTTGGAATTCTGTGCACTGTGTTCTTGTGTGGTTTTTCTCCTGTATTTTTGTTCTGTCCTTATCCCACCTGTTTTTAACCCAACCACCATTTCATCTTTCTCTCTCTCTTTTTCTATAAAGACATGTTTTGGCTTTGCTTAGTACAATCTATTTCACTGGGATGTTTCTCTGAATCTCTTCCCTATATGCTACACTGAACAGCACTACATAGTTGGTTATAAAGTGTTTTCTAGGGTTTCTACCCTGTAACCACACACATTCCCTTTCTCCATATACCTTCCTTCTCTCCCCTTTTCTCCTGTGGTTGCCTGGGATTGCGCAGATGTGCTAGGGCAACGCCATATGATGCTTACAGTGCAAATCAACCCATTTTGCCATTTCTGAGGCCACTGATAAAGGGGCCAGAATGAGGAATGGCTGGAAACCACTTTACTGGAAAGAGCATCTGTAACATCCTGTACAATCGTCTCAAAACCCTGTTCTAAAAATAAACTAAAATCATGAGAACTTAGGGCAATTCCACTAATCGACGATTCCTTAAGATTGTAAAATATAAGGGAAGGTCTTGACATAGTAAATTCTGCCATTACACACAAGTGCTAGAAATTGCTTCCTCTCCTGTTCATGTATAGAATGGAACGATTTTGGGACTTTTACAACTTGTGATGTATTTGAAGCTTGTTTCCTAATGTGGCATGGAAATGTCCCCATGGAAAAGGGCAGGAACAGCCTCCCTTTTCAGGAGATTCCCATGCTTTCTGTTGTACAAAACATTGCAACCAAGCTGTGGACAGCTGCTGTGCATACGTACCAGTAGGGAGGACAGATGTCTCCTATTATAAAAGGCCATGACTTCCAGGAAATCAAAGCGTTTGGCAAACCCCTGGATTTCATGTTATGCAAAAGCATTTTCTCAGGCTAAAAACAACAGTGCCACTAACAATGCTAACGACTAAATTTGGTCCTTGCAGCATCACTCTGTCATAATCTGTTCTGCATGTCCTCTTTAGAACTTTGCTTTATTTACCTACCAAAGTTATCTATTGAATCCATTCTTCAGTTTTCTATCAATACAGACTTTGAAAGTATGTATTGTTCTCCTCTTCCCTCTGTTCCAGTGTGCATCACTCTCTGTAGCTACTTTACTGTGGCAGTTAGCTAGAGGTATGCTTGAGGAGATGCAAAACTTTGATGTATTGCAAAGCCCCCAGGGGGCCTCAGCCTGTAAAGACAAAGCCATCCATCATCAAGGGTGGTGGTGGGATATCCAAGGTAAAATATTTTTTTGGGGGGGGTCAAGAGCTATTGTAGGGTTGCCAGCCTCCAGGTTAGGGTTGCCAACTGCCAGGAGATTTCCTGCTAATTCAACTGATCTCCAGCTGATAGAGATCAGATCACCAGGAGGAAAATGGCCACTTTGGCAATTGAACTCTATGGCATTTAAGTCCCTCCCCTCCCCAAACCCCAGGGAAAGGAGAGAGTTGAACTGTTACCCAAGTGTGAATCATGCACCTTCAGGCCGCAGCACTGAAACCATTGTGCAGAGTGTTTCTGTGTGTATTAATTCCTGTGTATTAATTGATTTGTTTTTATTTGTTCTTACTGATATCACTTGTGTTTCATTGTTTTCACTGTTTAACTGTGAGCCACCTCAAGAAGGTCTGGAGAGGTGGTATACACATTTTCTAAATAATTCTGTGCAAGACCATTGGTCCCCCAAGGCCAGTATTGTCTGCTCAGACTGGCAGGGTCTCAAGAGGACTTCTGAGACCTCTACTGCCTGCCCATTTTTTAACTGGAAAGGCTAGGGATTGAACTTGGGACCTTCTACATACAAAGCAGATGCTCTACCACTGAGCCATAGCTAGAGTTGCCAGCCTCCAGGTGGTGGCTGTAGATCTCCCACTATTTCAACTGATCTTCAGGTGACAGAGATCAGTTCCCCTGGAGAAAATGGTCACTTTGGCAAATGGACATTGAAGTCCCTCCCATCTCCAAATCCCACCCTCCTCAGGCTCCACCTCCAAAATCTCCAGGTATTTCCCAACCCAGACCTGGCAACCCTAGCCACAGCCCCTTCCTCTAGACTTTTGTGTTTTAAACTTTTATGTTTTCTCAACATCTGTTGAATGACAGCTTGTTTAATTTCAGGGTGTGGCAGATGGCTCATTTTCCTTTGATTTTATTGTCATAGGTAACCATTCTTCTGCTAATACCATCGAAATGAGGACCAAAAAGCAGTCTATGAGTAGTTTTCTTTGGGTGCTTACTTTGCTTTAAGGTCAGTGTTCTTTATCTGCTCCTGAATCCTGCCCCACATGCATTATTACTTCATTGTGAGTTTCCATTGATTGTTTTGATGTATTTCTCAGACTACATAATTATTTAGATATCATATGAATTATCATAATAGCATTTCAGTTTGTTATGTTTAAAGGATTAAATATGAGAATAAATATAACAAATGGAATTTCATGGATCAGTTCTACTGGCTTCATAGAAGCTTTATTTTAAAATTTTCTTTTCTTCATTTCTGCAGCTTCTTTCAACGTAAAAATATGTTTGGGTTCCTTGTATCCTCACAACACCCATGTGAGGAAGCTAAGCTGAAAGGGAGGACTGTTGTTCTGTCACACAAGTATTTCCATGATGTTCCTTAATAATAGGGTTGCCAACCTCCAGGTACTAGGCAAATATAGACACTTCTGTGTACCTAATAGTTACAATAAAAAAAAAAACACAGATTCCAATATTTCATTGCAAAACTTCAATAGCAAAAATTCATAATGACAATACACATTCTACTACAAAATACAAGCTATACACTATATACACTAACCAGTGCAACTAATTTCCTTATCCAAGCAGGTATACAATATATATATAACCGGTAAGTAATACAATTGTTATTCCTTATAGTTCTAGTTAATAATATTATAGTGTCCTAATAGGACTAATCTTTTGATTGTTCTTTTCACAGATGTCAGGCAGAAGAGGAAGATGGCCGTTTCTGTTCTTCTTCAGTTCCTCTTCTGACATCTATCATAATTAAAAATATTAACTCACACCTGACTATTTTCACAATAATTAATACAATCACAATATTATAAAAATAGCTACCTTATTTCTCTAGTTGGTATAAGTTCTTTATGTTACTCAAAATCATTCAACAAACTCCCCATGGGTAGTACTAAATTCCTACAATATAAAGAGATTTCTTGTTCACAAATATAACCAACAACATACCTACAATTAAATAATATCATATATACATAGTTGTACCACTTACAGACCTTCTGCAGCAATTTTTAAAGAACAACAACTGTTTCTAAAATGGGGTTGGCCATCACATCTATTTTGGCTCTCATAGTGGTTGTTTTGTATGGAAGCCTGCTGAACAACACCCCCCCACCCCAAGACAAGGCATTAGCATGTGTCTTTTCTTTTTCCTCCTTTATGTATATATAGGGTTGCCAGCCTCCAGGTACTAGCTGGAGATCTTCTGCTATTACAACTGATCTCCAGCCGATAGAGATTAGTTCACCTGGAGAAAATGGCTGCTTTGGTTGGCAATTGGACTCTATGGCATTGAAGTCCCTCCCCTCCCCAAACCCTGTTCTCCTTAGGCTCCACCCCAAAAACCTCTCACCGGTGGTGAAGAGGGACCTGGCAACCCTATGTATATGTCTCCACACTACCTAGCATCTCCTTCTCCAAGCTATAATGGCTACCCTTTCGGGGAACACTATAAAAACCTAGGGGGATTGTTCCTCAGGCACAATTCAAGACCCTGATTTCATCGAAGACTTTGAAAGGTTCTTTTCTCAGTAGTGTGGGAGTCACTGTGCTCTTTGTATTTGTGTTATTTTGTATGTATTTCATTTATTCTCCACTTTTCAACCCAATGAAGATCCAAAGTGTCTTTCAGCATTCGCCCCATTTGTGAGGTAGGTTAGGCTGTGAGTGTGTGGCTGGGCCTAAGGTCAAGCATCTTCCAAGGCACAGTGAAGATTCGAGTCTAGGTTTTTCAAATCCTAATCTGACACTCTAACCACTGCGCCAAGATGGCTCTTCCAAAACATGGGGAGACACTTACTGAACCTAATCACATGATCAATTCTGTCACCATAAGGGAGAAATTGGGATGAAACCGTTTGACACAAATGATCTTACTTTTGGTTCTTATCAGATTTTATCAATAGACTTCTCTAGGTCTGTTCTCTTAAATTAATTAATCAGTGTATTAACACTCCATTTTTAGCTTTTTCCATTTTTCTCTGTGCCCCAGGACAGGCAAATTCATTAAATTGCTGCCTTATTGCTTGTACAGGAAGAAAATTCAGGAAAGGTTATTAGACTCCTGAAAAGGTTCAGTTTGCCCGGCTGAGAAAAACGCTGTGAGCAAAGCAACAGTTTGAAAGACAATTAGCTTCCCTAATGGTTGTGGTATGGAATTTGGTATAGTATTATTAGGGTTGCCAGGTCCCTCTTTGCCACTAGTGGGAGGTTTTTGGGGCAGTGCCTGAGGAGGGTGGGGTTTGGGGAGGAGAGGAACTTTGATGACATAGAGTCCAATTGCCAAAGAGGCCATTTTCTCCAGGTGAATTGATCTCTATCATCTGGAGATCAATTGTAATAGCAGGAGATCTCCAGCTAGTCCCTGGAGGTTGGCAACCCTATCCAAAATCTAGCATGTATGAAGTGCAGTAGGGACAAGGCTGATGGCTGAACCAGATCAGCACTTGTTGGTGTGCAAAGAAGTTGTCAAACTGCACGATACTTGGAATATGAAATTGGATACTTACTAAGCAAGATAAACCCAAGCAACGATCAAGCACAAATATAGTTAATATTCTCAACCCAAACAGAATTATTTCTGACATGCAAAAGATAACAGAATTTGTTATTGATTGGATAGTTATTCTGACAACTCACTGTTGTGTTTCAATTTCCCAGACACTGAAATACAGTGTGGATAAAAAACAGTTCAGCATGTTTCTCCTGGCAGTGATATTGAAGCAGGTCAGTGCCTTTCGAGTGACTATGCACTTAGAATCGACCCCTTCCTGAGAAGGGGTATGTTATCTTATTCAGTTAGTCACCTACTAAGCAGGACTCAACTACTTTACTCACTTAAAAAGTAAGTTTTTTTATTGATGTGCTCCAATGTAATTATGTATATATATATGTGTATATGCAAGTATTACAAAGTCTTAAAATTCAGTAACAATGTATACAGTAAAGCAAGCAAGTTCTACATACTATTCAGTATGTTTTAAAATCCAACACTTAAAATATAACAGTTAAAGAAGTCTGATTTAGTTCAAAGTATCTAATTCACATTCTAGAATAATATATTTGTAAAGCCATACATACCAATACCATCTTCTGAGCCTCCCTTAGAGGTCTGAAGTTCTAGCCCTTTCCCTGCCTGTATTTATACTGTTTCAATCACCTTGAAAAGGGGCTGTCTTGAAAATACTCCATGCATTGGAGTAACAGTGCTTCTGCACTGTTTTAGGAATGTTACCGCACATGCTCAGTTGCTCTACTACAGACTACCATATAAGGACTTCCACTTCCAGGAGGCTAAGCATACTATTTCTTAAACAGTCAGTTTTGAGTTTTGTTATATTCTATATAATCAATTTTATCATCATTCTCATCTCCAGAAAACCACGTCGAGATTGAACCTATTCATTAATTTCTACCATCATGTCTTCATGTTTAAAACTTAAAATACAATATATTGCTTACATCATTACATCATTAGTCAGCATAATATACCCTTGGAGTATAGAGGGTGGAGAGCATTTCTGCATTTGAAGTCATTGGAAAGGCAGGAAATGTGGCAAACACTCTGCTCTGTAGCTTAAAAAATGTAGGAAGTGCTGCGAAGGCTTTGCTCTCTAGCCATTGAAAAGACTGGGAAAGGTCATAGAAAAAGGCAGAAAGTGCGGTGAGCAAATCTGCACTAACACTGAAATCTTTGACAGAGTAATTCAGAAACATAAGCCTCTGGCCAAGAATATCCAGACTTTCTTTCCTTTTAAAAGGAAAAGGAAATCTGCTGTATAGTTTGTAGTTCATATGTATAGCTTGGTTTTACATTGAACATTTCTGCATATTTACAACACTAATTTCACAGTTCATATGTGTGAGGGTCTCTGTCTTTGTGTCTCTGCTTTCCATCACCTGCGGTGTTATCAGTGAACTCGTAAAAGCAGTTCACACCTTCTGGTCTCAGGCGCCAGGCCTGATGGCCCATGTATCTTCCCCCCCGCTGTTCTTCCTGCCAGTACTCCCTCAGGCCGGTGCGGCCTTGGAAGTGTGATAGCCGCACCAGACTTCCTGGGATCCGTCTGATGTTTTGTATTATGCCAAGCTTGTAACTTCCCATAACAATAAGTGTGAACCCCAGTGCCCCAGTGCCCTGGAGTCAATATATTCTGTAAACCCGTATAGCCCCTCACTTGCAACTTTCTACCTGTGCCTGTCTCATCTCCTGAAGGCTTCAATAAATCTATTGTTTCTGTATCAACGTCTGAGCAACTGATTTGGAGAAGCAAACTCAGAGAGGGGGATCTCTCACATTAAGTTGCAAGTCCTTGCCTCTCGGACTGCAGCTGTACCGCTTTGGACAGAATGTCAGCCGACGAGGACACCACCCCTAACCCCGATGCCCCCAAGGAACCGGACGAGCCGGAGAAGCCGGACCCGAAGGAGGAGGGAGCCAAGCCAAAGAAACCGAAGGGTCGCGCCCCCGACCAAGATCGGGACGGACGTCCCCGGGGGCTTACTTATTGGCTGGACTCTCCCAAGGGCTGGTCGCTCTCGCGGACTGCGGCGAAGGATCGCCGGTTGGCCTTCCCCAGCACGGGACTCGAAGGGGACCCGGCCCGCAAAGAGGCCCTCATGGAGGAAGAACGAAAGCAGTGGCAGGAAGACCGCCGGGCTATGCAGGAGCAGATGGAGATCATGCAACGCGTAATGGGTGAGATGGCCACGACCCTAGATGCGCTGAAGTTGCAACCTCCAGCCGGTGCTCCCCCAGACGGGGCGCCGGTAGTTCCGCCCGCAACCCCTGCCCCCCCGGCCCGTCGGGACCTGAAAGTCACGTATGACGGGTCGGGAGACCAGTTGACCTTTTTTATGGTCCAAGTAGACATTTTTATGCGGGAACAAGGCCGAACCTTCGTTTCTGAGGAGTCCCGGGTGCAGTACGTGGCTTCCTTACTGCAAGGGGAGGCGGCTGCCTGGATGGTGTTGCAGTATGAACTCCGCTCGCCGGTGCTGCGAACCCTGGACGAGTTCATGGTAGCACTCCGAAACCGTTTTGAGGACCCGACTCTGGGTGAGCGGGCTAAAGCCTCCCTGATGCAACTGCGCCAAGGGACTAAGTCGGTGGCGCAGTATGCAAGTGAGTTCCAGTCACTGGCTAGCCGAATTCTGGACTGGAGTGAAGCTACCTTGGTACAATGTTTCAGGGAGGGTCTCAACCCAGACCTCCAACATTGGGCCTTCATGCAAGGGAACCCCCCGGATGTGGAAGGTTGGGTTCGCCATGCTGCTGACATCGAGAATCGCAAACAACTCCTGAACTTGTCCAAGCAACGGCTTGGGCGAGACCCCAGGCCCCGAGGTGACCGTGGCCGGGAACTCCGGCAAGGGGGTGGCGGGGGTCTCTCGGCCGCGGAACGCCGCAAGCGGTTCGAGGCCGGCGTCTGCCTGATCTGCGGGGGAAAGGGTCACTTTGCATCGCAATGCCCCTCTCGCTCAGGCCGTCCGACCCCCCCCCGCCAAACCCAGGCCGAGCCGACGAAACCGGCCGCCGACAGCCAGCCTCGCCGCAGAAGTGGACCACTGAGCCGGCGCTCCGGCGCACCCTCCGCTCTCCACGCGCGCCCCCAGGATGGGGCATCCGACTCTACGGTCCCATCGGGGTCCCGGATTACAAATACCGTCTTTGATTCGGACGGCTCCCCGGAAGCCACCACCCCGTCCCCCTCTTCCAGCGAGGAGGAAGAGTGGGAACAGCCGGCAAAAAACGCCGTCGGTCTGCTGTAGAGGGGGCTCCGCAGCAGACCGTCCCTATCGTTGTGCAAGGAGCTCCACCGATGGTAAGCGCCCAAGAGGACAATGTATTTGTGCGTGTTCATCTGTCCCTACCCAAAGGGGGTCCCCCGTTAGAGGTCCCCGCGTTGGTCGACTCGGGGTGTGCCCGCACCATGATAAATGAGGAAACTGCCAAGAAGTTGGGTGTCCGGCGCAAGCGGCTTCCGGGACCCCTCCGTTTTTCCCAAATGGACGGGAGTGACTTTAAACGGGGCCCTGTGACCCACAGAACTGCAGCCGTGATTATGTCCGTGGGGGAACATTGGGAACGGTTGTATTTCACCATCGCCCCTATTGTAACCCCTGTGGTGTTAGGGATGAACTGGTTAAGGGGACACAATCCCTCCATTGATTGGGTTAAACGGGTGCTTTCCTTCCCCGAAAACCCCTGTGGGTTGCATGACAAGGAACGGGTACTCAGAACTCCAGCCGCCGCACTGGTAGGGTCCCCCGCCCCAGTCTCTCCTCAATTACCCTCTGAGTACTCGCAGTTTACTGATGTTTTCGATGTTAGAGAGTGCGACGAACTGCCTCCCCACAGAGAAACGGACTGTGCCATCGAGATTGTAGGGGAAGGCAAACTGTCTAAGGGAAAGGTTTACCCCATGAGCCCTAGTGAAAAGACTGTATTGCGAGACTATCTGGATGTCAATCTGGCGAGGGGTTTCATACGCCCCTCCAAGGCTCCTTATTCAGCCCCAGCTTTCTTTGTAAAGAAAAAGACGGGAGATTTAAGACTGTGTATTGACTTTCGCAGACTGAACGCAGTCACCCAGTCTAATGCTTACCCCCTCCCTCTTATTCCTGACCTTCTAGCACAATTAAAGGAGGGCCGAATCTTCACCAAACTGGACTTGGTAGAAGCCTACCACCGCATTCGCATCAAAGAAGGAGACGAACCCAAAACGGCCTTTTCCAGTTGTTTTGGGATGTTTGAGTACCTGGTCATGCCGTTCGGACTTTCGGGGGCTCCGAGTGTCTTTATGCAATTAATTAATGAAGTTTTGCATGATTTACTGTTTCGGGGGGTGGTGGTATTTCTCGATGACATTCTTATTTACTCTGAGACCATGGAAGAACATGTGCGCCTAGTGCGAGAAGTGCTCCAGCGGCTGCGGGAGCACAAACTGTATGCTAAGGTGTCCAAGTGTGAATTCCACCAACCTTCTATTACATTTCTGGGGTATGTGATTTCCCACCAAGGGTTGGAAATGGACCCCGCCAAGGTCCAGGCGGTGCGGGACTGGGAAACCCCCACTACCCGCCGCCAACTTCAACAGTTTTTGGGGTTTGCCAACTTTTACCGGAATTTCATTCCCAACTTTGCCCAAGTTGCGCTTCCCCTCACTGCCCTGTTGCGTACCAAGGACAGGGGGGCTAGCGCCGCACTCCCCTCAGCCCGTCTGCAATGGTCTCCCCAGTGCCAGCAAGCTTTTGAACGTTTAAAGCTACTTTTTTCATCCGAACCCGTTTTGGCTCACCCGGATTGCACCAAGCCCTTCGTGGTGCAGGTGGATGCCTCGGATGTAGCCATGGGCGGGGCCCTATTGCAGAGGGATGAGGGGGGACGGTTGAGGCCATGCGCCTACTTCTCCAAGAAGTTTTCCCAGTCCGAAATCAACTGGGCCATTTGGGAGAAGGAGGCAGCAGCGGTCAAACATGCCCTTACCATATGGAGACACTTCTTGGAGGGGGCCGAGCTGCCGTTCGAAGTGTGCACAGATCACAAGAATCTTGAGGCTCTCAAGGGAGCTAGAAAACTCAATGCCAAACAAATTCGGTGGGCCCAATTTTTTGCAAAATTCCGGTTCACCCTCAAACATGTCCCTGGCAAAGAAAATGCCCTAGCTGATGCTTTGTCACGACTTCCCCAGTATCGCAACGATTTCGACCGCCCCGTCGACTCCCTGTTCACTCCCGAACAGCGAGGGGAAGTCCCTGGCTTGGCCGTCACCACCCGATCCCAAGCCCGCCAACCGGAGACCCCCCCTACGCTCAAAGGTATCCCGGAAGCATTCCAACAGCGACTCCGGGACGCCTCCTTACAGGAGGAGGAGCACCATCTCCTCCCCACTGGCTTGGAACGAACCAACACTTGGTGGGTGCAAGGGGGGAAACTATATGTCCCATCTTCCCTTTGCAAAGAAGTATTGGGACTTGTACATGGGGCCAGGCTAGCGGGTCATTTTGGTTTCATAAAAACGCTTCACCTGGTTCGAAGGCAATTCTGGTGGCCCGGTATGAGATCTGATGTAGAGTTGTATGTGCGCAGCTGCCCCACCTGCGCCACAGCCAAGAAACGGATGGGAAAACCCCCGGGGCTTCTCAAACCGCTTGAGAACCCCTCCCGTCCCTGGGAAGTCATCGCCATGGATTTTATCACCGACCTACCTCCAAGTCGGGGGAAAACGGTTCTCTGGGTTATCACAGACCTCTTTTCCAAACAGGTTCATTTCGTTCCATGTGCAGGTCTTCCTTCAGCCCAGGGCTTAGCTAAACTGTTCATCACGCACGTCCTCAGGCTACACTCGATCCCGAGGAAGGTCCTCTCCGACCGGGGGGTCCAGTTTGTTGCCAAATTCTGGCGGGCTTTCCTAAAGTTAATGGGAGTGGAGGAACAGGGCCTTTCTTCCGCCTATCACCCCCAAACGGATGGTCAAACGGAACGAGTAAATGCGGTAGTAGAATGTTATTTGCGTTGCTATGTAAATTTCCACCAGGACGACTGGGTCGACCTGCTGCCATTTGCCGAATATGCGTACAACAATGCGCCTCATTCCTCTACCGGCTTTAGTCCCTTCCAGGTTATATACGGGACGGATTTTGGCCCTTTCGGTTCTGCCCCCGTCTCGCCAGAGCTCCAGTCTACCCCTGATCTTCAGGAGTGGATTCAGGTGGTTAAATCCACCTGGCCATGGTTGCTCAAAAATCTGGAAAGGGCAAAAAGCAAGTACAAGGAACAAGCAGACAAACACCGGTCTCCGGGATGGGAACTCAAGGTGGGGGAGCAAGTCTATCTGTCCACCAAAAACCTCCGCTCTCTTCGCCCCTGCAAAAAACTGAGCGACCGTTATGTAGGACCTTTCCCCATTACCAGAGTAATCAACGAGGTTACCGTGGAACTGAGTCTCCCTAAGACTCTCAAGGGAGTTCATCCGGTCTTCCATATAAGCCTCCTCAAACCTTATGTAGCAGCTCCCCAGTTCCACCCCCCTCCCGCTCATGAGATTCCTACCGTAGTAGGAGGGGATACCCATTTGGAAATATCCAAGGTTTTAGATTCCAAATGGAAGAAAGGGAAACTGTTTTACTTTGTTCGCTGGAAAAACCTTGGCTCCGCTCATGACGAATGGGTGGCCGCACCCCACATGGCAGCTCCTCGCTTGGTCCGAGAATTCCACCTCGCTTATCCCGATAAGCCTCGTCCTCTCGGAGGGGGGCCTTAAGGGGGGCAGAATGTGAGGGTCTCTGTCTTTGTGTCTCTGCTTTCCATCACCTGCGGTGTTATCAGTGAACTCGTAAAAGCAGTTCACACCTTCTGGTCTCAGGCGCCAGGCCTGATGGCCCATGTATCTTCCCCCCCGCTGTTCTTCCTGCCAGTACTCCCTCAGGCCGGTGCGGCCTTGGAAGTGTGATAGCCGCACCAGACTTCCTGGGATCCGTCTGATGTTTTGTATTATGCCAAGCTTGTAACTTCCCATAACAATAAGTGTGAACCCCAGTGCCCCAGTGCCCTGGAGTCAATATATTCTGTAAACCCGTATAGCCCCTCACTTGCAACTTTCTACCTGTGCCTGTCTCATCTCCTGAAGGCTTCAATAAATCTATTGTTTCTGTATCAACGTCTGAGCAACTGATTTGGAGAAGCAAACTCAGAGAGGGGGATCTCTCACAATATGTTCTAATATGTTAAACCTGTAACAATATCATCCAGTCTAAACAGTAAGCCAGTCTTCCCACCAAACATGACCATCCTAATTGGCATCCTGGTGAAGGTCTTGGAGCGTCATCTCCAGTGAGAACAAACACTAGGCAGTCAGAACAAACTGTGGTACACTTGATGGTACATAGTCAGTACTCAGTAAAAAGCACATTCCTGTGTTCACTCCATAATTTTTGGCTACAACACAAGATAATGTTTATTTTTAAAAAATTCCAGTTAATTAAATGGGGTGCAAACAATTTGGCCCAATACTGGAATTTAAATAGATCTTGATAAACTGGGGAATTGTGCTGGAATCCATCAAATGAAATTCCATAAGGGAATATACGAACACAAGATTCGGAAGGAATAGAAGTCTAACTATTCTTGTATAAATGGAAGCATGACTAATAAATTGCAGTGGCTAACTGACTAGAAGGTGTATAATCACAACTGATCAAAGGGATTTGCTACCAGGACAGGTAATACTCGTGGATGGCTACAGAGCAAGCAATGTTATCTAAAACGCAGAACGTAATACACTTGCATCTCCTGGAGACTGATGCTATCACATTGAGCATTCACAGGCATCTGAATGAGGTGCCTTTTCCTGATCAAAGTTCATGCCACAATAAATACATTAATCTTTAAGGTGCTGCGAGACTCTTTGTTTTTGTGGCAACTGATGAACAATACCGTTCTTCTCAAATTTAGAATTCTGTACAGAATAGGAGGTGTCATTATTGCAAGATAAGGGCGATAACTTACTCAGATAAGAGCATGAAATGGCAGACTGCCCCGCCCAATAAAGAAGCCATGGAAATGAGTTTTGATTTTATTTATTAATAGCTGCTATGCACTGCCTTAATCCCCTTTATGCAGGTTGTCCTATGCACTGAACTGCCAAAGATGTGATAGTGGCTACAGGCAATCCCACCTGCCCTCAAAGACTGCAGTGGCTTTCAGTGTATCCTTAGGTTCTTCTAGCCAGTGGTATGACGAGAGGAGCAGTTTGTCTGATCCCCTGCCCCCCCCCTGCTGGTAAACACTAGGGTTCAAAATGGTGAAGTCCCAGGCCCGAGGTGGTCCCAACACCCCTGAATGGTAAACCAAGAGCATCTAGTTTGAGAACATCATTGCCAATTTCGAGCTGGAAAATTCCTGGTGATTTGGGTGTGGAGCCTAGGGAGGGTGGAGTTTGGGGAGGGGAAGGAGATTAGCAGGTATACCATAGAGTCCACCTAGGGTTGCCAACCTCCAGGTACTAGCTGAAGATCTCCTGCTGTTACAACTGATCTCCAAGTGACAGAGAACAGTTCCCCTGGAGAAAATGGCTCCTTTGGCAATTAGACTCTTTGGCATTAAAG
This sequence comes from Euleptes europaea, assembly GCF_029931775.1. NCBI lineage: Eukaryota > Metazoa > Chordata > Lepidosauria > Squamata > Sphaerodactylidae > Euleptes > Euleptes europaea. The sequence goes on from NC_079319.1 coordinate 95,858,424, forward strand.
TCCCTCCCCTCCCCAAACCCTCCCCTCCTCAGGCTCTGCCCCCAAAATCTCCAAATATTTCCTGAACCAGAGCTGGCAACCCTAAATCCATCCTTCAAAGATGCCATTTTCTCCAGGGAAACAGATCTCTGTAGCCTGGAGATCAGATGCAATTTTGGGAGATTCCCAGGCCCCAGCTGGAGGTTGGCAACCCTGTTTGAGAAACTTCCTACCATGATCATGAAATGCCTCGGGGTGCTTGCCAAACTTCCTAACCATAACTAGACGCACCTAAAACCAGGCCTAATTAGATACCTATAACACCCCTTGTCAAACTGGCAAAGGGTGAAAAGTTTCCTTTCCATTGCAAACTTGAAAACACCTCAAAAATTCCAGCTCAGAATGGCCAGCTGGATCCACATTGCCAAATCTCCTAGGTTGGCATCTCCCTACAACATCCCATGTGACAAGTAGAACAAGACTTTATCACAAGCTTAGTTATGACAAGGGTTGCCAGCTCCGGGTTGGGAAATACCTGAAAATTTTTGGGGTGGAGCCTGAGGAGGGCTGGGTTTGGGGAGGGGAGGGACTTCAATGCCATAGAGTCCAATTGCCAAAGTGGCCATTTTCTCCAGGGGAACTGATCTCTGTCTCCTGGAAATCGGTTATTATAGTGAGAGATCTCCAGACACAACCTGGAGGGTGGCAACCCTAGTAATGACTCCTAGGGTTGCCATCCAGCCCAGGTGGGGGCTGTAGATCTCTCAATTACAACTCATCTCCAGACTACTAAGGCCAAAAACACATGACCATTTTATTCGGCACTTCTCCCGTGAATGTTGTGAATCTCAAAGGTCGACACGCATGCTTGTCTCCCAAGTGTGTGATTGCTCCTCCTCCTTCCGCAACACTTCCGGGTTTAAAGATTGCCGTGTTGTGCCGATTTAAATTGAAAATTCACGACGGTTCTGATAGTTTGCCAGTGCATTTTGGCACCCGGGTCGACTCCCTGGCCGGAGGCCATCTAGCCCCAGCTGCAGCTGCGGCGGCGGCACTCCCCCCCCCCGACCCTGTGCCCTCTCTCGAGCTCTCTCCCACACCTCCACTCACTGCCAGCTTCCCCTCGCCTCCCCCTGGGGATGGAGAGGTGGAGGAGTGCAAAGCAGCAGTGACTCCTTTCTCCAGCCGCCGCAGCCTCCACTTGCCGCCGGCCTCCCCTCGTCTCCACCCTGGGATGGCAGGGGGGAGGGTGCGGTGGCAAGGCAAAGGGGCAGAGGCAGGCAGCGGCAGCAGACTGAATGCTGCAGCAGCTGCCGCCACTGCGGGCTGCTCCCTCTTCCAGCCCTTCTGGAGTGGCAAGGCCAAGGGGCCAAGGGAGGCGGTGGCAGCGGGCCCCTCCCATGCATACACTTTTTTGGTTTCGCTTTTGAAAAGTGTGTGACATGAGAGGGACAAACCAACAACTCTCAAGCCATGTGTTAACGGCCTAAGGCATCTTTCGAAATCAGAAGCTAAGACTGGACTTACCACAGGATATAAGGTGGCAGAAGAACCTATAAAATAAATAAATAAATTCAGGGGGAATGGTAAGAAAAATATCCTTATCCTGAGAAAACAACCCGAAAGACAGTATCATCTCTAAACTTAAGAGAAGCCATTATTTTCTTTCCTGGCTCAGGACGGGTGCTAGAAAATAGGTGGCCCTGACTGGGACTTTTGATATGACTGTGAACTCTACAGTAGGAAATGTTGAGGTTCAGAGTTTTTAAGGATATGCAAAGGACAGCTCTTAGACTGGAGGTCATATGCTTTGTTCTCTTTCACATTGTTTGGTCTCTTTGTCGTGATATGAAATTCCCCATATTGAGGACTTCTAACTCTACTATTTTCCAAAGTCTCTGACGGGTAGCCTATTCGATGCAACCTAGGGAACAGGCCATTCCGATCCCCTGCTATTCCTTAGAAATAGAGTCAGGCCCAATTATATGTTGGTTTGTTTGCTGCCACAGTTATTATTAAACAGCAGCCCGCGGCATGCTTTCAATTGATCCACAAGGCCACAATGGAAGCAGATGTTATCAAGATCCTTCTGAGCAAAAAGAATGATGATCACTTATCTAAAAAATCTCCCTCTGAACACTGCTGTGGTGAGGGAAGGGAAATGGGAAGCCTTGACAGGTGCCAGATAGTTAGATTGCTAAACCAGGCTTGTGTCTGCTATATATCCGGCATACGGTCAAGATGCTACAGTTTAACACAAATTGTTCAGACTGACAAACATTTAGGGATGATTTGTCACCCCTGCTGTTTCAATCCACAAAGCCTTGTTTTGATTTTTCTTCCCACTCGTGTGGCTCAAATCTGTGTCTCTCTCTTTTTGCACCCTTTTCTGTTCCTCTCACTGAAATTGTCCTTTTAAACGCATTCCTTTTTTCAACAATGTTTTGTGTGTCAATACATCACACAATTGCAGAGGCAGGCAATGGAAAACCATCTCTGATCGTCTCTTGCCTTGAAAATCCATGGGATTGCCATAAGTCAGATGCCGACTTGGTGGCACTTTCCACCATCGCTAAGCCACATAAGCACACATTATGTAGATATTAGATGTACAAATGGTGTGCAATCGTATGTTTAGAAACCCTCACAAAGAGCAAATGGAAACTGTTCTAAATTTATACACAATACCACAGAATCCACAACAGCAACTATGACAAAAAATATAAAGGAATATAAAAAGAAACAACATTGACTTGTCCACAGTCCATGCGCATCAAGTATGCGCAAACCCATTCATGTCTACTTGCTTCCCTATCCTCTTGGCCCTATGGAAATTACCGTACTTCATATGCATAGTTCAGCTCCATTGGAGCGCAAAAAGTATGGAATCTTAATTGGGAATACTTTCAGTTGGCTTCTCTTATGTGACAGTTACTTGGGAAAGGAAAGGCCTCTCTGCACATAGGACAAGCAAAACCAGAAAAGGTTCTGCAATACAGCAAACTTTTAAATAAAAGTGTTGTACTGTATCAAGTGAAGGTTAGGGGAAGCATTTGTTAAAAGTGCCATTCTCTGGAACACTTCTCTCCAGAGAAAATATTACATTTTCAGCAAGTAATGGATTAGGATGTTGAAGTCTGACCTTTGGAAGTGTACATCCAAACTTTAAATCAATAATTAATATCTTGAGGTTTTTACTGCAGGCTCAAGGGAGAATTAATTGTGCTTCTCAATGAAGTAAGGCACAGCCTTTAAATGCATGTGCAGTTTCTCAGGTGATTTGACTGACAAACTCACATTTACTTAACTGTAAAAATGGGCATTTCATCATTTTTGATGGTTTAAATGAGACACCTTTCAACAATAAATTGTCACTTGCCACTTGACATTCATCAGTTTTAAAAGCACAATTGGCAAAATGGTCCTAATTCAGTGATTCACACTCCAACCTGTGCTGGCAGTTTGATTTTCCCTCCTCACTCATGAAGTTCTGTGTGTGGAGTGCTTAGACGTTTTTACCCACAACCCTTCAGTCTTGCTGCAGCAGGGCATAAGAGGGGCCTATCGACAGTGTCAGCAATGGTTTTCCAGAGTTACTCTATCTGCACTGGAGAGAAATGACATAAACATATATGGCATATAGGATTGGAACTCAAGACCACACTTTTATAAGTGCACTTACATAGAATCATAGAGTTGGAAGGGACCACCAGGGTCATCTAGTCCAACCCCCTGCACAATGCAGGAAATTAACAACTACCTCTCCCCACATCCCCAGTGACCCCAACCTTCCTTCCGCCATGCAGGATCCCACAATCAAAGCACTCCCAACAGATGGCCATCTAGACTCTGCTTAAAGACCTCCAAAGACGGGGACTCCACCACCTTCCGAGGCAGCACTTCCACCATCAAACAGCCCTCACTGTCAGAAAGTTCTTCCTTATGTTTACGTGGAATCGCTTTTCTATTAGTTTAAATCCATTACTCCGTGTCCTAGTCTCTGGAGCAACAGAGAACAAGCTAGTTCCCTCATCAACATGACATCCCTTCAGAATATTTAAACATGGCTATCATGTCTCCCCTCAACCTTCTCTTCTCCAAACTAAACAAACCCAACTCCCTAAGTCTCTCCTCATAGGGCATGGATTCCAAACCTTTGACCATTCTGGTCACCCTCCTCTGGACATACTCCAACTTGTCAACATCCTTCTTAAATTGTGGAGCCCAAAACTGGACACAGTATTCCAAGTGAGGTCTGACCAATGCAGAATACAGTGGTAGTATTACTTCCCTTGATCTAGACACAATATATTTGCTAAGAGATATTGATCTTGTTATTTAATTAACATGGCAGCTCTTGACTCATGAGTCCCCTTTCATATACTCAGCCTAGGGTTGCCAGCCTCCAGGTGATGGCTGGAGGTCTCTCACTATTACAATGACAGAGATCGGATCCCCTGGAGAAAATGGCCGCTTTGGAAGGTGGACTTTATGGCATTATACCCTGCTTAAGTCCCTCTCCTCCCCAAGCCTTCACTCTCCTCAGGCTCAAAATCTCCAGGCATTTCCCAACCTGGAGCTGGCAACCCTAGCTCAGCCTGAGCATCTGCATCAAATCAGGGTAGACTATTCAGTGTAATGATGCCTTATGGTGAGGTAAGTAGGGAAGAGGAAGGGAGAATGACTCAGAGCTGCCATTTTCTGCTATTAGGTAGTTTTTTACCCACAGAGAAACTAAACACATCAGAAGAACAGAGAGCTGTTCTATCATGCTTTACCACACCCTCACTATCCAGGACCCATTCCACTACTGGGCCAATGCAATTAACCTCTTGGGTTACCATTAATGGGCACCAAATATATCAGTTCTTTAGCATATATTCTGCCTTTATTTGGTCCTGACCTGGGTAGCCCAGGCTAGTCCGACCTTGTCAGATTTCAAAAGCTAAGCAGGGCCAGCCCTGGTTAGTACTTGGATGGGAGACCACCAAGGAATGCCAGGGTTGCTATGCTGAGGAAGGCAATGGCAAGGAAGAAGAATTGGCTTTTATATGCCGACTTTCTCTACCAGCTTACAATCACCCTCCCTTCCCCTCCCCACAACAGACACCCTGTGAGGTAGGTGAGGCTGAGAGAGAGTGACTAGCCCAAGGTCAACCAGCTGGCTTCATGTGTAGGAGTGGGGAAACAAATCCAGTTCACCAGATTAGCCTCCGCCGCTCATGTGTAGGAGTGGGGAATCAAACCCGGTTTTCCAGATCAGAGTCCACCACTCCAAACCACCACTTTTAACCACTACACCACGCTGGTTCTCAACCACTTCTGTTAGTCTCTTTCCTTGAGAACTCCATAAGGGGTTGCCGTAGGTCAACTGTGACTTGATGGCACTTTACACACACACCATTATCTGGGGATTTCACTAGGATTTTCTGTCTTGGACAACAAAGGTGATTTGGATTGTCTCTAAAACCATCCTGTCTATTGTTAAAACAGCTTCCAGAATAGCTAATTAATAATAGGTATGTGTTAATCTAGTACTTCCCCCCACCCTGGATTGGCCCAGTTACCACCTCCATCAATTGCTCTCCCTTTTCGCTTCCTCTGTGAATGCTGCTAGAGAGCGTTTCTTGCAGTACAGATGGCATTAGCCCTTGCTAAATTTGTAAGTGTATTGTATTAGTTAATTTTAAGTAATATGTTCTTGGGTTTTGGGGTGTTTCCCCCCAGTATATAATTATTTCTGGCATATATGGTTTTTAGGTGCTCCTGTCTGTTATCAAAACTTCATAAGCAGTTAGACTGGTGGAGCTCCTTTCTTATGTCTCAGGGTACTCCTTCAGGTGGAGCTTTTTGTATGTTTTAGTTTTGGGGAGATAAGCATTAGCTATTTTGTTCCATTTCACTGTGTCATGAAATTGGTTGTAATGTATTACAGTATATCAAGAATTAAGCTTCAGCTGATGAAGATTTTCAAAATGGAATTACATCTGAATTCCTGTACCTACTACTGTAAACATTGTTATTAACATTTTGGCTATTTACTATTTGACCACATTCTGTAATTCTTGTAGACGTGTGTTAGTTACTTATTCAATCTTCGGCACAGTAAATGATTGTTAATGTGGTTTTTTATCATGGAGTATTGTGTTTTTGGTTTGTATTCCACACTGTGATCCCTTCTTATTTTCTACAGTCACTGGCAACGCGGCAACATCACTTCCGGCATGCACTGGAAGTGACATCAGGACATCACGGGCAATGCAGCAATGCTCTGGTATTTGGGCAAAAGCTTTATGGATGAAGGAGTTTTTACCATAGAGTTTTTGCCAAAATTTCAGGGTGTCAAAAGTTGCTGGCAACATGACAATGTCACTTCTCGTCTGCACTGGGAAATATGTCACAGCATCACCGACAAATGTCGCAGAGATGCAGGGCTAGGCCTCCTCCACTGCCAAAAAGACCCCACCAGCCAGCAGATTGGTGGTCGTTGGGTAATGTCGTGGACCAAGATTCTGGCTCGTCTGAGGAAGAACCGGAACGAGTAGCAGCCCCTCCAGAGACTGCAGTGGCAGAACCTCTTGAAACATCAGATGATGGGAGAGTGCCGATGGAAACAACAAAGCAGACAGAAGGGCTGCAAGGCCCCTCAGGCGGCCAGCAAACATAGGAATGCTCTCCGGGAGAACAAAGACGAAGAAAGATGAGGCAGCTAATGAGTGAAAGGCGTAAATCAGCGTGTCTTCAAGCGAGGCGCTATTTAACAGCTGCTGACGAGGAGGAGAGTGATTAATTGCCAGGCCCGCCTCGTTCTGAGAACCAGCCTGATTTAAGGAGCAGACGGGGATAACGCTGTTGTGGAAGCAACTTACTAGCTTCCGGTATCAGACGCTCCACTCTCGGATTGCCTTGCCTGCTTGTGACTTCGGCCTGGATTTGGAACTACGGACTGCGTTGCCAGTGACCTTGACCATGGACTGCCACTCAACGACGCTATTGCCTAACTCCTAACAAATACTTCCCCGGCTTGACTTCTGGACTGGACTTGACCTGTGCTTTCCCTGCTCTCTCTCTCACCCAGTGCAGCCAGCCGGCTGCAGAAGCGGCAGCAGCTTCAGTCTCTCCCCCTCAGCATCCTGTCACACCCTTCCTCAGCTCTCTCTGCACCGTGCTGCAGTCCCGCCTGCCTGCCCGGCTAGTACAGGTTGCCAGGTCCCTCTTTGCTATCGGCGGGAGGTTTTTGGGGCGGGGCCTGAGGAGGGCGTGGTTTGGGGAAGGGAGGGACTTCAATGCCATAGAGTCCAATTGCCAAAGCGGCCATTTTCTCCAGGTGAACTGACCTCTATCAGCTGGAGATCAGTTGTAATAGCAGGAGATCTCCAGCTAATACCTGGAGGTTGGCAACCCTATTGGTGGGGATTGAGTCCCAGGGGCAGGGAATCCCCCACCCTGGCAGGTGCCTGGCCACCCGATTTTGTACACATGCCTTTTCATATGTATCTGATTCATATGCATCTGATTTAGTTTGCAGTTTGCAATGTGCTTTTGTAGCGTATTATGTAACAGTGCCTTCCAATAAACTGTTTAATTTATATCAGTAACACTTCGGAGTCTGTGTCTTCCTGCTGACAGTCACATACCTATCGAGATTATAAAAACCTGTAGGAATAGAGACCTTCTGCTTAAGGGGCCAAATTAACAGCAGGGGGGCATTGTTTGATTGTTTTTTTATTTTATGTCACAATCTTTTATTTCATGTTTCACAATGTGACCTAGTCTTATCTCAGTAACCCAAGACAATAGATAAAATCTGTGAGTTGTATGATCCTTTTAAATTGTTAAAAGTTACTTCCTCTTCATAAGAAGCATGAGAGAAGCCTCCTGCGGCAGTCTCTTGAGAATAAAAAAATGGTAGAGTCTTATTTAGTCAAGCCTTCAATATTAATATAATTACTTCTATTATTAAGAGACCGGTGGTGAATGCTTGGCAGATTATTCCCATGCCATCAGTTAAAAAAAAAAAAAAAAAGGAAATGTGATTGCTCAGCTGGGGAACATACAAAAGAGATTAGATCAAAACATGATAAATGGTAGAGAAAATGAAAAGAACAGTTTTTAAAAAACTACAGGAAATAGGATAAAAGATATTTATAAAATATGAAAGGAAGGTGTGAAGATTTATGTGGGCCTCTGAGGGTAAGTGAAAGGACTTGAGTAGAAAATTCAACCACATCAACTGCCTGTTAGCTTTTCCCTCACAAATTAGGACTAAAACAAAACTTGGTGAACAAACGTTGTTACTTTTTTCTCAAAATATGTTGAAATTGGAGAGAAAGAGAAGGTGATTATGTTGTCATTTCTTCTTCCTTTGATGTTGTTGTTATTGTTCAGACACGTGAGTGTTTAAAACAGCAGGTTTCTTTTTGTCAAAGGCTTTATGGCTTCTATATTTATTTATTTATTTAGTTGTTGTTGTTTTTACTCCTCTCCTCCAAGGATTTCAGGGTGGTGAACATGGCTTTATTACCTGTTTCATTTTATCCTCCCAACTACCACTCCATGATGTAGGTTGGGCTGAGAGAGAGTTAACTAGGCCAAGGTCACCCAATGATGTTCATTGTAAGTGGGATTTTGAACCTGGGATTCTCAAATCCTCAGACTAACACTCTAACCACTACACCACACTTGATAGGCTGGCGACTACATTCCCTAGATTGAATGTGTCCCCTTAGCCCCCCTCCATCTCAGCAGCCCTGGGTCCATCTTAGGGTTGCCAGCCTCCAGGTAGCGGCAGAAGATCTGCTATTACAACTGATCTCCAGCCGACAGAGAGCAGTTCACCTGGAGAAAATGGCCGCTTTGGCAATTGGACTCTATGGCATTGAAGTCCCTCCCCTCCTCAAACCCTGCCTTTCTCAGGCTCCACCCCAAAAACCTCCCGCCGGTGGTGAAGAGGGATCTGGCAACCCTAGTCCATCTGCTGTGGCTGGCAGCTACTCTCCATAACCTCAGGCAGAGAAAATCTTTCCCAACAACACTGCTACAAATCCTTTAATGAGAAATGCCAGCCATCTTTTGCATGCACAGAACGTGCTCTTCTGTTGTGGAAGATTATTTTGCCATGTGTAAATAATAATAATAATAATAATAATAATAATAATAATAATAATAATAATAATGTGTGATTAGGGTTGCCAACCCCCAGGTACTAGCTGGAGATCTCCTGCTATTACAACTGATCTCCAGCTGATAGAGATCAGTTCCCCTGGAGAAAATGGCTGCTTTGGCTATTGGACTCTATGGCATTGAAGTCCCTCTTCAAACCCTGCTCTCTTCAGTCTCCGCCCCAAAAACCTCCCATCGGTGGCAAAGAGGGACCTAGCAACCTTATCCCTGGCCCTCTAGAAGGGGGAGGGATGCACTTTACTTTTCTCCCTTTTGTAGCTAATGACAGCTGGTGTGGTGGAGGGGAGTGGTTCATTTTTGGGAAAAGACGTGGCTACTAGTTCTTTTGCATGCCATTACAGATATTGGATCTTCAGTCCTGCTTCTACTTAGAGAGATCTGATCCTTCCTCATCACTGGTCTGTCACATCTTCTTCGGTTTGCTGTGCATGTTCAAATATGGGGCTGCGTGGGGGTCTTTACCTCTGTTTTGCCCAAATCTGTCAGCAGGACAAGAGGGGGGCTATTGCTGTGTGGAGCAAAGCCAGGGTTACTGTCTGCACCCCCTCCCCACATCTCTGCAGCCTTACCCGCCTGCCAGCCAGGGGCGGATCTACTGTGAAACTAATGAAGCTTAAGCTTTAGGGGCCCCAATCCTGGAGGGGCCCCCAAAGCAACTTTTTTTTAATGAGTGAATTTCTCTACAAAATCGAAGGAGTTTTTTAGTGATAGAATCATAAGCCAATGGGTTGAAGTACTTAATATTGATGTTAGAACATGCTCACATGGCCTCAAAATGTCCCTGTAATTGGTCAAATTTCAAAATTTTCTCGGGGGCTTGCAGTGCTCGAACCCCCAGCTGTAAGGGCTCACTGAGCTCACCAGAATCTATTTATAGCCTACATTTTGGCAGCTGGATCCTCAAATCCTTCGTTGGTGCACGGCTTAATAATTATATAGCTCAGCCCTTAGGCTAGAGCCAATCAGAACCATAAAAAGACATCTGAATTCTCCATTCAGGCTGCATTCGTCTCGCTTGTGCATTTTAACACCAAAAGACCAGATTTTCATCTCTTTATCCCTCTGATGACCCCCTCCCTATTATTATCATTTATTAGTTAAATTTGTAGCCCACCCTCATTCCCGGTCAAAGCCAGGCTCAGGGTGGGTGTCATGATCCTAGGCCTCAAGTGCGGCCTACAGGCCCTAGAGAGGCCTATATTAAAGTAGTTACCAGGCCTACATCTCCCAGGTACCCTCTGGGCCTTGTGATTGGTGGAAGAGGATTTGGAGGGAAGGCTAGAACCAATCAGGGGTAAGGGAGTGGTGCCTGGGGAGAAGGAATAAAAGGCCTTGCCTGAAAAGGGAGGGGGTTCACTACTAGGGAGCAGGGCTGGGGAGGGGCTGCTGCAGATGGAGGGATCCCTCCTCCAGGAAGGGGTGAGTTAGCCTGAGGCCCAGTGCCAGGAGAGGGCTAGGGACAGTAAAGATAGATGTGTTAGGGTTTTTATTTGTTTGATTGCCTACCTTTACTGGTTTTGTCGTCCTATTGTGGCTTGAGTTATCATTATTATTAGACCTTTTTAATAAACTGTTACTCTGCCCTGGGTCCTCATGCCTCATTTGGTCACCTAGAAAGTATACCCTGTTGAGAAAAGCAGAAGCCAGGGGCAGGGAGGGTGCTCTGGGCCTTCTTGAGTTAGGCTCACACCAGAGTGGTGGCAGCTACTGAAGATCCCCATTCCTCTCTCTTACCTGACAGCAGGTAACAACAATCATGATAAAATTATATATATCTAAAATTCATAAGTAATCAATAAAATTCATAGAACCATTCAATACAGTTAACAAGATGGTACTCATATAATTACAGGGCTATTGGAGACCCGGTCAAGCAGCCAAATCCTCATATCAGAAGCCCCGAGGGAGAGGAGAGGGAGGCCAGTAATGATGACAACCTGTGGTTGCCCTCAATTGTAGGCCTGGTGGAATAGCTCTGTTTTACAGGCCCTGCAGAACTTCTGAAGGTCCCATAGGGATAGGGTTGCCAGGTCCCTCTTTGCTATTGGCGGGAGGTTTTTGGGGTGGAGCCTGAGGAGGGCGGGGTTCGGGAAGGGAATGGACTTCTGTGCCATAGAGTCCTATTGCCAAAGCGGCCATTTTCTCCAGGTGAACTGATCTCTATCGGCTGGAGATCAAATGTAATAGCAGGAGATCTTCTGCTATTACCTGGAGGTTGGCATCCCTACATAGGGTCCTGATGTTACTTGGAAGAACATTCCATCAGGCTGGGGCCAGGGTCTTGTTGGATGTTACCCTATTGTTGCTGGTTGCAAAAGGCCCCCCATAACAGTTCAAGCTTCAGGGCCCCAAAAATGTAGATCCGCCACTGCTGCCAGCTAGTACAAGCCAAATGTTTCCCTCTGTCCACTGCAGGGCATACAGGTTCAGTACCTTTATCAAGGAGGGGAATGCAAGCCAGTGCCTCTGCATCTCTATCTCCCACCCATCTGTCTGCCAGTGAACCAAAGCAAAGTCTCTGCCTGTGTCTGCTGCAGACAAGGTTGGGTGTCTGGTGCTGCTTATCTATTGAGGAGAATAAAGGGGGTGATCTAGAGCATAAACCTCTATCCACACAGTCTGCAAAGGGGACCCCTTGCCTTGTTCTTTATCTGAGAGGGGAAGCTTTCCAACCAGCCCTGCTGTGTTTCCTGTAGGTAAAAGCAGTGACACTCCCCTGGCTGCCTAGCATGTGAAGAACCCCAGCTATTGAAACAGCTGAGACAATCAGAAACTCCCCACATTTAAGAAACCTTCTAAAAGCCACTGGAGGGAGGGAAGGCAGCATGGTATAGCCCGATCTCAACTTGGAGGCTAAGCAGAGTCAGCCTTGGTTAATATTTAGATGGGAGACCACCAAGGAATACCAGAGTTGTTATGCAGAGGAAGGCACTGGCAAACCACCTCTGTTAGTCTCTTGTTTTGAAAACCTAAGAGGTAGTATTAAGTCAACAGGACTTCACACACACACACAAAAGGCACTGACATGGTACAGCAATTGATAGAAATGGAACTGGAAACAATGAGCACCAAAATGACGGTTGGGACAGTCCTGGCCCTGTCATCCCTGACATGTGCATATCCTGCCCCTCCTTCCTCCCACTGCCTGGAAAAATTGAATCCAGACAGTGAAGTGGCAGAGAGCACAGGTTTCTAATCACTGTTCATTGGAAATAATTGTATGTGGATTCAGAGTGTTTCCAATATCTGTGAATGGGCTTTGTTCCAGCTGTACCTTGATAGGTAATTTCCTCCTGCATATCTCCAATGGCCCTGTGTCACAGCCTATATGAGGTAAGTCAACGGGCATGTTCAGACAGGAATCTGGAAAAATGCCACATATTGCATATTAAGGGTTTCTTTAAGAACAATAAAAGATGAATCCGCTGTAGATAAAACAGCAGAATGTCTGTTCACCACAGAAAGATAACCTAGGTTGTTTATGCATGGGTACTTTCACTCACATTCACCCCCGGTCTGTCTCGGTTGTTCCTTGGAGGTTTGCACGAGTTTCCCGTCCATTAGAGATGACCTTGCTTACAGCAATAATAGCACCTTTAAAAACCTCTCAACCTGGAACCCAGAGACCCAGCCCTATGAGGAAAGGCTGAGGCACTTGGGAATGTTCAGTCTGGAGAAGAGGCGGTTGAGGGGGGACATGATTGCTCTCTGTAGGTATTTGAAGGGCTGTCACTAAGAGGAGGGCAGGGAGCTGTTCCTGTTGGCAGCAGAGGAGAGGACTCGCAATAATGGGTTTAAATTGCAGGCGAAGAGGTACCAGCTGGATATTAGGAAACAATTTTTACAGTAAGTTCAGTAGTGGAACTGGCTGCCTAGGGAGGTGGTGAGCTCCCCCTCAGTGGCAGTCTTTAAGCAGTGGATGGATGACCACTTGTCAGGGATGTTCTGATCCTGCATTAAACAGGGGGTTGGACTAGATGGCCTGTATGGCCCCTTCCAACTCTGATTCTATGATTTGGCAGAGCTGGTCTCTTTAAAAAAACACAAGTCAGATCTCTTGGTCTCCACCCATCTTGCTTAACAAGTAGCTGGAACGCCCAGAGGCAATGAGCATTCAACAAATATAAAACGATGTACTATATAATGAAACAAATTAGTTCAGCAGCACATAGACCCGAGAAGCTTGTTCATATACACACATTTGTGTTGCTGCAAAATTGTACTCTTTTTTAAAAAAACTGCTCTGGATATATTTCATTGCTGTTGGGAGAGGAAGAGAGATGGATTTCCGGACAGTTTGCCACACAACAAGTAAGTCTACAGATCTCACGAGTCAATGGCTCTACCAAGCTCTACAGGGCTTTTTAAAACAGCTGTCAGAGCATGGGTGGTTTGCTAGCTAACAGGAAAGTGAGCTGATCGGGCACACAGGTGCCCCCAACCCATACGGATTTTGTAACAGTACTCCTCCGGAGGCAAAAGACACTTACTTCAAATGACCGTCAGGAAGTATCAAGTCTGAATCCTTCATTCTCTCTCTGTTTAAAGAAAGACAGCTGAAAGGAAGTTTGTAAGAGGAAGCACAGTTGGGTTTCTTGCTTACTGATAAGATCTATTTCTGCCTGATGCTTTTAAAAGAACCCACCGGCTGTTCAGTATGAATAATCTGGGTTGTTTTTTGTAAGTAGCAAGAAGTGAGGTCTCAGAACTCTCTTCCTTCCCTGACAGTTCAGAAAAAAAGAGTGGAAGAAAATATTATAAAAACAGATTCTGAAATTACAGTACTTTTAGTAACTTTTTCATAAACTAAATTTCCCTGTATCAAATATGTTCCACTAGTGCTTTTTTCTTTCAGGAAATTCGACTCTACCCCCTCAAAAAAAAAAAAACTAATCAAAGCATATACATTTATGGAATCATAGAATTGGAAGGGACCACCAGGGTCATCTAGTCCAACCCCCTGCACAATGCAGGAAATTCACCTCCCTGCCCCCCACACCCCCAGTAACCAGAAGATGGCCAAGATGCCTTCCCTCTCATCATCTGCCTAAGGTCACAGAATCAGCATTGCTGACAGATGGCCATCTAACCTTCTCTTAAAAACCTCCAGGGAAGGAGAGCTCACCACCTCCTGAGGAAGCCTGTTCCACTGAGGAACTGCTCTAATGGTTAGAAAATTATTCCTAGACGGAAACTCTTGATTTAATTTCAACCCGCTGGTTCTGGTCCGACCCTCTGGGGCAACAGAAAACAACTCGGCACCATCCTCTGTATGACAGCCCTTCAAGTACTTCAAGATGGAAGTTATGATCCCCCCCCCCCGAATATACTTTTATGGTTCAGATCACAGAGCCATGAGTATAGTGAAATATGCATTGAGAAGCTATATTCCAGGAAATAATGCTGGTAAGAAATCATAAATGGTAATCCATGTAAAGGGAGAGGAAACACATGCCCTTTGATATTCAAATGAATACATTTTTGAAGTGTGCTCAGATGAGGGAAGAAATCTAGAAAAGTAGCATGTATATCTTTGATGTGATTCTGAACGCAATGTAGGGTGGCATGAGCCTTTGGTGATACTCTTCTAACATTTGCCTAGGGTGGTTTGCTGGGGCACATGGAATAGATTAATTTTGGTATGGTATCCCATAGCTGTGGAAAATCCTAACTGTGTGAACTTGGGGTTGTCACTTCTCTCAGCTGAGGCTCATTCTAAACTTCAGCAAGACCTCTTCAAACAACCTTTTTGTAGTCAGGGATAAATGCCCAATCTATTGTGTTTCTGTACTTTGTACAGGAACCTCTTTTCATCAGTGTTGTGGTCCTTGCAAATAATTTACTTGAAAACTGGACTTTCCTTGTTCACAGTGCCTTTGCCTCATGTCAAGCATCCCACACTCTCAGACTGCTCATTTGTTTGCAGTTTAAAATGAGCGATATTTCAAGGGTATTTATTTGTGTTTGTTTGATTTTTCAAGTGTGATTTTTTTCAAGGATGTTATTTCCACTCACTACCACATCGCTGATGGGTAACGGTCTTTGGAACCTGGTGATAAGTTGCTTGATTGCTGCGGCTTGTGGAAATGGTAGTCTTCCAGTTCAGTATGGGAGCCAAAAAAAACTACAATTCCCATCAATCTTCTTTGCAGGAAGTCATGCTAGGGAAGACTGGGCAGTGTAAATGTACAGAGATAGGCCCCAGTTGGGGGCCTTTGATTTGTCACACACACACACACACACCCCCTTACCCTTTCAGAAAGGGATGGCATCTGTGTGTGTGCGATGCCATTTTCAAGGGGTTGACTGGGATACCTACAAAAATATGAGCAGCTTTTAGGATGGGAGTGTTCACCACCTCTGTTCCTTTACCTTTTTGTCACTAACTTTTAAATACAGAATATTTTAACATGGTTCTAAGACATGCTGTGTTTCTTCCTTGAAGATATAGGGCGAGAACTGAAATAAAGTATGCCCATTGGTGGCTTTTCCATAGACATCAAAGCAAGTGTAAATAATGATGGATGAATGTTTTTATTTATTTATTTAAAACATGTATTAGTGGCCTTTGTACCTTGTAGAGCTCATGGTGCCTTATAATGTAAATAAAAATAATTCTTATTTTAAAAAACACATAAAAGGCCACAGTTTGAAAACTCAATTTGGACTGATAAAAACTAAATTAGTCAAATGCAGTCCTAAATAAAACTGTCTTCAACTGCCTCCTGAAGATCAAAAGTGAAGGGGCCGGGTGTTCCGCCCTAAGGAGGTTGTTCCATAGGGTTGCCAACCTCCAGGTAGTAGCTGGAGATCTCCTGCTATTACAACTGATCTCCAGCTGATACAGATCTGTTCACTTGGAAAAAATCGCCGATTTGGCAATTGGACTCTATGGCGTCGAAGTCCCTCCCCTCCCCAAACCCTCCCTCCTCAGGCTCCACCCCAAAAACCTCCCGCCGGTGGCCAACAGAGACCTGGCAACCCTAATAATTATGGCCCTCTCTCGTGTACCCACCAGATGAGCGTCTTTGATTGATGGGATAGTCAGGAAGGCCTCTCTCTGTGATCTTAATTCTGGGACAGCGATGGATTGGAGAAGATGGTCCTTTTGATATCCCAGTCCCAAGCCGAAACTGGGCAAAAGCATTCCAAACCACCACGACACCTGATTGTCTGAGGTGACTGCTGTGTCATTCCAAAGCTGTGAACCTGGCTTTTCAACCCATCCAAGACAGGAGATATCTCAAGTCCCCAGTCTGTCTTTCTGCTAACCGAGAGAACCTGTGTCTTGTCAGGATTGTTCAACTCATGCAGCCCATTACTAACTCTGGGCACTGATTCAGAACATCAGTAGCATCCTCAGAATTTGTGAGCTGGGGACACTACAGCCCATGCTTCCTGATAACCTCTCCCAGTGATTTAATGTAGATATTAAATACTGTGGGGAATAAGATAGAACCCTGTGCTCTCAGGCCAACAGCAACGGGGCAGAGAAGGAAACCTCCATCACTACCTTCTGAGACCCTCAGATAGTCGAACCACTGTAACACAGTGCCCCTTAGACCCAGCACAGAGAGGCAGCTCAATAGGATACTATGGTCAATAGTATTGAAGGATGCTGAGGTCATCAGCCAAGGTGAACAAAGTAGTCTCTGTTCCAAATCCCAGCCTGAAGCCAGACTGAAATGGGCCCAGAAAATCAGTCTCTCCCAAGAACCCCTAGAGCTGAGAATCAACCACACCCTCAAGCACCTTGCCCAAGAATGAAAGGTTGGAGACTGGTTGGAGGTTCTCCAACATAGTAGGGTCAAGGAGGTTTTTTTCTTCTTCCGAACAGGTCTAATCACTGCCTCCTTGAGCACAGGTGGTGTAATTCCCACTCTCAAGGAAGCATTCCCCTTACCCACTTGGCCAGTCCCCCTCTGGCAGCTTTTCTCAGCCAGGACGGGCAAGGGTTAAGAACACAGGTGGTAGGTCTCACCTGCCCAAGGATCTTGTCCACATCTTTGGGCTTCACAAGCCAAAAGTTATCCATATAAATCAGACAACCAGATGCCAAAGATGCATTGTCTGAACATGCATCCACACCGGCATCTGACCCAGAGCAGATCTGAGTGATTTTGTCTGCCAAGTAAGTAGTAAATCAATCTCAGTGAGCCATCATGTGGTCATAATCCAGTTCCCTGGAGCTATGACGTCAAAGCCCCAAAACCGCACGAAACAGCTTAGCTGGATGATTATGTGCTGATGCAATCAATGGTGGTGAAGAAATATTGCCTTTTCACTGCCATCATCTCCACAGGAGACGCTCTATATGGGATCTGTGCTGTGTTCGATGAGTCCCGCTCTTTCTGCCAGCAGTTCTCCAGCTGTCATTCCTCCCATTTCTTTACCATCAGTTCCCCCGGGAACCAAGGAGACTGCTTGGCTCAGCCCAGCTGGGTGAGGCATTTCAGTGTGTAATTGTGAATGGTTTTGGCTCACCTATATCTGTTGCTGACTGATTATTCATTTGTTTTCTTTTACACTTTTTAATGCAACCAATACAGTATGCATATGAACTATGTCACTTATATGCATAATGCTGATTTAATGATAGAGAAATGATATTGGTCCGTTGGTCAGACCAGAATCAACAGGTTGAAATTAAATCAAAAGAGTTTCCGGCTAAACATTAGACAGAACGTTCTGACAGTTAGAGCGGTTCCTCAGTGGAACAGGCTTCCTCGGGAGGTGGTAGGCTCTCCTTCCTTGGAGGTTTTTAAGCAGAGGCTAGATGGCCATCTGTCAGCAAGGCTGATTCTGTGAACTTAGGCAGATCATGAGAGGGAGGGCAGGAAGGTTTGCATCAGTGTTTGGCTCTCGTGGGGCACTCTTGCATGCCCAGGGTAGTGCCGATCACCACTTTGGGGTCAGGAAGCAATTTTACTCCAGGCCAGATTGGCCAGGGATCCTGGAGGGTTTCTCCCCCCCCCCCATCTACTGGCCATGGCAAAGGGGTCACTGGAGGTGTGAGAGGGAGGTAGCTGTGAATTTCCTGCAGGGGGTTGGACCAGATGACCCTTGAGGTCCCTTCCAACTCTATGATTCTAGGCATATACATTTTACAGGGAAAAACTGGCGTGAGAAACCTGAAAATAAAGACTTGTGGGTTTGATTCTGACAAGGAAGCAGCAAAACTGAAACTGGGATACTCTAGAATGAACTAGCAAGTTCTGAGACATTTGTGAGCATGTCTAGTGTAAAACATTGTTAGAACATATTATAATGGCATATTGTACCACTATAAACCATTAGGCTGGGCATAGGTGAATCACAAGTGGAAATGACAGAAGGGGCCTTTCTGAACTATCTGGGGGAAGTCATATGCTTCTCCAAACTACTGAAAAGACAAAATCCCAAAAAGCAAAATCAGTTGCCCTCCTCCCAACTCGTTGGGTTGTATCCCACCTAAACTTTTCACCTCCATGGGGTGTGTCTGATTATTGCCAATTGCCCTCCCAAGCTATTCCAAGGAGTCCCTGGGATTGCCAGGTCCCTCTTCGCCACCGGTGGGAGGTTTTGGGGGTGGAGCCTGAGGAAGGAGGGGTTTGGGAAGGGGAGGGACTTCAATGCCATAGAGTCCAATTGCCAAAGCGGCCATTTTCTCCAGGTGAACTGGTCTCTATCGGCTGGAGATCAGTTGTAATAGCAGGAGGTCTCCAGCTACTAAATGGAGGTTGGCAACCCTAGGAGTTCCCCATCACCCAAATCAGGATTTAAGCAGGCATTTTGGATTGCTGGGGGGGGGGGGAGTTGCGCTTCCGCTGATGGCAATCCTTCCACACCCAGACAATTTAGGCAGGATCTAAGCCAATGTGTTCTCTGGTGGTAGAGTTTCCCCTGCCTTATTTTCTCATTAGTGGGACCGCCTCTCCTGGTATGCCCGCAAGAGAGCTCCACGCTCTTAACTACGGCCCAAAGTGTCTGGATGTCCTCAACCACGGCCTGGCCTCTCTTTCTAGTGAGACCAGGGCCCTGCAGGATCTTGCTCAGTTCTTCAGGGCCTGTAAGACCAAGATGCTTATCCAGGGTTTATATCAATGCTGGTTTATTTCATTGCTGGCCTCCCTCCACCCCTTTCATCCCTGTTTTCGTCGTTGTTTTCATCTTATTGATTATGTTGGGGTTCCTGATTGCTTCTCCCCCACCCAAACTCGCTGTGGCTTAGTATCTTATATGGACCAATCATTACAATTAGGTTTTAATGGCTCATCGTTTATACCTATCTATAATTGTTTATAATTCAATTGAATTTCACTGATTTTAGTCTATATTTCTAATTGAATTTTATGTATTGAATTATTTTATTATTGTTAGCCTCTCTGAGCCCGGCCCAGGCCGGCAAATAGAGTGGGGTATATATTGAGTAAAATAAATAAAAAATAAAAATGTGTAGGGCCATATAACCCTGGTAAGAAGGAATCTGCCGCTTCTACTCCATGCTTTGTGCATTCTTTGCAGTAGTGAATCCAATCCCCCTCACTGCTGAGGAGGCATGGCCACCTTTCCCTAACATCCTCTGCCATCCACTCTCCAAAACATACCACTGCCCGAATCCACTAATCCCATGTGATGGTGGGGTCTCTCGTGCACAAACAGAGTGCTCCTCTGCCCACATAAAAACCCTGGGATTGTGGACTATGGGGAAAAAGTGCAGTTGCAGCTGACCTCCACATAATCAATGTTGCTTTCTAAATGGAGCCCACATCAATCAATCATTTATTAGTACGGCACATAGCCAGACATATACAACAACAACAACAAACAGTTGTCTAAAATCCCATCAGCATTAAAACCAGAAATTCCAAGTATAATATACTTGTCAGCTCTGGGTCACCAGCTAAATCCCACAAACGAACTCCTAGGCAGGTTTTCCATAGAAAGTTGTTTATTGAGGAATAGGCACAGTGATTTGCAGAAAGTGACTTGGAAATAAGCAACGATACTAATGGGGAAATGCTGAGGGTGCAGGAAATATAAAGAAGAGCAAACTTTCAGAATGACTCTTGGTTGCCACGGCAACCCCCTCCCTGTTCCCTGTTCTCAGGGCCTTGTTCCCAGGGTAGAGCCGGCGTAAGACAAAACATCAGTACAGAGAACAACATTGAGACCTTGAGGCTAACCACCTAAAGTTCGAGAGGCTCCCTTGGTGAAGAGCTAATGGGCACTTCCCCCGGCGCTACAGTCGGCGATGTTGGGGGAAGGGGGGTGAGCGTTTTCGGTGAGCTAGCGGGTGCTTCCGTGACTTCCCGGGAGCGTTGTGTTTGAGCATGGGTCTGCACGGCTAACGTGGGCAGTCCCCTCTGTGCGGGAGTGAACAGAGACTCCGTGGGGTGCTCTAGCTTATTGGGTTACTGGGAAAGTCGGGACAAAGCATCTGCCAGCTGGTTTTGCTTCCCCGGGACATGTTTTATTACAAACTGAAATTTGGAAAAGAAATCCGCCCACCTTGCTTGTTTGGCTGAGAGTTTGCGAGTTCCCGTCAGGGCTTCTAAATTTTTGTGATCAGTCCAGACCTGGAAGGGGGTGTCTGCCCCCTCTAGGAAATGTCTGCACACTTCCAAAGCGTGTTTCACCGCAGCCGCCTCCTTTTCCCAAACGGGCCAGTTCAGTTGGGATTGGGAAAATTTCTTAGAAAAGTAAGCACACGGGTGTAATTGCCCGTCGTCTCCCTCTTGCAACAAGGCTCCTCCCATGGCTATTTCTGAAGCGTCTACCTGAACAATGAAAGGCCATTGACAGTCTGGATTCTTCAGCACAGGCTCAGTGGTAAACAACTGTTTGAGAGTCTCAAAATCCCTTTGACATTCCGACGTCCACTCTACCCGAGTGGATGGCTGAGTTGCTGTGCTCCCTTTTCCCTTGGTTTTTAGGAGGTCGGTGATGCGCAACGCAACTTGGGCGAAGTTGGGGAGGAACCCTCTGTAAAAATTCATGAACCCGAGGAACTGTTGCACTTGCTTACGAGTTGTAGGTGGTTCCAAGTCCACTACCGCTTGTACCTTCTCAGGGTCCATAGTAAGTCCCTGGGGTGAAATTATGTATCCCAGGAAAGTCAATTGGTTGCAATGGAATTCGCACTTGGATACCTTAGCATAAAGCTGGTTCTCTCTAAGACGCTGCAGTACTTCTTTGACCATGGCAACATGCTTTTCATAAGTTTTGGATTAAATCAAGATGTCATCTAAATAACCACCACTCCTTTAAACAACAGGTTGTGCAGGACTTCGTTAATTAATTGCATGAAGACCCCCGGGGCGCCTTTCAACCCAAAAGGCATTACTAGGTACTCAAACATTCCACAACAGCTGGAAAAGGCAGTCAATGGTTCACCCCCCTCCCTAATTCTAACACGATAGTATGCCTCGACCAAGTCCACCTCTCTTAGTTCACTCAATAAATCAGGAATCGGGAATGGGGTAAGCGTTGGTTTGGGTGACTGCATTGAGTTTGTGAAAGTCAATGCATAAGCGCAGGTCTCTGTCTTTTTGCGCACGAAAAAGGCTGTGGTGCAATTCGGTGCTGTAGAGGGACGGATGAAACCTCGCTCTAAGTTCTTGTCCAGAAAGTCTCTGAGCACAGATTTCTCCTTGGGGCTCATGGGATAAATTTTACTCTTGGGTAAATTGCCTTTCCCACCACTTCAGTGGAGCAATCTGATTGTCGGTGGGGGGGTAACACATCACATTCTTTGATATCAAAAACATCAGCGAAGTCTACATACTCGGACAGCAAGTGAGAGGTGTTGAGAGGAACACTCGGCCCGGCCGTCAAGGCGGGTATTGGGACTGCTACCTCTCGTCGATGATGGTCGCATTGGGGCTGGGTAAATTCAATCATTTTGGCTGCCCAGTCTATGGTGGGGCTTTGTCCACACAGCCAATTTGCTCCCAAAACTACTGCATAACGAATGCCTGGTACTATAGTGAAATGTATTTGTTCCCAGTGGTGCCCTATCCCATGGCTACTCTGCCAGTGTGCCGGTCTACCCCCCCATATGTCACTGCCATCCATCTGTCACTCGCAAGTCCCTTTGCAGGGCGTAAGGATGCGATTGCGGGGCAGGCCTTACCGGTTGTGGTTGTGGATGACCCGGCAGCGCAGGTCTCCAGGTGGTCCAGGAGCCGGTGCACCAGGTAGTCCGTGAGCAGGTTGTCGTGGCGGGGTGGGTTGTCCCGGCAGTGGCACTCCTGGTTGACCTGGTTGTCCAGGCGGCAGCGGGGCCAGTACAAGAGATTGCGCCTGCTGCATCTTGCCAAATTCCCGCCACATAAAATCCATTTGATCTCACATCTGAGCTATTTGCTCCTCCAACGCCTGGTTTCGATCCCGCAGACATTGGATTTCGTCCGTGGCCAAGGCCCTGGGAAATTTGTAATCCAATCACCGAGGTCTTCCTTGGCCAGTCAATCCCCAAAGTCTTGTGGAAAATTGCTGGGGTGATCGGCTCTCACCAGCCGCAAAAGGTGAGGCGTTGCTCTGCTTGGGAGGTCATAAAATGAGGGCAAAGAGGGGAATGTCCAGTCCTCCTCATCCCTGTCTGGTGTTGCAGGACCCTTGGGCTGCGCTCCAGATGCCCATGTGGCCGCAAGCGCCTCCAGCTCTGCGGCCTGGGCATCGGCCGCCTCAGCAAACGATTGTTTCGTCTACTGGGGAAAACGGGGTTGAGTAGGACTTGCCATCTCCACTTGTTCCTCCATGAGTGAGAAGGGTACTGGATCAGGCTCCTCTGGGAAAGTCTCATGTCCTCTGGCTGCATTGTCACCCACGTGGCGGTACCAACCGAACAGTCTGTCCCTGCTGTCCCTCAACCTCTCTGTGCAGTGCTGCTGGCAGGTCTCCTTCCACTGTGGGGTCCGGGAACTCCTGTCAAGGCATTGGCACTGCCGTAGATCCGACTCCATGACTGCGGCCTCTCTCGAGTCCACAGCCGCTGCTCCTGCAAGGGTGGGTGGCCCACTGCAAGGACTCTCCCTCCAGGATAGGTCCCTGGAGGTCCCTTTGTTCGTAGCAAAGGCAAAAAGTTCTTGGTGGGATTAGTATCATAATGTCAGACAATACTCTGGAAATGACATAAAATTCTAAGAGGACACTTCTATGTACATAGGCAATAAGAGAGGACATCACAACAATTTGTCCCTGATTTTGGATGCAGCAACACAAAATTTAGCAGTATCAACAGAAAGCCTTGTATTTTCATCAGAGTGCATCTTCTTTGCCCTCTCTGACTCTGAGTTATCTGAGAGTTTGTTAGTCCAAGGCCGAATAAATTTGCCACGAATCTCTTCATGGTAAGGGCAGCGGATGAGAATATGTGCCATGGTTTCTACGTCCCCTATACCACACTGGCATAATCTCTCTGAGATGGGGGGATTTTTTAATATCTACCCTCTAGGAGTGCTGAGGGGAAGGCAGAGCATCTGGCTTGTGAGAAGGCCCTTCTATGACTATTAATTTCCAGAACGAAAAGATATGCATCAGGGGCAACAATGAATCGGGAGCCTGATCTCGTCAGATCTCAGTAGCTAAGCAGGGTCAGCCCTGATTAGTATTTGGATGGGAGACCACCAGGGAATACCAGGGTTGCTGTGCAGAGGAAGGCACTGTCAAACCACCTCTGTTAGTCTCTTGCCATGAAAACCCCAAAAGGGGTCACCATAAGTCAGCTGCGACTTGAGGGCACTTTACACACACAAGAAGGTGGGAGTTCTTGCTAGATCCATCTGCTGCTTGATGTCCCTCACTCTTTGTTCCACCATTTTCTTAGCCTGATCAGCCCCCAACTCCAATAGTGAATAGGGAAAAAAACCCAACTGTTCCAGCTTACCTCTAACTGCTTTTATGGAGCCCACATATATAGACTCTTGCCGCACAATTGCCAACCCTGCAAAAAATATAGAGGTCCTTCTGATTGCAGAGAGAGAGAGACCATCTGCCTTTCCTTCCATTATGAGGCTCAGGAATCTCCCTAATGTTTCAGGGTTGCTGACTCCAGCTTGGGAAATCCCTGCAGATTTGGGGGCATTGCCTGGGGAGAGCAGAGTTTGAGGAGGGGGGAGTTATTTATTTGTTTATCTTAATAATTTATACCCTGCCTTTCTCCCCAACGGAGGCCCCAAATGGCTCACATCATTCCTCCTCTCCTCCATTTTCTCCTCACAATAACTCTGCGAGGTAGGTTAGGCTGAGAGTGTGAGCCTGGCCCAAGGTCACCCAGTGGACTTCCATAGTACGAGTGGAGATTCAAACCCAGGTTTCCCAGATCCTAGTCCAGCAGTCTGAACCACTGCACCACACTGGATCTCAGTAGAGATGCGATGACTATAGCTGCCATTTCCTCCAGGGAACCTAGCCTCTGAAGTCTGGAGATCCATTGAAGTTCTGGGAGACCACCAGGCCCCACATGGAGGTTGGCTACCCTACAGTGAATAGAGCCAGAGCTGCTTACCTTCAGCAAGATTACTGCATTATGTGCTTTCAGACCATACCTCTGTGTAGGGTCACCAACCAGGTATTAGCTGGTTGCCAGCCGATAGAGATCAGTTCACCTGGAGAAAATGACCGCTTTAGCAATTGGACTCAATGGCATTTAAGTCCCTCCCCTCTCGAAAACCTGCCCTCCTCAGGCTCCATCTCTAAAACCTCCCATCGGTGGTGAAGAGGGACCAAGCAACCCTACCTCTGTGGGCCTTTGGGTGCTACCGGTTCTATCCACAAAGGACCACTGGCTGCATGGAGTTTGAGAGCATAGACAGCAAACCACAGCTTCCAGTTTTCTCTTCCATGTATTCAGTATCCTCAGACCTCATATTGCGGGAAGAGGGTTCTTTAAACAGGAAACATTTATTGAAATGCAGCAGCCATACAGTTCTGCTGTTTCATACCTTTCCTCATCAAAACTCTGTCGCATCCCAAACTCGGTAGCAGTGTGAAACAAGAACAAGCGCAGGTGCTGAAATGATGCAATTGGAGATAGTTAATCAGCTGCCTGGCAGATTGGGCACTTTTTGCTTCCATCCCAGTTAGCAAGTATTTGGCAAGTGTTTGAGAGGACATCGCTGGGAAACATGAGAACTTTGTAATTGCTCCATTTATATTTTGCAGACAGGGAACCAAGGCATTTTGCAACTCTTGTGCTTCCAGATGAGGTAAAAATGTGCAAATAGATTCTAGGCAAAATTACAATAGACTTGCTCCCCACCCCCATATAATATATTTTCATGACAAATCCAAATTGTAGTATATAGCATAAAATACAAACCTCACTTGGTGAAAATCTGGAGTTGACAATATAATTCAGGATTCAATTTGTAGCAGGTGCAAATCGTCACATTCAGATAATTGTATGGAAATTTCTTTCTAAGCACCTGCTTTTGCAGGCAATATCAAGTAATTAAATATGTAAATCTTATTTCTTCTCCCCGGAGAACATTTCAGCAAAAATCAAAACGTAGAATTATAAATATCAGATTTTTTCCCTCACCTCCATTATATGAATAATAGTTCCGGTTAGTTAATGATGAAGGTAATATAATGTAAATAGTGACAAATGTCTGATTGTGGAACAGAAAGAGAGCAAATGTAATTGCAAAATATTTTTTAGAGTGACAGCATAGTAATTACCTGAGGACTAGTCACATGCACACGCAAATTGGTCACCATGTACAAACTGCGTTGATAAGCAGCTTTATGAAAAGCTAGATATGTCCATTAAAAATAGAACTGCTGAGGTGTAAAAATGTTATTTTGGACATAAAGGACAGTGCTATATAAATATTGAATGCTTTCTACACAGTTCCTCTCCTGAGGAATTTCAGAATTTCAAAGCCTTCTTGCTGGTAAAAGACAAACCCTGTACTAATCGGAACAGGAATCTAATTATTCTCTTATGTTTTGTATACTTAAAGCACTGCTAACCCCCAGAAACCATTTCATAAGTGGCTACGCAGCACTCTCAAAGGGAGATTGTTGATGGAAGGGGGCACGGGAGAACTCACTGTGAGACACCCAAGTTATCATTGCAGCAGAAGCACTCCCTGAAAACTAACAGGAAAGCTCAAGACCACCTTTATTTAGTCAGGGTACATTGGTGGTGGAGGGAATGGGGAGAAGGACTAATTCTGTCACCTCCATTATAGAAAGAGTAAAGTATATTTCCATCACCCCTATCAACTACAGGACAGCTTAGGCTAGGGGTGTCAAATGTATGGCCCAGGGGCCAAATCTTGAGAGCTCTTATCCAGTCTGCGAACCAGCTGAGGCAGCCACCCCCCCACCCCACTCCCCAAGTGTCAATTATCAATGACTGTTAAATAAAAGAAAATACTGTAAGAGTGTTACTGTTTTAAGCATATTTGTGTTTTAAGTAAAAAATAAAGTAAAAAATAATATCACTGATGGGCTTTGCCACTGTCTTCTATGAAGTTTGTACCTCCGGTACCTGCCATTAAATTTTATGGTACACCATGGCCCCTGGCCCAATGAAGTGGCATTTATGTCATATTCGGCCCTCGTAACAAATGAGTTTGACACCCCCTGGCTGAAGTAATGGAGCTCTCTAATAAGCCTTTGAAACAAATGCTAGTTTTAAACAATTAATTGATTGATTGATTTACTTGCCTCGTTAATCCCTTGCCTTTCTCCCCAATGAGGACCTAACATAGCTTACATAGGGTTGCCTGACCCCGGCCAGATTTGGGGGTCTTATCCTTTGAGGACTCACCCCCAGCACCAATCAGCCAGCCAGTGGGGATACCTACCAGCAGCAAACTGAGGCCTAAGTCTCTGTCACTGGCAACTCATTTATGTCACTTCCAGTGGTCACCATAAGTGATGTCATCATGTCACTGGCAATGTGGGTATTTGGGCAACACTCTGGTATTTGGGTAAAAATGGCTTCTACCATAGAGCTTTGCCCAAATACCAGACTGAGCCCATGGCATCAGCAACATGTTATTGTCACTTCTGGTGTGCACCTCAGTTTGCTGCTGGTAAGTACCCTCCTCCTCACCCCATGCCCCACCACAACCCCACATAGGGTTGCCAACCTCCAGGTACTAGCTGGAGATCTCGTGCTATTAAAACCAATCTCCAGCTGATAGATGTCAGTTCACCTGGAGAAAATGGCCACTTTGGCAATTGGACTCTATGGCATTGAAGTCTCTCCCATCCCAACCCTACCCTCCTCAGGTTCCGCCACAAAAATCTCCCACCGGTGGTGAAGAGGGCCCTGGAAACCCTAACCCCAAAACTTAAGCCGAGAGTGTGCGAGTGACTGGCCCAAAGTTACCCAGGATTTGAATCCAGCACTCAGAATGCTAGAACAGAACCTTCTCCCTGATGTTCTATGTTTTGACATAGGGAAGCATTAAAAATGTGGCCTTCCCAGTGCCGTCTGAAATGGTACAGCTCATTGTATTACCTATTCAATAAATGTGCAGATGACACCAAATTGGTCTTTAGGCCCCTTCCAACTTTTTAATTCTAATTCTATACCTCAGGGCCAAACCAACCCCATTTTAGAGGAAAATGTAGCCATGTTAAAATTGCCAGAAGGGCCCATGGCCACAGTGTAGCTTGACCCTCAGATGTCTACCACACAGTGTTGCCAACCTCCAGGTGGTGGCTGGAGATCTCCCGCTATTACAACTGATCTCCAGATGACAGAGATCAGTTCCCCTGGAGAAAATGGCCACTTTGGCCATTGGACTCTATGGCACTGAAGTCCCTGCCCTCTCCAAAACCCGCCTTCCTCAGGCTCCACCGCCAAAATCTCCAGGTATTTCCCAACCTGGATCTGGCAATCCTATTATCACGTCATTCTGCTGCATGCGTACACAGATCCTAGTGTGGCAACCTAGAACACGCCTTACCTTTTCTAAGGCTGCAATCCAGAAGATGACTGGTGGTTGTAATGTCCTGACCTCAAATAAAGGCCTTGAAGATATTCACAAAAATAGTCAGGCATCCCATAAAGAAAAGAACTTACTTTATTGGCATCTCTGAAAGCCTCAACACAGAAGGCTACCAAACTGAATCAGCCAGCAAACGACAACAGCTGAGTACCGAGAAATCGTTAAGATAATAAATACTGTACAGGTGTGCTGAAAGACGGCCTCTACTTAAAGAGACATTACATCAAATCTCCCGCTTACAAAAATAAACAAATAAAAATAAAATACATAGAATAAATTAAAACATGATTTTAAAAAACATATGTTATACAAATAATATAATCATCACGGTGTGTATCTCTCTGGCGATCATAAAAGTATTTTTGCCTATTCTGAACTCTGAAGATCTTCTCGCATCCCACTAGGTATTCTAGGGCACAATAAACCAGTGGGTTACTGACAGTTTGGTTCTTAACATTCTGCCCATCAGCATCTGCACTGGTGAATACGATATTCCAGCAATGCCAGGTGTGGATCACTCTGCACATCTCCTGCCTACTTATGGAGCTGTTTTGTGGAACAAATTGCTCCTTCCATTTGATTGTGGGTACCCTGGGCTACTAAAACATTGTTCAAACCCCAAATCATGAGCAACCTGCCAAAACTCTTGATTGTTTCAGGAGTTTGATGGTATCACCATATCTCCATAAATGATTCCAAAAAGAATACAGTTCAAATATCACATTCTTCCGAGGAGTGCAGTATTTCTTGAACTGTTCAAGAACTTCTTCAATATCTTTTGGCTCTCCACCAGAGAAAACAAAAGTATTATACACCAGCAAGTCTTCCTCTCCCACACAGTTCAACAAAATAGCTACTTGCCGTTTATTAGATACCCCATCAGCTCCAGCTGCTGTAAGATATAATCAGAAAACTTGCTCCCAACGCTTCCACTTTTCAGCCAAATTGCCTTGCAATACAAGTGGAGGTCAAAAAAAAATCCATGTCCATAACTTCTGACACAATGTAATGTCCTGATCTCAAATAAAGGTCTCAAAGATATTCACAAAAATAGTCAAACGTCCCATAAAGAAAAGAACTTAATTTATTGGCATCTCTGAAAGCCTCAACACAGAAGGTTACCAAATGGAATCAGCCAGCAAACGACGACAACAGCTGAGTGCCGAGAAATCATTAAGATAATAAATACTGTACAGGTGTGTCGAGAGACTGCCTCTACTTAAAGACATTCATTCATTCATTCATTCATTCATTCAAACCTTTATTGGCATAAAACTTTTAAGTACATCAACACAGTCATTAAAATGCAGTATATAAATGATAAACTATCAATAAATAGTTAAAATCTGTAATTCTTAAAGCGCTGTGTGCTTTCAATAGTGCTTAGCTCTGTGGAGGAGCTTGGCTCAGCTCTCCTAGGGAGGTTTCCAGGAATCGTGCTACCATCAGTGTTATATGCTTATCCCTGTCCCTTAATAGTAGCACACTAAGCCCACATCTGTTTGTGCTACACTATCCTTGAGTAATGGTAGCAGAAATTTCTCTCGTAGGAGCACATGCAAGTCACAGTGTAATAGGACATGGGCTACCGATTCGGGTTCTCTTTGAACAAACACAGATTCTCTCTTCATAAGGAGTTTTAGTGTATCTGCCTCTCGTCATAGCTGTGGGGAGTAGGTTTAAGTGAGCCAGCTAGGGCTGCCAGGTCCCCTTTCTCCTCTGGTGGGAGCTTTTGGGGCAGGAGACCGGCGCACGCACGCAAGCGCGCCAATGCGCCCACGTGGCACTTCCGGTTTGCAGCCGGAAGTGCCGCCTCGCGAGGAGCCTTATGCCACTCAAACTCTTAGTTTGAGTGGTAAAGGGCCGCTTGTGATGCGGCACTTTCGGGTGTAAATGCATTGCAAGGGGCCTTTTACCACTCAAGTGGCAACCACCATTTGCCCACCGACCCTCAGGTGGTCGGCGGGCAGAGGGGCAAATTACCTGGGGTTTGCCCACCACCACCGGGCCCCTGGCAACCCTCGAGCCAGCATAAACTGGCGTCTTAGCATTGGAGAGGTCAAATTTGAGAAATAGTCTGGTAGCTTGTCTCAAACTGGGTAAATGCCAAAAGACAATGGTGAACATGTTCTTACAGCATTAGAATATACAGATTGACTTTCAATATCTAAAATCCTTTGTTTTAGCACATTAAAAGCTAAAGAGACATTACATCACAGTGGTGGTGGGTAACCCAACCCTTTTCACCATTCTTAATCTCATTAAGGGACCCCAGGTACACTTCCAAGGAAACCCAAGTGTTCTCCAGCTAGTAGGGTTGCCAGGTCCCTCTTTGCCACTGGCAGGAGGTTTTTGGGGCAGAGCCTGAGGAGGTGTCAGATAGGGCTTCTGACAGCTCCGTCCTCAAACAAGATGGTTTCCCCGCAAACAAAATGGAGTTCTCTGTGCACTCCTCTCCCCCCCCCCCATTTTGCCCATGAGCTCCGGCCAGAGATTTACAATTGTATTGGGACCCGCCTGTGTAAATCTTCGATCTGATATCGGGTCCCGCGCACAAAGCCGAGAGCTCGGCCATCTCCTCCACTGATTGTTCATAATTGTTTCTGTTTCAGTTTTACTTAAGTCGTTACCGGCAGTAAACGACTACATTGTCTCTTTGTTCCTGTAACCCTATTGTATCAGCCCTATAAATGTATCCACACTCCCCCTGTCGTGTATTCCAGCCTTGCGCGTCTCTTACTGAAATCACTGAGTTTCTGAAATAAATCTTTGAATCGCTTCTCTGCCTGGATTGAAGGTCTATTGCCTGAAACGCTGTAGTATTTGCTGAAGCCTGACAGGAGGGCAGGGTTATGGGAGGGGAGGGACTTCAATGCCATAGAGTCCAATTGCCAAAGCAGCCATTTTCTCTAGGTAAACTGTTCTCTATCAGCTGGAGATCAGTAGTAATAGCAGGAGATCTCCATCTAGTATGTGGAGGTTTGCAACCCTACAAGCTAGGGTTGCCAGGTACCCCCTTGGCAACTAGAGGGGAATGGAAGAACTCACCAACAGCAAAGTGAGACCTAGGCCTCTGTCACTAGCAACGTGATAACATCACTTCTGGTGTGTGCCAGAAGTGATGTTGACATGTCGCCAGGCCTCAGTTTGGTACAGATAAGTCTTCCTGCTGGCCAACTGAATAGCACCAGGGAAAGGGCTCCCAAAGCAGGGGATCTAGGGTTGCCAGGTCCTGCCACTTCACCAGCGGAAGGTTTTTGGGGGCAGGGTTGGGTATAGAGTTGCCAGGTCCCTTTTCGCCATTGTCAGGAGGTTTTGGGGGCAGAGCCTGAGGAGGGTAGAGTTTGGGGAGGGGAGGGACTTCAATGCCATAGAGTTCAATTGCCAAAGTGGCCATTTTCTTCAGGTGAACTGATCTCTATAGGCTGAATAGCAGTTCTAATAGCAGATCTCCAGCTAGTACCTGGAGGTTGGTAACCCTAGTTGGGTTATCTCCTTTTGCTTTTCCATATATGCCATGTGCTTGGCCTTAGCCCCTTACTAATGTCATTCTGAATATGGCTTCTGTAACCTGTCGAGTCTAATCAATAAAACTGCTTTCCTGGACTTGCCATCTGCTGGAGTCTGTTTGTGGGTTTGCCGCAGGACTAGAGCTCACAGTTTGAGTGGTAAAGGACCCCTTCATGATGCAGCTCTTCTGGGACTAAACCTGGAAGTGACATAAGGATGTTACACATGGCCATGCACACTGCTCCAAGCAGGCTACTGGATTGGCGGGCAACCCTAGGGGGTTCCCCCACCCGCAGCTGGGGTGTGGGAACTTTATCCCCAGCATCTGACTTGAAAAGCACTGTAAATGAGACAGGACAGGAGCATGACTCTGAACACAGATGGGCAAGGAAAATTTACTAGGCCTAGAGAAGGGGTGGGGTAGCAGGGGCTGTTTAGGTCTTGGATAATGTAAGGCAGGTTTCAGTGTTGATTTAAAAAACTCTTCATCTCAGCTTTTGTTTCCCATAGAAAGAAAATTCTATAGCCCGTTCTACAGAATTGCCTGGCAGCTTTGTATTTCTCATTTCCCATAAAATTTTCTTTCTGTCTGAAACAAAGACGGGTTAATGGAATTAGCCATGATGATTTAAACACACAAAGAATGAGAAATTCAAGGAGAACACAGAACAGGTGAGTCTGTGGGTAATGACTTCAGTCTGTTGCCAGAATGCCCTAAAGCAATGGAGTCCGGCTGGTGGGGAAAGAATCCTTCTTCGCCTCAAGCATGGATGCACGGCTTTGTGTGTGGCTCATACTGCAGTTTAAACATACACATCATACCTGTTGGGTGATAACATTTTTTTCTTTTTGCAATTGTTTATTCTCAGTTACCTTGAACTAATATTTAACTAAATCAGCAAACAGCTTCTTCAAATGCAGATAATTGGCCAGAAGCTTCAATGGAGTGAACCACAAATGAGGTATTTGTGTAAGTAACATTAAAATCTTAGGTCTTTTGGTACCTAATGTCAGAATCAGCAGCCTAATGTCAGAATCAGGCATTTACCCCTAGCCTCCATCAAAAGCAGATTCATCCAGGCAGGTAGCTCTGAAGTAATAAGTCTTTATTAGGAGCAAAAAGGTAAATAAAAAGAACTGACTATCTACAGAATGAAGAAGGCTGCTAATGGCAT
Source organism: Euleptes europaea (assembly GCF_029931775.1). NCBI lineage: Eukaryota > Metazoa > Chordata > Lepidosauria > Squamata > Sphaerodactylidae > Euleptes > Euleptes europaea. The sequence goes on from NC_079319.1 coordinate 95,891,227, forward strand.
GACAGAGGTAGAATACATGGTTAAAAGCACTCCAGTCAGAGAAAGTAAAACAAAGTGAAACAATTCTGAGATAACAGTTCCCAGGGCAAGATAGACAATACAACAGCTGTGGATTGTAGGCTGAGTGAATAACAGGATAACAGGATGAGAAACTATACACAGTTTGTGACATGTGAACCAGGAACTTGACCTGAAGCCAGAGCCTGGCCTGGTCCTGCCAAGGGCCCATCTTCAGGTGTAAGCTCTAGTCCTGAAGCAAATCCAGTAAACAGACTCCAGCAGACGGCAAGCCCACGAAAGCAGTTTTATTGATTAAGCACGACAGGTTCCAGAAGCCTTATTCAAGATGTTACTAGTGAGGGACGAAGGTAAGGCACCTGGCATATAAGGAAAAGCAAAAGGAGATAATCAGTAACCCAGGCAACCCCCCCTCCCAGAGACAGGAAGGAGTACTTGGCATTTCTTCACATGAAAGGAATCTGTGAAGGACTCTGTGAAGCCTAAATACGGGGCATGAACTGGCCTTGGAGAGAATTGCAAAATAACACCTGTCTTCATGGCCTGCTCCTGACATTCTGCCCCCCCAAAGACCCCCCTTCACCCTCCCACCGAGGGTTTGTGAGGGTAAGCGGAATGGAATTCTTGTACCAGGCGGGGGGCGGAGACGTCACGGGCACACACCCGTTCATCTTGGGTGGGACCAAAATGTTTCCAGCAAACAAGGTACTGAAGGGCACCATAGCGAAAGCAGGAATCCAGTATTTTAGCTACTTCGAAATGTTCCCCCCCACACCATTTCAGGTTCTTTGGGTTGTGGCTCAGGATGCCATCTTTGGGAAGGAACGTATGGCTTTAGGAGACTGATATGGAATACAGGATGAATTCTCCGTAGAGACTTGGGCAAGGAAAGTTCTACAGTCACTGGATTAATAATCCGGGAAATGGGAAACGGACCTATGTACTTGGCACTGAGTTTATCACATGGGCGGGTGGATCATAGATTCTTGGTGGACAGATAGACGAGATCCCCCACTCTGTATTCCTTACTGGGGGAGTGATGCTTGTCAGCCTGAGCTTTGTACTTTCATTTGGCTCGCTCCAGATTTTTAACCAGCCACGGCCAGGTCGTTTGAATGGGACGTACCCATTCAGCCACATCAGCCCCCCTCCTCCTCCTCCGAAACATTGACATGGCCCACAGGATTAAACTCTTTACCATGAACAATCTGAAACGGACTGAATCCTGTGGATTGGTGAACCGCATTATTATAAGCATACTCAGCAAAAGGCAACAGGTTTACCCAGTCATCCTGATGGTAATTGACATAACAGTGCAAATAACATTCCAAGACGGCATTTACCCGTTCAGTTTGACCATCCGTTTGGGGATGGAAGGCACTAGATAGTCCCTGTTCCACTTCAACCGGTTTGAGGAAAGCTTTCCAGAATTTGGCCACAAAATATGAACCCCTGTCCTTCCCCACCCCAAGGAATGGAGACGGAAGACATGTGACACAAAGAGGCGGGCCAATTTCGAGGCAGAAGGGATACCTGCGCAGGGCACAAGATGCACCTGTTTCGAAAACAGATCAGTAATTACCCAAAGTACAGTCTTTCCCCCACTAGGGGGTAAATCCGTCATGAAGTCCATTGCAATCATCTCCCAAGGCCTAGAGGGAGTCTCTAACGGTTGCAAAAGTCCGGGCAGTTTTCCCTGTGCCCGTTTGGCCGCTGCACAGACGGGGCAGCTGTGGATGAAGGAGTCCACATCTGACTGCATGCCCGCCCACCAAAATTGTCTCCTAAGCAAATGCAACATCTTAAGGAATCTGAAATGTCTGGCGGTCTTGGCACCATGAACCAATCCTAAAACCTCCCCCCGCAACACCGCTGGCACATACAGTTTAGAATCCTTGTACCAAAAGTCTCCGCGGTTCACAAGAGAAGTGGGAAGGGTCTGCAAGGAAAGTTCTGTTTGATAACTATGAAGAAGAGTGTCTCTAAAGGATCCAGGCAGACCCTCCCCCCCCCCCGGAGTAGTGCCTGCAGGCATCTGGATCGGGGATGGAGGTGCTATCGGAGTGGTAAGACTGAATAGGGACCTCGGGTCCCCGGGCCTCGGGAGACATGGCTGTAGATCACTCCAAGGGAGAGGGAAGCAAGGTGGGTGGCGTCACCGGCTCGTCCGGGCACAGGGCATCTGTCCCCTCTGGAAGTGGCAGCTGAGGGGAGTGAGTCCGAGAACGGGTTTACACAGCCAGAGTGGGCAGTACACACTGTTGGGCAGGGGTGAAGAGCGACTCTATGGGTCGGTCAACCTTGGTGGGATATTGGGGAAGTCTAGATAGGGCGTCAGCCAGTAGATTTTGCTTCCCTGGTACATGTTTCAGGATGAATCGGAATTGGGCAAAGAAGTCCGCCCAACGCACTTGTTTTGTGGACAGTTTGCGGGCTTCTGTTAGGGCGACCAGATTTTTGTGATTGCACCACACTTCAAAAGGCACCGTGGAACCCTCCAAAAACTGTCTCCACACTATTAAGGCATGTTTTACCGCAGCGGCTTCCTTTTCCCAAATAGCCCAATTGAGCTCGGATTGGGTAAACCTTTTGGAAAAATAAGCGCACGGACATAGGTGTCCATCCTCCCCCCGCTGCAGAAGTGCACCCTGCTGCAGAAGTGCACGGAAGCGTCTACTTGAACTATGAGTGCAGTTGGGGTGTTGCAAGACAGGCTCGGACATAAAGAGCTGCTTTAGTCTATCGAAGGTGGCTTGACACTGGGAGTCCACTCCACCCGGGCGTTGGGTAAAGTGGCTGAATCCCCCTTCCCCTTAGTTTTAAGGAGATCTGTGATGGGCAGAGCAATCCGAGCGAAATGAGGGAGAAACACCCTGTAGAAATGTGCAAACCCAAGGAACCTTTAGACTTGTTTGCGAGTAGAGGGTGGTTCCCAACTGAGCACAGCTCGCACCTTGTCTGGATCCATAGTCAGGCCTTGGTGCGAGACGACATAGCCCAGGAAGGTTAACTGCTTCTTGTGAAACTCGCATTTAGAAAGTTTGGCATAGAGCTGATGATCTCTAAGGCGTTGCAATACCTCCCTGATCAAGGCAACATGTTCCTCCATGGTTTTAGAGTAAATAAGAATGTCATCCAAATAAACTATCACTCCTCTGAACAGCAAGTCATGGAGGACCTCATTAATGAGTTGCATGAAGACCCCCGGGGCGCCTTTCAATCCAAACGGCATCACCATAAACTCGTACATCTCAAAGCAACTGGAGAAGGCTGTCAAAGATTCGTCCCCCTCCCGAATTCTGACTCTGTAATAAGCCTCGACCAAATCCAATTTAGTGAAAATATGTCCTTCATTCAATTGTCCCAAGAGATCAGAAATGAGGGGAATGGGGTAGGCATTTGTTTGAGTAACAGCATTAAGTTTCCAGAAGTCAATACCCAAACATAAATCCCCCATTTTCTTTCACACAAAAAAGGTTGGTGCCGAATAGGGCTCGGTGGACGGGCGGATGAAACCACGAGCCAAGTTTTTGTCCCAAAACTCACGGAGCACCGTTAGTTCTGTAGGGTTCATTGGGTAGATCTTACTTTTTGGCAGCTTTTCATCTCCCACCACTTCAATAGCACAATCAGTTCGGCGGTGGGGAGGTAAAGCATCACACTCCTGCACATTAAATACATCCGCAAAGTCCTGATAGTCAGGTGGCAAATGGGTTGGATTGGAGGGCTCCAAGACAAGAGCAGGGGTCGGCCTGACTATGGTTTTAACGGCCACGTCATGTCAGTGTAATTCACACAAAGGGCTATCGAACTTTAAAGTCCCAGCGTCCCAGTCTATGGCGGGACTGTGTCCTTTGAGCCAATTTGCTCCCAACACCACCGCATATCTCACATTAGGCACAATAGTAAGGTTGATTTGTTCCCAGTGGTGGCCAATTCCCATTGCCACCCCGTCAGTGCGATGATCTACCAGGGGGCCCTTAAAGTCACTGCCGTCCATCTGGGCAAACTGGACCGGAGCAGGCAGAGGGACTGACTTCACCTGCAGTGCCTTAAAAGTGGTTTTGTTTATTAACGAGCAGGCACATCCAGAGTCAATTAAGGTTTCACTTGTAATTGAGGGCCCTTTCTATAATGTTGTAAGATGACATCTACATATACAGTCTCTGCCACTTCACTCACCATGAAGGGGGCTTCGGGTCTTGTCCCGAGCTTCGCAGGAACTCCTGTGGGGGTCTGCGGTATTGCCCCCTCTACCGCAGACCCAGTCCGTTTTTTGGCGGTTCGAGGGGAGACTCCAGATAAAGGGCAGGGGTATTCCAGTGGTCACCCTCCTTGGAGGAAGTGGAGCTGATCTCTCCATGGGCAGTAATTGTAATCCTGGACCCCGATGGGTCCGCTGGCGAAGGGTCCGTCGTCACCTCTCCAGCAATCAGAGCTGGGGGTGCATTTCGCCTTGGAGCGACGCTTCAGTCATTCGCGGCGCCTCTCCCGAAAGCGCGTCCTCTCCTGCGAGGAGTCCCCATTGGCTGGGTAGAGGGGCTTGGCGGTCTCTGGCGAGACGGGCAGGCTGCTGCGAAGTGGCCCATAGCACCACAAACGAGGCAGGCTCCCCTTTGGAATCGCAACGTTCGGTCAGGTGGAGGTAGAGCCGGCCTTCGCGGGGCCTGAGCAGCGGTTGGTTTGGAGGGGTTCTCTGGCTTCCCCCCTCCCTGGCCTGCCGTCGGGCAAGAGAAATAAACTGGCAGTGGCTTTCCACCTCTTCCGCCAGCAAAATCCATTCTTCCAAGGTGGCTGGGTCTCGCTGCATGTATGCCCAGTTTGGAATCTTGGGATGCAATGCTGTTCTGAAGTAGTGCACCCGGGTCGCTTCAGTCCAATCAACTATTTTATTAGCGAGTCTTTGGAACTCGTCTGCAAATTCATGGACTGAGGAGGATCCCTGCCGAAGCTGGAGGAGGGCTGCCTTGGCCTTCTCTCCCTGGAACGGATCCTCAAAGCATCTTCTTAACGCTCGCATAAACTCATTAAGCGACTGTATGGAGCAGGCCTGGGTATGAAACTGGAGAACCATCCAATCTGCGGCTTTTCCCGCCAACAGTGAGGAGATGAATCTTACTCAGCTGTCTTCTGTGGGGAAGGAATGCCCCTGTTCTCTCATGTAACTGTCCACTTGGTGTAGAAAACAGGGGAACGCATCCGCGGAGCCATCAAATGTCACTCGTAAACGGGGTTGCTTCCACTGCACAACTGGGACTACAGGGGGTGGTGCTGGTGGTTGTCCTGGAGCTGGCTGTCCCGGTTGCCCCGGAAGCGGCTGCGCTGGTTGCCCTGGTTGCGCCGGGGCCAGCTTCCCCGGCTGTCCTGGCTGCCCTGGTTGCGCCGGGGCCGGCTGCCCTGGCTGTCCCGGATGTCCCAGAGGTTGTTGGGTTAGGACAGCCACCCCTTGAGTTCGTTGCAGGTGACCGTACTCGCGCATCACTAAGTCCAGTTGGTCCTGCATCTGGCCATACGTTCCATTAGCTCTCGGTTTTGAAACCGTAGGACATGGATTTCCTCTTCAGTCCCCCCAGTCCGTCAGGATTGGCTAACTCGGTAATTGGTATTCCAGTCACCCTCTCCGACGTACTTGGTCTCCTCCTCCTCATGCTCATGAACATCAGACGCAAAGGTGAGCCGCTGTCTGCATGCTACTTCCCGGGGTTGTCCTGGTTCCGGAGAGCCCCAAGAAAATGAAGGGAAAGACCAGTCCATCCCCCCGGCAACCTTAGACCGTGTTCCAGTCCCTGCCGTCGCTCGTGCCTGAGCGGCTGCCGCCTCTGCCAACAGTTGCTCCTCCGCTCGCTTTTGGTCAGTGAGCGCTCGGTCCGCCTCGAGTTTGGCGACTGCAGCGGCCGTCACAATTGGTTCGGCCATTTGCTCCGAGAGCAATCAGATCTCCTTGTGATCACCCAGTAGTGGTTGAATCTTTTGAGCCAGATCCACAGAGGTAAGACCAAACTCCGGGCTTAAAACTTTCTCAACTTCCGCTACCATCGCTGTGTCCAGCGGCAAGTCCATAAGGGCCAGGACTGTCCGGGCGGCAATGATGGTGTTTGGAAGAAGTATCAGACACCCCAGAGGCAAGTGAATACCGCAGAGACCAGCACGTATATAAAAGTGCTATTTTATATCACAGTGTCAAAGTGCTTCGCAAAGCAACCACTTCTCTCAACCCACAACCAATATACACACATAGTACACTTATATACATAACTGGCATAGTCTCCCAGCCAATCAACTGTTGGCTGCCTAGTTGCCAGGATCATCTAGCTCAGTCCAGTTCAAGCCAGTTTTTCTGCTCAGTCATGAGCTGTCATGTGACATCACCAATCACCTGGCTGTCACTTAGATCTTTTCTATCTGCTTGCCATGTGCAGTCTTACATGTCAACAGGCAATACTCTGTGCTTCCCGGTGGCATACGACGGGGTACGGGACAGTTGGCAGAACGTCTGCCCCTCGAGCTGCCGCCATCAGGAAGCAGGACTCAGGCCCCTGGATGGGGGCTGCCGACTCCAGTCGTGGCTCGCCGTGCATCAGCTCAGACAACAACTGAGTTAGCACGGCAAGGTCCTCCTGCGCCAACTGGGTTTCTTCCAGTAAAAAATCCAAATCCAAAAGGTCATCGTGGGCACATAGATCAGCTTCCTGGGTCCTCCAGGGGGTCATCTCTGCCAGGCGATGCCACTGCTCAGTCACCCGCCAAACCAGCTGGGTGGCCTCAGCGTCAGTCCGCAGCATCTCCTCCAAGACAGCATGCAGTAATCCAGGATCCTCAGGAAGCTCGTCTCGCGCCCCAAGCCAAGGAGACAAGCGCCTTGGCGAACCCTCCAGGGCTCCAGCCAATGTCAGCAATTAAAACCGATGAAGATGTTTGACTAGTAACATAATGTAAGCTCTAGTCCTGAAGCAAATCCAGTAAACAGACTCCAGCAGACGGCAAGCCCACGAAAGCAGTTTTATTGATTAAGCATGACAGGTTACAGAAGCCTTATTCAAGATGTTACTAGTGAGGGACGAAGGTAAGGCACATGGCATATAAGGAAAAGCAAAAGGAGATCAGTAACCCAGGAAACCCCCCTCCCAGAGACAGGAAGAAGTACTTGGCATTTCTTCACATGAAAGGAATCTATGAAGGACTCTGTGAAGCCTAAACATGGGGCACTGACTGGCCTTGGAGAGAATTGCAAAATAACACCTGTTTTCATGGCCTGCTCCTGACATCAGGTGACTTTAGTCAGAACCTGACAATCTCCCATGGTGGTTTTAGTAAGCACCCTTTGGAGGATGCCAGCCCAATTAACTTATATAGTGTTTTCTGAAGCTGTTTCCAATTCTTACATGTGCATTGCATAACAGAAGCTTAATCATGAAGTGAAGAACAAATCTTATTGCTACGGATGTGCGTTCGGAAATTTACTGATCAATATGCAACCCAACCAATTCCATTTGTAAATATGGTAAATACTCTGATGCCAAAAAATATGTCTTTTTAAAATTAGGGAACAGTTAGAAAGCTTCCAATCTGCCCATTATTCTGGTGCCATGCTGTCTAGTTTCATTTTGCTGGGCAGGGGGAGGTGGTAGAGTTTGCAAACTAATTATAGCAAAATCCAGTGTGCAGCTAAACAAAGTTAGCGTTTGGTGCTAAGATTGGTGGGGGGACATGCATAATGCTAACCATGGTTAGCTTCTGAAAGGGATGGGTTCATTTTCCTGGTCAGCCAGAGGAGGCCGGGGGCAGCAACGGTAAAGAATGATGCAGCATTTCCACTTCCTGCCAATAATTGCAGCATCTTGCTGGCTTTGAAAGGGCTTCTTGATTTTACATAAGCAAAGCCCACTGTTTGCATGGGATAGTTCATTCACTGGCACTGAAACAAAGGCTTTGCTGGCACACCCTCTGAGGCAGAATGGATGTGCTTTGTATTCAGAGACTTTCCAGACTGGCACATACCAATTTACCATGTTTGTCTGTGTATTATATAATGTACTTATTTAATTTCTTATCTGCTTCATTTATCAGAACTCATTCAGTTAAGCATAATCCTAACTTGTAATATACAGAACATTCACCAACACTCAGCAATGTTTCCAACTTCCCCAAAATTAACTTCCCTCAAAATTCCCATACATATTTTTCCTAGACAGGCATCTCCAAATTGGTTCTGAGGCATATTCTAGACAAACTTGGAGGCATAATCCCTAGGGTTATGCATATCGATATGCCCAAACTGAAAATAAACCCAAAATTAGCCATTTCGGCAATATTCAGGTTTTGGGTCAACTAGGGTTTCCAGGTTCCCCCTCCCAATCAACATTGTTTTTCCTATAGGGAATGGGGCAACCCCTTTGGGACCCCATAAAATTGGACCCCCTGACCCAATCTTCACCAAACTTTGGGGTTCAGGCAAGGAGAGTCCCTTCAAGCTACCCTGAACATTTGGGGACTCCACCTCCAAAAACGCTCCCACAGGAACTTCAAAAAGAATTTCCCATAGACTATAATGGGCTCAATTTTTTTAGGTAAACCCGGGAATAAGCCGAATACCCATATTTACCGGTATGGGTATTCGGCTTATTTCGGGTTTACTGAAAAAAATCAGGCCCAATAAACCCGAACCCAAAATTTACCGGATTTTTTTTTGTGCGTAACCCTAATAATCCCCCCAGTGTTTTTCCAAGAGATCTCATGACTCATACAAAATAGTTTCAAATTGCCTCAGTATTCTCACAGGTGTTTGTTTGTTTAAATCCTGAACAGAACCCCATGAATTTGTCTTATATTTCGTGGTAAGTTAAATGCTAGACTTTCACTCCCAAGAACCCAAAGTTATATAACAGACAGACAGAGAAAAGTTTGTCAAAAACCCCTGTGCCAAAGCAGCAAAATTTGTGAATGGGTAACTCATCTCCTAATCATGGATAGGAAATCAGGAGCACCTATAGGCTCATAACCACCCCCACCTTTCTCTTTTAGAAGAATTCCCTTTTCCTCCTGAGGTAACTATGGTTAGCTTAAACCAGAGTTTGCAGACCGATCTCTAATTATGGTTTCAACTTCCAGATTCAGTTTAAACATGGTGTCAGGTCTGCTTCCCACAGCTCTAAGCAGCCTGTAAGACTCTGACAGTTTTCGTTTCGATTCTACCAGGTGCCTCTCAAGGCCAACCTTGCTAACTGCTGCATTCCTGTTCCAGTGCTATCTCCCGTGGGAACGACTCCTCAGTAGAAGGGGGCCTTGACCTGTTGTGACTAGTACTTTCCCTTATAGACCTACCCCGTGCTCCCAATTGCCATTCATGCCAATGTACCTGTAAGCTCTGCAAACCTGTGTGTTTTCCATTAAATCAGCTCTCTTTTGGACTCTTTGGGCGAAAACGCATGGTCGCTTTATCCTCCTTTAATCCCTATTTTAGCCAGGATCGAACGCACATTAGGCGAAACGCATGCGCTCGATCTTGGCTGAATCCTGGCCGAAATAGGGATTAAAGGAGGATAAAGTGACCATGCGTTTTCACCCTTTGTCTCTGGATGCTGTTTGTGGGACTATCACGGGACAAGTGCTCACACATGGATATAGCCACAGTCTTAAAATTGGTGCACATATATTGTTAACTATGGTTAGCTTTTTTTAAAAAGGAATTTGCATGTGAAAACAGAGGAGGGAGGAGCCAGGAACCTGGTGAGAGAGAAAGGAGTATATGGACCATGGCTGATTGGGCAAAACTGTTTCTGTACTAAGCCAATGTGTGAGCTAATGAAATACTGCTTGGGGAAGCGAAAATATTTATTTTTGTTGCTACTCAGCACAATTGTTAAGCTATTCTGTATGAATATAGTTTAAAATTAAGTTTGAAAAAGAGATTAGCAGTGGCCAACTTCTGACATTTTGGAGTGAAGAAGGATATTTATAAACTGTTGGGATCAGTTGGGAGGCACTCCCGTTTAATTCAGACCTACCTCTCAACAGCTGAGCTCTGAAGAAACCAGCTGCAGAATCCAGATGTTGAGAGCCTTAAGTGGCTGGAGCCAGCCAGAAACCTTCCTCCCTCCCTCTCCCCAAACCCCACCTATCCACACAAGGAGCCACAGATTCAAAATAACTATATTGATGACCATTCCCATCTAACTTTGCCAATGGCGCACCCTCACAATTGGAAGTATTGTTATGCATTAGCGTGACCCTGAATCGGCAGTCTCCACTTAAGTTGAGGGAATTTGCTGGAGACAGGCGGGATGAGAGGGGGGTAACGGGGATGAAATAACCAATGTGTCCCAGGATCGTCCCAAGGGGAAGGCAGTCATTGGAAGTTGAATCAAGTTTTATTGGAAAATAATAAAATATAAAATAAAGTGATACAAATAAAAGAAAATAATTGAAAAATAGTATTTTAAATCTAGTGAAATACATGTTCATAGCACGCAAGAGCTAACTAGAGAAAAGAGGGAGATGGAACTGAGTGTAGAGATGGGTAATAATGACCAGTCTTGAAGGGAAACGTCACCAGGAGCAGCCCTGAAGAGGCAAACGACCAGCGTTTCAGAGGACAAAAGCTAACTCATGGGCAAGTGAATGAGTAGATCCAGGACACACACACACACACACAAAGCCAAGGGACCTGTTCTTATACCCTGAGACGATGACTGGGATGACATGAGGTGTTTTTTAAGGGTGAAGATCTCAGAAAGATCAAAGGAAGTGACTGATTGCTTTTCCAGATATTCGGACCTTAAAGGGAAGGAAGTCTTTGAAGGTTCGGCCACCATAGGGATGCAGATTTGGCAAAAAAAAGTTCTGCTCGGAGAGCTGATAAGATCACTTTTGAGGTGATACAAATGAGCCTGTAGCTGGGCCCTTTGTTTCTCCTGGCACATCTTTAGGCCATGAGGAAAAGGTCATCTGCCCACTCCCTTCCTGGTCAATTTGTTGATCTCAGGGATGTAGAAAACTCCTCACTTACAGATAAGTTTAACCCTTGAATGGACTGCCTTGATGCTGCTGTCCATGGATGTGTGTGTAAAGTGCCATCCAGTCGCAGCCAACTTATGGCTACCCCAGCAGAGGTGGTTTTCCATTGCCATTTCAAAGCAAGTGATTAAGCAGAGGTGGTTTGCCATTGCCTTCCCCTGTAGAGTCTTCCTTGGAGGTCTCCTTTCCAAATACTGACCCTACTTAGCTTACGAGATCGGGCTATGCCATGCTGCCTTCCCTTCTGTTGTTGTCCATATTTGGCTGAAACCTGCAGAGCAGCTTGGCACTTGCACAATAGCCACTTGGGCTACAGAGACAGGGTCTGCTTGTAACTAAGAAAATAAGCTACATTTGTGCCTTATGTACTGCACCTGTGCTGTAGGCAACCACATCTTCATCACCAGAAGAAACCGCATAAATCCTTCATGGTCATGGATCCCTTGTGGATTCCCAAAGCACTGCATGGCACAATGATGTCATTTCAGGTTTTTTCTGCTGGAAATGACATCACAGTGTCATGCAACATTGTGTCACCCCATTCCCCCCACCTCATTGAATGCTAGTAGGGGATAGCAGAACGCCCGAGAGGGTTTCCCGGCTGGTACCAGGCAAATGGCAGCCCTAGTGAGTTATGGGCACCATGGGGGACACAGAGACACAACTTAACTAATATGTCTCCTATCAAAAAGTGATTGTTATTATTCATTTATTCGTTTATTTGGCTTTTAACCATGTTTCTTTTGCTTTTGGAGTTCTGCAAGAAAGATGTTTGATTATGGAAGAAAGATGGCTGCTTATGGGCAACTAATAACTGTTTAGTTGAAAATGCATCCTTTTCAACCCACTTCACCCCACCCTGGGTGGTCGATGTATCCTCTGCCATCACCTCAGAGGACGCATTGACCATCAGGGGTGGGGTGAGATGGATGTATCTGCAACCAGAACAGTGTTCAGTTGCCTATAAGCAGCCATCTTTCTCCCATGATCAAACGTGCTAAGACACAGATGAACAACATAACTTGTGAGCATGCTGCAAACTGAATTGGCAGGTGATTGAGCATCTTTGATTTAATATATTATTTAAGCTCCAAAGATCCTATTGAGTGTGAAGATTCCTGCTGCAGTATCTTCACCCTAATCAGGATATAGCTCTTGTATGACTTAGGTATTTTACCAGGTTTGCTTATTATTAAGATGCTGGGGTTTGTTTGTTTTTCATTCATGTCATGGTGCTTTTCCCAGATGAACAGGATCATATTAAACCTCACCAGATGAGACAAAAGCACCTTTCTTGCCTCCAGGGAGAAAGTGAAGAAAGAGACAAAGGTTCTACCATCGAGAACTTTATGACAAATTTCTCAAACATCTACGAGTCAGGTACATTTAATATTTTATATTGGGGTGGGAAGAGATGTATAAACTCCAGATTTGTTTGTACAGCTTGTGAATCTCTCCCCATGTGAGTTTTCTTCTGATTTTTGATTCAAAAATTGGAAGAGTGAGGTACTTATTCAGTCTGCTTGTTGCTGATTCTGGTAACATCTGAAGAAGGCCATAGACTTCAGAAGAGAAATTTCTCTTTCTGTGGATACATTTGGTACATTTCCTCTTTCTCTATTGTTCACTATGTGTGTATCAGTAGGTACCTCCTTGCTTTGTAATTGAGGGTGCTTACTTCAAAGTAAATAAGAAAGAAGAAGAAAATAAGGCTGCACTGGTAGATAGGAGAGAAAAAACAAGATACAAGGTAGAGCAGTATATTTAGACCTTTTAGATCCCGAGCGTTTTGGTAATAAGCTTTATCAGAGGATCTAGAAAAAGTTAAAATAGATAACGATTGTGTGTGTGTTAAGTGACATCAAGTCGTTTCTGATTCATGGTGACCCTATGAATTAATGTCCTCCAAAGTGTCCTATCCTTAACAGCCTTGCTCATATCTTGCAAATTGAGGGCCGTGGCTTCCTTTATAGAGTCAATCCATCTCTTGTTGGGCCTTCCTCTTTTCCTGCTGCCTTCAACTTTTCCTAACATAATTGTCTTTTCTAGTGACTCTTGTCTTCTCATAATATGTCCAAAGTATGACAGCTTCAGTTTAGTCATTTTAGCTTCTAGGGTCAGTTCAGGCTTTATTTGATGTAAAACCCCTGATTTGTTTTTTTGGCGGTCCAGGGTATCAGAAACACTCTCCTACAACACCACATTTCAAAGGAATTTACTTTTTTCCTATCAGCTTTCTTCATTGTCTAGCTCTCACACCCATACATAGTAAAAGGGAATACGATGGCATGAATTAACCTGATCTTGGTTGCCCGTGACACATCCTTACACTTAAGAATCTTTTCTAGCTCCTTCATGGCTGCCCTTCCCAGTCTCAATCTCCTTCTGATTTCTTGGCTGCAGTCTCCCTTTTGGTTGATGATGGAACCAAGGAACAGAAAGTCTTCAACAATTTCAATTTCCTCATTGTCAACCTTAAAGCTGTGTAATTCTCCTGTAGTCATTACTTTTGTCTTCTTGATGTTCAGCTGCAGTCCTGCTTTGGCACTTTCTCTTTTAACTTTCAGCAGTAGTCGTTTCAAGTCCTCGCTATTTTCTGCCAGTAATATAATATCATTGGTATATCTCAAATTGTTAATGTTCCTCCTCCCAATTTTCACTCCACCTTCCTCTAAATCTAATCTAGTTTTCCTAATGATATGTTCTGCATACAGATTGAAGAAGTAGGGAGATAAAATACATCCTTGTCTAACACCTTTGCCAATTAGAAACCATTCTGTTTCTCCATATTCTGTCCTAACCGTGGCCTCTTGTCCAGAATACAGGTTGCGCATCAAAATGATCAGATGTTGTGGCACACCCATTTCCTTTAAAACCAGCCACAGCTTTTCATGATCCACACAGTCAAAAGCTTTGCTGTAATCTATGAAACACAAGCTGATTTTCTTCTGAAATTCTCTTGTATGCTCCACTAACCAACGTAATTTTGCAATATGATCTCTAGTGCCTCTTCCTCTTCTGAATCCAGCTTGAACATCAGCCATTTCTCATTCCAGATATGGTAACAGTCTTTGTTTTAGGATTTTGAGCATCACTTTAAATGCATGAGAAATTAATGCAATGGTTCGATAGTTGCTGCAATCTTTGACATCTCCTTTCTTGGGAATTGGGACGTATACCGATCGTTTCCAGACTGTGGGCCATTGTTTTGTTTTCCATATTTGTTGGCATATTCTTGTCAAGATTTTAATGGACTCCATTTCTGTGGCTTGGAATAGCTCTATTGATATCCCATCTGCTCCTGGTGCTTTGTTTCTCCCAATTGCTCTCAGTGCAGCTTTCACTTCACTTTCTAATACTGTAGGTTCTTCTTCAAAGGATTCTTCTTGGAAGGAATCTGTCATCCTTTCATCTCTTCTGTATAGTTCTTCAGTGTATATGGTCCCACCTTTTCTTTATTTTGTCCTGTTCAGTTAATGTATTTCCATGTTGATCGTTCAGCATGCCTAACCGTGCTTTAAATTCCCCTTTGATTTTTTGGATCTTGTAGAACAGATCCCTTGTTCTTCCTTTTTTGTTGTTCTCTTCTATTTATTTACACTGGTTATTATAATAGTTCTCTTTGTCTCTACGTGCAAGTTGCTGGAATGGTGCATTTAGACTTTTGATTCTAAATGCACCATTTGATTCTGTTTCTGTCACCTTTTACTTTTGCTTTTCATCTATCCTTAGCAATTTTAAGAGTTTCCTCAATCATCCATCAAGGCTTTTCATTTCTTTTGGCTACACTCTACGATTACATTAATATTATGTCAAATAGAATAAACATATGTAATAATAATTGAAAAATATTTTTAAATTAAAATTACTTTTAAAATCAAGTTTTAAAAATAATTTAAGAAACACTCTGAGCATGGTATAGGAAACCTAGCTTATTCTTTAGTGCGATACAGAAATCTGGACAGTTTATAACCTGAAACTTTTTTATATGAACAGAAAAAGATAAAAGAGCAGGGTCCATATCAGAAAAGTAGCCAGTGTGGCATACCTTACGCAGAAACTTCCCTGGTTCTCACCTTGGACAAATGGATAGGTTGGGTAGAGCTCAGTATATTTTATCACCAGATATGATGCAAGAAATCCAGACACCATTTTAACACTTTCAGGACTGAAGGTCTCAAAAATACTTAGTTGCCGTGACCACACAAATATAGAAGCTCTCGTTCAACCCATAGGGGGTCACAGATCTCAATCTATGGATCCACTCTGCCTCCCTCTCATTCATATCTTGTCAGTTTGGCCTGGCGATCTGGCCAAAGTCTTTGTCCAAGCTGCCTTGTGAGCCCTAGATTTCATAAAATGCCATAGAGGCTGTTAACGCATGTCCCCATTGTTCCTGTTTAATCGCACAATTCTTTGTTCCCGGAACTGCAAAAGTAAATGCATGGAGGAGCGAAGGAGTGCCCGGCAGGAGCCGCTGCTGCTGTGCGCTCCTCCACCCCACCCCCTGAGTGAAGGTGAGGGCAGCCTGGTGGCGACTGGAGTCATGAGAGAGGGGGTGATAGAGAGGGCACACAGTCTGGGGGGGGGGAAAGTGACACTGCTGCTGCCTCTGGGGCTGGGCAGTCTCCCGGCGGGGAGTCGACCCAGGCACCAAAATGCACGGGTGAACTCGGAACCGCCATGAAACTGTTGTTTAAATTGGCACAAAGCATCCATTTCAAAACCCAGAAGAGTTGCTGAAGGAGGAGGGGCAACCATGTGCTCGGGAGATGAGCATACGTGTCGACCCCACAGATTTGCAACATTCCTGGGAGAAGTGCTGGACAAAACAACCATGCATTTTCGGCCAATGTGTTTTCTTTGGGTTTCCTCCCTCCCAGAGTTGCTTCCTGCTCAGAATGGTGAAAAATTCACAGAACATTTCCTTCATGAAGTAGTGGATATTCTTCTGAGCTACATCAAAAAGACCTACGATGGAAAGAGTAAAGTGCTGGATTTCCATCATCCTCATCAGCTTTTGGAAGGCCTGGAAGGCTTCAGCGTGGAGCTCTCTGATCAGCCGCAGCCTTTGGAGCAAATCCTCGTTGATTGCAGGGATACCTTAAAATATGGAGTTAAGACGGGTAATGGGGCCATGCAAGGTGCTCAAAGCATTGGGATGGGGGGGATGTAACTTTGTTCAATGTTACGACAGCCTCACATAACAATACCATGGCTTCCAATCTTTCTACCTTCAGAATAGACATAGGACCAGTTCTCACATTCATTCAAACAACTGATTCTCTTTGCATGGTGAAGAAGCAGGTAACTATGCTACTTCTCCACCGCTGTTAGGGTTGCCAACCTCCTGGTGGCACCTGGAGGTCTCCTGCTGTTACAAGTGATCTACAGATGACCACGATCAGTCCCGCAGGAGAAAATGGCTGCTTTAGAGGGTGGCTCTGTGGCATTATACCCCCCTGAGGTCCCTCCCCTCTTCAGGTACCCGGCTCAAGGTTGACTCAGCCTTCCATCCTTCCGTGGTCGGTAAAATGAGTACCCAGCTTGCTGGGGGTAAAGGGAAGATGACTGGGGAAGGCACTGGCAAACTACCCCGTAAACAAAGTCTGTCTAGTAAACGTCGGGATGTGCCATCACCCCATGGGTCAGGAATGATCCAGTGCTTGCACAGGGGACCATTACCATTGTACATAATAGGGTTGCCAACCTCCAGGTAGTTAAATAAATAACAACGAGCACTGCCTCCGTTTCGATTGGAGCCACTTTGCCATTCAGCGTGACATCATGCTTTGTATACACTTTATAGTAACTCGGGCATTACAGAACATCTTGTAAATTGTGATTTATTGTATGGGATTTTCTCATTATTATACAAGTTGTGTGCCATCAGTGCTTGTTGTTATTTATTTAACCTCCAGGTAGTAGCTGGAGATCTTTTGCTATTACATCTGATCTCCAGCCGATAGAGATCAGTTCCCCTGGAGAAAATGGCCGCTTTGACAATGGGACTCTATGACATTGAAGTCCCTCCCTCCCTCCCTTCCCCAAACCCTGCCCTCCTCAGGCTCCACCCCAAAAACCTCCTGCTGGTGGTGAAGAGGGACCTGGCAACCCTAACTGGATTGGTAAGCGAAAATAGCACTGGAGCAAGTTCAGCTGAGGGGCTCCTGTGTTGCTTCAGCCATGCACTGTGGTGACCACAAATGAGTACTGGTTCAGCCACGGCCTCCTTTGCAAGCTGGCAACAGTTGGTGAGCTGGCACCAATCATCATCTCCACTGAAGGATCCAAGCCAAGTCACCCCTGAGGCATTGGCAGAGTTGCATGCTGGGGCTTCACTTGGCTTGTTCCTTGCCACCAGCGGCCCTCTGGGAAATTTCCCTACAAGTTAAATGGCCAGTTCGTCCTTGTAGCAAAGCCTTTGAGGTCAGACGTGGGCCATTAATGAGTCAAACTAGTGATCTCACTTTTTCATTGGCTTTTGTTCTTGATCTTGAGTTTCCAAGGGTACTGAATGTCTACATCCACCCCTGGGCTAAGTCATGAATTCTCTCCACCCTCTTCTTGTTGACTGTTGAACACTGATGTGTTTCTTTAAAAAAAAGTCCCAAACTCATTTGTAAAGAAGGGTTTTAAAAAATTCTTTTTAAAGGACATCCTCGTTATTTTAACCAACTCTCTAGTGGCCTTGACATTATCGGACTTGCTGGGGAATGGCTGACAGCTACCGCAAATACCAACATGTATGTATTTTAATTTTTTTAATAAAATATAGTTTCAGTTAAAAGCAACAAACACAATTACATTTTAATTTCTTTAAGAGAGAGAATGCTGATGAGACCCAGAAAACGGAGTACATATTTTCAGCGTGGTGTAGTGGTTAAGAGTGGTGGTTTGGAGCAGTGGACTCTGATCTGGAGAACTGGGTTTGATTCCCCACTCCTCCACATGAGTGGTGGAGGCTAATCGGGTGAACTGGATTTGTTTTCCCACTCCTCCACATGAAGCCAGCTGGGTGACCTTAGGCAAGTTACACCTCTGTTAGAGCTCTCTCAGCCCCACCTACCTCCCAGGGTGTCTGTTGTGGGGAGGGGAAGGGAAGCTGATTGTAAGCTAGTTTGATTCTTCCTTAAGTGATGGAGAAAGTCGGCATATAAAAACCAACCCTTCTTCCTGCTTCTTCTTCTTCTTCTCTTGCATGGAAGAAAAGCCCTACGAATGTTGAAGATGGCTTATTTCCCATCTGTTAAAATTAAAATTCATCCACCTTCTCCATCTATTTAAGCATCTTACTACTAGTTGTACAAACAGCAGAACACATCTTCAGGGTGAAACTTTAACAGAACAAGTATTGTACCAACATCCACAAAGGATGAATGGGAAAGAGTAGAATGTCAGTCAACCAGAGTCAATAAGGATGCTGTTGCTAACTTCAAATATGAGCAAAATTATGTCTGTGCTGAGATTTTATGGAAAATTCCAACAACTGGAATCATTTTTTTCTGCTGTCTTAAACGTCCATTAATGAGTTTGGAACAAAGATAGCTCTTATTGACTTCATTTGGACTACATCAAAGACCAGATGTTCAATGTTCAAATGCTTTTAGAATTAAAGACACTGACTTTTCACAATGGAATTTTTCTTTTGCAGAATCTTTGATTTTAAAGGTCACTTATCCAAATAGCATTAATATCCCCCAATGGTACAGTACATAACAGTAGCTCAGCTTCAAAGCATGCAAACATATCCACTGAAAAAAACTCTAGTGATTTCAACCAATCTCATTTCAGATGCCTATAAAGGCCATTTGGAGGGAAGGCAGCATGGTATGGCCTGATCTCATCAGATTTTGGAAGATAAGTAGAGTCAGTTCTTGGAAGGGAGACCACCAAGGAAGACTCTGCAGAGGAAGGCAATGGCAAACCACCTCTGCTTGTCGCTCGCTGTGAAAGCTCCTTACTGGGGTTACCATAAGTCAGCTGAGAATTGACAGCACTTTACATACACACACACACACACACACACACAGGCCATTTATTCAGTGGTGTTATATTTTATACCTAATTGTCATATGGAGACCTGACTGGGATGGCCCAGGCTAGCCTGATCTTGTCAGATCTCAGAAGCTAAGTAGGGTTGGCCTTTGTTAGTACTTGGATGGGAGACCACCAGGGAATGCCAGGGTTGTTGTGCAGAGGCAGGCAATGACAAACCACCTCTGTTAATCTCTTGCCTTGAAAACCCTACTGGGTTACCATATGTCGGCTGGGACTTCACGGCACTTTGCTCACACAATTGCCACGTGGAGGCCATTGTGCTTATTCTTCCTTTCTGGCAAGGAGATGAACCTCCATACTGAGGGATGGCTGCCACAGGGAGCAGGAAAACAGAGGAATGGCAAAACCAACAGGTGAAAGGAGATTTACTAATACAGGGTTGGATCCAAACAATTTTTGTCTTCACTGGGGAGAATGTGATTCCTCTTGACCACCAAGAAAAGGTATATGCTTCAGATCAGGGGACCTGCATGAGCAATAGCCAGGTGGGACAGGGGCTGTAGTAAGGAGGAGAATTTGGTGACATTGGATAAGAAAGCTGGTTGAAGTCAACTCAAATTGGTTATTGGATTTCCCTACATCTTTCTTCCTTAAGGGAGATTAGTACATTTACTCAGCATTAGAAAAGGCCTTACCTGCAGTAGCAGAAGGATGAGATGATAGAGGTGGTATTAGGAATGCCAGCCTCCAGGTGGGACCTGGGGATCCCCTTGAATTAAACTGATCTCCAGACTATAGAGATCAATTCCCCTGGAGAAAATGGATGCTTTGGAGGATGGTCTCTATGACATTGTATCCCACTCAGGCCCCTGTCCTCCCCAGGCCCCACCCCCAAATCTCCAGGAGCTTCCCAGCCTGGATCTGGCAACCCTACCCGCCATCCTCTGCCTGTGGCCGGGGCGGGGGGACCTGGCAACCGTAGATGGCAGAGTGAATGGTGACACTTCAGATTCCAATAGGGTTGCCATTTTTAATGATTTCTGTGTAGGAATAAAAATCACTGCAAATTTTAAAATAAAAACCTAGAACATCAAGAAGAACACTTGTAGCTGCTTGGCCCATATCCTTTTGTGCTATCGCTTTGCAGAACCTTTTAAAAATTAACCTAGGGGAAGATTTCTCCAGCTGAAGTGGTGGCATCCATTCTGTCGCCCTCAGGACTCTTCTGCCTTATTTTACTGCTTGCACAGTCTCTTTCAAATCAGTAACCTTGGTCAAAAAATTAGCTGTTCTTGCTAGATTTGACTCACCTGGAGAGAGAAATTGAGTGCTTGTGCTGGTTTCAGCTGTTCTGTTTCTGATTAATTGTTGAGAATATTCACCTGGGGGTGGAAGCAATCCTCTTGCTAAGGGTGAGGTCACAAGGGTGGTGGAGCTTCCCTACAGCCGAAAGAATGGGTAGAAGAGAGCAGGCGAGCAGTTCAACCACACTCTGAATGTTACTGCTTCTAAGGAGACACAATGGGATGGATTTTCCTTCCTCCTTCAGGATACAGCATCTGAGTTTTCACATTGCCAGTTGTGTATTTGGTTTACAATTCATCTTCTTAATGTAGCCATATGTGTGAGTCAGACTCCCTTTGCCATTATGGCACACTGGCACAATGCCAACATCATCCATCCAAAGCTAACGCTAGCGCTCTGTTCATTGTAATCCATGTCGCTTGCTTCATTTCAAACTGAGACAGCATCTTGGAAGCCTGCACGGTAGAGATTGTCAACAGCTGGGGAACAGCGAGATCTGAGTTCAGTAGCTGTCGTGGGCCCTGCCTTGGGAGCTGAGGACTCGGAGGACTCTGAAGCTGAAGTGGAGGAATAGGTTGCCTCTGGGCCCTCAGTACCTCCATTGCTGAAACATCTCAGCAGGAACCACAGCTAGGCAGAGAGATGGAACAAGGGCAGACAGAAGCTACTCTTCCCCCAACCCCTGCAGTGGAAGCTGAGAATGGCAGCCCTCCAAGCTCACCTGAATCTGATAGGCGTATCAGGACTCGGCAGCGTGTGGTTCTGCAAGGTAGAAGGAGAAGTGCTCGCTTGGAGAGGCTAAGCAGACAGAGAACTGGTGCTGAGTTGTTTCAGGATGAAGCCTAGCCTGGAATTGCACTGACTGATAAAGGCAGTGCAGGCGTGCTTTCACTTTGCGGAAGCAACCGTGCAGTTTCTCTGTGCTCCCGCTACAGCTCATGATTAATCTCTCCTGCTGTTGACTCCTGCTGCTTTGACGACGCCTCCGACTTCTGACCTCGGTAAACAGCATAATCTTCGCCACCTGCTCCGAAAGGGGCTAGATACCTCTCGCACGTCTAAGGAATGCGGGCACCCCCCGGCCCTTGGCCTATGCCGGCACAGTAGTACCTTAGAGACCAACAAGATTTTTGGAGTTTGAGCTTTCGAGAGTAACAGTATCTGGTATCTGACAAAGGGAGCTCTGACTCTCAAAAGTTCATACCCCAAAAATCTTTTTGGTTTCTAAGGTGCTGCTTGACTCGAATCTAGCTGTTCTACTGCAGATGAGCAAGGCTACCCTCTGAAACAACGGGGGAATGGCCCACTGAAGCCACTTGCATACAGTATGTGTGCATGTGGAGCGTGCACACAGGGTGGATCTTTCCAAGCATGAGTCACCATCTCGTAGAGGTCAGAATGATCATGAATACTGGCCCAACAATTGGTCTCTACCTTTAAAAACTGGTTGATGTATCATGATCTGGCCAATATATTGAGTAGTCAACATGGCCCCATTTGCGGATACTTAAATCTGCAGACCGGGGCCACATTGATAGAAGCTTGCACAGACAACTGTCTCTTGGGGGCCTCCTCCTCCTCCCTCCTCTACCACCAAGACAGCCTCACTGGAAGCATGCCAGCTGGCTGGGCAAGCCTCCAAAGCTGCCGGTGAGGTGACAGTGCTGAGATGGGTCAGTGGACCAGGAGGAGGGGAGACTTGCTCCCTCCACCATCCCCCCTCCACCGGCAGACCCAGACAGGGTGGCAGAGACGGGGCAGGCAATCAGACAGGCAGGGAAGGGGATAGCCAAGAGAAATTCCCATCCTGTGTGAGACTGACCAGCAAGTGTCCATGGCAGAACGGCGAAATGAACACATGAACACATGAAGCTGCCTTATACTGAATCAGACCCTTGGTCCATCAAAGTCAATATTGTCTACTCAGACCAGCAGCAGCTCTCCAAGGTCTCAGGCAGAGGTCTTTCACATCACTTACTTGCCTGGTCTCTTTAACTGGAGATGGCAAGAACTGAAACTGGGACCTGCATTCCAAGCAGATGCTCTACCACTGAGCCACGGCCCCTCCACAAGATGAACTTGGATCTCCCAGATCCTAGTCTAACCACTACACCAAGCTAGCTGTTGTTATGGGTAACAAGTCATGGCCCGCATTTGGGTTTGCTCTTTGTGGGGGGGGGGGAAGGCAAACTGCAGGGTGTGCTACAGCCTTTCTTTTTAACTGGGAACTCAAACCTTTAATATACTAACATTTGATTCATATCGCTCAGTGAATGTTGTGCCATGTGCTGTGCCATAGGAAAGAATAAAAGGACAAAGGTATGTGGATAAGGTGAAGCATGATCAAAAGAGGATTTTGATCAAAGGAAAGAGGAGCCTAATTAAACAGCCTTTGGGCTAGACTTTTATTGTGCATTTACTGGAAAACTGTTGTACAGTAATCTTTGTTTACTGATATGCTCAATGAACTCTCATCTTTTTGACACACAGCTGTCTGTGGCAAGCTGGTGAATCATGCTTCTGACATTAGAATTACAGACCTTCCTGTTGTTCACTTGGTGTCGTTCAACAGAAGGCATCTGTTGGCATGTCTTAATGTTGTCAATAGCTGAATACATTCTTTGAGGCTTTCTTTTGCAATCCTAACTTTAGCCCACACAAAATAAATTATCTGAATTTCTCAAAGATGTATAGATTAGATAGACTGCTTGAACTATAAGGACAAGCTGAATTATATAGTGTTTGAGTTATATGGAGTTTCAAGCCATATTATGAGTTTAGGAGTGTGTGGGTATAATAATAATAATTTAGGCATCTTACTATGTTGCAATTGCAATGCTGTGTTCATCTACCAGATCCTATGTACACATGTAAGTGCTGTCAAGTTGCAACTGACTTATGGTGACCCCATCAAGAGGCTTTCAAGGCGAGTGAGAAGCAGAGGTGTTTTGCCAGTGCCTCCCTCTGCAGAGTCATCCTTGGTGGTCCCCCATCCAAGTACTGACATTGCTTAGCTTCCAAGATCTGATGAGATAGGGCCATACCATGTCACCTTTCCTCTCCTACCAGATCCTATACGCTCATGATTCAAACAGTATTTTAGAGGCCTGCCCAGAAGGGAATTTCAACTGGTCTAGCAGGACATCTTAATCCATTGCACTTGGACTTGTAAACCACTCTCTTTGGAAACAAGTAGAAACTCAGGCTTATAACTCTGGTTGGCCACGAGAGGAGATTTTGGGCTAGCATACCACCAGTCCCTCTAATTGATCATTTATTCTAATCCTGGGGTACTTCTCGGGGAATTAAGGCTCACCTCTGAAATGAGAATTGTCTTTAATGTTGAAATCAATGCTTTGGATCAAGACTGAATTAGCAGTTTTCACCAATTCCACCTTCCCACTGCAAACAGTCCCTAATGTTGTTACTCTGAGCCTCCTGTCCCTGGAGCAGCATTTCTTAATCCAACCCAATAGAATTACATGCTCCATGAATGCCATTTATCAGGAACGTGTCTTATGTTTGCTATCGGGCCCCCGACAAATCATTGTCCCTATTTTAAAGAGTTTTGTGGGGATGCTGGCTTAAACATTCTGCTCATGTGCATTGTCGCTGAGATCTATCTATCTATCTATCTATCTGTCTGTCTGTCTGTCTGTCTGTCTGTCTGTCTGTCTGTCTGTCTGTCTGTCTGTCTATCTATCTATCTATCTATCTACACATATACATACATATATACATATATATATATATAATTTTTTATTTCAATACACCAACAAAACATAAAAACATAAAAACATAAACAATCATATTAATGGTGCTGGAATTATTGCAGGTTCAGCCCAGCCCCAACTCTCTAGAAGTTAAATCTCAGCAAGTGCCAAGTTTATATGCGAGGAGATAATCTTTCAGATGCTCCAATCCCAGACCATTTAGGGATTTATAGGTTAAAAACCAGCATTTTGCACTGTACCCAGAAACAAGGCAAATGATGAGAGGGAGGGCATCTTGGCCATCTTCTGGTCACTAGGGGTGTGGAGGGGGGAGGTAGTTGTGAATTTCCTGCATTGTGCAGGGGGTTGGACTTGATGGCCCTGGTGGTCCCTTCCAACTCTATGATTCTTTGATTCTAAGGCAGGTCATTAAGTACTGATAAAATGTGTCGGGTCCTTGTTAATAACCTGGCCACCATAGCTGGACCAACTAAATTTTCCTAACACTTTTCAAAGACGTAATTGCATAATGCATTTCTGTAATCAAACATTGATATTTTTGCAGGTGATGTAGCAAGTGAAGGTGATGAATGGTACTTTGGCTCATGTGCATCCCTTGAGCATCAATAGGAAGCTCAATCTAATAGCACAGTTGAAGATCCATAGAGAGTTCTCTTACCACCCAGTCTATAGCCAGTCCCTACAATCTGCAGACTTTCAGGGGATTTGAGCCTTTATGTCATCAGTAGATGCATTGAGTCACTTTCCAGGGTCTTTATGAGCATTGTGATGCAGATTTAATCATGCAGTCTGATGCGTTGCTACATTCATACTGGGCAATTTCGCATTCTCATTTTCTTCGGTGGTCAGTTCTTGTTTGTTTGTAGTTTTTGTTTCACATGTGTTTTGCTCCCTCTAGTGGTTGATTCGATATTACATCACTTTATGACCAACATCACTTTATGTCCAGCTTTAAACGGTAGGTTTTTATGTTGGATATAAGCCTGTGTGATATCAAATTGACCACTAGAGGGAGCAAAACAAGCATGGAACTGGAAAAAAATACTGAAGAAACAGGAACTTACAAGCAAGGAAAACAAGAGTGTGGAAAAGCCTGTTGTTTGCACATGTGGAAACTTGTTACTGAGTGCATGTCTCTATTGTGTATGTTGGAAATCCATATTTTAAAAATTTCTTTTATCTAGTTACTCTGATGAATTACTTTCTGCCTCATTATTTTTGGGCTGTGATATGTCAATGTCTTTAAAATGTTTATTAGGTTTACATATGAAATAGCTCCAGTATTCATTGTGATGGAGGAGAGCCTGCTTAAAAAAATGCATGAAATTATTGGATGGGGAGAGAGTGAAGCAGATGGGGTATTTTCTCCTGGTAAGTGGATCAAAATCACTGTTCACCTTTCTTAGCCTTAGTCAAATATTAGAACCAATATAGGTTAATTGTTGGCACTTTAAATCTGAAAATTAATGTGAATATATTCTCAGCATTCATGATTAATGAATGTGAATATATTCTCAGCATTCATGATTACTGGCATATATTGTCCCAAATCTCTATAAAAACATGCTCCTTCATTTGAAATTGTAGAAAGTCAGAAAAGTGATACAACTAGATTGTTAGATTAAAAAAAAAGTTTTTTTTCTCTTTGTATCAGGAAGTGGGGAGAGCTAACGTGGTGTAGTGGTTAAGGTGTTGAACTAGGACCTAGGAAACCAAGGTTAAAATCCCCCCTCACACCATTGAAGCTTGCTGGGTGACCTTGGGCCAGTCACACACTGGCTAGTATTTGGATGGGAGACATCCAAGGAATAAAAGGGTCATACACACACACACACATACACACACACAGACAACAAAAGTGAGGAAGTAAAACAAAGTCCTCAGAGAAAAGGTCCTGTAATTAATTAGTTTTGATCATAAAATCCTTCTACGTATATCGCTAAGAGCTAATTAATCCTACGCCTCAGTAAAACCGAGGGAGTATGTACAACGAAAGGAGATTGACAAAATACAAGTTGACGTAGGAACTAGAAGTAAAAGCACAGAACAAGTTGCACGCAGCTGCACTCAGCTTAGTAGCTGATTAAAATTCTATTCTAAACATTAAAACATCTATATTGTTAAAAAAAACTCCCCGGAGCTAAAGCACATGCTGTTACTCACTACAGGAACCAGAAGCGCTTCCACAATTAGGTCCTGGTTCTCATTTGTTGCTTGGGAGGACGTACTATTACAGCATTCAAAACTGAAGAGTTATAAATTGATGGTTAAGTTTTGGTTACATTGTTGTATGGGAGACTCTTTGAGCAAGTATGGAGTTTTATGTAATCCTGTTACTATTATTACTGTTATCATGCCAATAAAGGTGACTGAAACAGAAAAAAAAACCCTCCTATCTCATGTCTGATGCAAAGAGCTTGTGTTGTTCCCCAGCAAACATAGGGTTGCCAGGTCCCTCTTTGCCACGGGAGGTTTTTGGGGTGGAGCCTGAGGAGGGTGGGGTTTGAGGAGGGGAGGGACTTCAATGCCATAGAGTCCAATTGCCAAAATGGCCATTTTCTCCAGGTGAACTGATCTCTATCGGCTGGAGATCAGTTGTAATAGCAGGAGATCTCCGGCTAGTACCTGGTGGTTAGCAACCCTAAGCAAACACGAGAATTTTGTAAAGTGTAGATAAGCCCTTAGTGGAAGAGAGCCATTGGGTGGTACTTCAACAGCTCACCCATTAATTGTTACTCTTTTAGTTAGAGTGGTGTAGCCCCACCATGTTGTATCCGTCCAATAACACTGGAGTACCATAAGAAGCTCTGCAGCATGGTATAGTGGTTAAAGGGTCAGACTAGGGTCTGGGAGACCCAGGTTGAAATCCCCAGTCTGCCATGGAGGCTTGCTGGGTGACCTTGGGCCAGTCATTCTCTGTCAGCCTAACGTACCTCACAGGGAGGTTGTTGTGAGAGTAAAATGGAGGGGGCGGGAATGATGTTGTAAGCTGCTTTGGGTCCCACTGGGGAGAAAAGTGGAGTATAACTCTAAATGAAAAAGAAATGCATTGTGAAATTAAACAGGTGACTAGTCATGAACCTCAAATAGTGGTTGCCTTTGGAGGCCCTACTTAAAAAGCTGTCACCGAGCAACAAGATTTTCATGAGCAATGGTGCCTGATCCATCATTCAGTTTTGCTGAAATCTGTTGGAAACTACTGCGGTTCAATATTCTGTAAATACAAATGAGCTCTCCATGTGGAAAATAGCCACTGGGTGGAGCAATTGCTAGGTAGCTGCAACCTTTGCCCTGGGCAGGATGTAATGGGTTGGCCCTTTCATTCCCAGTGAGACTAACCATCCAAGTGGAAACATGGCTTATTCTTGTTTTGTTTTCCAGGAGGTAGCATATCAAACCTTTACAGTGTTTTAGTGGCCCGTTATAAACGCTTCCCTGAGATTAAAACCAAAGGCATGGCAGCTCTTCCAGACATTGCCCTGTTTGTTTCAGAACATGTAAGTATGCATTGGCAGTCAACCTATGTAGTTATGTGTTGATAACAGGAATATAATACATGATAGTAATTAATTTTCATGTAGAGAGACTTGATATGGCTACTTGGTAGTACTGTCTCTTTAGTCCTAATAAGTATGGTTGCCAACCTCCAGGTACTAGCTGGAGATCTCCTGCTATTACAACTGATCTCCAGCTGATAGAGAACAGTTCACTTGGAGAAAATTGGCACTTTGGCAATTGGACTGTATGGCACTGAAGTCCCTCCCCTCCCCAAACTTCTCCCTCCTCAGCTCCACCCCAAAAATTTCAGGTATTTCCCAACCCGGAGCTGGCAACCCTACCCAATAAGAAGTCTTTTTCTGTGATAATCTTCCAGTCATCATTGTTCAGTGCACAGCAATCTAAGCACATGTGAAGTAAAAAGGAGTTCTGTAGCGCCTGAAAAACTAAGAAAGTTTTTGTGAGTCAGAGCTCCCAGTGTCAAATGCATCTGATGAAGTGAGCTCTGACTTGTGAAAACTTACGCAGGAATACATTCTCTAAGGTATCACTGGACTCCTGTTTTACTTGGCCACTGCAGAGTACTGGCTGCGACTGGACCAGTTCTCTTGCTCAGCGTTTTCTCTTAGTTGCATCTTTTGCACCATTGTGACATCAGCAATGCACACGCTAATCCTGCGCCCTCTCCCCTGTTTTGCATTTGTGTGCAGTTGTGACATCATCACCCACTAGATCACTCCTCTTTCTCATTCCTCTCTCTTATTTTTATGTCTAGCGTGCTGTGATATAATCCACTATACCGCAGGGGGTATGATAACTCCCAGGTGCGTAATCAACATTCCTGTGGGGAACAAAAGAGTATTATTAATTATGGACATTATGGAAGTATTCAGACTCCAGCTGCTTGTAAACAGGGAGTTTGAGAATGGGCAGCTCCATCATGGTTGATTTTTAACCCTTTTCCCCAAATCATGTAAGATGAACCTGATGCAAACGGACTAAAATTATTTAAATCTCAGTACAGGGCAAGCAGAAGACATTTTATTAAGGCAGAAATGATCATAGATGAATCCTCCTTCTGTAATGCATGTGTGGAGATCTTTCCTCAATCTAATTTTTTCTATCCTTAAAATTTAAGAGCCACTATTCAATACAGAAGGCTGCAGCAGTTCTTGGGATTGGGACTGACAATGTTGTCGCCGTCAAGTGTGACGCAAGGTAAAGTCTGCACCCACTTCCTACAAATAGCCTTCTATATCCCCCCCCTTCTATAATTTCCTTGGTCTCATTTGGAGAGATGTACTTGGAAGGGAGACCTCCAAGGAAGACTCTGCATAGAAAGGCCATGACCAACCACCTCTGCATAATCACTTGCCTTGAAAACTGCACTAGGGGAAGCTATAAATCAGCTGTGACTTAACAGCACTTTACACACAAAGAGAGGGATAGAAAAGAGCAAGAGTCCAGTAGCACCTTAAAGACTAACCAAATTTCTGGCAGGGCATGAGCTTTCATGAGCCACAACTCACTTCTTCAGAAAGCTCATACCCTGCCAGAAATTTGGGTACCCTTTAAGGTGCTACTGGACTCTTGCTCTTTTCTATTGCTATTGACAGACTAACATGGCTACCCATCATGACACACAGGGATGCCGGCCTCCAGGTGGGACTCGAGGATCCCCTGGAATTACAGGTCATCTCCAGACTACAGAGATCAGTTCCCCTGGATACTTTGGAGGGTGAACTCTATGGTATTGTATCCCCTGTCCTCCCTAGGCTCCACCCTCAAATCTCCAGGAGTTTCCTAAATTGGGTCTGGCAATCTTACCTAGCGCACATTTGTGCCTGCATAGCTCAGGTATTTTTGATCTAGTGTCAGAGGGAAAAAAGAGGAGATATCTTCAGATGAGATTGAGAAGTAACCTGCTTCTGGGACCATGAAGCAGCTAGGCATAACTTTTGCTGAAATTAATTAGCAGATCAAACTAGGATGGGATTAATATTAAGTTAAATTAATGCACATATGCAAGGGCACAAATTTACTGTACAAACAAAATGATACAAGCCAAACTGGATGTTACATGGTAGACAGGTATAATTATTTCCTGGTAGACTTTTAAAAATGAAAAACAGCCTTAGGAAGCTGCAAATTTGATTGAAGACACAATCTCTGTGTGTTTAACCCTTCTCATGTAATTTTCTAGGTGAGAATTTGTTTGTTTGTTGGTTGGTTTTACTGGATTTGAATCCCGCCGCCCTATCCCAACCTAGGCCAGCTCAGGGAGGCTCACATCATATCATCCAAAACTTTTCAATTAAAATACCACACATACAGCTAACAATAAAACTATACAGTAAAATCTATAACATCATAAAGTTAACAGTTAAACCAGGAATCTATGTGTAGCTTGAGGGGACCCTTCCTGCAAGAACCCTCAAATTTTGTAAAGATTGGGTCAGGGGGTCCTGAGATATGGGGCCCGGAAGGGGTCCCCCCCAAAATTGGCCATTGGAATAAAGCCATTAAAAACACATTTGCGGCTTTCCACAGCTCCGGGGGGGGGGCTTTTTGGAGGTAGAGGTCCCAAACTTTCAGTGTAACTTGAGGGGACCCTTCTTGCAAGAACCCCCAAGTTTTGTGAAGATTGGGCCAGGGGGTCCCGAGTTATGCGGTCCCCCCCATCCACCCATTGGAATGACTGGGAGCAGGCGATCCTTAATGTGCATCTAGAGAGCAGCAAACCCAAGGCAAAACCTCCCGTGCATAAATGGCCAGAGAGAGTCTCTGTGTGTGAGTCTGCTAGGATTGTACTGGATTACTCCTGAGTCCTGACTCTCAGTCCCTGCTCCTGATGGAAGAGAAGAAGACATCCACAGTTTGACCCATTTTGGGGCTTTTCTCTATAACTTTTTTCCTGTGCGTGTGTCTGGGTGGGGGGAAGCAGATTCTCTGTGTGTGTGTGTGAGGGGGGAAGCCAAAGGGGGGTGGGTTTACCTGTTCTGCTGGGGGGTGGGCTTGATTGCCTCTTTGTGGGACTGGGCTTTCTGCTGTTTTCACCAGTTGTCAACTTTGTCTGGAGTTAACTGTGGGTTAACAGAGTCTCTCTTTGGCTGGCTCCTATTGCTTCCAATGGGGTGTGCAGCCGCTCCTGTTGTTTATAATGGGCTAGCCTGTCATTCGTTGTAGTACATCCCATGTCAGTGAGTCTCTCTTTGTCCTGCCCGTTCTTCTCCTTCGTTTGGAATTTGGTTCGGGGGGGGGCTGTTCTGCTGGGGGGGCTTGATTGCCTCTGTGGAGTGTGATTTGGGGGGGTTACCTGTCCTGGGGGGCCTTGATCTCTTTGCTAGTGTGATTGTTGCTGTGGAAGATTTGAATCCAGCAGCATGAAATCTATCAATACTGAAGATACTCAATATGCGCAGGTCACACTTACGCAAGTAGCGTTATAAGATGCACTTTGGCTGTGTTGAAATGAAAAGGTACGTATGCTACCCATGATACTTACGCTGTTTACTTACGCTTTGAGCGGGATGCACTTTTGGCGCAGTTAAATCGGCTCTTAGAAGCCACGGACTGGCTTCTACTGTGTGTGTGTGGGGGAAGCGAAAGGGGGGGTGACCGGTCCTGGTGGGGGGGGGGCTTGATCTCTTTGCGAGTGTGATTGTTGCTGTTTTCACTGGTTGCCACCTTCGCCTGGAGGTCAGTGTGGGTCGGTGGTGAGTCTCTCTCTGGCTGCCCCAGAAACAATGGGAGGTTTTGCCTTGGATTTGCCGCTCTCTAGATGCACATTACAGATCGCCTGCTCCCATTCATTCCAATGGGCAGATGGGGGAGACCGCATATCTTGGGATCCCCTGACCCAATCTTCACAAAACTTGGGGGTTCTTGTAATAAGGTTCCCCTCAAGCTACACTGAATGTTTGGGACCTCTACCTCCAAAAATGCCCCCCAGAGCCGTGGAAAGCCGCGAATGTGTTTTTAATGGCTTTATTCCAATGGGCAATTTGGGGGGACCCCTTCTGGGCCCCATATCTCGGGACCCCCTGACCCAATCTTTAAAAAACATGGGGGTTCTTGCAAGAAGGGTCCCCTCAAGCTACACTGAAGGTTTGGGACCTCTACCTCCAAAAATGCCCCCCGGAGCCGTGGAAAGCCGCGGATGTGTTTTTAATGGCTTTATTCCAATGGGTAATTTTTTGGGGGACCCCTTCCGGGCCCCATATCTCAGGACCCCCGACCCAATCTTTACAAAACTTGGGGGTTCTTGCAATAAGGTTCCCCTCAAGCTACACTGAAAGTTTGGGACCTCTACCTCCAAAAATGCCCCCCCCCCCAAGTTGTGGAAAGCCGCGAATGTGTTTTTAATGGCTTTATTCCAATGGGCGATTTGGGTGGGACCCCTTCTGGGCCCCATATCTCGGGACCCCCTGACCCAATCTTTACAAACTTGAGGGTTCTTGCAAGAAGGGTCCCCTGAAGCTACACTGAAAGTTTGGGACCTCTACCTCCAAACATGCCCCCCGGAGCCGTGGAAAGGCGCAAATGTGTTTTTTAATGGCTTTAAATGGCCGATTTTATTCGCAAACTCTGAATTGCATGCCCAATTCCACGGAATACGAATCGGGGGAGTTCGGACTTCAGCATTTCCCAAATAAAAACGGGCCGAATTTTGCCAGATCCGAATTTTACCAAAAAAAAAAAAATTCAACAGCCCTAGTTTGGAGGGGTGGACTTTGATCTGGAGAACCGAGCTTGATTTCCCACTCCTCCACATGAGTGGCAGATGCTAATCTGGTGAACCGAGTTGGTTTCCCCACTCCTCCGCATGAAACCAGCGGGGTGACCTTGTGCTAGTCACACTCTCTCAGCCCCACCTTCCTCACAGGGTGTCTGTTGTGGGGAGGGGAAGGGAAGGTGATTGTAAGCTGGTTTGAGTCTTCCTTAAGTGATAGAGAAAGCCAGCATATAAAAACCAACTCTTCTTCTTTTTTTTACCACATTTATTTAAAACATTCATACACTTTCTTTTCTCCTGGATAACAGGGACCCAAGGCAGGTAACAATTTCCCCCCGAAGAATAACCAAATGAATAACAGTAATAAAGCATCAAACGCCTGTTGACAGGCAGTAAAAGTACAGTAACTAAAACTCACTTAACAACCTAATGCCCAATAACTCCAGATGTGAGCAAACAGAAAAAATGGTACAAAAATAAAGACTCATAGGTTCAATATGCACAAAGGCGAAGCTAAAAGGGAGCTGGCACCTTTGGACCAAGACAGTGGAGGTGGAAGATTCTTGGCTCCTCGTGTTGTGAAAGATGTCCCAGTTGTGTTGCAGTACAGTAATTGCTTCTCCTCTGTTAACTTTTTAATAGGGGGAAGATGATACCATCTGAGCTGGAGAGAGCCATTCTAAAAGTCAAAAGACAGGTTTGATCTGTTTTATTTATTACTTGAACTTCAAGAATCCTTCATGCCTCTGGTGAGACAGGATCTCACCTTCAAACTGTCACGATGCAGTAAATTTATTAATCTTAAAGATGCTACTTACGGAGCCCATGGCGCAGAGTGGTAAGCTGCGGTACTGCAGTCAAAGCTCTGCTCATGACCTGAATTCGATCCTGATGGAAGTCGGTTTCAAGTGGTCTGACTCAGACTCCCATCCTTCCAAATCAGTACAATGAGTACCCAGCTTGCTGTGAGTAAAGTGTAGACAACTGGGGAAAGCAATGGGATACCACCCTGTAAACATAGTCTGCCTAGTAAACATTATGATTTGACGTCACCCCATTGGTCAGTAATTACTTAGTGGTTGCAGAGGCCTTTACCTAAAGATACTACTTACATGACTGCTCTTCTGGAATTTACTTCTTGTTTGTAAGTCTGCAGTATCCACAGTAAGCTTAATTTGGTCTCAGTGGGTATTTGGGAATGGGGGGAAAGTGTGGGATGTTATCATTGGGCCAGGTGTGAGCTGCCTTTTTCTTCCCTCAAAAGAAGAAAGTGAACATAGGTTGGTGCCACTGCATGTCCTCCTCTGCTATCTACTGCAACCACCAGAGGGAAAGGATGAAAGAATGGGACAATGGTGAAGGAGGAGATGCAGCCATTGCATAGGGGCATATGCTGTTCCTCCATCTCTTCCTCCTTCAGTCCATCCATCTGCTCTTTCCCTCTGATGGGGAAGAGGAGGACCAGCCCCCCATCACCCAGGCTAAGGGGAGATTAATGTGGCTAAGCTGAGATCCCCGCAAGATCTTGGAGCCCACATTGATTATCACCATGAAGAAATATGATAAAAGAAGACTATATCAAGGCATTGCTCTGTTACATCATCTTCAGGTACATACCACAGCTAAAATTC
This sequence comes from Euleptes europaea, assembly GCF_029931775.1. Lineage (NCBI taxonomy): Eukaryota > Metazoa > Chordata > Lepidosauria > Squamata > Sphaerodactylidae > Euleptes > Euleptes europaea. Next base: position 95,925,162 of record NC_079319.1, read on the forward strand.
TGCTATTTCTATGGGCATGAATGTTGAAATGTATTTTTAGCAAATATCGTGTAGGTGCCCATGAAGAATATATAATATGAAACAACTCAAAGTAATAATACTGAAAATAGTAATATTATTATAGCTTAAGAACCTAAGTGCTGTAGGGAAAAAATCAAAAAGACCAATGCCCTTAGACTTAACACTTGTGTTGTTGTTGTTTTGCTTTGTTTTTTGATTACACAAAATAGGAAGGAGAAAAGAAAGAAGAAAGTCAAATGGTTTCCAAAACACTGACTTTTTTTTGGGCGGGGGCATATCTGCTTGGGCACCATAAGTCACAGTGGTGCTTGCTGGCAAAGACTAGTAATAGTCTCTGAAGTGATGGGAATGAGAACTGGTGATCTACATGTCAAATGACAAGTCCATATTGCCTACCCACACTGATATTGTATTTTTTTCAGGGAAAAGTACCACTGTATATTAGTGCCACTGCTGGGACAACAGTATATGGAGCCTTTGACCCTCTTGCCAACATTGCTGACATCTGTGAGAAGTATAACCTCTGGATGCACGTGGATGTAAGAACTTAAAAAAAACATTTTGGACTTTTCTGCACCAGGTTTTTGCTCCAGCCTGATAAGAACTGCATTGGGTTTCTTCTTCCTTACACACTGTATGGTTTGCTGATCCTTGCTCTACCATTTTTGTCTTTGTTTTCTTTTTTGAGTCTTTTTCACACTTTTTCTGATGGCCCAGTAAAAACGGGAGAAACTAAAAAAAACCCTGCAACATCTGGCAAGGCATTGTGTATAAGTGAGGGGGGAAACCTATTCAGTTAAGAAACCAAGCTAAAACAAAAACCTGGTGAGGAAAAGCCCATTGTAAAGAACGGACATTACAAAAAAGTTGCTTTGATATTCACAACAACAACAATTAAGGAGTATGTTAAAATGACTAGAAAATTAGGATATCGGTTAATGCCTTGGAAAATCCATTTTTAGTGTTTACAATGAATGGAGGTGAGGGTGTATCCTCTGTAAAGTAGAGGAAAGTCAGCTGAATTTTTAGCATGTATTCACTTTGAGCAACTACAGCTTCAAAATGAAATATTTGTCATTTCAAAATGACATCCTAGACTAAGAAAATGGAAAGATATGACAGGGTATTGTTTCTGCTCAGTACTTTCCTTTCTGTGAATAATTCTTTACTTGGTATCCAGTTCCACACTGTATCCACTTTTGAATTTCCTGTGGCCTTCACATGCATCTTGGACTCATCACAAACCAATGTGTTTGTAATGGCGATGGAATTAGCACCTCAATTTGTGTGAGATTTTGGGCACCATTTGTGTTGCCTTAGTAACTTGCCTGGCCACCAAGGCCTGCTCCCACAAGGCCTGCTCCCACACAGCACAGTGCCCATAGCCAAAGACAGGTTATCAGATGGGCTCCAATTCAGGACGGGGAGTGGAGTGGGCAAGAACAGCTGCCAAAAGCCGCCAGTATACGCATTTTTAAAAATGAATCCTTCCTCCCATAGCTTGAGTGCTTGCAGCAGGTGCTCTTGTTCATTCCCCTTCATTCCTCAGTAGGGTTGCCAGGTCTGGGTTGGGAAATACCTGGAGATTTTTGGGGCAGAGCCTGAGGAGGGCAAAGTTTGGGGAGGGGAGGGACTTCAGTGCCATACAGTCCAATGGCCAAAGCGGCCATTTTCTCCAGGGAAACTGATCTCTGTCAGCTGGACATCAGTTGTAACAGCAGGAGATCTCCAGCTAGTACCTGGAGGTTGGCAACCCTACTCCTCAGCCATAATCTGAGGAGGGACTTGGTTAGATTCAGAGAGCACCACCACCCTACCACTAACAATCAGAATGGATGTGGAAAGCTTTGCAAAAAATACCCAAGTTCTTCTCAGGAAGGTTAGGATGGCCATCCAAGAAGCTCCGGGATTATGCAGGCCATAGAGCCACCCCCTTATCATGTCACCTCAAGAAAACACTTGGGATGTGAGCCAGCCTCATGGCCAGCATCTGATTGGAAGGACTGCATTCTAGGCTAACCACTAAGCCTGGCCATCCCAAGCAAAGACACACCCTTCTAACTCCATTGAAATCAATGAGCTTAGAAGGGGGTAACTCTGCTTATAATGGTGCTGTAAGAATCCCAGATCTTTATAACAAAGAGAATTCCTTGGTTGAGCCTTATAGAAGCAATCCCTCAGAGCCTTGGTTTAGTCAGCAGGAATCTAGGGTCATCTGAAAATATTGAGTGGATGTTCCTGTGGAAACTGTTGCACATAACTGAGGTCAGGGGGCATCCTGAGCAAAGATTGCTGCAACGTGGGAATCTCTACATAACAAATTTAAGTCTGCTGTAGCTCTGTGAACAAGGAACTGATCTTTAATCAAATGATGTTCCACAACCCACATAAAACTACAATTGCCAGACTTCTTTGGGAGGAAGCCATGCCGACTAGAGCTGGGGCAGAGCTGGTTTGAGTTTGGGCCAATGTCTCTATGTTCCCAAAAGTCCTTGGCATGGATTAAATTGGCTTCAGCTGGTCCAAAGACTGATTATCTTTATACTGATAAACCCAAATATCCTGACTTATTAATTCTCATTGTATAAACATAGGGCATTTTTTAAAATTGCTTTTTGTAAAGTTAACATCTGACAAAAACATGGTACTGAGCTTGAGGAAGAAGTAGCCCACTTTTCAGAATTTCCATTGCTGATTTACTTGGATTTCTAGTCTGACAACTGTGAAGGCTCACAGCATGTGATGATATGGAAAAGCATGAGTTACAGCATTTCTGAGATAATGTTCTAGTAAATAATATCGTGGATTGAATTTCCCTGTTAAGATGAACATGTGTCTTCTTTCTGATAGGCAGCATGGGGAGGTGGTTTGCTACTGTCAAGAAGGCATTCTTATAAACTGAGTGGCATTGAAAGGTAAGCATGTTGTTGTGATCTTTATCTGTAGGACAATAAGATCAGCATCTTGTCCATTAATTCCCTTATTTTCTAGTCTCCTGTTGTGGGATATAAAGATCACCCTTATTCTGAATAAAGCCATTGGTCTATCTAGCCAAGCATGTCTACTCTAACTAGGGTTGCCAGACCCCCGCCAGGGGCGAGGGATGTCCTGCTTTGGGGGCCCTCCCCCTGGACTTATTCAGCCAGCTGGCATGAGGAATTACCAGCAGCAAACTGAGGCCTAGGTCTCTGTCACCAGCAACACATCAACGTCACTTCTGGTACTCACGTCATCATGTCACCAGCAATGTAGGGATGCTCTGGTATTTGGACAAAACTCTATGCTAAAAACAGCTTCTACCATAGAGCTTTTGCCCAAATACCAGAGTGTCCCAATGGCACCAGTGATGTGATGACATCAGTTCTGGTGCACAATAGAAGTGGACACTTTTGCTGGCAACAGAGGCCTTGGCCTCTTTTGCTGCCAGTAAGTTCCCCCCCCCCACCTCCATCCCCAGCTGATTGCCAGGGTGTACCTGGCAACCTTAACTCTAACCAGCAGCAACACTCCTCGGCAACTGGAGGTCTTTTGTAACCCTGGTGTCCTGCTAAGTAACAAACTGGAGATCTTACACTTGGAAAGCACTGCGTCTCAATGGGCTCTGAGTCTCACCCACTGAGCTTTACCAATTCTTTACCACCGCCTCTTTTCTAGTCTTTATACTTTTGGTTGAAGGGAGAGCTACAAACAATTAATACAAGCGAAGGATTATACGTTTTATTCCAAAAGACACAACTCACACTCTTGAATTGACATGATTTGGGCAAATAAATCAATATTTACCCAACTTTGTAAGGTACATATTCTACCTAAGACATTTTCTGACCATAACCCGGTCTCTTTTGAGTGGAATAATAGACAAGCATTTCGATGGAGATTAAATTATAGATTACTGCGTGATGATAATATACAAAAAGAACTGCACAAATTACTAAAGGACTACTTTGAAATTTATATGGATGGAGAAACTAATTTGAATATATCTTGGGATGCCTTCAAAGCTGTTTTAAGGGGATTTATGATTCAAAAGAATACTGCCTGGAAGAAAAAACAGCTGCAACAAACTAATGAAATACTATGGGACCTACAAAAACTAGAACAACAGTTAATTCAAGAATTAAATGATGTCAAAAGACTTGAAATAATCCAGAAGTTAAAGGTAGCGAAACACCAATTAAATTTAGTAGTTATGGAAGAAATAAATAAAAATCTGAAGCACGCGAAGCAGAGATATTTTGAACAAGCAAATCGACCAGGAAAATTTCTTGCCAGTCAATTGAGGGACTCTAGACAAAAACAAATAATAAATAAACTACAGACGGTGAAAGGGCCGGTTTTTACAACTACTGCTATACAGAAATAATTTGAATCATTTTATACAAAATTGTACCAAAAGGATTTGATCCCGGAGAAGAAAATGGAAACCTTTTTGAGTACAGTAAATATTAACAGGTTAACCTCAGAGCAGCGAGACATGATTGATGCTTCAATTACAACTACGGAACTAGAAGAAGCTATATCTAGGCAAAAGATTGATAAAACACCTGGCCCAGATGGTATTACAGCTATGTTTTTTAAATTGTTTAAAGAAGACTTAAAGACTCCCTTTTTGAAGGTATGTAATTCTATATTGCAAACAGGTCAAGCCCCAGAGACATGGTCACATGCGTTTATATCACTCATTCCTAAGGCTGGAAAGGACACAGAGAGAGTTACAAACTATAGGCCTATATCACTATTGAATGTGGATTATAAAATATATGTCAAACCGGTTAAAGCAGATCATAACAACCTTGATATATGAAGATCAAGCGGGTTTTGTACCTGGAAGGCAGATAAAGGACAACTTGAGAATACTATTTGATGCAATAGAATATTACGAACAAAATATACAATGTAAAGTGGCTTTCATTTTTTTGGATGCGGAGAAAGTTTTTGATATGGTTTCCTGGGAGTTTATGAAAAAGGTTTTGGAAAAGATGAATTTTGGAAATAAATTCTGAACAGGGATTGATGCTATCTACAAGGTGCAAAAAGCTAAAATACTAGTAAATGAATCGATGTCAGCTAACTGTGAGATACAAAAAGGAACAAGACAAGGTTGTCCTTTGTCGCCTTTATTGTTTATTTTGACTTTGGAAACTCTCTGCAGTAAAATACGTGATATGGAGGCTATTCGTGGTTTGAAAGTAAACAAACATGGGTATAAACTAAGAGCCTTTGCGGCTGACCTGTTATTTATTTTGGATGACCCAAATCGTTCTATAAAAAATTTGCTGCTTTTGTTGAAACAATATGGTGAAGTTTCTGAATTCAAGATAAACCAAGATAAGATTCAGATATTATTTAAGAACCTTCCTAAGGAACAACAGAAGGATTTTTTGGAGATTTCTAATTGGACGAAAATGAGTAAGGTACTATACTTGGGAGTTTGGATTACAAATAAAACCAAGGATTTATTGGTAAATAACTATTCTAAACTTTGGGAAGTAGTTAAAAAAGATATGATATTGTGGTCAAATAAAAATATTTCTTTATTGGGTCGTATTGCTGTAACACAGATGAACATTTTGCCAAGGATGTTGTTTTTGTTTCAGAACTTACCAATACTCACGCAAACAAAATATTTTGATGTATGGAGGAAAGACCTGTTGAACTTTATTTGGCAAGGGAAAAAACCAAGAATTGCATATAAATATTTGGTAGATGCAAAAGAGAGAGGTGGCTTTGCTCTTCCTAATTTTAAACTTTATGCGGAAGCTTCAGCTATGGTATGGTTAAAAGATTGGATAATGTTGAAAAATGCACGTTTACTGGATTTGGAAGGCTTTGACAATAGATTTGGGTGTCATGGGTATTTGTGGTATGACAAAACTAAAATACATGTGGCTTTTCAACCTCATATTATTAGATCATCATTGATAAAAACCTGGTTGAGATATAAACATCTGTGTGAGACAAAGACACCACTATGGATATCTGCTCAAGAAATGTTAACTTTGCGACCGTTAAGACCATCACAATTTATAATATACCAAGATCTTTTAAAATGGGAAGACAATAAATGTGCCCTGAAGGATTTTGATGAGGTTAAAGACCACCTAACATGGCTTCAATATTATCAAGTACAATCTGTATACATCCAAGATATGAAAAAGGGATTTCTTAAAGAAAAATCAATTCTACAACAGACACTTTTGGATAATACTGATCATCTAATTTCTAGGATGTACAAGCTTTTATTGTTGCTATATACAGAACAAGAAAGAATCAAGCCAACAATGATTACCTGGGCACAAACAATTGGTCATTCTATATTTTTGAAAAGTTGGGAAAGACTTTGGTCAAGAGACATGAAAAAGATTCTTTCCCAATCGATAAGGGAAAATATCTACAAAATGATTTACAGATGGTATCTGACACCGAAAAAATTGTCTGCAATGTACAGTACAATGTCACCAAACTGCTGAAATGTCAGGATAAAGTTGGCTCTTTTCATCGTGTTTGGTGGCTTTGTGATAAAGCTAAAAACTTTTGGGATATGATATACAATGAGCTAAGGTTAATTCTACAACAAAATATCCCTAAAACTTCAGAGATGATGTTGTTAAGCATTATACCAGACTATATTATAACACAACGGACCTTTTTACTCTATGCCACCACAGCTGCGAGAATGGTCTATGCAGCTAAATGGAAAATGACTGAAATACCGGACAAAACTGATTGGATTCATAAAATGTTTGAACTAGCAGAAATGGAAAAATTGACTGAGTTAGTAAATCAAAAAGATAATGATGAATTTGTTAAGGAGTGGGAGGCATGGATTGTTTATTGCAAAAATGAACTTAATGTGCAAAATGTTAAAGGTTATAATTTAGACTAGGTTAATTTTATTGTTTCTACTTTCCTTTCTATTTAATAACTGTAGAAGGTTTTATAAAAAAATTTTTTATAATGAATTAGAAAATAATTGCTAAGAGGATTACGAAGATAAGTTAGAGATTGAAGAAGGAAGGGGGGAAGTCAAAGTAGGGGAAGATAATTGTTATATATATGTTAGCTTTAATTGAGAATTAGAAAAGATTGAAAGGCAATGTTAATTGATTGTATCGAATGTATGAAAAAACAATAAAAAAATTAAAAAAGAAGGGAGAGCTACAAAAGGCATACCTTGTTTAGTCATTTTATATATATCAACACAATACACAAGAGTAAGCACTATATAAATATTCTAAATAAATGAATGCTTATTCATATACGCTCATATAAGTTTAAGTACAAACGACCTATTACAAAACTGGCACATCCCTCTATCTTTTAATTTTTATCTTCACTTAGGGCTAACTCTGTCACCTGGAATCCTCACAAACTGATGGGCGTTCCACTGCAATGTTCAGCATTCTTGGTCCGGGAGAAGGTAAGTGTGAGGTGCCCTTTGCTTTGCCACTGTGAGCAGAGCTGGGTGGGATTCCCAGCTGGTTTTAAAAAAACAAACTCTTGGAGCTAAATTACAGCTTCAGCTGGGGATTTATAGGGTTGCCAACCTCTAGGTGGGACCTGGGAATCCCTTGGAATTACAGCTCATCTCCAGAATACAGAGGTCAGATCCCCCCCAGAAAGCATCGGATCCCTCTGGGGGGATCCGGGTTTGCGGACCAGCGGGGGTGGGAACGGGGGGGGCAGGAAGAGGGGGTCCCAGCTTACCGGCTGCCTTGGCTGGTCCAGGGCAGTGGGGCGATGCCCCCCTTTTTAGGGTGGGGGGCGAGCCCGTGCTCTACGTGGGCCAGCCGGGGAAGACAATGGTGGCAGCCTGCTCCCATCTGCCCCCGCGGCGATCCCCCCGCCCCACAGGTGAGCTTGGCAGGGTTTTTAGGGCTGTCACAGGGCCAGGCCGGCTCCAATGAAATTGGGGCCGGCCGGCGCACCGGGGGGAGGATAAAAGCTACCCCGCACCTGACCTCGGCCATTCTTCCTCACCACGCTGCTTGTGGTGCAAGATCCGCAGTGGAGCGACAAGCACCTGGCAATCCACCTCTCACCCCCAGGAGGCAAGTACCATGTCCTCAGCAAAAGGAGGATAAGAGAAGAAGCATTCAGCGGACCGGAGCGCCCGGCAGCCGGCGAGCGGTAGCCAGGGGGTGAAAGGCAGCCAGGTGGCTACAGGTGGCCGGGGGATGGGGGAAAAGGCAGAGTGGAGCGCCTCGCCTTCGGGCGGCTGTGACAGGAGGACAAGGGTCGCTGTGGGGCGCGGCGTCAAAGGCCGTCGGGGGACGGTGGAGGCCACAGAAGCGGCAGAGCAGCGCTCGACACCCCCACGCACCCGCGGCCAAACCGGGGGCGTCTGGAAGTCGTGGGCGGCATTGGCCCTGAAGAAGAAAGGGGAGGCACAGCGCGCAGCTGCCGGCAATGTGCCAGTGGGGCTTAAGAGGCAACCCTAATAGGATTGCTAGTCACATTTCTCTCCGAACTCTCTCAGCCCCACCTACCTCACAAGGTGTCTATTGTGGGGAGGGGAAGGGAAAGCTCTGAGACTCCTTAAAGGAAGTGGAAATCAGGGTATAAAAACCAACTCTTCTTCTTAAGGATAAGATATGCATTTGGTGATCTGACACAGATCCACATGAACTGTATGATTTGACCCTTAAGGGAGAACCTGTTAGATAAATGTCACAAATATACAGCTAGTTTGGAGACCTAGTGCACACTTATGTGGAAATAAGTCCGGCTGGACTCAGCAGAGCTTCTGAATAAATATGCATGTATTGTAGAAGGCTTTCACGGTCAGAGTTCATTGGTTCTTGTAGGTTATCCGGGCTGTGTGACCGTGGTCTTGGTATTTTCTTTCCTGACATTTCGCCAGCAGCTGTGGCAGGCATCTTCAGAGGAGTAACACTGAGTGAAGGGGGGGAAGCTCCTTAGGAGACAGCATGACCCCGCACCGATGTAGCTGCCACCATGTCATGGAATAAAGTGGCACCTAAGCCACTTATTTCACCTAAGGGTGAAAACACTGGCATCGGGGAACAGCAGAGCTGCATCGGCAGAGAATTCCCAAAAGGAATGTTGCATGTTCAACCTAGATGACCTATAGGACAAGTGCAGTCGGTTAAGCAGCATCCTTTTGTCGAAGATCTTCTCAAACGCATCTTACCATGACAGTTTTATTCTCTTCTAGGGTCTTCTCCAGGCCTGTAACCAGCTGTGTGCCGGATATCTCTTCCAGCCGGACAAACAGTACGACAAGGCTTACGACACTGGGGACAAGACAATCCAATGTGGGAGGCACGTTGACGTTTTCAAACTTTGGTTAATGTGGAGAGCGAAGGTAAGAAACATCTTGCAAGAGAGAATTCCCTGTGAGACCTTGAGAAATATGGCACATAGGGCTGTGAATGAAGGGAACCGTCCTTAACATAAAAAAAGAAAAGAAAAGTGGAAAGCATGGGGAGGGGATGGAGGAGAGCGAGAAAATGAACTGCAGGTGAGCTACCAATGAAATAAGGTTGCCGGTCTCTGTCTCAAATCAAGGCCATGGAAAACTTTCCACATGGACTCACTGGTTGAGGAACTCCAGCCAGTCGTTGAAATTTGTTTGGGATGTTTTAAGAACCCATTCCATTCATGCAGGACACTCACCCTCTGATTGGGCCTCACTTCTCCCTCATTCCAAGTGAGCCTGTGACCTGAAACATGGCTGATACTCTCCCATGACTATATATTGTGGGGGAAGATCAGTAATGCGAGACAAGCAGTGTTTTAGGGAAGCTCTGGAACTGTTCTTTGTCGTTCTTCAAAGATCTGATGTGATGGTAAAATGGTTTAAAAACTAAGCTATAGGAAGAGTGGTAGAATATGATGAATAAATAATGGTGGTTTTCCTTTTATTGTAATCCATCAATTTCCCAATGGAAGTTACTAGGATAGAAAAGATACACTTCTGTAGTCATTCCCAAATTACATTTAGGACAGAAAAGATATACTTGTGTAGTCATTCCCAAATTACAAAATACGTACATCCTCATGGACAAGTAAAGGCTCACATATACAGAAATGTGTTGTAAGATAAAGCCTATAATAACAGAAATGTTGTGTTTCAAAGCTCGAAAGTAATTTATTAACATACACACCTCTTCATATATCTGTTTTCTAAATCCTTTGGAATAGTATAATATATTACAATGCTAAATATTTCACAATCAAACTTTTCTTAAGTATTTCTAGGTTCTATATAAAGTGGTTTTTGATGCAGTACTTTCATAAAAAAGGGTGACCTGATTCAACAGGTCGCCCCGTTGTGGGCTTACCGGGCGGCGAAGAGGAAGGGGGGGAAGGTCTTATCTTGCTGGACGGCGCGTGGGGCCGTCTCGCAAGGCCAGCGTGGTTTCTCCCCTCTCCTCCTGGATAGGGTGCGGGGGGGGGAGGTGACATCAGGCGCCCTGCCCCCGCACCTATTTAATGGGACCCAGCCTGGCAGCCGTCCTCTTTGCCTGGGGACAACGAGGATCCCGCCCACCCACCCTATGTTATGTTGTTGTGTTGTTAGTTCTTTTGTCACAGTTTTTTGGGCGGTTTTTGCATGGGGTCTGATCCAAGAAGGGAAGATGGGTGTTTTCTTCCCGTTTGTGGGGACCCCCATAAGGGGTCTTGGGATGGAGCTCAACAGCGTTGCCCGGCTCGGGGACCTGTTTGGGAGCTACAATCCCAGGTGGTGCTGACTCCACACAGAGATGTGCGTCCGGTGGGGCCAGCTAAGCGCTACTCCGGTGTGATACCCCCACTGGTGTTGGGGGGCGTTTATCGATCGGTTCAATACTATCGGGTTACAGGGTGGTGACCCGATATCTTGGATCCACCCCCATGATTTTCCGTCAACGCTCCATTCTGGTTTGATCAATAAAACTGTGGCCATTTTTATTTCCCAAAGATTACAGTGTATGTGTGTTTATTTGATTTTCTTACTCCCCTCCTTCCTTGGAGCCACTTGCCCGTGGGTCCACAAATGCTTCTTGACCTTATCACAGACAAAAACGTGACTTACACATAAATAAACCTAGTTACTTTAGGGAGTTTCACGTGGGAGTTTCAATTAATTGCATGTTCCATGGCCATTTCAAAGCGGAATGAGCAGTTCTTCCACCTGGGAGCAATGTCGCAGCTATTCCAGACGACGCAAGAGCTAAGGCTATGTCATTTTGGGATCGAATTGCTGCCAGAATCAGTCCAATTAGGAACGTTTTACCAGTTCCTCCTGGTGCACCTAAGAAGATAGGGTGTGTTGCTTTGACGTCTAACAGATGGTGCTGTCTTTCAAAAAAAGCATGTTTTTACCTGTCACAGGTGTGACATCTATATAATAGAGGTATATAAAAATACGTGCGTATTCGAATGCAACGTTGTGTCAAAATTTCAAAGCAATTGGTGAAGAACTTTCGGAGATTTAAGATTTTGAACAAATGAACATTTACATTTTTATTTATAGATAGATAGATTAATTAATTAATAGAAGTGAATTTAGAACAAGAAAGAATAAAACCAGTTATGGTAAAATGGATGAAGGAATTAGGGTATAATATAGATCTGGAAATATGGGAAAACTTGTGGAAAAGGGAATATAAATTTACAATCACCAATGAAATAAGAGAAAACTTATATAAGTTGTTTTATAGATGGTATATAACCCCGATACTGTTAAGCATGCGAAGTTGCTCCAAAAGTCAGTCTGACAGAGTTTCCCCCTGAAAGGGCAAATCAAAATGGGTTTTGATGAAGCGGGGGGTATGGACCAGCCATCCCCAAGCATTCATGATTTTGGCTAAAAAGTGGCCTACTTTTATCATTGAAATCCCAATAGCATGAGCTCACATAAGCCAATGAGATTGCGAAGAAATCCATAAACCAGTAATTAATGACGTGTCAAGCATTGCCCCTATATTGCATCAGGGTATGTCAAAGGTGTCTTGAGCCTGCAAAACTCAATGCACCTGGACATCCTCTACGGGATATAAGTCCTTGAGATAAGGCCTTGTTCGACAGCTTAACCAACGACCTTCAATTTAGGGAGGAAAGAGAAAGCTGTAAACTATCCGCAGCTGGGTGTTATCTCCCCCCTCCACAGGAGTGAATCCTTCAGAAGTGAAACTGTTCCCATGATTGTAAATTGCAGACTGGTCTGTTTGCACTCCAACCTTTCAAAGTTTAGTATTAAACTATAGTAGGCCAAGAGCCTGAACCAAAGCAATTGTAAAAGCAAGGAATTGTGGGAGCCCACTTCCTTGACACCCACCACCACCCCGCAGCTTAAGCTAGAAACAGTCACTTTTATTACCTCTATCCTTTGCTTTCACCAGACTTGGTTTGCTTGCTTGAATGACCTTTCCATAACTATGTGTGTTCTGCAGGTACATTGATGCCATGTACGTCTTCTCTGCTTGTGACACCCTGGTCTCTGAACTGTACGGGCTACTGTGAGTGTAGCCAAGAGGTTAAATGAGATAGTCTTTTCATCCCTTCAGCTCTAGGGGCCGAGAGATATCGAGTTGTAAACTTCTCCCCGTATGTGTTTTTTTTCTCCCCAACTTTCCACAGGGCACGGAAGGATTTGAGATTCTTATCAACAAATTTCTGGAACTTGCAGAATACCTTTATAAGGAACTGAAGACAAGGAAAAACTATGAGCTTGTATTTGATGGTGAGGTAAGGATGGCCAATGTCATTGGGTAAGGCATCTTTTCAAGTATTCTGCCTCTAAAAGCAGCATATTCCAATGACTGTAGAACCCTTGTTAAGTGTGAAGTAACTTGCCTAAGAAGGCTCAGTTGGTAGTGTTGGCAACCTCCAGATACTAGCTGGAGATCTCCTGCTATTACAACTCATCTCCAGCCGATAGAGATTAGTTCCCCTGGAAAAAATGGCCGCTTTGGCAATTGGACTCTATGGCATTGAAGTCCCTCCCCTCCCCAAACCTTGCCCTCCTCAGGCTCCGCCCCAAAAACCTCCCACTAGTGGTGAAGAAAGACCTAGCAACCCTATGCCCTCTTCATTTTACTCTCACAACAACCACCCTGTGAGGTAAGTTAGGCTAACAGAGAATGACTGGCCCAAGGTCACCAAGCAAGCTTCCATGGCAGTCTGGGGATTTGAACCTGGATCTCCCAGACTCTTGTCTGACACTTTAACCACTATACCACGCTGCAGAGCTTGTTATGGAACGCCAGTGTTATTGTATGGATACAACATGGTGGGGCTACACCACTCTTGTAAGCCCTTGGCCCGTAGAATCCCCAAAAACAACAACCCAGACAGGTGGTCCTAAGGTAAGTTGACTTTATTGGAAATCAAGCAGGTAAACAGAGCTTGCATACTAAGCCAAGAATGGCTGGTAAGTGCAAATCAGTAATATATATTGGCATAGCAGATAATGCAGGTTGGCATAGCAACTCAGTCTCCCACGGGAGAGGAATGTCCGAGATAAAGTGTCCGTTAGAACAACAGTCCTTGGCAGAGACAAGCAAAGGAAGGCAGCTGTGAGAAGCTGCGAGAAAATCAAAACAACTCAGAGGAGCCGAGGAGCCGAGAATTGTCGAGAACAGGCCTGCTCCTGACAACTCTAACTAAAAGAGTAACAATTAATGGGTGAGATGTTGACATACCACCCAATGGCTCTCTCCCACTAAGGGCTTATCTACACTTTACAAAATTCTCGTGTTTGCGTAGGGTTGCCAACCTCCAGGTACCAGCTGGAGATCTCCTGCTATTACAACTGATCTCTAGCCGATAGAGATCAGTTCACCTGGAGAAAATGGCCGCTTTGGCAATTGGACTCTATGGCATTGAAGTCCCTCCCCTCCCCAAACCCCACCCTCCTCAGGCTCTGCCTCAAAAACCTCCCACTGGTGGTGAAGAGGGACCTGGTAACCCTAGTTGCCAGAGAAGGAAAAGGTATTCTTCCCTGAAGTCTAGCTTTTGTGTGTTTAGTTTTTGAGTTTGAGTTTGAGTTTGAGTTTGAGTTTGAGAGAGAGAGAGAGAGAGAGAGAGAGAGAGAGAGAGAGAGAGAGAGAGAGAGAGAGAGAGAGAGAGAGAGAGAGAGTTTTATAAATTTAATGCAAGTGATTTATAATGCAAGAGAATGATGCAAGTGATTTATTAATTTAATAAAAAAGTAAATGGATAAAGTGAGTACAGGTGTAAAGAATCACAGAATTTGGTATGAGCTAAAGAGTTCAGCATGCTAAGATTATTTCTAAAGTTTTTAGCCCAGCTGGGTGGGCATTCAGTGGGATTTTCAGTAGTCCAAAAGCAACAATTTCACTCCTTTCCATCGTCTCGTAGATTCTTACTTAATACCTTTTTCTAGTCTGTTTTTTTTCCAGTTTATTAGTGGAAAAAAAACAGACTAGAAAAAGGTATTAAGTAAGAATCTACGAGACGATGGAAAGGAGTGAAATTGTTGCTTTTGGACTACTGAAAATCCCACTGAACGTCCACCCAGCAGGGCTAAAAACTTTAGAAATAATCTTAGCATGCTGAACTCTTTAGATCATACCAAATTCTGTGATTCTTTACACCTGTACTCACTTTATCCATTTACAGTGAGTACAGGTGTAAAGAATCACAGAATTTGGTATGAGCTAAAGAGTTCAGCATGCTAAGATTATTTCTAAAGTTTTTAGCCCAGCTGGGTGGGCGTTCAGTGGGATTTTTTTTTCAGAACAGTTGTGATACATAAGGACTGCCTTGTAAAACACCATATAAATAAATAATGAGTGTTTATTTACTTTGGTGTACCTTTACTTACAGGATAAGTGAGAGCAGTGCATGTTGCTTTAGATAAGGAAAGATTTTATTGACATTTTTGTAAGCTTTGTTCCAGACTTCACAACTTAGGTACAAAAATAGGCATTTTCCCGAAACTGAAATTTCAGTAAGGCTCAGAACAGTGGCATATGGATGCACAGTTCATATTTGCTGGGGATGTATTTCTTTTGTATTTTTTAAATATATATATATATATATATATATATATATATATATATATATATATATATATATATATATATATATATTTATTTATTTATTTATTTATTTATTTATTTATTTATTTATTTATTTATTTATTTTCCAGCCGGAACTCACCAATGTGTGTTTCTGGTACATTCCACCAAGTCTTCGACAGATCCCAAAGGGACCAGAAAAAGAAAAAAGGCTACATCAGGTAAATAAGCTAATGTAATTTTTTTATTGCATTGAGCCAGGATGCCACAATCCATGGATAGTAGGTGAAATCTGCAACTGCAGTCTGCTCCAAACATCAATTTCTATCGAACACATCCACTGGCTTTTCCCAAGACCTCAAGATAACTTCTCTGGTTTGCAGGTCTGGGCAGTTCTGTACACTTTAGTGGGGTGTGTTTCCCCTATTCCCTGCCCATGGTTACATCTGGGAAAAATTCAGTATTGTACCTTGATTGGCACAGACAATTGGAGGGTAAAACTAGACATTATGTCTGAGATCAGGTCCCACCAACGTGACTGTTCTAAGGGTGTGGAAAAAAATAAAATGAAAAAAAAAAAAGGAAAAATTCAGATGTGGGTATATTGGACCTGAAATTTTTATAGATTCCCAAATTTTCCTGAGTACGCATACCAATATAATGTTTTTTTTTTTTTTTTTTTTTTTTTTTTTTTTTAGGAATCCAAAAAAATTTGGCTTCATTATAACCTATGGGGAAACTTCATGGAGCTCTGGGATGGGCTGTTTTTTAAAGTAGAGGCACCATATTTGCAGTGCAGCTACTGGTGATTCTCCTTAGATGAACCCCCAAGTTTGGTAAAGATTGGATTGGGGTCCAATTTCATAGGCCCCCAAATGGAGGAAAAATGGGGCCCCTTAAAATTGGACCCTTGACCCAATTTTTATTAAACTTTGCAGGTTTTGTAAGGAAAATCATCAGCAGCTATGCTGCAAATTTGGTGC
Source organism: Euleptes europaea (assembly GCF_029931775.1). Classification (NCBI taxonomy): domain Eukaryota; kingdom Metazoa; phylum Chordata; class Lepidosauria; order Squamata; family Sphaerodactylidae; genus Euleptes; species Euleptes europaea. The sequence continues at coordinate 95,941,159 of NC_079319.1, forward strand.
CTCTACCTTTTTCTTCACATACCTTTATGGCTATTTAGTTCGGAAGGTAATTGCAGCATTCTTTCTCTTTGACATCCAGATTGCTCCAAAAATAAAAGCAAGGATGATAGAAGAAGGTACCACAATGGTTGGCTATCAGCCTCATGGAGACAATGTGAACTTTTTCAGAATGGTCTTCTCTAATCCAGCAACCAAGAAATCAGATGTCGATTTCCTCCTTGAAGAAATTGAAAGACTTGGAAAAGATTTGTGATAGCAGACATTTCATCTTGAAAGTGGAGGAGACCAACTTCACACTAGCATAAAGGCTCCTGTCTTAAAGTTGTGTTCACTGCTGTTCCACAGACTTTATATATACAGTGAGGGGGAAAAGTATTTGATCCCCTGCTGAATTTGCCCGTTTGCCCTCTGACGAAGAAATGACCAGTCCATAATTTTAATGGTAGGTTTATTGTAGCTGTGAGAATAACAACAGGAAAACCCCCAGAAACCCAGAAGACAAAAGTCAGAGATTGATGTGTATTATAATGAGTGAAATAAGTATTTGATCCATTTGCAAAAGATGACTTAGTACTTGGTGGCAAAACCCTTGTTGGCAATTACAGAGGTCAGACGTTTCTTGTAGGTGGCCACCAGGCTTGCACACATCTCAGGAGGTATTTTGTCCCACTCCTCTGTGCAGATCCTCTCCAAGTCAGTAAGATTTCGAGGCTGATGTGTAGCTACTCGAACCTTCAGCTCCCTCCATAGATTTTTGATGGGATTACGGTCTGGAGACTGGCTAGGCCACTCCAGGACCTTAATGTGCTTCTTCTTGAGCCACTCCTTTGTTGCCTTGGCCGTGTGTTTTGGGTCATTGTCATGCTGGAATACCCATCCTCTACCCATTTTTAATGCCCTGGCTGAGGGAAGGAGGTGCTCACCCAAGATTTGACGATACAGGTCCCGTCCATCGCCCCTTCGATGCGGTGAAGGTGTCCTGTCCCCTTAGCAGAAAAACACCCCCAAAGCATAATATGTCCCCCTCCATGTTGGACAGTGGGGATGGTGTTCTTGGGGTCGTAGGCAGCATTCCTCCTCCTCCAAACACGGCGAGTTGAGTTGATGCCAAAGAGCTCGATTTTGGTCTCATCTGACCACAACACTTTCACCCAGTTCTCCTCTGGGTCATTCAGATGTGCATTGGCAAGCTGCAGACGGGCCTGTACATGTGCTGTCTTGAGCAAGGGGACCTTGCGGGCTCTGCAAGATCTCAGTCCTTCACGGCGTAGTGTGTTACCAACTGTTTTCATGGTGACTATGGTCCCAGCTGCCTTGAGATCATTGACAAGTTCCCCCCATGTAGTTCTGGGCTGCTTCATCACCGTTCTCATGATCATTGCAACTCCACGAGATGAGATCTTGCATGGAGCCCCAGACCGAGGGAGGTTGACAGTTAGGGTTAGGGTTAGGGTTGTCACCTTCTCACCAAGCTGCTTGGCAATAGTCTTGTAGCCCAGTCCAGCCTTGTGCAGGTCTACAATCTTGTCCCTGACATCCTTGGACAGCTCTTTGGTCTTGGTCATGGTGGCTAGTTTGGAATCTGATGGATTGATTGCTTCTGTCGACAGCAGAACCCTAACCCTAACCCTAATCTGGCTGGTTGATAGGGGATCAAATACTTATTTCACTCATTATAATGCACATCAATCTCTGACTTTTGTCTTCTGGGTTTCTGGGGGTTTTCCTGTTGTTATTCTGTCTCTCACAGCTACAATAAACCTACACACAGTATAGTGGCAAGCTGATAAATGCCTATAGACATTTGACTTGTGCAGTGCATACACAATTTTGTTGGCTATGACGCAATAGCCATTTCATTTTGATGCCTTGTCAAGGCTGAAAGGCTGGATAGTAACGTTTGAATAAAATACATGTTAGAAATAAATATGCCATATAGTTAGGGGTGTCAAAACCAGGTTGGGAAATACCTGAGGATTTTGGGGGTGGAGCATGAGGAGGGTGGGGTTTGGGGAGGGGAAGGACTTCAGAGAGGTATAATACCATAGACAAGTCGTGGGCTCCATGGTCTGAAAATTCTTGCTGAACTGAGGCCATCTATCCACAGCTGTGGCTCTCACTGATATCTGTTGCTTCCTAGCTGCACTGCACCCCGTGAAGTCCCTCCTCAGCCGTAAGATATCCCTTGAGTTGTTATGAGGCTCAGGTTGCTGATAAAAGACCAACCTGTTGTGCTGTAATAACAGAAGATGGAGCAGCGAGGTGCAGCTCATTAACTAGGAGATCATCGTATTCTGCTGAGCCAGGTGTTCCTTTTATTTTTCTGTAACGAGCATTTCAGGGTATTGTTCCCTTGTTTGTTCTACAAACAAGGAATTCATGGAGGTGCTGTATAAAGAAGTTCAAATATCGGCTTCTGCATTCTGTCTACAGTAAAAGATAAAGATGGTTGCAGCATGCTCTTCATGGGATGATAGGCATTAGCCTGTCTGTGTATTTTCATGTTCTACCCACTACAAAGTTTTGTTGTGTAATGAGAATACCACCAGGGTGTGTGTGCACATGTGTGTACGGGGAGGCAAAAAATTCCAACTATAATGTCTTCAGGTAGAATTTTAGTTATAAATTCAGATATAATTTGACAACCAGATATTACTTGCTAGCCATTTTCTCCCAATGTAAAGTTTGTGAGCAGTGAACGGTTTACCTGGAAACTCAGGTATTAAAACAACATGGTATAGCTGCTACAGTGGATGTGGAAGTTGTCAGGCCTACTCGCTGTGTCTCAGATAGTTTCGTTTTCTCACAGACTTTCCTTCAAGGACTGTTCAAGGACTGTTTCCCCAAAACGACATTCCTATTCCCTTTGAAGCTAGCAGGTGCCCGTGGGAGCTGTGGTGCCTCTAGACAGTTGGAAGTTATCTCATGAGACTGTATTGCTGCCGCCTTTTTCAATGTTCTTATATTATCAAGTGCATGCCATTTCCCCCCATTCCTGTCTTTGGATTTCTAAGTTCTGCTTGCCTGCGATACCATTAAGCCAACTCTTTTGGACTACTAAGGGCGAAAACGCATGGTCGGTTTATCCTCCTTTAATCCATGTTTTAGCCAGGATCAAACGCACATTAGGCGAAATGCATGGGTTCTATCCTGGATGAATCCTGGCTAAAACAGGGATTAAAGGAGGATAAAGCGACCATGCGTTTTCGCCCTAAGTCTCCTGGTGTGGCTTTTGGTTGTCGATGGGACAAGTGCTTACATTAAGACAGGAATCATACCTCTCTCATCTGTCAGGCTAGAGCCGTGGAGGGTTCGCCTGCCACTCGGATTGGAGTTAGGACGATGCTCTCCGAGTGACCTACCCGTGGCTGGAGCCCCGCGCGGTTCACCCGGGCCCGGGTGAGAGCGGCTCTGCTCCCTGGGTGGTGGATTCCTGCTAGGAGCCCTGGAAGGCTTCCACCCTTGGTCCCTTCCCTTAGGTACAGAGGCTGACGACCCCGAGCTCGTACGGGACGTTATAGCTGAGCTACATCGTACTGACACGAAAGTTAATCGCCTGACTGGACTTGTTCATGCTCAGTGGCGTTCTCTAGCCGCGACGGTCCCCTGGACGTCCGACATCGCGGATACCAGCGCCTGCCAAGACCTCCACACCCTTGACTGGTTGGTGGAAGATGCTTGATTGGCGGCAGAGGATTTACAATTGCTGACTAGCCTGTTGGCCGGACTAACTGCCAGTGAAATGCAAATGACTCTGACGGCGGTCCCGATCCGTCCTGCCAGGTCTTCAGACATGGTGACCCCAGTCACACCAGCCCCCGAGCTCTGCCAAGCGGAGGCGAAAGTGGTGGCCACATGGGTAGCTGCGCTTTTTCAGGGACACCCCCGGGGGAGTGCCTGTTGCAATTGCCTTACCAGTATTACCGGGTGTGCCGGGGTTACCGGGAGCTCCAGTTCCGGGATACCCGCCTATAGCCCCAGTTCCTGGATATCCGCCTGTACCCCCAATGCTATGGAGGCAACCGAAGTTGAAGATTACATATGATGGCTCAGTTGAAACTTTGCCCCGTTTTTTACATCATGTGGATAGTTATATGAGGGAGCAAAGACAATTCTTCCCTACCGAAGATAGCTGCGTTCGTTTCATTGCCTCTCTATTAACGGATAAAGCGGCCGATTGGATGATTCTCCAGTTCGATACGCGATCCCGCTCCATTCGCTCCCTCAACAATTTCATGTTCGCCTTGAGAAGGCGCTTTGAGGACCCCTTCATGGGAGAGAGAGCCAAAGCGGAACTTTTGCAACTCAGGCAAGGCTCCTCTCCGGTTCGGGAATTCGCAGATGAATTCCAACGACTTGCGAGTAAAGTAGTGGACTGGCCTGAAGCTACCCTTATCCACTACTTCCGAGAAGCTTTGCACCCGGACATTTTGAACTGGTCTTATATGCGAGGCGACCCAGATACACTGGAAGATTGGATTCTACTGGCCGAGGAAGTAGAGAGTCGCCAACAGTTCGTTTCCCTGGTCCGAAATCGGGCCAAAGAAAGGGGCAGTCAAAAACCTCCCCCCTGTCAGGCCTGTATTTCAGTTAGTTTCATTTTCTCACCAACTCGCCTTCAAGGATTGTTTTGCATATTTTAGTCTCTTTGAAGCAGACAGAAATCCGTGGGAACTCTGTACTGTTTGTAATCTGTAATCTCCTGGAAATGTACTGTACTGTTGAATGCTTTTCCCTCTGCTTCTTATTGTCAAGTGCTGACACCCCCAAACCTTTAACTCCCAACCCGCGGAGACCAACCCGACTCCCTCTGGATCACGAGTCCCGATTCCAGAGAGGAGCCTGTCTCGTTTGCGGTGTTATGGGCCACTTTGCAGCGGCTTGTCCTCAACGTCCAGAGCCCACTCGACCGGGCGTATCGCCTCGAGCTCAGGGACGACCTCAACGCAGAGGCACCGTGGCCACCCGCAGCGCAGCGCCGGGACGACCCACACCCCCTGCACTTCACATCAGAGAATCTTCTAGTCTCCCTGCACCCATCGACCCCGTAGGGTCCCAGATTACAAGTGCCCCAGTGGGGGACAGCTCTCCTTCTTCCGATGAAGATCATCAATGGAATTCCCCAGCTCTGAATCTGGAATCTCCTCTTGACCTGTCAAAAAACGGACACGGGCTGTGGTGAGTGGAGCGTCCCCACAGACCCCTGCAGAAACTCCTGCAAAATCCAAAGCTCCTGTCATGGTGAGTGAAGTCAAAAATACAGTGTATGTGGACGTAGTGTTACAACACTATAAAAAGGGCCTCCAATTACGTGTCAGCTGCGGGTGCTCTTTAATCAATGAGGCCACGTTTGCAGCTCTACAAGTCAAATTCGAAAACCTACCGGCTCCCGTCCAATTCGCCCAAATAGATGGTAGCCACTTTAAAGGGGGGCCGGTCGACCGTCGCACACGGGGAGTAGCGATGGGCATTGGTTCCCATTGGGAGCAGATAGACTTTACCATTGCTCCAGTCCGATACGAGGTCATTTTAGGAATCAACTGGCTCAAAGGGCACAGTCCTTTCATAGACTGGGAAGCTGACACTATTGCCTTTACCAAACCTAAGTGTGACCAACATCGACACGAGGTCGCGGTTGCTCTTCCACCCGCCTCAGCCTTAACCTCCGATGCTGTACCGTCGACCTAATTACATGAGGTATACCGAGACTTTGAGAATGTTTTTGATGTAAAAGAATGCGATGCATTACCCCCCCACTGTACCACAGACTGTGCGATTGAAGTGGTGGGAGACTGCAAACTGACTAAAAGCAAGATTTACCCTATGAGCGTTTCCGAACGCGCCGTGCTGCGAGACTTTTTAGACAAAAATCTTGTTCGGGGGTTCATTTGGCCATCAGCCGCTCCCAACTCAGCCCCTGCCTTCTTTGTCCGTAAGAAAACGGGTGACTTGCGCTTGTGCATTGACTTTCGAAAACTCAACGCAGTCACCCAAGCCAATGCCTACCCCATCCCGCTGATCTCGGACATCTTGGGACAACTAAGGGAGGGGCGCATTTTCACCAAACTGGACTTGGTTGAAGCTTATTACCAGGTCCGGATTCATGACGGGGATGAACCCCTCACAGCCTTCTCTAGCTGCTTCGGAATGTATGAATTTCTGATTATGCCTTTTGGGTTAAAAGGGGCCCCGGGGGTCTTCATGCAACTCATTAACGAGGTCCTCCATGATTTATTATATCAGGGCGTGGTGGTTTATCTCGATGATATCCTTATTTACTCTAATTCCATGGATGAACATATTACTCTGGTCAGAGAAGTGTTACAACGTCTCAGAAACAATCAGCTCTATGCTAAGTTGTCTAAGTGTGAGTTCCACCATGAACAATTAACCTTCTTGGGATACATAGTTTCACATCAGGGCCTCACCATGGACCCTGCTAAGATACAATCTGTACTTGATTGGGCTCCTCCCTCCACCCGCAAGCAGGTGCAGCAGTTTCTCGGCTTTGCCAATTTTTACCGTGGTTTAATTCCCAACTTTGCTCCAGTGGCACTGCCAATCACCAACCTTCTTAAGACCAAGGGTAAAGGGGTCTCTGCCACGTTGCCCACCGCCAAGGTGCATTGGACTGATCAATGTCAAACTGCCTTTGCAACTCTTAAGCAGCTTTTCACTTCAGAACCTGTGCTGCAGCATCCCGATCCAAACCAAATGTTTATTGTGCAAGTAGATGCGTCTGACATAGCTATGGGAGGGGCTCTTTTGCAAAGAGGACCAGACGGTCTTCTTCGCTCCTGTGCTTATTTTTCAAAGAAATTTGCGCACTCCCAACTGAACTGGCCAATTTGGGGAAAGGAAGCTGCAGCCGTCCATCATGCCCTCACTACGTGGAGGCAGTTTCTGGAAGGTTCCAGGGCCCCCTTTGAAGTCTGGACCGATCACAAAAATCTAGAGGCCCTCACGGGGACCCACAAACTGTCCGCAAAACAACAACGTTGGGCTGACTTCTTTGCTCAGTTCTGTTTTGTGCTCAAGCATGTGCCTGGAAAGCAAAACGTGCTAGCTGATGCTCTTTCCAGGCTTCCCCAGTATCCGGTGAAAATCGACCGTCCTACGGTCTCCTTATTCACTTCAGCACAAAGGGGAGCTCTACCAGTTCTAGCTGTACAGACTCGGTCCCAAACCCTGCTCCAGACCCAAGCAGTGGACAGCAGAGCATCTGTCAAGAGGGAACCAACTCCCTCACCGGACCCACCCACGCCACCTACATTCAGTGCCCCACATCAACCAGGCCTCCCCTCCACCCCATCCCCACTGCCAGCAGCTCCTGGGTCACCTCCCTCTGCGGGGGGGTGATCCTGCCCGACTCCTTCCTGAACTCCCTTCATGCTCAGTGCCTAGTCGAATGCACTGCTCAGGCATTGCCTTCGAGCCTGCTAGAACAGGGTGGTTGTTGGTACAAAGACTCGAAATTGCACGTGCCTAAAATACTTCGGAAAGAGGTCCTGCAAATGGCCCATGGAGCCAAAACAGCAGGACACTTTGGATTCTTAAAAACCCTTCATTTGTTGCGCAGGCAGTTTTGGTGGGCAGGCATGTGTACTGATGTGCATTCCTTCATTCGCAGCTGTCCCATCTGTGCCACTGTCAAACGATCCCAAGGTAAACCCCCTGGACTGTTGCAACCGCTAGAGGTTCCCACCAAGCCCTGGGAAGTGATTGCTATGGATTTTATGACTGATCTCCCGCTCAGTGAAGGAAAAACTGTTCTATGGGTTATTACTGACTTGTTTTCCAAACAGGTGCATCTGGTTCCGTGTGCGGGTATACCCTCCGCCCCAAAGTTGGCCCGCCTCTTTGTGTCACATGTTTTCCGTTTGCATTCCTTTCCACGTAAGATAATCAGCGACCGCGGTGGTACCTACGTAGCTAAATTTTGGAAAGCCTTTCTCAAGTTGGTGGGGGTGGAACAGGGTTTGTCTAGTGCTTTTCACCCCCAAACGGATGGGCAAACTGAACGTGTAAATGCTGTACTAGAATGTTATTTGCGTTGTTATGTCAATTATCACCAAGATGATTGGGTTGAACTATTGCCTTTTGCTGAGTATGCTTACAATAATGCTGTGCATCAATCTACAGGTTTTAGTCCTTTTTATGCTGTGTATGGTCAAGATTTCAGTCCTATTGGTCATGGTGATGTTGCGGGGGAGGAGAGAAGTGATGATGTAGCCTCTTGGGCTCGAGCTATCCACACCACCTGGCCCTGGCTAGTAAAGAATTTAGAAAGGGCCAAACGCAAATATAAAGTTCAAGCTGATAAACATCGCTCTCCCAGCAAAGACTTCCAGGTTGGTGACTTAGTGTACCTATCCACCAAGAATCTACGGTCCACCCGGCCGTGTGATAAGCTCAGTGCCAAGTACGTGGGGCCGTATCCCGTGACTCGGATAATTAACCCAGTCACTGTGGAACTGACCCTCCCTAAAACTTTGAGGCGTATCCATCCTGTCTTCCATGTCAGCCTCCTCAAGCCTCATGTCACCGCACCAAACTGGCACCCGGAACCGCCTCCTGAACAGCCTGTAATGGTGGGGGGGGGAGGAGCATTTTGAAGTGTCAAAGATCCTGGACTCTCGTATGCATCATGGCTCTCTGCAATACTTGGTTCTTTGGAAACACTTCCCCCCTGCCTATGATGAATGGGTTCGTGCACGGGATGTCTCCGCCCCGCACCTGGTGCGCGCCTTCCACATCACCTACCCCCATAAGCCATCCCCCTTGCAGGACGGGGAGGGGGACCTAAGGGGAGCAGAATGTCAGGCCTACTCGCTGTGTCTCAGATAGTTTCGTTTTCTCACAGACTTTCCTTCAAGGACTGTTTTCCCTAAACTGCATTCCTATTCCCTTTGAAGCTAGCAGGTGCCCGTGGGAGCTGTGGTGCCTCTAGACGGTTGGAAGTTATCTTATGAGACTGTATTGCTGCCGCCTTTTTCAATGTTCTTATATTATCAAGTGCATGCCATTTTCCCCCATTCCTGTCTTTGGATTTCTAAGTTCTGCTTGCCTGCGATACCATTAAACCAACTCTTTTGGACTACTAAGTCTCCTGGTGTGGCTTTTGGTTGTCAATGGGACAAGTACTTACAGAAGTAAGAACATAAGAAGAGTCTTGCTGGATCAGACCAGCGGTCCATCTAATCCACCATCCTGTTTCACACAAAAGTCAATTAACAGAGCATAGAGGCCAAGGCCTTCCCTTTGCTGGGCACAATCAGATCCCATGCCTCCCTGGCTGTCTTTAAGGTCTCCCCACTATCTCCTTTCCAGGACGAAATCTTGCCCTGATTGAGAGTGATTCCCTCTCTAACTTATTTAAACTAGACCAAAGTGAGGTGACCACTAATAGGGCACAAATTTTAATTACTTAATTATTACGTTATGATTATAGATACTAAATAATTATATATTTGTATGTTTTTATGTGTGACATAGTGCTTAAGAGCAGTGGACTCTAATCTGGAGAACCGGGTTTGTTTTCCCACTCCTCACACAAAGCACGCTGGGTGACCTTGGGCTAGTCACAGTTCTCTCTGAACTTTCTCAGCCCCACCTACCTCACAAGGTATCTGTTGTGGGGAGGGGAAGGTAAGGCGATTGTAAGCCAGTTTGAGACTCCTTAAAGGTTGAGAAAACTTGGGAATAAAAACAAAATCTTCTTCTTCCTCTTCTCCTAGCATTGGTATTCAGAGGCTTACTTCTTCTAAATATGGAGATTCTGTTGAATTCCCATGGACAGATGCGGTGATAGCTGGCTCCATGAATCTGTCTTAATCCCTTCTTGAAGCCATCAGTATTGGTGGCTGTCACCGCATCCACTGGCCATGAATTCCGCCATTTAATTGTTCATTGAGCACTTTTGTCCATCTTGCATCTACTGCCCCTCAGCTTCGTTCTTACCGCCATTCTTAATGTAGGATTATGGGGTTAGACTCATTTCACACATTATGCAGAGGCAAAGCCCAATTTTCTGTAAAGTGTATACTCAATAGGGAACAGCAGTCAAGCGCAGGTATCTGACAAGTGTAATTTATAGTACACTTGGTGGTTACATTCACATGATGTCTTTCAGGTGTACACTGAAAATTGTGTGGGTTTTGGGAGATCTGTGATCAGTCTTCTTTCAGATTCTGTAAACAGCAGTCAAGGGAGGGTGATTTGGATCAAGACTACTGTACAGTGCTAGGGGTGTGTATGGAGGGGCTTTGTATCCTTAACCTGTTGTTGTTGTTGTTGTTGTTTTTTGCTGTCAAGTCTCAGATGACTTATGGCAATCCTGTAGGGTTTTCAAGGCAAGAGACGTTCAGAGGTGGTTTGCCATTGATTTCTTCCATGTCACGCCCCTGTTATTGCTTGGAGATCTCCCATCCAAATACAGGCCAGGGTCGAGGCTGAGAGTGTGTGACTGGTCTAGGGTCACCCAGCAAGTTTTCATGGCAGAATTGTTACCTGAATTAGATAATCTTCCCTTTTGGCTGGGGAATTAGTTGGGGAGACTATATTTTGCAAGATCAGGGGTAACCAGAATCTTTCCCCTTTGTATACAGAGATCAAATATCTGTGAACAACTCTTAATAAAGAGATGTGTTTTAAAAATTAATTGGCTTTTATTGTAAAAGCAACTTTAAAACACACACACAGCAAAACACACAAAACAAGAACTAGGAAATAAAAGGTAGGAGGGGTGGACATAAGGATATGAGGTTCCCAGGGGAATGTATATCAGAGGTGTAACATCCAAAATGGCAGCTGCAAGAAGGGAAAGAGAAGCAAGTGTGTGTGTGGGGGGGTGCGGGGTTCAACACACACCTTGTCATTCTGAGAGGGGAGATATTTATATCTGAAATGTGTCCTGGGGCAATGTGACTTCTACAGTGACCAAACATTACTGGTGGACAAAGGCTTGATTGCTCCTTGATTAGTCAGATGTTTGAGTAAGAAAAGGACAGGAGATGGGAACAACACCTAGGTTCCTCTTGATTAAGTTCTGTTATAGATTTCCAGATGAGGAAAGATGTTTTTGGGAGAAGTTAAATTTCCAGGAAAGAGGAGATGATTCAGAGGGGTCTGGCTATACTTTGCAATTTAATGGTTTTAGCTGTGCATCTAGATATGGAGAGGAAGGATTCTAGGATCCCTGAATGGAGCTTAATTATTAGGGGTTTTCCTATCAGCTACCAGGTGGCTGCAAGGAGAATTTTAACTCATACTCTAAGGAGGCTGTTTTCCTTCTTATTGTTCTCCAGGTTTCACCTTGCCCTGTCAGCTCTAGAGTGGTCACAAAGATGGATGCCAGAAAACTTCCATTTTGTCTCTGCCTACACAACAGGACCCTCTCCTTGTGCGTCCAGTCCTGTACACCTCATGGGGTATAATACCAGGTTGCCTAGGGCATCCTGGTGGGGTAACAGAGTGGTGATTCGAAACTGGGTTTCCCAGATCCTAGTCCGACACCTTAACAACTATACCAAGCTGGATCCCTGAACCTGATATAACCTGATATAAATAGTAAATGATGCTATTTGCCCTGATAGAGAAATTGTGTTTTGCCTACCAGAGCAAATGGTGCCTCTAGTGGTCTTATTTACATTGGGGAAAAGCCCTTTACCCAGGTTTTACCAAGCCTAACTCTCCCTACTGGTGGTACACAGAAACACAGAACTGGAAGGGACCTCAAGGGCCATTTAGTCCAGCCCCCTGCACAATGCAGGAAATTCACAAATACCTTCTCCCCCTATTTTTCCAGTGACCCCTGCTGTATGCCCAGAGGAAGGCCAAAAATCTCCAGGATCCCTGGCCAATATGGCCTGGAGGAAAGTTGCTTCCTGACCCCAAAGTGGTGATCGGCACTACCCTGCGCATGTAAGAAAGGGACACAAGAGCAAAACACTGATGCAAACCTTCCTGCCCTCCCTCTCATTATCTGCCTAAGGTCACAGAATACAGCATTGCTGACAGATGGCCATCTAGCCTCTGCTTAAAAACCTCCACTGGAGAGCCCATCACCTCCCGAGGAATGTAAATCAGACCTTCTTCACTGAGGAACCGCTCTGTCAGAAAGTTCTTCCTAATGTTGAGCCAAAAACTCTTTTGATTTAATTTCAACATAGAGAAATTAGAAAAGGTGGGACTTTTGAAAAGCATGCGAAGCAATCTAGAACTTTTTGAAGTAAATGGAATGAGCGAATGTGGATCAACTCCAACAAATATTGTTAAAATAGGGTCAGAGCTTGCTGGATGATTTGTATGTGAGCATCATGAAGAAATACAACTTATGTTTGTGCATGTCTGTAGCAGAGATTTAAAGTTTTATTACAAAAGTGATCCCTAGGTAGGGATTTTAAAGAGCTTTCGTTGGATCTGATGTGAAATGAGATTATCAGAATGGAGTAACTAATATTCTCATCAGTACACTTTTTAATGACATCATGTTTTGTTGCCTGTTAACCTCTCAGACAAGTGCATCGACTTTGGTACATTAGTACTTCCTTTCTCCTGCAGAGGGGAAAGTTTTAGTGTTCTTTCCAGACTAATTTTAAAAGATAGCCTTTATATGTATAGTTAGCTAATTGGTATGTCCAATTATGGAACATTAGAGCCACGCTAAGAAGCCAAAAGGTCAGCGAGATACAGATGAGCTATCCCAGAAGGCCCTTGACATGGGGAAAAAAACTGTTAACAATATCATTTAAATGCCACCCATTTTGAATAAGATGTAATTATAGCTGTAATGAATTGGTGTTCAGGCACCTTTGTGATTTATGTCGAATGCAGATCATTCATGCAGCTCTTCTTCCGACAAGGTCACAAGGCTGACCCTGTGCTTCCCCTTCAGTATAGCAACTGGATAAGGGGTGAAAAAAGAAAACAATGGATAAAATTAAAAGTAAGCTATGGAGGAGGACCCTAATCTTACCATGGGGGGGCAGGTTTTCTGCAAATCAAAGTAGTAGAAGAAGAAGAGTTGGTTTTTATATGCCAACTTTCTCTACCACTTAAGGGAGAATCAAATCGGCTTACAATCACCTTCCCTTCCCCTCTGTCAGATAGGCTCTCTGCCGGCCCCAGATAAGAAATAAGATGGTTCCCCCCACGGACAAAATGGAGTTTTTTGTGCACTCCATTCCTCCCTGTTTGCACCCGGTCTCCTGCCCAAGATCTGCACCTCAATGGAGACCCACCCAAGTAATCGCTGATCTGATACTGGGTCCCGCAAGACAATGCCGGGAGCCCAGGAAGATCAGCCAGTTAACGCTCGCGTTTATTTCCTGTATGCATAGTCTTAAGTCTTTACCGGTAGTTAACTTCTGTATTGTCTCTTTGTTTCTAAAACCTAACCAACCCCATTGTATTTACCCTATATATGTACCGATATTTCCCCATGCCTGTATTCTAGCCTTTAGTTTCTATGATCTGCTGAACTCGCTGACTTTCTGAAATAAAACTTTTAACTTGCTGCACCGTCTGGAGAGAAGTCTTTATTACCAGGATCGCAATGTGTTGCTGAGACATGACAGTAGGCTAGAATCACTCTTTTTTATTTTTGTAATAGTTTATAATAGAAGAGAATGTCTACTCGATCTAACAACCTGTTCCGAACGAACGAGGATCACTGCCAGGGAGATTGGCAGGAAGCGACCCCTCAGGAAGGAGGGAGACGGGAAAAACTACCCTGTTATGGTGCCCATTCGAATTCACCAAGGAGCCGGCGTGGACCTCCTTACTGACACACGCAGAGCTGAGGTGTATGGCGACACCGACAGCACCTTCCGGAATATCGCCCGATGGCCGGTGACGGACCGTGACTTCGACCACTCATACCGCAGACCGCCGGCGGATTTATTCAGAGAAGAGGGAGAACGGAACCAAGACTGGATGACGATCGACCAATGGGACAGCCCTTTGACCCTCCACGCTCCGGTCACCTCACTCCTCGGTTCCAGAGAAGAGGAAGCCCTGCTATGGGAACAGAACCGCGCACTGACCCTCTAGAACCAGGATCTCCAGGCACAGCTGCGAGCCCTGCAGAGGAATACGATGGTGGTACTAGGAGCGGTGAGAGGGCTCAGATCACCCGCTGGCGCAGAGACACCACCCCCTGTTCCGCCCAGGCGAGCTGCAACCTGGGACCTGAAAGTGTCTTTTGACGAATCCTGCACCCAGCTGCCCCACTTCTTGCTGCAGCTGTCCGGGTTCATGAAGGACAAGGGAGAGACTTTTCCTTCAGAAGAAGCCCGGGTCTGGTACACAATCAGCTTGCTGGAGAAGGAAGTGGTAGAGTGAACGGTAACAGCAACAGAATCCGAACCCAGGATCCTGCGCTCACTGAGCACATTTTTGGCAGCCCTGCAACACCGTTTCGAAGACCCTCACCGGGGAGAGAGGGCCAAGGTTGCCATGCGTGGGCTAAAGCAGGGCCCCCACTCTGTCATGGAGTATGCCCAAGAGTTCCAGTCCCTCTCTTGCCAAATACGAGAGTGGAGCGAAGCCACCAAGGTCCAACACTTCCGCGAGGGACTGCGTTGGGAAGTGTTGGACGGCTGTTTGACCCTGGGCGACCCGGAGACAATCGAAGAATGGATCCGCCTGGCAGCCAGGTAGAGACCCGAAAATCGACACTCCAGTTTTCTAAGGATTGTCCAATGAAAGAACCCCCCGAGGTCCTTTTAAGGGGGGTGCCACGACTGAGTCCCACCACGACGAAGGGAACCAGGGTGGGTTCTCGGAAGAAAGGACAGAGCCTGCCTGCACTGCAGAAAAGTGGGGCACTTCGCAGCGAAATGTCCCAACAGATCTACGGAACCGACTGCTGGCAGAGCAACCCGGATCCCAGACCAGAGGAAAGCGGAGGGGCCGACCACCCAGCGCGGGATGACTGCTCTGCGCGCCGACCCGGCACCTGCTCCTTGCAACCATCGCTGCTGTTCCAGGGACTCCTTGCTGGCAAAAAATGAGGAGGGCTTTCTGTGAACAAACCGGCATGGAAGGCTACCTTAAAGGAGACCAATCCGGTTCCGACCTGGGTGAGTGACCAGGAAATACTCTTCTAGTACCCGTTGTGTTACGGAATCCCCAGAGAGGGGATCCCATTGCGGTGGTAGCAATACTGGACTTTGGGTGCTCCTGGACTTTGATAGACCAGAAGGTGTTTAACCACTTGCAGGTGGGGGCTCTAGAGTTTGACCAGCCCCTGCATTTCCATCAAATGGATGGGAGTGATCTGCAAGGGGGTCTTGTCCATTTGCATTCCTGCCTGGTGTTGTTGGGAGTGGGAGATCACTGGGAACAGATCAGCCTTACGTTAGCCCCTAGGATCGCTTACCCGGTGGTCCTTGGGAGTAACTGGCTGGAGGGACACAATCCGAGCATTGACCGGATGCAGTGCCAGGTGGTATTTGATTCCCCCCAATGCGAGTGACACTGGAGGGAAAACATGCCCGAGGGAGGGGGGAGAGTGCCGCTGCAGAGGAACCTGCAACACTGCCCCCGGAGTATAGCGATTTCACGGACATTTTTGAGGGGAAGGACTGTGATTTACTACCCCCTCACCGCACTACAGACTGTGCCATCGAATTGACCAAGGACATTAAACCCTCCAAAGCCCGGGTCTCCCCCATGAGCCCCCAAGAAAAGACTGTATTGCGGGAGTTCCTTGATAAGAACTTGGCTCGGGGGTTCATACGATCTTGAAAGGCCGCGTTTTCGTCACCCTGCTTCTTCGTGAAGAAGAGAACTTCGGCCCTCAGGTTGTGTGTGGACTATGGAGGGCTTAACACTGTTACTGAAACAAACGCTTACCCCATTCCCCTCATCCCTCACCTTCTCAGTCAACTCCAAGAAGGCAGGGTGTTCTCGAAACTAGACCTGGCCGAAGCCTATTACCTGGTCCGGATAAAGGAGGGGGATGAGGTGAAAACAGCTTTCTCATGTTGTTATGGACTGTTTGAATTTATGGTGATGCCGTTCGGATTGTCTGGAGCTCCGTCGTGCTTCATGCAACTGATCAATGAAATATTGCATGCTTTATTGTTTAAGGGGGTAATCGTTTATCTCGATGATATCCTAATTTATTCCCGGGGCCCCAAAGAACACCGGGAGTTGGTAAGGGAGGTACTGCGCCAATTGCGAGAACACCACTTGTATGCAAAGTTGTCCAAGTGTGCATTCAATCAGGACCAACTGTCCTTCCTCAGGTATGTCGTGTCCCCCAACGAGTTGATCATGGACCCTGAGAAGGTTCAGGCGGTCCAGGATTGGGAACCCCCCAAGACTCGCAAACAAGTCCAACAGTTTCTGGGCTTCGTGAACTTTTACCGTAATTTCATTCCCGACTTTGCCAAGATAGCCCTCCCCATCACAGACCTCCTTAAAACTAAGGGGAGGGGACAGGCGGCTACTGCTGCAAACTATCAGGTGGCGTGGGACGACTGCTGTCAGGCGGCATTTGACTTGCTGAAAAGCAGCTTCTTTCTGTACCCGTTCTGGCCCACCCTGACTGTTCTCGCCCGTCCCCCTCCAGGTAGATGCTTCAGATAAGGCCATGGGGGGAGCGCTCCTTCAGAGGGACGCTCAGGGGATGCTCAGGCCCTGCGCTTACTTTTCTAAAAAATTCTCCGGGCCCAAGCTGAACTGGACGATTGGTGAGAAAGAGGCCATGGCGATTAAACACGCCCTCACGATATGGCGCCAGTTCCTGGAGGGGGCTGTAGAACCATTTGAAGTCTGGACGGACCACCATAACCTGGAAGCCATCTTGGGGCAGAGGAAACTTTCGGCCAAACAGCTTAGGTGGGCGGACTTCTTCTCAAAGTTCCGCTTCACAATTAAGCATGTCCCCAGGAGGGAGAATAGTCTGGCGGATGGCCTCTCCAGCATGCCACAATAAGACTGTAGAGTCGAGTGGCTGGTAGGGTCCCATTTTACTCTGGAACACCTTGGCTTGGACCCAGAGGGGGCAAGCGCAGGAGTTCTGATCCGAGCCCAAGCCTGTGCGGCGGCTTCAACTACTGCCCCGGACCTCCCACAAGGGGAGGCGGTTTCTACCTCCCGCTCCCTGGCGATCCCAGGGGATCTTCCCACGGCCATCCACACTATGTGGGAGGAAGCTCTTCGGGAGGAGAGAGGGGATAAGCCCCTGGGGGAGGGGGAGAATGGGACCCCAGAGGGAAAAACCTATGTCCCCCAGAAACTGCACTGAGAGGTACTAGAGTGGAGCCACAGCTTCAGGGCGGGGGGGGGGGGATTTCAGCTTTGTAAAGACTTTGCATCTAGTAAGACGTCATTTCTGGTGGCCAGGGATGTGCCAGGACATCGATGGTAGCCTGAGCCACTAATAAACGCCTAATGGGAAAGTCTCCCGGATTGTTAAAACCCCTAGAAACTCTGGAGGCACCCTGGCGAGTGATCGGCATGGATTTCGTCACTAGCCTCTCCCCGAGCCAGGGGAAGTCTGTACTGTGGGTGATCACTGATCTGTTCTCTAAACAGGTTCACCTCATTCCATGCAAAGGAATGCCCTCCGCCCACAAATTGGCCCGTTTGTTTGTACAACAGGTCTTCCGTCTACCCGGCTTTCCCCAGAAGATCGTAAGTGACAAAGACTAGGTATTTATTTCCAAATTTTGGAAAGCATTTTTAGGACTGGTGGGAGTAGACCAAGGTTTATCATATGCTTATCACCCACAGACGGATGGACAAACGGAAAGGGTCAATACTGTGATCGAGTGTTATTTGCGTTGTTTTACCAACTACCATAAGGATAATTGGGTCGACCTACTACCATTAGCAGAGTATGCTTATAATAATTCTGTACACTCCGCCACTGGTTTGAGCCTGTTCAAAGCCATCTATGGGATGGAATTTGACCCTTTGGGGGCAGTCCCTCTCCCGCCGGGAGAAGACCCTCCAGACATTTCGGCTTGGTCTAACACTGTGAGAAATACTTGGCCCTGGCTAGTAAAGCAATTGGACCAGGCTAAGGAAAGGTACAAGGCGCAGGCAGACAAGCACAGAGCGCCCCAATGGGAACTTAAGGTCGGGGAGAAGGTCTGCCTCTCCACAAAGAATTTGAAGTCGTTGCGCCCGTGTAAGAAATTGTGCCAGAAATATGTGGGTCCATTTTCCATATCCCGGGTCTTTAATGAGGTCACCGCTGAACTAGACCTCCCTAAAACTTTGCAGGGGGTACACCCGGTATTCCACGTCAGTCTTTTAAAACCATTTTTTCCCGCCCCCGAGTGGCATCCCGAACTTCCAGCTGCAACCCCTAATGGTTCAGGGGGAACAGCATTTTTAAATTTCTAAGGTCCTGGATTCCAGACTACGGAGGGGTCAGCTGGAATACCTTGTACACTGGAAGCACCTGAACTCTAGCCATGATGAATGGGTTTCTGCGGTGCATGTGAACGCCCCCTTCCTGGTCGCTGAATTCCACCAGAGTTGTCCAGACAAACCTGGGAACCCGGGGAGGGGGTCTTTGGGAAGGTGAGATGTCAGATAGGCTCTCTGCTGGCCCCGGATAAGAAACAAGATGGTTCCCCCCACGGACAAAATGGAGTTTTTTGTGCACTCCATTCCTCCCCGTTTGCACCCGGTCTCCTGCCCAAGATCTGCACCTCAATGGAGACCTGCCCGAGTAATCGCTGATCTGATACCGGGTCCTGTAAGACAATGCCGGGAGCCCGGGAAGATCAGCCAGTTAACGCACGCGTTTATTTCCTGTATGTGTTGTCTTAAGTCTTTACCGGTAGTTAACTTCTGTATTGTCTCTTTGTTTCTAAAACCTAATCAACCCCATTGTATTTACCCTATATATGTACCGATATTTCCCCATGCCTGTATTCTAGCCTTTAGTTTCTATGATCTGCTGAACTCGCTGACTTTCTGAAATAAAACTTTTAACTCGCTGCACCATCTGGAGAGAAGTCTTTATTACCAGGAACACAACGTGTTGCTGAGACATGACACCCTCCCCACAACAGACACCCTGTGAGGTACAGGTGGGGCTGAGAGAGCTCTAAGAGAACTGTGACTAGCCCATGGCCACCCAGCTGGCTTCCTGTGTAGGAGTGGGGAAACATATCCAGTTCACCAGATTAGAGTCCACCGCTCCTGAGGAGGAGTGGGGAATCTAACCCGGTCCTCCAGATCAGAGTCCATTGCTCCAAACCACTGCTCATAACCACTATACCATGCTGGCTCTCCAAGTATGGCAGAGAACCACTCTGAGTAAAATAAGAACAGCCTTAGTGGATCAGAGCAGTGTGGCCCATATAGTTGAGCTGTCAGACTCAGGCTTCTGCCCCTAGTATCCCTCAAGCAAACTCATCCAGACAGGTAGATCTGAAGCAGTAATACTTTATTAGGAACTAAAAGGCAAAATAAAAGAACTGATTGCATGCAGGTAAGCAAGCTTAGCAATGGAGACCCAGTACAGGTTTCTTGCTTAAAAACATTAGGACAGGAGAAAAAGATAAACATTGCTAGGCAACAGTGAGATAAGCAGTTCCCATGAATGAAGACAAAACATGCCGCAGCTGTGAGCACTGGCACAAACAAAGTATACACAGGAGATACAAGAAATCCACACCCTGGGAGCCAAGAACTTGTGGCCAGAACTTGGCCTGAACTTATGTCAAGAGCCTGAATGAATCTTGTGTTCAGCGAAGAACCTAACACGAGCATCCTGTTACATACAGTGGCTGAGAAGGCTGACAAACAAGGCCCAAAGGCCCAGGACCAAAGGTGGAGCCAGGGGGTCTCCTGAAATTACAACTGACTGATCTTCAGAGCATAGAGATCACTCTTCCCCTGGAGGAAATGGCAGCTTCAGAGGGTGGGCTCTACAGCATGATTTTGGTGCTGCACTAGCAGTGCACTAGCAGTGGTATCCAGAGGTTTACTATCTCCAGCATGGAGGTTCCCCCACTTTTTTTGCTGACAAGTAAGGGTTACCAGCTCTGGGTATGGAAATACTTGGAGATTATGGGAGTGGAACCTGAGGCGAGTGGGCTTTGGGGAGGGGAGGGACTTAAATAGGGTATAATGCCATAGAGTCCACCTTCCAAAGCGACCATTTTCTCCAGGTGAACTGATCTCTGTCGCCTTGAGATCAGATGTAATACTGGGAGATCTCCAGCTACTACCTGGAGTTTGGAAACCAGCTTAATTTGTATACCAGCTTAATTTGGTGATTCTACTCATCTGTGGGAAGATGGGAGGAGGGATGATATCACTGCTTGTTTGGCAACCCTACCACCATAGAATCATAGAATCATAGAGTTGGAAGTGACCACAAGGGCCATCCAACCCCCTGCACAATGCAGGAAATTCACAACTACCTCCCCCTCCACACCCCTAGTGACCAGAAGATGGCCAAGATGCCCTCCCTCTCATCGTCTGCCTAAGGTCACAGAATCAGCATTGCTTACAGATGGCCATCTAACCTCTTCTTAAAAACCTCTAGGGAAGGAGAGCTTACCACCTCCCAAGGAAGTCTGTTCCACTGAGGAACCACTCTGTTAGAAAATTCTTCCTAATGTCTAGACAGAAACTCTTTTGATGGAAACTCAGTCTGCTTCTCTTCAGGCTAAACATACCCAGCTCCTTCAGCCTTTCCTCATAGGACCTGGTCTCCAGACCCCTCACCATCTTTGTTGCCCTCCTCTGGACACGTTCCAGCTTGTCTACATCTTTTTAAAATCGTGGTGCTGTGAGCACTTGTCACCGCGGTAATCCCACAAACAGCATCCACAGACGAGGAGTCCAAAAGAGAGCTGATTTATTGGAAAACCTACAGGTTTGCAGAGCTACAGGTAAATTGGCACGAATGGAAACTGGTGGCACAGTACAGGGCCTATATGGGAAAGCGTTAGTCACAACGAGTCATGGCAACCCCCCTCTTAACGAGGAGCCGTTCCCACGGGAGATAGCTCTGGAACAGGAATTCAACAGTTAGCAGGCTCGACCTTGAGAGGCACCTGGTGGAATCGAAACTAAAACATTCTCAGTCTGACAGGCTGCTGAGAGCAGTGGAAAGCAGGCCTGACAGGTGCCCAGAACTGAACACAGTACTCTAGTTGAGGTCTAACCATAGCGGAGTAAAGCGATACCATCACTTTGCTTGATCTGGACTTCTGTTGATGCAGCCCAAGACTGCATTTGCCTTTTTAGCTACCGCATCACACTGCTTACTCGTGTTCAATGTTTGGTCTACTAAGACCCCAAGATCCTTTTCACACACACTACTGCTCAGACAAGTCTCCCCCATCCTATAATTATGCATTTGATTTTTCCTACCTAAATGCAGAACTTTACATTTATCTTTGTTGAAGTACATTTTATTAGTTCTAGCCCACTTCTCCAGCCTGTCAAGATCATCCTGCATCTTGTCTTCTACCGTATTTGCTACCCCTCCCAATTTAGTATCATCTGCAAATTTAATAAGCATCCCCTCTATTCCTTCATCCAGATCATTTATAAAGATGTTGAACAACACAGGGCCCAGCACAGATCCCTGAGGAACTCCACTAGTCACTTCTCTCCAAGTGGACGAGGAACCATTAACTAGCACTCTTTGGGTACGATCTGTCAACCAGTTGCAGATCCACCTAACAATAATAGGATCTAAACCACATTTTCCCAATTTGTCAATTAGAATACTATGTGGAGCCTTATCAAAAGCCTTACTGAAATCTAGATAAACTATGTCTACAGCATTCCCCTGATCCAGCAAGGTAGTAACTTTCTCAAAAAAGGAGATGAGATTAGTCTGATATGACTTATTCTTGAGAAACCTGTGCTGGCTCTTAGTGATCAGATCCATCCTTTCTAAATGCTCAAGGACTGTTTGATGATTTGTTTGAACACTTTTCCTGGTATAGAAGTCAAGCTGATGGGTCGGTAGTTACCCGGATCCTCCTTTTTCCCCTTCTTGAAGATGGGGACAACATTTGCCCGCCTCCAGTCTTCTGGCACCTCACCTGTTTGCCAAGACTTTTCAAAAATAATGGATAGAGGTTCAGAAATTACATCTGCCAGTTCTTTGAGTACCCTTGGGTGCAATTCATCTGGCCCAGAGAATTTTGTTTCATTTAAAGAAACCAGGTGTTTGTGCACTACCCCAATGCCAATTCTAGGCTGCAAATCCCTTCCCT
The DNA here is from genome assembly GCF_029931775.1 of Euleptes europaea. NCBI lineage: Eukaryota > Metazoa > Chordata > Lepidosauria > Squamata > Sphaerodactylidae > Euleptes > Euleptes europaea. The sequence goes on from NC_079319.1 coordinate 95,963,373, forward strand.
CATCACATGTTCTGTTTATGCCATGTTGAGCACCACTTCCCTCACGAAAAAAGACTGAGGAAAAGTAGGAATTGAGGAGTTCTGCCCTCTCTTCATCTCCTGTTACAATTTCACTTTCCGGTCCATGCAATGGGCTTATCTTGTCACAGCTGATGGCGTGCACACACAGATATAAGAGTTTGGTCACTAGGGTTGCCAACCTCCAGGTCTCCTGTTATTACAACTGATCTCCAGCTGATAGAGATCAGTTCACCTGGAGAAAATGGCTGCTTTGGTAATTGGACTCTATGGAATTGAAGTCCCTCCCCTCCCAAAACCCCGCCCTCCTCAGGCTCTGCCACAAAAACCTCCTGCCAGTGGTGAAGAGGGACCTGGAAACCCTATTCTGTAGTCTACTCTGTAGTATCACTCTACTCTGTAGTCTCCCATTTTTCGGTCTTTCCTGGGCTTTTACACTCTCCTGAGTCAGGGAATAGTCCCACCCACCTGGTTCTGAATGACTCAGCATAACTTCTGGGGCAACTGAGGAAACTGCCAGGTCAGCTTCCCCACAGAAACTTTACCCTCAGGAGGCAGGAACACATAGAGGGGAAGAATATTAGAAAGTTGGACCAGAAAGTGAAATAATCCAATAATGGTACATTATAATGGTACATTATTATACAGAGACCAAAGGAAAATAAGATCCATTAAGTCAAAAGAAGAAATGAAGCAGGAATGGAGACAACACCACATGAGGTGCTGAACTGGTAGAGCAAGACGAATAATTCTTGCAAACATCTGAAAAGGAACAATTACTCTAAAGAGTTATTTTGTGTATCAGTTATATCCATAATGTTTAATATTAAGGGCCACTGCATGCCTACTGTCAAATGTTGCACAAATCGACCAACACATCCATTCCACTGTGATTTGTAGAATGTTGAGTAGTCCCAGGGAATGTTCAGTATCAAAATCCTCCATTATTAATATTTTTGAAGCAAATGTGTTAATTTGAACTCTTGTATAGGGTTTGAGGATAGGAAGGCATAGCCCCTGAAGCCAAACTAGCTCGTGATCTCAGCCCCCCACAACCCATTCTAGTGAGCCATTCCAAAGAACCGGACCTTTGATAAAAAAAAGCATGTTGCCTGATGGATAATGCCAAGAGAGAACACCATCTGGAGAAGGCTACATGAAGTATGCAGTAGGCACACAGGAGTAATAATGCAGGAGATGTGGAAGCAAAGCAGAAGAAGAAAAAGAAGAGTTGGTTAGATGTCCACTTTCTCTACCTTTTAAGGAGAATCAAACCGGCTTACAATCACCTTCCCTTCCCCTCCCCACAACAGACACCTTATGAGGTAGGTGGGGCTGAGAGAATTCGGAGAGAACTGTGACTAGCCCAAGGTCACCCAGCAGACTTCATTTGGAGGGGTGGGGAAACCAATTCGGTTCACCAGATTAGAATCTACCGCTCTTAACCACTGGTAGCCATTGATGGTAGTTTGTTGTTTGACCACCTTTCTTCTTTTGGAACATTGGAGAACAATCTACACCCTAAGGGCACCTTCACACGTCCTGAATAATGCACTTTCAATCCACTTTCAATGCACTTTAACTACTGTTTGCAAGTGGATTTTGCTGCTTCACACAGTAAAATCCAGCTGCAAAGTGCACTGAAAGTGGACTGAAAATGCATTATACGGGACGTGTGAAGGTGAAATAAGTTTCAGAGTGTGCATGAATGGCCCAGGTAGGGCCATGGCTTGGATGGCTTTTTAAAATCTCCATGACTCGATGATGCTAGACTATTTGAGCATTTCATCACTGGCCTACATTATAAGGCTGTGGGTGTGCCTCAGCTGCACACCAAAGGCACATCAATACACAGTCAGCCCACACGACCTGCAACTTGCTCTATGCTTACAACTATACATGTTTTCCCTGCAGTCATGAGCAAATCTAAAAGTGTTTGTAGGGCCTGCATTGTTTCAGGAGAAACTTCAGGAGAAACTTCAGGGAGCACTTCTCCCAAACCTTGTCGTTCCTGGCTTAATGTGAGAGATCCCCTCTCGCTGAGTTTACTTCTCAAAATCAAATGTTCAGACGTTGATAAAGAAACAAAGGATTTATTGAAGACATCAGGAGCTGAGACAGGCACAGATAGCAAGTTGCAAGTGAGGGGCTAATCGGGTTTACAGAATATATTGACTCCAGGGCACTGGGGCACTGGGGTTCACACTTATTGTTATGGGAAGTTACAAGCTTGGCATAATACAAAACATCAGACGAGTCCCAGGAAGTCTGGTGAAGCTATCACACTTCCAAGGCCGCATCGGCCTGAGGGAGTACTGACAGGAAGAACAGCGGGGGGGAAGATACATGGGGCAATCAGGCCTGGCGCCTGAGACCAGAAGGTGTGAACTGCTTTTATGAGTTCACTGATAGCAGGTGATGGGAAGCAGAGACACATACACAGAGACCCTCACATTCTGCCCCCCTTAAGGCCCCCCTCCGGGGTCCTCGAGAGGGCGAGGCTTATCGGGATAAGCGAGGTGGAATTCTCGGACCAAGCGAGGGGCCGCCATGTGGGGTGCGGCCACCCACTCGTCGTGAGCGGACCCAAGGTTTTTCCAACGAACAAAGTAAAACAGTTTCCCCTTCTTCCATTTGGAATCTAAGACCTTGGATATTTCCAGATGGGTATCCCCTCCTACCACAGTAGGAATCTCACGGTCGGGAGGGGGGTGGAACTGGGGGGCTGCCACATACGGTTTGAGAAGACTAATATGAAAAACCGGATGGACTCCCTTGAGAGTCTTTGGGAGCTTCAGTTCCACGGTAACCTCATTGATCACTCTGGTAATGGGGAAAGGTCCCACATAACGGTCGCTCAGTTTTTTGCAGGGCCGAAGGGAGCGGAGGTTTTTGGTGGACAGATACACTTGCTCCCCCACCTTTAGCTCCCATCCCGGAGACCGGTGTTTGTCTGCTTGTTCCTTGTACTTGCTTTTTGCCTTCTCAAGATTTTTGAGCAGCCACGGCCAGGTAGATTTAACTGCCTGGATCCACTCCTGAAGATCAGGGGTGGTTTGGAGCTCTGGCGTGACGGGGGCGGAACCGAAAGGACCGAATTCCGTCCCGTATATTACTTGGAAGGGACTAAAGCCGGTAGAGGAATGAGGCGCATTGTTGTACGCATATTCGGCGAATGGCAGCAGGTCGACCCAGTCATCCTGGTGGAAATTGACATAGCAACGCAAATAACATTCTACCACCGCGTTTACTCGTTCCGTTTGACCATCCGTTTGGGGGTGATAGGCGGAAGACAAACCCTGTTCCTCCACCCCCATGAGCTTTAAAAACGCTCGCCAGAATTTGGCAACAAACTGGACCCCCCGGTCGGAGAGGACCTTCCTCGGTACCGAGTGTAGCCTGAGGACATGTGTAACAAATAGTTTAGCCAAACCCTGGGCTGAAGGAAGACCTGCACATGGAACAAAATGGACCTGTTTGGAAAAAAGGTCCGTGATTACCCAGAGAACCGTTTTTCCCCGACTGGGAGGTAGGTCGGTGATAAAATCCATGGCTATGACTTCCCATGGGCGGGAGGGGTTCTCCAGCGGTTTAAGAAGCCCTGGGGGTTTTCCCATCCGTTTCTTAGCGGTGGCGCAAGTGGGGCAGCTGCGCACATACAGCTCCACATCGGCTCTCATACCGGGCCACCAGAACTGCCTCCGTACCAGGTGAAGTGTTTTAATGAAGCCAAAATGACCCGCCAATCTGGCACCATGTACAAGTCCCAATACCTCCTTGCGAAGGGAGGACGGGACATACAGTTCCCCCCCTTGCATCCACCAAGTGTTGGTTCGTTCCAGGCCAGTAGGGAGGAGATGGTGCTCCTCCTCCTGTAAGGAAGCGTCCCGGAGCCGCTGTTGGAAGGCTTCCGGGATACCCTTGAGCGTAGGGGGGGTCTCTGGTCGATGGGCTTGGGAGCGGGTGGTGACGGCTAAGCCGGGGACCTCCCCACGCTGCTCGGGCGTGAACAGGGAGTCGACAGGGCGATCGAAATCGTTGCGATACTGGGGGAGTCGAGACAGAGCGTCGGCCAGGGCATTGTCCTTCCCCGGGACATGTTTGAGAGTGAACCAGAATTTGGCGAAGAACTGGGCCCACCGAATTTGTTTGGCGTTGAGCTTTCTAGCTCCCTTGAGGGCCTCGAGATTCTTGTGATCGGTACACACTTCGAACGGCTGTTCGGCACCTTCTAAAAAGTGCCTCCATATGGTGAGGGCATGTTTGACCGCCGCCGCCTCCTTCTCCCAAATAGCCCAGTTAATTTCGGACTGGGAAAACTTTTTGGAGAAGTAGGCGCATGGTCTTAACCGCCCCCCGTCATCCCTCTGCAATAGGGCCCCACCCATGGCCACATCCGAAGCATCCACCTGCACCACGAAAGGCTTGGTGCAATCTGGGTGAGCCAAAACGGGTTCGGATGAAAAGAGTAGTTTTAAACACTCAAAAGCCTGCTGGCACTGGGGGGACCATTGCAAACGGGCTGAGGGAAGCGCGGCACTAGCCCCCTTGTCTTTGGTACGCAACAGATTGGTGAGAGGAAGCGCAACTTGGGCAAAGTTGGGAATGAAGTTTCGGTAAAAGTTAGCGAATCCCAAAAATTGCTGAAGCTGGCGGCGGGTAGTGGGGGGTTCCCAATCTCGCACCGCCTGGACCTTGGCGGGGTCCATTTCTAAACCTTGGTGGGAAATCACGTACCCAAGAAATGTAATGGAAGGTTGGTGGAACTCACATTTGGATACCTTAGCATACAGTTTGTGCTCCCGCAGCCGCTGGAGCACTTCTCGCACTAGGTGCACATGTTCTTCCATGGTTTCAGAGTAAATAAGTATGTCATCGAGAAATACCACCACCCCCCGAAACAGCAAATCATGTAAAACCTCATTAATCAATTGCATAAACACACTGGGGGCCCCCGAAAGTCCGAACGGCATGACTAGGTATTCAAACATTCCAAAACAGCTGGAAAAGGCCGTTTTGGGTTCGTCTCCTTCTTTAATGCGGATGCGGTGGTATGCTTCCACTAAGTCCAGTTTGGTGAAGATTCGGCCCTCCTTTAATTGTGCATCGGTGGAGCTCCTTGCACAACGACAGGGGCGGTCTGCTGCGGAGCCCCCTCTACAGCAGACCGACGGCGTTTTTTGCCGGCTGTTCCCACTCTTCCTCCTCGCTGGAAGAGGGAGATGGGGTGGTGGCATTCGGGGATCCGTCCGAATCAAAAGTAGTATTTGTAATCCGGGACCCCGTTGGGCCTGTAGAGGTGGAGATCACATCCTGGGGGCGCGCATGGAGAGCGGAGGGTGCGCCGGAACGCCGGCCCGGTGGCCCGCTCCTGCGGCGGGGCTGATCCTCAGCGACCGTCTTCTGCGGTTCGGTCGGGGCTTGGCGAGGGGGGTTTGGACGACCCGCACGAGAGGGGCATTGCGACGCGAAGTGCCCCTTTCCTCCACAGGTCAGGCAGACTCCGGTCTCAAAACGCTTGCGGCGTTCAGCGGCCGAGGGACCCCCGCTCCCTCCCGGTCGGAAGTCTCGGCCCCGGTCACTCCGGGGTCTCGGGTCTCGTCCAACGCGTTGTTTGGACAAGGTCAGGAGTTGTTTGCGATTCTCGATGTCGGCAGCGTGGCGAACCCAACCTTCCACATCCGGGGGGTTCCCTTGCATAAAAGCCCAATGCTGGAGGTCCGGGTTGAGGCCCTCCCTGAAGCACTGTACCAAAGTGGCCTCACTCCAGTCCAGGATTCGGCTGGCCAGTGATTGAAACTCACTTGCATACTGCGCCACCGACTTAGTCCCTTGGCGCAGTTGCATCAGGGAGGCTTTAGCCCGCTCACCCAGTGTCGGGTCCTCGAAGCGGTTTCGGAGTGCTACCATAAACTCATCCAGGGTTCGTAGCACCGGCGAGCGGAGTTCATACTGCAACACCATCCAGGCGGCCGCCTCCCCTTGCAGCAGGGAAGCCACGTACTGCACCCGGGACTCCTCGGAAGTGAAGGTTCGGCCCTGTTCTCGCATGAAAATGTCAACTTGGACCATGAAAAAGGTCAACTGGTCACCTGAACCGTCATAGGTGACTTTCAGGTCCCGACGGGACGGGAGGCTAGGAGGCGCGGGGGGGGCTGCCGGTGTCCCGTCCGGGGGGTTGCCGGCAGGCGGTTGCACTTTCAAGGCGTCCAGGGCCGCGGCCATCTCACCCATCACCCGCCGCATGGACTCCATCTGTTCCTGCATGGCTTGGCGATCCTCCAGCCACTGCCTGCGTTCCTCTTCCATCAGGGCCTCCTTGCGCGCCGGGTCCCCTTCAAGTCCCGTGCTGGGGAAGGCCAAACGGCGATCCTTCGCCGCGGTTCGGGAGAGAGACCAACCCTTGGGGGAGTCCAGCCAATTGTTAAAAAGTCCTCGGCCTTGGTCGGGGATGGGACCCCTAGGGTTCTTTGGCTTGGCACCCTCCTCCTTGGGATCCGGCTTCTCCGGTACCACCGGTCCGTCCGGTGCGTCAGGGGTAGTAGGGGTGTTTTCCTCATCGCCTGACATTCTGTCCCAAAAGGTACAGCAGCAGTTCGAGAGGCAATGACTTGCAACTTAATGTGAGAGATCCCCTCTCGCTGAGTTTACTTCTCAAAATCAAATGTTCAGACGTTGATAAAGAAACAAAGGATTTATTGAAGACATCAGGAGCTGAGACAGGCACAGATAGCAAGTTGCAAGTGAGGGGCTAATCGGGTTTACAGAATATATTGACTCCAGGGCACTGGGGCACTGGGGTTCACACTTATTGTTATGGGAAGTTACAAGCTTGGCATAATACAAAACATCAGACGAGTCCCAGGAAGTCTGGTGAAGCTATCACACTTCCAAGGCCGCATCGGCCTGAGGGAGTACTGACAGGAAGAACAGCGGGGGGGAAGATACATGGGGCAATCAGGCCTGGCGCCTGAGACCAGAAGGTGTGAACTGCTTTTATGAGTTCACTGATAGCAGGTGATGGGAAGCAGAGACACATACACAGAGACCCTCACACTTAGGACCTTCATTCCAATGTTACCCCAACTTACTTCCTTGGTGGTAACTGCAGTAATTGAACAACTGACTCAGCCTAGGCAAAGAGTCTTCATAGATAACATGGTCCCAGAGTTTTGAGAAACACATCTCTGCGTTTCTCTTTCTTCACCACCAGGTGTCAGAGTTTGCACATAATAACTAACTTGCGCAGTTAGAACTCTGGGCAATATTGGGGTGATAATAACTCTCAAGGAAACTAGACGCGTGCGCCATAGCTGAACTGAGGTAGCTGAGTACATTCATCGCTCCTCTTTTGATTATTGAAAGCCTGTGCATCATTTCTTAGTCAGCTCCTTCTCTGGATTCACCTTGGTTTCTAAAGGAGGTTGGATGTAACATTTCCCCTCCTAGATGTAGATGTAGATAACTTGGGAACTGGAGACAAAATGGTCCACCAGAATATACTGCTATATGAGTGTATATTAGGGTTGCCAGGTCCCTCTTCACCACCAGCAGGAGGTTTTCGGAGAGGAGCCTGAGGAGGGCGGGGTTTGGGGAGGGGAAGGACTTCAATGCCATAGAATCCAATTGCCGAAGTGGCCATTTTCTCCAGGTGAACTGATCTCTATGGGCTGGTGATCAGTTGTAATAGCAGGAGATCCCCAGCTAGTACCTGGTGGTTGGCAACCCTAGTGTCTATGTTGCCATGTTTACAGTGAGGGGGAAAAGTATTTGATCCCCTGCTGAATTTGCCCATTTGCCCTCTGACGAAGAAATTACCAGTCCATAATTTTAATGGTAGGTTTATTGTAGCTGTGAGAGACAGAATAACAACAGGAAAAACCCCAAAAACCCAGAAGACAAAAGTCAGAGATTGATGTGCATTATAATGAGTGAAATAAGTATTTGATCCCTTTGCAAAAGATGACTTAGTACTTGGTGGCAAAACCTTTGTTGGCAATTACAGAGGTCAGACGTTTCTTGTAGGTGGCCACCAGGTTTGCACACATCTCAGGAGGTATTTTGTCCCACTCCTCTGTGCAGATCCTCTCCAAGTCAGTAAGATTTCGAGGCTGATGTGTAGCTACTCAAACCTTCAGCTCCCTCCACAGATTTTCGATGGGATTAAGGTCTGGAGACTGGCTAGGCCACTCCAGGACCTTAATGTGCTTCTTCTTGAGCCACTCCTTTGTTGCCTTGGCCGTGTGTTTTGGGTCATTGTCATGCTGGAATACCCATCCTTGACCCATTTTCAATGCCCTGGCTGAGGGAAGGAGGTGCTCACCCAAGATTTGACGATACATGGTCCCGTCCATCGTCCCTTTGATGCGGTGAAGGTGTCCTGTCCCCTTAGCAGAAAAACACCCCCAAAGCATAATATGTCCCCCTCCATGTTGGACAGTGGGGATGGTGTTCTTGGGGTCGTAGGCAGCATTCCTCCTCCTCCAAACACGGTGAGTTGAGTTGATGCCAAAGAGCTCGATTTTGGTCTCATCTGACCACAACACTTTCACCCAGTTCTCCTCGGGGTCATTCAGATGTGCATTGGCAAACTGCAGACGGGCCTGTACATGTGCTGTCTTGAGCAAGGGGACCTTGCGGGCTCTGCAAGATCTCAGTCCTTCACGGCATAGTGTGTTACCAACTGTTTTCATGGTGACTATGGTCCCAGCTGCCCTGGGATCATTGACAAGTCCCCCCCCCCCGTGTAGTTCTGGGCTGCTTCATCACTGTTCTCATAATCATTGCAAGTCCACGAGATGAGATCTTGCATGGAGCCCCAGACCAAGGGAGGTTGACAGTTAGGGTTAGGGTTAGGGTTGTCACCTTCTCACCAAGCTGCTTGGCAATAGTCTTGTAGCCCAGTCCAGCCTTGTGCAGGTCTACAATCTTGTCCCTGACATCCTTGGAAACCTCTTTGGTCTTGGTCATGGTGGCTAGTTTGGAATCTGATGGATTGATTGCTTCTGTTGACAGCAGAACCCTAACCCTAACCCTAACCCTAATCTGGCTGGTTGATAGAGGATCAAACACTTATTTCACTCATTATAGTGCACATCAATCTCTGACTTTTGTCTTCTGGGTTTCTGGGGTTTTTCCTGTTGTTATTCTGTCTCTCACAGCCACAATAAACCTACCATTAAAATTATGGACTGGTCATTTCTTCATCAGAGGGCAAACGGGCAAATTTAGCCGGGGATCAAATATTTTTTTCCCTTACTGTACATACATTTGGAGCACAGGGTCCAAACAGATGAGCTTCTTGGAGACTTGTGATGGGAATTGCCCACCTCTCTTTTCAGTACAATTACAGTAGCATTAATAAGTAGCTCATGTCAATCAGCTGTCAAAAATTGCAGGAAGGCTTGTATGTGTGTGTGCATTGGTGTGACCGTGAGGGGGCGGGGCAACGTGTTTCAGCTGCTGGCAGGCAGGGTGTGTGTGTGTGTGGCCAAGCCCCTGATCGTGTAATGAGTGATGGTGTTATTCATTTTAGTGTTTTTTTGTCTGAGAGCGCATTACTGTGTCTGGGCTGCGGAGGCAGCGTGGTAGAGAAGCAGCATGTGCTCTCAAACCCCGATTCATTTTACAGAAGCTTTGCACAGCCCAAAGTGGTTTTTTTTAAAAAAGCAAGCTACTTTTCTATGCCCAAGCTTCTGGCCATCGTGGGCAAAGACAGAGGGGAAAAAAGGATATGAGAGAGAGGGGGGAAACTGTGCCTCAGCCAATTTCAGTCAGGCAGGCAGGCAGGCAGGCAAGGGAGCTGAGGTGGGGAATTTTTGCAGAGCATCCTAAGCAGACAGGCCGAGAAAATCCTCTAAAAAAACAACAGGGGCAGACAGGGAGAGATGGCTGTGTTTTTAAAAAAACCAACAGAAAGAAGTTGAAATTAGCAGGGGGTGTATGCTTACAGCAGACAGGAGAGATCAGCTCCGATACACAAAGCACCTCAGAGTTTCCTCCCCCGTCTACCAGGCTCCAGAGTGGAGCCTTTCCCCCGGCTGAAAAAAAAAAGCTGTTTATCTCTTATCTCTGCCCAGGCTTCCTGTGTTACCAAAATTGCTCTTTGGATGGGGAATTAGCTCGAGCAATCGGTAACTATGTATTTATTAAGCCAGGATCGCCCTATGTCTACGAGGGTTTTTCTCAGTGACTCCCCAAATAAAGACAGACTCAGGAATTCCAAATTAAAAGGTTTATATATATATATATATTCATTCATTCAATGTTACAAATAACACACGTACAAGAAAATAGGAATAAAGATAAAGGAGGTAAGTAAGAGATATTGAGGGAGTTATTAATTAGGATACTTTACCAATCTCTAGAAGTGGAGATGTTCCAAAATCCGTGGCATAGAGGTAGACAGAATACAGTGGGGGGGGGAGGGAGGGGTGTATGGAACTTAACACACGAGGGAGACATGGCAGAGTGAAGGGGGAAGATCTGCCCTGAGCCTTGTTGGGTAGGGCAAAATATACCCTTTTCTGGGGGTGGGGTGGGGGGGGGAGTGAGATTCTCCAGATGGCTCCTTTCAACAACAAAAAGAGATTAAAAGACTTTTTCTATGGCTGTGACTATTGGGCCAAGTGACAATTTGTTTTCTAAGCTGGCACCCCTTGATTTATACATCCTGAGATGGTCCTTCTCCGGAGGTTGTAAATCTTCACATTCCAGGGAGGCAGCAGGGGGAATCCTTCAATGTAGATAGCTGAGGATGTTTTCCCACAGGATACAGGAAGGGAGAGGGGGGGGAATATGCAGAGAAGGGCTACGTGATGCTCTCGCCTTGCAATAATGGCTTCTCTTTGGCTCAGGCTTTTGGATCAAGAGGCAATCAGGGATCATGGCAATTGTTCTGCTGGTTCTGCAGAGGTGATCCGGCCTCTTGTCCCTGGAAAGTCTGGCTTGTACAAAACTGGGGAGAGCTAGCCCAGAGCAGCAGGCTATTAAGGTGCAGGCAGCAATGTTTCAAACAGTTCAGTGAGTCTCTGTTATGGGTGCCATCTCCAGGGCTGGAGCTTTTAGGTATCACCTGTTTTAAAAGCCACGAGTTCTGGAAGAGACAGCCACAGAGAGGGAGAGAGAGAGAGAGAGAGAGAGAGAAGCAACGCTTTCATAGTTCCTGTAAGGAGGGGGGCTGTGACCCCCCCCAGTTTATTTGTGCTAATGTTTCAACCAGATCTTACCCCTCCGGTTCTCCCAACACTTCAGTCTGCTGTGATGGAGGGAGGGGGGAGAGCATCTCACTCAGGCGCGGTACATCCATAACCTCGAGGGGCCGTTGTGCTTGGGCACAGGTCTGCATGGCTAACGTAGGCATCAGACCCCTCTGTGCAGGAGTGAAAAGGGACTCCATGGGGCGCTCCAGCTTGCTCGGGTATTGGGGAAGCCGGGACAAAGCATCCGCCAGCTGGTTTTGTTTCCCTGGGACATGGCGTAGCACTAAATTGAACTTGGAAAAGAAATCTGCCCATCGCACTTGTTTGGCGGAGAGCTTGCGAGTCCCCATTAAGGCTTCCAAGTTCTTGTGATCAGTACACACCTCAAAGGAGGCGTCTGCCCCCTCTAGAAAATTTCTCCACACCGTTAAAGCATGCTTTACCATGGCGGCCTCTTTTTCCCAAATGGGCCAGTTCAGCTGGGATTGGGAAAACATCTTGGAAAAATAAGCACAGGGGTGCAGCTGACCGTCTTCCCCCCACTGCAAGAGGGACCCCCATGGCTACCTCAGAAGCATCTACCTGAACAACGAATGGCCACCCGCAATCTGGATGCTTCAGCACGGGTTCAGTTGTAAACAAGCGTTTAAGAGTCTCAAAAGCCCTTTGACACTCCGGTGTCCACTCCACTTGCGCGCCCGGCTGAGAAACCGGACTCCCCTTCCCCTTGGTCTTAAGGAGGTCGGTGATGGGTAACGCAACTTGAGCAAAGTTGTTGAGGAATCCCCTATAGAAATTTGCAAACCCCAAGAACTGTTGCACTTGTTTATGGGTGGAGGCAGATTTCCATTCCATCACAGCTCGCACCTTTCCAGGATCCATAGCTAGTCCTTGGTGCAAAATTATGTAGCCTAGGAAAGTCAATTGGTCCCGGTGGAACTCGCATTTAGATACTTTGGCATAGAGTTGATTTTCTCTGAAGCGCCGTAGCACTTCTTTGACCATGGCAACATGCTCCTCATAAGACTTGGAGTAAATAAGAATGTCATCTAAGTAGACTACCACTCCTTTAAACAACAGGTCATGAAGTATTTCATTAATTAATTGCATGAAGACCCCCGGGGCGCCTTTCAATCCAAAGGGCATCACCAGGTACTCAAACATCTCAAAACAGCTGGAAAACGCAGTCAGCGACTCATCCCCCTCCCGAATCCTCACACTATAATATGCCTCAACCAAATCCAGTTTCATAAAGATGCGCCCCTCTTTTAGCTGGCTCAGTAAGTCAGAGATCAGGGGAATGGGATGGGCGTTAGTTTGGGTGACTGCATTGAGTTTATGAAAATCTATTCACAAGCGTAGGTCACCTGTTTTCTTTCGCACAAAAAAGGCAGGAGCGCAATTTGGCGCAGTGGAGGGTCGAATGAATCCTCAAGCTAGGTTCGTGCCTAAAAAGTCTTTCAGCACAGATTTCACATGGAGCAGGCCATGAGGATGGTATGCGGTAGTGTGACTGTGCTGCTTCCAGGTGCTGTTGTGCTATTCTGTCCAAGGCCAGCCTATGCCCTGTGTTTAGTCTTCATAGATTCCCATACTGTGGGAATCTCCAAGTACTCCTTCCTACCTCTGGGAGGGGGGTTACCTGGGTTACCAGTTATCTCCTTTTGCTCTTCCGTATATGCTATGTACCTTGCCTTTGCCCCTTACTAGTGTCCTTTTGAATATGGCTTCTGAAACCTGTCGATTCTAACCAATAAAACTGCTTTCGTAAATTTGCCGTCTGCTGAAATCTGTTTATGGGTTTGCCGCAGGCCTAGAGCTTACACTTTGGGGCTCATTGGGTAAATTTTACTCTTGGGCAATTTGCCTTCTCCCACCACTTTGATAGCGCAGTCCGTTCTGCGGTGGGGGGGGCAGTCCATCACATTTTACCACATCAAAGATATCAGCAAAGTCTAAGTATTCAGAAGGCACTTGGGGTGCTGGGAGCGCCATTGAGTTGTGCTGCCATGGCAGGTGTTTTAACCGCAACTTCTTTTCGATGGCGGTCGCATTGTGGCTGGGTGAATTCAATCATTTTGGCTGCCCAGTTTATAGTGGGACTGTGCCCATGCAGCCAATTTGCCCCCAACACCACTGAGTACTGAATGCCTGGTGCTATTGTGAAATGCAACTGTTCCCAGTGATGGCCCACTCCCATGGCCACCCTGCTGTTGTGTTGGTCCACTGGCCCTCCCCTAAAGTCACTGCCATCCATCTGGGCAAATTGGACGGGTTGGGGTAGGGGCACCGCCTTCACCTTTAAGGCTTTAAACGTGTCTTCATTAATTAAAGTACGAGCACACCCTGAATCAACTAGGGCCTTTACAGAAATCTGGGGTGGCCCTTTATAATGCTGTAAAATAACATCTAGGAAAACTGTATCCTCCACCTCGCTCACCATTAGTGGAGCCTCAGGTTGCATAGGAGCAAGGGTCTGCGGTGGTGCTCCGTTTTGCGACTGGTCGAGAGTTGGGACTAGATTCAGTGCCGAGATTCCCCAAGTTCCCTCTTCCTCTGATAAGACCGTACTGTCCCCACTCAGGACAGTGGCATTTGTAATCCGGGACCCGGAGGGGTCAGGTAATGGAACGGTGAGACCCGTTGAAGGGACTTCTGCATCGAGATTGAGAGCGGGGGGACCCTTCCATCTGGCGGTGGTGGTGCGTCTGGTTGCTGCGCTCTTCCTTTTTTATATATATATAAAATTTTTTATTGTTTTCCTTCATTTAGTACATCCATGTAAAAATCAACATTTAACTCTAAAAATTAATAAAAGTAATAAGAAATCTATAAGAAATCTATAATAAGCATATAATGACTTCCCCCTCACTCTCTTCCATCTACAAATAAAGTGTGTATACTTTTGCTGATTAAGCTAATCCCCATATTATTTAATGAATATATATTTAACTTATCTTATCTGATGTTATTCATTCAATATCTTATTATAATCATAATAGAGTATATATGAGAGATTAAATCAAAGAGTATCCTTTAAATGGTCCCATGAAAAATTGATTTTCACAGTAAATTCTCCACGCCTCCCAATCCCCCCAAAATTGTACATTATCAGTCTGATTTATCAAAGCCGTAAGTTTCACCATCTCCGTCAATTCCAGCATCTTATTTATCCAGTCTTTTCTGGTCGGTGTCTTGTCCATCTTCCACTTAGCTGCCTATATCACACATGCAGCCGTGGTGGCATATATAAAAAATGTCCGATGAGTAAGAATGGTGTCCGGTATCATACTCAATAGCATCATTTCAGGTGTTTTGGGAGTATTTTGATGTAAAATCAACCTTATTTCATTATATATCATCTCCCAAAATTTCTTAGCTTTTTCACAAGTCCACCAAATATGATGAAATGATCCAACTTCTTTGTTACATTTCCAACAGTTTGGTGACATTGAGGGAAATGATTTTGCTAGTTTCTTCGGTGTTAAATACCATTTGTACATCATTTTATATATATTTTCTCTTAACAGTTGCAAGGATATAAGTTTCAAATCTCTTGTCCATAACCTTTCCCATTTTTGCAACATTATATCATGACCCAACATGTGAGCCCAACTAATCATGGTTGGTTTTATTCGATCTTGTTCACAGTAAAGTTCCAGCAGTAGTTTGTACATCTTAGATATTAAATGATCATTTGTATCCAGTAAAAATTTCTGTAAAATTGATTTAGTTTTAGAAAATCCTATTTTCAGATCTTGTTGAAAAACCGAGTTTATTTGGTAATACTGGAACCAAGTCAGTAAATCTTTGACTTCTTCATAGTCTTTAAGTGAACATTTTATACCTTCCCATTTCAAAAGATCTTGGTAAATTAGAAATTGAGCAGGTCTTAATGGGCGTAAAGTTAACATTTCTTGTGTTGAAATCCATAACGGAGTTTTTACTTCTAATAGATGTTTATATCTAATCCATATCCTATAAAGAGATGATTTAACCATATGCTGTTGGAATGATGCATGAGATTTAACTTTATTGTACCACAAATAGCCATGCCATATTGTCATATCCCTCTAAATCCAATAATTGTGTGTTTTTTAAATCCATCCAGTCTTTCAACCATACTAAAGCTTCTTGAGAGTATTGAAGTAAGGTCTCATGCAATTGTTCATAAAATTTAGCCTTTCCTTCGTTAGGTGCATAAATTCCAGCCACCAATGTTTTTTGACCCATTATTTTTGTTCTGATTATCATCATGCAACCTTCTTAATCTTTATAAACCAATTCAGGATTCAAACTGGGATGTGCATAAATAACTACTCCTTTAGTTTTGGTTTTGGGCGACGTAATAAATGCTTGACCCAGCAATTTCCTTTCCAAATATTTTCTATCCTTTTTTGAGATGTGAATTTCTTGTAAACAGATTAGTGTATATTTTTGTTTTTGTAAAAATTTGGAAATCCTTTCTCTTTTTATTTTTTCATTCAAACCATTTACATTCCATGAAATTACTTTAGTCATGGTGATTCTTTAATGTGGTATAACAGTCTTATAATCTGGTTCCTCCAGATGCTCCCTTCAGTGAAAGATCTTCTTGTTCTTCTTCTTCCTCACCTAATTCACCAGAGGGAACATCTGTAAAGTCTTTTTTATATTTCCTCAGGAATTTCCCAACATCTTGTAATGAAGTGGTAGTTGTTCTGACTCCCTTGTACATAAAGGTTAGTCCTTGTGGTAGTATCCATCTGTATTTAATCCCATTTTTCCATAGTGTTGCAGTAAAGTCTTTAAAAATATTCCTTTTTGCCATCAAATGTCTAGGTATATCTTAAAGTATTATCAAAGTTGTTTTCCCTACCATCATTGATTTGTCGTAGTGAAGTTTCATAATTAAGTCTTTCATCCTGACATCATAAAAGGTAATCATCACATCTCTTGGTTTGGTTTTTTTCAGCCTTGATGGTAGGGGAATCCTGTAAATTCTATTCACTGCATGATTCAATTCCTCTTCAGTAATTTGAGTTAACTCCGCCAGGCTCCTTATCAATGCATCTCTGGTATCACCTAGGTCTTCATGGAGATTGCGTACACGCAGATTAGACTCTCTAGTTTTCATGTCCATCATAGCCAGTTGGTCTTTTACTGCATCTTCCTGAGTCAAAATTGCATCTATCTGTCTCTCATGGCTATCCACTTTTTTCTTAACATCCTTCTGATCTTCCATCACTTTCTTTAATGAGCCATCTAGTGTTTTCACATCTGTTGTAATTGTATTAACCTGAGCTTTCCCTTCTTTGAGATCTTCTGTCACTGCATCCATTTTCTGAGTCATAGTCTGAGCTAAAGTGTTCATCATAGTAGTCAATTGGTCCATTTGCTTGGAGATCTGCTCCTGTTGTTTTGACAGCTGTTCCTGCTGTTTTGCAAAATACTCATTTTGTTTAGTAAACATGTCCTAGTTTTTTTTCTCCATGTTTGCTTCTTGCGAGGGTTCTTTAAATTTAGATGTTGCAGATGATACTGTTTGAAATGATCCAGATCTTGGGCGGGTTGCAGACATTTAAAGTTGATGCTTTATTTTTAGTAATTATTTTTAAGTCTTAAAAAGGCGTTTCCAGTATGTGGGTAGGTTAATAGTCAGTACTGAGCACAGTCTCTAAAATATTTTCGCCAGAATCCTCGATAAACAGTAAAAAGTAGCATTTAAAAAGTTTTAAATACCAGCGAGTTCTTGAGGACGCTCTAGGTCGGCAAGTATCAGGAAGTAGGAAGTTTACCGGAAACAGTGCAGCCGTGGACCTTCCGTCGTCCCCTTTTTGTAGTTTTTAATAACAAACCTTTTAGCACTCGGGGAACTCACTTCCGGTCCTGCGCGTTTCTATACTTCCTTTCTTCCTGTCGTCGGCGAGCATATTGCAGCGCAATGATGATCCTAGAGGTCTTCCTGTGCTCAGAATTTTATAGATGTGGCCGGAGGGCCTTTCCCAGCCGGAAAAGGTAGCGTGACCAAGGGGAAGGAGGGTTTTATTTCTCCTTTCCCCTCAAATGTCACTAAGTTGATTGGTACTTTGCCACGTCTATCAAAGAGTTCAATTGTTTTGTCTACCCACTGATCAACTTGATAGAGTCTTTGCCGCTTTATCTCACAGATGTCTTATCTTGGCAAAAAAGTTTTTATACGATGGGGGAGAGAAAGTGGAGTTTCCAGTTGTTTCTGCCAGCCAAGTTAAGCTTTTATCCCCGGTAAGATTATTACTCACACAGATTTCGGAGTGTGAGGTATTTCTTCATTAAATAGTTCTTAAGTTGGTAATAGGTAATGGAGATCCTGACCAGTAGCCAAAGAAATGCTTGTGGCAATGCCTTCTCCCCTCAATGCCTAGCGGGACAGCATCCACACCTCTGGGGGACTTAAAAAAGCTCCCTCGGAGAGTGTGGGAGTCACACCGCTTTCTTCGGGCAGCAGAGGAATTCCTGCACCCCAATCCACTATTTAGGATCGGGTTGGTGTGTTAAAAACACTCAAAATCAGAGCGTATCTTGGATTCCCTTGGGAGTTCTCCCAAGAGACGTGTGCCGGGATCAGCTCAGTTACCCGAAGTTGGTTGCTGCGCTCTTCCAATGGCTGTCTCCTCCCGCCCGAGCCACACTTCCAGGGTGGGGGCTCAGAACTGGCCATTCCGGCTTTAACGGGCAGGCTGCGGCGAAATGGCCTACTGCCCCACAAACGAGACAAGCTTCACTTTGGAACCGTTTAGCTTGCTCAGGTTCAGGAGCTGGTCTCCATGGCGGCAGAGCGGGTGCTTTTTGGGTTGCCTGCGGGGTTGCCACGGCTCTGTCTCCCTCGCCCTGCGCCTGGAGAGGGAGAGAAGTTGCCGACGACTCTCTACTTCTTTCGCCAACAGTATCCATTCTTCAAGGTTAGGCGGGTCTCTGCATAAAACTCCAATACAGTATTTCGGGATTCAGCCCCTCCCGAAAATACTGTACCCGTGTGGCTTGGCTCCAGTCCACAACCTTACTGGCAAGCCGTTGAAACTCATTGGCGTACTCCCTGACTGATTTAGTGTCCTGGCGCAGCTGTAGAATGGCAGTCTTAGCCTTCTCGCTCTGGAAGGGATCGTCGAAGCGTCTTCGTAACGCCCGTACAAAGTCATTTAGAGTTTGAACGGATCGGGCCCGAAGATTAAACTGTTGACTCATCCATTCTGCCACTTCTCCTTCCAGCAGGGACGACACATACCTGACCCAACTGTCTTCCGTGGGAAAGGTGGGTCCTTGCTCTCTCATAAAACTGTCCACTTGATGTAAAAAGTAAGGCAACCCTTCCGTGGACCCATCAAACGTCGCTCATAAGTCCCTTTGTGGGGTGTACGGGCACGGTAGCGGAGCAAGCTCCATCGGTTGTGGTTGTCCTGGCGGCATGGGCACACCTGGTTGTCCCGGAGTGGGTACACCTGGTTGTCCTGGGAGGGGTGCTCCCGGTGGTCCAGGTTGCCCTGGGAGCGGCGGAACAGGTGTGTGTGGGGGGTTGCATCCGTTGCAACTTGCCAAACCCCCGCCACATAAAATCCATTTGGTCCCGCATCGGAGTCACTTGCTCCTGCAGGTCCTGGTTACGGTACCACAAGCGTTGGACCTCATCCGCAGCCCCCCCGGTCCGCCTGGCCTGGGGAACTCGGAGATTTGTATTCCACTCACTGAGGTCGTCCTCATCCGGATACCCCCCAACATCTTGAGAAAAACTGCTGCGGCGGCCCAGACCCATCAGTCTTTGCAGGCGAGTTGTCACTCTACTAGGGAGATCATAGAACAGGAGATCGGGGGAGGACGAGGGTTGTGTCCAATCCTCCCCCTCTGTGTCTGAAATCCCAGGGTCTTTGGGCCGTGCTCTGAGCGCGGCCGCCACCTGCGCAGCCACAAGCACCTCTGCTTGCCCCACTGCCAACTTGGCGGTTCAGGCATTGGCTGCTTCAGCAAATGGTTGTTCAGCCTCCTGGAGAAAACAGGGTCGATCAGGACTCGCCTTCTCCAACTGCTCCGCCATGAGGGAGAAGGGTACAGGACCCCGAACGTACAGATCGGGTCCCTCCAGGAAAGTCTCATTTCCTCCGCACGCTGCAGCATTCCCTCCCATGTGGCAGTATCGGTCCAACAGCCTGGCCCTGCAGTTCTTCAACCTCTCCACGCAGCGCTGCCGGTAGGCCTCCTTCCACGGCAGGGCTCGGGAACTCTTGTCGAGGCATCGCCGCTGCCGGAGCAACAATTCAATGACTGCGGCCTCTCCCGACTCCACAGTCGCTGCTCCCGCAAGGGTGGCCCACTGTGAAGACCCCTGAAGAGAGCGGCGCACATCCTCCAGGAGCGATCGCTGGAGGTCCTCCTCTGCGGACCCTGCCAGGGCGTGGGTGGTCGCAGTAGACATGAAGAGATATTTCAGATTAGTATCCTAATGTCAGCTCTGGGCTCGCCAGACAAATCCCACAAACGACTTCTAGGCAGGTTCTCCTTAGAAGGTTGATTTAATGGAAAATATACAGTAAGTTACAGAAACCAACTTGGAAATAGCAAGGATACTAATGGGGGTAAGAATGGGAGTACAGTAGATATAAAGTTGAAATGAACTTTCTGGATGACTCCTGGTTCCTACGGCAACCCATAGATAGCCCTTGTTCCCAGAGAAGAGCGAGACAAAACATAACAGAGTTGAACAACAATTCAACCTTGGAGCACCATCTGGCCTAACCACTGAGAACCAGGCCGGTGCCTGACAGCAACATTAAAAACATCTGCACAGCCAATCACATCTCCAATAGTCAACCAGAAGCCTTGCTGGGCAAAAGCACTACTTGGCCCTACCCACTTCCTAAAAACACTTGGCAGGCACCAGAAAAGGTGTTGGCAGGCTCCATGGCACCCACAGGCACCATGTTGGGGACATTACCCTAATGCATTGAGAGTGTATTATCAAACCATGTGAGAAAAGTCATCTATGTTTCATAAATAAAAACTGGGCTTCTTGTGCTGTTATAGGACTTTAAAGGGAAAAAAAGATGTGCAAAGGACAGCTACCAGAGTGGTGTAGTGGTTAGAGTGTCAGACTAGAATTTGGGAGACTCAGGTTTGAATCCCCACTCTGACCCAGCTCAGCTGGTGATCTTGGCCCAGCCACCCTTTCTCAGCCTGACCTACCTCAAAGGGTTCTTGTTCTGAGGGTAAAATGGCAGAGGGAAATGTGATGTTGCAAACTGCCTTGGGTCCCAATTGAGGATGAAAGTAGGATATAAATATCTAACAAAATAAAATATTTTTTTACTTGAGTTTGCTAATACCAGGCTAGGGAATGGTTTCAGTTAACAAAACCACGTGAGAGTGGAAAGTTAGTCTGGCCCCCTCCATTCTACATGGCTTCACTCTGAATTATATGGCTATAATTTCCCTTTGAAAGACTGAATGTTATCTGCCATGTCTTCTTTGACCCACAAAGTAGTTCTAAGCAAGAGAAGACTAGAATCATCCCCCAAATATTTACACATAAACAGTACACGAGTGTGCACATTTTTGTTCCTTTCACAAGGGTTCTGTCTTTGTAGGAAAAATATTGTTTGCATCTTTTTTAAGGAGGCTTGCCTGTTCACTGATCTCTGAAAGAAAGGGGGTTGTTCTTTTGATAGTTTGTCAGCTACCTTGGCTTCTACACAGAGGAAAGATTCTCATGCAGTGGCTCACATTGCAAATGCTAAATTATTCCTTTGCTCTCCTTCCCCATTATGAGAGTTTATAAGTTAGCTATTTGAGCCGCTCTCAATAATCCTTAATTGAAACCCTGATTGTTTGTGATTAGGATTCTGATTAAATGATTATTAAATCTGCATTGTGTCTCAGTTGGATTTTGGTTATGATGACGTGAATGGAATACACAACTATGCTGATTGCTCCCTTACAACTGGTGGGAAATCATTCAGACCTCAAGCGGAATTCACAACAGTAAAAGTATCTGTACACACTGTCATGGATGTAGTCATGTTTTCCACACTGATTATTAAATTAAGGATGTTGTATTGCCATTTTGATGAATTTAATAATGGGTAAGAATGCATCAACAGTGGATAAGGAACCATTGGGTAAGTCTGTAGAATGAAATACAAATTTTAAGGTGTCCACTGTCATTATATTTCCTTGGCAAGTCCATTCTCCAGTTATTATGTTCAGAAGGTGAAAAACATTTGCAGTTAGTTGCAGAACTTATTATGGAGACACTGTTTTTGCTAGTAACTGTAGCACATATTTAAGGTCTTTACTGAGCCTTAACTGTTCAAATCTGGTCACGAGCTGCCTTCTGGAATGTTCCAGAGGTGGTCTTTATTACTTGGGGTTCTTGGACACACACCTCCGGTCTGTTGGCAGGACATCTAACAGGGCGCAGGAGGACACTTCAGTCATGTGTACCCTTTACCAGTTAGGGCTGCCAGTTTCCAGGTGGGGCCTGGAGATCTCCTGGAATTACAACTGATCTCCAGAGTTCAGAGATGAGTTCCCCTTGACAAAATGGCTGCCGCGGAAGTTGGACTCTATGGCATTGTACCCTGCTGAAGCCCCTCCCCAAACCCTGCCATTTCCAGGCTCCACCCCCAAATCACCAGGAATTTCCCAACTGGGAGTTGGCATCCTTATTCCCAGCACGTAGACATTTTTAGTGTGGATCAGGGTCTACTTGCACAATGCCTTTTTTCCTACAAAAGGGCCTACCGATGTAGGGATTTATGCGCCAAGTGCATATCGAAGGTGCCACACGCGATAGCAGCAGGTCACCTTCCCACACCCTACCGCCTGTATTAATTTCCATTTGCACATGCTGGCAGCAGGGTCCTGGCATCTGACTCTCTGCAACATTGTGGCACCTTGCAAACGGAGGGAATGATTAGTCTGGTCTCTGATGGACGGCAGTGCCACCCATGGGTACCTAGAAAGCAGATTTCAGGTGAGTAAGGATCTGGTGGCCTTAAGTGCCAGCATGATCTCACCTGGCCCTATAAAGCTGCTAATTCTGGACTGAACTGTTGGTAGGGTTGCCAACCTCCAGGTACTGCAATCAAACAACAATTGAGTGCTCCAAGTGTAGTTATACAATCACAAAAGCACTACTGGCAATAAATTACACTAGCATGATTATGCCAAGTGAATATATTTCAAGGAACAACTTGCATTCCAAAATTACAAAGTGCAATATTACAATAATTTCCTATGTTCAGTAAATACCAAAAAGTGCAAAGTTCATAGTTGTATATGAACGTTGTATAACCAGAGGTGACTCAGCAAGCCATCCAATGATATAGGAGGTTATACACTGTTGAAGGGAATATATGTTCCAAGAAATAATGTCATAGAATTGCCTGTATTGAAGAAGCTGCTGCGAAATGGGAGAACTTACCGGAGGCTCATTATATTGGCAACTATGAACTTTGCACTTTTTGCTATTTACTGAACGTAGGAAATTATTGTAATATTGCACTTTGTAATTTTGGAATGCAAGTTGTTCCTTGAAATATATTCACTTGGCATAATCATGCTAGTGTAAGTAATTTATTGCCAGTAGTGCTTTTGTGATTGTATAACCTCCAGGTACTAGCTGGAGATCTCCTGCTATTACAGTAGATCCCCAGTCGATAGAGATCAGTTCCCCTGGAGAAAATGGCCGCTTTGTCACTTGGACTCTATGGCACTGAAGTCCCTCCCCTTCCCAAACCCCACCCTCCTCAGGCTCCGCCCCAAAAACCTCCCGTCGGTGGCGAAGAGGGACCTGAAAACCCTACTGTTGGGTGCTTAGATAAAGGTGCTTACAAGGTGGGTCCTCGCTGGAAAGCCTGGTGAGCATAATCTACCTCCAAATTACTATAACCTCTGCCTGTGTGGGTTATATGGGGTTAAGTCAGGCACAGAACCTGCAAATTAATTCCAAACATAATTTCTTGAACACATAACCCTCTGCCATACATAACAACACAACAAATATTTACATTGGTAACCGCAAAGGTATAACAGTGAATGGAAATTTGCAAGAGAAGAAGAGTTAGAAGAAGAAGAGCTGGTTTTTATATGCTGACTTTCTCTACCACTTAAGGAAGAATCAAACCACGTTACAGTCACCTTCCCTTCCTTTCCGTTCTTCACAACAGACTCCCTGTGAGGTAGGTGGGGATGAGAGAGCTCTAAGAGAACTGTGACTAGCCCAAGGTCACCCAGCTAGCTTCATGTGTAGGAGTGGGGAAACAAATCCAGTTCATCAGATTAGCCTCTGCCACTCATGTGGATAGGGTTGCCAGGTCCCTCTTTGCCACTGGCAGGAGGTTTCAGGGGTGGAGCCTGAGGAGGGTGGTGTTTGGGGAGGGGAGGGACTTCAATGTCATAGAGTCCAATTGCCAAAGCAGCCATTTTCTCCAGGTGAAC
The DNA here is from genome assembly GCF_029931775.1 of Euleptes europaea. Taxonomy (NCBI): domain Eukaryota; kingdom Metazoa; phylum Chordata; class Lepidosauria; order Squamata; family Sphaerodactylidae; genus Euleptes; species Euleptes europaea. The sequence continues at coordinate 95,987,039 of NC_079319.1, forward strand.
TGATCTCTATTGGCTGGAGATCAGTTGTAATAGCAGGAGATCTCCAGCTACTACCTGGAGGTTGGCAAGCCTAGAATGGACAGTTCTGGCCACCCACACTGCAGAAGGAAGGGGCTTCCCATTGCAAAGGGGGGGGCTTCCTACTCAATGCGCACTGCTAGTTATGCTCACCAGAAAAGCCTCAGCAAAAAAATAAATAAGAGGACCCAGACCTGTAAGAGCATTCCTAGTTTTATTTTATCAATTATATTTCAGGTAAATGTGCTCAAATAGTTCACTCTCTGTAATCAGGAGGTTGTCTAAGCTGTGGTCCTTAACTGTGACTTGGAATTGGCAGTTCAACAGGTAAGCTTATGGTTGCCAACTTTGGGTTGGGAAATTCCTGGAGTTTGGGGAGGGGTAGAGTCTGGAGAGGATGGAGTTTGGGGAGGGGCCTTAGGGGCTTTCAAAGTGGCTATTTTCTCCAGGGGAACTGATCTTTGTTGTCTGGAGACCAGTTGTGATTCTGGGCGATCTCCTGGAGGTTGAGAACTCTGTGCTACCTGTGAGGGTTCTGAAATTGTGCCAGTAGAAAGTGCTCAAGGGGTGGCAGAGATTGTGCTTATGTAACTGCTGTGCTGAATTGTAAAGGAAGAGGACTTTATGCACACAGCTGCCTGGGTTCCGCAGGAGAGAAACGGAGCAGCCTCCTTGGCAGAGGAGAGGGAGGCCCAGGCCTGAAAGAACAAATGGGCATAGGCCTGCCTTGGTCCTGCTAACTGCTTCCTGTCTAGGGTTGCCAGGTCCCTCTTCACCACCGCTGGGAGGTTTTTGGGGTGGAGCCTGAGGAGGGCGGGGTTTGGCGAGGGGAGGGACTTCAATGCCATAGAGTCCAATGTCCAAAGTGGCTCTGAGAAAGGTCCATCCCGTATTCCACGTTAGCCTTTTGAAATGACATGTCCCCTTGCCCGAGTGGCACCCCGAAATCCCCCCAGAAGTGACTAGGAGTTCGTTTGTGGGATTTAGCTGGTGACCCAGAGCTGACATAATGCATGTATTAGAAGTTTAGGTTGGCTGAACGATGTGTTGCGATTATCAAATGGCTCCAGCACTAAATCATCTGCAAGATGCTTATTGTCATATTCTGCTCCTCCATCTCTTAATTATACAAAACCTCAGCAGTTTGTTTAGTTTTTAATTAGCATAATCCAAGTACAGAGTTCACTCTAGGCAAGGACATGGGGGTATTGATTATCTGTCCTATATGCCACAGGGTCAGGAATCATTTCTGTGCCGTGCTTATTAATATACGTTCATAGGACCAGCACTGAAATCTATCATTAATATTGATCAAGATTTTCAAGCAGTCAATGGCCATTGACGGAAGCAGATAAATTACGGGGATGAATTTTGCTATTGCTTGCTAAGACTTTTCACACTGACAGATGTCCTATTGAGCAACTTTCTCTTTTCCTTTCTCAAAATCCAAAGCATGCCAATAGACTTGCAGTTGAGCATGTGTGGGAACAGGTTCACAAATCATTCCCCTCCCCTCCCACCCAGAGGACTCACAAAGATGTGCTTTCTGACTGCATTATGTGAAGTGGTCTCCTTGCTGAAGCTAGCAAGGTTTGGGTCTGGGTGGGAGATGTCCTTGGAATCCTAGGAGAATGCCAACTTGAATTCAAATGAAGAAAAGTGTATTAAAATTCAATTGGTGCAAAATATTTTCAGCCTGTATTCCAGGGAACCTCCTGCTTTCCTGAAAGCTTATTTGGGTTCTTCAGTGAGGCATGGAGGAAATTTTTAAAATTAAGTTAGATTGCCCACACTTTTTGCCTGCCCTCATTTCTGCAGAACTCTTGGGAATGTTCTGGGACCTGGAAAGTGCCCCAAACAAACTGGGTGTATGTGTGCACCCTTGAAGATGCCTCTAAGTACTAGCATTTCTTTTCTGGATATTCAGGGATAGATATCAGTGTGGCTTTCTAAAGGCATAGGGTTGCCAGGTCCCTCTTCGCTACTGGTGGGAGGTTTTTGGGGAGGAGCCTGAGGAGGGCAGGTTTTGGGGAGGGGAGGGGCTTCAATGCCATAGAGTCCAATGGCCAATCGGCCATTTTCTCCAGGTGAACTGATCCTTATCAGCTGGAGATCAGTTGTAATAGCAGGAGATCTCCTTCTAGTACCCTGAGGCTGGCATCCCTATAAAGACAGGACATTTGAAAAACAATGTACTAGAGTTACTTGCAAATGACTTTTTAATGCAATGTTCTATTAAGCAATCTGTGTGCTAAAAATTTTCCTTTCCATTTGGTGGCAGCAAAATCCTTATTTTTACCATGTGTGAGAGAGAGGCAACAGTGTTTCAAAAATTCTTGACATCTCTGTTCAGGAATACTTAACTTCACAGGTAGGAAATACTGGTACTTAAGTGTTTGACAGTATCAGCCAGCACAATTGAAATACTATGGACTACACGTCAGGTGGGGAAGCATATTTGGATTTTGACCTAAGTGTTTCCAATATCTGGTAACCCTCACCCAAGGTAGGAAATCTGGGTAATGGAAAGAAAAATGAAAATTTGAACATGATTACAATCCATAAATTTGAATATGATTACAGTCTATCAGAATAGAAATCACAGAATAGAATTCCCCAAATATTCACATTTTGTATTGAGTTTCCTAAAAATACTGTAAATATGTGGATTGAAATCCTAGTACAGGTTGAATATCCCTTTTCTGGACTTCTTGGGAGGGACCAGAAATGGTCCGTGTTTTGGATCTTTCTGTATTTTGGAATATTTGCATATAGATATTGCATATAGATATAGATGGAGACCTAGTCTATAAGCAAAATTCATTTATGCTTTAAATGTGTTTTATATACACTTTGTACACATAGCCTGAATGTAATTTTAAACAATATTTTAAAAATAATGTTGTGTACATTGAATCATCAGAAGGCAAATTGGTGTGCTGCTGAGGGCCTGTGAGTAATGCCTGCATGCCAGCTCAAAAAGTCTAGTTTTTGGATCAACCCGGATATCAGATGTCCAGATAAGGGATACTCAACCTGTAGAACTTTTATCCACATGGATGAAATACCTTTCTGCTAATTTAGTCAGACAAATCTCTGGTCCACCTCCACAAGGCCTGCTGAATGCATATCCCACTGGGTAGGGTTCAAATTCAAATGTTATTAATATGGTCAATGACCAGCTCGAGTAGGGTTCCCAATTCTGTGTTGAGAAATTCCTGGAGATTTGGAGGCGCAACCTAGGAAGGGAAGAGTTTGGGGGAAGCTCAGCAGGGATGTGATGCCACAGAGTACACCCTCTGCCGTTATCTCCGGAGAAACTGATCAGTTGTAATTCTGGGAGGATTCCAAGCTGGGTTGCCAGCTCTGGGCTGGGAAATACCTGGAGATTTTGTGGCGGAGCATGAGGAGGGCAGGGTTTGAGGAGGGGATTCAGTGGAGTATGATGCCATATAGCCCACCTTCCTGGCGTAGTAATTGCAGGAGATCTCCAGCCACCACTTGGAAGCTGGCAACCTTAACTCTAGGCCCCACTTGGAGGTTGGGAACTTTACCACTGGGAGCTAAATAAACCTCATGGTTTTTGCTATCTGCCTGGATCTGCTATAGTTAAAAGGGTAAGTAATCAAAGATTAACACATCTGTACTAGTACCTAAGGTTAGAAAATAAGTACAGAACAAATCACTATAGTCAAATACTCAAAAAGTGTAATAAGCATAAGCAAACATCACATAACATACAGTAACTATCAATCCAAGGTAAGTGTCTACAAGAGAGTAACAATCAATTCAAAGGTGAGTGTCTACAAAAGAGTAACAGTCACAGTCAATCCAGCTTGGAAGTCTTGAAAAAAAGAGAAGGTAAACAGGGATACGATCGTTTCAAGTCCTCCTCAGTCCCGTTTCTGTATACAAAAAATGTAAAATATATAGAACAACCAAGTCCAATTATATACAATATTTCATAAATATTAAACAGTGATTTACTTACAGTTAGAGTCTTAACAAGTACACTTGTTTCAATGCAAGCTTTCAAAGCCAGTGGTAATAATCTCCCATAGGGATGAAAAAAAGAAGCATACCATGTAGAATTAATATTTCATATCTTATGATTTCAAAACAAGGATATTAATTCTCCAGTACATGGTTGCACAGACAAGTTCAATAATTTACAACGGTCCCAAATAGGATACAATGAGTAGCAGCCTTAACTTCACAATGGAGCAGCTTAAGTGTAAGATGTTTAACAGGTGTGATGCAATGTCGCAGGAGATTCTTAAAGAGACATGACAGTATTATATAAAGCATGATAAATCATTATCCTGGTTCAAGCCAAATGGCACCAGGGATTTAAACAAATGAATAAAATAAGCCTCTTTCTGTCTAAGTAAATGTTCAGTGTCTCTTCTATCATAGCATTTGCCTCTAAGCCTCCAAACAACAAAAAAGCGGAGATCATTTGCATCATGATGAAGTTTGAGAAAATGGTCAACAACAGGAGCCAAACGATTGCCAGCGCGTATTCTGGATCTATGTTCCAAGATCCTGGCCTTAATGGGGCGTGTACTGGAACCCACATAAATTTTTTGACATGGACAAATGAGGCAGTACACACAATATTTTTGCCGAATGATGCCTGAAATATGATTGGAAAGGTGAGTGAACTGAAATGCAAAGGTGAGAGAGGTATTACATATAATATTGTTAGAATTATTATAAATATAAATATAACTCCTGGGCCAGTACGGTTGGGAAGGCCAGACGTACTTGCTCCGGTCTGGTCTTGGGACTCCACCCACCAGAGAAGCTTCCAGAGTTCCACTCTATGGTTTCAATCTTCTCACATTGTCGGGCTCTCCTTTTAGCTCGTTTAAATGCCTTTCCATCCATGGTCATGTTGGGCAGATATACCAGGATACCTTTTCTGGACTGTCTCTGCCCATGTAACACGGGCAAAATTGAAACGTTGGACCATTTGATGCTCCGCTGTCCTCGCTGGTCTCAAGATAGAGATGCTCTTACTGCTCCAATCCTCACCAGCTTGAACCTCCCTCTACATGCCTGGGTGTTGCCTTTTTTGCTTGGCGACTCAACTAATGGTGCAGCCACATCGAATGTTGCCCGCTTTTTGGCCAGAGTGGCTGCTCTTAAGAACTCTCAACGCCTACCTCTGGCAACTTTTAGTCAGTTCGCTCCGCCCCCAGTTTATTTTAGTTAGGAATTTTACTTATTGGGCTGACGCCTAATTTTTAGCATTGTTAACTTAAGATTGTATTATACTATGTATTATGCTTCCCATCCTCCCTTGTCTTCCCCTCCCTTCCTTCTTCCTCCCTTGGTCCAAGACTGCGGTCATAGACCTAATAATAATAATAAAAAAATATAACTCCAGGCCCCACTTGGAGGTTGGGAACTTTACCACTGGGAGCTCAATAAACCTCATGGTTTTTGCTGTCTGCCTGGATCTGCTATAGCTAAAAGGGTGGCAAGTCCGTGATGATAAGAATTGTCTCAAGACTGTACAAGTGGGAGGTGTTATGGTTCAAAACTATCCACTGAGTTCATGCCTAGCCTGATTTTTGTGTGTGCAAACAATAAAAAGGAGGATCTATGCTGAATAAAGCCAGTGTAACATAAACAACAGCACAGGCAGCTAAAAAGATCCAAAAGATACTGAATCATCCAATGAATGGTTAACTATGAGCAATTTACTGAAGACTACTAATTGTATGAAGAGCCCCGTGGTGCAGAGTGGTAAGTTGCAGTACTGCAGTCCAAGTTCTACTCACGACCTGAGTCAGTTTCAGGTAGCTGGCTCAAGGTTGACAGCCTTCCATCCTTCCGAGGTCGGTAAAATGAGTACCCAGCTTGCTGGGAGTAAAGGGAAGATGACTGGGGAAGGCACTGGCAAACCACCCCATAAAAAAAGTCTGCCTAGGAAACGTTGGGATGTGACATCACCCCATGGGTCAGGAATGAGCAGGTGCTTGAACAGGGGACCTTTACCTTTTACTAATTGTATGCTCAAACATACACACACAAAAACATTCTAAAGAGTACAAATACAGACAAGATACTCAAAAACAATTATTGTTTAGTAGAAACCATAGTCAAATACATTTCCATCTCAACTAGTTCAATAAACAAACCATCAATGTCCATACAGCAAACAGACAAAAGCAACATCAACAGAATCACATGAAGAGATATGTAGTTGCAAGGCAGGTGCAAAGCAGGGACGGAGTGTCTAGATCATTCCGCCGTTTCATGTGAAGATTTCATCAGCCTTTTCTGTAATGTTGCTAAGAATGCAAAATGAGAGCACACAAAGAGAAAAGCTAACATATAAAAGCAAAAATACAATCATAGTACCAAAGAGAATGGATCTTACTAGTAGTAGGGAGATGTGTGTCTACAGTCTTCCCAACAGAAATCCCATAGGTAATGGAGCAAATTTCAGAAGGAAGGCAAGCAGGAAATTTAAGCCAAACTGATAGGAGTTGGCCCCAGTGTAGTTTAAAGCCACAGGTCACAAAAATGGGCACAGAACATATAAAATAAAGGTATGCCCCATATACAGATATTGCAGGATGAAAATAACAAGATCCAAACAATAAAAAGAGGCCAAATGTATATAGCTTCTTAAAACATTAGCACCATATGTTTTGAACACTGAATTTGATTTATCCTGTTTTCTATGAATTTATTTTTGATTGTTTGGAGGGTTGGACTAAAAGGCCTACATGGCCCCTTCCAACTCTGTGATTCTGATTCTGCTCTTGGTTCCACACAATGAAATAAAAGCTTGTATCAGTGGAGGCAAAGCCCACTTTCTGCCCTGTTCAGCAATAGAAGCATCAATAGTGAACACTGTTTTTTTTTCAGGGACGGTGGCTATTGGACATCACACAGGGTCTGGGGTGAATGGTGGCAACCCTAACTAAAAGGTGCTCTTTTACTCTCCCGTCAACAAGGTTTGAATGGCTAAGAACAAAAGGGAAAGTGTGAGGGAGTCAAGGCACAAGCCTTTTAAATATATGGAAAAAGCAGACATCTTGAAAAACCAAAGGGAACCATAAAACCATAAAAATTAATAGTGTATTGCGGGATGTATGATGTGTGCTAGAATTCATCAGAAAAGAGTTTAATGGGGTAGGAAAACTTTATGGCTTTAAAAAAAAAAAACTGTAGTCTCAAATGGTATCAAAAGTTATATAGAGTGAAAATGATTAAACCATTTCCTTGTTTGCTTGGTTACTCACTTAACTTGCTTGTTCATCTATTTGTTAGTCTAGCTCTCCTACAACAATGGCCTTTTATGCAGGGACATTTCCCTGCGGTCACCCCTGCTGACTGCTTCAGGGCTTCCTATTGATTATGCATGCCTTTTCCAACCGTCAGAAGTCGCCTCATTCTCCCCATGTGTTTTGCCCGTGTTTTCCAGATGCTGTTTTAGCCAGAATCTGGAAGATTAAGGCAAAACACACGAGGAGAGCGAGGCAACCTCTGAGGGGTGGGAAAGGCATGCATAATCAAAAGGAAGCCCCGAAGTAGTTGGCGGGGATGAGCGCGGGGAAATGTCTCTGCATAAAATGCCAATTTTAGTACAGTGTATACAGGGCTTTCCAGTTTTATAATCTCACAACTACCCTTTGAGGTAGGCTAGACTGTAGGGTAGTTTTGTACTTCATCTGCTGTACTGCCGTGATTCCTATGTCATGCTTGCTTCCTTATGGGTGGGCTTTCTTGTTTTATCTCTTGTTTGCCCATTGACTCCCTCTTGTGTGCAGGCCGTTTCTTCTTTTCATTTTTAGTTCATGGCACTATCCAAGGCAAATTGGTGTCTGATACGAAAAACCAAGTAGTGCTCATTTGTGGGGAAAACTAGAGTAACCAAGTATGCTTGGTAACCCACTAGTTTGTCTTATATCCTGTTTGCCAGTTTTGAGTGGTGACCGGGGAGTCATTTGTTCCCTAAACTCTTCAGATGAATCCAAACAAACTTGTGCATGTGTGTTTGTACAATTAGGCTGATTTCTCATAGCTCCTGCCCCACCATATGCCAGTCAGGAGCTCACTGCACATGTAAGCAAGGAATTTCAATCATGGAAAGGTTATCATATGTGTGTAAAATTTCTTGGAATGTTTTCTAACAACAATATAAACAATTGTCTCCGTGCTCTTTAGTGGTGCCCCAAATCAGCTGTCTGAGATGGTTGCCTCATCCAGCATGTCATGTACTCGCTAGCACACCATCAGTACCCGAACCTACTTTGTTCCACCCTAGACTGGGACAGGTGCTATTCAGGTATTCATTGCTAAGATAGTATCCCAAGTGTATGGAACTGGGGTCTTGGTGGCTGAATCATTCCATTAAACCCCTGTTACAGTTTGTCTTTGAGATTTGCTGTGTACCAAGCTGTGTTTCAGATATTGCTCTTAAAACGGAATTGGCCCAGAATTCATTGGAAGTTCGTCCATGGATCTTGGCATTTAAAGCAAAAAAATATCCAATGCGAGGAAAGGGATTTTTAATCTTATTGAGAAAGACCCTTATATGGGGCCATGGAAGGTAGGGAAGGTAGGGTTGCCAACTCCGGGTTGGGAAATACCTGGAGATTTTGGGGGTGTCTTCCCTCTTAATAGGTTATGTGAATTTACCATCTCAAAAAATAATCCAGTCTTTCCTTGTAGATGAGGATCGAAAAACCACCTTAGCGGTCGCTAAATATTTAGCTGTGGTGATTGCCTGTAAGAGAGTTGGATCTCAATCCATTCAGGACCTTTGAGTCAAAAGAACAGTAAGATAAGAAGAAGGGACAGGATCTACAGGTGAGTGCAATGCTCAGAGAGAAGGGCCCAAGTCCATCAACTAGGAAGTAGCTTTATGCAGAGAATGAAGAGCCTTTGGACCGAGCCTGCCCCTAACCGGAACCCCCACACTTACCCCACCTAAGGTTGCCAGCTCTGGATTGAGAAATAATTGGAGATTTTTGGGGGGTGGAGCCTGGGGAAGGTGGGATTTGGGGAGAGGAGGGACTTCAGTGGGGCATAATGCCATAGAGTCCATCTTCCAAAGTGGCCATTTTTTCCAAGCAAACTGATCTCTGTCCCAAGAATGAATCCTGTTCAAGATGGCAGAGCACATGTTTAGCCAATCAGATAGGGTTGCCAGGTCCCTCTTCGCCACCGGCAGGTTTTTGGGGTGGAGCCTGAGGAAGGTGGGGTTTGGGGAGAGGAGGGACTTCAATGCCATAGAGTCCAAATGTGAAAACGGCCATTTTCTCCAGAGGAACTGATCTCTATTGGCTGGAGATCAGTTGTAATAGCAGGAGATCTCCAGCTAGTACCTGGAGGTTACGGGGCACTAGTGCCTCAAGTCTTGGCTCTTATGGTTCGTCCTACTCCTTAAGATCGGGTCGCACGGATTTTCATAGGGACCCCAAACCCCGGGGCAGACAGAAGCAAAAAACTTAATTTTTAATTTATCGTCCAGGATATTAACATCCCAGGAAAAAGAGGTACTTGAATTGGGCATTGGGTTTGTGCTCACTCCCCGTTATTCTCGCTTTCAAAGCCGAGTGGATCTTTTTAAGTTTTTCAGGATACTTAAACTGAAAGAGATGTTTCGTGATTCTCGCTCTTCTGCTTCCCCCAAACCAGTTTTTAAACCCAAATCTACTTACATCCCAAAAAATTGCAGCCATTTTTTGCATACTTTTCAGTCTTTCGTTCTTCAGGATATTGCTAAATTGGAAGGACGCAGAGCTAATTCTTATGGCAGTTGTCAGAACATTTCTACCTCTCAGAGGGACATACTTCGTGAATTAGCTTCAGACCATTCTATCATTTTTCGCCCCGCTGACAAGCGAGGTGGTTTGGTAATTCAGAATCGCACAGATTATGATAATGAAAATTGGAGACAATTGAATGATACCACCTATTACAAGAAGTTGTCTTCTGATCCTACCAAGAAAGTACATATCATCATTAAAACTACTATCTTCGAAGCCTCAGCTCTGAACTACGTTGATAAAAACACTGCTGATTATCTTCTCGTTGATTTTCCTCGTGTACCTATTTTTTACATGCTGCCTAAGATTCATAAGTCTCTATCCCAACCCCCCGGGAGACCCATTATCAGCTTGGTTGGTTCTTTACTTGAACCCATTTCCTGATATTTGGATTCATTTCTTCAAAATTTTGCTAAGGATACTCCTTCCTATATTTCTGACACCAGGCATCTGATTCGGGATATTGAGGGTTTAGCTATTCCAACTGACGCTTCCCTTACCACCTTTGATGTATCTTCATTGTACACTAATATTCCCCTTGATGAAGTTCGCCTCATCATTGAAGATCTTCTCTTATTCAGATCTGAGGATTTTCCTCCCACTCATTTCTTGATGTCCCTTCTTGATATTCTTTTCGAAAACAATTTTTTTCGTTATCAAGACACTTTTTCTGCAAATTCGAGGTGTGGCAATGGGGGCTGCATGTGCTCCCTCCATTGCCAATATTTTCATGGTTCATTTTGAAAAAAACTTGTTTATTCTCTTCCACAGTGTTTTCTTCGCAAGTGTGCTGGTTCAGACGGTACATTGATGATATCTGTGTCATTCTGCTTGACTCTAACTACTTTCAAGAATTTTCTAACTGGCTTAATTCCCTGCATGACTCTCTATCCTTCACAGGGTCCTCCGATAAACAACACATAGCCTTTTTGGATGTTACCATTTTCCGGTTATCTGATGACAAGCTGGCTGTCAGACTTTATACCAAACCCACTGACTCTGGGTTTAATTTACATTTTTCTTCTCACCATCCACTACACTTATGTACCAATCTTCCTTTTAGCCAATTCCTCCGCATTAAGAGGAACTCCTTTAGGGAACAGGACTTCATATCTTATTTTTCTGTTTTGGCTTCTAATTTCCATAGAAAGGGGTACCCTTCTCAGATCATTCAATCGTCTTTTGACAAAGCACTTTCCAAGCCCCGATCTGATCTCCTTCATAGGGACTCTTCCTTACCCAGACATGCCTCTGACAGAGTGATAGCCTCGTTTCAGTTTTCTCATTTAACATATGACATCAAAAAGATCTTGGCACGCCATTGGCACCTCGTTCATGATATTCCGGGTTGCCAAAACCCACCTATTTTAGGCATGAGGAAAACTCTTTCTATCAGGGATATTCTTGTTAAGACTGACACTTTATTACCACCATCTCCGGACACTTCTCATGTCAAAGGCCATCATAAATGCAGCCACTGCTCCATGTGCCCTTTCAGTCTTCCCATTAAAGATGTACATTCATCCACATCTAATTTTTCCTATACCCTTCAACAATTCAGTAATTGCAGCACGGCCATGTCTGTTTACGCGGTCCTCTGCCCGTGCCGTCTTATATACATCGGTTGCTCATCTCGCCCCGTTCGCCTCAGGATCGGTGAGCATAGGGCACGCATACACGCAAAAACTCTTGAGGCCCCCCTCGTTCAACATTATATCAATGCTCATCATTCTGATACTGATCTTTTGTTTTTTGTATTATGGCAGTTCAGGTCAAAACCTTTTCACGTTCAAGATGCAAAAAAGATTCTACTCCAACAAGAATCCCGCCTCATTCAAGCGTTCCAAACGTACACTCCTAATGGACTCAATAATGAGTTCGATCTTTCCTGTTTCATATAAGACATGTTCTCTTTAAGAACTTGAGAGTGCATGATGGGTTTGATTGGCTCACTAGTCTTTAAAACCCCGTCCCCTCTCTCCTCTTCTTACCGCCTTCATGAACATTCCTATGCAACTGAATTTCACATAGACGCAGTTTTGTAGGTAATAGTGCTTGGATAGCACCTCTCTTTACTTTCCTGGTTTTTATATATATATATATATATATATATATATATATATATATATATATATATATATATATATATATATATATATATATATATATATATTCGAATTGTGGTTATATGTTGTAATTTTGTGTCTATTTCACAGCTGATGGTCATTGGACAACGTGCTTTTTCCAATTGGTTTTTTAAAGCATTATCGTTGCCTATCAGTTTTTTGGAGCTGAAGAAAGCCTTTGAAATGTGCATTCATGACTAGCCAAGCGTCCTCCAATTTTTTTCCTTCTTTGTGACCGTGCTTCGTATTCATTTTGTTCCCAGACAGGAGCTTTTTATTTTTGGTTCCAGTTGGATTTCGCACTCTCCCGGACGGGAGGCTTTTTCGGTTTATGGACTCTTACGGCTCCTGGACTGGAGTTTTCCACCTCCGTGGTTTCACTTTGGACCTTTACTTTCTCCCGTGTGGGAGTTGCCCAATGGGTGTTTTGGTTTCTTTATAGTGTTTGGGAACGGAAAAATTGTATATTGTCTGTTGTATATTGGTTTATGTTTGTGTAAAAAAATTTTTATTAGAGCATAAGGTTAATGCCTGTATACCTTTACATTACATTGTTTCATTCAACATTGTTGCTTTCTTAGTGCCCGCGTGCCGCCAGTACCTGGAGGCTGGCAACCCTACAATCAGGTCATACTGCCTTTTGTAAGATCCGTATGGGTGCTTCACTGACAGTGCTGTCTCGCTAGTCCGCCTTGCCTGCATCTTCTCAGCACACCTTCCTTGAGACAGCTACTTTTGCCGCGTCCCAGTTCTGAGTTTTGTTGTGCCTCTGTCTTCTGCAAAATCTGTCTTCATGTTACTGGGCCTGAACCTCTTTAATCTCTGCTTTGGACCAGAACCCCACACTGCTTTCTGTTTGAGCCTAATTCTGCTGAGCGCCCGATCTGCCAAATCTCTTTGCTGGCTTGTGCTCTTCAAAAATCCTGGGAGGGTTCCTGTCTCCAGGGCATCCTGGCAGCATTCCTTCCAATTCCACTGTTTAATTACAAAATAAATAATATTAAGCAAAGTGAATCCTGTCAAATTAGTCACTCAGACAAATGTTTCTGCTTCTCAGGATGACTAAACCACTTGTTGGGAAGAACTCTTAATTTACATAACTATAACCCCATAACAACTTAATCATCCCTTTTGTCTGAATACATTCCATTTATATATTTCCCTTTCGTTGGCCACCTGCCATTTGTTTAAAGGGTAGGATGTAATTAGAAGCACTGGCAGTACGCTAGTTACACTTCTTTTTTATGGCCCAAATGCAGTTTCAGTGTCTTTATTATATCTGGTGCAATGCTATATAATGCCAAAATGTCTTTGCTGCTCAAAAATGTAATTGAAAATGTGAACAAATTGAAAACACCATTTAATCTTGGTGTCATAATGCATTTTGCTTAACATGCACCACAAAGCACAACGCCTTAGTAGAATGTGCTAAGCTCCAAATGTATCAGACGGTGTCCTGTGGGTGTTCACACATTTTCAAGAGCTGTCAAAGGAGATGGATCTCAAAGCATAGCCTTGCGGGTCAGAAGGTTACTCACCAGAATAGGGTCAGTTCACACAAATTAATGGCCAACCTAAAGTTTTAGAATACAGAAAGCACGAAATGTGGCAACATCCTTATTCCTCTCCATTGCTGCAGTAAGTTAGGCGCTAATGGAAAGTGAACATGCCAACAGGCCAGTGGCTAGATGTCCCCAGAAGGGGGGTGATACAATAAGTTGTGATAGCAGCTACAGTCACTCTAAGGCTCTGACCACAAGGAGGTCTCTACTTAGGGCACATATGAGAATCAGCCTCAAGATATTGCACTTGGATCTGTTCCCTAGCTCTGCATGTGCATGAATTCAAGAAAGATAACAGAAAGTTTGTGTGAGAGGGAAAAATACACTGGAATCCCATGCATATATTCAATTCCAAGAAAATAAGCCCCATATCACAACAGAATGTAGCCAAGAAATGGGATGTGGCATTCTAGACGGTAATTCCACACAATAATATTTCGAAGAAATTCCTTGTTGTGGTAGTAAGCTGAATATATCTCTTTTCTGTAGGTCCCCTAACTCTCTGGAGCTTCCCCCCCCCTTGAACACCTGACCTCTCTCTCTCTCTCCCCCTCTCTCAAATATATCTGGGCTTGTTGGAATGATTTAATCACACTGGCATCTCAAAAGCTCCATCCAACTCATCATCTCTCTAGCGATACTGACATTTGCCTTTTCCACATCCTCACTTTCTGTTTCTTGTCTCTTTTTATTCTTTCCCGACATCTATATTTTTCTCTCTGAGTCTGTATTCTTTTCCCCATTATCTTATGGAAATCAAAATATGTTAAACATGCTCATATGAACACTGAGTTCCTTAACCATATCCCATAGTATGAGCTGTCTCTTTCAGGCAGCAACATTTGTTTGTTCCATCCAAGAGATTTTTCTTAAGAAGTCTTTTCCATTATAATACCTCAGGTTATTATCTTTCATTTTCCTAAATGTTTTTGTACAAGTTGCAGCCATTCCAGTGTTCTTTTTTCTTTCTGGATTGAAGTCTGTCCTCTTTGAACAAGCCTGCTTAACTTGTGACTCACCACCCTCAACACAGCCACCCGCCAGGGTCTCCAACCTCCAAGGGGTGGCTGGAGATTTACTGGCATTACTGTTGATCCCCCAACCCCCATCCTCCTCAGCCTCCACCCCAAAATCTCCACTTATGTCCCATATCAGAGCTGGCATCCCTACAGCAGTCTGAGGACTGCAAAGGCAGGGAAGATGCTGGACACATTGTAGGCAACCACACATGGCTGTTGGACTGGGTGTGGCTTTATGGGCCTTGAGTTATGCAGACCTTGTCTTTATTCAGCAGTGAGGCTCTTTTCCAATATCAATTGTGGGGCTCCTTTGCCCTTTGGATTCTTTAGACATGGTATTTAGGAGATCTGACAAGGATGGTTTCAGGATTTGTGCATGGCATGGGCAAGAACCAGTGCGGTGTTGCTGATAGGCTGTCTGGCTATAACCAGGCAGATGCAAGTTTGAACCCCCTGTTCTCAACGCCCCCCCCCCAACATCTGAATTTTTGCAATTTATTTTCTAGGCCTCCACATCTCTAATGGTATGCTAGTTCTTTACTTGCTTATTTATTCTCTGCCCAGCTTGTATACGAGGATCTGATTTCACTTAGCTTGAAGATCAAGACTATAAAAACACTGTCTATGCATTCGGGTAGAAGAAAAACTAAAGCTCTTCCCCTGAGTTGGGATCTGGAGCATGGCCAAATCTGAAGGCAGTAGATCAGAGATAGGGGAGTGGTTAAAATAAAATTTATTGTTGGTAGGAAAACTTTGTTTTTGATAGTTCCCACAGATTAAATGATGAAGTTCAGGTCTCCTATCCATGTAATTGAAGGTTTCCACCTGTGATTTCCTCTGGCTTAGCAGTGATCCTAAATCCTGGCAAAGTATATAAAGGCAGGACTTTCTAGGAGCAAATGAATTAAACCACAGAGCTGTTCAATCTATGCTCATTTATGCATGGCTGTTTCCTCTTGGTCACCCCGCAGACTACTTCGGGGCTTTGTTTTGATTATGCTTGCATTTTCCGACCATCAGAGGTTGCCTCACTCTCCCTGTGTGTTTCCACGCATTTTGCCCTCTTTTCTGGATTTCTGTTTAACCAGCATCCAGAAAACGCGGGCAAAACATGTGGGGAGAGCAAGGCTACCTCTGAAGGTCGGAAAATGCAAGCATAATAAAAGCAAAGCCCTGAAGGAGTTGGCAGGGTGACTGCGAGGAAACAGCCATCCATAAGGTAATCACATGAACACATGAAACTGCCTTATACTGAATCAGACCCTTACAGCCCATTCCTGAAACCTGGGCCGAAAGTCTTGCTAAGTGACTTTGGACCAGTCCCTTTCTCTCAGTCCACCTCCCTCACAGGATGGTTAGGCGGAAAAATTAGAAGACCAGAGAACCATGTATGTGTCAGGCTGTTATCTCAGTTTCTATGTTGCCTCTGTTCCTTTGCTGAACCGTCCAGACCTCAAGGACAGCTCCACATACCAAAGCCTGGGAAAGTGTGCTCTGTTTAGGCTTTGGTGATGCTTTGTAATCTCCCGCTGTTTTCAAGCCTTATATTGCCAACTAGCTAGCAAGACACTCATAGCTGTCATTTTATCTTCTGTGCACTGTATTGCCTATTTGACCAGTAAAAGCCATCTGCTTGGATTCTAAATGTCTCTGTGGTGATTTCTGGTTCTTTGGGTCAAGAGCTCACATTATGACAGCTATCACCTTCATCACCCTTTTCATCAGTCAGGCTGGAGCCCAGGAGGGTTCGCCTGCCACTCGGATGGGAGCTAAGACAAAGCTCTCCGAGTGAGTTTACAGTGCCTGGAGCCCCGTGTGGCTCGCCTACCGCTCGGATGGGAGCTACGACAGAGCTCTCCGAGTGAGCCCGGTCCCGGTGGATCTGTTCCCCGGAGCAGGAGCTCTGGAAGGGTCTCCTCCTTGATACCTTCCTTTGGGAAAGCCCTAGACTACGTTCATCGGGCAGAAGTGGAACGTAGCCGCCTGACTGGACTTGTAAGGGCGTAGCGTGGAGGCCAGCGCCCGCCACGACCTCCTAGTGTCAGATTGTCTAGTGGAGGATGCTCAACTGGCCCGGTTGTGCGGAGCCGGGTTAAAAGTACTGGCAAAACGGATGGTTGCGCTCCTCCACGGAATGACCTCGACCACCGCTTCAATGGCCGGGATTGCTAAGCTGTCAACCCCCGTCTTTGGCGTCAACGCAGCGACCTTAACGGTTCAGGTCCTGCCGCAACTGGATCTTCCGGATCAAGCCGGCTCTATGTCGGCATGGGAGCAGGAAGCTCTGCCACTAGTAACCACAACCCTGACCACCAAACTTGAAACGGATCAAGTTTTAGCGGATCGTAAGGGAACCAAAGAGGACTTGCACTATGAGGAAACTCTCTGGACTGCAAACTTCCGAATCAGCCAGCCCCGTCGCTTAGGTGATGCGGGCAAGGATATGTTTTTGCTCCAACAGCACAATCGGGAACACATAGACCGGGTGGCCCACTTGCAGGGTCAAATGCACGTTTTGCTTCACGACAACGACTGCTTGCAGCAGATACAAGCCGACCCGGATGGCTCGGCCCCAGCTCCACAACCAGGGTCTCCAGATCAGGCTCAACCGCAGCAACCTGCGGCACCTCTGGGCGGAACGCCCATGTTGCCAGTAACTCTAGCAGTGCCTGTGGCGCCAGGGGACCCCAGAGCTCCCGTCCTGCCACCGCCAGGAAGTCCAGGGGTCCCGTTGCTTGGATCTACACCAGCACCCGTACTACCTCCAGTTCCATGGAGACCACCCAAACTGAAGATCTCTTTTGCCGACTCGGCAGAGATACTACCTTGTCAGCGACCCAAGGTGAGGGGAGACCAAAAGCCTCCCCCCAAAGTCTCCGTTCCCTGCCCGCAGAGATCAGCACGGCCCCCTCGAGATCGCGAATCCCGATTCCAAAGGGGAGCTTGCCTCGTTTGCGGCGCGATGAACCACTTTGTTTCAGCATGTCCTCAACGCCTGGAACTCCCTCGACCGAATGCATTGCCCCGAGCTCGGGGACGACCTCAACGCAGAGGCACCGCGGCCACCCGCAGTACAGCACCGGGACGGCCCACACCCTCTGCACTTCCTACTTCTGCAGACCCCTCCGGGTCCTGGATTACAAGTGCCCCATTGGGGGACAATTCTCTGTCTTCGGACAGGGATCCTCCCTGGGATACCCTAGCATTAACCCTGGACTCGCTTCCTGACCTCTCGCAACACCGGGGAAGGTCTCAACGCGGAGGCGCCGCGGCCGTCCGCAGTATAACGCCAGGTCGGGGATGACCTCAACGCAGAGGCACCGCAGCCACCCGCAGTACAGCACCGGGTTGGCCCACACCCTCTGCACTTTCTACTTCCGCAGACCCCTCCGGGTCCTGGATTACAAGTGCCCCAGTAGGGGACAATTCTTCGTCTTCGGACAGGGCTCTTTCCTGGGATACCCCAGCGTTAACCCTGGACTCGCTTCCTGACCTGTCACAAAACCGGGGAAGACCTCAACGCAGAGGCACCGCGGCCGCCCGCAGTACAACGCCAGGTCGGTTCACACCCTCTGCACTTCTGTTCAGAGACTCTCCCGATCTTCCTGTTTCTACAGACCCCTCCGGGTCTCGGATTATAAGTGCCCCAGTGGGGGACAATTCTCCATCTTTGGACAGGGATCATCTCCAGGATACCCCAGTGCTAAACCTGGACTC
Organism: Euleptes europaea; assembly: GCF_029931775.1. NCBI lineage: Eukaryota > Metazoa > Chordata > Lepidosauria > Squamata > Sphaerodactylidae > Euleptes > Euleptes europaea. The sequence continues at coordinate 96,005,275 of NC_079319.1, forward strand.
GCCTCTTGACCTGTCTAATAACCGGTCACAGTCTGCGGTGAATGGAACGTCCCAGCAGACCCCCGCAGTTTCTCCTGTAAAACCTACGAAACCGACGAAGGTGAAAGAAGTAGAAAGTACGGTGTATGTGGACGCAGTGTTACAACACTATAAAGGGGGTCCCCAACTGCCTGTCAAGGCACTTATTGACTCCGGTTGCGCTCGCACTCTCATCAATGAAGCCACATTTGCAGCACTCAAAGTCAAGTCCGAGGCTTTACCAGCCCCCGTCCATTTTGCCCAAATGGATGGGAGCCATTTCAAAGGGGGCCCAGTTGATCATCGCACTATAGGGGTGGCGATGGGAATTGGCTCCCACTGGGAGCAAATAGACTTTACCATAGCCCCTATCCGATTTGAAGTGGTCCTGGGAATTAACTGGATTAAAGGTCATAGTCCCAGTATAGACTGGGACACGAACACGATCTCCTTTGCCAACCCCAAATGCGACCAGCACCGACAGCAAGTTGCGGTGCTGTCTCCACCCGCTTCGGCATTAATCTCCGAAGTCCCATCACCGCCATCCCTCCCTGATATATACCAGGACTTTGCTGATGTCTTCAACATTAAAGAATGTGATGCCTTACCCCCCCACCGGGCCACTGACTGTGCAATCGAAGTGGTAAAGGACTGCACACTAACCAAGAGTAAAATTTATCCTATGAGCGCTTCCGAGCGCACTGTACTACGAGACTTTTTGGACAAAAACCTTGCCAGAGGGTTCATTCGCCCATCGAATGCCCCAAACTCAGCTCCTGCATTTTTCGTCCAAAAAAAGGAGGGCGACCTTCGCCTATGCATTGACTTCAGAAAACTCAATGCAGTTACTCAAGCCAATGCCTATCCTATACCACTAATATCAGATATTTTGGGGCAGTTGCAGGAGGGTCATATATTCTCCAAGTTGGACTTAGTAGAAGCCTACTACCGGGTCCGCATCCACGAAGGAGACGAGCCCCTCACTGCCTTCTCTAGCTGTTTTGGAATGTTTGAATTCCTCGTGATGCCTTTCGGGTTGAAAGGGGCCCCGGGGGTCTTCATGCAACTCATCAACGAAATCCTCCACGATTTGCTGTATCGCGGGGTGGTGGTTTATTTGGATGACATTCTTATTTATTCAAAAACCATGGATGAGCATGTAGTCCTGGTCCGAGAAGTTCTGCAGCGCCTGCGCAATCACCAACTCTTTGCAAAGTTGGCTAAATGCGAATTTCATCAGAGCAAAATAACATTCTTAGGATACATAATCTCCCACCATGGCCTTAGCATGGACACTACCAAGGTCCAATCCGTTCTCGATTGGACCCCTCCTACCAACCGCAAACAAGTGCAACAGTTTCTAGGTTTTGCTAATTTCTATGGCGGGTTCATCCCTAACTTCGCCCAAGTGGCGCTACCCATTACCGACCTGCTGAAAACCAAGGGTAAAGAAAACTCGGCTACTTTACCCTCCGCTAAAATACTGTGGACTGATAAATGCCAAACCGCTTTTGTAGCCCTCAAACGCCTCTTCACTTCGGAACCCGTGCTACGGCACCCAGACCCGAATCGAATGTTCATTGTGCAAGTCGATGCCTCCGACGTGGGTATGGGAGGGGCTCTTCTTCAAAAAGGACCGGATGGTCTCCTTCACCCTTGCGCTTACTTCTCGAAGAAGTTTGTGCACTCCCAATTGAACTGGCCCATTTGGGAGAAAGAGGCATCGGCCGTTCACCATGCACTTACTCTATGGCGACAATTCCTGGAGGGGTCTAAAGTCCCCTTTGAAGTTTGGACCGATCACAAAAATCTAGCTGCCCTCACGGGGTCCCATAAATTGTCCGCAAAACAGCAGCGTTGGGCAGAATTCTTTGCTCAGTTTCGTTTCGTCCTGAAGCATGTCCCTGGGAAACAAAACGTTCTCGCAGACGCTCTCCCCCTGTTACCTCAATACCCGGCGAAACTCGATCGGCCAACAAACTCTTTATTTACACCCGCACAAAGAGAAGCCCTGCCTGTACTAGCTGTACAAACCCGATCCCAGACACTGCCGCAACGGAAGCACGCAATAACCGGAGCGCAAGCTCCTCCAGCCCTACCGGCCGCCCAGCCGCCTCCGCAACCGAAACTCATGATGGCCGGCGCTCCCGCTCCTCCAGCTCCACCGGCCGCCCTGCCGCCTGCAGTCTGCACACCACCGCAAGTAAGCGCTTCCCCCTCGTCAACCCCCATGACTGCTCCTGATGCCACTATGACCAAGGGGGGGGGCATCTCCGAATCCTTCTTAAAGTCCCTTCGGGAACAATGCCTTATGGAACGCTCAGATCAAACCCTGCCTCCTGGTGTAATCGAACAAGGAGGCTCTTGGTACAAAGACTCGAAATTGTATGTGCCCAAAGCGCTCCGAAAAGACGTTTTACACTTGGCTCATGGAGTAAAGACAGCTGGACACTTTGGGTTCCTGAAAACCCTTCACCTGTTGCGCAGACAATTTTGGTGGGGGGGAATGCGTTCTGACATTGACTCTTTTATTCGCAGCTGTCCTGTTTGCGCCACAGTGAAACGTTCTCAAGGCAAGCCCCCAGGCCTACTGCAACCACTTGAAATACCCAACAGACCCTGGGAAGTGATTGCTATGGATTTTATGACGGATCTCCCTCTCAGCGGGGGAAAAACTGTATTATGGGTTATCACTGACTTATTTTCTAAGCAAATACATTTGGTTCCATGTGCGGGGATCCCCTCCGCTCAGAAGTTGGCCCGCCTCTTCGTGTCACATGTCTTTAGACTACATTCGTTTCCGCGCAAAATAATCTGCGACCGCGGAAGTAGTTTAGTTGCTAAGTTTTGGAAAGCTTTTCTCAAATTGCTGGGGGTGGAACAGGGGTTGTCTAGTGCATACCATCCCCAAACGGATGGTCAAACCGAACGTGTCAATGCTGTACTTGAATGTTATTTGCGCTGTTATGTCAACTACCACCAAGATGACTGGGTAGAACTGTTGCCTTTTGTAGAATATGCTTACAATAATGCTGTACATCAGTCCACAGGCTTCAGCCCGTTTTATGCGGTGTATGGACAGGACTTCAGTCCTATCACCCCGATAGAAGGTTTGGAGGGGGAGGGGGATGCCGACATTGCCTCTTGGGCACACACCCTCCGTACCACATGGCCCTGGCTGGTTAGCAACCTTGACCGAGCCAAGCGCAAATACAAAGCGCAGTCCGACAAGCATCGTTCCCCCGGGGGGGACCCGCAAGTGGGTAACCTGGTATACCTTTCCACCAAGAACCTGCGTTCCACCCGTCCGTGCCATAAGCTCAATGCTAAGTACATTGGCCCATTTCCCATCATTCGCATCATAAATCCTGTCACGGTGGAACTGTCTCTCCCCAAAACCCTGAGGCGTGTGCACCCCGTTTTCCATATCAGCCTTCTAAAGCCCCATGTTGCTTCCCCGCAATGGCACCCGGAGCCGCCTCCTAAACAACCCATAATGGTGGGGGGGGGGGAAGAACATTTCGAAGTCTCTAAAATCCTGGATTCCCGCATACACCATGGAGTCTTGCAATACTTGGTCCGCTGGAAACACTTCCCCCCTGCCTATGACGAATGGGTTCGCGCACGGGATGTCTCCGCCCCCAAACTCGTCAACGCCTTTCACATTGCCTACCCAGACAGACCAGCCCCCTTGCAGAATGGGAGGGGGCCTTAAGGGGAGCAGGATGTCAGGCTGTTATCTCAGTTTCTATGTTGCCTCTGTTCCTTTGCTGAACCGTCCAGACCTCAAGGACAGCTCCACATACCAAAGCCTGGGAAAGTGTGCTCTGTTTAGGCTTTGGTGATGCTTTGTAATCTCCCGCTGTTTTCAAGCCTTATATTGCCAACTAGCTAGCAAGACACTCATAGCTGTCATTTTATCTTCTGTGCACTGTATTGCCTATTTGACCAGTAAAAGCCATCTGCTTGGATTCTAAATGTCTCTGTGGTGATTTCTGGTTCTTTGGGTCAAGAGCTCACAGTATGTTGCTCCAAGTTCCTTTGAGGAGATGTAGCATAAACATCTGATGATAGATTGTACAACCATAGTGAGACCCTACTTGACTGTCAAGCAAAAACAGGATCTAGAGAGCAATCCTAAGCAGGTCTATTCAGAAAACTGGTTGTTTGTATTCAATGGGGAATTCCAGGAAAATGTTTTTAGGTTTGCACTGTAAGTCTTCACAGGCAGCAGAGTTTGGGTGTACCATTAAAAGGCACCACATTGTCCACTGACTTTATTGCTTCATTGCTTGGGAGGGGGCTTTACTTGTGTCTCCTGTTCCAGGCATCAGAACCTCTCGAGCCATCTCTAGCTCTTGTCCTTAGAATGGAAATACTGACATCAGATCAAGTGTGCGATGTGGGAGAATCACCGTGACTCGCAGAGGAAGACAAGGTCTTGTACATACCCACCTCATATACAGTAGAACACTGGTCAAGTGATGGATATTCTTGTTATCAAGAGGTCAAGAGTTCAAAACATAAATCGTAAGTTTTAAATTTCATAATTATGACAGCATGTATAATCTGAGCAGTGATTCTTAACTCAGGTGGGTAATTACAGATCTTTAATGTATAATTATGTTTCTTGGAAACATAATCACCTTGCTCTAACTACTCTATTTTGCAACATTCGCTGCACATGTAATGTAAATTATGCATTTAATCAGAACGGTCTTAATTGGGCCATTTTCAGTTCCCTCCCATAAATACAGTTATTCATTAGTTGGCTTCTAAAAACCTTCTGCACTGAGATAATGTGATTCTGAAAATGTGTTTTGCCCAGAATAAATTTCGTTCCACTCATAGGGGTTGTGTAAGGACTGAAGTACAGATGTTGAAATTAACTCCATCAAAGTGGAAGCTTGAGTGGACACATCTGTTGTAATCCACCAAACACTACTGCCACTGTTCATCTCTTGGAGAGCTGCTGTCCAGTATGTGGTGGTTACTCCTCTGGTTTATAGCTGTGCTTACTATTGCAATTTAGTTGAGTAAGACTGTTGCAGAACAACCCCGCTAACCTATGAGCCCTGTTCTGTTTCAGTCCTCCAAGATGTCTAGGCACTCAGCTCTTTCCCACAGTTCTGCCTTGTGCTTTGCTGTTCTCCTGAGCCTGCCTGACTCTTAGAGGGGTTTTCCTACTTATTGTGAGGGTCTGTATGCCTTGCCTTGGGTAGGCCTTTGCCGTGTATGTTTTTCCCCCCCTCCCTGGGCTCGTAAAAGCAGTCCAGGCCTCTTGACTTTCCTTGGTTCAGGCGCAGTGTCTGACGGGCCCCAGGTTGGAATGTCCCTTCCCTCTTCCCACGTCCCTCCCTTGCTCTCACTGACTCCCTTCCACCACTGTGGCCTTGGTGGGTAGATAGTACTAACAAGCTCTGAGTTCTTTGATGTTTTGTACCATGCACAATTATCTCGTAGATTCCCATAACATACGTTTGACATCTGCTTCCCTGTAGGGGTTATAATTCTGTCTTTGTGAATCTGTATTCACTTGCAACTTTACCAGTGTGCGGCCTGTATCATCTGAAGCTTCCAATTAAAGTTTCTTGTTTCTGCATGACTGTCTGAGCAAGTGATTTTATGGAGTTTGCACAGAGAGGTCAGGAACCCTCACATTAAGTTGCAAGTCACTGCCTCGTTGACCTGCTCCTGTACCGTTCCTGGACAGCTATGGCAGGCAACGGGGATGACAATGGCAAGCCGGATGACAGCGACAAGAAGGACAACGCTGTACCCAAAAAGCCTGACCTACCCCCTTTGGAAGGGAAGTCGACTGGGAAGACGCCCAGTGGAGCTGACTCAGGGTCAGGTTTGGGTGCAAAGTCCAAGCAGACTCGCTTGGAGTGCTGGCTGGAATCTCCCCGGCATTGGTCGCTCCCGCAGAGCGGCGCGCAGTCAAGACGGACTGCGGTTCACAGGTTGGGGCTCGTGGACGATTCCGCCCGAAAGGAAGCCCTGCTGCTTTACCAGATGGATGAGGAGCGGCAGCGCTGGCAGGGAGAGCGCCAGGAGTTACTGGAACGGGTGGATGCCATGAGCGCAGTGATGCTGGATATGGCCCAAGCCATGGACGAACTGAAGGCTCAGACTCCACCCGTGGCTCCGCCGGACGGAGGGCAACAGCCACCCGTGGCCCCTGCACCTCCCATCCGCCCCGCTCCACCGGCCCGCCGAGATTTGAAAATCACGTATGACGGGTCGAGTGACCAGCTGACATTTTTTATGGTGCAAGTGGACATTTTTATGCGCGAACAGGCCCGAACTTTTACCTCGGAAGAATCCCGGGTCCGATACGTGGCGTCCCTCCTACAAGGTGAGGCGGCCGCCTGGATGGTACAGCAGTATGAGCTCCGCTCCCCGGTCTTGCGAAGTCTCGATGACTTCATGGTCGCCCTTCGACACCGTTTGGAGGACCCGCATTTTGGTGAGCGAGCAAAAACTGCCTTACAACAACTGCGCCAAGGGACTAAATTGTCAAATTCCAGTCGCTCTCGAGTCGAATTTTGGACTGGAGTGAAGCTACCAGGGTGCAGTGTTTCCGCGAAGGTTTGAACCCGGAATTGCAACACTGGGCTTTCATGCAAGGTAACCCTCCCGATGTGGAAGGGTGGGTCCGTCACGCCGCGGACATCGAAAACCGAAAGCAACTGTTGCTCCTGTCCCGACAACGCACAGGAAAGGAGGCCAAGACCAGTGGAGACAGACCCAGCGGGCCGAAGGTCTCTCGTCCCCCCGTGGGGGGAGGGCCCTCCGCGACCGAACGCCGCAAACGCTTTGAGAGCAGGGTCTGTCTCGTTTGCAGGGGGAAAGGACATTTTGCTTCTCAATGCCCTTCGCGACCCGGACGTCCGGGACCGTCTCGTCCGGCAACGGCCGAACCTGAGAAGCCCCCTCCCGAGGGGCAACCTCGCCGCCGGAGCGGCGCACCGGGCCGACGGAGCACACCCTCGGCCTTGCACGCACGCACCAAGGTCGAAGCCTCGGGCTCTCACGGCCCGTCGGGGCCACGGATTACAAATGGAGCCTTTGACTCATCGGAGTCACGGATTACAAATACCGCCGCTGCTTCCTCCAGCGAGGAGGAAGACTGGGATGCACCGGCAAAAAACGCCGTCGGTCTGCTGTAAAGGGGGCTCCTCAGCAGGCCGCTCCGAACGTTGTGAAAGGAGCTCCACTGATGGTAAGCGCTCAGGAAGACAATGTGTATGTAAAGGTCAATCTCTCACTGCCTAAAGGGGGGGGCACGTTAAAATTTACAGCCCTAGTTGACTCGGGTTGTGCCCGCACCTTGATAAGCGAAGAGGCTGCCCGACAATTACGCGTAAAGCGAAAGCGGCTACCTGAACCCATCCGCTTTTCCCAGATGGATGGCAGTGACTTTAAAAAAGGACCTGTGACTCACCGCACCGCGGCGGTCGTCATGGCTATAGGGGAGCATTGGGAACGACTTTATTTTACCATTGCCCCCATCACCGCACCCGTTGTGTTAGGGATGAATTGGTTGCTGGGGCACAATCCTTCCATAGACTGGGTCGAGCGGACGCTCACCTTTCCCCGCAACCCGTGTGAGTTTCATGATAAAGACCGAGTACTCAGCACTCCCGCAGCCGCCCTCGTGGGGGCCCCTTCTATCGGACTTCCACTGCCCCAGCTCCCCAAAGAGTATTCCCAGTTTGCCGATGTGTTTGATGTGCGGGAATGTGACGAATTACCCCCCCACCGAGAGACGGACTGTGCTATTGAAATAGTGGGGGATGGCAAATTATCCAAGGGGAAGGTCTACCCCATGAGTCCAAATGAAAAGGCGGTGTTGCGAGACTATTTGGACACCAACTTGGCACGGGGTTTTATCCGCCCGTCTAAGGCTCCATACTCAGCTCCCGCCTTCTTTGTCAAGAAAAAGACGGGAGACTTAAGACTGTGTATTGATTTCCGGAGACTGAATGCTGTCACTCAGTCTAATGCGTACCCCCTCCCTCTCATTCCAGACCTTCTCGCACAATTGAAAGAGGGCCGAATCTTCACCAAATTGGATTTGGTGGAGGCTTACCACCGAATCCGCATACGAGAAGGGGACGAACCAAAGACTGCCTTCTCCAGTTGTTTTGGAATGTTTGAGTATTTAGTGATGCCGTTCGGACTTTCGGGGGCTCCGAGTGTGTTCATGCAATTAATTAATGAAGTGCTCCATGATTTGCTGTTCCGCGGGGTGGTGGTTTTCTTGGACGATATCCTCATTTATACGAAAACCATGGAGGAGCACGTACAACTGGTACGCGAGGTGCTGCAGCGGCTGCGCGAGCACAAACTGTTTGCTAAGGTTTCTAAATGTGAATTCCATCAACCCTCCATCACCTTCCTGGGGTATGTGATTTCCCATCATGGCTTAGAGATGGATCCCAAGAAGGTTCGGGCGGTAATGGAGTGGGACCCCCCCACCACGCGCAGACATTTACAGCAGTTTTTGGGCTTTGCTAACTTTTACCGAAACTTCATCCCTGATTTTGCCCAGGTAGCGCTCCCTCTCACTTCGCTCCTGCGCACTAAAGGGAAAGGAGCGGGAGCCACCTTACCCTCTGCTCGGTTACAATGGACTCCGGACTGCCAGCAGGCTTTCGATACGCTCAAGCTGCTTTTCTCGTCCGAACCCGTTCTTGCGCACCCTGATTGTGAAAAACCTTTCGTGGTCCAGGTCGATGCCTCTGATGTTGCCATGGGGGGGCCCCTCTTGCAACGGGACGAGAACGGTCAGCTGAAACCTTGTGCCTATTTTTCAAAAAAATTCTCCCAATCTGAAATCAACTGGGCCATTTGGGAGAAAGAAGCCGCTGCTGTTAAACATGCCCTCACCATTTGGAGGCATTTTCTGGAAGGGGCAGAGACCCCTTTTGAGGTTTGCAGCGATCACAAGAATCTAGAGGCTTTAAAGGGGGCTAGAAAGCTCACCGCGAAACAGATTCGTTGGGCACAGTTCTTTGCCAAATTCCGCTTTGTCCTGAAACATGTGCCAGGGAAGGACAATGCGCTAGCGGATGCTCTTTCCAGGCTCCCCCAATACCGCAATGACTTTGAGCGGCCGGTGGATTCCTTGTTTACCCCTGAACAGAGAGGGGAAGTCTCGGGACTCGCAGTAACCACCCGGTCCCAGTCCCACCGCCAGGATGTTCCTCCCCTCAAGGGAATCCTGGAGGCTTTCCAACAGCGGCTCTGGGACGCTTCTCTGAGGGAGGCGGATCAGCAGGTTCTCCCCGCACGTCTCGACCAACAGGGCTCCTTGTGGTTGCAGGGGGGTAAACTTTATGTCCCCGAGGTACTCCGAAAAGAGGTGCTGGGACTGGTTCACGGGGCCAAACTTGCGGGGTATTTTGGGTTTGTAAAAACTTTGCATTTATTGCGGCATCAATTTTGGTGGCCAGGTATGAGGGCCGATGTGGAGTTGTACGTGTGCAGCTGCCCCATTTGCGCCACGGCCAAAAAACGGATGGGAAAGCCTCCCAGACTCTTAAAGCCTCTGGAGACCCCGACTATGCCCTGGGAAGTGATCGCCATGGATTTTATCACGGATTTGCCCCCAAGTCGGGGAAAAACTGTACTGTGGGTGATAACAGACTTGTTCTCCAAACAGGTTCATTTTGTTCCTTGTGCGGGACTACCATCGGCCCAGAAGTTGGCTAAACTGTTTATTAATCACGTGGAGAAGCATCATTCGATTCCGAGGAAGGTCCTCTCCGACAGGGGGGCTCAGTTCGTAGCCAAATTCTGGAGGGCCTTCCTGAAAGTCATGGGGGTGGAAGAGCAAGGACTCTCTTCAGCCTACCACCCCCAGACCGATGGTCAGACCGAACGTGTCAATGCTGTAGTAGAATGCTATCTAAGGTGTTATGTCAATTACCACCAGGACGATTGGGTAGACCTACTGCCTTTTGCTGAGTATGCCTACAATAATGCCCCCCATTCCTCCACAGGTTTCAGTCCTTTTCACGTGGTTTATGGAAAGGCCTTTTGGTTCTCCTAACATCACTCCTGAACTTGAGGGGTTGCAGGAGGTTCAGGATTGGGTACAAGTAGTACAGACCACTTGGCCCTGGCTGCAAAAGAACCTGGAAAGGGCCAAGCGCAAGTACAAAGACCAGGCCGATAAACATAGGTCTCCAGGGTGGGAACTCAAGGTGGGGGGGCAGGTTTACCTTTCCACAAAAAACCTACGGTCACTTCGGCCTTGCAAAAAACTTAGTGACAAGTATGTAGGTCTTTTCCCCATCACCCGGGTGATCAATGACGTCACGGTAGAGTTGGAACTTCCCAAGTCTCTTCGAGGGGTGCATCCGGTGTTCCATATCAGCCTACTTAAATCGTACGTCGCTGCCCCTCAGTTTCACCCTCTCCCTAAGTCTGATGTTCCTACAGTTGTGGGAGGGGAATCGCATCTTGAAGTTTCTAAAGTGTTGGACTCTAAGCTGAAAAAGGGAAAACTGTTCTATTTGATCCGCTGGAAGTACCTGGGGTCCGCCCAGGATGAGTGGGTGGCCGCTCCCCATGTGGCGGCTCCCCGTCTGGTTCGAGAGTTTCACTCTGCCTATCCTGATAAGCCTCGTCCGCCCGGACTCGGGGGAAGGGGGCCTTAAGGGGGGCAGAATGTGAGGGTCTGTATGCCTTGCCTTGGGTAGGCCTTTGCCGTGTATGTTTCCCCCCCCTCCCTGGGCTCGTAAAAGCAGTCCAGGCCTCTTGACTTTCCTTGGTTCAGGCGCAGTGTCTGACGGGCCCCAGGTTGGAATGTCCCTTCCCTCTTCCCACGTCCCTCCCTTGCTCTCACTGATTCCCTTCCACCACTGTGGCCTTGGTGGGTAGATAGTACTAACAAGCTCTGAGTTCTTTGATGTTTTGTACCATGCACAATTATCTCGTAGATTCCCATAACATACGTTTGACATCTGCTTCCCTGTAGGGGTTATAATTCTGTCTTTGTGAATCTGTATTCACTTGCAACTTTACCAGTGTGCAGCCTGTATCATCTGAAGCTTCCAATTAAAGTTTCTTGTTTCTGCATGACTGTCTGAGCAAGTGATTTTATGGAGTTTGCACAGAGAGGTCAGGAACCCTCACACTTATCTCAATATCTCCACTACCACTAGCTGCTCAGCTAGAGAAGTACCTGCTAAGAAGGCCAGAACTTGTAGCATGTCATCTGTGATGCTGTTTAAAGTATCTTTGAAATTGCTACACATCCTAGCTGTACATCCTAGCTAGTATATTTTAATGCAATTGTGGTTGCTGTTACTTAGGTTCCTAGTTGACATGGGTCATTTATGCATGGGAGTTTTACCTGAGGTTCATTGCTGGCTGGACCCACACTTTCCTGTTGGGAATTTATGTACCAGCAGTCTCCAAGTTCAAATCAAGTCACACTCCTTTAAATGCTGTTTTTTAATTGGCTTATTTGTGGTGCTTACTGTGAGAGAAAATTCCCCCCCAAACCTAATTGCCATATAAAAAACCATTTTAAGAACAAAAAACAAAACAAAAAACATAGCAACCTGAAAGTGGGGGGGGGGGAGAAATCCAAGCCTTGGTTTTAAAAAGCCTTTCTTGTGCTCAGAAAGAGCTCCAAGGAAGCAGGAAGTATTTGAATCCCTATCTTTGGACATGCTGCTTTGTAATTGGCTGTGAGCAAAACCAAGCTTGCGTGTCCCGCACATTGCCTTATGCATGAGGATTTCACCCAGACTGAGCTCAGGGGAGAGGGAAGAGTTGGGTTAACAGAGGAACGGGAAGACCCGGACATTGCGAGGTCATCTCTAATGGACAGAAAACTCATGCATAACTCCAAGGAACAACCGAGACAAACTGGGGGTGAATGTGACTGAAAGTACCCATGCATAAACAACTATGTTAACCTTACCTTCTGACACAGTTTCCCTTGTTCCTGGTCCTTTTGCCATGGATTCTGCAAGCACTCATCAGGTAGTTCATTTCTGAATGATGACTAGATAAGGAAGCTCTACGCATTGTGTGTTAAGGCGCCTTTCTAAGCGAGGCCTTGGAAACAGTTGCTCCAGATCTTATACGTAGTGACCTAGTGAATCACATCAGCACAGTACAAAGCTCCCACTCTCCTGGCTTTCCTCAAATTATGCAAAACTGAACTATTCAAGAGAGCTTTTCTGCACAGGTATTAGGGTTGCATTGTACAAAATGGTTTTATGAACTTGCCTGGATAAATGATTAGGGACTGAAGTCTAAATGGGACATTCAAAAACCAATGCATTATAACTTTAGATATCTGGAACCCCCTGCATTGGTTGCTGAATGTCCCGTTTTGTTGCTTGTACTGACTCACTGTGTGTCATCTGCTTTGAGCCCCTGAGAGAAAGGTGGACTATAAATAAACAAATACAAACTATGTTTCAGCGTTTGAAATTACTAGAGCCTTCCCTTCCTTTGCCACAATGCTGGCCAGTGAAAAAGATTGGTGATCTACATGTGTGGTCCTTTTGATTGCCTTGCAAGTTTAGCTGACAGATATAGTCCATCACCTCCTTTTCTCTTCCTCTCCCACACATCCCAAAGAACTTGGCTGATCACCCCAAGTAATGCCAGCAGGGAACAAGTATGGGTCCAGTCTAAATTCTTAACACTGCCAAATATTTTTCAGAACCCTACTTAAGTCTAAAAACCTATAACTAATGGTAGGATCCCATTTGCAGAAGTCCCAAATTTTGCCAGTAAATCCATTAGAATTTTTGTTCATTTTTTGAGATTTAAAATCTTCTACATTAAATTCTGATGTCATATGCAGATTTTTCTAACAAAGAAAGATTGTGTGTATATTTTTTGTCATCCTATTTTTTTTGGGGGGGGGGAAGGAGCAGATGGGCATCTGTGTGAAAAGAGTGTGGTTGAGATACTGGAAGAGACACGGATGAGAGTAGACAGTTTCGGCTGGAGTCGGCTGAAGCATCTTGAAGGGTGCAGGATCTCTGTTTGTCTGGGGATCTGATATGGATCGGTGGATTTGCTGCTCTGTTAGGCATGCTGCTTTGCTTCTACCTGTATATCTATAAATAAAACAAATAGTATGAAGACACCATAAGCTTCTAAGGCTCTTTCTTGCAAAGGGGCACATGGACATGCCTTATATGGAATGAGACAATTGGACTGTCTTGATCATGATGGTTTACTTGGGCTAGCAGTGGTTCTCCAGGGTCTCAGATGGATGCTTTCACATCACCTGCTACCTGAGCCCTTTAGGTGGACCATACCATAATAATTTATTGCAGTCTTTGACCAGTATTACAGAGTTAAAACATTGTTAAAACAACAATAATTCAATACAACAAAAAAGTGGCTACATGATCATTTGAACGAATCAACGGGTTTAAAACTCAACATCAACTTTAGTATTGTTTTCCCATGTCTTACATATCCCAAGACAGAATTTATCTTCTTATCTGGATACCCAGTAGTTTTTATCAGACAACAGATATTCCAGTTTAGCCCCATCGGATTCATTGAGAAATCCATCTAGCCCTGGCTCCTTTTAGGAGGAGATGCCAGGGGTTGACCATGGGATCTTCTGTTCTGTCACGGAGCCAAAACCCCTCTGTGGGTAAGTGAAATTTCTGGAATTTCTCACTGCTCAGGGAAATGATTCATGCACTACACGTATGTAATAGACAACTGAATATAAACATTATCAAATAAATTTTCAATACTGAATAATTCAATACACAAAGTGTCATGTAAGTGCTCAAGGTATTTCTGGTAAAGTCTGATCAGTTTCAGCAAACCAGAGTGGCATCTGTTGAATGCACAAATCAATGTAAGAATAACTCTCTCCTGCAAACTTGATACTCCTTAGTTGTCAATTAATGCCTGTCATCACTGTTAGTCACCAATTCAGAAAAAAACAGCATAATCTTTAAAAGCTATTAACCCTTAATGTCCAACATGTTTAAAAGGGCTAGATGAAGGGGAATGAGAAAGAAAAAAACGCACCTTTTTAAATTGCTCATTCATTTCAGCTGAGTTTAATTCAACAATTGTGGACATGTGACCACTGAAGCAAAAAGAGCCCTGTGTTTAAGAAACGTTTCTTAATATTCAGTAAAAAAAAACTTTATTTCAGTTTAAGAAGCAGACATAAAACTGTCACCAAAAAATCTTAGAAGAAGAGTTGGTTTTTATATGCCGACTTTCTTTACCACTTAAGCGAGAATCAAACTGGCTTACAATCACCTTCCTTTCCCCTCCCCACAACAGATACCCTGTGAGGTAGGTGGGGCTGAGAGAGCTCCAAGAGAACTGTGACTAGCTCAAGGTCACCCAGCTGGCCTCATGTGGAGGAGTGGGGAAACCAACCCAGTTCACCGCATTAGTGTCCGCCACTCATGTGGAGGAGTGGGGAATCAAGCCCAGTTCTCCAGATTAAAGTCCACTGCTCCAAACCACTGCTCATAACCACTACATCATGCTGGCTCTTCCCTATTGGTGATGGGTTTGTGACCTTAACATATTTCTAGTTTCTGGATCACTATGAGCAACCCTGCTAGCTTACACCAACAATTAGGGTTGCCAGCTCTGGGTTGGGAAATACCTGAAGATTTTTGGGGATGGAGCCATGGAGGGCAGGGTTTGTGGAGGGGCAGGAACTCAGTAGGGTATAATGCCATAGAATCTATACTTCAAAGCAGCCATTTTCTCCAGTGGAACTGATCTTGGTCATTTGAAGATCAGTCGTAATAGCAGAGGGTTGGCAGGTTCCTCTTCGCCACCGGCGGGAGGTTTTTGGGGTAGAGCCTGAGGAGGGCGAGGTTTGGGAGGGAAGGGACTTCAGTGCCATAGAATCCAATTGCCAAAGTGGCCATTTTCTCCAGGTAAACTGATCTCTATTGGCTGGAGATCAGTTGTAATACCAGGAGAACTCCAGCTAGTACTTGAAGATTGGCCTGTCAACAGTCCATGTAGACTGGTATTCTGTTTATAAAGTGTCCAAGTATCAAGGCAAGGAAGCTAAAGTCTCACTCTGCTGTTGCCCCCCTTCCCCTCACACATTGGTATTCAAAATGTTAATGCCTCTGCACTTGGAATTTTCATGTATTTATCATGGCTAATAGTGTTGAAATACCGGTCTTCCATGAATTTGTCTAAACCCTGCCTCCACCACTACATTCGGTGCCTGAAAATTTCAGTCCTTCATTTTATCTACCCTGAATCTACTGCCCATCCCCTTCATTGGGTGTCTGCAAATTCTGGTATTATGGTAGAGGGAGAAAATGCTCTATCCACAGTCTTAACCTGATGCCTAATTTAATAAACTACTATCACTTTCCACCAGAGTGTGCCAAATTGCTGGGTTGGTGTAAAGGAAAACACTTTCCTGTCAATATGGGATTTTTGATCTTTGTAATTATTCGTTGTCCAACTTTGCTGATAACGGGTTGGATCCAGTGCAAATTTCTGCTTGCGCTAGAGCTCTTGCGCAAGTGGGAATATGAGAAAAAGACTGCTTGGTCTCAGACAAACTTACTATATCTCACTTTCATTTCTGCTTGTGTAATCTTGCACAACTGATTTCTGGGCGCTGTACTATATAGGCAGCAAAGCACTCAATGTTGAACAAAGTCCTGAACAAACAGGAGTGTGTGAAGTCCATTTATGTTTCTGCATGCAAATAGCTGGATTCAAGCCACAATTTACACATCTAGAGGCATGACATTCAGTTGGAAAAATGCTAAATGTTTAAGAGGAATGGCTCGTGTAAAGAGGCATATTTTAATCAACTAAAATTTGGTAGAACAGTTGAACTCTTAAAAAGAAAAGAATCTAGGTGTGAAGAATGTGGACTTCTTTGAACATCAAAGGCAAGCCTTGAACATTTTCTGATCTTTTCTTCTTGCATTCTTGCTAATAAACCCCCCTGCTATTGTTTCACTAAAGGGGTATTCTTCCTGTTCACTCAGGATCCCAGAAATCTTCTCAGGAAGCCTAATTTTTACCTCTTTTTAATAAATGACTAAAGCTGACTGCAGTTCCTGAAAGAAGCTTTTATCCATTTTTAAATTTGTGGGCATTTTTTTGCCCTCACTGAAAACGAAACATGCAATTAAATTGCAAAGTGATGCCATCATAATACCATAATGTGCACATGAGTTTGAACCATCTTAACTGTTTGAGGGTGGAGGTGAATCTAATGTAATAAACTATAAATACTGAGTCGTGTTTTCCAATTGCAGCTGAATGTCAAATCTACACCTACTGAGTAGAAATAGAGTGTTCATTAGGATGTGCTTTCATGCAGTACTTGCTATGGAAAAATGCAATTTTGGGAGTAAGTTTCCTTTTGCCATGAGATAATGGAGACTCTTACATCCTTCTTTAAAAGAATAATGACATCAGTAATAAGCAGTCAATGGAATTTGCAAACAATTCTGCCTCCCTTTTAATATTTTTACAGTGCAATCCTAAACAGAATTATACTGTTGTAATTACATTTTCTTCAGTGGGTTTAGGAGAGTGCAGTTCTGTTTAGGATTACACTGTTAGACTTCCCCAGAAGCTCAACAAATGGTATCACATTTCACACTATGATTAGATAATGTTAGAACTACCAATCTTATAACACACTAGACAAAATATGGACATTCTTGCATGTACAAGAATAGCTGTTTGTGTAGTAGTAAGACTACAAAATCCATGATGCAGTGTGATTTAAAGAAAAATACAAGCGTAACCATGTTTGTCGCATATGGGGCAGGGTCTGAAGCCACTTTTTGAGGAACTTTTTGTTCATGAAAGGCTCTGTCTGTGGATGGAAAGAGATCCTTTCCTAGAATGAGTCTTTCCACAAATGGAAGATTTATTATTCAGCAGAAAGGAACTGTTGGATCCAATCCATTGTATTGCACTTCTGATTCTGAAGCCTTGCCATCCACCATGCAGATATTAGCAAGGGGGAAGAGAAAGATGTATGAGAAAGGCAGGGGAGCAGCAAATGTCAGGGAAGAGGTACAAGAAACAGAGGTGGAGAATGGTAGGGTGAGGGAGAAGGTGCGGCAAGGGATTAGGATCTTGGGGTAGATAATAGAACTGGGGATAACTCAGAGCTTGGTAGTTAGGATCTTGCAGAAGAAAGAGAAAAATGAGTGACCAGGCATCCGCAAATGGTGGCTGGGCTTTCTACAAGCCTGCTGCCAAGCCCAATGTGTGTGTGTGTGTGTGTATAAAGTGTCGTCAATTCTCAGCTGAATTATGGTGTCTCCAGCAAGAGGCTTTCAAGGCAAGGGATTAAACAGAGGTGGTTGGCCATTGCCTTCCTCTGCAGAGCCTTCCTTGGAGGTCTCCCTTCCAGGTATCGATCCTGATATCAGTTTTTGAAGGGCTTTCTGTTACCTGCTAGGAGGGCAAAGCTGCATGCCTTTTGAAATGGCAATGGTGCCGTCTTTCTTTCCACCCCCTTTCTTTCTGAGAAAATATCAGGACAGGAAGGGATGCAGAAAGAGAACACAGGGAGAGGTGGAGTTGCTTTGAGAGGCAGAAAAGCATCTGTCTGAAAATGAAAGTAAAATTGATTGCAGGCCTAGATAGGGTTGCCAGCCAGAAACTGGCAACTGGCAGGAGTCTGAACGGTGAGGACATAGGGGAGGGTGTCATCAGTGTGATGGCATTACATCACTTCTGAGGAAAATCCAGAAATGACATCATGCTTCTCTAGGAATTGCCAGAAACTCTACGGTAAAACCATGGATTTTAAAATTTATTTGCCGTCCCAGGGCTATTGGGGCTTCTGTCATCAGGGCATGGAACTCTTAGCTAGGACAATAACTTTAAAAGCACTCAATATAAGCATTAACAAATTTTATTTGGATTGGAAAAGGTTGGCCACAACTCTAGATTGGCAAACAGCTGTAACAAAGCACATTGGCATAGCATAAGGGGTTGGATTGGAACATCAGCTGGCCCACATGTGAACTGATGTTACCAACTCCCAGCAAACCCGCTGGGAGTAGCAAGGTATGGCGGAGCCGGGAATACACCTGGGCATGTGCCACTTGGTGGTTCCCCCACCACTTGAGTAGAGGCCAACCACGCTGACCCCGAGTCAGGCGTTTTGCAACCAGTGGCCTCCCCCAAAACCCCTTATGGGGGTCACCCAAAGGGAGGGGAAGGGGCACGCAGGCCACTTCCCCCCAGTAATCCAATCCATCCCCATGCCTAACCAGCCTGAGTTGTGACAATCATAACTATAACAACCGTGAAAAAACAGGGAGGGAGGGGTGGGACAAACTTGGAGACGGACTGAGCCGGCCCCAGCCCCAGCCCTGCTTTAAATGCAGAGCAGGAGGACCTGAGTGAAAACTCCTCTCCTGCTCGCCTGATAAGCTCATTTGAGCCTCAGGCTTTAAACTGATTGGCTGGGAGCTGACTTGCTCCCAAGCCTAATCAGGAGGTCGTTTTGGGCAGAGGCCGACCAGAGCCAGCCGGTCGTCGGCTCTGTGCCTTCCGCCCTCTGCCCGCCCCCCCCCCCCCCGACACCAAATCTGGCTCCGGGTAAGTCCCGGAACCAATACTTTTCTCCTGCTACCTGACAGAGCAGCGGCAGCAGGCAGCGGCCTTTGCCACCTGGCAACCCTAGCTAGAGTTATGATGATCTCGAAGGCCTAGTGCAGCAAATCCATTTGCGTTAAAGGACAATTGCCAGGAGGAAAGTTCCAGTAGTGAGAAAGAGTGCTGTAATGGCAAGGGTTGCCAGCCCTGGGTTTGGGAAATACCTGGAGACTTGGAGGTGGAGCCTGAGGAGGGCGGGGTTTAAGGAGAGGAGGGACTTCTATGGTATATAATGCCATAGAGTCCACCTTCCAAAGCAGCCATTTTCTCCAGGTGAACTGACCTCTGTCGCCTGGAAATCACTTGTAATACTGGCAGATCTCCAGCAACCACCTGGAGGTTGGTGACCCCAGTAATGGCATTGAGTGACACCAATCCCCCCCCCAATTTCCCAACCATTCCCCTAGGGTTGCCAGCTGTGGGTTGGGAAATACCTGGAGATTTTTGGGGTGGAGCTTGAGGAGGGCAGGGTTTGGAGAGGGGAGGCACTTCAGTGCCATAGAATCCAATTGCCAAAGCGGCCATTTTCTCCAGGGGAACTGATCTATGTCAGCTGGAGATCAGTTGTAATAGCAGGAGATCTCCAGCTAGCACCTGGAGGTTGGCAATCCTACATTCCTCCCCCCGTAGCCCAAGTAGGCAGCAGCAGACAATACCAGCAGGGGGCGGGAGGTCTCTCTAGTCCAGTTTTACATGGAAAAGAGAGACCTATAAATGTAAACACATCTACTAAAGCAAACCAGGTTCCCAGTTAAGGTGAAAACCTGATAACATATTGACAGAAGAGAGAACTCAGGTGAAGGCACAGGAATGGCCACTTTGGAGGGTGGAAAAAATGGCCAGTTTGGAGGGTGGACTCTATGGCATTATACCCCATTGAAGTCCCTCCCCTCCCCAAACACCGCCCTCAGGCTCCACCCCAAAAATCTCCAGGAATTTCCCAACCCAGACCTGGCAACCCCACTGAAAGGCAAGTCAGAAGCAGAGGTGGTTTGTGATTGCCTTCCTCTACAGAGTCTTCCTTGGTGGTTTCTTTTCCAAGTACTGACCCTGCTTAGCTTCCGAGATGTGACGAGATCAGGCTATACCTTACCATTCCCAATACTTTGCACAGGGGAGAATAAAAGGCTCACTTGAAGCCTACTGGGCCAACTTTTTATGTCCTTGGTCTATTTGCGTTTTGCACTGACTTCCTGAATTAAAAGTTCTTCATGACCTGCCTGCACCTGTAATATATATGTATGTGTGTGTGTGTGTACGTGTGTGTGTATACACACACACATGAATATCTTCTCTCCAGGTTGTTTTTGTAAAAACCACTGTTGAAGAGGGAATGGCCATGGAGAACAGCCTGCTTCAAGCAGGGCCTGCCCAAGATTCTTCTCACAGTTGCTTGGCTTTTAAATGATTATTTATCAAACCACAGGGAAGCTATTAGCCAAGTGGAAAAGACTTTATGTCTCTAATGAATGAGGAAAAATCACTGCTTCCAGTGTGAAAAAAGAAACAGCTCAGGTTTTTGTGTGTGTTTAATCCATATTCACAACTTGTTCAATGCTCAGGGTGAAGACAATCTTATGATCGCTAACCTTCAATTGATTAATATGTTCTCACTCCCTTTCTGCTCCCTTCAAGCTAAGCCTGATCAGCACTATTGTGTGGTTGGCTGCAGCTACGGTTGCCAACCTCCAGGTACTAGCTGGAGATCTCCTGCTATTACAACTGATCTCCAGCCAATAGAGGTGAGTTCACCTGGAGAAAATGGCCACTTTCGCAATTGGACTCTATGGCATTGAAGTAGGGTTGCCAGGTCCCTCTTCGCAACTGGTGGGAGGTTTTTGGGGCAGAGCCTGAAATGGGTGGGGTTTGGGGAGCAGAGGGACTTTAATGCCATAGAGTCCAATTGCCAAAGCGGCATTTTCTCCAGGTAAACTGATCTCTATCAGCTGGAGATCAGTTGTAATAGCAGGAGATCTCCAGCTAGTACCTGGAGGCTCAACAGGTAAGTTACAGCACTCTTGCTCAATATATTAACAATATTATCTAGAATTCAAAAGAAACCAATAGTCTTTATTTTTTATGCCTATATGGGCAATTTTACTAAGTTGTGTTAATGTCACACTATAACCATAGACTATATATTCACCTAAAAATTATTTCCAAATAATACAGTAAATATTGTTGAAGGCTTTCATGGTCAGAGTTCATTGGTTCTTGTAGGTTATCCGGGCTGTGTGACAGTGGTCTTGATATTTTCTTTCCTGACGTTTCACCAGCAGATGTGGCAGGCATCTTTAGAGGAGTAACACTGAAGGACAGTATCTCTCAGTGTCAAGTGTGTAGGAAGAGTAATATATAGTCAGAAAGGGTTTGGGTTTGGGTTGGGTTTGAGCTGAATCATTGTCCTGCAAAAAGTATCAAAGGTAATGTGCTAATCATTGTCCTGTAAGTATCAAGATAATGTGCTAATGAGGGTGTGGTATGTTAATATGGAACCATTGTATCCTGAAGTAATCTGTTAACATGTGGAATCCAAAGCTAATCCGCATGGCTATTGTGGACTGTAGTCTTTATTAGTGTGGAGGTTTTCAGGACAGGAAGCCAAGCCTTATTCATTCTTAAACTTTCTTCTTTTCTGTTAAAGTTGTGCTGATGTTTATGAATTTCTATGGCTTCTTTGTGCAATCTGACAAAATAGCTGGTAGAATTGTCCAGTATTTCAGTGTCTTGGAATAAGACCCTGTGTCCTGTTTGGGTCAGTCCATGTTCAGCCACTGCTGATTTCTCAGGTTGGCCAAGTCTGCAGTATCTTTCATGTTCTTTTATCCTTGTTTGTATGCTGCATTGTGTGGTCCTGATGTAAACTTGTCCACAACTGCAAGGTATAGGACATACTCCTGCAGATAAATACATTAAATAATCTCCACTGTTCTAGTATAAAGTATTCAAGGTCATACAAAGAAAAGTAAATCTCACTGTAGCACAAATATTACAAAATAACATAAGTATACACAGTCATATTCCAGTTCATAAAAATTAGTCCATATAGGATCAGCCCATGGAGCTCCCGCCGGAGTCTCCGTAGTTCCTGCTGCTTGTCAGTTTCCTGTAAACGCTGCGCTCTGCGTATAACCAGTGCAAAGTGCACTTTATATCCCTTAGAAAGAGGGATAAGAGGGTATATTATCTCAAAGAAATGTCCCCCAAAAAATTACGTGGTGTTGAATAGGTCCCAAAGGGATTGAGTACCGTACAGAAGATATCATAGAAGAGGACGTGCTTTCCGGATATCGCTCACATTTCAATAAGCTTTCATCAGCTCTTTCCTCGGTCTATTAATATAAATTATACATATTACAGAACAGGGATTTTAACAATAAATTTAGAATGTTTATAATATAACCCCAACTTAACTTAGTAAAATTGCCCATACAGGCATAAAAATATATATAGACTATTGGTTTCTTTTGAATTCTAGATAATATTGTTAATATATTGAGCAAGAGTGCTGTAACTTACCTGTTGAATATCTATTCCAGCACCGATAGTGTTGTCTTAGTGATATAATTCTAGTACCTGGAGGCTGGCAACCCTACATTGAAGTCCCTCCTCTCCCCAAACCCCATCCTCCTCAGGCTCCCCAAAAACCTCCCGCTGGTGGCGAAGGGACCTGGCAACCCTAGCTGCAGCACTTATTTCCTTCACCTGGCAAGGCTGGGGACCCTTGTGCATCCTCTCAGGATTAATGCTGTGAGGAATGAAAGGTCTTGCACCAGGGCCCCGGGCAACCTTACTCAAGTGTCTTACCCTCTGGACCATTGGGGTAGCTCATCAGAAGAGCCAGCTTCTGTCCTGCTGCCTTCCTCCGGTTGGGCACCACCCTTTTCTCTCCGTGGACTTTTATTCTTGGCTGTTTCACTCGTGGTCACACACACCCATGACTTTGTGCAGCAAAGAGGTGAGTGGACAAGATGTAATGACTAAAAAGCATGTATTGAGCACAACTGAGGTTAGGGTTAGGGTTACCAACCCCCAGGTGGTGGCGGGAGATCTCCTGCGATTACAACTGATCTGTAGGCAACAGAGATCAGTTCTCCTGGAGAAAATAGCTGCTTTGGCAATTGGACTCTATGATATTGAAGTCCCCCCCCTCTCCAAATCCCACCCTCCTTGGGCTCCACTCCAAAATCTCCAGGTATTTCCCAACCTGGAGCTGGCAACTAGGTTGGGAAATACCTGGAGATTTTGTGGGTGGAGCCTGAGGAGGGTGGGATTTGGTAATAATAGTACATCAATAGTAATAAAGGGAGATCTCTAGGTGCCACTTGGAGGTTGGCAACCCTAGGGGAGGTAGTCAAATGCTAGGGGATGAGCAGGTGTAAGCACTTGTTCCATAGGGTTCCCAATAGCCACACCAGGAGACTAGTAGTCCCAAAAGAGTTGGTTTATTGATAACATAGATCAGCAGAGCTTAGGA
The DNA here is from genome assembly GCF_029931775.1 of Euleptes europaea. Taxonomy (NCBI): domain Eukaryota; kingdom Metazoa; phylum Chordata; class Lepidosauria; order Squamata; family Sphaerodactylidae; genus Euleptes; species Euleptes europaea. The sequence continues at coordinate 96,028,418 of NC_079319.1, forward strand.
ATCGAAAGACAGCAATGAGGGGGAAATGGTATGCACTTGATTATATGAGAACACTACAAAAACAGGAGCACTGCAGTTACATGAGATAAAATCAAACAGCTTAGACGCACCAAGGCTCCCACGGGCACCCGCTAGCTTCAAAGGGAACAGGAATGCAATTGTTAGAGAAACAGTCCTTGAACGGGAGTCTGTGAGAAAATGAAACTATCTCTAGACACAGAGAGCAGGCAGGCCTGACATTCTTCCCCCCTTAGGGCCCCCTCCCGTCCCGCGAGGGGGACGGCTTGTGGGGGTAGGCGACGTGGAAGGCGCGCACCAGGTGCGGGGCGGAAACATCTCAAGAATGAACCCATTCGTCATAGGCAGGGGGGAAGTGTTTCCAACGAACCAGGTACTGGAGAAAGCTGTGACGAAAACGAGAGTCCAGGATCTTAGCAACCTCGAAATGCTCCTCCCCCCCCCATCACTGGCTGTTCCGGAAGTGGGTCGGGATGCCATTGCGAGGATGCAACATGAGGTTTTAAGAGGCTTACGTGGAAAACTGGATGGATGTGCCTCAGAGTCTTTGGAAGGGAGAGTTCCACGGTTACTGGGTTAATGATCCGAGAAATGGGATAGGGACCCACGTATTTGGCACTGAGTTTGTTACACGGGCGGGTGGACCAGAGGTTTTTGGTTGACAGGTAGACCAATTCTCCTACTTTAAAGTCCTGGCTAGGAGACCGGTGCTTGTCAGCTTGCGCCTTGTATTTATGTTTAACCCAGATTTTTCACTAGCCAGGGCCAGGTGGTATGAATCGCGTCCATCCAAGTTGCCACATCTTTACCACCCTACTCCCCCGAAACATCAATATGGCCAATAGGACTGAAGTCCTGGCCATATACAGCTTGAAATGGGCTGAAACCTATGGACTGGTGGACAGCATTGTTATACGCATACTCAGCAAAAGGCAACAACCCAACCCAATCATCATGGTGGTAGTTTACATAGCAACGGAGATAACATTCCAAAACCGCATTAACATGTTCAGTTTGTCCATCCGTTTGGGGGTGGAAAGCACTAGAGAGACCTTGTTCGACCCCGACCAGTTTGAGGAAAGCTTTCCAAAATTTGGCAACATAACTACTTCCGCGGTCGCTCACAATCTTGCGCGGAAACGAATGTAGTCGAAAGACATGTGACACAAAGAGGCGGGCCAACTTTGGGGTGGAGGGAATACCAGCACACGGGACGAGATGCACCTGTTTAGAAAACAAGTCGGTAATAACCCACAAAACCGTTTTTCCCTCACTGAGGGGGAGATCAGTCATAAAATCCATAGCAATCACTTCCCAGGGTCTAGAAGGGACTTCCAATGGTTGCAATAGTCCAGGGGGTTTCCCTTGGGATTGTTTGACAGTGGCGCAGACTGGACAACTGCGGATGAAGGAGTCCACGTCGGTAAGCATGCCCGCCCACCAGAACTGCCTGCGCAATAAGTGGAGAGTTTTCAAAAAGCCAAAGTGCCCCGCAGGTTTGGCTCCATGGGCTAATTGCAGGACTTCCTTCCGAAGCACTTTGGGCACATACATTTTTGAGTCTTTGTACCAACAACCACCCCGTTACAGCAGGGACGGGGGCAGTGCCTGAGCAGCGCGTGCAGCCAGGCATTGGGTACGAAGGGAGTCCAGGAAGGAGTCGGGTAGGGTCACTCCCACCGCTGAGGGGGGTGAAGCAGGGCTCGCTGGCCATGGTGGTGGGGCGGAGGGGAGGACTGGTTGATCTGGGGCACTAGGCGCAGGAGGCGCAGGTGGGACTGGTGAGGGAGTTGATTTCCCCCTTTCAGAGGCTCTGTTGTCCGCTGCTTGAGACTGGAGCAGAGTTTGGGACCGGGTTTGTACAGCCAAAACCGGTAGAGCATCCCTTTGCACCAGGGTGAATAAGGAGACCGTTGGACGGTCGAGTTTCACCGGATACTGGGGAAGCCTGGGAAGAGCATCTGCCAGCACGTTCTGTTTTCCAGGCACGTGCTTGAGCACAAAACGGAATTGAGCAAAGAAGTCAGCCCAATGCTGCTGTTTTGCGGACAGTTTGTGGGCCCCCGTAAGGTCCTCCAGATTTTTGTGATCGGTCCAGACCTCAAAGGGGACCCTGGAACCCTCCAGAAATTGCCTCCACGTAGTGAGAGCATGGTGGACGGCTGCAGCTTCATTCTCCCAAATTGGCCAGTTCAGTTGGGAGTGTGCAAATTTCCTTGAAAAATAAGCACAGGGGTGAAGAAGACCATCCGGTCCCCTTTGCAAAAGTGCCCCCCCCCCATAGCCACATCAGACGCATCCACTTGTACTATAAACATATGGTCAGGATCAGGATGCCTCAGCACAGGTTCTGAAGTGAATAGCTGCTTGAGATTCGTAAAGGCAGTTTGACACTGATTTGTCCAATGAATCTTAGCGGTGGGCAACATGGCAGAGACCTCCTTACCCTTGGTTTTGAGGAGGTCAGTGAGTGGCAGTGCCACTTGAGCAAAGTTAGGAATGAAACCACGGTAAAAATTGGCAAAGCCGAGAAACTGCTGCACTTGTTTGCAGGTGGAGGGAGGAGCCCAATCAAGCACAGATTGTATCTTAGCAGGGTCCATGGTGAGGCCCTGGTGTGACACTATATATCCCAAGAAAGTTAATCTGGTGGAATTCACATTTAGACACCTTAGCATAGAGTTGATTGTCTCTGAGACGCTGTAACACTTCCCTGACCAGAGCAACATGCTCATCCATGGAATTAGAGTAAATAAGGATATCATCGAGATAAACCACCACGCCCCGATATAATAAATCATGGAGGACCTCATTAATGAGCTGCATGAAGACCCCCGGGGCCCCTTTTAATCCAAAAGGCATCACCAGAAATTCATACATTCCGAAGCAGCTAGAGAAGGCTGTGAGGGGTTAGTCTCCGTCACGAATCTGGACACGGTAATAAGCTTCAACCAAGTCCAGTTTGGTGAAAATGCGCCCCTCCTTCAGTTGTCCCAAGATGTCCGAGATCAGCGGGATGGGGTAGGCGCTAGTTTGGGTGACTGCGTTGAGTTTTCAAAAGTCAATGCACAAGTGCAAGTCACCCGTTTTCTTACGGACGAAGAAAGCGGGGGCTGAGTTGGGAGTGGTTGATGGCCGAATGAACCCTCGAGCAAGATTTTTATCCAGAAAGTCTTGCAGTACGGCGTGCTCGGAAATGCTCATAGGGTAAATTTTACTTTTAGACAGTTTGCAGTCTCCCACCACTTCAATAGCACAGTCCATTTTGCGGTGGGGGGGGGGCAATGCATCGCATTCTTTTACATCAAAAACATCCTCAAAGTCTCGGTATACATCAGGTAATTGGGTCAACGGTAGGGCATCGGAGACTAAGGCCGAGGCGGGTGGAAGGACGACTGCGACCTCGCGTCGATGCTGGTCACAAACAGGGTCGGTAAACGTAATTGTATCGGCCTTCCAGTCTATAGAGGGACTGTGCCCTTTGAGCCAGTTGATTCCCAAAATGACCTCGTATCAGACAGGAGCTATGGTAAAGTCTATCTGCTCCCAATGGGAACCTATCCCCATCGCTACTCCCCGTGTGCGATGGTCGACCGGACCCCCTTTAAAGTGGCTACCGTCCATTTGGGCGAATTGGACGGGAGCTGGTAGACTCTCGGATTTGACTTGAAGAGCTGCAAAGGTGGCCTCATTGATTAAAGAGCACCCGCAGCCGGAATCTATGAGTGCTTTGACACGTAACTGGGGACCCCGTTTATAGTGTTGTAACACTACGTCCACATACACAGTATTTTTGACTTCACTCACCATGACAGGATCCTTGGGTCTTGCAGGAGATTCTGCAGGGGTCTGTGGGGACGCTCCACTCACCACAGACCGTGTCCGTTTTTTGACAGGACAAGAGGAGATTCCAGATTAAGAGCTGGGGAATTCCAATGAAGGTCTTCGTCTGAAGAAGGAGAGCTGTCCCCCAACGGGGCACTTGTAATCCGGGACTCTACTGGGTCGATAGGTGCAGGGAGATTAGACAGTTCTCCGACATGAAGTGCAGAGGGTGTGGGTTGTCCCAGCACTGCGCTGTGGGTGGCCACGGTGCCTCTGCGTTGAGATCATCCCCGAGCTCGGGATGGTGTGTCCGGTCGAGCGAGTTCTGGACGTTGAGATCAAGCCGCTGCAAAGTGGCCCATAACTCTGCAAATGAGACAGGCTCCCCTCTGGAATCGGGACTCGTGATCCAGAGGGAGCCGGGTTGGTCTCCGCCGGTTGGGAGCCGAAGGTTTGGGGGGAGGTTTCTGACCGCGCGTCTCTTTGGCCCGATTTCGGACTAGGGAAACGAATCGCCGGCGGCTTTCTACTTCCTCGGCCAGTAAAATCCAATCCTCAAGGGTATCTGGGTCGCCTCGCATATAAGACCAGTTCAGAATGTCTGGGTGCAAAGCTTCTTGGAAGTAGTGGATAAGGGTAGCTTCGGGCCAGTCCACTACTTTACTCGCGAGTCGTTGGAACTCATCTGCGAATTCCCGAACCGGAGAGGAGCCTTGCCTGAGTTGCAAAAGTTCTGCTTTGGCTTTCTCTCCCATGAAGGGATCCTCAAAGCGCCTCCTCAAGGCAAACATAAAATTGTTGAGGGAGCGAATGGAGCGGGACCGCGTATCGAACTGGAGAATCATCCAGTCGGCCGCTTTCTCCGTTAGCAGGGAGGCAACGAAATGGACACAGCTGTCCTCGGTAGGGAAAAATTGTCTTTGCTCCCTCATGTAACTATCCACATGGTGCAAGAATCGGGACAGAGTCTCAACAGAACCGTCGTAAGTAATCTTCAACTTGGGTTGCCTCCATGGCATTGGGGGAACAGGTGGGTGTCGAGGAATTGTTGCCCCTGGTACTCCCGGTGCACCCGGTAGCAACGGAAGGGCAGGGACTCCTGGCACTACAGGGCCTCTGCCAGGGGCAATGGGCCCTCCACCAGGGGCACCGGGTCCTCCGCCGGGAGGTACCACCGGCGCAGCTGGCTGCTGCGGTGGCTGTTGTGGTAGTTGCTGTGGTGTTTGCTGCGGCGTCGCTGGAGCTGGGGCAACAGGCGTGGTTTGGGCCCATTGCAATTGGTCGTTGTCATGGAGTACTAGGGCCAGTTGGTCCTGTAAGCGCGCCACCTGTTCCATAAGGTCCAGACTCTGGTTCCACAACAAAAACACACCATCGCAGGTACCACCAGTGCAGTGGGATTGGCTGGCCCGTACATTAGAAGCCCAGAGGGACTCCCCACCGTATAGGTCTTCTCGTCAGATTCATCCGGTACAGCGGGCAAAGGTCCCCCGAACCTACAGGCACGTTGGACGCTGCGAGACAGAACGAAAGTCGGGGAGAACGAGGGAAATTCATAGCCCCCGGGGTGTCGGGGGCGTGTGCTGGATCACGCCCGTTCGGCAACCAAGCATTCCCTCTCCTCCTGTTCCGCCCGAGCCTTGGTGTCAGGCCCGTGTCTCAGTTTCGCTTTTCCACCAACTTGCTCCCAAGGATTGTTTTGCATTCTTGGACTCTTTGAAGTAGACAGTACTCGGTGAGAACAAAGGCATCTCTAGACTGTTTTGAAATAGTAATCTCATGAGCCTGTCCTGTGCTGCTGAATGCTGAATGCTTTTTTCTTAATGTCAGCACTTGCCCTATTCAGAACCAATAACCACGACAGGAGACAAACTGGTCCAAGGAAGATGGTTTACTGGCAGCATAGGTAAGCAGAGCATACAGGATCTAAGACAGCAATGGAGGGCACTGGGATACACTTGACTATATAAAAACATAGAAAAAAGCATTCAGCATTCAGCAGCACAGGACAGGCTCATGAGATTACTATTTCAAAACAGTCTAGAGATGCCTCCGTTCTCACGGAGTACTGTCTACTTCAAAGAGTCCAAGAATGCAAAACAATCCTTGGGAGCAAGTTGGTGGAAAAGCGAAACTGAGACACAGGCCTGACACTTGGCTGCGGCATCCGCTGCTGCCCACGCCTGATCTTCAGCCCTTTTGCGTTCCGCCAAGGCCTAGTCGGCCGGAAGCTTAATGGTGAGGGCTGTAGTAACCAGTGGGAGAGCCTCCAGTTCCAAAGTGAAGAGGAGTTCAGAGGGGTCGGTAAGATCCAACATCTGTACCGCCAAGGCCGCCGCACCAGCATCAAAGTCAGAGGTTAGAAGCTTTGTGATTTCAGCCACAGAAATCGTCGCCGAGGTTTTGCCCTGCAAAAGCACAGCCACCCGTGTTGCCACCGCTTTTGCCTCCGCTTGGCAAAGCTGGGGGTCTGCCTTGGCTGGAGTTGCCATGCCTGGTGATGCAGCAGGACAGATTGGGACCCCTGCCTGATCCAACTGTGTGTCACTGGAGGTTAGTCCTGCTAACAGGCTAGTTAACAACTGTAAATCCTCCGCCACCAATCGAGCGTCCTCCACCAACCAGTCCAGGGTGTGGAGGTCTTGGCGAGCACTGGCATCCGTGACCTCGGACATCCAGGGAACCGTCGTGGTCAGAGAACGCCACTGAGCTCGAACAAGTCCAGTCAGGCGGTTGACTTCCGCGTCAGTACGATGTAGCTCAGCTAAAACGTCCCATGCTAAGTCGGGGTCGTCGTCTGCTGTCCCCAAGGGAAGGAACCAAGGATGGGAGCCTTCCAGGGCTCCGGGCAGGAACCCACCACCCGGGGAGCAAATCTGCTCCCACCCGGGTCCCGGGCGAACCGCACGGGGCTCCAGCCATGGGTAGGAAACTCAAAGAGCACCGTCCTAGCTCCAATCCGAGCGCCAGGCGAACCCTCCGGAGCTCTAGCCTGACAGGTGAAAGAGAGGTGATTGCTGTCTTAATGTAAGCACTTGTTCCATAGGGTTCCCAATAGCCACACCAGGAGACTAGTAGTCCCAAAAGAGTTGGTTTATTGGTAACATAGATCAGCAGAGCTTAGGAATCGAAAGACAGCAATGAGGGGGAAATGGTATGCACTTTATTATATGAGAACACTACAAAAACAGGAGCACTACAGTTACATGAGATAAAATCAAACAGCTTAGACCCCCAAGGCTCCCACTGGCACCCGCTAGCTTCAAAGGGAACAGGAATGCAATTGTTAGAGAAACAGTCCTTGAACGGGAGTCTGTGAGAAAACGAAACTATCTCTAGACACAGAGAGCAGGCAGGCCTGACAGCAGGTAGAACAAGAACCAGCATCAGCACCTGATTGGAGCGGGCAGGCTTAGCAGCCAAGGGGTGGCAGGGAGAAAAGCAACGCTGGCAGACCTATTTGACAAGATCTGAAGAAGAGACAGAGTCCTCCTCAGTAGGCTCCAAGAGATGCTGGCGAGTGGAGTTAGTAGCCAGAAAGGGAGGTTTTCATTCTAACATTAGCACTGGTGGATTGGATACTGTCTTTTGCAGAATTCTGTCCCCCAGGAGGTGAGAATAATGCCATTCTTACAGGTAATCTGAAGACATTTTTATTCCAGAGGACCATTGAATTTAGTGACTTGGGTGATGCTTAATGTTTTATCATCTCTCAGTTTCTCTATGCATTGATTAGATGGTCTTATAGTAATTTTAGGATATTCTATTGGATATTTCAGTCTTGATTTGTTCTGTGTTTTCGATTTATTAGCCACCTTGGGAACCTGTGTGAGTGGAAAGGCAGTGTATACACATCCTAAAATAAAGAAATGATCTGTCAAAGCAGGTCCATGGAATCGAATGCTACAAGAAAAGCGATGTTAGTCGTTAAGGAGTAGGAGACTCCTGTTTGTTTTTGTTGTGACAGCTACCCTTCTGAAATGTGACATGAGACAGATTTCCCTCCTTAAAGAGAGAACCGTCATTAATGTGAAGGTAATACTTTGCACTTGTGCCTCTAAATTTTCTCTTCTGTAGCAACCCTCTCGTTATCCAATACTGAGGGTTGTTCTACCAGGTTGTGTAGTGGAGTGTTGTTTGTCCACGTGTACCACTGTCTGCACTTCCCAGTAATGTGGTATAGCTTGTTCCTGCTAGCATGGCTTTCAGTAATGTAAGTATGTTGTCAGTAAATGTATAAGAATCATAGAATCATAGAGTTGGAAGGGACCACCAGGGTCATCTAGTCCAACCCCCTTCACAATACAGGAAATTAAACTTAAGAAAGGCCATGCTGGATCAGACCAAGGCCCATCAAGTCCAGCAGTCTATTCACATAGTGGCCAACCAGGTGCCTTTATTCTCAATTCTTTGTCTAATTATGGCCAGCATAATTTATTCGAAATAATCCCCTCCATCATACCCGGAAGCAGAGCAGCCTAATAAAAGGGAGGGGTGGACCAGAGGGAAGACACTGCTCCTCAGGTCGTCCTCCAGCCCCACACCACCCCCATACCGACCCAGGAAGCTAGTGATTAGCTGGCTGGGGCTGCCACCAGGCTCACCCAGGAGGCACTTCACTGCAGCCATGAGGCTCCATGCCACCAGCATGGCCAGAAACCTCCTTTTTCTGGCCCCGATTCTCACCCTGCAACTGCTAAGCAGCCCCAGGTAAGTCCAGGTCATCATCTGCTCTTAAATGCACAGCTACACTGGCTAGTTGAGAAGTTGACAACTGCAGCATGTAGAACCTGGTGTCAGGCATGGCCTGAGAAAAGGATGTTGTGGTTTCTCCAGGTGCTGGCCAAGGCCAGCTCTACCCCTGCAAACAACATGTTTTGACTGGACTCTGTGGGAATGCCGGTAGAATCCTACCTCCCCGGCAGCTCCTGGGAGGTGGGTTGCCATGGCATCCAGATCTACCCTGATTTGCCCTATGCTCTTTCATATATGCCCTGTACCGTGCTTATAGTTTTCATTAGTGTCCATTTGACTCTTAGCTTCTGTTAACCTGTGGATTTTCCAACAAATCAACTCTCTTTTGGACTACTTGTCTATGGATGTCTGTTTATGGGATTATCATGGGACTAGAGCTGACATTTGGACACTAATTCTCGTCGGAAGAAGACCGCCACTGGGACCCCCCTGCATTGAACTTGGAGTCTCCCCTGGATCAATCCAAAAAACAGACTGGGTCTGCGGTGAGTGGAGTGACACTGCAGACCTCCGCAGATGTTTCTGCAAAACCCAAGGCTCCCTTAATGGTGAGTGAGGTGGGAGAGACTGTTTATGTGGATGTAGTGTTGTAACATTTTAGAAAGGGCCCCCAGTTACAAGTTAAAGCTCTTATAGACTCTGGATGTGCCCGCTCTTTGATCAATGAAGCCTCTTTTCAGGCACTCAAAGTTAAGTCGGTGTCTCTACCGGCCCCTGTTCAGTTCGCCCAGATGGATGGCAGTGATTTTAAAGGTAGGCCAGTAGATTGTGGCACTTGGGGAGTGGTGATGGGCATAGGCCACCATTGGGAGCAAATCGACTTCACTATAGCCCCCAATATTCGTTACGCTGTGGTGTTGTGAATAAATTGGCTCAGGGGACACAGCCCCTCCATTGACTGGGGGGCGAGACTTTGACATTTTCCAGTCCGATTTGCGAATGGCACCGATACGAAGTAGCTGTCAAAACCGTACTCCCCTCAACTCCTGCCTTGGCTTCAGACACTACTGGTTCATCCCTAAGGCATTCATGGCCCATTACCAATGCTGATTTCTCCACACCCATCTCTCCCCTGGACATCACAGACTCTTTTGCATATCACACCTAATCCAATCAAGCCTGCTATTCACATTTACATACTGTTTCTCTACTTAAAGACCGATGGATTCACATTCTAGCTGTATCTGAAGAAGTGAGCTGTGGCTCACGAAAGCTCATACCCTACCAGAAAATATTTTTGTTAGTCTTTAAGGTGCTACTGGACTCTTGCCCTTTTTGACTACTGCAAACAGACTAACACGGCTACCCACTGTAAATTAAGATCAGTATTGTCTGTTTTGGCTGGCAGCGGCTCTCCAGGGTTTCAGGCAGAGGTCTTTAATGTCACCTAGTACCTGATCATTCTGACTGGAGATGTCCAGGATTGATCCTAAAACTTTCTATGTGCAAAGTAGGTACTCTACCAATGATGATTACAAAGGTCTGTTAGTCTGTTGTACAAATGTTAGTCTGTTGTACAAAAACAAAAGTCCTTCGACACCTAAAAGACTAACAACTTTTATGTTATAAATCTATTTTTAACGGGCCGTGCTGAAGTCCAAAATCCCCCGCTTTGGATCCGCGAACTTCGGCGCGAGATCCGGAGTTCGGGAGAAAATTCAGGCCCCCCACGGGCCTTCACGGGGCTCCTGTTATTGGTATAGAGAATCAAAGTTGTATGTTCCTAAGGTACTGTGGAGGGAGGTTCTGAGTCTGTTTCATGGGGCTAAGACCGCAGGACACTTTGGGTTTCGCAAGACATTACATCTACTGAGGAGAATTTTGGTGGGTGGGCATGTGATCAGACGTGGATTCGTTCATCCGCAGTTGCCCAGTGTGTGCTGCTGCCAAGAGACCCCAGGGCAAACCGCCCGGACTATTGCAACCTTTGGAAACCCCCACTAGACCCTGGGAAGTGATCGCAATGGATTTTATGACTAATCTACCCCTCAGTGAAGGAAAAACTGTACTTTGGGTAATCACGGATCTGTTCTCGAAACAGGTGCATCTTGTACCTTGCGCAGGTATCTTCCGCCCCAAAATTGGCCTGCCTCTTTGTGTCACATGTCTTCCAGTTGCACAGTTTTCCACGCAAGGTGGTCAGCGACAGCAGGAGCACTTATGTGGCTAAGTTCTGGAAAGTTTTCCTAAAATTGATTGGGGTGGAACAAGGACTGTCAAGCGCCTTCCATCCCCAAACAGTCGGCCAAACAGAATGGGTGAATGCTGTGTTAGAATGCTACTTGCGCTGTTATGTTAATTACCACCAAGATGATTGTGTAGGGCTGTTGCCCTTTGCTGAACATGCTTACAGTAATGCTGTGCACCAGTCCACTGGGTTTAGCCCTTTTCGAGCTGTGTATGGACAAGACTTTGGCCCCATCAGCCATATTGGTATGTCAGGGGAGGAGGGAGGTGGAGATGTGGCTGACTGGGTGCACACGATTCAGAGAACCTGGCCGTGGCTGATAAAAAATCTGGAATGAGCCAAACATAATTATAAGGCTCAAGCTGACAAACACTGTTCGCCGGGTAAAGAGTACTGGGTGGGAGATGTGGTTTATCTGTCCACCAAGAATGTATGGTCAACCTGCCTGTGCGGCAAACTCAGTGCCAAATATGTGGGTCTGTTCCCCATTTCCCAGATCATCAACCCGGTAGACTGTAGATCTCTCACTCCCAAAATCGCTAAGGCGAATCCATCCAGTATTTCATGTCAGTCTATTGAAGCTGCATGTTCCCTCCCTGGAGTGGCATCCTGAACCACCGCCTGAGACGCCTGTGATGGTGGGCGGGGGAGGAGCATTTTGAAGTTGCAAAAATCCTGGACTCGCGTATCCATCATGGTTCTCTCCAATACCTAGTTCGTTGGAAACACTTTAGTCTTGCTCAGGGTGCGCTCACACGATGTTTCCACCCCTTGCCTGGTCCGCGAGTTCCATGCTTCCTACCCTCACAAACCAGCACCCGAGAACTGAACGGGGGGACTTTGGGGGGGTAGAATGTCAGGCATGGCCTCAGAAAGGAATGTTGTGGTTTCTCCAGGTGCTGACCAAGGCCACCTATAGCCCTGCAAACATGTTTTGACTGGACTCTGTGGGAATGCCGGTAGAATCCTACCTCCCTGACAGCTCCTGGGAGGGGGGTTGCCATGGTATCCAGATCTACCCTGATTTGCCCTATGCTCTTTCATATATGCCCTGTACCGTGCTTATAGTTTTCATTAGTGTCCATTTGACTCTTAGCTTCTGTTAACCTGTGGATTTTCCAATAAATCAACTCTCTTTTGGACTACTTGTCTACAGATGTCTGTTTATGGGATTATCATGGGACTAGAGCTGACACCTGGTCAGATTTCTTGGTTATCTTGCCCCTTCTAAGGGTACATGGATTTGGTGTACATCTTTTTTGAAAACAAACCATTAGTTAGCATTAGTAGGAGCTTGTATCATTTCATTCTGTTCAAATTCCTCCCCCCTTTCCTGTCTGGTTTTAGGAGGTATGTAGTGATTGATCAGTTATTTTTACCAGGCATCCTCACTCGATGGGTGGTAAAACCTCCTTAGCCTTTGGCAGATGATCCAGTTATTCCAGGGTGGGAGAATTCACCTTGTAGCGGTTTGGGCTTCAAAATGAACTCCTGGTCAAAAATGCACAAATCGTCGAAGATTACATGAGAATCTTTAATATTTAATTTCCTTTTTTTTTTTAATATAAATTTTATTGGGTTTTATGATAGAAATTTTCCATTGCATTAAACAACATCTATAACAATATCGAATTTCAATTCTAACCTAAAGTTGTTATAATTCCATATCATATAATAAAAAAGAGAAAAGAAAAAAGAAAAAAAAGAAATGGAAAATTTTTTGACTTCCCCATCACCTCTATCTGCCTCTTAATAAAAAGTTCCTCCCGTCATAGGTAATCTAATCTTGATAAAATATCAATACCATATATAAAAAACCATAATCTGTTAGTAAATATAATTATGCTTATTCAATATAAAAAAAAAATCAAAAATAATCCTCTGGATCAGATTAGAAAATATTCTTCCATTCTTCCCAATTTTAACTCATATTCACAATAATGCATCCACGCCCCCCATTCCCCCAAAAACCGAACGTCATTTTCTTCATTTAGAATAGCTGTGAGTTTTGCCATTTCTGCCACTTCAAACATTTTAACAATCCAGTCTTTTTTCTCTGGAGTTTCTAGCCCTTTCCATTTCGCTGCATAAAGCAGTCTCGCAGCTGTTGTGGCATATATCAAAAAGGTTCTTTGTGTTGCTAAGTCGTCTGGAATCATACTCAATAACATCATTTCTGGTGTTTTGGATATATTCTTTTGTAGTATTAATCTCAGTTCGTTATAAATCATGTCCCAGAAGTCTTTGGCTTTGTCACAGGTCCACCACATGTGATAAAAGGAACCAATTTCTTTGTTACATTTCCAACAAGTAGGGGACATCGTTTTATAAATCTTTGCAATTTTCTTGGGTGTTAGATACCATCTATACATCATTTTATAGATGTTTTCTCGCACTGACTGTGCTTTTATTCCTTTTAAATCTTTAGACCATAATCTTTCCCATTTATTTAAAACAATATCATGTCCCACATTTTGAGCCCAATCGATCATAGTTGGTTTAATCGTGTCCTGCTCACAGTATATTGTTAAAAGGAGATTATACATTTTAGAAATCAGCTTTGTATTATTGTCTAGTAGAATCCTTTGAAAAGGAGATTTTTCTTTAGAGAAACCTTTTTTTGCATCTTGTACAAAAACTGATTTGATTTGGTAATATTGAAGCCATTGTAAATCATCCTTAAGCAGTTGAAAGTCTTTTAGTGAGCATTTCTTTCCTTCCCAATTAGTTAGATCTTGATAAGTAATAAATTTGTCTGGTCTAAGTGGGCGCAAAGTTAGCATTTCTTGGGGCGATATCCACATCGGTGTTTCTGGTTCCAAAATGTGTTTATATCTCATCCAAATACGAAGTAGAGAGGACCTGATTATATGATTACGGAATGTTGCTTGTAATTTAATTTTATCATACCACAAATAACCATGCCATCCACTTAAGTTATTATAACCTTCCAAGTCTAGCAAACGTACATTTGACAAATTCATCCAGTCTTTTAGCCATACTAAAGCTACCGCTTCAGCATAGAGTTGAAAGTTAGGCAGTGCTAAACCTCCTCTAGTTTTTAGATCCACCAAGTATTTATAAGCAGTCCTTGGTTTTTTTCCTTGCCAGATGAAGTTTGAAATGTCTTTCCTCCAAGTTTCAAAATATTTTGTTTGTGATATTATTGGTAAATTTTGGAATAAGAAGAGCATCCTCGGTAAGACATTCATTTGGATCGTTGAGATACGTCCCATTAATGACAATTTTTTGTTTGACCATATAATCATATCAGTTTTAATCTTACCCCATAACTTGAGGTAATTGTTGGTTAACAGATCTTTATTCTTTGCAGTGATCCAAATTCCCAGGTATTTAACTTTGTTAGCTTTCTCCCAGCCAGTATATGATATAAATTCCTGTTGTTGTATTTCCGATAAATTTTTAAATATTATCTTTGTTTTTTCTTGATTCACTTTAAAGCCTGATACTTTTCCAAAATTATCCAAAGTCTCCTGAAGTATATTCATTGACTGTGTTGGGTTTTCCAAAATTAGCAGTAGGTCATCCGCGAATGCTCTCAACTTAAATTCATGTTTTTTAATTCTTAGCCCGCGGATGTCCTCCATACTTCTTAGTTTCACACATAGCGGTTCCAACACCAACAAAAATAAAAGTGGAGACAAGGGACATCCCTGTCTAGTCCCTTTCGTGATTTGGCAGTTATCTGACATTGATTCATTAACCAAAATTTTAGCTTGTTGGGAGGTGTAAATAGCCGATATACCTTTCTGAAAACGATCTCCAAAATTCAATTTATCCAAAATCCGTTTCAAAAAGTTCCAAGAGACCATATCAAAGGCTTTTTCTGCATCCAAAAATACAAAAGCTGCAGTTTGTTGAATATTATGGTCATAATATTCCAGTGAATCTAGTAAAATTCTTACATTGTCTTTTATTTGCCTTCCTGGTATAAAACCTGCTTGGTCCTCATGTATAAGATCCTTAATAAATTGCTTTATCCTACATGCCAAAACCGAAGCAAAAATTTTGTAATCCACATTTAGGAGCGATATAGGTCTGTAATTAGATGTTTTTTCTGGATCTCTTCCTTCTTTGGGTATCAGTGATATAAATGCGTGTGACCAAGTCTCCGGGGATGTTCCCTCGTCCAAAATTGCATTGTAAAGTGAACCAAAAAATCCAACTAAATTGTCACTAAAAGTTCTATAAAATAGTGCAGTAATTCCATCTGGTCCAGGTGTTTTATCCGTTTTTTGTCTCAGTATTGCTTCTTGTATTTCTTCCCTTGTTACTGGAGCTTCAATACATTCTCTCTGGGTCATTGACAAAGCTTTCATCTGTATTGAGTTTAGAAATTTGTCTATTTTCTGTTTTGGAGTATTTTCTTTCTGATATAACTTAGAGTAAAATGAAACAAATTCTTTCTGAATTTCTGAAGTTGAATAAACTGGTCCTTTAGCAGTTTGGATTTTTGTTATAATCTTCTTTTGAAATGAGTCCTTCAGTTGTGTTGCTAAAAAATTTCCTGGTTTATTTGCATATTCAAAATACTTTTGTTTAGCAAGTTTCAGATTTTTATTCATTTCCTCCATTATTACCAAATTTAATTGGTGTTTAGATGCAGAAATCTGTATTTGAATTTCTCTTCTCTCCTCTTCCTGTGTTACCATTACCAATTTCTGCTCCAAATTTTGTAAATTCCAAAGTATGTTGTCGAAGGCTTTCACGGTCAGAGTTCATTGGTTCTTGTAGGTTATTCGGGCTGTGTAACCGTGGTCTTGGAATTTTCTTTCCTGACGTTTCGCCAGCAACTGTGGCAGGCATCTTCAGAGTAGTAACACTGAAGGACAGTGTCTCTCAGTGTCAAGGGTGTAGAAAGAGTAATATATAGTCAGAAAGGGGTTGGGTTTGAGCTGAGTATTGTCCTGCAAAAGTATTGTCCTGTAAGTATCAAGATAATGTGCTAATGAGGGTATGGTATGTTAATATGGAACCATTGTATCCTGAAGTGATCTGTTAATGTGTGTAATCCAAAACTAATCTGTATGGCTATTGTTGAATGTTGTCTTTGTCTGCCCTGAAACACCTCCAGACAAAGACAACATTCAACAATAGCCATACAGATTAGTTTTGGATTACACACATTAACAGATCACTTCAGGATACAATGGTTCCATATTAACATACCATACCCTCATTAGCACATTATCTTGATACTTACAGGACAATACTTTTGCAGGACAATACTCAGCTCAAACCCAACCCCTTTCTGACTATATATTACTCTTTCTACACCCTTGACACTGAGAGACACTGTCCTTCAGTGTTACTACTCTGAAGATGCCTGCCACAGTTGCTGGCGAAACGTCAGGAAAGAAAATTCCAAGACCACGGTTACACAGCCCGAATAACCTACAAGAACCAATCCAAAGTATGTTGTTTGTAAATTGCAATTGAGTCTTCTTCCAGGCCGAGTGTTTCTGTATCATAAAACCTCTCAGAACAGCTTTGAATGCGTCCCAAACTGTATTTAAAGAAGTTTCCCCATTAAGGTTCATTTCAAAAAAGTCTTTCATTAAAACCTGTAATTCCTTTTGTATCTGGTTGTCTTTTAAAAGTTTATCGTTCATTCGCCATCTAAATGCTTGTTTATTGTTCCAATCAAAGGTAACAGGATTGTGATCAGAAAAAGTTCTAGGTAAAATATGAATTTTACGTAGTTGCGTGAAAATTGATTTACTGGCCCATATCATATCGATTCTGGAGTGTGAATCGTGTCTTGCTGAATAAAAGGTGTATTCTTTAGCTGTTGTATTCATTGTTCTCCAAATGTCTTGTAATTCTAATTCTGAAGCCATGGCAAAGAAAGTTTTAGGCAAGCATCCATCATTGATATCTTTTGCTTTTGATTTTTGTCCAGAGATGGGAGAATAATTCCATTGAAGTCGCCCATCAATAAAATTTGGTCTTGTGAGTACTGGGTTATCAGGTCATGTAATTTTTCATAGAAGGATTTTTTCCCTTCATTGGGTGCATAGATTCCAACCACTATTGTCCTTTGTCCCAATATTTTAGTTCTGATAATTACAATTCTTCCTTCATTGTCTTTATATACTAGTTCTGGACAGAGACTGGGGTGGGCATAGATTACCACTCCCTTTGTTTTAGTTTTAGCAGAAGCAATAAATGCTTGTCCAAGCATCTGTTTCTCCAAGTATTTTTTATGCTTTGAAGCTATATGGGTTTCTTGTAGGCAAATTAGGGAGTATTTATATTTCTGTAGATATTTGAAGATTCTGGCCCTTTTAGTTTTCTCATTCAGTCCATTTACATTCCAAGAAATTGCTTTTGCCATAATGTAGTATTTTTTAGCAAAATAAAAAGTCTATAATTTAGTACCACCTTCTGCACCCTGTACCTCTTCTTCTTCCTCTTCTTCTTCCTCCTTCTCTCCAGGTAATTCTTTAAGGTCCATTTTATATTTTCTCAAAAATTTCCCCACATCTGCTTGGGATAGAATTGTCGTTTTCACTTCCTTATAGGTGAAAGCCAAACCTTGTGGCATAATCCAACGATATTTGATGCCATTAGCTTTCAGTATAGACACAAAGTCTTTGTAGTTATTCCTCTGTGAAAGTAGATGCCTTGGAATATCCTTCAGTAGTATAAGAGAGGAGTCTCCTGCTGACACTGGATTTTCATAATGAATCTTCATAATCTTGTCTTTAACTCTGGTGTCATAGAACACTATCATCAAATCTCTTGGCTTAGATCTTCTCATTCTAGCAGGTAGTGGTATCCTGTATATTCTATTAATGGCTTGTTTTAATTCTTGTTCATCTATCTGAAATAAGTAGGCCAAATTTGGTATTGCAGATTCTTTATTATCTCCCATCATATCTGGAAAATTGCGTATATGAAGGTTGGTCTCTTTCACTCTCATCTCCATCATTGCCATTTGATTTTTTGCCGCCATCTGATCCGCTTGTATTGTTTCAATCTGTTTTTCTTGGCTTGTTAATTTTTTCTTTGTGTCCTTGTGCTCATCCATCACTTTCTTAATTGATACATCCATCGCTTGCATATCTGTCTTCATAACAATCATTTGAGTTTTTACTTCTTTCAAGTCTCCAGTGACCACATCCAACTTCTGATTAATAGCTTGGGATGCTTGACCAAGATTTGTCATCATAGAAGTCAACTGTGCCATCTGTGCAGACATCTGTTCAAACTGTTTATTTGTTGCCTCAGTTTGTTTAGTTAGCATATCCTGTAACTTTTTTTCCATGGTCGAGGTTTGTAAAGAGTCCCTTAGTTTAGTATAGGCAGGGCTATGTAGTGAGCCAGAGCGGGGTCGAGACATTTACATTCAAAAAAAGCTGGTAAAATACATGTCCACCGACAGGGCCTTTAAGGTGCTGGTTAAAAGATGATAGTTCAAAGATCAGCCTAGTAATTTTTTCGGGTTGAAAAGAGTCGAAATTGGCTTTAAAATTGCATTTTAAAGTTTTAAAATACCAGTGAGTTTTTTCGGTCGCTCTAGATCGGATTAATCAGGAAGTAAACAGGAAGTTACTAGTGCTGCAGACCTTCTATCGCCTCTTCTCGATGGTTATTCCTTCAGGAATGATTTGAAAGTAACTCGAGTGCGACGGATATTCAGTCCCGCGGCTACTTCCTGTTGTTTTAGTTCCAATGATAGAGAGGGTGTTATAGAGAGTCTTCCGTTCCAGGCACTCCCTTACTGCAAACGTGGCAGGAATTCGCCGGAAAATCAGGAAGAGAAATCACCCTCCCCTTCCTTCGGACCTCTCATTGGTGATAATTCTTGTCAGTCTAAAAGGTATCCTTCCGACTCTTTGTTATGGTTTAGGCTGATCGATCCGATAAGGCTCCTGTCGCTAATCCCGATGACTAACTCAGATCAAACTTTTTCAGTTCGGATTATGGAGGGGTGGGGGTCCCAGAAATATTCTTATCAGCCTCCCGTCTGTTCAAATTTCTAGTAAGTAGACGAAGAGTTCTTTTGTACTCACTTAGGTGTCAAGAGGTGAGGTTCTTTTCTTTATGTAGTCCTTATGTTGGTATTAAGGCGGTGGAGGGTAGAGCTTGCTGCCAAAGTTGCGTTTTGGCGATGTCCTTCCCTAGTGCCCTCGCAGGACCGGCGTCTAGGACTCCGAGGGGCTTAAAAAAGCCCCCTCAGAGTACCTAGGAGGTCAAACCGCGTTTGCGGGCTGCAGGGAGTTCCTGCTTTCCAACCCACTTGCAAGGGTCGGATTGGGGTATCTATGTACCCCAAAAATAACGCAAACTTGGATTTCTCCCAGGACAACCTGGGGAAATGGAGTGCTCTCTCCAACGGCACCACCGGAAGCCTTTAATATTTAATTTCCAAACAACATTCAGAAGTCTTGCTAAATTCTCCTTGAACTACGGAAAATAGCCTTTTGCTTACAGTTGAGTTTGAATTAACTCTTCACATTACGTAGGTGTTAACTCAAGGGCCAATTTTTCAAACAAGATGCTGAGTTTAATCATCCAAATAACTGCGAAGACATTGCAGGTTGCTTCACACGACCAACAGTGCAGCAAGAAACTGTCTGAGTGAATGGTTGTGTATTTGTGTACTGCAACAAGCCTTTTACCTTAATGAGGAAGTGCTCTGACGGTGTTGTTTATAGCACTCAGAGGGTCAATCAGCATTTTAGTCCTCCATGATACAATAATATAATGCACTAGCTGTCCCCCATAAATAACGTTTACCCAAAAATGGTGCATATGATTGCACATTCCAGTCTATCTGGAGCCATAACTAACTGGGATATCCCATCATGTTCATGAGAACCAGACTGATAATTTGAGGGCGGCCCATCCTTTTTATGTGCAAATTTGAAAAATGAGACATGTCAAAATTCTTCAGCCTAGAAATGCTGATTTTAGGATTTTTCCTGTTTGTGTTCAGTGAGGTTTGTAGGTTAAATTTTGGTGTTAATTAAAGTATGTGTTCACTTCAGAGAGTACTGCACAGTTCATCACATTTGCAATTCTGGTCTAAAAGCATTTTTTAAGATTATTGAGATTCTAAGTAGTTTAAAACTGCAAAGAGAAGCAGGCTTTCTGTAATGCACTTCAAATTCAAAAACAAAATTGATACTTAGCACCTGTACTCTTGGAAACGGAATGGGTTGGATTTTCCATTCAGTCTCTTCCAGTTCTCCTTCTCACTGTCTCCTGTGCCTTTTTTCTACACAAATGCCATGATCCGCGGCATAGCCATTCCAGTCATCCTTGTCTCCCTCTTTTATCAGTAGGTCTCCAGGAGCAACCTGGGTCTGATGGGATTTGATCCTCTAGGACAGTGGTCCCCAACCATTTCAAGCCTGCGAGCACTTTTGAAATTCTGACACAGGGGGGCAGAACCCAATTCGAAATGGCTGCCTCGAGAGGGGGAGCCAACTACAAAATGGCTGTCTCGGCGGAGCTAACTACAAACTGTAGAGTGAGGTCATTTATAACTGTAACACCAAATCTTCAACACTTCAGGCAGAAGCTCTGTTTAACAGGATGCCTTTTAAATGAACATATTGCTTTAAAATATTGTCTTGCATAGGCGCACAGAAATCCAGTGCCATGGTGGCTGCTGTCGCTGAAGGCACTTAAAAAAAATCTACAAAGCTACCAGACCTCCAGTTGCCAGTCAGAAGCCCCGCTGGGCAACAGTCCCACCTGGCTCCGCCCATTTTCTAAAAAGACCTGATGGATGCCAGGAAATGTGTCAGCAGGTAACATGTTGCCCATGGGCACCACGTCAGAGAGAGCTCTGCTCTAGAGCCTGCTCTGCTGGCAGTCGTAAAAGGAGGCTCATTTGTTTTAAGCAGATTGTGCTGGGGCACCGTTGCCTAGTATGTCCTAGAACTCAATAGTTACAAGGGCCGGATATGACATAAATGCCACTTGGTCGGGGCCAAGCCAGGCCATGCCTCACCAGCCCAGAAATGAGAGTGGGGGGGGGGCTGCCTCGGCTGCCTCGCTGGCCAGATCAGAGCTCTCAAAGGAGCCTAATGTTTGACACCCCTGTACTAGATCATTCCTTTGGGCGTACAGTCATTTCTGGTCAAACGGGTATTACAGATATCTGAAGCATTAAAAAAAATCCCCCAGATGACAATAGCATGAGTGTGGACAATAATGACTTTCCCCAAGCCTCTCGCTTTGAAAATGCTGTGGTCTCCAGGTTGACAGTCCCTTCCTAATCAGTGTTACATCCCCTGTTGAAATCAGTGAGCTTAGAAAGGTGCAACTAGGATTGCAGTGTGAATGTTGCCTTACTCTAGGGTTGCCAACCTCCAGTTACTAGCTAGAGATCTCCTGCTAATTCAACTGATCTCCAGTAGAGATTAGTTCACCTGGAGAAAATGGCCGCTTTGGCCATTGGACTCTATGGCATTGAAGTCCCTCCCCTCCCCAAACCCCGTCCTTCTCAGGCTCCACCCCAAAAACCTCCCACCTTTGGCAAAGAGGGACCTGCAACCTTACTCTCACCAGGAAATTATTGGCAGTAGAATGCTGCAGCTTCAAACTGTTCTTCTGAGGGAAGATAACTTCTCCTTCCATTGGAAGACATTGATTTAACTGCCACGGGGGGCATTCATCCTCCTGGGTTTTTGAGAACTGATCCCACATACAACACACAGAAGCAAGAGAAATAATAACTAAAACAACTTCACAGAGTCTTGTCCTTTCATCTCTGAACTCACAATAAGTATACAAAGCAAAGATAACAGGAGGCTGATTTTAAAATTTTAATTAGTTTTTTAAACTTTTTTTAAAAAAAACATTTCTAATTGCTTTAGTTTAAAGATCCTTTTCTATTCAATTATACCTTAAGCAACTGCTAAACAGCCTGTTAATAATGAAACAAATTTATCTTTTGCAGACCAAACAATAGCTGATTAAAAGGATGAAATCTTGGTATGTTGGGAAAGTCTAATGAGATCTCATGAACAATTAAAAACAAAATCTGCATTCTTTTTAACCTTACTGGAGAAAGCAAAACAAGGAAGGTTTTGCTCTAAACCTCATGCGGAGAAGCCGTAGAAAGAGAACAGTAAATGCTTTTCAGTCTTCTTCCTAAAGCCATGATTAGCACAATAGGATACTTATTAGCATGCACATTGCTTTGACCTGGTTTACCACTGCTCTATATTTAGGCAGATGGTTAAGAGAGGTGTTCCATCTTGTACAATTCTTTGTGTTTGTCTACCGTGGCAGTCACAAACACTGTGCAGTGTCCCATACCCACATGTGTGGGCTTTGCTCAAAGTAACAGACAAGTGCATTTTCTATTATCCAATTTGGAAATAATTCAGAATAACAGGATCAATTATGCAGGTACGCACTGGATGTCCAATAATGTAGACTACACTTTTGATCTACCTGTCCTTAAGGCTGCTGAGATCTACCAGGGGTCTCCAGATAATGAGTCCTGCTGACCCCTCCCTTTACAATATGGAGACCATATTGAAGATGTTGATTGGAAAAGGCACGTTGGTGCTGTCTCCCAGAGGTTCCTTGCTTGGCTATTGTGGTCCCCAGGATGACCTGAGCTCCTGGAGAGCCAGTGTGGTGTAGTGGTTAAGAGTGGCAGACTCTCATCTGGAGAACCGTGTTTGATTCCCCACTCCTACCCATGAGCAGCAGACTCTAATCTGGTGAACTGGACTTGTTTCCCTGCTCCTCCACATGAAGCCAGCTGGGTGACCTTGGGCTAGTCTCAGTTCTCTTAGAGCTCTCTCAGCCCCACCTACCTCACAGGGTGTCTGTTGTGGGGAAGGAAAGGTGATTCTTCTTCTGCTGCTGCTGCTGCTGCTGCTGTTGTTATGGGCTTTCATTTATAAGCCACAAAAAGCATATAAGAGCATATAGAACAGATGAATTTGTAGAATTTTCCTATTTGGAATCCATTCAAGGCACACGTCTCCCTAGTAAAGGCTGGGACCACTCTCTGTATGGAGGGACTGGCAAGTTGTACCATTTCCTATGGAATATGCCAAATAGTGTGCCAAGTCTTTAACAGAGGAAATACTTTTTAGTTGCTATCTCTCTATCAGCTTCTAGAAGCTTTAAAGTTTAGTGTGACCTTAGTGTGTTTCTATGGATCAGCTAAAGCATCCTCTGTGGTGGACATAGCCAAAAACATTTCTCAATGGATATTATCTACATGTTATACTGGTATTGGTTTTATACATTATAGGGTGTTGATAGAATATTGATACTATACCCATATTAACCGCCTTTCTTAGGATATGAAAATGCTAATAGAATTAAATATTACATATGCATGAAATAGCTAAAATAGGTGATTTTGTAAAACAATAACTGACTGTTCAATATATTGTCATGACAACAGCAGTTGTCAATGCTAGTTGAGAGTGTTACAGACACTCTTGACTGGAAGAGGAATTCCTTATAGGGGAGTACCCAGGGAGTAAGCAGCTGTAGTGGACTTATAGAAGTTAACATCTCAGAGTCCAATCCATATTATGTGATTGATATTGGAAACATATAAAAAGAGGGGCAAAAAGGCAGGAAAAGTTAGATCTCTCTAGCCCATGTGTGGGCTAGAGGGTCTCGTGGATCTCGTTGATCTTTGCGTAGATTGGAGGCTTTCAGAGCTTTCCAGCACTTATGGACTGGAAGTTCTTAGATCTCCCCAGCCCTTGCACGGGTTGGAGGCTCTCAGATTTCCCTAGCCTCCGAGCTAGGGGGGCTTACACAGAACTCTTTAATCTTTCTGTGGATTAAAGGTTCTAATAGAGCTCTCTAGTTCTTGCATGAACTAGGGGTTCACACACAGATCTCTGGTCTTAGCATAGATCAGAGATCTCCAAAATATGGAGAGGCTCATAGACTCAGTCCTTGCATGGATTGAGAATTTTCAGAGATTTCTCGAGTCTTTGCATATTCTAGAGTCTCTCAGAGATTTCTCCAACAAATTGAGGGTCTTACATCACATTCCTGAGCTTTGGTGGCAAAAGTGCTTCGGAGGCCCGCGGGGCCTTGCGCCGGCGTAAAAGCCACAAACGGCCTGGGTGCCAGCTTAAGGCAAGTTACTCCAGCTGCATTAGGCAGCGGAGGGGGATGGCATGGCTACACCAGTGCAAGGGTCGCACCAGCGCCTGAGCGGTGCAGAAGCAGCCGACTGTGGCCACAGGGGCATTCCCGGGGGCGTTCCGCCGGCTAGGAGGCCTCCTAAGGCCCTATCAGGCCAGGAACACCCACTTTTGCTGCTGAAATGTTATGCCAGGTATCGACCTGGCGCAGCCCATTGACCGTCATGCAAATGCTCTGGACCCTCATCTTTCCACCGCGCCCAAGCACCTCCCATCTCAGCCTGGTGCCTCTGGAACCCTACTAGGAGGCCAGCCAATGGGGCCAGCCCAGGAAGTGGCAGCACCCCCCCCCCGAGGAGGGGCCTTGGAGACGGAAATTTCCCTCATAAGTGGCACTTCGAAGCCGGCGCTCACTTGACAGGTAAGGCTCGCATGGGCAGGCATGCTGCCGGTCTGTGCTGGGGGTTCAGGACTTTGTGTTTTTCTCGCTTCAACTCCCGTCTCTGTGAGGATTTGGCATTGTTCTCGCTCCAATTCCCCTCTCTGTGGGGACTTTGCATTTATCTGGCTCCAACTCCCCGGGGGGGGGGGCTTGGCACTATGGCTTCTCCAGCTACCCTCTCTGGGGGGGGGGGGGCTTGGCGCTATGGCTCCTCCAGCTGCTTTCTCTGGGGGGCTTGGCATTATGGCTTCTCCAGCTGCCCTCTCGGGGGGGGGGGTTGGTGCTTTGGCTCCTCTAGCTGCCCTCTCTGGGGGGGGGGGGAGAAGAAGCTTCTAGGTCCCAATTAGTTACTGGTAACATCAGCCCCTCTCTATGTATTGGGGAGGGGCTGTGGCTTAATGATAGAGCATCTGCTTGGCATGCAGAAGATCCCAGGTTCTACCCCCAGCATCTCCAGTTAAAGGGACTAAGCAAGTAGATGATGTGAAAGACCTCAGCCTGAGACTCTGGAAAGCCACTGACAGTCTGAGTAGACAATGCTAACTTTGATGGACCAAGGGTCTGATTCGGTATAAGACAGCTTCATGTGTTCATGTGTTCAACAACTCAGCAAATAAAATAACCCTCTAATTACCTCTCCATTTCTACAGTGAGAGGTGAGCCATTGCTATTTATTTGTTTGTTTGTTTGTTTGTTTAATGCTTTGCATCGTCTCCCCCCAATGGAGAGGCTTACAACATTTAAAATACAATAAATACAAATAAAATAAAAGCAATAAACGGAACAATAAAACCACTGCTGTCCTAACACTGTATATAAGTAACCTCTGGGAATGTGTTAGTAGAGAAGCAGATCATAAGTTTACAAGATAAAGCAATGATTAAAAAAATGATATAACATAGAAGAAGCCAATGCTTATGTAAAGCACTGCTCTCCCATGAAGGTTTTCTAGCAATGAAATAGAACTCTGAGTACCATAGCCTAGAAGTAGAATAAAACTGCAGCACCCCATTGTCTTTAGATTCTAAGCACTGAAATATGTAGATGGTTCACACTTGAGGCTTCAGCAAGTATTTACATTTCCCATTCCTGCAGTGTGGATATAAAAAAATTGGCCAGAATGTACATTTGATTTAAAATTGGCTCCTTTTCACTTTCTTTCCATTGATTTGGAGCCATGCTTACCCAACAGACTTTACTGTCTCCCACACATGCCTGTTTTTCTTTTTTAATATTCACACAAGGAATACAACGTCTCTCGCCCCCATTTTCTTCCACGTTTCGTATTTCGTACATTTACAGGCTTCCTTGCTTTGTCACCATCCTTTGTAAGGTGGTTTTTCTGCATGCTACATCAATGTCACCCTTCACAACTGACAAGAAAATTGTGTAAAATGCTGCATATGTAATTATAGCCAGGCCCTTGTTGATTTGTGGCACAATGGGAATGGCATGGCTAATTTTGTTGCTGTACCTTTAGCTGCGGGCTTTCTTTCTTTTTTAATGTCACTTTTCCTTGAGCAATAACAGATGTGTTTTTTTTTTCCCCAGCTGAACTGTCAGGGCCGGGCTTTTCAGTAGGCACAATGAATGGCCATCCATCACACTTTTTAGTGAGTGTGCAACACCGATTGAAAGAGTGAGAACCAAGCTCATTCACCCCCAATATTTTCATGTCATGTAGGCAAATACTGTACATTTCTACAGGTGTTAAGGTCCTTGCACCAGTGAAAGTATCAAATAAAAGTAGCCTGGCCGTTGATGCTAATTTAAAGATAGTGTTTCCCAAGTGTGCAAGAAAATCCTATAATGCATAATTATAGGATGGGGGAGACTTGTCTTAGCAGTGTGTGTGTGTTAAGTGCCATCAAGTCGCTTCCGACTCATGGCGACCCTATGAATCAATGTCCTGCAAAATGTCCCAGCTTTGACAGCCTTGCTCAGGTCTTGCAAATTGAGGGCTGTGGCTTCCTTTATAGAGTCAACCCATCTCTTGTTGAGTCTTCCTCTTTTCCTGCTGCTGTCAGGCCCAGCCTGTGCTGTGTACAGAGAATGCCAGGCATGGTCCGACAGAAGATGTTGTGCTTTCTCCAGGTGCTGGCCAAGGTCAGCTCTACTGCCAACTATTTGTTTTGACTCAGGACTCTGTGGGAATCTTACCTCAGTGGGAGGGGGGCTGCCATGGCATCCTGAATTGTTCTATGCTCTCTGATATAGGCCCTGCACCATGCTTATAGTTTTCATTAGTGCCAACTTGATTCTTAGCTGCTGTAAACCTGTTGTCAGATAGGCCTTCTGACAGCTCCGACCCCAAACAAGATTGTTTCCCCGCAAACAAGATGGAGTTCTCCATGCACTCCCCCCCCCCCCCCGTTTTGCACACGAGCTCCGGACAGGGATTTACAATTGTATTGGGACCCGCCCGTGTAAATCACATCTTGTGGTCGGGGAAAAGGTGTACCTTTCCACCAAGAACTTAAAGTCCCTGCGTCCATGTAGAAAACTTTGCCAAAAGTATGTGGGTCCGTTTACTATATCCCGAGTAATCAATGAGGTCACTGCTGAACTGGACCTCCCCAGGACTCTGCAAGGGGTACACCCCGTGTTTCACGTTAGCCTTCTGAAGCCCTTTTCTTCCACTCCCAATTGGCACTCTGAACCCCCAGCAGCGACACCTATCATGGTACAGGGGGAACAGCATTTTGAAATTTCCAGGGTCCTGGTCTCCAGGCTGCGGAGAGGTCAGCTGGAGTACCTGGTGCACTGGAAACACTTGAACTCAAGTCACGATGAGTGGGTCGCGGCAGAACACATGAACGCTCCCTCTCTGATCACCGAGTTCCATCAGAGTTGTCCCGACAAACCTGGGAACCCGGGGAGGGGGTCTTTGGAGAGGCGGAATGTCAGACAGGGCTTCTGACAGCTCCGTCCCCAAACAAGATGGTTTCCCCGCAAACAAGATGGAGTTCTCTGTGCACTCCTCCCCCCCGTTTTGCACATGAGCTCCGGCCAGAGATTTACAATTGTATTGGGACCCGCCCGTGTAAATCTACGATCTGATATCGGGTCCCATGCACAAAGCCGAGAGCTTGGCCATCTCCTCCACTGATTGTTCATAATTGTTTCTGTTTCAGTTTTACTTAAGTCGTTACTGCCAGGAAATGACTACATTGTCTCTTTGTTCCTGTAACACTATTGTATCAGCCCCATATATGTATCCACACTCCCCCTGCCATGTATTCCAGCCTTGCTAGTCTCCTTACTGAAATCACTGACTTTCGGAATAAATCTTTGAATCGCTGCTCTGCCTGGATTTGAGTTCTATTGCCTGAAACGCCGTGCATTTGCTGAAGCCTGACACCTGTAGATCTTCCAATAAATCAACTCTTTTTTAGACTACTCTTCTGTGGATGTTGTTTATGGGATTATCACGGGACAAGTGCTCACATTTTGGCACTAATCCCCCTTACCTCTTTTAACTGATTTTTAATCCCTGGCTGGAGCCCTGGAGGGATCGCCGGGATCTCGGGTTGGAGCAGAGGATGTGCTCCCCGAGTGAATTGTTCCTGGCTGGAACCCTGGAGGGTTCACCTGGATCTCGGGTTAGAGCACAGGAAGTGCTCCCCGAGTGGACTGCCTCTGGCTGGAGCCCTGGAGGCTTCGCCTGGATGCTCGTTGTCTTCGTTGGGAACACCGGATGAGTTCCCCAGTGACCCTGACCTGTTGCAGGACGTTTTGGAAGAGACACTGCAGACGGATATGGAGGCCACCCACCTAATTGGGCTTGTGGGTGACCAGTGGTGTTGCTTGGCTGCAGCGTCCCCCTGGCAGACTCCAGATGCTGATTATTGTGCCCAAGACGACCTCCGGCAACTGGACGTTCTGCTGGAAGAGGTCCGGCTGGCGCAAGAGGACTTAGAGACACTGACTCGTTTATTGGCGGGACTTATGCTCCATGAGACACAGCAGGCGTCATCGGTCCCGATCCAGGGACCTGATGAATTTTTGCCCATGGCGGGAGCGATGGGGGGAGAGGTTCCACAAACCGTTCCGGATCCCGCCTTGTGTCAATGGGAGGCACGGACGTGGCAGCTAGGATGGTCATGGTTCTCCTGGACTTGCCACCGGCTACGGCGACGGCGGCTGATGTTGAGAAACTGCTGACCCCTTAGTTCGGCTCGGCCTCAGCGGATCTGGCTCCCCGGGTCCAACTGCTGTTGGCCCAACTTAAAGAAATCGAGCTGCTGTTGCAGCAAGAGGCCTTACTGATTGTGACGGCGGCTGCTGCCATCCAACTAGAAAAGGATCGGGCTCTCGCTGACCAGAAGCGAGCAGAGGAGCAACTGTTGGCCGACGCGGCTGCCGCTCGGGCGCGGGCAACGGCAGAAGCCGATGTGCGACCGTAGGTGGGCGGGAGACTGGAACAGTCTTTCCCCTCATTTTCCCTGGATGGTGGCCTGCCTTGAGATGTGGCATGCAGACGATAACTTGCTTTCGCTTCCGACGTGCTGGAGTACTTGGATGACGATGACTTATATACATGGGAGGAATGGAATACCCATTTCCGAGTCAGCCAACCCCGACGTACTGGAGGATCTGAGGAGGAGATCCATGTCCTACGGTTTCAAAACTGGGACTTAACGGATCGTATGGCTCATATGCAGGACCAAATGGACCTACTGATGCGTTAATACGACCGTCTACAGCAAACTCAAACCGTGGCGCCACAGCCGCAAGTACTGCTGCAGCCGCAAGTACCGCCGCAGCTGCAAGTGCTGCCGCAAGCGCCCCCAGTGCTACCAGCCCAGCCACCCTTGGCGCCACGGCCCCAACCACTACCTGGGCAACCACCGGCACCACCTCCGGCGGCCCCGATTGTGCAGTGGAATCAACCCCGTCTGCGGGTGACATATGACGGCTCCGTGGATACGTTGCCCTGTTTTCTACACCAAGTGGACAGCTATATGAGGGAACAGGGGCACAACTTTCCTACGGAAAATAGCAGAGTACGGTACGTTTCCTCACTTTTGGTAGGAAAGGCCGCGGATTGGATGGTCCTCCAGTTTGACATCTGAGCCCGATCCATCCGCTCTCTCAATGAGTTTATGCGAGCATTACGACGACGGTTCGAAGACCCGTTCCAAGGGGAGAAGGCCAAGGCTGCCCTCCTACAGTTCCATCAAGGATCCTCTTCAGTCAGAGACTTTGCTGATGAGTTTCAGAGACTTGCGAGTAAGATTGTGGATTGGACTAAGGCTACCCGGGTGCATTATTTCCGAGAAGCCTTGCACCCCGAAATATTGAACTGGGCTTATATGCAATGGGATCCAGCCACCCTGGAGGAATGGATCCTACTGGTGGAAGAAGTAGAAAGCCGCCACCAGTTCATAACCCTGGCCCGACGTCGGGCCAAGGAGGGAGGAAGCCAGAAAACCCCTCCAAGGGCTGCAGCTCCTGCCCCGCAGAGACCGGCTCAACCCGCGCCCGACCGATTGTTGCACTTTCAAAGGGGAGCCTGCCTCGTTTGTGGTGCCATGGGTCATTTTGCTGCAGCCTGTCCATTTCGTTCGGAACAGCCAACTCCCGCTCCCCGCCCGGAGGGGACACCCCGTGGAAGAGGACGCACTCAGAGGAGAAGCGCCACGACAGATCGCAGAGCCACACCGGGATGGAAAGGGCCCCCGCCCTCCACGTCGAGAAGCCAGCACATGAGCCTTCGCCAGCAGACCCGTCGGGGTCCCGGATTACAATTGCCCCAATAGGGGATGGTACTGCATCGTCAGATGAGGACCGCCACTGGGATGCTGCCTTAAACCTAGAGTCTCCCCTAAATCTATCAAAAAATGGACTGGGTCTGCGGTGAGTGGAGCGGCCCCGCAGACCTCTGCAGACGTTTCTGCCAAACCCAAGGCTCCTGTAATGGTGAGTGAAGTGGGAGAGACTGTATATATGGGCGTGGTCTTACAACATTATAGAAAGGGACCCCAGTTACAAGTTAAAGCCCTCATAGACTCGGGATGTGCCCGCTCTTTGATCAATGAAGCCACTTTCAAGGCACTCAAAGTAAAATCAGTACCTCTGCCGACCCCTGTTCAGTTTGCCCAGATGGATGGCAGTGACTTTAAGGGTGGGCCAGTTGACCGTTGTACTTGGGGTGTGGCGATGGGTATAGGCCATCATTGGAAGCAAATCGACTTCACTATAGCCCCCAATATACGATATGCTGTGGTGCTGGGAATAAATTGGCTAAGGGGACACAGCCCTTCCATTGACTGGGGGGCCGAGACTGACATTTTCCAGTCCAAGTTGCGAACAGAATTGGTACGAAGTAGCTGTTAAAACCGTGCTCCTGACAACCCCTGCCTTGGTTTCATATGCCCCTGGGTCATCCTGACTACCTGCTGAATATCAGGACTTTGCAGATGTCTTTAATGTACAAGAGTGTGATGCGCTACCCCCCCCCCACAGATCACACTGCTATTAAAGTGGTGGGGGAGGGGAAACTACCAAAAAGCAAGATTTATCCCATGAGCGCTTCTGAAAGAACAGTGCTTCGTGAATTCTTAGACAAGAATCTGGCTCGAGGTTTTATCCGACCCTCTACCACCCCGTATTCAGCCCCCGCTTTCTTCGTGCGCAAAAAGACCGGTGACTTGCGATTGTGCATTGACTTTCAGAAACTCAATGCGGTCACCCAAACCAACGCCTACCCCATTCCTCTGATCTCAGATCTTTGGGGGCAGTTAAAGGAGGGACGCATTTTTACCAAGTTTGACTTGGTTGAAGCCTATTATAGAATCAGAATTCGAGAGGGGGATGAGCCCCTAACAGCCTTTTCCAGCTGCTTTGGTATGTTTGAATTTTTGGTGATGCCTTTTGGATTGAAGGGGGCTCCAGGGGTCTTCATGCAACTTATTAATGAGATACTACATGACTTGTTGTATCAAGGAGTGGTGGTTTATTTAGATGACATTCTTATTTACTCTTAAACCATGGATGAACACGTCGCCCTGGTTAGGGAAGTGATACAGTGCCTTAAAAACAATCAACTCTATGCTAAGGTGTCCAAGTGTGAATTTCACCAAAAACAGTTGACTTTTCTGGGCTATATAATTTTACACCAAGGACTCACAATGGACCCGGAGAAGGTGCAGGCTGTAACCAATTGGGAACCACCCTCAACCTGTAAACAGGTTCAAAGATTTCTCGGATTCGCAAATTTCTACAGGGGGTTTCTCCCCAACGTTGCTCAAATTGCACTGCCCATCACAGACCTCCTTAAGACTAAAGGGAAGGGAAGCGCAGCCACTCTGCCTTCGGCTAAAGTGAATTAGACACCTTGAAGTGGGTCGTGCTGTTCAGATGACCTCTTAGAATGTTTCACTTACTGAGAAGTGAAGGTGTCTTATTCAGCCAGTCATTGATTAAGCAGGACTCAACAACTTTACTTACTTTTAAAAAGCAAGTATTTTTATTTATATACTTCTAGTAAAATATGTATAAATGCAGATTATCAAATCTTTAACACTTCTATAAAAACTCTTGTCATAATACAATTTATGTATTACAATGTATGCAGTAAAAGCAAGCAAGTCTTACATACTATTCAGTTTCAAAATCCAACTTCTAAAATATAACAGTCAAATTATTCTGATTCAGTTCATCCTTTCCTTTCCTTTTATCCCTTAGAAGCTCCTTGATCAATTGATCTTGAGTAGCATATATCTAGTGTTGGAGGGATATAAGGACTGAAACAAATCTTGCCACTGACAATGTAACCTTGGGGTCCCTGTCGCTTAGTAAAAAAGGCATTATGTCAGTCACAGAGGCATTGGATTTGTATATTAAAAGGGGGGGGAAATAGTGCGATCGAAGTTCCTCGTAAAAGCGGCATTCCAAAAGGGCATGGGCTAATGTGTCAATAGAGCCAGAAGAGCAAGGGCAGATCCTGTCTGAGTATGGTATATTCAGAATCCTGCCCTGCATTACCATAGAAGGGTTAGCATTCAATCTAGCCAAGCAAAAAGCTCTACAGAGACGAGGAGTTGTCAGATAATATGTATAGGCAGACAGACCACGTGGAGGGGGTATTCCGAAGAACTGGGATGAACAGACGCGGGGAGAACGAAAAGTAGTGCTGTTATAATCGAGCTCTTTAATGCGTTTTTTAATTTTGGCAAAAGCTTCAGTTTTCCCAAGATCTGATAACATATCCTGCGAGAAGCCCAGCAACGCCAGTTTCTCATCTAAGATTTTTTGCCATGAGGATTTGAAAGGGTCATGCTTCAGAGAAGCTAGGAACCCTTCAGTGCTAAAGCACAGTTTAAGGTGGAGTTTAAAGGCGGCCAACCACGCCCTAGCTTCAAGTGACATTTGGCCAAACTCGGAACGAAGAGTAACGCCAGCAACACATCGAGGGGCATTTAGGAGTTTTCGTAAGAACTGAAGCAGTGGACGATCTATGGATTCATTGATGACTGTAATCCAGATGGCAACACCAAAGAGGATAATTGGGGTAATTTTCAGGTTAAAAACCTGAATAGCCCCTGGAATATATTTGCCACCTTTGGTGTGAAAAAAATTGACAATAGCACCAACCCCAGGTTTAATTTTGTTGGACACTGCTTTTTGATGGGCATTCCAATTTAGGTTATGGGAAAACAGAATGCCAAGGTAAACAAACTCCTTGACTTGGTCAACCTCAAAGCCATCTAATACCTAGCAAAAAAGAGGCATTTTTCTCCTCTTAGTGAAGATCATGATCTTAGATTTATGATGGTTTATTTTAAGACCTTCCCTAGAGCAGTACTCAGAAAAAGTTTGCAAAGATCTTTTCAAACCAATTCTTGTGTGGGACAGGAGAACTGCATCGTCAGCATAGAGTAGAATCGGGATGGAATGGCTTGCAAGCTTTGGGGGGTGGCAAAACTCTGAGAAATTGGTTGCCATATCATTCAGGTATGGATTAAACAAGAGAGGAGCAAGGAGGCAGCCTTGTCTAACTCCCTTGGCCAGTTCAAAAGGCTCGGTTAGTTCTCCTTGGTTGCCACAGCGAACCTGAGCTGTGAGGTCAGTATGAAATTGCTGAATAAGCCATAGTAACCTCCTATCCATAGTAGAATGTGATAGTTTCAACCATAGCCTCTCCCTCGGGATGGTATCAAAGGCTCCCTTAAGATCCATAAAACCCGCATAAAGGGTGCCATTTCGGGGGGAGGAATATTTCTTGGCTAGATGGGAGAGCACTAAACAGTGGTCCATGACAGACCAACCCCTTCTGAAGCCAATCTGTTCCCAGCCAAGGATGTCATTACTCTCAAACCAGCCCAACAGCCTCTTTAATAAGTAGGAGGAATACAATTTGCCTAAGCAAGACAAAAGGCTGATTGGACGATAACAGCTTGGGTCAGAGCGCTGACCTTTTTTAAAGATTGGGACGATAATGGTATGTCTCCAAGATTTTGGAATAGCTCCTGATGCATTAATTTGTGTGAATACAGGAGCAAGAATGTTGGCCCACCATTCGCTGTTGACTTTAAAAAGTTCGTAGGGAATTAGATCAGGACCTGGGGCTTTGCCTGAGCGTAGGCGATCAATGAGCGGTTTAATGTCCTTAGGAGACACATCTGGCCAGGAATTCAGCAAAATAGAAGGTGCTACAGGTATAAGACCCTGGTTTCCCACAGAGTAGGAGAAGAGGCTCTTGAAGTAAGCTACCCAGACCGAAGACGGGATACATGCAGGGACTCTGACATAGCCATTACTTAAAGAATTCACAGTCCGCCAGAAGGTTGAATTATCATTGTTGTTTATAGCTGTAATCAAGCTCCTCCAATTTTTATATAGGGCCTCTTTTTTCCTCCAGTTTACCAAGTCCTTGTAGTTCTTTTTAATAGTTAACAATTCCTTCAATACTGAAATAGTGTTGTTCCTTCTGAATTCTCTATGTTTCCTGGTTATTGCTCGTTTGAGTAGTCTACACTCGCGGTTAAACCAAGAATTTCGTTTGTATAGAGCGTGCAAGCTTGAGGTGATTTCTTTAGTAAATAGAGGTTTAAATAAATCAATTAATCTGAAAAAAACATTTAAGACAGTAGCTGCAGACTCTTGCTCAAGGAGGGCAGCTTTCAATGAAGTCACCTCCAAAAGCTGCATTTTGCCACGCACCAAGGAATCAAGCTCAGGGCTCCAGTAAACACGAGCTAGGGCTTTTTGGGGTTGGTGCAATATTTGATGGTAGGACGGTATTAAGTGTGGAACACATAATTGGTTGATTGAAAGAGAGATAGGGAGATGGTCACTGCCCATGTAATCGCAGACTTCCATATTACTGATTAGAGGTAAGAGATCTAATGAAACCAGAAAATAATCGATAACACTGGCACCATTTTGGCTAAAAAAAGTGAAATCTCCATTAGGGTCGATCTGCGATCGCCCATTTACTATTATTAGGTTCCTCTGAATAGCGAATTGGGCCAGACTTAAGCCGGAAGAATTGATTACCGAGTCCTTGGAAGTTCTAGTATACCATAGGGAACTCAGGAAAGATTCATCAAAATTCCCTATAAGATTTTGGAAGAGAGTATTATCATCCGGCCCTATTCGTGCGTTAAAATCACCAGCCATAAGAACTGGAATAGTTGGGTGGTTGTTTTTGATGTCATCAAATAATTCTCCCAGACGGGCCCAGTTTCGTGCAGTATTACCTGATCTAGCAGGAGGAATATAAACAGAAAATAAAATAAGTGAAGAAAAAGTCAGATTTACTCTAACTGCTAGCACCAACTCTTCAGCCAAAAGAAGGTCAATTGAGCTTATGCTTAAAGAAGTGGAGATAAAGCATGCTAGTCCTGCATGAGGGCGGCCCACAGAGCCTTTGATTGCTTTTTGGGTAAAAGAGGTAAAGCCTGGGAGAAAGATCTCATTTGTGGCCCAAGTTTCCTGAACAAGGATGATATCAAACGTCGAGAGAAATAACTGTATATCAGAATCAGTAAGTTTAGCTGCCCATCCAGCAACATTCCAGCTGAGAAATTTGCAGCAAGATGAGAGTCAGTCCTTATCAGGGAGATCTGTCGGAGACATCTCCCTAAGCAAGTTAAAATCTGCTGTAGGAGGACACACTATTATGGTTGGTTCCAGAGGAACCGGGGCATTGCCTTGAAATAGGTCAGACTCTTGGGCTTGCTGGTTTACTAAGTCAGGAGTCATATCAACCGTGTGTTTGGAATTTGGTTGGTGCTAGTAGAAAGGGAAGGTACCCTTGGTTTAAAAGGGGGTAAATGGGCCTGAGCTGACTTAATCTGGGTAAGGTTATCTTTAAGGTTCCCTAGCCTCATTATTATATTGTTTTGTTCCTTTGTTGGGAGAATGCGAAAAGAACTAATTAGTTTTGCATCCTCCATTTCGAGTATATCATCGACCGGGTTACATGGCTGGAGCAGAGAGCATCTAGAATCTGGTGGTAGGCTTGATTTACGGTACATGCATTTTAGATTTGAATCAACTGGGGAGGCATTCTTTAGACTAGCTGGAGACAGATCTATTAAAGGCTTATCAACCTTGTGAGACTCAGCCTGGTTTTGGGGAGCAAATTTAGTTGATTTTTTAAAGAGGGGCTTGGGAGGGATCTTAGATGAGAGCAGAGGTGCTATTGTTGTTGTGCGAAAGGATTCTTTGGGGGAAATGCCGAATGTCATTAGTCGGTCCTGATTTTCAAGGATCAGCGCTGGGATACGGGGGGAATAAAAAGTAAGGGACAGACGATGTTCACTTAATAATCCTGGGAGTCTATCAAAGTATTTCAAATCAATATCACTTGGGTGGCAGTGCAATAAGAATGCTAAATGCTCTTTAATTCACCATTTCCCATGCCAGCTTATAACACACCCCTGGTAAGAACGTTCAAAGTATCTAATTCACAAAGTCTAAAGTATTTAAGCCATACATACCATTCAGCCTTTTCTGAGAGCCTTTTGGAAGGTTCTGATTCTCTAGCTGTACTGTGGCTGTATTTATACTGTTTCAGACTCATTAAGAGTGAAGAGAAATCTTTTATCCCCACTTTCAGACAACATTTTTATCCATCAAGAGGAATACCTTTTATTCCCTCTATCAGATATCATGAGCAGTGCAGTAATGCCATAGTTACAGCTGCTCAGCTCCCCATGACCATATATGGGCTTCCTTTCCTTTCAGTCTATTTTGCTTAAAATATAAACACTCATTTCTGAGTTTCATGATCACCTTATATACTTAATTTTTATACCATCCTCTTCGTTAGGACAATACGCATTAAATGAGACTACTTAGAAATCTGTAGCACAATATTTAACTGTATAACTAATAAAACACGATTATTGCTTACATTGTCACTTTGTGACCATCTGTTCAGCTGAGCAAGGTTACAGAAAGTAAGAGAGCATATTATTCATATCTTAGATAGGACTGCAGGAGTCTTTAATGCCTTTAAGTTATAAAAAGCAAAGTTTAAGCTATTAATGCACTCTCAGTACATTAAGATATCTTCAGTAGACCTTGAGCAGGGCAAAACTGTTCTGCTTTGAGATTCAGCTGATTTTAGTTACAACTTACTGGCAGATAATGAAAGGTGCTCTGCTCTTCTCCCTTCAAGGACAAGACCAGTTAGTTAGTTAGTTATCTCTTGAAAGAGCTGACCTTGAGAGAATTCTGTCAGCCTGTTCTAAGGACATTTGCATTACACAGGCTGTTCAATATACAAACCTCTGCAGTTTGTGTTCAGTTTGCATGATGTGTTCAAGCTCTACAGGGAATTAATTCTGCACATGTACACAAAATACCATAATTATGTCAGAGACCGTGACAACCCCAGTGCCAAACTGCTTTTGACAGTCTCAAACGACTGCTTACTTCCGAAACGGTATTAAAGCATCCTTATTCGGAACAAATGTTCATAGTCCAAGTAGATGCTTCTGACGTTGCAATGCGGGGTGCATTGCTTCAGTGAGGGAAGGACGGTCAACTCCATCCGTGCGCTTACTTCTCAAAGAAGTTCACGCAATCTCAGCTCAATTGGCCAATCTGGGAAAAGGAGGCATGCGCGGTCAAGCATGCCCTCACAGTATGGAGACAATTTTTAGAGGGTTCCAAAATCCCTTTTGAAGTGTGGAGCGATCACAGGAACCTGGTAGCATTAATGGGGGCTCACAAATTGATATCAGGCCTGTATCTCAGTTAGTTTCGTTTTCCCACCAAGTTGCCTTCAAGGTTTGTTTTGCATTTTTGAACTCTTTGAAGCCGGCAGTAGTCCGTGAGAACCACGGCGCCTTTGAGCTGTTTGTAATCTGTAATCTCTTGAAGCTGTACTGTGCTGTTGAATGCTTTTTTCATGGCTTTTATATTATCAAGTGCAAGCCAGTTTGCCTCATTGCTGTCTTAGGTTCTCTGTGCTCTGCTAACCTATATGACCAGTAAAACCAGCTTCTTTGGACACCTTTATCTCCTGTTGTGGTTTGTGGTTCTTGTTAGGCCTAGTGCTCACAACTGTCCACGAAACAGGTGCGATGGGCAGACTTCTTTGCCCAATTTCGCTTTGTATTAAAATATGTGCCAGGGAAGCAAAACTTGGCTGATGCTTTGTCTCGACTGCCCAATACCCTACCAAGATTGAACGCCCCACAGAGTCTCTCTTCACTCCTGCTCAGAGGGGTTTGCTGCCCACCTTGGCAGTGCAAACCCGGTCTCAGACCCGGCTCCCAACGCAGTCTTCGCAGGGGGGGAACCCAAAGCCTGACCACGTCGGTCGGCCAGTCTACCCCACTCTCAACGCCAACTCTGGCTCCACCCCTCATGCCATCCCAAAGTGCCAGTCCTGAGAGGCACGGGCCCGTCCGCCCAGGCGAACCGACGGCCCAAACCCCCCCAACGGCGACGGCACCTTCTTCTGCGGCAAAACCTGCTAGCGTGACGCCCTCAACGCCGGACATAGATGGGCTAACCAATTCCTTT
This sequence comes from Euleptes europaea, assembly GCF_029931775.1. Taxonomy (NCBI): domain Eukaryota; kingdom Metazoa; phylum Chordata; class Lepidosauria; order Squamata; family Sphaerodactylidae; genus Euleptes; species Euleptes europaea. The sequence goes on from NC_079319.1 coordinate 96,066,750, forward strand.
AGAGAATCCCTCCGCTACAGTTGCCAAGCCGAACTCTGCAAAAACCCTCCCAACTCTTCTAATTGAATGCAGGGGCTATTGGTATAAAGACACCAAGTTATACATACCTAAGGTACTGCAGAGGGAAGTTTTGTATGGTTCATGGGGCCAAAACTGTGGGACACTTTGGTTTTCTCAAGACTTTACATTTACTAAGGAGACAATTTTGGTGGGCAGGCATGCAAACTGATATGGATTCGTTCATCCGCAGTTGCCCAATATGTGCTGCTGCCAAGAGACCCAGGGCAAGCCACCCGGATTATTGCAACCTTTAGAAACCCCCTCCGGACCCTGGGAGGTGATTGCAATGGATTTTATGACTGATCTACCCCTCAGTGAGGGAAAAACTGTACTTTGGGTAGTCACGGACCTGTTCTCAAAACAGGTGCATCTTGTACCTTGCCCAGGCATCCCTTCCACCTTAAAACTGGCCCACCTCTTTGTGACGCACATCTTCTGATTACACGGATTTCAACGCAAGGTGGTCAGTGACCCCGGAAGTAGTTATGTGGCTAAGTTCTGGAAAACATTCCTAAAATTGGTTGGGGTGGAACAAGGACTGTCAACCACCTTCCATCCCCAAATGGACGGCCAAACAGAATGGGTAAATGCTGTGTTGGAATGCTACTTACGCTGTTATGTCAATTACCACCAAGATGATTGGGTAGAACTGTTGCCCTTTGCTGAGTATGCTTACAATAATGCTGTGCACCAGTCCACTGGGTTTAGCCCTTTTCAAGCTGTGTATGGACAAGACTTCGGCCCCATTGGCCATATTGACATGTCTGGGGAGCAGGGAGGTACAGATGTGGCTACCTGGGTGCACACGATTCAGACAACCTGGCCGTGGTTGATAAAAAATCTGGAACGAGCCAAGCACAAATATAAGGCTCAAGCTGACAAACACCGGTCACCGGGTAAGGCTTACGGGGTGGGGGATACAGTTTATCTGTCCACCAAAAACCTCCGGTCGACCCGCCCGTGTGGCAAACTCAGAGCCAAGTATGTGGGTCTATTCTCCATTTCCCGCATCATCAACCCAGTCACTGTAGAACTCTCACTCCCGAAGTCACTAAGACGAATCCATCCCGTGTTTCATGTCAGTCTGTTAAAGCCGCATAATCTCTTCCTGGAATGGCATCCCGAACCACCGCCTGATATGCCTGTGCTGGTGGGGGGGAGGAGCATTTTGAAGTTGCTAAACTCTTAGACTCGCATATACATCGTGGTTCCCTCCAATATCTAGTTCGTTGGAAACACTTCGGTTCTGCTCAGGATGAGTGGGTACGCTCGCATGATGTTTCCGCCCCTCGCCTGGTCCGTGAATTCCATGATGCCTACCCACACAAACCAGCGCCCGGAAGATGAAAGGGGGCCTTTGGGGGGGGGGGCAGAATGTCAGGCCCAGCCTGTGCAGTGTACAGAGAATGCCAGGCATGGCACAGAAGATGTTGTGCTTTCTCCAGGTGCTGGCCGAGGTTAGCTCTACTGCCAACTATTTATTTTGACTCAGGACTCTGTGGGAATCTTACCTCAGTGGGAGGGGGGTTGCCATGGCATCCTGAATTGTTCTATGCTCTCTGATATAGGCCCTGCACCATACTTATAGTTTTCATTAGTGCCAACTTGATTCTTAGCGGCTGTAAACCTGTAGATCTTCCAATAAATCAACTCTTTTTTAGACTACTCGTCTGTGGATGTTGTTTATGGGATTATCACGGGACAAGTGCTCACAGCTGCCCTCAACTTTTCCTAGCATGACTGTCTTTTCTAGTGACTCTTGCCTTCTCATAATGTGACCAAAATATAATAGCCTCAAAATATTGACGAAGGCTTTCACGGTCAGAGTTCATTGGTTCTTGTAGGTTATCCGGGCTGTGTAACTGTGGTCTTGGTATTTTCTTTCCTGACGTATGGAACCATTGTATCCTAAGTGATCTGTTAATGTGTGAAATCCAAAGCTAATCTGCATGGCTATTGTTGACTGTAGTCTTTGTTAGTCTGGAGGTTTTCAGGACAGGCTTGGTTCCATATTAACCTACCACACCCTCATTAGAACATTATCTTGATACTTACAGGACAATGATTAGCATGTTACCTTTGATGCTTTTTGCAGGACAATGATTCAGCTCAACCCAACCCCTTTCTGACTATATATTACTCTTCCTACACACTTGACACTGAGAGACACTGTCCTTCAGTGTTACTCCTCTGAAGATGTCTGCCACAGCTGCTGGCGAAACATCAGGAAAGAAAATACCAAGACCACGGTTACACAGCCCGGATAACCTACAAGAACCAATAATAGCCTCAGTTTAGTCATTTTAGCTTCTAGGGTCAGTTCAGGCTTTATTTGATCTATAACCCACTGATTTGTTTTTTTGGCAGTCCACGGTATCCGTAACCCTCTCCTCCAACACCACATTTCAAAGGAGTCTACTTTCTTCCTGTCAGCTTTCTTCATTGTCCAGCTTTCACACCCATACATAGTAATAGGGAATATGATGGCATGAATTAATTTAATCTTGGTGGCCAGTGACACATCCTTACACTGAAGAATCTTTTCTACCTCCTTCCTGGCTGCCCTTCCCAGTCTCAAACTCCTTCTGATTTCTTGGCTGCAGTCTCCCTTTTGGTTGATGATGGAGTCAAGGAATAGAAAGTCTTCAACAATTTCAATTTCCTCGTTGTCAACCTTAAAGTTGTGTAATTCTCCTGTAGTCATTACTCTTAGCAGTAGTGTGTGCGAAAAGGATCTTGGGGTCTTAGTTGACCAACACTGAACATGAGTCAGCAGTGTGAGGCGGTAGCTAAAAAGGCAAATGCGATCTTGGATTGTATCAACAGAAGTATAGTGTCCAGATCAAGCAAAGTGATGGTCTCGCTTTACTCTGCTCTGGTTAGACCTCACCTAGAGTATTGTGTTCAGTTTTGGGCACTGCAAGGATGTAGACAAGCTGGAACATGTCCAGAGGAGGGCAACAAAGATGGTGAGGGGTCTGGGGACCAAGTCCTATGAGGAAAGGTTGAATGAGCTGGGTATGTTTAGCCTGGAGAGGAGACGACTGAGAAGTGAGAAGATAACCATCTTCAAGTATTTGAAGGGCTCTCATATAGAGGATCGTGCTGGGTTGTTTTCTGTTGCCCCAGAAGGTCGAACCAGAACCAACAGGTTGAAATTAAATCAAAAGAGTTTCCATCTAGACATTAGGAAGAATTTTCTAACAGAGGGGTTCCTCAGAGGAACAGGCTTCCTTGGGAGGTGGTAAACTCTCCTTCCGTGGAGGTTTTTAAGCAGAGACTAGATGGCCATCTGTCAGTAATGCTGATTCTATGACCTTAGGCAGATCATGAGAGGAAGGGCATCTTGGCCATGGAGCACGGAGTAGGGGTCACTGGGGTTGTGGGGGGGGGTATGGCCATGGAGCACGGAGTAGGGGTCACTGGGGTTGTGGGGGGGGGTAGTTGTGAATTTCCTGCATTGTGCAAGGGGTTGGACTAGATTACCCTGGTGGTCCTTTTCAACTCTATGATTCTGTGGTTCTGTTCTAAGACATTGTACAGGCAATTTCTGAGCAATATCAGAAATAGGCAAGGAAGTGTTCGATGTTTTGGAAGACACAAGCAGAACTGCACTAAGTCTGCACTAATTTCTACTTTTGCATTGCTGGATCCAGTTCAAAGTCCTGGATCTGAGAAATCCCATACCTGAGTGTGTGATGGCACAGAGAAAGGCTGAAAGGGTACTATGTTATATTTATTGTGAACTGCCAGCTGTTTATTTCTGGCCAGAGAGAGATAAGCCTGCCAACTGATCACATGTGCTACCATTACCCACCTACCCTTTTTATGTATTTGTATGCTTGCATACCCAAACCTTCCCTGACCTGGACAGACCCAGGCTAGCCTGATCTTGTAGGATGTCAGAAGCTAAGCAGGCTCAGCCCCAGTTAGTATTTGGATGGGCACCCTCCAAGGAATACCCGAGTTGTAACGTGGAGGCAGGTAAAGGCAAACCACCTCCAAACATCTCCTGCCTTGAAAACCCCACCAGGGGTCACCACAAGTTAGCTGTGACTTGACAGCAAAAATCAATACAAAACACATAGAGAAATGAGTATGACCCAACCAAAGAAGAGGAAGCAAAGGATTCTGCCAGTAGTGTTACCCACAAAATTGCCCTAATCCATATTTAGAATTCTCTATGCTTAGAAGGATTCAGCACAAATAGACTGTGAAGGGGACATCTTAGACATCTTAAATGTTGTTTTTGGAATGCCTGTAGCAGACTTTTTGTTCAAGGAAAGACGGCTTGACAAGTTCTAGGGGGTTCTGTCTTCTACTGCAAGAACCTTTCTGGATGATGACGATGCTCCTCATTGGTGGATCTCAACCAATAGCTAATTGAAAGTGTTTCTCTGATAGAAGTGCCTTTATGGTTATTAAAAATTCCGACCAGTTTCTTTGTTTGATTACCCCACTGCTAACTATCTCCCCTCCCATCTCCTTTAGTACTGCTGAAGAAACGAATACGTAAGGTTCTCTAAATCATGGCTTAAAGGGAAATGGTGACAGCTTTTATGGATTTATCCTTGCTAGGTTGATTAGTTTCTTGGTAGATAGGTTTTTAGTGACTCCATCTTGGCTTGTCCTTGACTCATAGAAAGAAGTTGTAGTCAACTGTTTCACAGAGCTGAGCCAAAACTACTTAACAGGTTTTGTGTGTGGGTGTATGAATGCCCCCCCCCCAAAAAAAATCCCTCTTAGCAATTTGCACAAAAATATTTGTTTATCATTTACTTTGCCCTCACTTACTGTCAGGGATGATTCCAGATTGGTAGGAATCTCCAAGGTGGCTAATAGGAAAAGGAAGAAGCAGCAGCAGCCAAAGGTAGGGAGGCTGAAACTGCTGGTGGAATCAATGGCACTAGACAGGATCAGAAACACCCTCTTTTTATGAAAACGGGGGACTCCCCTATTGAAATTGTTGGTTTCTACCCTAAAATTAACACTGAAGAATATTCAGTGCAGCAGCTCGTCACATTAATATGAATCTGGTGAGGGGCTTTTGGTTAACAGTAGCATTAAATAACAAAAGCAGATAGTCTTATTCAGGCATGACTGCACCCCAAATATTATTTCAGCATCCCCCATCTAAAACCATTTTTCATGCATCGTTTGTGGGATTTAGCACATTATTTGGTTCTGATGTGTCTGATGTTTTTTTTGCTGATGGTGTGTTTAAAATGTGTTTATTTGGAGTACCTATATGTTTTGAATGTTGGCATCTATCTGCCTTTTGATTTTTAAAGGAGTGTGTATTTAAAATTACAGTATTACCCATAAACACTTTAGCCATTGACAGCATCTGTCAAGCATGTATGTGTGTACATTCTTGAAAAAAAGATGCTATAAAGAGCCTTCAGTGGTTCTGTAATGCTCCATAATGGGTAAATGTCTCCTCTTTATGTTAATGACATCAAGAACTAATGAAATATACTCTGAGCACATAAAAGCAGTAAGCTTCTCAAGACATGTTTATGCCAAATGCAAGTTCATGTTTATTTTGCTTTTAACTGCTACCAGTTAACAGAAATGTTGTTCGCTTTGTGTCACAATTTACCAGTGCCATCATAATTAGTGTCTTAAAGTGCCTGAAAGTAAAATGGGAGAAGGACAACATGTGTCGTTTCCCACAGCAAAATTTCCAGATGTACTTCTGGGATTTTTTGCCTTTTACACATTCTCTTAAAAAAAAGAAAAGAAAAAAAGGTCGTGTTGCTCTTTCCCCTGTTACATTGTGAAAATCTATTGCATAACGAGCTGCTGTGACGTTAAAGAACATTCATAAACATTCCAGCAATCTGAAAGTTATGGTTATGTGGGTTGTTCTTTTTGAGCTGGTATCTCTTACACAGGGAGCTAGTGTGGTGTAGTGGCTAACAGCGGCAGGCTCCAACCTAGAGAACTGGGTTTGATTCCTCACTCCTCCAGATGAAGCCTGCTGGGTGACCTTGGGACAGTCACAGTTCTCTCTGAACTCTTTAAGCCCACACAGAGACAGGTAATGGCAAACCACCTCCAAACATCTCTTGCCTTGAAAACCCTACAGGGTTGCCATAAAACAGCTGTGGCATGACGGCACTTTCCACCCCCACCATCTCTCACACCAGAACAAGTTTTGAGAAGTAGCTAGTGAACTTTGTCAAAAATATGAATAAATACAGGGAGCGTGGCTCGACTTAACAAGCCATTTTCATAAATACTACTTTGAAGGCAGTTCTCCCAGACAACTCTGCCTATAAGCTGTGTCCTTTCTACCCCAGTTGGTAGTGATGGTAATAACTAATGGTGGCAAAAAATGTGAGGGTGCAGAAGAGAGAGGAGGTAGAAGGGTGGGAAGAGCATGGGACGGGTGACCCCTCCTTATACAAGTGAATAGGTGAGACCTTTTTCCAAGTTACACTTCAATACACAAATATGTGGCAGTTGAATCTTTTAAAAAGTTTAAAACAATATTCATGGTTTTCATATTTGTAAGTGAAAGGTTGAGCAGGAGAAAGGTGGGAGGTGTTGTTGCTTAGCAACCAGTAATTTCAGGCTGGAGAATTTTAAGAAGTATCATAAGAACACAGCATCTTGGGGGGGGTTGGGGGTTGGGGAAGTGAAAATGGAAGTGTAAATGGTGAACTGTGGTAAGAACTTGTGCAACGGAGAAGAATGCCCACTTAGCCCATGTCTCACTGAATGCTCAGATGAGTGCGGGGGCTATTCAAAGATTTTATTGGTCTAAGGGGGGTAGGAATGTGGCGGCCGCTATTAAGCTTTTTAATATGAAATCCTTGGCTCAATTATTATATGGAGCCCCACTCTGTATAATGGCAAATAAGATGTTACTTGAAAAAACTCAATCTAAATTTTTAAGAAATATCCTCCAAGTATCTACTGGAGTGTCAAATGCTGCCATTCGACTTGAGGTTGGAATGGTTACGGTCGAGGCTAGAGTTTGGATCGCTGCCATTTTTTACTGGCTTAAGCTGATTTACTTCCCTGGGCGACTTGTTTCACTCACCCTGGCAGATACCTTTGTCTCCCCTTGGAGTAAGATGATTGAGCAAAAACTGAGCTACTATGGCCTGTCGAAACAACTTTATAAAACAAATGACTATGCTCAGGCAAGAGAAATTGTTAAACTCCGTATATTGGATGTTGAAAGACAGCACGATATGAATAGGCTAAGGAGCCCTCTTTATGATATAAGTGGGTTGAATAGGGTGGTCATGATGCCATATATTAAGTTATTGGATAACCAGGAATATAGGAGGATTTTTACCTTGTTAAGATATAACATGCTACCCACAGCTGTTCTAGAGGGAAGATATAGAGGCGTGCCATATGGAAGTTGTCTATGTGAGTGCGGTGATGGCTCTGTAGAGACTTTAGAACATATTCTTTTTGAGTGTAGAATATATAGGCAGATTAGAGAATTCCTGATTGTGCCTATAATTGCATGTTACCCTCAGGAAAATAGAAGGTCTCTTCTTTCAATCCTGCTATCGGATAAGCAGCAGGAGATTACCTGTAAAGTTGCCAAATTTGGTTGGCTGGTTCTTAAAATTAAGAAAAGGCGGAGTGGCGTATAAAGATGCCTTATGTAAATTCGTATTTTAATAAGATGTATATTGGTAGTATGTAAGCTATTTTACTTATGGATTAATTGTGTTCTTATTTATATTCTGGTCTATAACTGTTTTAAATAAACTTGACTTGAGTGGGAGAGAGAATGAGATGAGAACGTGAGTGAAATTTAAGGTCTGTGAAATGTCTCACTCCTCTCCCCTTTAAGGTGCCACTCTGAAAATATTCCTACAGCTGATTACCCATTTTGCTTATCCTTGAGAAGTCTGGTGGTTCCTTCCTACAGAAAAGCATGTGCTCTCAGGGTCATTTTCTGGGGCCAGGAGAGGAAAACACTGTTGACAGATACAAAATGATTCCTACAACATTTGTTCCTGTACAACCTGTGCCCTGACCTGGACGGCCCAGGCTAGCTGAATCTAAGCCTTTCTCTCCCCTGGCAGAACCAAGCAGTCTCCCTGGTTTACAGAGAAATCGATGGCATTGAAGCAGGAGGGACAATAGCTAGAGCATCACTGGCAGAAAACCAAAGCGCAGCTCACTGAACATGGCCAGCATGGTGTAGTAGTTAAGAGCGGTGGTTTGGAGCAGTGGACTCTGATCTGGGGAACCAGGTTTGATTCCCCACTCCTCCACATGAGCGGCGGAGGCTAATCTGGTGAACTGGGTTGGTTTCCCCACTCCTCCACATGAAGCCAGCTGGGTGACCTTGGGCTAGTCACACTCTCTCAGCCCCACCTACCTCACAGGTTGTCTGTTGTGGGGAGGGGAAGGGAAGGTGATGGTAAACCGGTTGGATTCTTCCTTAAGTGGTAGAGAAAGTCGGCATATCGAAACCAACTCTTCTTCTTCTAACTCTTCTTCTCTTGCAAATTTCCATTCACTGTTATACCTTTGTGTTTACCAATGCAAATTTTTGTTGTGTTGTTATGTATGGCAGAGGGTTATGCGTTAAAGAAATTCTTCTTCTTCTTCTTCTTCTTCTTCTTCTTCTTCTTCTTCTTCTTCTTCTTCTTCTTCTTCTTCTTCTTCTTCTCATAGAGCCCACATTGGAGCCTATTCTGTGGCTGCGATGGTGGCGAAAAGACCACATTTCTCCACTGCCATTGTGTCTGCATGTAATTGTCCACCTGAGCTGTTTTGTGTGGTTTGGGGGCTCTTACGTCATAGCCTCAAGGAACTGTACTCTGACCGCACAACAGCCCACTACGTTCAATATGCCACTTACTTTGCAGACAAAATCGCCCTGATCTGCTCTGCGTTAGATGCCAACATGGATGTATGTTCCGATGATGTAACTTTGGCATCTGCTTGTGTGATTTCTATGGATACTTTTAAGCTTTTTGATCCCAAGGATATGGACAAGATCTAGAGAGGGGCCATGGCTCAGTGGAAGAGTCTCTGTTTTGCATGTAGAAGGTCACAGGTTCAATCCCCGGGCAATCCAGTTAAAAGGGACCAGGCAATTAGGTGATGTGAAAGACCTCTGCCTGAGACCCCAGAGAGCCACTGCTGGTCTGAGTAGGCAATACTTACCGTGATGAACCAATGGTCGGATTTACTGTAGTCTAGGGCAGCTTCATGTGTATGTGTATCTTTGGCCAGGTGAGACTTACCACCTGTGTTCTCAACCTTTGCCCTTCCTGGCTGGTGAAAGCTGCCAGAGGGGGACTGGCTGAGTGGGCAAGGGGAGTGGAAAATGCTTCCTTGAGAATGGGAGTTTTGCCGCTTGTGCTCAACGAGGCAGCGATTAGACCTGTTTTGGAAAAAAAAAACTCTTCCTGAACCCTACTATGTTGGAGAACTTCTGGCCAGTCTCCAAACTTTCATTTGTGGGCAAGGTGCTAGTGTGAGTGGTTGCTTCTCAATTCCAAGAACTCTTGGGGGAGACTGATTTTTCTGGGCCCATTTCAATCTGGCCATAGGTAGGGATGTGGGACAGAGGCTGCTTGATCGATGACCTCTCCTGAGAACTGTACTCGGAGAATGTGACCCTTCAGTTCTGCTGGATCTCTCAGCAGTCTTCAATATTACTGACCACAGTATCCGACAGAAGCACCTCTCGGCACTAGGATGAAGGCGCACCATGTTATAGTGGTTCAATTCCTATCTGGGGGGGGGTGTCAGTTTCAGAAGGTAGTGATGCAGGGGTTCCTGCTCTTCCCCATGGCCATTGGCCTGTGGGGCTCCACAGGGCTCTATCTTATCCCCATACTATTTTAATATCAAGATGTGGCCACTGGGAGAGGCCAACAGTAAGTTTGTGCTGTGGTGTCACCAATGTACAAATGATACCCAGCTCTACCTGTTTTCCCACCTAATTCTGAGGAAGCTTTTGAACACATGAAATGGCCTTATACTGAATCAGACCCTTGGTCTGAAGTGGGTCAGTGCCTTTCGAGTGACTATGCTCTTAGAATCGACCCCTTCCTGGAGAAGTGGTATGTTATCTTATTCAGTTAGTCACCTACTAAGCAGGACTCAATTACTTTACTCACTTAAAAAAGTAAGTCTTTTTATTGATGTGCTCCAATGAAATTATGTATATATATACCGTATATACTCGTGTATAAACCGCATTTTTCAGCACATTTTTTATGCTGAAAAAGCCCCCCTTGGCTTATACTCAAATGAGGGTCCCACTTACCTGTTCTCCGGTGCAGTGCGGGTGTTCTCCGGTCTCTCCCGCTCATCTGCGGGTGCCTGCAGCCTCTGTAGGTGGTCCGATGACTGCTATCTTCCGCGCATGTGCTGCGCACCCGCCTCACAGGTGGGGGAAGCGAGGGGGCGTGGGAGGGTCCCTCGGGGGGAGGGAGGGCGGACTGGCACCCCCCCTCAGTGAGGGTGGCTGGGAGGGGGGCTTCAGCAGTTATGAGGTGGGAAAGCAGTGTGGGGGGAGGGGCGCCTCTGACCCCCTCCTCCTCATCAGAGAGTTCCGGCGGCCGCCACCACTGAGGGGAAAAAAGACGGAGTGGTGAGGATGGAAGAGGAGGAGGAGGAGGAGGGGGAAGAATGGAGGCGCCCAACGCCGAGGGGGAGCACATGCACGGCGTAGGATGAGGGGGTGTGGCTGGGGCAGGAGAGCGCGTTTTAGGGCTCATAATATACATGCTGCGTTGTGTACGCACTGTGTTACTGCATGTGTTGTGTTAGCACTTCTTTTTCAAAGTCTTTTTTTTTTATCCTGTTACAAATGGATCCCAATACTTCTAATCCTGGACCAAAACAAAAACACAGGTCATACGAAGCTGGTTTCAAACTTAAGGTTGTGTCAAGAGCAGAAGAAAGCAATAACAGTATTGCAAGTAGGGAATTTTGTGTTGACGAAAAACAAGTGAGGGAGTGGCGGAAAATGAAAGCTGACTTGGAAAAGATTCCAAAGGCAAAAAAAGCTCGACGTGGTTTAACGACTTCATATGGGGCTCTAGAGACTGAATTGCTGCATTTCCCACCCTAGGCTTATACTCGAGTCAGTAAGTTTTCCCAGTTTTTTGTGGTAAAATTAGCGCCTCGGCTTATATTCGGGTCGGCTTATACTCGAGTATATACGGTATGTGTGTATATGCAAGTATTACAAAGTCTTAAAATTCAGTAACAATGTATACAGTAAAGCAAGCAAGTTCTACATACTATTCAGTTTTAAAATCCAATACTTAAAATATAACAGTTAAATAAGTCTGATTTAGTTCAAAGTATCTAATTCACATTCTAGAATAATATATTTGTAAAGCAGTACATACCAAAACCATCTTCTGAGCCTCCCTTAGAGGTCTGAAATTCTAGTCCTTTCCCTGCCTGTATTTATACTGTTTCAATCACCTTGAAAGTGGCTGTCTTGAAAATACTCCATGCATTGGTGTAAGAGTGCTTCTGCACTGTTTTAGGAATGTTACCGCACATGCTCAGTTGCTCTACTACAGACTACCATAGAAGGACTTCCACTTCAAGGAGGCTAAGCATACTATTTCTTAAACAGTCAGTTTTGAGTTTTGTTATACTTTATATAATCAATTTTATCATCATTCTCATCTCCAGAAAACTACGTTGAGATTGAACCTATTCATTAATTTCTAGCATAATGTCTTCATGTTTAAAACTTAAAATACAATATATTGCTTACATTACATCATTAAATCATTAGTCAGCATAATATACCCTTGGAGTATAGAGGGTGGAGAGCATTTCTGCACTTGAAGTCATTGAAAAGGCAGAAAGTGCAGCGAACACTCTTCTCTGTAGTCTAAAAAATGCAGGAAGTGCTGCAAAGGCTTTGCTCTCTAGCCTTTGAAAAGGCTGGGAAAGGTCATAGAAAAAGGCAGAAAGTGCGGCAAGCAAATCTGCACTAACACTGAAATCTTTGACAGAGTAATTCAGAAACCTAAGCCTCTGGCCAAGAATATCCAGGCTCTGTTTCCTTTTAAAAGGAAATTTAAGCCTCTGCTGTATAGTTTGTAGTTCATATGTGTAGCTTGGTTTTACAATGAATATTTCTGCATATGTACAATTCTAATTCCACAGTTCATATGTTTTAATATGTCAAAGCCTGTAACAGGTCCATCGAAGTAAGTATGTGTCTATTCAGACCGGCAATGGCTCTCCAGGGTCTCAGGTAGAGGACTTTCACATCACCTACTTGCCCAGTCCCTTTAACTAGAGATGCCGGGGATTGAACCTGGAACATTCTGCATGCCAAGCAGATGCTGTACCACTGAGCCATGGCCCCTTTTAATGTTCTAAACTGATGTTTGGAGTCAGTAATGGGCTGGATGAGGGTGAACAAGCTGAATCTTAATCCTTACAAGATAGAGGTTCTCTGTGTTAATAAAACAAGGCAGACCAGGGACTTGAGATCTCCCCTGTCTTGGATGGAGGTTACACTCCCCTTGAAAAGTATTGTTCACAGCTTGGAAGTTCTGTTCAGCACAGTGGTCACCTTAGAAAATCAGGTGGCCGCTGCGGTTCGGAGTGCTTTTGCCCAGCTTCAGCTGGGGTGCCAGCTGTACCTGTTCCTGGCTCAATCAGATATAGCCATAGTTGTGAGGTACTGTGTTGCTTTTCTTTTGGTTTTGCCTGTACAAGCGGCTAGGGTCTGGTACGAAGGCCAGGCTCTTGACAGGAGTCAGGCCTCTGCCGGTATGTTCTCACTCCCAGTGATTCCCTCCCCCCCGTGTCCTTGACTGCTAACAAGCAACTGCTAACGAGCAAGCCCAAGAAGGTGTTTTGATGTCTGCTTTGCCTTTCTGCTCAAGACTCTGTTATCAATCCCTTTCCCAGGCCTCTGGGCTGTGCACCTGTGATGTAGATATGTTTATAACTATGCAATGTTTTCTAAGTAGTCACTAGCAGCTTTGCCTTTGCGAAGGCCTGGCTGAACCTGTTGCTTCTACAATAAAGTTTACCTGCTTCTGACCTGATCGTCTGAGCGAGTGGCTTTTTGAGAATTGCCCAGAGTGGCTGGAGAGCCTCACATTAAGCTGCTAGTCCTTGCTCCGGCCTCTGCTCCTATTCGACATTTGGATAGCTATGGCAGGGGATGGAGATGGCAAGAAGGACGAGGACAAGATTGTGCCAGAGGGGCCTGATCCTGACTCCAAGGGGAGAAGCCAGCGGGTAAAACACCCAGCGGGGCCGGCTCTGGATCTGGCTTAGGCACAAAGTCAAAGACGACCCGGGTGAGCACCTGGTTGGAGTCCCTTCGGCACTGGGCGGTGTCGGGGGTGGACACACGAGCTTGGAGACCCGGATTCCCGGGTGTTGGGTTCGAGGGGGACCCGGCCCAAAAAGAAGCGGTGTGGCAGCACCAGATGGAAGAGGAATGTCAGCAGTGGCGTTCGGAGCGAGAGGAGATGGCCGACCAGATGGACGCCATGCAGGCCGCGATGCTTGACATGGCCCACGAGTTGGATGACTTGCAACAGAACCCGCCGCATCCTGCGGCGCCCGTAGGGGTCGGACAGCCCGTGGCGCCCACTCCGCCAGATCGTCCCGCTCCACCGGAATGGTGGGACTTGAAGATCACCTTTGATGGGTTGACTGATCTATTGTCGTATTTTTGATCCAAGTGGATGTTTTTATGCGGGAGCAAGGTGGGACTTTCGCTTCGGATGAAAGCCGTGTGCAGTATGTCGCCTCGTTGCTGCAGGGAGAGGCGGCAGCTTGGATGGTACAGCAGTATGAATTGCGCTCCCGTGTGCTGCGAAGTCTTGGTGACTTCATGATAGCCCTCCGGAACCAGTTCGAAGATCCACACCGGGGTGAGCGGGCCAAGACCGCTTTGCTGCAGCTGCGCCAAGGGACTAAATCAGTGGTGCAGTACGCTAGCGAGTTTCAGCTGCTCTCGAGTAAAATCCTGGATTGGAGTGAAGCCACTCGGGTGCAGTATTTTCGTGAAGGACTTAACCCTGAACTGCAACATTGGGCTTTTATGCAAGGAAACCCTCCGGACGTGGATGGCTGGGTCCGGCACGTAGCCGACATCGAAAACCGAAGGCAGTTGTTGTACCTGTCCAAGCAGAGGACGGGGCGAGAGGCTAAACCCCGTGGAGACAGGCCTGGTGCCCCAAAGGACTCTCGCTTTCCTCCAGGGGGGGCAGTCGGTAGCGGAACGCCGCAAGCGTTTTGAGAGTGGGGCCTGTCTCATTTGCGGTGGTATGGGTCACTTCGCCTCTCAATGCCCATCCCGTGCCAGGAAGCCGGGACCGTCTCAGCCAGCGGCAGGAGAACCGGAAAAAGCATGCTCCGAGGGACAATCTCGTCGCCGAAGCAGCGTACCAGGGAGATGGAGTACCTCCTCGGCTCTGCAGGTGCAGCCCGACAAGGGACCGTCGAAAACTACTGGCCCATCGGGGCCACGGAATACAAACGAAACTATGGGCTCATCAGAGCCGCGGATTACAAATGCCGACTCTCCCTCCTCTAGTGACGGGGAGGATTAGGTCCCACCGGCAAAAAACACCGTCGGTCTGCTGTAAAGGGGGCTCCTCAGCAGACCGCTCCGGACCTCGAGCAGGGAGCTCCGATCATGGTAAGCGACCAGGAGGACAATGTGTACATGAAGGTTGCCCTTACGTTGCCCAGAGGGGGACCTCTATTACGAGTGGCAGCTCTAGTTGACTCTGGCTGTGCTCGCACGTTAATAAGTGAGGAGACCACTGTGAGGAACTGTACTGCTCTTTTGCTCTGTGTGTCTGGTTTGCCCGTACAAGCGGCAAGGCAGAACTTTGGTTCAGGTTGCTGTGTTGTAAATTTCCAGTGGGCCTCAAACTGGAATGTTGTGCTGCTTCTCATACCCTCCTGTCTCCCAGTCCCTTCTCCCTCCTTTCTGCTTTCCGTGACCTTGGCTGTGTAGATTGCGTTAACGAGCTTCCCGAGACCTTTGATGTTACTGTGCAAGGCTTGGCCTGTTACGGTTATCTGTCTGCGAGTTCTCAAAACATGTAACTGACATCTGCAGTAGAGAAATGCTTATAGTCTAGCTTTTGTGAATGTACTGGCACTTGCAACTTTGGTCTTGTAAGAGATCCTATCTATCTGAAGCCTTCCAATAAACTTACCTGCTTCTGAGTTGACCGTCTGAGCAAGTGATTTTGTGGAAGTTGCACAGGGAGGTGGGAAACCCTCACATTAAGTTGCAAGTCTCTGCCTCGGTTCCTGCTCCTGTACCACATTTGGACAGCTATGGCAGGCAACGGGGATGACAAGAAAGAAGAGGAATGGGACGCGCCGGCAAAAAACGCCGTCGGTCTGCTGTAAAGGGAGCTCCTCAGCAGACCTCTCCGAAAGTCGTGCAGGGAGCTCCTCTGAGGGTAAGCGATCAGGAGGACAATGTATACGTAAGAGTTGTTCTCACTTTGCCAAAAGGGGGACCGTTGCTTGAACTCACAGCCCTGGTAGACTCGGGCTGCGCTCGTACCCTTATAAGTGAGAAAGTGGCCCGACAGCTGCGGGTAAAGCGAAAGCGGTTGCCAGAACCCATCCGCTTTTCCCAAATGGATGGTAGTGACTTTAAAGGGGGCCCAGTTACCCACCACATGACAGAGGTAGTGATGGGTGTGGGTGAACATTGGGAACGGCTCTATTTCACCATCGCCCCCATTGAGGCCGCTGTTGTTTTGGGGATGAACTGGTTGCTAGGACACAACCCCTCCATAGACTGGGTGGAACGGACTCTTACTTTTCCCCACGCCCTGTGTGAGCATCATGATAAAAACCGTATGCTTAAGATCCCAGCGGCCGCCCTGGTGGGTGCCCCTCATAGCGAGGCTCCGCGACCCCAACTTCCTAGCGAGTATGCACAGTTCGCTGACGTGTTTGATGTATGGGAATGCAATGAGTTGCCCCCCCCCACAGGGAAACCGACTGCGCCATTGAAGTGGTTGGGGACGGAAAGTTGTCCAAAGGGAAAATCTATCCCATGAGTCCCAACGAAAAAGCCGTGTTACGAGACTACTTGGATACCAATTTAGCGTGAAGATTTATTCGCCCCTCTAAGGCACCGTACTCGGCTCCTGCTTTCTTTGTCAAGAAAAAGACGGGTGATTTAAGGTTGTGTATTGACTTCCGTAGACTGAATGCAGTCACCCAGTCTAATGCTTACCCCCTCCCTCTCATTCCAGACCTTCTCGCACAATTGAAGGAGGGCCGGATTTTCACTAAACTGGACTTAGTTGAAGCTTACCACCGCATTCGTATTAGAGAAGGGGATGAACCGAAAACTGCCTTCTCTAGTTGTTTGGGATGTTTGAATATTTGGTAATGCCGTTCGGACTTTCTGGGGTTCCGAGTGTATTTATGCAACTGATCAATGAAGCGCTACATGATTTGTTATTCCGCGGAGTGGTGGTTTACTTAGATGATATCCTCATTTATTCAAACACTAAGGAGGAGCATGTACAATTAGTCCGAGAGGTGTTGCAGCGGTTGCCCGACCACAAACTGTTTGCCAAAATTTCCAAGTGTGAATTTCATCAACCCTCCATTACCTTCCTGGGGTACGTGATTTCCCACCAGGGTTTGGAGATGGATCCTGACAAGGTTCGGGCAGTAGTTGAATGGGAATCCCCCACCACGCGTAGACACTTACAACAATTTTTGGGCTTTGCAAATTTCTATCGGAACTTTATCCCAAACTTTGCTCAGGTAGCGCTCCCTCTCACTTCGCTCTTGTGCACGAAGGGGAAAGTGGCGGCTGCCACGTTGCCTTCTGCCAAACTGCAGTGGACTGCAGACTGCCAACAAGCGTTTGAGACCCTCAAGCGGCTGTTCACGTCCGAACCCGTTCTCGCCCATCCGGACTGTGACAAACCTTTCATAGTCCAAGTGGATGCTTCCGATGTCGCCATGGGGGGGGGGCCTTTTGCAGCGGGACGAGAATGGTCAGTTAAAAACGTGCGCCTATTTTTCCAAAAAATTCTCCCACTTGGAGATTAATTGGGCCACTTGGGAGAAGGAGGCAGCGGCAGTAAAACATGCCCTCACCATTTGGAGGCATTTTTTGGAAGGAGCAGAAGTTCCTTTTGAGGTCTGGAGCGATCACAAGAACCTGGAGGCTTTGAAGGGGACTAGAAAACTCACCTCGAAACAGGTTCGGTGGGCACAGTTTTTCGCTAAGTTCCGGTTTGTACTTAAACATGTCCCGGGAAAGGACAATTCGTTAGCTGATGCTCTGCCTCGACTGCCCCAATACCGGAATGACTTTGACCGGCCAATTGAGTCCTTGTTCACTCCCGAGCAGAGGGGAGAGGTATCGGGATTGTCAGTAACCACCCGCTCTCAGGTCCAGACTCCACAATTGCCGCCTCTGAAAGGAGTGCCGGAGGCGTTTCAACAACAGCTTAAGGAAGCTTCCCAAACGGAGGAGGAACAGCAGAGCCTCCCCGCGAACCTTACCCGGCGGGGACTCTTCTGGTTCCAGGGAGGCAGACTTTATGTTCCAGAAATGCTCAGAAAGGAGGTGTTGGAGATGGTTCATGGAGCCAAATTAGCAGGACATTTTGGGTTTGTGAAATCTTTGCATTTGTTAAGACGTCAGTTTTGGTGGCCAGGCATGAGAGCTGATGTGGAGCTATTCGTGCGCAGTTGTCCCATCTGCGCCACTGCCAAGAAACGGATGGGAAAGCCCCCTGGTCTTCTGAAACCTTTAGAAACCCCAACCATGCCTTGGGAAGTAATTGCTATGGATTTCATTACCGATCTTCCCCCTAGCAGGGGTAAAACTGTTCTGTGGGTGATAACAGATTTATTTTCAAAGCAGGTTCACTTCGTACCCTGTGCGGGGTTGCCATCGGCTCAGAAACTGGCGCAACTGTTTGTAAATCATGTGGTAAAACATCACTCGGCCCCCAGGAAGGTCCTCTCTGACAGGGGGCCCCAATTTGTGGCTAAGTTCTGGAAAGCTTTTCTCAAGGTGATGGGGGTGGAAGAACAGGGACTATCTTCAGCCTACCACCCCCAGACGGATGGCCAAACCGAACGTGTAAATGCCGTAGTGGAGTGTTATTTAAGGTGTTATGTTAATTACCACCAGGACAATTGGGTAGACCTGTTACCTTTTGCAGAATATGCCTATAATAACGCCCCCCATTCCTCCACAGGTTTCAGTCCGTTTCAAGTCGTGTATGGAAGAGAGTTTGGCCCTTTTGGCTCCCCCGCCATCACCCCTGAACTGGAGAAAATTCAGGGAGTCCAGGATTGGGCTCAAGTGGTACAGACAACTTGGCCTTGGCTGCAAAAAAACCTGGAAAGGGCTAAACGCAAATACAAGGCCCAGGCCGATAGACACCGGTCCCCGGGGTGGGAACTCAAGGTGGGGGGTCAGGTTTATCTATCCACCAAAAACCTACGGTCACTTCGCCCCTGTAAAAAGTTCAGTGACAAGTATGTAGGTCCTTTCCACATCACCCGGGTCATCAATGACGTCACTGTGGAGCTAGCTCTTCCCAAATCGCTTCGAGGGGTACACCCGGTGTTTCATATCAGTCTCCTCAAGCCATTTGTTGCGGCCCCCCAGTTCCACCCTCAACTGAAGCCTGAGGTCCCTACGGTCATTGGGGGGGAGACACATCTGGAAGTATCCAAGGTGTTGGATTCCAAACTGAAAAAGGGAAAATTGTTTTACTTAATTCGCTGGAAACATCTGAGCCCCGCCCAAGATGAATGGGTGGCAGCCCCTCATGTCGCCACTCCCCGGTTGGTGCAGGACTTTCACTCGGCTTATCCTGAAAAGCCTCGTCCAGCGGAATTCCGGGAAGGGGGGCCTTAAGGGGGGCAGAATGTGAGGAACTGTACTGCTCTTTTGCTCTGTGTGTCTGGTTTGCCCGTACAAGCGGCAAGGCAGAACTTTGGTTCAGGTTGCTGTGTTGTAAATTTCCAGTGGGCCTCAAACTGGAATGTTGTGCTGATTCTCATACCCTCCTGTCTCCCAGTCCCTTCTCCCTCCTTTCTGCTTTCCATGACCTTGGCTGTGTAGATTGCGTTAACAAGCTTCCCGAGACCTTTGATGTTACTGTGCAAGGCTTGGCCTGTTACGGTTATCTGTCTGCGAGTTCTCAAAACATGTAACTGACATCTGCAGTAGAGAAATGCTTATAGTCTAGCTTTTGTGAATGTACTGGCACTTGCAACTTTGGTCTTGTAAGAGATCCTATCTATCTGAAGCCTTCCAATAAACTTACCTGCTTCTGAGTTGACTGTCTGAGCAAGTGATTTTGTGGAAGTTGCACAGGAAGGTGGGAAACCCTCACAACCACCCGGGAGCTACGAGTTAAACGTGTTAAGTTACCAGAGCCCATACAGTTTTCCCAGATGGACGGGAGTGACTTTAAGGGTGGACCAGTCACTCATCATTCGACCAGGGTAGTACTGGTCATGGGAGAACATTGGGAACAACTCTATTTTACTATTGCCCCCATAAAGGCCCCTGTCGTGTTGGGGATGAACTGGCTACTGAATCATAATCCGACTATAGATTGGAGAGAACAAACTCTCACTTTCCCGTGCGCCCTTTGTAACCGACACAGGCGGGAGAGGGCACTCAGAGACCAGGCGGCCACTTTGACGGGATCGCCATCGGTCAAGACTCTTTCGCCCCAACTCCCCAAAGAGTATGCCCAGTTTGCTGACATGTTTGATGTCCAGGAGTGTGATGAATTACCCCCCCCCCACCGGGATACTGACTGTGTGATTGAAGTGGTGGGAGACAGTAAACTTTCAAAAGGGAAAATCTACGCAATGAGTCCTAAGGAAAAGACAGTGTTACGAGACTATCTGGATGCCAATTTAGCACGGGGGGTTCATCCGTCCCTCCAAGGCGCCGTATTCGGCACCTTCTTTCTTCGTGAAGTAAGAAAACAGGGGATTTGAGACTCTGTATTGACTTCCGTAGACTGAATGCGGTCACTCAGTCTAATGCTTACCTCTCATTCCAGACCTGCTCGCACATTTGAAGGAGGGCCGGATTTTTACTAAACTGGACTTAGTGGAGGCTTACCATCGCATCAGAATAAGAGAAGGGGATGAACCAAAAACGGCCTTCTCTTGTTGCTTTGGGATGTTTGAGTATTTAGTGAAGCCATTCGGATTAACGGGGCAAATGATTAATGAGGTCTTACATGACTTGTTGTTTCGTGGAGTTATTGTTTATCTGGACGATATTCTTATTTACACCAAAACGATGGAGGAACACGTGTGTTTAGTGCAAGAGGTGTTAAAACGGTTGCGCGCCCATAAACTGTATGCCAAGGTTTCTAAATGTGACTTTCATCAGCCTTCCATTACCTTTTTGGGGTATGTAGTATCCCATCAAGGTTTGGAGATGGACCCCGAGAAGGTTCGAGCAGTGGTAGAGTGGGACGCCCCCACTACTCGCAAACAGTTACAGCAATTTCTCGGGTTTGCTAATTTCTATCGGAACTTCATCCCAAACTTCGCTCATGTAGCTTTGCCCCTTACCTCACTTTAGTGCACGAAAGGGAAAGGGGCGGCCGCTACTTTGCCATCCGCCAAACTGCTGTGGACTCCAGAATGTCAGCAGGAGTTTGATACGCTCAAACAGTTATTTACGTCCGAACCCGTTTTAGGGCACCCCGACTGCGAAAAGCCTTTTGTGGTACAGGTAGATGCTTCCGATGTTGCTATGGGGGGGGGGTTTGCCCTTTTCCAAAGAGATGAAAGTGGCCAGTTGAAGCCGTGCGCTTATTTCTCTAAAATGTTCTCCCAGGCGGAGATCAATTGGGCTATTTGGGAGAAGGAAGCGGCGGCCGTAAAACATGCTCTCACTGTCTGGAGGCATTTTCTGGAGGGGGTTGAGGTCCCCTTTGAAGTCTGGACCGATCACAAAAATCTGGAGGCCTTGAAAGGGTCCAAAAAGTTGTCAGCCAAGCAAGTTCGTTGGGCGAAGTTCTTTGCTAAGTTCCGTTTTGTTCTTAAACATGTACCTGGGAAGGACAATTCTTTGGCGGACGCCTTGTCTCGGCTCCCCCAATACTGAAACCACTTCGACCGCCCAATTGAGTCACTGTTTACCCCAGAGCAGCGAGGGGAAACTTCAGGACTGGCGGTGACTACTTGAGCTCAAGCTCGAGCTAAAGATTCTACTCCCCACTGCGGGGTCCCAAAAACTTTTCAAGTAAAGCTAAGCAAAGCCACACTACAGGAGGAAGGCAAAGCAGACATCAAAACACCGTCTTGGGCTTGCTCGTTAGCAGTTGCTTGTTAGCAGTCAAGGACACGGGGGGGAGGGAATCACTGGGAGTGAGAACATACCGGCAGAGGCCTGACTCCTGTCAAGAGCCTGGCCTTTGTACCAGACCCTAGCCGCTTGTATGGGCAAAACTAAAGAAAAGCAACACAGTACCTCACAATAGTGATCCATGACTTAGTTACATCTAGACTGGACTACTGCAGTGAGCTCTACTTGGGGCTACCCTTGAAGAGTATTTGGAGGCTGTGGCTAGTGCAGGATGCTGTGGTTAGACTGTTGGTCAGGGCCAGTTACTAGGATCATGTGACCCCAGCATTACAGCAACTACACTGGCTTCCAATCCACTGCTGAGCCCAATTCAAAGTGTTTGTTTTGGTCTTTAAGGCCATACATGGGTAAGGACTGGCTTGTCCAAAGGACTGTCTTCTCCCATACATTTCTGCTTGGGAACTAACATCACAGGGAAAGGACCTCTTGACTGTCCCGTTGACCAAAGAAGCTCATCTGGTGGGTATATGAGGGCGGGCCCCACAATTATGGAACAGCCTCCTCAAGGAGGTGCACCTGGCCCCCTTGCTCTTAACCTTTAGGAGGCATATGAAGATGGTTTATTAGTTTTAGTTCTTCTGCCTATTGGCCGTTAAAGATTGTTGATTTTAAATTGTGGTTTTTATTGTGTTTGTACTGTAAGCTGCCTTGAGTTCCTGTCAGGGTAACGCAGCTCATAAATGATTTAAATAAGAAAAATAAAATAAATAGGGATAGGTGGGGAACCGGTGCCACCGGCACCATGATCCTTTTCTGGAAGTGACATCATGCTGCATGTGAGGTTGTTTCTTTTCTCATGCCACTATTCAGAGTGGCAGTGGGCATCCAGGATTGGCTTCAGGTTCAGGAGATCTACGGCCACAGGAGGAGGCCTAGCAACCCTATAACATCTTATCTTTCTCAGCGTGCACTAGGGCTGCTAGGTTCCTGTTCGCCACCGGCGGGAGTTTTTTTGGGCAGAGCCTGAGGGGGGGGGTTGGGAAGGGGAGGGACTTCAATGCCTTAGAGTACAATTGCCAAAGCAGTCATTTTCTCCAGGGGAACTGATCACCTGGAGATCAGTTGTAATAGTACCTGGAGATTGGCAACCCTAGTGTGTACACACTCTCCATTGTTCTGTGTATCCATATAGTATAGAACTGATCTTGTTTCTCTACTTTTGAGTTTCTAAGCTTCTCCCATATTGTGACATCACCATTTGGTGACATCATCAGGCCTGAACTTATGACATTGCCAGGTCCTGAGTCTGAGAACTTGGAACGTCAACACTTCAGAAGTGTACAAAAGACCAGCACTTACACATTTGAATTCTCCTTTTGCTTCAAGACAGTGGTGTAATGATTAGGATACTGGACTACACCTTATTACAATACCTGCTCATCTTCATGAAAATCCACCTTGGGACAAGCATTTTCTCTTTCAGCCTAATCTGGCTCACAGGATTGCTATAAAGATAAAATGGTGGTGGGGAAAATGATGTGAGGTACCTTGAGCTCACTGGACAGAGGGCAGGATAAAATATATATATCAAATAAAACTTTGCTCATTCACCCATTCCTGTTCAAGAAATCCCCCCATCCTACTGTAAGCATTTTTGTCCTGACTTGAAATGCATAACATGATACCTGCAGGATAAGCTAGCAATTTGCCAGCTGTTCCTATTTAATCTCAACTATTTGTGTGTGTATTACACCTAATAAAGGTTTTGTGTCTGAATAATGGAGGAGTCGTCTCTGTCACTAAGGAAAAAGCCACCTTTGCCATTATTTTGCGGCACCTAAATCACCCCTTAATATTAAAGCAAAGGAGTGTTTGTTTTTCATAATGACTCGTTAAAATATTCAGTATGAAATGCAAACACAGACTCCGTTCTCTTATGAGTTACGAAAGGTAATTTATCAAAAATGATCACGCTCGTTTCCTTCTCTCCACAGGCAGAAAATTAACACTGAAACACTCTATTGTGTTATAGTAACTTTGCCGGTATCATTTGTTTATGAGCCCCATAGAGCAATTTCATGTATTCAGAGTGGGGAGGGACTGAGGTACTATTTGACAGTGTGTACTCAAACTGTAATATCAGCATCCATTACCAGAAGCAGATGTCTAGTAACACGCACACCCCCTTGAGAAACTTCTCTCGCGGAAAGTCTTTTTTCTTTCCCTCAGAACTCCTCAGATGTTTTGTTTCATTCATGTGGCATCTCCAGATTTAACTTGAAATTTCTCAGGAGGTGAGCTGACATTGCGGTCCACCGAATGTTACTATATTGCCAAGTATGGCCTCAGAGAGCACACCAATAGCCCTATGTGTAAAACTAGGGTTGCCAGGTCCCTCTTCGCCACTGGTGGGAGGTTTTTGGAGCGGAACATGAGGAGGGCGGGGTTTGGGGAGGGGAGGGACTTCAATACCATAGAGTCCAATTGGCAAAGCGGCCATTTTCTCCAGGTGAACTGATCTCTATCGGCTGAAGATCAATTGTAATAGCTGGAGATCTCCAGCCACCACCTGGAGGTGGGCAACCCTAGGTAAAGCCCTACTAGTAGGGGTATAGTACTGTAGGGTCTACCTTCCAAAGCAACCATTTTCTCATGGAGAACTGATCTCTGTAGTCTGGAGATCAGTTGTAAATCTGGGAGATCTCCAGGCCTTGCCTGGAGGTTTGCCAAGACCCTCTGCTACTGCCACCACTGGAGCTGGGACAGGTACCTCATCACTAGCCAGCAGGATAAATGACCATGGAGATACTTAGAAGTCCAGGATAGTCTCTATAGGAAGCCTACTGGATCATCTGGGAGGCAAACAACATCCTGTGTTACATCATACGGTGGCATCCTCCTTCACAGCAGAGTGTGGCCCAAAACCCACCACCAGTTTTCCACAACACACCTACAACACACATGTTGCTCCCTAGAAAATGGAGTTGTTGGCTGAGCTGGGGCATCCTTGCTAGATCCAGGTTCCTGAGCATCCTCGGCAATTCTCAGCTCCTGCTCTTGTCTGGGCTCTGGCAAACCTTGTTATTTCCCTCAGGGCATGGGCTCACTTGATATTCCTGATGACCTTGTTGCATCACTTCCACAGCAGGCAGATTAATTTCCAGTTTCTGAGAATTCACTTCCTGTTTACAGTCGTTCACTTCCAGGAGCTACTTCCAGGCTGCATTAACTGCTTACATGTATGATCTGCTGCAGCAATATTGTTAGCATGAATTCAGATAAGAGGCTGCGTGACTTACAGCTCATTCCTGAGCCCTGCAGCAGCTGGAGACTGTGTGGCTGAGGTGCCACCGCAGCACCTCCAAAGAGGTTTCCCAGCTGCTGCAAGGCGGGAAAAAGCCTGTTAGAAAATAAATAATAGAAAATGGGGAAACTAGCCCCATTGAAAACAGAAATGCTGCACCAACTGCACCAAGCTGGTGCAGCACCACTGTTTCTGAAGGGGGCGTTTCAGGCTGGAAGGGGTGAGGACGCTGACTAATGTCAGCTCCGCCCCTGTGAACCCCCCCCCACACACACACACACCATTACCGCAGTTCTCTTCCGGGATTTAGGTCCCGGAGAGGCTGCGGCAGAGGAGCCCTGTGCAGCTCCGCAGCACCCAGATGCTGACAGAAATGCCCCCTATGCCAGCATAAGTGCCCCTTATTCTGTGATAAGTGGACACTTACTCTGGCACAGGGGTCACACTGCCTCCACATCACTTCCAGCCCCCAACCTCAGGAATGGGTTGTATGTCTTTAATTTAGGGAAATGTCCATTATTATGTCAGAGAGGAGGTTTGTGGCAAGATGTGTACAAAGATCCCTGTGATGTGTGTGCAGGACATCTTCGGATGGTACACAAGGCACACTGTTGAGGCAGAGCCAGCTGATATAAGGACAGGAGATAGCCTTCACTGTAGCACTGCCCCTAAATCATTAAAATGTGATGGAAAAAAGGAAAGGGATAAACATGGGGACCCCAATGAGTGAGAGCTACATCTACTTCCTGCTAGTGGTGACTCCAGCCATTGAGATCAAGCCTGCTCCTATCTGCACAGTAACTTTCAGGTTTCTGTTTCTTGATCATGTTAGAGTGAAATATGATGAAATACTGGGAATTTAAAATATAATCTCTTGATGTTTTGGCGTTATCATTAGTGATGGGCAAATTCTTCCGCGTCAGTGTTGAGTGTTCCCCAAAGGTTTTCAGAAAGCGCATAATCTGTCAGAATCAGGTGTTTACCTGTAGCATCCCAAAAGCAAACTCACTCAGGCAGGTGATCCTGAAGCAGTATACTTTATTAGGAGCAAAAACGTAAATATAAGAACTGACTGTATAGAAACAGAGGAAGGCTGCTAATGACCCCAATAGGGAAAGCATAAGCTTAAAAGCACTTTAGCCACAAGAGTAAAACAGTGAGGTAAAACCGAGGTAAGAGTTCCCATGAAGTGTAGACCAAACAACTATGCAGCTGCGGGAAACCGGACAGAGGGAAGTGTACACAGTATTTGCAGGCATGTGAACCAAGGTCTTTTGACACAAAGCCAGAGCCTGGCCTGAACCAGCAAAGGCCTGACAGAGTCATGTCAAGGGATCAGGCCTGAAACAGCAACAGCCTGACATTCTGCCCCCCCCAAGGCTCCCTCCCCAGCTTCTCCCCAGGACGGGGTTTTTGGGGGTAGGCGTTATGGAATTGTTGAACCAGTCGAGGGGCAGCAACATGGTGTTCGGCCACCCACTCATCATGTCCTGGACCTAAGTGTTTCCAGTGGACCAGGTAGAAGAGCACCCCCCCGCCCCCATGTGCATGAATCTAGGATCTTGGATACTTCAAACTGTTCTCCCCCCCCCCCACCAACACTGGAACTTCTGGCGGAGGATCAGGATGCCATTCTGGTGCAGGCACATGTTTCTTTAAGAGACTGACATGAAACACGGGATGGATTCCCCTCAAGGATTTGGGAAGTTGGAGCTCCACTGTGACTTTGTTGATGAGTCTGGAAACTGGGAAAGGCCCCACATACTTTTCAGTTAGTTTTTTACAAGGCCATAGGGAGCGTAGGTTTTTAGTGGACAGGTACACCTGGTCCCCACCTTGATATCCCACCCAGGGCATGGTGTTTGTCTGCTTGGGCTTTGTATTTGTTTTTGGCCCGCTCCAAATTCATTTGTAACCAGGGCCAGGTATCCTGTATGGCTTTTGCCCAACCAGCCACCTCAGCACTTTTCGCCTCCCCTGTTAAATCTACATTACCAAAGGGTCCAAACTCTTTACCATAAACCACATGGAACGGGCTGAAACCGGTGGACTGGTGAGAGGCATTGTTATAGGCATACTCTGCAAAAGGGAGGAGATCCACCCAATCGTCTTGGTGTAATTCACATAGCAACGCAAGTAGCATTCTAATACAGCATTGACACTTTCAGTCTGGTCATCTGTTTGGGGTTGATAGGTGCTAGAGAGCCCTTGTTCCACCCCCACCAACTTAAGAAATGCTTTCCAAAACTTAGCGACAAATTGAACTCTGAGGTCGGAAATTATCTTACGCGGAAACGAGTTATATTTGAAAACATGTGACACAAACATTTTAGCCAATTTCTGGGCTGTAGGCAGTCCCGCGCAGGGGACTACATGCACCTGTTTAGAGAAAAGGTCTGTGACCACCCAAAGTACTGTCTTCTCCTGGCTGGGAGGGAGATCAGTGACAAAGTCCATGGCAATGACTTCCCAGGGAGCCGAAGGCGTTTCTAACGGCTTCAAAAGTCCACCCGGCTTCCCCGCCACCCTTTTTGCTGTAGCACATGTGGGACAACATCAAATGAAAGATTCCAAGTCCGTTATCATTCCCAGCCACCAGAACTGTCTGCGTAACAAGTGCAGGGTTTTAACGAAACTGAAATGCCCTGCTACTTTGGAACCGTGGCCTCAATCCATCACCTTCCTCCACAAGGCAGCTGGAACATACAGCTTGGATTCCTTAAACCAGAACTCCCCCCGCGGAGTCAGTTTGTCTGGTAGTTCATTGGCAACTCTTTCCTTTCGGCAGGCTTCAACTAACACCCTTATAAAAGTGTCTGGCAGCCCCTCCAAGGGAGGAGACCCTTTGGCAGAATCTTCCCGGACCGGAGGAAGAATTTCAGGTGGCTCCCCCGGAGCTGGAGCCTTCTGTACCTTGGAGCGAATCAGGACTGCCAAATCCAGCATTACCCCCTGCTGTTTGGGGGTGAAGAGAGAGTCCATAGGGTGCTCCACCTTGCTCTGATATTGGGGAAGTCAAGATAGCGCATCCGCCAATTGGTTTTGTTTCCCTGGGACATGCTTTAATATGAAACGAAACTTGGAAAAGAACTGTGCCCAGAGCACCTGTTTTGCAGTGAGTTTGCGTGTCCCCTTCAACGCTTCTAAGTTTTTTGTGATCTGTCCATACCTCAGACGGGATCTCAGCCCCCTCTAAGAAATATCTCCATATCGTGAGGGCATGTTTTACTGCGGCAGCCTCTTTCTCCCAAATGGGCCAATTCATTTCAGACGCCGTGATTTTTTAGAAAAGTAAGCACAGGGTTGGAGCTGCTCTGCTTCTCCCTGTTGCAATAGAGCCCCCCATGGCTACATCAGAGGCATCTACTTGAACAACAAATGGCTTTTTGCAGTTCGGGTGTTTGAGTATGGGCTCGGAAGTGAATATCTTTTTAGGGTGTGAAACGCATGCTGACAGTCTGGCGTCGGGAGGAGGGCAGGATTGCTGAACTCCCCTTCTCCTTAGTTTTTAGTAAGTCCGTTATGGGTAGAGTCACTTGTGCAAAATTGTTGAGGAAACACCTGTAGAAATTTGCAAACCCGAGAAACTGCTGTAGCTGTTTGCGAGTTGTGGGGGGCTCCCATTCTAACACCACCCGCACCTTTTCGGGATCCATGGCCAGACCTCTGGGCGAAACCACATACCCCAAGAACATTAGTTTATCCTGGTGAAACTCACATTTGGACAATTTGGCAAACAAATGATTGTCTCTGAGAACTTCTTTGACCAATTTTACATGCTCCTCTCGAGTTTTCGAGTAAATTAAAATGTCATCTAGGTAGATGATCACCCCTTTTAACAATAAGTCATGCAGTACCTCGTTAATCATTTGCATGAAGATGCTGGGAGCCCCACTTAACCCGAAGGGCATAACTAGATACTCAAACATCCCAAAACAGCTGGAAAAGGCTGTTTTCCATTCGTCCCCTTTTCGAATCTGGACTCGGTAATAAGCTTCAACCAAGTCCAATTTGGTAAAAATGTGTCCCTCTTTCAGTTGGCTGAGCAAGTCAGGAATCAATGGAAGGGGATAGGCATTCATCTGGGTAACCGCATTGAGTCTCCAAAAGTCAATACACAAACGTAGATCCCATGTCTTTTTTTGCACAAAAAACAAAGGGGCTGAACAGGGGGCCGACGAAGGTCAGATGAAACCACGGTCTAGATTCTTATCCAGGAACTCTCTTAGAACTGCTTTCTCTTTAGGACTCATGGGATAAATTTTTCCCTTAGGCAGTTTACCCTCCCCCACCAGTTAGATAGCACAGTCTGTCTTGCGGTGGGGTAGCAGGATATCACACTCCTTCTTGTTAAACACATCAGCAAACGAGCCATATTCTTTAGGCAACTGAGGGGCCCTAGACCCCGCCGACATGGCACAGGCCTTGACAGCCACTTCTCTACGATGGCGGTCGCACTGGGGCTGAGCGAAAGCAATAGTCCTGGCTGCCCAGTCAATGGCAGGACTGTGCCCTTGCAGACTGTGCCCTTGAGTCTCACGCACTCCGTTGCTTAGACAAGTTCAACAGTTGTCGGCGGTTTTCCACTTCTACCGCTAACAAAATCCACCCCTCTAGATCTGGAGGGTTGCCTTGCATGAAAGCCCAGTGGAGAATCTCGGGGTTTAGTCCTTCTCAGAAATACTGCACCCGAGTTGCTTCACTCCAATCTACAACTTTGCCAGCCAGCAGTTGGAATTCTCCCGCATAATGCATCACTGACCTGGCCCCTTGACAAAGTTGAAGAAGAGCCATCTTAGCTCGTTCACTTTGAAACGGGTCCTCAAAACGCCGTCTGAGTGCAACCATAAAATCATCTAGGGTCCGCAGTGCGCTGGAACTGAGGTCAACCTGCTGGACTACCCAGCTTCTCCTTCCAGGAGGGAGGCCACATACTGTAACCAACTCTGTTCGGAAGCGAAAGTAGCTCCCTGCTCTCTCATGAAACCATCTACTTCCAGCAAAAAGTAGGGAAGCTTTTCCCCTGAGGCGTCAAAGGAGGCTCGTAAGTCCCTTCATACAGTGGCTGGTTGTGGAAGGGGAGCGGGTGGTCTCGGAACCGGAGGCACTGAGGGGCAGGCACTTGTGGACCCCCGCAGGTGCACCTGGAGTGGCGGGGGGCAGGCAGGGGTCCGCAGGCACACCCGGAGCGGCTGGCAGTTGCGGTCCCACTGCGGAAGTGCCCAGAACGGCAGGCAATACGGGAGGCAGAATGGGCGCCGGCCATGCCTGCTGAGCCCGACGGAGGTTGGTGACTTCTTGCCAGAGTCCCTGCATTTGGTCCTGCATTGCCACAAAGCGCTCCAAAAATTCCTGATGCTGGTGAAACAGGTGTTGATACTCCTCGTCACTTTCTTGGCTCCATTGCCCTTGGCGCAGCCAGCCTCCCTCCCGGTCCCACCAGTCTTGGGTGCGGCGAAGGTTGGCACCCCACAACGACAGCTCCTCTGAAAGTCCCATGTCCCTGATAGCGGCATCAAAGGGAAGGTCCCAGGGAGCTTCCTGATCCCTGTAATTCCCCGGCTGCTGACGCTGGGTGGACATGCCTGTTGAACACTCCACCAGGGTGAAGTCTGGTTCTCTCGTAGTCCTGTGAACAGCACCCAGACCCGCGCCCGCAGTTGCTTTCTCGTTGAGGCGTCACTCTGCATCCGCCTCAAGCCATAAGCTCTCCTCCCAGGCGCGCCGTTCCATCTCCGCTTGAGCGCGCTCCTCGGCCAACTGCTGGTCGGCGGCTCGCTGGGCCTCCTCACACCGCAACGCCTCCTCTTCAGCCAGATGCCGTTCAGCTTGCAGGGCAGCGAGCCGTCGGGCCGTGTCGGCAGTTTGTTCAATGACTCGAGCGAACGACTCCTCAATGAAATGTCAAGGGATCAGGCCTGAAACAGCAACAGCCTGACAAATCTTCAGGCCCTTCCCATCAGCCCCAGCCTTCTCCCCCACAAACCCCCACCTTCCCCCCAAATCCCCTTACCCTTGTAGCAGTAATAGCTACTCTGGCAGTGGTGGGCATGGCTACTTCAGTGTTGAGAAGAAACTCTAGCCCTGTATGACAACACCCCCTCCCTCCTATCTCCCCGAAATCAGTTTTTGTGCTGTGGGGGAGAGAGAGGGATCGCTTACTTGCTGACTGCCAGAGGGTGTTATGTGGAGATTATTTTTCTCCTTCTCCAGTCCTCACCTTATTTTACCTCAGAAGAGAAATATGACACCAGAGGCTTCTTAAAGTTAACATGGAAAACAGAGAAATGTATTAACCAGTATTCAAAAGATGGGTTTTGAGGGAAAACTGTATTGGAGGGAAAGGACAAAACCAGATATATGTGTGTGGGGTGTTTTTTGTTTTGTTTTGTTTTAAGGGAAAACTGTATTTGATGGAAAGCAGAAAACCAGATATATAAGTTTACAAGATTCACTTCAGGGAAGGCTTAGTTATTATTTGGTTTACATGTTACACAAGTTACATTTTTTCAGTTTTTTTGTTCACAAACTCAGTTTCGTTCCCCAGAACTCCTATAGTTGTTGTTTCACAGAGTCTGCCGCCTAGCTATCAGGGAAGGGCAAGACCTTTCGATCTCTATTCCCCAGAGAAACGCAGAAGTATGGAAATTTATCTAAATCTCTCTTCCCATTTTCACTGCTGAACTACTCCACACCAGTGGCAGTAATCCCTTCACACTACCCCATATCCGGAATAGCTCCCTCCCAGAGACTAATCCCTCCTTGTGACCTGAGAAAGGGCCCTTTTCCTCCCAATCTCAACCCTGTCACTCCACAGGTTGTGTGTTTCACTAGCTTAGGCTAAACTGAACCCTCAGGTTCACAGAGTCATTCACAGCTTCTTCTCACACAGGTTACCAATCTTCAAATTCCATTCTTTCCCACAGAAATCAGAGAGTGAGCCCCTTGGCTTCACCCACTCTTTGTCTCTCAGCTTCTACTGAAGATTAACCCTTCATTCATCACACCCTGTACCAAACTTGCAGAGAGGGAGAGCGGGCACAGAGACATTAACCATGCTCCCTAACTTGGCGTGATTGCCAGCTCATGAGCACAGTGCCTACGCATAGAGGAAATGTCTGTGTCTACTCTTCCTCCCTATCACTGGCAGCGTCCCTGATCACAGGGAGGGAGAATAGGTTTGGACACTTCTGTTATACAGTCACACTTTGCAGATGAGCCAATGATCATGTGGAGGGAGGGTCAGTGTGCTTGTGAGCTCTCTCCCTCCTCATTCATGCAGTCAAGACATAGAGCAGTTTTGTGTTTGAGGTCTTCTTTTTCTCCCCTTCCCTCTCCCTTTTCTTCTGAATAATATCACCTCAATAGAGGATGAGGAACCCAGTGTGAGGTGGAGCTCTGCATTTCCCAGGTTCTCTGGTACCCCATAGGAGAACCTATGTGGGGTTCGTCTTCCCTGAACCCCACAAATTTGCTGCCACCAATAAATGTGAGGGTTTTTAATATTTCTTAAATCCCACACCTTGTCACCTTTGTTTGTGTGAGGAGAAAGCTTCCCTTTCCTCCCCCCAGATAAAATTGAGAGGCTTAGAGGCTGTAGCTGATTTTATAATAATGAAGATAAATTGAAGTTTATTATTTACAAAGGCACAGTACATAGTTTTCAGTACTCTTCAGGCTAATCAGTAAATATTCAGACTTGGTTAATTATACTCAGTGTGGACTCGGTTTACCTAGTAAAGAGAACACCAGAGAGTGTTATCCACAACCTTTTATCCACAACCTTTCCCACTCCTCAGATTTGTCCACACCTTGTGGAAAACAAATCTTTCCCCCAAAAGACTGAATTAGGAGTCTCCCTATTTCAGAAGCCACCTCCCACTTTGTGACCGAAGAAAGGGTTTTCTCTCTCTACCCTACCCCAATCTTCCCTTTGTCACCATTCAGGTTTGGTTTATACAAGTTAGGTAATATGAGAACACACAGGCTCTTAGAGTCTCTACACATAACCGCACAGTTCAGGAGCTCAGAGCTAAAAGATCAAGAACTTCTCTCTCCCTTCAAGAAGACTCCTGTCAGCTCACCAGACTCCACCCACTGCCCGCTGGCCATTGGCTGACAGAGTTCCTCAGTCTCAGAGTTTACTTTTAACCCTGTATCTGTCACACCTTCCCCCTGCACCAGTAAGCAATACCAAGGAGAAAGAGATTCTTTCCTCAGTAGATGTTGGCAGGATGAAAGGGAGATTGTCTAAAACTAGGTTTGCCAGATCCAGGTTGGAAAACTCCTAGAGATTTGGGAGGTGGAGTTGGGAAGGACAGGGACCTCAGGGGGGGGTACAATGCCACAGACAGAATCCACCCTCCAAAACATCCATTTTCTCTACTTTTTTTTTTGCCTTTTAAATCCTATAGCTGTTTGATCTTATAATTTTCTTTAATAACTTACCAAGAGCCAGGCCAGGGATTCCTAGGGTTACACTTATTTGCTTCCAGTCCCCTGGGACCTTCCTATCTTCCAGGAGATGGAAAGCATAATTGCTAATGGTTCTGTGATTACTGTGGCTATTTTTTGTTCCCCTTAGTACTCTAGGGTGAATTTCATTCAGGCCCTTCTGACATGCATACATCTACATTAACTGAATACATTCATTAAGGTATATCTTCCCTCAACAGGCCTGCTGCTTTCCTAGTGCACGTCTCCTGAAAACATGGCTCAGCTACCTCCATTTTGTCATGTTCTTCTGCTTTTGTCTTCCTTGCTGTGGTCCCATGTTTTCTTTTGCTCTTCTCTAGCTTCTGAAACGTTGCCTTACATTGCTGCCCTTGATTTGTATGAATAACTGAGATTCCTTTTTGCCACTTTCTCTTTCCAATTTTATGTTCGTTCAGCCCTCCTGTGTATTAAGTAACACATTTTTTGCCCAACTCCCTCAATTTTTAGCTAATTAAAGAATGTCATGTTTGACCATAGCAAAATGATTTCTTGCTAATTTTTCTTCTCTGCCCGAGCAGCTTTTTTCTGAGAACACTGTTTTCCAACTCTGAATGTATTCATGTGGAAATGCCCCATTGATTTACAGAGAACTTACTTTCTGGTAGGTGCACTTAGGAGTGTGGATTCAAAAACATGAAAAAAGTTAATGGCTGGAGTGCAGGGCTGGATCTGTTGAAGAAGAAGAACAGATAATTGAGTGGAAACCGACTCATGGAAACCCCATCCATGGAGAATTCCAGGCAAGAGACAAGCAGAGGTGGTTTGCCATTGCCTTTCTCCACACTGTCTTCCTTGATGGTCTCCCATCAAACTAGTGACTGTGGCCAACCCTGCTTAGCTTCCAAGTCCTGTTGAATTTAGACTAAGATGGCTTTTCAGGCTGCTGGGTTTGTTGGACCTGGTTTCAAATCTCCATTAAGCTGAATAGTTGACCTTGAGCAAGTAATTGTCTTTCAGCCACATATCTTATCCTTCTCTTCTTCCAGTGTCCCTAGAGCACACTGTTTTCTTCTGCCCTCAGATCACCCTGTGAGGACCGCCTATCACATATAGCCCTTCTGAGGAGGTGCAGTGGCCAGAAGTCTTTTGAAAAAAAACTCTTTTATTTGTGTGCTGGTCCGGCCTGTAGTCAGAGAGTCTCAGGTTACCTAAGGCTGGAGGGCTCAACAGCAGGCTGAATGCAGTCACCAGGAATGTAGAGCATGAATCCAGGAGGAGTTCTGACAGGAGCTGGGAACAGAAGTCAAAGTCCAGAGGGTCAGAATTCCGTGGAGTTGGGTCAGGGAAGCGTCAGCAGCAAAAATCTCAAGCTCTTTTGCAAAGTTGCTTTCACAACACTGGTTTGTCCTTGGCAAAGCTTTAAGCTGCTTTCCGCTTGTCTCAGCCTTCATCCTCTGAAGACTCCCAGTTCTCCAAACATCTCTTTAGTGCTTCTAAACTGGCACTGTGTCTTTTAGCTTGAAGCTCCACTCTACCTTGTTGCCTATGATGTTTACCTACTTCAGGTGAGCTGGGTGGGTCATGGGTCTGCAGAGTTATAGCTGGAGCTGGGTCAGCAAAGTGAGGTGGTTCTGCAAGCTACTCCAGAATCCTCAGCAGGGCTGTTTTGTGGTTCTTCCTGTAGAGGTTCAACTTGGCATGGACACTTGGCTGACTGAGGTTTAGGGGAGACTGGTTCTTCCTGGCATGGCTCTTCCTCTGACAATTCTTTGCCTGGTGAGGTCTGAGCCATGACAGTTTGGGGGTACTCCTGCCTAAATGCTAAAAACAAAAGGGGAATGATTTCTGATTGAATGTGTATCCATCATAGTAGACTAGACCGAGAGACAGTGAGTGGCTCAGGGATACCCACCTGTGGGGTTCAAACCATTATCTCAGTAGTCTAACCAATAGGCCATGTGAGTGTACCTCACAGTCAAGTGCTGGAAGTTTTGAAACTCCTCTGCACTGTCCAAAAAATGAACTTCAGAATTTCCCCCACAATGAGCTATTCAATCTGTCCCTGTAAAACTGTGACAAGCACTGTATTTTTTTCCTTTTCATTCAGATGGCCCTCCATCTTCAAACTCTCTAAAAGTCAGTAAAAACCCTGAAATGTAAGGGTACAATCCAAAGCACAGTTGAGTAGGTTTGGTTCTGTTCAAATCAGTCTCTAGACTGAATGACCCCCCCAAACTGCCACTCATCTCTTATCCCTTCTGAAACAAAAGCCAGTGGATAATAGATTGCTCTTTTAACATATGCAGAAAGATAATCACCCATTGTTATCACTTCCAATTAGAGCTGTCGATTCGGTTCATCCCAAACCGAAAAACAGCCGAATTTCTCCTGATTTGGCGGTTTTTAGTTTGGATGGAACCGAACTCAAAAAAGGCGGGAAAACAGGGAGCCGAATTCAGCGATTTTGGGGTGTTCGGTGAATAAATTTGGCAAATTTGGGGTTCGGCGCAGCAGCATAACCATCAGTTAGTAAGCAGCATTCTCCTGCGGCCAATCGGTGGCCAAGCTGGGTCTTCTTCCTCACCCTTAACGTGCACCTCTGTAAGCACTTGTCCCATCGAAAACCAAAAGCCACACCAGGAGACTTAGTGGTCCAAAAGAGTTGGTTTAATGGTAACACAGGCAAGCAGAGCTTAGAAATCCAAAGACAGGAATGTGGGGAAATGGCATACACTTGATAATATAAGAACACTAGAAAAGCGGCAGCAATACAGTCTCATGAGATAACTTCAAACAGTCTAGAGACACCACGGCTCCCATGGGCACCTGCTAGCTTCAAAGAGAATAGGAATGCGAGCTTTAGGGAAACAATCCTTGAACGAAAGTCTGTGAGAAAACAAAACTTTCTGAGACACAGCGAGCAGGCCTGACAACCTCTGACAATAGGGATTTGCAATTAGCAGAGCTTGCCGCCCACGCCCAAAGCTCCCAGCCCCGACAAACAGCTGAGCTGCGGGGAGCAAGGGCGGGGCATGTGCCAAGAAGATGGAACAGAAGACATCCACAGTAAG
The DNA here is from genome assembly GCF_029931775.1 of Euleptes europaea. NCBI lineage: Eukaryota > Metazoa > Chordata > Lepidosauria > Squamata > Sphaerodactylidae > Euleptes > Euleptes europaea. The sequence continues at coordinate 96,102,925 of NC_079319.1, forward strand.
ACCCATTTGGGGGCTTTTCTCTATAATTTTTCTCCTGTGTGAGTGTGTGTGTGTGGGGGGGGGAGCAGAGTCTGTGTGTGTGTGTGTGAGGAGGGAGCAGTTTCTGTTGGTGGGGGGGGAGCCAAAGGGGGATTTTGCCTGTTCTGCGGGGGGGGCCCTCTGATGGAACAGAAGACATCCACAGTAAGACCCATTTTGGGGCTTTTCTCTATAATTTTTCTCCTGTGTGTGTGTGTGTGTGGGGGGGAGAAGCAGAGTCTGTGTGTGGGGGGGGAGGGAGCAGTTTCTGTGGGTGGGTGGGAAGCCAAAGGGGGCTTTCGCCCATTCTGCCTGGGGGCATGTGCCCCCTCGAGTCTCTCTCTCCCTGGTTTGAGGGGGGGCTTCAGTTGTGTCCTCAGGTTTTCCCTCATTCATAAGATCGGTTAGGTCTATTTTGATGCTTGCTCAAAACTGGTTTTCAAATTGTGACTTAAATAATGCATTTGCCTAGTCATGAGTCCGATGCAAAAGGGGAAATTCCACCCCCTCCTGCTCCTTATGTATAGCTTTCTGCCTCTGTCCCTTTCCATGGTTTACAAACTCCCAGGTGCCAGGTGATGCTTTGCATGGTTATAAACGTGTTGCTTTGCATGGTTTGCATGGCTGCAAATGTGTTGCTTTGCATGGTTTGCAAACTTCTTCGCACCTGCCCCGCCCTTGCTCCCCGCAACTCAGCTGTTTGTCGGGGCTGGGAGCTTCAGGAGTGGGCGGCAAGCTCTGCTAATTGCAAACCCCCATTGTCAGAGATGCACATTAAGGAGGGGGGACCCCTTTCGGGGCCCATATCTCAGCCCCCCGATCCAATCTTTACAAAACTTGGGGGTTCTTGCAAGAAGGGTCCCCTCAAGCTACGCTGAAAGTTTGGGACCTCTACCCCCAAAAATGCTCCCCCGGAGCGGCGGAAAGGAGCAATTGTGTTTTTAATGGCTTTATTCGGCCAAATTTTTCCCCGAACTCTGGATCTCAAGCCGAATTGCACAGACCCGAAGTGGGGGAGTTCGGACTTCGGCATTTCCCGAATAAAAACGGGCCAAATTTTGCCAATTCTGAATTTTACCGAATTTTTTTTTCAACACCCCTACTTCCAATATCTGAAATAGTCCTCCTGATATCTCGGTTGCCAGGGTATGAGTCCTTGTTCCTTTGACAAGTACTGTCAAGCAGACTACCATTATTCTGCTTAATAAAAATTGTTCAGCTCTCTTTGAAACATTGCTTGTCCTAGATTTGTATGAGGTAAGCACTCCACTGTTGCTAAAGCTCCTGTTCGTCTTACCATGGATGTTTGCTGTAGGCAGTGTTTCCAATTAATTTTCTATATGTTTATTATTGTATAACATTCCTAATAATTAAATTTATATTTGTTAGAGCTGAACCACAATTACAGGTTTTTGTTTGTTTGTGAACCTTTCCACTTTACTAAGGGTAATTTTCCAGCATTTCTTACAAAAGTGTTCACTCATTCATTAACTCTCAGTTGCCCTCATTTGCCCTCAGTGGAGTCATCATGTAGCCCAACATGACAGCCTATGCATCATTATGTACAGTTGCATGATCCTCAATTTGGAGGGCTCACTCGTGTAACTAACCTTGAAAACAGGGAGAAGTAGCAGATATTAAAGAAATGATACCAAAACTGGCAGCTACCAAGGAAACAATTATCTGGTTGGATCCAGTGATTCACAAGTGTAAAAGCCATGGATCTTCCCATGTTGCCCTCAGCAAACATTTCTGATCCTAGGAAAGTTTAATCCTGGAGTTGCAGAACCCACATGGATTGAATAGCCATGCAGGCCAGGAAGCTGCAGTGAGGAGAGAAGAACATAATGTGCTTTCCCCTTTTTTCCATAAGTGGAACTCTGCTGACAGAAGAAGTGGAAAAGGTGATTTCATCCCCTTCCACCTTTCCACTCCTGACTGTCAGCTCTGGGCTCAACAGATAAATCCCACAAAACGACTTCTAGGCAGGCCTTCCCTAGAAAGCGATTTATTGGAAAATATACAGCGAGTTACAGAACCCAACTTGGAAATTATCTTGCGTGGGAATGAGTGATATTTGAAAACGTGTGACACAAATAAACGGGCCAATTTTGGGGAGGAGGGCAAGCCTGCACAGGGAATCAAATGCACTTGCTTGGAAAACAGATCCGTGACCACCCATAGCACCGTCTTCCCCCTGCTGAGAGGGAGATCAGTCATAAAATCCATGGCAATGACTTCCCACGGCCCTGTAGGCATTTCCAAGGGCTGCAACAATCTGGGCAGTTTCCAGGTGGGGTGCTTGACGGTGGCACAGGTGGGACAACTGGGAATGAAGGTGTCTAAGTCTGAGCACATTCTCAGCCACCGAAACTGCCGGCAGAACAGGTGTAACGTCTTAACAAAGCCAAAATGTCCTGCTGTTTTCACCCCATGAGCAAGACTCAACACCTCCCCCCTTAGGATTTTGGGCACATACAACTTGTCGTTTTTAAACCACAGCTCCCCCTGTTTAACAAGGTCCTTGCGGAAGGCATTGGTCGACTGCTCTGTTTGGTAGCCACGGACTAGAGCTTCTCTGAAGGAACTGGGTAGCCCTTCCAGAAGAGGACCATTAGGAGCCGTACTAGGAAGTCCGGGCGGCTCCTCGGGAGGAGGGCTTGCAGGGAGTCTGGGTGGCTCCTTGGGAGGAGGGCAAGCAGGGGGTTCTCTTGGCACTTCCACTGGCTGCTGCAGAGGGAGGGGGACCAGGGTGTCAGTGGAGCGTGGTACTTCAGTGATCTTGTCAGGCCTGCTCTCCGCCGAGACAGCCAGACTGTGTGTTTTGGTTTCACCAGGTGCATCCCAAGGCCGGGCCTGGTAACTGTCAAATTCCTTTCGCTAACTCTGTGGGAACTGCCCTCGTAGGGAGGGTGGTTGGGAGGGTGGTTGCCATGGCTGCCACCACTATCTGATATGACCAATGCTCTTCCATATAGGCCTCAGGCCGTGCCTTTAGTTCTCATTCGTGCCAACTTACCTGTTAGCTCTGTATACCTGTAGGCTTTCTAATAAATCAACTCTCTTTTGGACTACTCGTCTGTGGATGTTGTTTATGGGATTACCACGGGGACAAGTGCTCACAGATCTCTGGGGACTGTCGCATCTGGGCACGGGTCTGCACAGCTAAAGTAGGCACCAGACCCCTCTGTGCAGGAGTGAAAAGAGACTCCGTGGGGCGCTCCAACTTGCTCGGGTACTGGGTAAGCCGGGATAGAGCATCCGCCAGCTGGTTTTGTTTCCCAGGGACATGTCGCAAAACAAACTTAAACTTAGAAAAGAAGTCTGCCCATCGCACTTGTTTGGCGGAGAGTTTGCGAGTCCGTGTTAAGGCTTCTAAGTTCTTGTGATAGGTATGCACTTCAAAGGAGGTGTCAGCCCCTTCCAAAAAATGCCTCCACACCGTTAAAGCATGCTTCACCGCGGCAGCCTCCTTCTCCCAAATGGGCCAGTTTAGCTGGGATTGGGAAAACCTTTTGGAGAAATAAGCACACAGGTGCAACTGGCCGTCCTCCCCCCGCTGCAAAAGGGCGCCTCCCATAGCTATCTCAGAGGCGTCTACCTAAATGATGAATGGCCACCCACAATCCGGATGCTTCAGTATGGCTCAGTAGTAAACAACCGTTTAAGAGTCTCAAAAGCTCTCTGACACTTCGGTGTCCACTCCACCCGCTCGCCCGGCTGAGATGCCGCACTCCCCTTCCCCTTGGTTTTTAATAGGTCGGTGATGGGCAAAGCAACTTGGGCAAAGTTATTGAGGGATCCCCTGTAGAAATTTGCAAATCCCAAGAATTGTTGCACTTGCTTACGGGTGGAGGGCGGTTTCCAATCCACTACTGCCCGCACCTTGTCGGGATCCATTGCTAGCCCTTGGTGCGAGATGATATACTCTAGGAAAGTCAATTGGTCCCGATGGAACTTGCACTTAGATACTTTAGCATAGATTTGGTTATCTCTGAGGTGCCGTAGCACCTCTTTAACCATGGCAACATGCTCTTCATACGACTTGGAGTATATGAGAATGTCATCTAAGTAAACTACCACTACCTTAAACAACAGGTCATGAAGAATTTCGTTAATCAGCTGCATGAAGACCCCGGGGTGCCTTTTAATCCAAAAGGCATCACTAGGTACTCAAACATCCCAAAACAGTTGAAAAAGGCAGTCAACGGTTCGTCTCCCTCCTGGATTCGCACCCCATAATACGCTTCAACCAGATCCAGTTTGGTGAAAATGCTCCCCTCCTTAAGTTGGCTCAATAATTCCGAGATCAGGGTTATAGGATAGGCATTGGTTTGGGTGACCGCATTGAACAAACGGAACAGACCCCTCCAACAGGTTCTCGCTCCCACCCTACACGCAGGTCCTGGCAACCAGTCGGGTAAGCTGCGTAGAGTCCTCCTGGGCTAGATGCGCTTCCTCGAATAGAGTGGCGAGCCAACGGGTCTCCTCCCGGGCCCGGTGCGCATCCTCCTGGGACTCCACATGCACTGCTCTCTCAAGGTAGACCCACTGCGAGGTGACCAACCCCGCCAACCGATGGGACTCCTGATGAGCATGGCGCGCTTCCTCCAGGAGTGACCGCTGGAGATCCTTTCCTGTGGCCCCAGCCAGGAAGCAAGCTTTTGCAGCGATCGCGGTGGAAAGATGGAAAATGGGATTAGTATCCTAATGTCAGCTCTGGGCTCACCAGATAAATCCCACAAAACGACTTCTAGGCAGGCCTTCCATAGAAAGCGATTTATTGGAAAATATACAGCGAGTTACAGAATCTGACTTGGAAATTGGCAAGGATACTAATAGGGGGAGAACTGAGGGTACAGGAGATATAAAGGTGAAAGTGAACATTCTGGACGACTACTGGCCCATTTACGCACTAGCAACTTACTTCGTAATTGCAACGTGTCCAGTACACAAGAATCCAACTCGATTTTAAATTTCTGTTCCCACTGCTCTGCCTTTCTTCGCTGTATGTGATAAGCTGGGAGCAACGGGCTCCCACACATGCCCAGTCGGCTCTGGAAGCAAGAGGACGGCGATTGGTCCAGTTTCCCTTAGGGAGGCGGGAGGAGTGGGGTGGTTGGCTGGCAGCAGGAAGTGGGCTGGCAGCAGGAAGTGGATTCAACACTGATTGCATGATCCCACTGTAAGGCTCCCGGTGAGGAAGTCGCTTTATTTTTTTACTTCGCCTAATAAGCGGATCCTCTTACTGCGGAGAAAGTGCGCTCTGATGACGCTTCAGAGATCCTTCGAACAGAGTAAGTGCGAACATGCAAGGAAAGCCCGCGGAAGCCAGCGCCGCAAATGGTAAGTGCGGACACGGCCCTGGTTGCTACGGCAACCCACACTTGTTCCCAAGAAGAGTAAGACAAAACAAAACTAGAACTGAACAACAGGTCGACCTTGAGACACCACCTGGTTTGGCCGCTAGGCACCAGGCCCGTGCCTGACACTGACTTTCTGTGGATTCCTGACCCACATGGCTATTAGTGAAGGTTGCCAGGTCAACCCTGGCTACTGTTGGGTTTGTGGGGGGGGGAGAGTCTGGTTTTCCTGACCCTCACAATATTTTTTCCTGGGTTTGTAAAGGACTGCTGGAGGGGAGGAGAGCACATGAAAAATCTGGAACCATCAGCACCTTCTGATAGATCACTGGATCCAGTGCATACTAAACAACATCAGCATTCAACTGTGCTTTTGAGCAAGAAATATCCACAGGAACTGAAAGTTATTTCCGTGGAGAGTCCAGCTCACAATTTTTCACATCAGTGTATCTTTGGAAATGATTTTGTGGAAACACAGTGAGAACTTATTTTGCTGCTCACCAAGGACCTCTCTTTACTTGTTAATTTTATTTCAGTATGGCTCCTGCCTGGAACAGCCCCTGTGAAGTAGCTTTCTTCATTCCACCACAGCAACTTGGTTTTCCCAGCTCCCTGTGGAGAATTTCCACAAGGCCACCGCCATCCCCAATTGGGAGCAGAAGAATCGGCTGCTGAAGGGGCTACAGGTGGCAGGTAGAGAAAGTGAAACAGAGACTGGAAGGTGTCTCAAGGTGCCTTTGGTGATACAAGTAAAATAATGAGGAGCTCCAAGATAACTGAAACATTGAGTGCACAGACCTGATTGAAGAGCATGTGAGGAAAAAATTAGAACACTGGTGTTCAAACTATGTTTTGGAGAACCATGGAAAGCTTCTCAAGAGTTAGTTAGTGAAAAGCAGGAATGAGCAAACATGTCTTTGTCATTGGGAGCCTTTGTATGTTGCTCATTGTCATTGTGTAGGGTTGCCAGCCTCCAGGAGTTGCCTGGAGATCTCCTGCTATTACAATTGATCTACAGGCAATAGAGATCAGTTCTCCTGGAGAAAATGGCTGCTTTCAAGGGTGGACTTTATGGCATTGTACCCTGCTGAAGTCCGTCCCCTCTCCAAACCCCATCCTCTCCAGATTCCACCCCAAAAATCTGTAGGGATTTCCCCACCCAGAGCTGGCAACTCTATAGTTGGGGGTGTTTTTTATTTATTCCTTCCTCTTATGCCACTGTATGCTCTTTATAGCTATGTATCATTTATATACAAGTAATGGCAAAAATGTTACAATTGTGCAAGTTTTTACTGGGAAACAATTCAGTACCAAAAAACATATATTGCTTGAAAAATAAAATTAAAATTAAAAAGGGAATTTTGAGCAAAAGCAGTGCAGCTGCAAAATTCGTAGCCTCAGTAATGAAAATATTAGTATGGCAAGCAAACTTCCCTTAAAAATAGCAAACCTACAATTGATAATCTTTCCTTAAAGCTGTATTCTAGACTGCATTCTCATTTCACACAGGTCAGTGGTGAAGCATCCACACCACAGACCAAGTCTGGTTTCCTTGGACAATGATTAGTGATCCCTCAACCGATGATTCCATGAGTAAAGGATTCTGAAGGCCAGGTTTATTCCTTTTTTTGAAACTTTTCTGTGGAAAAGACCCTGGCATTGTATTTTTTTGGGCTCTTTTCTGTTACATTTCCTCCATCTTTTCCAGGAAGGCTTAGTTTGTGTGTGTGTGTGTGTGTGTGTGTGTGTGTGTGTACATCAATCAACCAGGCTAACACCCCCAGCCCTAATAGTCCCCCGATCTGCCTAGCCCACATACCAACACCTCTCTTTCTCTCTCTCAACAAATAAACAAGGGACAAAGTAGAAAGGAATATGAAGAAGGAAGCGGGGAGGGGGGAAGAAATGGATCACACTGACTGGCTCACCAATAAACACTTCACTCAAGCCAATATTATCACAAACTTGACAGCAGCCACATGCCTTGTTTATTTATTTTAGAAGATGAATACCATAATTTAAAATGGTCCTTAGAAAAGGAGGGGGTGAGCAAAACGTGGGAAGTTACAGGTGATCCAACAGCAAAACAAATAACCAAGCTGAGGGGAGCGTTACTAAGATCTTGCCTGGGCAGGCTAGAGAGAGAGAGAGAAAGAGGGAGACAGAAACAAACTAGACCATCTCTTCCACCCAACTCTGTGCAAACGTACAGGTTTAAAGGGGGGCGGTTCAGTTCCCCCTATGCGATTTTAGCAATAAAACACTAAGATATGCATAAATTTAGCATTTTATCGCTAAAATAACACCAAAAGAAAATAACGCTGCAGCTCCCAGCCAAAGGCTTCTGATTCCATGGCCGCCGCCACTGCCTCAGCTATCCTCGTTCTTTCTTCTTTGGCTGCCTCCCCAGTGCCCTCTGGGGGGAGAGGAGGCAACGGGGGGCTCTAGGGAGGTGGGCAAGAGGCAGGGGGGTTGGATGGAGTGCAGGAACAAATGGCAGCTTGCCAGCGCCACAGGCAACTCAGCAGCTTTTTTGAGCCTGCCTGCCTGCCTGCCCGCCTTCCTCAGGGCAGGATGCACTGGCTCGCTCGCTTGCACAGCCTGCATGCAAAAAGGGAACCCCTCCCACAGTTGTTGCCAGGTGTGGAGAGGAAGATGAAATGGCTTCTGAGGGATGGGTATGGACAAGTGATAATGGGCATGGGTAGAGAAGCTGGAGGAGGACTGGGAGGAGAAACCAGAGTAGGGGAGGGAGGGGCGGAGAGAGAGAAACCCAAAATGTGAACTATTTATTCACAATTTGTGCCAAGAGTTGCTTCACTTTGGCTTTGAGGTAAAATTAAAATTTGTGATAAAACAGCTTCCTAGAAATGCGGGACAAGTGTGCAGTGGCCACGGGGTGACCCCTGAAGGGAGGAAAAACCATGAGTAACTTTTTAAAAAGCCACTGGGCACTTCCCCTTGGATCGCGTGGCTAATTACCAACATAAATGGCCGCTGTGTTTAAAGTGCTGTCAAGTCACAGCCGACTTATAGCTACCCTGGTAAGGTTTTCAAGGCCAGTGATTAAGCAGAGGTGGTTTGCCTTCCTCTGCAGAGTCGTCCTTGGAGGTCTCCCTACTACTGACTATGCTTAGCTGCCGAGATCTGGCTATACTATACCATTCCCTTGCTATAAATAATCATATGGAATTAATTTGTAAAATGGATTGGGTTATAAGACCTTATCTTCTGTATAATATATTATATTTAAAAATAATAATGTATTTCAAGGATGTTTGGCATACTGTTTCCAAACTGTTTACAAAGTATAATGCTTAAAATCTATGCAGCTGTTCTAAAGAAAAAATACAGTGATGAGTTGGCAAGTGGAGTATACAGACCTTGTGAAGAGTCGTTTCTGAATATGGTATTAGAGAGCCTATTATGTGCTCTTCTGAAGCTCAGTTCAAGGTACCGCTAGGCCATTTCCCCTTTCATTTCTTTGAACAGCTGAATATGTTAATGATGATTGGAACTGATGTCCTTCCATTAGGGTCTCACTTGAGGGCTACTACTTTGTATTACTTCTGTTTATTGTGTAAGTAAAGACTGACATCCCCAATAATGTATTAAGCAAACAAATAATATAGGCTTGCTATTATGGTCACAATGAGTATTAGGCACAACGATCCCAGCCCCTTGACATTCTCGCAGTTATAACCGGAATTTAATTTAGGACAGGGCTTGACTCTGGAGCCTTGTGTGTGTTAAGTGCCGTCAAGTCGCTTCCGACTCATGGCGACCCTATGAATGAAAGTCCTCCAAAATGTCCTATCTTTGACAGCCTTGCTCAGATCTTGCAAATTGAAGGCTGTGGCTTCCTTTATTGAGTTAATCCATCTCTTGTTGGGTCTTTCTCTTTTCCTGCTGCCCTCAACTTTTCCTAGCATGACTGTCTTTTCCAGTGACTCTGGAGCCTTACCTGTGGCAAATCTAAGGTAATAACAAGATTGTCATGCTTTTAAACATTGTTAGAATGGCTTTACCTATGAAGGAAATAAACTAGTTCCCATGTATCTGGATTAGGAATTCCTTAAAAAAAAAAATGCATGAACACACGAAGCTACCTTATACTGAATCAGACTCTTGGTCCATCGAAGTCAGTACTGTCTACTCAGACTGGCAGCGGTTCTCCAGGGTCTCAGGCTGAGGATTTTCACATCACCTACTTGCCTAGTCCCTTTAACTGGAGATGCCGGGGATTGAACCTGGGACTTTCTGCTTGCCAAGCAAAAGCTCTACCACTGAGCCACAGCCCCTCCTCATAAAGCCCCTCCTCAAGTCGTAGACGGCTAATGGTGACCCCAGGCAAGCAAGAAGCAGAGGTGGTTTACCACTGCCTTCCTCTGCAGAGTCTTCCTTGGTGGTCTCCTTTCCAAGTAGCGACCCTCCTTAGCTTCCAAGATCAGATGAGATTGGGCTATACCATGTTGACTTCCCTCCCTTTTCAAAAACAGATGAGGTAAGAATAACTCTTCCTGGACTGGACCACTACTGGATGAGATTTCTAGCACAGTTTTGAAGTCCTTCCCCCTTGGTTGTGTCTGAGATAGCACAGCCCCAGCACTCAGTTCCTGCCAGCAGAGAACTCCAACTCCCGTGGGATCTCCTGCATGGTTTACCTCTTCACTGGCTTCTTTGTAAGTCTCTTTGTATCCCCTGGTGTTCCATCATACCGGGGCAAGCTTCTCTTTTGTGTCAGATTTGCCTGGCACCATCCAATGGTTCCCAAACTGTTAAAGTTATGTGGATCCCTTTTTAATAACAGAAAATGTGGCGGACCACCAATGGATCGCTGCTCATGGGCTGCCTACAGGCACAGCAGCTGAAAGGCAGACTTGAGGAAAGGATAATAGGCACACAGGGAGTTCAAGTGCAGCTGTTAAAATGTTAACATGAAATAGGACTCCTGAGAAGGAAATGGCAAATACCTTCATGTGAGGAAGGTAACGTAAAAGGTCACCGGAAGGAAAAGAAAAAAGGGGCTGAAATATAGCTTTACATAAGACCTTATTTGTTGCAGTAATACATGTTTCTTTTATGGAGGAAAACCAATTAATTTAGTGATATTCAAGGCATGTGGTCAAAGAAGAGAACTGATAACATGATATTATCCATTGAATCTTGGTTGGAATAAGAAAGGCATAACAGACGAAGAAAAAGAATTGTTAAGCCTTCATCTAGGAGACAAATTGTGGGTATAGTGAGGATTTGGCATACACTTCATTGCAGCTGGAATAATTAGCAAGATTTGTTTGGCAGAAAGCATCAAGTATTGGAAAAGCTTAAAAGAGAATAGCTAGATAGTTGAGTTGGCTGCTTAGCAGAGTGGAAATATAAATTAAATTTTCCAAAAGTGATCCAGGAAGCATAGAGAAGAGAGAATTCAAATGAGAGCTGAGTATAAGGTTGGTTGATAGAGGTCTCGGCCACAAGGAGACACTGGGCTCCAAACCTCCAAACCTCCAAACCTTGCAGGGAGTGTCATGTATGTGAGGCAACATTAACCTGCGGGTAAGAACAGAAACCGAAACCTTGGGGCACATAAACCATGGATACGATGTCTATACACTAATGCACAGAATATGGGAAACAAGCAGGAGGAACTCAAAGTCCTTATACAGGAAGGGGATTTTGACCCAATAGACATTACTGAAACTTGGTGGGATGACTCTCACGATTGGAATATTAGGATTGAGGGGTACAACTTGTTAAAAGGGATAGACAGATAAGGAAGGGGGGAAGAGGAGCATTATATGTAAAGGATGTATATATTTGTGAAGAAATACATGAATGTGAGCATGGAAGTTCAGTTGGGAGTCTATAGGTAAAAATAAAAGGAGTAAGAAATAATAGTGATATTATGGTGGGGGTCTGCTATTGACCACCAAACCAGGCAGAGGACTTGGATGAGACACTCCTAGACCAGATGACAAAGTTCTCCAAGAGATGAGACACAGAGGTCATGGGAGATTTCAATTACCCAGATATCTGTTGGAAGTCCAACGCTGCTAAAAATGCAAGATCCAATAAATTCCTGTTTGTCTTGCTGACGACTTCATTTTCCAGAAAGTGGAGAGGGAAACAAGGGGCTCTGCTATCTTGGACTTGATTCTCACCAACGGGGAAGAACTGGTTGATGAGGTTAAAGTAATGGGCACCCTGGGTAATAGTGACCATGTAATTTTTTAATTTTCAGTTTTGGGGAAAGGAAAAGCTGTACGTAGTCAGACATATAGTTTGGACTTTAGGAAAGCAAATTTTAACACAAACATATGCTGGGTAGAATCCCATGGTCACAAATACTCAAGGAGAAGGGAGTTCAGGAGGGGTGGGAGTTTCTTAAAAACGAAACACTGAAGGCACCATCACAAACAATTCCCAAGAGAAGGGGAACTGGGAGGAGCCTAAAAAGTCAGGGTGGCTCCATAAATAGCTTGTTAAAGATTTGAGAAATAAAAAAGACTCATTTAGAATGTGGAAGGAGGGCCTTATAACCAAGGATGAATATATACAAATAACCAGTGCTTGTAGGGAGAGTGTTAGGAAAGTCAAAGCTCAGTTTGAGCTTAGGCTAGTGAGAGGTGCTAAGCACAACAAAAAGGGTTCTTTTCCTGTGTTCAGAATAAGAATAAGGACATGCTAAGCCCATTGCGGGGACCAGAAAGTGAAATTATAACAGAAGATGAAGAGAGGAAAGAACTGCTCAATTTCTACTTTTCCTTGGTCTTCTCTTGCAAGGGAAATGGTGCTCAGCATGGCAAAAACAGAACACATGATGAGGGAAGGGATAAGGGTAGCAAATAAACACCTACTTTCTTTAAATGAAACAAAGTCCTCAGGGCCAGATGAATTGCATCCAAGGGAACTAAAAGAACTTGTGGATGTAATTTCTGAGACTCTGTCCATTATTTCTGAGAATTCTTGGAGAACAGGTGAGGTGCCAGAAGATTGGAGGCGGGCAAATGTTGTTCCCATCTTCAAGAAGGGGAAAAAGGAGGATCCAGGTAACTACCGACCCATCAGCTTGATGTTCATACCTGCAAAGGTCTTAGAACATGTAATGTATGCAATAAACCTAGAGAGTTAAGCGGGAACAGCAGAAACCCAGAACTGATAGTCCTATTGGATCACAGTTTGAACCCACCAATTAGAGCACAGGAGGAGGGGAAGCGTGGGCTATCTGAGGGCATAAAAGTAGGGTGAAGGGTCTTTGTTCTCAGTTCACCATTACGGGTTCCTGTAATAAAGGTGTTGTACCCTGACTCAGTCTCTCTCATCGTGTTCCGCGCACGCTACACACAATAGAACGAATAATCAAACAGTCGGTCCTTGAGCATTTAGAAAGGATGGATCCGATTACTGAGAGCCAGTGTGGGTTTCCCATAAACAAGTCATGTCAGGCTAATCTTATCTCTCTCTTTTTGAGAAAATTACTACCTTGCTGGATCAGGGGAATGCTGTAGACATAGTTTATCTTGATTTCAATAAGGCTTTTGATAAGGTTCCACATAATATTCTTGTTGACAAATTGGGAAAATGTGGTTTAGATCTGATTACTGTTAGGTGGATCTGTAATTGGTTGGCAGATTACACCCAAAGAGTGCTTGTTAATGGTTCCTCATCCACTTGGAGAGGAGTGACTAGTGGAGTGCCTCAGGGATCTGTTCTGGGCCCTGTGTTGTTCAACATCTTTATAAATGATTTGGATGAAGGAATAAAAGGCATGCTTATTAAATTTGCAGATGATACTAAATTGGGAGGAGTAGCAAATATGGTAAAAGACAAAGCCAGGATACAGGATGATCTTGACAGGCTGGAGAATTGGGCTAAAACTAATAAAATGCATTTTAACAGAGATAAATGTTATGTTCTGCATTTAGGTAGGAAAAATCAAGTGCATAATTATAGTATGGGGGAGACTTGTCTTAGCAGTAGTGTGTGCAAAAAGGATCTAGGGATCTTAGTAGACCAAACACTGAACATGAGTCAGCAGTGTGATGTGGTGGCTAAAAAGGCAAATGGGATCTTGGGCTGTATCAACAAAAGTACAGTGTCCAGATCACGCAAAGTGATGATATCACTTTACTCGGCTCTGGTTAGACCTCACCTAGAGTATTGTGTTCAGTTTTGGGCACCACAATTTTAAAAGGATGTAGACAAGCTGGAACATGTCCAGAGAAGAGCAACAAAGATTGTGAGGGGTCTGGGGACCAAGTCCTATGAGGAAAAGTTGAATGAGCTGGGTATGTTTAGCCTGGAGAGGAGACGACTGAGAAGTGAGAAGATAACTATCTTCAAGTATTTGAAGGGCTCTCATATAGAGGATCATGCTGAGATGTTTTCTGTTTCCCCAGAAGGTCAGACGAGAAGGTTGAAATTAAATGAAAAGAGTTTCTGGCTAAACATTAGGAAGAATTTTCTAACAGAGCGGTTCCTCGGTGGAACAGGTTTCCTCGGAAGGTGGTGGGCTCTCCTTCACTGGAGGTTTATAAGCAGAGGCTAGATGGCCATATGTCAGCAATGCTGATTTTATGGCCTTAGGCAGATCATGAGAGGGAGGGCAGGAAAGTTTGCATCAGTGTTTGGCTCTTGTGGCCCTTTCTTGCATGCCCAGGGTAGTAGACTCCCCGCTGCCCAGCTCCGAGCAGTTCAAAGCCCCCCCTTCCCTGGACTGCTCAGTTCAAAGCCCCCCCTTTCTCTGGACTCCCCGCCACCCAGCTCCGCGCTGCCTGCAGGCAGCATGGAGCAGTTCAAAGCCCTCCCCTTCCCTGGACTCCCTGCCGCCCAGCTGGGAGTAACCCGCCACCCCCCCTTCCTGGACTCCCCGCCGCCCAGCTGGGAGGAAACCTCAGTATTCAGGTTAAATTGCCGTGTTGTCACTTTGCGATAAATAAATGGGTTTTGGGTTGCAGTTTGGGCACTCGGTCTCTAAAAGGTTCGCCATCACTGCTATCGATAGTTAAGCTGGTTCAGGCTGCTCAATGTCTTGCTTGCATTGAGGCATCGTGAGGAAGTTACACAGGTGTTGCAGGCAAGGCCTTTCCATCGAAGGTCTTACTAGGTAGATTCAGTCACATTCCGTATCAGGAGAGACTCTGCCCCTGCGTTTCAGGATCCCCAGATTCGCTTATGCATATTACATTGGAATGCCGCCTGGGTGAGGGCCCTCGTAATGACTGTCTATTACATCTGCTTGATACCGAAACAGTCAATACTAAAAGCCGAATGTTATTTGTTCTATTGTCTGATGCTAAGCCTGAAACAACTGCTTTGGTTGCAAAAAATTTGGTAACGTTAGTGAGACAGGGATCCATGAAGCCTGTCTAATATTTTAAGTTGTGGTTGTCATTGCGGCTTTATTTAGTGAATGGTCAATGATTGTGACTATTATTGTTTATTGTATTACTGTCCGGCTGGATAGGCAGATCATTTTAACCTTTGTTTCATTTCTATAATGTGGCATATTTTATATATTCTATATTTATTTGTATTTTATATATTTGTATATTTCTGAGCCTGACAGGGGCCCTGGCTGTTTATCTTGGGTTGGTGTGATTTGATTTTGGTCATGAGAATCTGTATGAGATGTCTTTCTTTTTTTTTGAACTATGCCTATTAAAGGTGAATGAATGAATGAATGAATGAAGGTAAGGTATAGACAAGCTCAACAAGAGCCAGTGTGGTGTAGTGGTTAAGAACAGTGGTTTGGAGTGGTGGACTCTAATCTAGAGAACCGGGTTTGATTCCCCACTCCTCCACATGAGCGGCGGAGGCTAATCTGGTGAACTGGATTTGTTCCCCACTCCTACACACGAAGCCTGCTGGGTGACCTTGGGCTAGTCACAGCTCTCTTACAGCTCTCTCAGCTCCGCCTACCTCATAGGGTGTGTTTTGTGGGGGGGAAGGGAAGGTGATTGTAAGATGGTTTGATTCTCCCTTAAGTAGTAGAGAAAGTCAGCATATAAAAACCAACTCTTCTTCTTCTAAGGTAAGAAAAAAAGTCAGGAGTCTACCATGAGGCATAGCCTAATTTATGGCAAAATAAGCCCAGGTCAGGTGACCCATGACTTCCAATCAAAGTTGTTACCAGGGAGAAGTCTCTGGATAGTTCAAACTGGTTTGGGCCAGTATAAGGTTCTCAGGAAACAAGCAGTGAGAGCATCCCCCCTCCCATCTTTCCACAGATAAGTAGAATCACCCAATTAAGCTGGTATGCAATACTGTCCTTGAATGTTATCTAGGGTTGCCAACCTCCAGGTACTTAGCAAACAAAAACAGCAACGATATGCAAGAAATACAAGTGGTATTAATTTATCATATCCACTGTAGTACAAATAAACAATTGGTTCTGTATGCAACACTTGGTATAATGATATACAGGAGTACAAACTTGTACAAACTTGCCAATTACAAGAATTAATACATATTAGATGTTTTGGAAAATACACTGTGCATAATAGCATGTGTAGCTTGTCTCTTGTCCAAGAGGAGTGTTAGGAGTTCTTTCTACAGGTGTCCGGTAACCATCTGTTTCGGCTTATAACAAAGCCTTCCTCAGGGACCAACACTTGCTGTTAGTAACTTGCTTGCGCATTGGCCTCTTTGCGTTACATATACTGTATAAAATTATTTTGTTATGAAAAAGTTACCGGACACCTGTAGAAAGAACTCGTAACACTCCTCTTGGACAAGAGACAAGCTACACATGCTATCATGCACAGTGTATTTTCCAAAACATCTAATATGTATTAATTCTTGTAATTGGCAAGTTTGTACTTCTGTACATCATTATACCAAGTGTTGCATACAGAACCAATTGTTTATTTATACTACAGTGGATATGATAAATTAATACCACTTGTATTTCTCGCATATCATTGCTGTTTTTGTTTGCTAAGTTGTTGTCAGCACACTAACTTCAGTTTGCTAAACCTCCAGGTACTAGCTGGAAATCTCCCACTATTACAACTGATTTCCAGCCGATAGAGATCAGTTCATCTGGAGAAAATAACCGCTTTGGCAATTGGACGCTATGGCATTGAAGTCTCGCCCCTCCTCAAACCCCGCCCTCGTCAGGCTCCACCCCAAAAACCTCCAGCTGGTGCCGAAGTGGGACCTGGCAACCCTAACACTATCTGCTGGGGTAACAAGCTGCAGGTGTTGCCTTAGGGTTGCTAGGTCCCTCTTTGCCACCTGCGGGAGGTTTTGGGGGCTGAGCCTGAGGAAGGCAGGGTTTGGTGAGGGAAGGGACCCCAATGCCATAGAGTCCAATGGCCAAAGCGGGAGCTGCGGGCCACCGGCCCGCAAGCCGACCCGAGGGAGGAGGGGGCCCTGGAGGCAGCGCAAGGGGGGCATCCGGGTTAGCCGGCCTCCCCGGGCCCCAGCTGGTGTGCGGGCGAGCTCGAGAAGGGAATAGGCGTAGCCCTCGCCCGGCACCTCAAGGCTGGAAGGCGACACCTTCCAGTCCTTATATGGACTTCCGGGGGGAGGGCTGGGGGCGGGGCTTGGGAGAGACTTCTCTGGCCTGGAGGATATATAAGGCCAAAGAAGTCTGACTGCCGGGGAGGATAAAAGCCAGAGGCTGCCCGCAAGGTGTGTGCTGCGGCAACCTGGCAGCGTCCGAGGGAGAGTCGAGCTCTGACTCCCCCTCGGACTGGTCTGAGGCAGAGGAGATTGTCTCAACCCCAACATCCTCCAAGCCAGAGACCCTCCCGGCGGTAGGGCCCAAGGCGCCCCGCGACAGCTATAAGTATTAAATGTAGTTTAATAAACCCAATACATAAACAAAGCTAGTAAATGAACAGTTCTGTGTAAGATACGTAACTTAATCCTTTCTTAAGTTTCTTGTTTGTTTAAGAGAAGAAACATAATACAGCATGCTTAAAGCAATGATATGTATTTTGTATAAAGATGAATGATCCCAAGATTAGAGTCTCTACAAGTATATGATACTATGATTACAATTTATGATTGTTTGATGTTGATATTAGACTATTAAAGACAATAGTAATTGTTAATGCTAACAGTGGATGGCTTCAAGTCAGCCATAGACTTCCTTGGCTGGAAGAGCAAGTTCTTATATGGAAGTGCTACAGGAAGCCTCAACTAGATGGCTCAAGGATAGCAGTAACATTGAGTACTAAATCTCCATGGATACTTGACTACTTTAAAGATGGGGAAAGTAGCAAGAATTTTCTGCATTCCTGTTATTTAATTAATATCAGAGAGATATAAATATGAGTGCAGAAAGCTAAGAAAGTCAGATCTCCCTAGCCTTCAGGCTGGGAGTCTCACAGAGATCTCTCTAACCCTTGTGAGGGCTGGAGGCTCTCAGATCTCATCTCTCTAGCCTTTGGGCTAGGGGGTCTTACACAGAACTTTTCAGTCCTTGCACGGACTAAGAATTCTTAGAGATTTCTCCAGTTCTTACATGAACTGGAGATTCTCAGAAATTTCTCCAAAACATGGAGGCTCTCAGAGCTCCTCAGTCTTTGCGTGGACTGAGGGTTCTTATACAGATCTCTCTGATCTTTGCATAAGATCAGAGGTCTCTCCAAAATGTGGAAAGACTTATAGATTCAATCTTTGCATGGACTGAGAGACTCAGAGATTTCTCTAGTCTTTTATATACTACAGGTCTCTCCAACAAATGGAGGGTCTAAGAGGTCTACCCAGTTTTAACATAGACAGAGGACTCAAAGATCTTTTCAGTCCTTAAGGACTGGAGAGTTTCACAGATGACTTGAATGGGTAAAGTATGTCAACTTACTTACTCTTATGATATTCTAGATATTCAGAATCAAGATACTTTTAACTAAATTAGATTGTTCATTGAACAGGGTATTTCTAACCATTTTTTCAGATTTCTGTAACTATTGTATTTTCTAAATGAAAGATTTGTACTGTTTCATTCTAAGGTTTGAAACTCTAATATAGAAACTTTAATGTAGAGATTGCTTGTAACTTGAAATATGTTTAAGACTTATAATGTCTGAACTTTTGTAACATTCTTTGTATCCATCTACATGCATATATACTTTATAAGTTAAAAACTGTAAATACACACACACACACGCCAGCTGGGCAGGCGGGGAGTCCAGGGAAGGGGGGGCTTTGAACTGAGCAGTCCAGGGAAGGGGGGGGGCTTTGAACTGCTCAGAGCTGGACAGCAGGGAGTCCAGGGAAGGCAGACGCGACGGCTGCTCAACTTACCCACGCGTGCCCACAGAGAGGGCTCGGCGTGCCAAGTCCGGCACGCATGCCATAGGTTCGCCAACACGGATCTATAGCAATACCAGCAGCTATGTAACACTGTAGTTAGTATATTTAGTTAGAAATTGTTTTGTTATTTTGTGCCAGTGTGCCTTCAGATTCTGTAGCCTGTATTTTAATCATTTTGAACCTTTTAATTTTCAGTAAACCCTTTAGTTTTTAAAGGTGGTTTAAAGTTTACTGACCTGGGGCTCTCGGTTTCTCTACAAACAAGGCTGGAGCTCAGCAAGGGCTCAGTCTTGACAAACCCTGTATAACTTGATCCTAAACGTTTTTGGGGGTGTTTTGGAATGAAATAAATAGATCAGAGACACACGACCTGTAGAACGGCACCAAAAAATATGGCTAGCTATTTGCAAGGCAGTGAGCAGTATGATACAAATGGGTCCCAGTGTGGTGTTTCCATTTTTCTAGGTAAAGTCAACACAAATGTCCACTGAACTCCTCCGTTAATTTATCAGCCTTGAGGCCAATTCAGCTAATGGCAGGTGCTGTTGATGTTGCACACTGAAGTCAGAGTGACTAAGCTGTGGACTCTGGATCACAACTGTTCCTCTGTTTAAGACTTGGCTGGGTGGAGGCTCGCAAGCTGATGGACGTATTGTTTGCTGAGCCTCTTGTTCCCAGAGAAAACATGCTCTGACAGCTGCCAGTGCTTACTGATGCAGAAGAGACTGGCAGGTCTCATCCTGGATTATCTGGCCCAGGAACCAAAATCCAAACACTGCCCAGTGTTCTGCAGAGGATCTTTGATATTCCTTCTTGAATGTCCCTCTGGCTAGTAGGGCTTTTCCTGAATCCGTCTAGCTTACAATACACAACTGTTTGTTGTATCGGGACAATTCTTTCACACCTGGTATGACTTTGAGGGAGACTGCCTAACTATTCCCTTAATTTCTTTTCTTTCTTTTTTTTTGGTAAAGAAAAAAAGGGGGCCACACCAAAACAAAACAAAGGCAAAAAAAACCCCACAATATTTGTTACAAGGGAATTATATTTTAATAAATTCTGTAACCCCTACACGTTTCACACAAGCTTCTTGCTTGTGTGGAGAAAGATCCCCCCCTCCCCGGAAGAAGCTTGTGCGAAATGCATATGTTACAGAATTTATTAAAATATAATTCCCTTGCACCAGTTATTGTGGGTTTTTTGCCTGTATTTGGTAAAGCTACATCATTAAAACAGGGACCGGAAGGCAGCAGGGGCTTATGCGTTCGATCACAGGTAGGGTTTCCAGGTCCCCCCTCTCCTCCTGCGGGTTGTTTTTGGGGCGAAGCTGGGGCAGGGATTGTGCATGTGCACTGCCACACCAATACAATCACGTCACTTCTGGTTTATACCACTGACCACCAGGGGAGGGAACGGGGTGGCTTTACCAGAGAACAATGAGAGGTGGTGACAGAGATAGTGGGCGTGGCTAGCAGAACCCAGCATGGGGTGCATGTGATGGTGTCATCTGCTGCCACCTGATTCTGCTAGACACTCCGTAGCTACATGGTGGCTGCAGGCCCCATCCCAGCATCTCCGCTGCTGCCTCCCAACACCCTCCAGTAAGGCCACCATATTCCCTCTCCCCTTTCAGCAGAACTCAGTGATAGATGCTGCAATATTCTATGGGAACAACCCTGCCAGCCACTGCTGCCTGAAGGAGACAGAGGTCATCTCAGGGTTCTAAGAAGCTACTGAGTTGGTCTGCATGTCCCCAAAGCTTGCAAAAATATTGATATAAAATATTTGGATAATAATTAGGGTTGTCAACCTCCAGGTACTAGCTGGAGATCTTCTGCTATTACAACTGATCTCCAGCCGAAAGAGATCAGTTCATTTAGAGAAAATGGCTGCTTTGGCAATTGGACTCTATGGCATTGAAGTCCCTTCCCTCCCCAAACCCCGACCTCCTCAAGCTCCACCCACAAAATCTCCTGCTGGTAGCAGAGAGGGACCTGGCAACCCTAATAATAATGGCCTTAGTATCCTGAGCTAGGCTATTATGTTGTGATCGCTTAGAACAGCCATGACTTTAGCAAGGCCCGGGAGCAAGATCTCTCCAAGATTTCAACCAATGCAAGCAAAACCAGGAAAGAAGGAGAGGGCAATAATGCTTGCTTGGAAATGGCTTACAACAGGGGTGTCAAACTCATTTGTTGCAAGGGCCGGATAAGACATAAATGTCACTTGGCGGAGGCCAAGCTGTATCTCGTCAGCCCAGATTGAGAGTGGAGATAGTGGCTGCCTTGGCTGGCTTGTGGGTTGGATAACAGCTCTCAAGGGGCCGGATCCAGCCTGAGGGCTGTATGTTTGACACCCCTGGCTTAGAAGTTTCGATTTGATTGCCATATATTTTTCAGAAAACAATTTTGTTCTTTATGATTATTTCTCAGAACTGAATGGTAATATAGCTCCTACAGAAAAGTTGTGTTTAAATAATGATTGTTTTATTTGCATGAAACCCTGACAAACTGTATTGCTTAATTGCTAAACACCCTGCAGAAAATATTTAATATGTTTTTTCACAAATATAATATGTCTTCAGTTTGGGGGGGAGATCAGTACCCAATAAGATTACTAATTGCATTCTATTACAGTTTTTCTTAGAAGAATAGTGAGGAAAATTGTACATGGGCTACTTCTAA
This sequence comes from Euleptes europaea, assembly GCF_029931775.1. Lineage (NCBI taxonomy): Eukaryota > Metazoa > Chordata > Lepidosauria > Squamata > Sphaerodactylidae > Euleptes > Euleptes europaea. The sequence goes on from NC_079319.1 coordinate 96,124,256, forward strand.
ATTACGTATTAGTGAACAATACATTTCCTCTGTCAATTTTAATTTCACCCACATGAAGAATGCCATTCACACTCTTTGTTCTCTGCCTTAAATTGCTTTCCTGTCAAGGGACATTTTCTAATAATCTTCAGGAAAGCTTTTCCTTTTCTTTGAAATCATTTTCCCCCTATATGTGATACTGAATTATAATCTCCCTCCCCCCCAAGCTGCTAAAATTTTATCACTAATGTTATGATTCTGTCTCAGCATGTACAAGATTGGAATTCTGCAACTTGATCAAATAAAGTTTTCAAAACATTAACATTAAGGCAATGCCATTAATGGAGGGGCTGTGGCTCAGTGGTAGAGCATCTGCTTGTAATGCAGAAGGTCCCAGGTTTAATCCCTGGCATCTCCAGTTAAAAGGACTAGGCAAGTAGGTAGACCTCTACCTGAGACCCTGCAGAGCCGCTGCCGGTCTGAGTAGACAATACTGACTTTGATGGACTAAGGGTCTGATTCAGTATAAGGTAGCTTCATATGTACATGAATGGTGGATATATGTAATTTTTTTTGTTATCCTTACAACAATAATCCTGTGAGGTAGATTGGGCTAGGAGTGAGAGTGACTGACCAATATCACCTAGTGAGCTTCCATGGTTGAATGAAGATTTGAACCTGGTACTCCTTGACCCTAGTCTGACCCAAACCACCACACTACACTCATGACCAGGAGACTTATTGGACGATAGTTCTGGGGGTCCACTTTTTTCCCCTTTTAAACGCAGGCACTACAATACTCCATTTCCACCCCGTGGGGATAACACCTGTTGAATTTACCTGGGTGAAGAGCTTTGCTAAAATGAGTGTTCACCAATCAGGAAAGAGCTTGAACAACTCTGGGGGATCAAGTCCTCACCGGGGGACTGTGGGGAGAATTCTGCAAATTCTGTCCCTTGAGCTCTTTAATGTTTGGACTCCTCTGCCTGCTACTTACCAAGCAAAGCCAGAGAGTGTAATAGGAAACCACAAACCATGTTCTTAGGACAGTCTCAGACCACAAATTCATAGCAGTTAAGCATATAGGTTTATTGAACTTACAAAAAGTATATGAAGCAAAAAAGAAAGCAATAGTTAACTGAATATATATGACAGCACTTAACAAACATATACATACTGACAGACAAAACAGATACAGAGGCCTCTGGGTCACTTCCAGAGAGAGAAACAGAGATGGCAACCATTCAAAGGGTCTGTGGTCTCTCCTTGGAAGGACAAGGACTGGGCATCTGGATCAGCCTTATATGGGCTGAATCGTGAGGAGAGGGTCTCAAATGACCCCTCCCTGTCACATTCTTTAGAAAATGAGTTTCCACAAATCATGACTAAAATTGTATAGAAATATCTTGTTCCATAATAATTCGTCCAGTGTCCGGGTCTGCTATCTGATTTGTTTTGGAACATTGACGGATCTCCTCCTACGTGAGCAGACAATTTGCCGCCTGCTTGAACGGCCTTGATTTGGAGCACGTAATGTGCTTTGGGTGACTAGCTCATGTGCCCTTTAGGGTCAAGAGCCTAATTAGAGCTGATGTCAGCTAAAAGTCAGGTCTTCATATTGCTTCTAAGTTATAGATTAATAAACTACAGATTAATTGGTTTTTCTTAACCCAAACTCATTTAATATAATAAAATATAATATTTAATATAAACTAATGTTCAATACCAAAAATTCTCACGACAGTTCCCCCATTTTTGGGTTAAGAAAAACCCAAATTACTTATCAGGTGGCGGTCTAAAAGTGTAAATATTGCTGGCATACATTGTGAGAGGCAACAAAGCATAATTATAACAGCAACAGAAATGACTAAGATTAGAATTATAATGTATACAACTCGGATTGCTGGATTCAAAGTCCAGAGTGCTAACCATTACGCAAGTATCTTAACCCATCCTGTCAATCTTGGAAATCAATTCTGTACATGAAAAATACTCCTGGGGTTTGTGTTTGCATAGGTGTCATGCTGTGCAGGTCGCTTCCATGTTCCCTATCAGCTAGCAGCCGAAACGATTCCATACATTCTATTTCCTTAACTTATTGGATACCTCCCTTTATACTTTCTAATATATTCTCCTATCTGCCTACCCTCATTCTATGGAGCTTCTATAAAGCTCCTCCTTCAATGTGTGTATGGGCGTTGCAAAGTGGTATGAGGTTGCTGGGTCTGTGAATAGATGTAATATATATTGGGACCGCTTTATTACAATTTGCTGTAGAGTTAAATGTTGTCATACTGAGGTCCCCCATTTGTTTATAACAAATGCTTGTTTTGCATAAACTATGCCCAGAATCAAGAATCCTGGGGTATATTTAAAATAACTAAATTTGGAATATTTCAGATTAGTTTGCTGGCTGGAACTGTGAACAGAACAGCCATGTATTGTAAAACCCTTTCACAGATTCAACAATTTCATACCCAAACCCACACAGAAACGAAAACAACATACCTCCCACCATCAATCGATGTTCACAATCATTGCTTAGTACCAATCCGAGAAACACTGCACACACATGCATCTACAAAATTCCCTAAATTGTTCTGGATTGTCGTGGGGTGTTGGGATTCCCTTTCTCTTTATTAAAGCTTCTTGGGGATTGGTGAGGGATTTCTCCCAGAGTCCTGTCCAATGGGGATACTCCTGACTATCTATAAAAAAAAATGCTTTCCAGAAGCAAGGGATGGAATAAGACCCCTGATCTCAGTCTCGATGACAGGGGGCCATTCTGGCAAAATGGACACATCACAAAGAGGTTTCTGGCCTGATGCCTCATACTCCAGAATGGAAGAATCTCCAAATACCTGGCTATAACGGGCATGCCAATCTTTCGCCAAGATCTGGGCTTCCAACGAAAGAGGAGGCCTACCTGACCCAAAAGAGACGAGTCTGTTGGGTTTTCAAAGCAGGAGATGTTCAGAGGTGGTTTGCCATTGTCTGCCTCAGAGTGGCTTCAGTACATTTATGTCACAGGATTTCCCTTCCATACTTGCAATTGCCAAGTGGATTCCAAATATCAGGCTTGGTTTTTTTTTTAAAGCAATGTGTGATCACATTAGAAAACATATTTCTCTCTCTTTTGAAATTTCCATGTTGTTAATGGCCTATACAGAAAATGAGGCTGAAAAACAGCTTGAAGGAAATTTATTTTTTTCACTAAAATTATCACCTTTAGGTGGCATTTAGGATGTGCACAAAAACTCTAAACCAAATTATCAAGACTAATTGTATTAAAATATAGCTCCGAGTAAAGCATCCTCTCCAATTCAGTAAATCCTACAGATGCTTCAGAAATTGTACATTTTTAGCATATTATGTTCTAACCTCGTAAACATTATGAAATAGTACAGGCACAAATCAACTCCAAATTGAGCATTGTAAAATCCTGTTTAATTCATTGAAAGACAGAAATTAATAGCATGATCCAATGCATATTTTAAGTAAATTCCACTGTGTTAAGCAGAGCTTACTCTGAAGTAAATGTACATAGGGTACAAAGAAGTGTCGTTGTAGGTGCAAACTTTCCCCGTTGAAATAAATGGGCCAAAAGTGGTGAACTTTGCCTAATCAAATGCAGGTCAGAAAGGTCGTAATAAAAACATAATTTACTACTATATGTTATGCAGATCTGTGTAGTTTTTGAACACTTGAGTTTCTAGAGCAGCCTGATTAGCCCACTTTGGCCTGAGCTCATCAGGGCTTGGGAACTCAGTAAGGTGGGCCATGGTTAGTACTTTAATGAGAGACTGCCAACCAAGGAAGAATGGGGTTATTACACAGAAGAAGGCAATGGCAAACCACCTCCATTCATCTCATGGCTTCTATGCCCTCTGGAAGGGGTTGCTGTAACTCAGTTGCCACTCAACGGCATGTTTCTTCTCTCAGGTTTCTAGTTTTCAATGCATTGGGTGCACTCACTGTTTGCTTAAAAAAAAAAAAATCCTGTACAAGTGTTCTGAGCATAACATTGTCTATGAGCAGCATTTGGTAACATACCCTATATAGGTTGTGTGCCGAAGGAGTATGTATTATATACTTTTCCAGTGACACTACCTACAATATGTGATAATTTCCCTGGAGAGGTTTGTCTGCCGCTTTCCCTAACATGATTTGCAGACACAGAGCTGAGCTGTGGGGCCCTGGTGCCTGGCATCTTCTACCCACCAAGGTGAAGCGAGAGGAAAACTCAGAGCAAGGGTGAGCAGGCAGCTGCTTATATACGCAGCTGGTGGACCTGAGTGAAAACCTCAGGTCCAACCGAGCTAGCCAGGAAGCCCTGCCCACTGCAAGGGCCTGATTGGCCTGTTCAAACTTTGGCCGGCTGGGAGGCTCCTCCCCAGGAGGGCCTTGATTGGCCAAGGAGTTTTCTTGTTGGGGAGAGGAGGCGAGAGCACTGCAAGGCAGCTCGGCTGCAGCCACCATTAACCCATAGCTCTTCTGGCCAGCTAGAGGGCTCCCAACCGTGTGGAGCTGCGGAGCCACTCCCAGCCAGCAGACAGCCTCCCTGCCGCTGGCTGCCTGCTTGCCCCTCACAATGCCAGCACCAGGCTCCCTCCACCCGTGGCTGCAAAATAGGCCCCAGCTGAGTTGGGGGCCCATGCTTCCAAGGAGGGCCTTTTAAATCTGCTTTTTAATTAAAAATCAATACAAAACATGTTGGGGAGGGGCTGTGGCTCAGTAGTACAGCATTTTCTTTGCATGCAGACATTCTCAAGTTCAATATCCAGCATCCCCAGTGTGATGCAGAGGTATAGGGCCTGGGAAGGAGGCTCTGGAGCTGGCTATGCATTGTACCAGTATTTCCCTCGGAGAATCTTATAAGAAAAAGTTGCATTGCTTTGAAGGACAGCAGATAAAGAAGCAACTGGCTAAGTATGGGCTTTTCCACATTCTCATTTTCCTTGCTTGTAAGTTTCTGTTTCTTCCGTGGGGGGGGGGGGGGTCCAGTTCCGCACGTATTTTGCTCCCTGTAGTGGTTGATTAAATATCAGCTTTAAGTCTAGCATAAAAACCTGCAAGGAGAGTTTAAATCTGCAGGGAAAGACACTGGACTTAAAGCTGTTTGATATCAAATCGACCACTAGAGGGAGCAAAATATGTGCAGAACTGAAAAAGCACCCTCTCCCCCAAAGAAATAGGAACTTACGAGAGAAGAAAATGAAAATGTGGAAAAGTCCTTGGTTGGCCAGAAAGAAATGGGTAGGCCTGGGATCTGAGGCTCACTTTCCCCTCTCTTTGGAAAGTGACATACAGTTTTAAAAGATCAGATAATCTGAAAGTTACTGCTGGTTAGAGCAGACAAGTTTGAGTTTGATGGACTGCTGGTCTCCTTAGTATAAGTATATGTTTGTGTGGTTAATACAACAAATGGCATAGGCCCTTTAGTAAACCCCTTGTATTACATCATAAGCAGAATTACATCTTACAAGAAATGATGATATCCATTAATATCAATATTGTCTTTTTACTTCCAGAAATGGGCAAGGTGATGCCAATGCTTAGCAAATCATTCAGTGCTTGGTCTACTGTCTCTTCATGTAATGACTTCATTCCATTTGGATAATTGCACCATTTGCCATTCTTAGTAAACTGTTCTTTAATTGTACTCATTTGGGGCTATAACAATTTTTATAGCAGTTAATCAGTCAGCTTTATTGGGATATGTGCTTTTGCTATCAGGTATGTTGAGATATGTGTGTGCGTACGTGTGTTAAGTGCCATCAAGTCGCTTCCAACTCATGGCGACCCTATGAATCCATGTCCTCCAAAACATCCTATCATTAACAGCCTTGCTCAGGTCTGGCAAACTGAGGACCATGTTCTCTTTATAACCAACTATAAACTCTTTATTCATTTAGTGGAAAGAAAGAACCTGATTTTTTTTTTCAAATTCAGATTATGCTCTTGTACTCCTTTTTCTAACTCTATACATACTTACATGATTCCTTAACTGAAAATATTGAAATCACTAAGAGGTTTCAGAATTCATTCACTCTTAACGTTATTCAGAACACATACAATATTCACCTTGCAATACATCAGTAAGCCTTACCACTTCATAATTAACCAAATGATTGTTTTATTTGCTAGATTGTACATTTTGTCATAAATAAAATGCATCATGTGTTAGCCTAATTGCTCGGTTATGAAATATATGGGGAAGTTAGCGTTCAATAACCGGCAGTGGGCATAACCTGGGATCGTTTAACCAACGTTTATGGGAGTCCAATCCGAGATTCAATAGGAAAGACAAAGGCAAATGAGTTTTAGTTTAAAGATTTTTACTTAGTCAATTAGGTATGTACACAAGCATACAAATATCATAAATTCAACGTTCATACAGAGTCTAAGAGCAAAAGGGAGGAGATAAGGGACGGTTGCCAATGTGGCAGGGATCGATGACAGGCAATACGTTACCTGTCCTGTAGAGGTAGGTGTCCTAAGTTCTGTGGACTAAAAGACTGGAAAGAATAGGCAGAGTGGAGGGGAACCCAGGGAGGGGGAGAGTGGGGGTGAGCTATGCAAAACTCCACACACAGAGTGTCGGCAAGGATGCCAAGAGAAGACCTGAGGTACCGTATGGATCCCGGGGACCCCAGTTATACTATTTTCCGAGGGGGAGGGTGATGAGATTACCCTCATGGTTCCCATGCTAAGACAAAAGGTGACAAAAGGATTAACGATCGGCTACCGGGGTGGGGAGATATGATAATTTGGTAGACTATACTGTCTCCATTGGTTTGCGCAACCCTGGGGGAATCAGGAATCTCTCGTTGATTGGCTTTGCTGCTCATACACTGGTTACACATCGCCATGTCCAGGAAGGCATTCCTTTGCATAGCCGGAGGAATAAAGTTTATTTGTTTGTCTTAACGTCTCTTAATGCTGAACTAATTAAGGTGATCAGCTCGGGGGGGGGGACGTGCTGCCGTTGTTTGCATGCTGTCAGCTCCCTGCACTATGGCTGCCAATGGAATGGGGGCACTGCGAACGGTGGACTCCCTCTGGTTTCCTGGAGGGTTGACCTGGCCTCTGCTCCTTGACTGCCGGCTTGTGGGATGACAGAGTGCTCCTCTCCAGGCAGCTTTAGGCTTGCCGCTTGCTCTGGAGAGGTGGGGGCATGCAGTGACTGGGGGTTGCCATGACCAGTCCGGGATACAAACAGTCAATATCGTAACAGATGGGAAATCTTGGTAACTGAAGAGGTGTTTTTTTAACTATATACTATATTTGTGAGCTTGATTTAAAAAGTTTTTGTGTATCTCCCAGCTTCTGATATTAAAGCTTGTTTATGAGAAAAATTATTCTTGTTCTTCTCTGGCAAGTATTTGGATGGGAGACCTCCAAGTAGGGTTGCCAACTTCTAAGTACTAGCTGGAGATCTCCTGCTATTACAACTGATTTGCAGCCAATAGAGATCAGCTCACCTGGAGAAAATGGCTGCTTTGGCAACTGGACTCTATGGCATTGAAGTCCCTCCCCTCCCCAAACCCCACCCTCCTCAGGCTCCATCCCAAAAACCTCCCGCCAGTGGCAAAAAGGGAACTGGCAACCCTACCTCCAAAGAATACCATGGGCTTAACAGGGAGGCAGGCAATGGCAAACAACCACCTCCAAACGTCTCTTCCCTTGAAAACCCAATGGTGTTGCCATAAGTCAGCTATGACTTGATGGCCAAAAATAAACAAATAAATAAATCCAGAGTCAAATGAAAGTGCCAAGTAGCAACATTGCCAGATTATATAGGAGTGTTGAATATCCTAAAAATTGAATGCAAACCAGACGTTTCCAGCAATTCACTCATTCCGTTCCTGAAGCCTCAAACCATTTCCAAAAGGTCTCACATGTTTCTCAGAGATCAGAGGATTATCTCCTAACAATTAACAGTCATGGAGGAACCACTGGCCAGCTGTTCTGAGTCATCAGCATAACAAAGGTATGGCCATCCAGTAGAGCTGCAGACATGGGGGGGGAGAGATAATTGTTACTTCAGGTTTCGCAGCTACAATTTTGGCCCATAAGTTAAAGCAGACAGTTCTCCAGTGTTTTAGTCAAATGAGAGAATTCCAAAACTCCCTATGCATCCCTTCTTTTTTTCTATTGCACAGAAGCACCTTTTTGCCTACTCTCAACTCTTATTTTTATTATGTGCCTTTCTACTGGCATCTCCTTCCTCCTCTAAGAGTGAATGTCAGCCCAGTATTCTCACTGGTACTTTCCTTGGAAGATTTTCTTTACTCTCACAAGGATGGACCTGTACAAAAATAATACACTGGGGTAAAGTAACAACTTTGTTTCTCATGTCAATGAAAATCATCTTGACAGATGTCAGTTTGATGTTACCTTTATCCTGTTCTTAGTGTGGCTCATAATTCATTATAACAGAAAGTGAAATTCCATTTTCACTCATTTATATGTACTTACAGAAATTACAGTTTTACACAACTACTGTAACTCTAATAAATGGAGAGTTATTCCTTTTTTGTCCCAATGAATATAAAAACAGAAGGCAGCTCTCTGTTCATTAACATTTGGCATCTGATTGTGTGATCGCCTGCGGTTAGCAGATCATTGGTTCATTTACTCATGTAGCTTTCCCCCACCCCCAGACTCTCATTTACAATGCCAGAACAGGTATTCAATTACATAACAATTTATTAATCACAGCACAGCAGCTACTGTAGTATTAACTGCTGGTGCATGAAACATTTGATCCTGTTACTGAGTTCTAACAATTTTGCAATCACCTGTTACTTAAATATTCTAGTTTCCTGCTAATTCCATATCTACAGTTGATCCCAAGAAACAGGCTAACCCCAGCTTGTTATTTAGTGATACAGGTTGCAATAGGGTTGCCAAACTCCAGGTGGTTAGTACAGGAGCGAAACATACAACAAGATGCAAAAATACAAACTTTATGTGCTACAAAGATTCCTATTAGTTACAAGGTGTCTAAACACACATAACACCAATCATAAAGACAAATGTAGTGGCTATATACAACAATAAATATGTACAAAGTCATGGAATAAAGTTGTGTTCTCGTAAGAATGTCTTTCTCTAATTATATAGCCTCCAAACGTGAGGAATCCTAAAGAGGAGAAGAGGCTTGATAGTGAGGAGACGATTGTTTCGAGTTCCGAAGAACAACTCTTCATCAGTCCTTCCTGTATATTATACAAAAACCATGCATTCTGTATTCATTCTTGCAGTTACAAATTCCAAAGACAGTACAAATAAAAATTATACTCACACAAAATCTCTTGTACAATCATATATATACACAAATCCCGTTCTAGGTAAAATTTCAAGTCGCCAAGTTTGGCGGTGCCAATGTGGGACGTTATTCGGACTCTGAAGGGTCCTCTGGTGAGAGAGGCGGATCGAGTATTTCTACCAGTGGGTCATATGGCTCATCATACTATCTTCGGTCTAATCGCCGGGATTTTTTCTATGCCCCGGGACCTTAACAAGGACCCTGGAGGAAACAGAAGCTAGTAGTGAACTTGTCCTCACGACAGTTCACGCCTGAAGAAAATAATGTTTTGAGCCTTGGGTTAGGTTATGTTCCTACTCCTATATATTCAGGGTTTCAAACCCGTGTAGATGTTTATAAGTTATTTCGCAATATTAAACTTAAAGAATTTTTGAAAGGACAGGAAAGAGTTAGAAGTGATTATAGTCAGTTTCGTTTAAAATCTTCTTTTATTCCGAAGAATCCTGGCTTTTTGGTTAATACCTTTCAAACCTTGGTACTTAGAGATCTTGACAAACTAGAGAAACGCAGGAGATGGCGTAGTAATAACACAAACTTTACTTCTGAACAAATTGATCTTTTAAAAAACATCTCTTCTGATCCTGACATTACTTGTATGCTGGCTGACAAGGGAGGAGCTTTAGTTATTTTGGACCCTGGCCCTATGACTGGGAAAATATGAGGCAACTGGACAATAGAAACTTTTATAGACCTCTGTCTATGGACCCTTCTAAGAAGGTCATGCAGATTGTAAAAACTGTTGTATATGAGGGCTTGGCTTTGAATTATATAGATTAAAAAAAATCTATCACAGATTTTCTCATGGTAAAATATCCTCGTGTTCCAATTTTTTATTCTTTACCGAAGATACATAAATCTTTAAGGGACCCACCTGGACCCCCTATAATTTCAGCTATAGGGAGCATTCTTGAACCTTTATCCAGGTTTATAGATTATTTTCTACAACCTTTTAGCAAGGACACTTGCTCATATATTAAGGATTCTAGGGATCTTATAAATAAGATTGAAAATATATCAATACATTCTGGGGCAGTTTTTGCCATGTCTGATGTCACCTCATTGTACACCAATATACCTCTGGAAGAGGTGAGGAATATTATTGAAAATCTTTTGGACACAAGGACGCAACTTGATATTCCCACTCATTTTCTTTTGAGTTTAGTTGATATTGTTTTTGAAAACAACTTTTAGATACCGTGATCAATTTTATTTACAGACGCAGGGGGTTTCCATGGGTGCGGCTTGCGTTCCATCTGTGGAAAATGTCTATATGATTTCTTTTGAGAAAGATTCATTGATGTGTCACAGCATGTTTAGTGACCATGTGTTACATTATTTTTGTTTCACTGATGATTTATTTTGTGTTCTAGATTCAGCAGAAGCCTATGATCCTTTATTTAGAGTTTTGAACTCTTTAAACCCTCATTTGAAATTTACTGGTTATTGGGATCAATAAGCCATTGCCTTCTTAGATCTGACTGATGATTGCATTGAGACCGTATCGCAAGCCCACTGACGTGGGAGCAGGGTTACATTTCAGGTCTAATCACCCGCTACTTCTGCGGCACAATTTACCCTTTAGCCAACTTCTAAGGTTAAAGAGGAACGTCACATTTTCATCGGATTTTCATCCAGCAGCACGAGATCTATGCCAGAGATTGAAGCGGAGGGGGTATGAAGATTCTACCCTATCCTTAGCATTAACGAAGGTAGCTAATAAAGATAGAAAGAATTTACTGTCACCATCTGATGATCCGAAAGGCAGATCATCGGGCATTTTTGCTTCTTTGCAGTTCACTCATTTAACCTAAGAAATACAACGGATCATTTGTCGCCATTGGCATGTTCTTGATAATATTCCTGGATGTTCTGAGCCTCCTACATTCGGTCTCAGAAAAACGAAATCTATTCGAGATTATCTGGTTCATACTGATAGACTCACTGGCAAACCTGGAATTGACATCCGGGGACATCACAAATGTGGCGCATGCGTGATGTGCCCGTTCAGTCTTCCCATTAAAGAAGTTAGTGCATCTAGCTCCAATTTTAAGTATACGCTTCAGCAATTTACTAATTGTCAGTCTAAAAATGTTATTTATGCTGTCCTCTGTCCATGTTTTAAACTTTATATTGGCTCAACATCACGCCAATTAAAAATTCGCATCAGTGAACACAGAGCAAGAATTCACACTAAGACCCTTGAAGCGCCGCTCACGGAACATTATCTCAAGCAGGGCCACTCTGAGAATGACATCTTATTCTTTGCTTTATGGCAGTATAGACCTCGCTCTTATCATCAGGAGGATGTTATTAAGATCTTACATCAACAAGAATTGAGGTACATTTATTTATTTAAAACGCTATCCCCTGGGGGATTGAATAGTGAGTTTGATCTGTCACGTTTTCTTTAAGGCGCTTTTTGACTCTTGATTCCTCACAGCTGTGCAGATAGCACATTGGGTTTCTTAATTGAAGCTTGGCGTTAGGTTTCTTACCAGCTATCAGAGATAGACAGAAGCCCTGTGGGTCACTGGTTGAATATTGGTAAGCTATTTGATAATATTGGACCATTTGTATGGCTTGTTTACCTTGATGCTATGTTTTTGATCATCGGGCTTTTTAATTATGCTTTCTTAGAGGTCACTGTACCCTACATGAATCTACATGAAAAGACCATTTAACAACTGATGAAGCAACTGCGAAACGAACACGGAATCCGGAAGTGTCGTTTTGATTTTTTTCTCTCACTTTTGAAACTTATCTTCCACTGGAATTTAGACTTATTTGGTGAAGCAACCTTACTGCATTTTTACCTTGGAATTTACTTTGAGAACTGTATGGTGAAGTAACCTTCTGGTCTATTTATTTTCACTTTGAAACTTACCTTTGGAATTGAACAGTGGAGTAACCCGTTTGTCGTCTGGTTACCCAGTGCAGAAACTGGAGACTTTGTTTGAAGTACCTTTTGCCGGATATATTTATGTTTTCATGTCTGTACTTTGGATTATGTTCAGTTGGATATTTCTGTAAATGCTTCATTGCCTTTGCTAATACTTATTCTTTACTTATATTGAGCTTTGGTGCTGTTTTGTTATTCAACTAACGTTGTTCAGCATATGTATTTACTGTTTAACATCCAGGTGGTGGCTGGAGATCTCCCACTATTACAACTAACCTCCAGGCAGCAGAGATGAGTCCACCTGGAGAAAATGGCTGCTTTGGAAGGTGGACTCGATGGCACTATACCCCCATTGAAGTTCCTCCCCAAACCCTGCCCTCCTCAGGCTCCACCCAAAAATCTCCAGGTCTTTCCAGCCCTGAGTTGGCAACCCTAGCATCAAACTATATATTGAGAAATACTCCTCTCAAGCAGGACTACTTCAAATTGCAGGTTGGGTAACTCATGTCTGAATGTTTCTCTGTGTGGAAAAAGTCCTGCACATAGAAAATCAACATGCCAAGAAGAATTATTCTAGTGTACCTGCTTTCTGGATGTGCTTGGTTTCAAATTGTAGAATGCTGTTAATATGTAACCATGTGCAAAATCTGAATTGGTATAGTCATGAAAAGGGTGTACCTTATCATATCTCATTTACTATCCCAGGTAAACAGTTTAGAATCTGAATGAATCCCTGGATGCACGTTTCAGTCATCCCTTATATGGAAAATGTATACACAGGGACCATGGACATTTTATCCCTTGGAGTCAAATGCTCATGAGACACCAGAGAACCTTGAGAAAGTCTTAGAAATATATCTATAAAATTCCTAAATTACATCACTGTGGAATTTCGCGTCTATTTCAGATTTAAAAATGTTCCCTGGTGTCAATGTTTATCAAATCTCAGGGAAATTCAGAGTAGCCTTTGAAACATATTCACCACAATTCCTGCATTGTGAGCTCACAGAAGTATACTCCCATTGAATTTAAAATGCTATTCTCCCAGTGTCTGAAGTTTCTGTAGGCACCAAAGAACCTCAAGCAAGCTATCAGATTGCATTTTCAAGGGTCCTTACATTGTGGGAACGTGAAAGTGCATTTTTGTTTAATTTGGTCCCTACATCTGGTCTTCAAAATTTGCAAACATCAGCACATGGGTTTTGAATCTTATCCCCAGAAATGGAAAGGGAATAAATCCTAAATGGGGCAGAGGTGGAGGAATCTGCCATCCCTAATTTTCTGGTGCAACTACATCCCGTTGAGCATGTATAAAAAGTTGCAATAAACTTAGATTGCAGGTGCAAGTTAACACAGAGGATATGAAGAAGAATCTGAAACTTGTATAGGAGTGAGGATTTCAGTATGAATATGAGTACTGCCAAAAAATGAAACGGAAGCGTTTCTGAACAATGTAAGGAATTCAAATGTTTAAAAAGTTCTTGCAGGATAAAATGGAAAGAGAAAAGACAAGTGTCTTCTAAGTATGTTATTAAGGCCTCCCTTCCCCAACCCACCTGACTGCTCAAGTAAGTGATGGGCTAGTTGGTGAACAGTCCTTCATCTTTAGATGCCTCAGGATGCTTGCCAATTACCCTACCTAAACTATAGCAACCCACCCTATTCTTACCAACCTATCTTTGGCCTGACCAGTCCCAAGATCAGACCCAATTACATTTAATCTCCAACTCTGGAAGAATGTGGAGGAAGTTAAAAAGGCCCCCTTCACTTGCAATCTGAAGGAAGCCCAACAAATTCCACATTTGGACCCTTAAAACCAACCATCTGGTCCCATATTATTCCAAAGAGAGGGTGGGAGGGGCAGCTTGTAGAAATCCTGCAGTGGTGCCAAAAGCAGTGTATTTAAATAAGCTGAAATAGCTGCTAAACCCCCCAATTGCCCTCTAGCTGACCCATACTAGCAAGTCAGTAAATGGGCCCTGTGCTTCTGCTCCATTCTCATGTTTTTTTTAAATTAATTTTTATTGTTTTCTCTTTTAATACATCTCATAAATCATTGTTCAATTATGCAAATCTTATAAATATATAACAAAATTAGAAAATTGAAAAAACAAAGTATCTAATATAAACAAAAATGATTTCCCCTTCATGCTCTTCAGTCTAAAATATAAATTGTATATACTTTTGCTAAAATATAATCCCCATCTATATATTTAAGTTGTATTTATCTTATTTTATCAAATCCTGTTCATACAATATTTTGAAATAACTATAGTAAAAAATTAAATCAGGGATCAAACCAAAGAGTATCCTTTAAATTGACCTATCGAAAAATAATCTTCACAATAGATTCTCCACGCCTCCCATTCCCCCAAAAAGTGTACATTATCAGTCTCATTTATACAGGCTGTAAGTTTAGCCATCTCCATCATATCTAACATTTTACTTATTCATTCTTTTTTTTCTGGTATCTTGTCAGTCTTCCATTTAGCTGCATATATCAATCGTGCCGCTGTGGTGGCATATATCAAAAATGTTCTCTGAGTAAAAATTGAATCCGGCACCATACTAAGTAGCATCATTTCAGACATTTTAGGTATATTCTGCTGTAAAACCACCCTTATTTCCTTATATATCATTTCCCAAAATCTCTTAGCTTTTTCACAAGTCCACCAAATATGATAAAAAGAACCAATTTCCTTATTACATTTCCAACAATTTGGTGACATTACGGGAGATGACATTGCTAGTTTCTTAGGTGTTAGATACCACTTATACATCATTTTATATATATTTTCTCTTAATAATTGAGATGACAATAATCTCAAGTCCCTTGTCCACAATCTTTCCCATTTCTGCAACAGTATATCGTGTCCCAACATTTGTGCCCAACTAATCATAGTAGGTTTTATTCGATCTTGTTCACAATTAAGTTCAAGCAGCAGTTTATACATCTTAGATATCAAATGATCATTTGTATCCAACAAAAGTTTCTGCAAGGTTGATTTAGTCTTTGAAAAACCAGTTTTTAAGTCTCGCAAATAGACCGAATTAATTTGGTGATACTGGAACCAAGATAGTAAGTCTTTAACTTCTTCATATTCTTTAAGTGAACATTTTGTACCATCCCATTTCAAAAGATGTTGATAAGTTATAAATTGAGCAGGCCTTAGTGGACACAAAGTTAGCATTTTTTGAGATGAAATCCATAGTGGAGTTTTTATTTCTAACAAATGTTTATATCTGATCCATATTCTATAAAGGGAAGATTTAACTATATGTTGCTGAAATGATGCATGAGTTTTAATTTTATTGTACCACAAATAACCATGCCAACCACTTCTATTATCGTATCCTTCAAGATCCAACAGTCGTGTATTTTTTAAATCCATCCAATCTCTCAGCCATACCAAAGCTGCCGCCTCAGCATAAAGTTTAAAATTAGGAAGTGCAAGACCGCCTCTCTCTCTAAGGTCTATCAAATATTTATATGCAATTCTCGTTTTTTTACCTTGCCAAATATAGTTCAATATGTCTTTCCTCCAGGTATCATAATACTTTACTTGGGATATGATAGGTAAGTTTTGAAACAAAAACAGTAGCCTTGGAAGTATATTCATTTGTATCGTTGAGATACGGCCTAACAAGGATAAGTTCTTTGTATTCCAAACCATCGTCTCTCTTTATTTCTTCCCACAGTTTAACATAGTTATTTGTAACCAAATCCGCATTTTTTGTGGAAATCCAGATTCCCAAGTATTTTACTTTCTTCACTTTCTGCCAACCTGTCATATCCATAATGTGTTGTTGTTCCAAACCGGTAACATTTTTAAATATCATCTGCGTTTTCTCTTGATTGATTTTGAATCCTGAAACTTTATTATAAGAGTCCAATATCTCTCTCAGCTTGGTTGCTGATTGGTTAGGGTCATCCAAAATCAATAACAAATCATCGGCAAATGCTCTCATTTTAAATTCCTGTTTACTTATTTTCAAACCACATACATCCTCAGATTCACGAATCTTACAGCATAGGGATTCTAAGACCAAGATAAAAAGCAAAGGGGAGAGAGGGCAACCCTGTCTAGTCCCTTTTTGTATGATGCATTCTCCCGACATAGATTCATTCACCAATATTTTTGCTTGCTGTGAAGTATATATAGCATCTATACCACTTCTAAATTTCCCCCCAAAATTCATTGCTTCCAAGGTTTTTTTCATATAATCCCAAGAAACCATATCAAAAGCCTTTTCTGCATCCAGGAAAACAAAAGCTGCTTTATGTTGAATATTATATTCATAATACTCCAAGGCATCCAAAAGTACCATCACATTGTCCTTAATTTGTCTTCCTGGAACAAAACCTGCTTGATCCTCATGTATGAGGTCCATAATAATTTTTTTTTCATTCTAGATGACAAAACTGAAGCGTAGATTTTATAATCCACATTTAACAGAGAAATAGGTCTATAGTTAGTTACTCGTTCTGGATCTCTCCCCGGCTTATGTATCAAGGAGATAAAAGCATGTGTCTCGTCCAGCGCCTGGAGCTCGGCCCCCAGGCCCCTTTTGAGTAGTGACAACAGAACTCTTAATGTCCAAAATATTACATCTTTATTATTTCTTCACATAAATGCATAAGGATTAATCTCTCAACTCACACATCGCTGAACAGGAAGTAGATGCAGAACATATCTAGAGTCTGTGAAAAAACAGATGAATTGGGAGCCTCCTTTCTCTTCTGTGGTCACGGTAGAACAAACGATTTCAATTTACCCGGGCCGGAGGGAATTGTGGGAAGAAGAAGCTCTGATAGCCAATTAGCGTGCAGTTCAGAAACATCTGACCTAGTGTTGGTCTGGACTACATTTCCCACGATTCTAAGTCTTAAAGGGCTAACTACTACAAACATTTTCTATGTAACATTTCGCTTTCTGCTGGGGCAGCACACTCCCCGCCTGGAATTCTTATGAATTCCACTAACTGCATGCATACTATGGTTAATATAACAAGTCTAACTGGGATTATACAATACTACACACAACTAGGTTGCATAACCAAAGAACATGCACACGGTCTAACAGGATTCACCGGAATTATTCTTTGGCGCACAAAAGCACCACTTCAGTGATCGGTCTGGGAAGAGTCTTGGCGCCATCTGGTTTGATGACGCGTACTTCGACCTTGCGAACTCGCCCGTCTGCACTTGGCATTGCCTTCTCCACAAGTCCCATAGGCCATGCATTCCGAGGAGCTTCCTTGTCTTTCAACAGGACCACATCTCCCTCATGTAGATCAGGTGTAGAGGTTTTCCACTTGTGGCGGCCTTGCAGAAGTGGGAGGTATTCTTGTCGCCATCGCTTCCAGAAGGTGTCAGCTAGCACCTGAACCTGTCGCCATTGCTGCTTGTGCAAGTCTTTAGCGACAAAGTCCCCTGGGGGTGCTGGCCAGTCTCCAGTCTTCTGCGTCAGCAAGGTGGCTGGTGTCAGTACCATCGGGTGGTCAGGATCTGAGGAAACTGGAATCAAGGGTCTGGCGTTGATGATAGCAGCAACTTCCGCCAGAAGGGTAGTTAGGACTTCGTGGGAGAGTGACTGAGTTCCCATCAGCATGGAATCTAGGATGCGACGTGCTACTCCTATCATGCGTTCCCATACACCTCCCATGTGGGATGCATGGGGTGGGTTGAATGTCCATGTACAGTCCTGGGAGATCAAGTAGGAGCTGAGGGCTGGATCAAAGTCTGCAGTCCCTCGTATCCCCAGCTCTCTGCAGGCTCCCACAAAGTTTGTGCCACGGTCGGAACGGAGCATCTTGATAGGTCCGCGCACAGCGAGGAATCGTCTGAGGGCGTTAATGAAGCTGGAACCATCCAAGGACTCGATCACTTCAATATGAACAGCTTGTATGCTCAGGCACGTGAAAAGCACTGCCCATCGCTTGTTACAAGCTTGTCCTCCTCTCGTCCTGCGTGCAACTATGTTCCAGGGTCCGAAGACGTCGAGCCCTACGTTGGTGAAGGGAGGGTCCATGCTGAGTCGATCCGCTGGCAAGTCTGCCATCAGCTGGTGCTGATGCTTCCCTCTGAGCTTGCGACACTTTACGCACTGGTTAATGATGGCTGCTATGCATCGTTTTGCGCCCACAAGCCATAGTCCAGCCACTCTGACGGCGCCTTCTGTGAAATGCCGTCCCTGGTGGTGGACTGATTCATGATAATACTTCACCAAAAGGATGGTGATATGCTGCCGTGCTGGAAGGACGATGGGGTTCTTTACTGTTGAGGCTAGATCCGCTCTGTTCAAACGCCCACCCACTTTCAACAGCTCGTCGTCGAGGTAAACATTTAACTTAACGAGGGTGCTGGTCTTCGGGATTGCTCTCCCGCTCTCAAGGCACCTGATTTCCTCTGAGTAGGCCTGCCGCTGCATGCTTGACAGAATCAGCCATTCTGCGCGATGTCGTTCATCTGGTGACACTGTCTCAGAGTTTCTGTGGCGGACAAAGTGGATCAGGCGGGCTACTCCCCGAACGAGCGCTGCCCAGGTGGAGTAGCGGTGGAAACGTTGTGTCCCTAACTGGAGTCCTGTCCTCGCTTCAGTCTGCATGCAGGAAACTTCGGGCCTCACGTCAGTATCCTGATCTGGGGCTAGGAGGTCATACCTCGTCTCGGGCCGGTCGGGGCTGTCTGGATCCCAAAGGAACTGTGGGCCTGTCAGCCACATAGACTTTGCCAGCGATGATGCCGGGATTGACCGGGTCGCGTGATCTGCTGGGTTCAGGTCCGTGGACACATAGCGCCATTGGCTTGGTTCCATGGACTTCCTGATTCGCTCCACTCGGTTGGCCACATACACGTAAAACCTCCGGCTTTGGTTATGAATGTAGCCCAGCACCACTTTGCTGTCTGTGTAGAAGGTGGTGACTGTGAGCTCGAGTCCTATCTCTTTAGTTAGGAGCTCTGCCAGCTCTACGGCCAGCACGGCCCCACACAATTCTAATCTGGGAATGGTGTGTCCTTGACGTGGCGCCAGTTTTGCCTTTCCCATGACGAAGCCCACATGGATATGACTTTTTTTGTCGGTGACTCTCAGGTATGCAACGGCCGCTATGGCTTTAGTAGATGCATCTGAGAAGATGTGCAGCTCTCTACGGGTGGCGCTGGCAGGTGAAGTCGGCACATAGGGGCGGCATATGTTCACGTCCTGCAGGCTCTGAAGGGAGTTTCGCCAAGCTTGCCACTCCTGGATCTGATCCGGGGAAAGCGGCTCATCCCAGTCCTTTGTTCTCAGGGAAAGCGCACGAAGGAAAAGCCTCCCTTGGATGGTCACTGGGGCTGCGAACCCCAGGGGATCAAACAGGCTGTTCACTGTTGAGAGGAGGCCTCGCCGAGTGAACTGCTTCTCGTGTCCCGGCACGTGAAAGGTGAAGGTGTCCTTTATGATGTCCCAACTCAACCCCAAGCTGCGCTGGATGAGTGACATGTTGGTACCTAATTCCAGGTCCTTCATACCTTTTGCCTGATCCTCTGGGTCGAAGGCCTTTAGCACCTGCATACAGTTGGATGCGATCTTGTGCAATCTAAGGTTAGCCACCGCTAACATTTTTTGCGTCCTCTTTAACAGGTCGATGGCCTCAGCTGCAGTAGATACAGACTTCAATCCATCATCCACGTAGAAGTCCCGTTCCACGAATCGTCTAGCTTCGGAGCCAAACTCCATCTCCCCCAGCTTTGCCGTCTGCTGTAAACCATAGTTGGCAATAGCTGGAGATGACCCATTTCCAGACATGCACTCTCATGCGATACTCTGAAATCTGTTGGTTGTGCTGTTCATCACTGAACCACAAGAAGCGCAGATAATTGCGGTGGTCCTCTCTAACAAGGAAGGAGTAGAACATCTGCTGAATGTCGGCCATTACAGCTATCGCTTCCTTCCTGAAGCGCAGGAGAACACCAATCAGACTGTTGGTTAGGTCTGGTCCCGTGAGGAGGACCTTGTTTAATGAGAAACCCTGGAACTGCGCGCTGGCGTCGAACACTACTCTGATCTGGCCAGGTTTCTGTGGGTGGTACACTCCAAAGAAGGGAAGATACCAGCATTCTTCTCCCTCTTTCAGTGGTGGTGCAAGTTCAGCATGGGCATTCGTTAGCATCTTGTCCATGAAATCCATGAAGTGAGCCTTCATGTCTGGCTTGCGTGCTAAAGTCCTGCGCAGTGTGAGGAGTCGTGTTCGTGCCTGCTCGCGGTTGTTGGGTAGTCGCTGTCTGGGTGTTCGAAAGGGGAGTGGTGCGACCCAACTTCCTTCCTTATTCTTTTCGAGGTCTGACTCCATCAGCTTCAGGAACTGTTTGTCTTCAATGGACAAGGCTGGCTCATTGTCGTCCTTGGTCACCTGGAATACTGTGGAGCCTAAGGTATAGAGACCTTTCTCAGTGATTGTGAAATGATCCGGGCATGGCTTCCCATGAGAAGCACGGCCATTGTCCAGGATGCTCGTGGCAAAGATGCTGATGGTGGCTGGGGTTTGGAGGCGGTCCACACACACGTTCCCCATGATAACCCATCCCAGTTCCAACTTCTGAGCATGCAGAGAGCCAGGAGGACCTCTGACTTGTTCGTGACATAAAAACAGGTCAGAACAATCCATTCCCAGCAGCAGCAGGATTTGCGCTTCGGGGTCCAGGTCAGGTATGTGGTCAGCAATAGGCCGCAAATGAGGGTGGCAGAGTGCGACATCTGGTGTGGGAATCTGTCCACGGTCATTGGGTAGCGCATCACATTCTAATAGCATTGGGAGATGGAACTGAGCACCACTTTCCAGTGCTTCAATCTGGAATCCACTGGCTGTTCTCCCCGCCGTGAGCTGGACACCAGCACACGTTTTGAGGGTGTACTGTATCTCGTCACCATCCAGGTGGAAGAGCTGGAAGAATGCAGGACTGGCTAGCGAACGATTACTTTGCCCATCGAGCACCACATACATCTTCACAGCCTCGTCAGGGCGTTCCGTGGGGAAAACTCTAGCAAGGCACACTTGATGACAGGTTCTCTGCTTCGTTGGAGCACCACAGATACGAGTACACTGGGTGCTAACAGCATTGTCCTGAGTAGGGGCAGTCGTCTCGCCATTGCAGGGAGACTCGTTGCAGACTCCAGTGATGCCTGTGTGGTGGTGCCCATCATAGGGTGTTGTGACAAGATGAGGTCAGCATGAAGAGCTGTGGGATGCTTGTCGCTGCCACAGGCCGAACACAGAATGGTGATTGGACAATCCCTAGCCAAGTGGTCCTTAGACTCGCAGCACTTGTAACATAATCTGTATTCCTTCACTAGAGCCTTCCGCTCGTGCAGCCCTTTCTGCCCGAACTCTCTGCACTTATTGAGCGAGTGTGGCTTCTTGTGCAGTGGGCAGAAAGCTCCCACAGGCCTCTCCGTCTTAGGTCGCAGCGTGGCAGCTGAGACTTCCGTCTTCTGCACAGAGATGGTGGTCTTGACTTTCGTGTCTCTGGACGCCAACTTCTCTTCATAAGCTCCGCCGTAGAGTTTATACAAACCAGTGTGAGGGTCAGTCCTGTCTCTCGCTGTCCTCCTAATGAAGTCAACGAGAAATGAAAAGGGGGGGTAGGCATTATTGTTGTTCACCTTGAAGGTAGCCACTTCTGTGTCCCACTTCTCTCGCAGCAAGAGAGGCAGCTTGTCAATAATCCTGTCCTGTCTGCTGAATTGATCCAAACACACGAGACCGGACAGCTGTGGATTCTTCTTGGCCGCCTCCACCTCCAGCAGGACATCCAGTAGGTCCCATAGTTTGGGAGTGTCTTTCAAAGTCAGTTTAGGGAAGTCCTTCAGTTTCCGCATGAAAACGTTTTCGATGTCTGTAGGTCTGCCATAGCGTTCGTCAAGCCTTTGCCACACTGTCCTGAGTGCCATTTCAGGGTTCTCGACGTGCGCTGCATAGAGTCGCTTGGCTGCATCCGAAGAAGCTGGCCCCAGCCATGCGATCAAGAGCGTTAACTCCTCATCTGCTCGCAATCCCATCTCCCCTGTGACCCTCTGGTAGATGACCTTCCACAAGAAGTAGTCCTCCACGCGATCCGTGAACTTCTGCACACCCTGCTCGGACAAATTCTTCCTGAGATTGCGTGATCCCAGGTATCTGCCACTGTACTGGGCGAGGCGGGTAGGGTCTGGGAGTGGAACGGCATGAATGAGCTGTGTGGGATACTGAGCAGTGAGCCAAGTCACAGGAAAGGCAGGTGACTGGAGTGGCTGAGCTGCGGGCCCAGCAGATGGTTGGGGTGCAGGAACAGTGGGAGCAAACATTGCAGTATTTGGATTCAAAGCCCATTGGCTGATATCTGCCTTGCGTTCGGACCCACCCTCCACTGGTACGCCGATGAGAGCTTTCTGTTCTGCAGGTGACTGGAGCGGCTGAGCTGCAGGAACGACAGGTGACTTGAGTGGCTGAGCTGCAGGAGCAGCAGATGACTGGGGTGCAGGAGCGGCGAGTTGGCTGATGTCCACTGGTACGCTGATGAGAGCATTCTGTTCCTGTACGAAGGACAGCACGCGGTGCTGTGTATCCTCTTCTTCTAGCTCCTCAGGTCGGAAACCCAGATCCAGCCGCGCTGCCGAATCGAAGGTCCGAGCCCGGGCCTCCAATTCTGCGGCCTCACCTTCCCGAGCTAACGTCCGTAGTCTCGCTTCTCGTTCCTCTTGTACCGCTAGTTGTCTGGCTTCGCAAGCTTCTTGCTCCTCACGGAGTTGGGTCTGCCGAACCTCTTGCTCTGCTCGTTGTTTGGCTTGCTGAACCTCATACTCCGCTTGTTGCAATGCCGCTTCCCTTCTCACGCCTTCTTCCTTCCTGGCAAACTCTGCTCGTTTGGCGGCTGCTGCCGCGTCAGCTTTGGCTTCCAGCGCTATGCATGCCAGGCTAGCGTCTGATCCTGACCTGTAGGAGCTCCCAGAAACGTGAGAACGGGCCTTAGAGGTGGCAGGTCTTGACCTGTGGGAGCCCTTAGCAGCATGGGAAGAAACCTTCGAGGCGACAGAGGCCCCGGAAACGTGGGAGAGGGCCTTGGAAGACTGCCGTTTTGAAGAAACAAGGGAGTGGGCTGTCGAAGGCACGTTTTTCACTGATGCCAGGTGTGATGGTGGAGAGGAAAGCTGTGTGGTCGAGTTCCCTTTTTCTGCTGCCTTAATGCGGACGTCTAGGTCTTGTGCAGCGCCTTCGAAGAATCTCTCTCGGGGCTCCCGTTGATCCTTGAACTGTGGTGCCTCCTCTGAGCCCAGTTGGGCCAGGATTATCGAAATTCAATCCTCGTTCCCCCACCACTGTGAGTACAGCTGTACACGACGGGCCTTAAGGCCGCGCAGTTCCTCTACGCTGCAGCTAGTAGTGTCTTTTTGTAGTTCTCGTTGCGCCTTCTGCCATGCGCGTTCCGCCTTATCGCGAAGCTCATCCTTTTGGCTCAACAGATAGTCTCTCATCTTGGCTGTGAGCATTGGCATCCGATGCACTGAGGTCGTTCCGTGTGTTTGATTTGTTGCTGCTGCAGAGGTGGACTGGTTGCTGTCTGCTCCATCTGGATCCACGATCAGGCTTTCGTCTCCTGGTCGGAGGTTGTCAGCTCCCGAGTGGCGTGTGTCGTCACTAGACTGATCTCCCGTGGCTGTAACGTTGGTGGACATCCTGTCCTCCAGGTGGTGCTGTCCTCTCTGGGGGGCGCAGTACCGTTGCCGTCCACCAGGTGGCGCTGTTCTGGTCTGCTTGGGTGAGTGGGTTGCCAGCCCTCAGTTGTTCTTGGCTGGCACTAGGCAGCGATGATCCTAAGCTTTCCTTCTATGCTGATGTTGGGATCCTGATTCCCCACTCCCTGGTTCTCTTTTGGCCTCTTATACTCCAACTTACATCAGGGAGCTTTTCCTGATTTGCAAAGGGGTAGCCGTCTGGTGCTTGGACCTCGTTAGCTGTCTGAGCTGTATGGGGCTCCAGTGACCGTGGCGTGGTTTGCTTTCAGGGAGCCAGAGACTTCCTGCCTTAATATCCTTGTGGGCTAGGTTAAAGGCCAGGAGTTACTTAGAGGAGAAGTGAGCTGAATGCTGTAGACATTGCAAAACAGGAGCATGCAGACTAAAACCTTTTAAACTGTTCAAACTGCAGGGAGATCTGTTTTCCCCACCCTTTCTTCAGCTAGTTGGAGAGGGTAAGCTGGAGACATATACAAATGCAAATCGGCAATCTCCTTGCAATTCACATGCAGACTAGACCAGCTTCAAGCACAGGAAAAATGTCCTTTTAAAATCCAAGCCGTTTGCATGGGCTGAAGCAGTTTGCAGAGCAGGCATGCAAGTTTATGAAGTTAGTTGATACAGTCTGTCTGTATAAATCCAAAATATCAGTAGGCTCTTAATAGTCACTGTTTTTTCACTGTCTCGTCCAGCGCCTGGAGCTCGGCCCCCAGGCCCCTTTTGAGTAGTGACAACAGAACTCTTAATGTCCAAAATATTACATCTTTATTATTTCTTCACATAAATGCATAAGGATTAATCTCTCAACTCACACATCGCTGAACAGGAAGTAGATGCAGAACATATCTAGAGTCTGTGAAAAAACAGATGAATTGGGAGCCTCCTTTCTCTTCTGTGGTCACGGTAGAACAAAGGATTTCAATTTACTCGGGCCGGAGGGAATTGTGGGAAGAAGAAGCTCTGATAGCCAATTAGCGTGCAGTTCAGAAACATCTGACCTAGTGTTGGTCTGGACTACATTTCCCACGATTCTAAGTCTTAAAGGGCTAACTACTACAAACATTTTCTATGTAACATTTCGCTTTCTGCTGGGGCAGCACAGCATG
This sequence comes from Euleptes europaea, assembly GCF_029931775.1. Classification (NCBI taxonomy): domain Eukaryota; kingdom Metazoa; phylum Chordata; class Lepidosauria; order Squamata; family Sphaerodactylidae; genus Euleptes; species Euleptes europaea. Next base: position 96,149,327 of record NC_079319.1, read on the forward strand.
AGTCCATGTTTCTGGTACTGATCCTGTTTCTATTATTGAGTTACAGAGTTCCAAAAATGGTTTCATCAGGGAGGATTTAAAAATGCGATAAAACATGGCAGTAATTCCATCCGGGCCTGGAGTTTTATCTGTTTTTTGTTTTTTGAAAGCTTCATCTATTTCTTCTAAAGAGATTGGCTCATCAAGTGATTTCTGTTGGGCTATTGATATTTTTTTTAATATTTGCAGAATATAAGAATTTTTCCATCTTTTTTATCGATATTTCATCTTTCTGGTACAACCTGGTGTAAAAAGATACAAACTCTTTTTGAATATCTGTTGTAGTATAAATAGGGCTTTTAGCTGTTTGTAATTTAGCAATAATCCATTTTTGAAATGAATCCCGAAGTTGAGTTGCGAGAAATTTACCTGGTTTATTTGCCTGTTCAAAAAATCTTTGTTTTGCATATTTCAAATTTTTATTCATTTCTTCTGAAACCACCATATTCAGTTGATGTTTGAGGGCCTTTATCTTTTCCTGTATATTATCTCTTGAGTCTTTTTGTAATTCCAAAACCAAATTTTGTTCAAGTTTTTGTAAATCCCAAAGTAAGGTATTAGTCTTCAGTAATTGTTGTTTTCTCCAAGCCGTATTCTTCTGAATCATAAATCCCCTTACCACTGCTTTAAAAGCATCCCACACTGTATTCAAGGTGGTTTCTCCATTCATACTAATTTCAAAGTAATCCTTAATCAAAGTGGATAATTCCTCTGACAACTTTTGGTCTTTCAAAAGTTTATCATTTAACTTCTATCTAAATGCTTGGCGGTTATTCCGTTTAAAAGAAACCAGGTTGTGATCAGAAAAGGTCCTTGGTATAATATGTATTTTCCGCAGTTGTGTAAAAATAGATTTACTAGCCCAAATCATGTCAATCCTTGAATGTGAGTCATGTCTTGCTGAGTAGAAAGTAAATTCTTTAGCTGTCGTGTTCGTTGTTCGCCAAATGTCTTGTAAGTCCAACTCAGTCATCATTTGAAAGAAGGTCTTTGGCAAAATTCCTTCCTTTTCCGTTTTAGCCTGGGTTTTCTTATCCAAAGATGGAGAAATAATTCCATTAAAGTAACCCATCAATACAATCTGTTCCTGAGCATGTTGAAGCAAATCTCATGTAGATGTTCATAAAATTTAGCTTTCCCTTAGTTGGGTGCATAAATTCCAACCACTAATGTTCTTTGACCCAATATTTTTGTCCAAATAATAATAATACGGCCTTCTTCATCTTTGTGTGCCAATTCAGGAGTCAGACTAGGATGTGCATAAATAACTACTCCCTTAGTCTTTGTTTTAGATGATGCAATAAATGCTTGACCCAACGTTTTTCTATCCAAATATTTTCTATCCTTCTTAGAAATATGAGTTTCTTGTAGACAAATTAATGTATATTTTTGTTTTTGTAAGAATTTGAAAATTCTTGCTCTTTTTATTTTTTTCATTAAGTCCATTAACATTCCAAGAAATAACTGTAGCCATGGTGATTCTTTAATATGATATAAGAGTCTTATAATCTGGTTCCTCCTGATGCTCCTTTCAGTGAAAGATCCTCCTGTTCTTCTTCTTCTTCCAATTCCATTTCAGTAGAGGGGACATCTGAAAAGTCTCATTTGTACTTCCTCATAAGCTTCCCAACATCTTGTAGGGTAGTAATAGTTGTCCTTACTCCCTTGTACATGAAGGTTAACCCTTGTGGTAGAACCCATCTGTAGCTTATTCCATGTTTCCTTAGTGATGCAGTAAAATCTTTAAAAATGCTTCTTTTTGCCATTAATTGTCTAGGAATATCTTTTAGCACTATCAAGGTGGTTTCTCCTACCTTCATTGGGTTGTCATAATGAAGTTTCATAATGGCATCCTTCATCCTAACATCATAAAAGGTAATCATAACATCTCTTGGTTTAGTTTTCCTCAATTTTGCTGGTAAAGGAATCCTGTAGATTCTATTCACTGTGAAGTCCAGTTCTTGTTCATTAATTTGAGTTAATTCTGCAAGGCTTCTTATCAATGTTTCTCTAGAGTCACCAAGGTCTTCATGAAGATTGCATACTCGTAAGTTAGATTCTCTAGCTTTCATATCCATCATAGCCAACTGGTCTTTCACTGTATCCTCCTGGACCAGGATTGCATCAATTTGTCTTTCATGGCTCTCCACCTTCTTCTTAACATCTTTCTGATGTTCCATAACTTTCTTTAATGATCCATCTAATGTCTTCACATCTGTGGTAATTGTGGCGATCTGGGTCTTCACTTCTTTCAATTCTTCAGTTACGCCATCTATCTTCTGTTTGAGCCATAGAATTAATCATAGTAGTTAGTTGCTCCATTTGCTTTGACAGCTGTTCATGCTGTTTGGCTGTAGTTTCATTTTGTTTAACAAACAATTCTTGGATTTTCTTCTCCATATTACCGTCTTGAGAGGAATCCTTAGACTTAGCTGTTGCAGGTGATACTAGTGATCCTGATCTTGGACGAGACATTTACCATTGATCACTGTTTGTATTGCGATTTTGGCAGGTCCATTAAAAGCAGATTTGTAGAATGTGGGTAGATTAGTAGTTGTTGCTTTACATAATCACCAAAAGTTTTTTACTTAAAGTGCTTTAAATTGTTTTTTGAAAACCAACAATTTTTTTCCGGACACTCTAGGTTGGCAGAGGCAGGAAGTAGGAAGTAAACCGGACATTATGCAGTCCCGGACCTTCTGGTGTCCTCCTTTTTGTAGTTTCTTTCACCGACGAACCTTTTAAATCAGGGGTGGGGAACCTTTTTCCTGCCAAAGGCCATTTGCACATTTATAACTTCATTCGGGGGCCATACCAGGTGTAGATCTCCCGGTGGGGGGAGGCTAGGGTTGCCAGGTCTCCAGCCACCACCTGGAGGTTGGCAACCCAGGGGAGGCCACACAGAGAAGGCCTACAGGGCGCCCCCACTCCCCCCTCCCAGGCGGGAGGGCAGCCAGCTGTGGGCCCCAGCAAATGAGGCACCAGGGGGGCGCAGCCCACAGTCAATCGGCAAGAGAGGAAGGAAAACAGAGAAAGAGGAAAAGGGAGGGAGGGAGAAAGAGAGAGAAAGGGAGAAAGAAATGGAGAGAGGGGGAGAAAGAAAGAAAGAAAGAAAGAAAGAAAGAAAGAAAGAAAGAAAGAAAGAAAGAAAAGGACGGAGGGAAAGAAAGAAAAGGACAGAGGGAGAATAAGAAAGAGACAGAAAAAGAGGGAGAAAGAAAGTGAGAGAAAGGAGAACGAGTGACAGAAAAAGAGGAAGAAAAGAGAGAAAAGCCTCCCACTCACACACACAACCGTGCACACCGGCCCGTGCAACTGGGCCCCGGCCTCCCCCCTCCCCTGCCCACACACACACACACACACACACACACACACACACACACACACACACACTAAGGCACATGGAGCCCCGAGCAACTGGGCCCCAGTCTCCGTGCCCTCCCCCCTGAGTCCATAAAAGGCCCCCCTGAAGCCCAATCGGCTCCCGCATGCATGCTCTGCCGCAGGAAGCTGCCAGCCTCTTCCCCCCCCCTCACTGCTCAACAGCCGACAGGCAGCGAGAGGGGCTTACAATGTGCCGTGGCATTCCTGCATGCCGTGGCTATAGGGGGCAGCCTTGGAGGAAGCGTCCCTCCCCCTCCCTTCTCGCTGACCAATAGCTGACAGTTGGCGAGAGGAGGTCCAAAGGGCACTGCAGCGCCCCTGTAAGCCGTGGCCCCAGGAACACCCTTGGGGAGGGTCGCCCTGTGCCCCACCTCCGTGGCAGGGCCCTGGAGCTCCCGAGGGCCACAAAAAATGTCCTCAGGGGCCGCATATGGCCCCCAGGCCTGAGGTTCCCCATCCCTGTTTTAAATGATGCACCAGGGGTTTTCCTCCGGTCCTGCACACTTGTTCCACTTCCCTTCTCCCCGCAATCACAGTTCAGCAGCACAGATCCAATCCTAGAGGTCTTCTGGTAACCAGAAACGAAACTTAAAGACGTGGAATGGAGCCCAGCCGGGAGGAGGTATTGTGACCAAGGAAAGGGAGGGGACCACGTTTCGCATATGGCTTCTTCAGTGACCTGTATCAGCAGCAAATATATATATGCCTTAATAGGTGATGTCTCATAAGGACCGCAAAGGTTTGTATGTAGGTCTCACAAGGACAGAATGATTCTGGTCCCGATCTAGACGACACGTCTGACATCCTTTTCCTGTGGCTCTGCTCCAATTTTTGGAATAATCAATAGACTTTGATATCAATGGATGCCCTTATGGGTTTTGACTTATTTGTTGCTTGAGGATTTGTGATATCCCTTGAAGAATAATATATTTATTGGATTGCATTTTGTAAATTTTGTATCTTGTTGTACTTCTATTTTGTACATATTTTTGTGTATATATTTTTTCACTATTGCACTTTATAAAATTCACTTTAATTTGCTTTGAATTGTCATAGTGCTGTTTTGGGTTGCTACAATTATCCTCACAGCACTGAGCCTTCTTGTCTTGTGGTTAACCTCCAGGTAGTAGCTGGAGATCTCCTGCTATTACAACTGATCTCCAGCTGATAGAGATCAGTTCACCTGGAGAAAATGGCCGCTTTGGCAACTGGACTCTATGGGATTGAAGTCCCTCCCCTCCCCAAACCCCGTCCTCCTCAGGCTCCACCCCAAAAACCTCCTGCTGGTGGTGAAGAGGGACCTGACAACCCTGAAAAAGGGGGTCTGCCATGAAACCACACCATACCTCTATAGGCTGTGAACTGGCTTTGTATAATAAAAAGCCTTGGGTCCAAATGTGTATATTTATTTAAAAGTAATAAAAGAACCATGCCTCCCCTGTTCTATAACACTGGGGAATAATTATTTGCTAGTGCCCCTTCCGTAATCTCTAGATTATTTTAAAACCTTTTATTCCCTCATGAGATTGTATATAAGGGATTCTGTTTTTTAAACCTCCTCCATGTATTTTTTTTATTTTTTAGATTTCACATATTTCTGCAAATCTATAGCCCTTTCCCCCTGATTTAAGTACCCTCAGATTTGGCCAACTTCGCTATTAGTATAAAGATACATCAGCATATCTCAAGAGTCAGATGTAGTGGAGCAAACTTGGCTAAAGGAGCAAATAAAATTTTCCCCTCTTATTTTTTTTAAGTTGCTTTGGCAGAGAAGGGGTTACACAGGGATGGATCCAACCTGCTTTTCTGCTGATGCAAAAGTGAGGAAGGCTTTGACCTCCGAAAAGCTATGCTGGGGATAATGGGACTTGCTTGGACAAAAGCCATGCCAGATGTGTGCTGTAGTAAGGAGACGAATTAGCTGAGATGGAGTGAAAAAGCTGACTGAATCCAATCCAAAGAATTATTTTTCTTTTGATAAAATTTTCATTAGGAAATTATTGCCGTGGGTTCCACATTGTCTCTTGAAACTGCAAATGTATCTAGGTTCCCCGTGATGTTCTGATGGGTAAACTAGAGGACTGTACACTGGACTTTAGGATAGTTAGGTGGATAGGGAACTGGTTGCAGAACAGCACTCAAAGAGTAGTTGTCAATGGCATTTCATCTGAATGGAGGGAGGTTCCAGTGGGGTGCCACAGGGTTCAGTTCTGGGCCTGGTACTTTCCAATATTTTTAGAAATGATCTGGATGAGGGTGTGGAGGGACTACTCCTAAATTTGCAGATGACACCAAATTGGGAGGAGCAACGAACACACCAGAAGATAGAGATAGAATTCAACGAGATCTGAACACACTGGAAAAGTGGGCGGATGTGAACAGGATGCAATTATAAGTGCTGAGTTCTACATCTGGGTAACAGAAATGAGGGACATGCATACTGGATGGGGGATGCACTTCTGGCCAGCAGTGTGTGTGAACAAGATCTTGGGGAACGGGTCGACCGTAAGTTAAATACGAGTAGCCAGTGTGATGCAGTGACAAAAAAAGCTAATGCGATCTTGGAGTGCATCAACAGAGGCATCACATCCAGATCACAAAATGTCATAGTTCCGCTGTACGATGCATTGGTCAGGCCACACCTGGAGTACTGTGTGCAGTTCTGGAGGCCCCATTTCAAAAAGGATGTGGACAGAATGGATTGGGTGCAGAGGAGAGCGATGAGGATGATCAGGGGCCTGGAGACCAAGCCCTATGAGGAAAGGCTGAGGGAGTTGGGAATGTTTAGTCTGGAGAAGAGGAGGTGGAGGGGGGATATGGTTGCTCTCTTTAATTATTTAAAGGGTTGTCACCTGATCTGGATGGCCCAGGCTAGCCTAATCTCGTCAGATCTCAGAAGGGTCAGCCCTGGTTAGTATTTGGATGGGAGACCACCAAGGAATACCAGGGTTGCTGTGCAGAGGAAGGCACTGGCAAACCACCTCTATTAGTCTCTTGCCATGAAAACCCCAAAAGGGGTCGCCATAAGTCAGCTGCAACTTGACGGCACTTTACACACACACACACCTAGAGGAGGACAGGAAGCGGTTTCTGTTGGCAGCAGAGGATCGGACTCGCAATAATGGGTTTAAATTGTGGGTGGAAAGGTACAGGCTGGATATTAGGAAAACGTTTTTTACAGTAAGAGTTTTTCAACAGTGGAATTGGCTGCCTAGGGAGGTGGTGAGCTCCCCTCACTGGCAGTCTTTAAGCAGAGGCTGGACAAACACTTGTCAGGGATGTTCTAGGCTGATCCTGCATTGAGCAGGGGGTTAGATGGCCTGTATGGCCCCTTCCTACTCTATGATTCTATGATAAATATGAGAAGACACACTTTCTTATGCCTATGAATCCCTATCTTAAACGCTTTCTGAATTGATGGCGGATCACCTCTATTTTCCATAAACCAATTACTGGAATTTCTTACTTGGTCTCTGACAGTTTGCACTCTGAAGGTCCATGTAATAACTTACCATATGGGCAGTTTGGATACTGAAGCATCATTGCTACTAAGTAGGTAGTTATCTGTTGGAAGGGCATAAACTGGATGGTGATGTATCCCAAGATATTTACATCACTGACCAAAAAAAGAGTTTTGATGTTCTTTTGCATAGTTTTTAGTCTGGCTCCTGGGCGGGAGTTGGGGAGTTTGTCAGTGTGTGTGTGTGGAGGAGGTTTCTTTAATTTCTCACAGCACTGCAGAAAAGGATTGACCTTGAGAGGCGCAGATAGCAACGGAGACCTCTGGGAAAGTGAAACCACCTAGAGTTGGGGGGGGGGATGAGGGGAAAATGAGGGTCCTGTGCTGTCTATAACTTGATGTGGTGAGAATGTATATGTCATTCGAGTTTTAGCGCTTGTGCTTGAGCCATGAGATTTTCTGAATGTTCCATGGAGTTACAATAAATTACTGGTTGTTGCTGATCAACTACTGAGTGCTTTTGGTTATTGAATAATTGCCTGGAAAACGAGAAGACTCACAATGGGACTCTTTTGCAAACACCTTTCAGAAATGCACAAAAGTGCTAGGAATGCCTTTTGCCACCCCAAGGCCCATTGTGGAGAAACTTCAGACGACATCGGTTTTCAACAATTTAACTTTTATTCTATTTAACAAATATTAATATAACATTAACCCTTATAACAGATGAAAACAGAATTAGAGATTTTGGAAAGTATGCGTCCACAACTACAATAGTCTCGGCTCCGCATAGGGACAGAGACAGGTATGTGAGCCAACCCCAATGTGACATAACGTATGAGCCTGCCCACAGCGCCACCAGGGGTGGCGATTCTGAGGTGAGCACCCAGACGTGAGCCACTAGGTATACCCTTGCCACTTGGGAAAAGGCTGCTTGCCCTTTCCTCAGGGCCTATCCTTCTCTAGTCCTACCCAAAACCCCTTATTGGGGTCCCCAGGACGGAAGAAAGGGGCATGCAAGCCGCTTCCCCCCAATAAACTGTCATTAGTCCCCATGCCACACCGCCCAAGTTGTGACAATTGAAAATATCTGATGAAATTCTAAACTGGGAGGGAGGGTGGGGACCAAAACCGGGGATGGACTGATCAGATTGAGCGCATAGCGCTCAATTTAAGCTCCAGGAGAGGAGCTTAAAGTGGAAACCTCTCCTCCAACCTTAGGAGCTTGCCCCTCCTTCCCCCGGCCTGAGCCAACTCCCGATTGGCCCATTCCAAGCCACAGGAGGGCTCCATTGGCCAGAGGGGAAGGTTTCCCAACGCGAGGCATGGCACGCAGAAGCCGCCTGGCTCCCCGTGCCCCAGCGGCTCCCTGGCCCAGCTCCCCCACACCTCCACTAACCCCAGGCTTATTTTGTTTTTCCGCCAGATATTTTGTGTCAGTCACAGCTGACTCATGGCGACCCTGTAGGGTTTTCAAGGCAAGAGACATTTGGAGGTGGTTTGCCCTTACCTGCTTCCGTATGGGCTAAGAGAGTTCAGAGAGAACTGTGACTAGCCCAAGGTCACCCAGCAGACTTCAAGTGGAGGAGCAGGGAATCAAACCTAGTCCTCCAGATTAGAGTCCGTTGCTCTTAACCACTATACCACGCTGGCTCTTTCAGCTATTTTAGCAACTTTCAGTTACTTTATTGATACTCCTGTTGACTTTGATGCTGCTGGTTTTGGTTAGTAGTGGTAGTAGTTTTTATTTTGTTGTTTTTGTAGTATCTTATTGAGTGCTTGGGACAGAAATATATTAAATCAGTGAAACTTCATTGATGAAGGCCATGGGGAGGGGGTTTGAGAGATGGCCAGTCTTTATGAAGTAGATTATGTATAAAGTTAATCTCCAGTGTTATTAAAAATCAAAGGTTTATTTTAATTCTGAATATAAAAGTATCTCTATTGCTAACAGTAATACATGCTGGAAAAAGAAAAGGGATTTCAGCAAAAACGAATTCCTGCCAAGACTGTTATGGTCTCTTTGTTATACAGTCATCTTTGATTGTCTTTGCTCTGTTTTGTTTTCACCTCTCAGTAATGACTTTGGTTCCCTGGGCTTTTTAACAAAAGAACTTCAAAAGAAGAAGAACTTGATGCCCTGTGTGGTGTGTGTGTGTGTGTGTGTGTGAGCAATGAGTGGCATTCTACTGAAATGTTATGCTAACTAGGGATGAGTCTCTATGGTAGTCATTTTGCTTTGTGGTTATCCTGTATGTTGTCGTTATCATCCACTTCAACCTGTTTCATTTTAATTGTTGATTCGTTGGTTCCTTTCCTGCCATGTATGCCTGTATGCTATTTTATATACAGCTGTTGAACAACTGGTGTTGAAAAATGCACACATTTTTACAGGGAACATTCAGCAGGGAAGCCAAAACTAAATGGCATGAAATTAAAAGCCTTTTATGCATGGCTGTTTCCCTCATCGTCACCCGTCTCACGACTTTGGGTCTTTGTTTTGATTATGCAGGTGGTTTCTGACCATCAGAGGTCGCCTCGCTCTCCCCCTGCGTTTCCCCCGCGTTTTCAAATTTGAGATAAAACAAGTATCTGAAAGCGCAGGCAAAAGACATGGAAACGCAGGGGGGAGAGTTAACCTCTGAGGGTCAGAAACCGCCTGTATAATCAAAACAAAGACTCAAAGTTGTGAGATGGGTGACCGCAAAGGAAACAGCCATGTATAAAAGCCCAAAGATCCACAGGTTTGCTTCTCAAAGGGGAGAAATTAAATGGGGAGAGTCAAGAGGAACCAGTAAGCTTCTGAAATTTGGTCTTACCTTGAACACTCCCTAGGGGAATGGCCCAGATCCATGACTAGAATGGCATCTGAAAAACAGTGAGTGTAGTAGTTATAAAACACAGCCTTCTGCAATTTATACTGTGTTTGTAAGAATATAGGCAAAACAGGTGTGGATGTGTTAATGAGCCTTGGAATTAATCTTTCTGTCTGGAAATTAACCCCTCAAAGTTAACAATTTAGAATGTTGGTCCTCTGCTTCTTGTCAGCAATAACATCCCAATACCAGTAGAAAAGAGCAAGAGTCCAGTAGCACCATAAAGACTAACAAAATTTCTGGCAGGGTATGAGCTATTGTGAGTCACTGCTCACAGGGTATCTGAAGCAGTGAGCTGTGACTCACGAAAGGTGCCAGAAATTTTGTTAGTCTTTAAGTGCTACTGGACTGCTACAAACAGACTAACATGGCTCTCCATTGTGATCTACCCCAACACCAGGATAACTTTGTGACCTGGGTTTTTGCTGAGGTTGGTGTCATCTGTTCAAATTTTACTGTATCTTAAGGCCTGGCTGTGTAGTACCGCAGCAAGACCAGCGCTGTTTGCATCAGAGGCTGGATTGAACTGAGACCAGTTCTGGGACTGCCACAGAGGCACTTCTCTTATTTGCTGTGTTCAATCTGTTAAGAAAATTAACTATTCCTGTGCAAAGGACGGTTGATGGAATAATCCTAATAGGAACCGGTTCAAACATTCCTGGCCAGGAGAGGTAGAAGAAAGCCAGGCAACCCACAGCAAAGTGAAAACCAGATGACTCTTAACACTTAGTCAATGCAGTTCAGTCACTCAGAGTTGAGCAGGGCCAGGTAAATTCATTGGGTGGGATCCCGTGCCTTATTCTGCTTGTGCAACCGCAGTTTCCTCTTGTGTAAAATTTCTGCCAATTTCTCTCCTCCCATGACAGCTCCCTTCAGGTCTCCTGCTTTTCCCTAGGAATCAATAATTTTTGCAGAGTACACAGAGCTAGGCTTACCAGGTCTCTCCTCTCCTACACCGGGAGGTTTTTTGGGAGGTGGTGAGGTATGATTGTGCATGCGCGCGGCCGCACTGATGCGATCACATCACTTCCGGTTTACACCAGGAAGTGCCGCATCACAAGGGGCCTTTACCGCTCAAACTGGGAGTGGTAAACAGCCCCTTGCGATGTGGCGCTTCCGGGTGTAAACCGGAAGTGATGTGCTGCCGTGGGTAGGCGTGTGTGCATGCGTTGCCCGCTGACCTTCAGCTGGTCGGTGGGCAGCCAGGTGGATTGGCGGGGGTTTCCCCACCACCATCTGGCACTTGGCAACCCTACACAGAGCGGAAGGTGAGAAAGGTTTGTTGGAGCACAACCATGCATGAATCCAACCTATTTTGTGTCCTGATCCTCTCATCACACTTACATGGAATCCTAAAGATCCTTTTATTCTCATTAGCATTCTCTCTGTGTGTATTTGTGCAGTCCTAGTTCCTCTAAATCCTTACTTCACCTGTGCCCAGTATTTTTGAGGGGATTTCTTATGTAGGGGTGCCAGCTCTGAGTTGGGAAATTCCTGGAAATTTTTTGGGGTGGGGATGGGTGGGGCTTGGGGAGAGGAGGGGCTTCAGCAGGGTATAATGCCATAGAGACCAACTTCCAAAGCTGCCATTTTCTCCAGCTGATCTCTGTCACCTGGAGACCAGTTGTAGTTCCAGGAGACCTCCAGCCACCACCTGGAGCTTGACAACCCTATTTATGATCTATCCCACCTCTGCTGCCTCAAAGGGTTGCTGTCGGGGCCTGCTTCTGTACCCCTCCTAGGTTTGGAAGGTGAGGTTGCTTCATTTCATGAATATTTTCTGTGTGAGACCTGCTTTGGAGAATTTCCTGGCAACAAAAGATGTGCCTAAAGTCAATTCTGCATTCAGTTCTTGCATCAGTTGTCTGGGGGAGAGTTGGCTGCTTAATAGTTGGAGATGAGTGTTGCAGTTTTAGGCAGGCTTTATGCCCCCCCCCCTTTAGCTCAGCTTATTTATTTATTTGAAACATTTATATGCCACCTTTCCACCCAGATAGGGTCCTCAATTTGGCAAACATTAAAATATTTAAAACATTAAAAGAGCATTTAAAATATGGTATGTATATGTGAGGTGTGTCCAGTGCCTGTCCCAAACTTCTGCCCTCCACTGGGATTTCAGCTCCTTCAGGGTCACCTTCCCAGGCCTCAGAATGGGTGCCAGAGCCAAAACTCACTCTTTCTTCCTGGCTGGCCAGATCCTGTTAGGGTTGCCAGGCCCCTCTTTGTAACTGGAGGGAGGTTTTTGTGGGGGAGCTTGCGGAGGGTGGGGTTTGGGGAGGGGAGGGACTTCAATGCCATAGAGTCCAATGGCCAAAGCGGCCATTTTCTCCAGGAGAACTTATCTCTGTCAGCTGGAGATCAGTTGTAATAGTGCGAGATCTCCAGGTAGTAGCTGGTGATTGGCAACCCTATGCATACAGTCTGGGAGGCCGAGGTTAGCACTTGCCCTGGTTCCCGCCACGCCTTCCCCTGGGCCCCATCTGTCTAGCAGATTGCCTGCATCGGCACTCAGGGATTGTGCTGGTCAGTGACGAGCTGAATGGGTGCCTTTTCTCTCCTTTGGGCCTTGCTTCTCCTGATCTCCCAGGTAAGAGGGAGGAAAGTCCCATCAGGTGGTCTGGGGAGCCGGGTGTCCCTGGATGATGTATAATATTTAAACAATTGAATAAAAATATAAAGAGACATATGAATACACCTAACAAAACAACCATGGAAGAGGGCCAGTAAGAGTTACTGAGCACATGCCATACAAAACCTGCTGGCAGAAGAAAGAAGAAAAAGAATTGGTTTTTATATGCCGCCTTTCTCTGCCACTTAAGGGAGAATCAAACCGGCTTACAATCACCTTCCCTTCCCCTCCCTACAACACACACCCTGTGAGGTAGGTGGTGTTACCAAATGGGTGCCAATCTCCCAGACTGGTTATGGCAACCACAAACAGCATACGTTTGTGCCCCGTTCCAGCCGTGTGTTTGCCCCAAACGCTACAGGGAAGGCTCTCGCGCGTGCCAGTGGAACTGACACGACTGCTCCTGTGTATCCCGAGCCGCCGGCAACTGAGAAACCAAGGCCAGGTCAACCTCTCCAGTAAACCAGAGAAACTCCATTTTCCTGTGCATCTCCATTCCAGCAGAAGCCATGTCAGAGAAGGCGCAAGGACACGTAGGCTGCATCTACACACACCCGTCCCTTGCATCATCGAACTGATTAAGCAAAGCCATCCAGAGACATTGAGATAACAGCCAGGAATCGCTCCTCCGGCCATGCAAAGTGACGATCCCCAAAAGCGGCAAGATCACACCTATTGTTTTAGATCATTAAGCTCATCAGTGAGACTCCCTGTTTTCTCCTGGGGTTGCGCAAGTCACCGGAATTAGAATAGTATTTCCAAATTATCACCACCCCACCCCACAGCCGGTCGTTAATCCTTTTGTTTTAGCCTGGGAACCACGAGAGTAATCCAATCACCTTCCCCCCCAGAAAACAGTATATCTGAGGCCTCCTGGAAGTCCATCTCTCTCTCCTTAGGTCTGCCCCTTCATACTGACTGTAGCTCTGTCAGTGTGGGCAGCCAGGCTTGATCACTCAGGGGACCGCCCCTGCCCCCTTTTTATCCCCCCTCCCCTGCCGTTTTTGCTTATTTATCGTGGCTTACTAGAACTCAGGACATCTCTGCTTCAGGACAGGTACCGTATAGCCCATCAACATATTCCTGCCAAATTTGGCAATTGTCTCTCTTTCTCTTCCCTTTTTGAACTCCTAGATTCTCTGTATGTTTGTGTTGCATCATTGAACACTTGAAAACATAAACTCTCTTAATTCAGAATCCTTTGTCTCTGTTGTTATTCTAAGGTCACAGAGTACGGGCTCTGGTATAGTTGGTTGCATCCCGCTTTATAAATATTATAGTTACCGATTGCTAAGCTAATTTCCCCAATTGAAGAGCATTTTGGGTAACAAATTACTGGTGGAGAACGCGTGGCAACCTTTGCACATCTGAATACAACACGAGTAGACACGTGTGTGTATTCAGCGCGCAAAACGTAGGAGGAAGTTTCTGTGACCCTCTGGAATTCTGACGAAACAACGTCACCCTGATCAATTGTCACATAAAACTACAGTGTCTCTGTGTATATATGCTTGGCTCTAGAGAGCGCTATCTTGTGGGTCTGGCTCCCCCCCTTCATTTCCTTCAGCTGTGCAGTCTAGACACCCGTCTTTGACAACCTCAGTAGGCTGTGAAGCGAAGTCCTGGGAACCGCATTTCTTCAAAAATTCCCCATTTGAATGGCTATCTGGGTTGGGATTTGCAGTGTAGGATCGCACGTAGACACCTGCACAATCTACACGCAGGCAAATATAATATTCCCCTCTCAACAGAATGATTAGTAGGGAAACCTCCCCCCCTTTTTTATGGAAATTCTTGCAAAAAACGTTTGTGATTTTAGAAATTTTGTTCATTTTGAAACCTCTTTAAAGAGTGGAGTAATGTTCAGCAATTCGGTGGGGTGACTGGCCCTCCCTGCGAGGAGGGGAACAATAACTCAATAATCCAGAGGGTCTGGCACTCTTCTTTCTGGCCGAGCCAAGCTCAGCCATAACTGTGTCACTTGATTTTGACGAGGATCGTAGTTTCAAGCTAGTAGGAGTGCCTGCAAAGGGTTAAGGAAAACCCAGAGACCTAGATAGAAGGAGAGACCTCTCCCCACTAGGCAAAAAGCTGAGTGAGAGCCAACGGGAGGCTAATCTCAGAGAATCCACACCTGGCTGAGAGCCAACCGGAGGCCAATCTCAGGAAGACTAGGCAGGAACAGGGAACTGAGGGAGAGCCAACGGGAGGCTAATCTCAGCAAGCCCCCCCCCCAGATCTGAAGCAGGACTGCCGGAGGTGCAAGGAAGCGCCAGTGTCCCAATAGGAAACAGCAAGTTTAAGCCCCACCAAGGGTTAGGAGGAAGGGATTGAACTGTCTGAACCATCTCCACCCAGGGTAAAGCCCCACATAAGGGTAAGCAGGAGAGGATTAGACTTTTCATGCCATTCTGCCCGGGGAAGAGGAAACAGTAAAAACTACATTCAGGAAAGATCTTGCAGGGTACTGAGCAAGCCAAGGAGGCACTTTTCGAACCATTTCTGCCCGGGGAAATGCCCCACGAAGGGTCAGTAGGAAAGGATTGATAAGGTTGTACAGGAGCTATCCAGGACCTCCCCCCCCTCAAAATTCAGGACACCAGCATGCCACTGGTAGCCCACAACAGTTAAGGGATTGGAACACCGTTTCCCCCCCCCCATCAGGGTCTAGAGAGCCAGAAGTGCCACGGAGAGCTGGTGACCCATTGCCAGGAAAGGATCAGAAGAGCCAGGGGAGCGCTGTATCCTTCCACCTCAAACCAAAATCAGAGCACTGGTTTCACCCCAGTTCAAGAGCTGGAGCGGGCACCGTCCTCCCAGCTAGTGGACCATGAGTAACAAACGAGTCCCTCCCCGGGCCCTCCACTCGGCTAGCCATAGAGTCCTTGACCGAGACCCTGCTCAGGTTTAAAATACCTGAACCCCCTCAAAATCACCCACCCCCAGGTATACCAAAATGTTACATCTAAAAGGAATAGGGAAAGGAGAGAAGAAGGTGTAGCACTTGCTCTCTCTCTCTCTCTCTCTCTCTCTCTCTCTCTCTCTCTCTCTCTCTCTCTCTCTCTCTCTCTCTCTCTCTCTCTCTCTCCTTTCCCTCCTTTAAAGTCAAACGGACCCTGGGTTGTAAGAGCACCCAAAGTGGGGCTGAGAGAGTGTGACTAGCCCAAGGTCACCCAGCTGGCTTCGTGTGTAGGAGTAGGGAAATAAATCCAGTTCGCCAGATTAGCATCTGCCACTCATGTGGAGGAGTGGGGAATCAAACCCGGTTCTCCAGATAACAGTCCACTCCTCCAAACCTCCGCTCTTAACCACTACACCATGCTGGCTGAGGGGGAGGGGTTGTGGTTCAGTTTGTAGAGCATCTGCTTGGCATGCAGAAGGTCCCAGGTTCAATCCCTGGAATCTCCAGTTAAAGGGACTAGGCAAGTAGTTGATGTGAAAGACCCCTGCCTGAGACCCTGGAGAACCGCTGCCGGTCTGAGTAAACAATACTGACTTTGATGGACCCAGGGTCTGATTCAGTATATGGCAGCTTCATGTGAAGACAAGGCAGAAGACAATGATAAAGGATAGTGTCCATTTCTAATATTGATTTTAATGTTTTAAGATAAGCTGCCTTGACTATGTAACTGAAAGGTCAGGAAGCAAGCAGTATGAATACAGCATAGGTCTAAGACTTCTTTTCCTGCATGGGGTTTTAGCCCGACTCCTGAGTCTCTCGCCCTGAGCATCGGTCTTCGCACACCTTCTGTGAACATAGATTGTGAGCACTGAGCAGCAAGGACTGGAGGATGTAGGTGTAACTACCTTTCTGTCTGTTGCTAAGAGCTGCACGAAGATCTGAAGGCAACTCATGTATATCAGCAATGTTGACTTTGGTCACGACAGGAATGAACTCTTGTCAATTGGATTGACAGGGGCCATAACTTACTTGTCAGCCTGCACGCAGCAGAGCTCTTCGATACACAGTTGTAAGCCTTCAACAGGTAGATCAACTTGCACACGTATTAATTGCTTTCCTGAATATAAAGCTTGAGATGTCAGGTGGGACAGCTATTGGTTATTTATAAACTTTACAGGAGTGACAGTCCGGAATACTTTCCTCGGAACAGTTGCAGGAACTAAAAAAACCTCATTTGTTTTTTAAACAAAAGAAGATAAAATAAGAACATGGCATGCAGAGAGTGGATTTAATGGTTTGAGCAGTATTTCCCCCCCTTCCTCTAAGAAACCATTTATTGAGGTGTGAATTTGAAGTAAAATAGGAGAAGGGCTATGGTTCTGCCATTTAGCTCATACTTTGCACACAGCAAACTCCAGGTTCAATCCCAAGCAGGCACTAAGAAGAAGACGGTGGTTTTATACCCAGCTTTTCTCTACCATAAGGAGTCTCACAGTGGCTTACAATCGCCTTCTCTTCCCCTCCCCACAATAGACACCTTGTGAGGTAGGTGGGGCTGAGAGAGTTCAGAAAGAACTGTGACTAGCCCAAGGTCACCCAGCAGGCTTCATGTGGGGAAACCGACCTGGTTCACCAGATTAGAGTCCTTTGCTCATGGAGGAATGGGAAATCAAATCTGGTTCTCCAGTTTAGAGCCTGCCGCTCTTAACCATTACACCCCTAGAAAAGGCAGTAAGGGATAGGTGGGGCTCCCAGTTCTAGTCTGGCACTTTAATCCACGAAACCATTTGTGATGAATGAAGAGTTAATCTTTGAGAGAAGCTCAGAGAAAGGGAGTGGGAGGAGCTAAGGAACTCTCTCTGTTCTGAAGAAAGGCATTGTATTCTGATTTTGGTAACCTGTGCGTTCAGAGGCTGTGTGTGACTCTGGGAACCTGAGGGTTCAGTTTTGCCTAAACTGGTGTAAAACTTATCCTGTGGTGTAAAAAGGCCCTTTCTCAGGTCACTGGAAGGGAATAGGCTCTGGAAAGGAGATATTCCAAATACAGAGTGTTGTTCAGGGATCACTACCACAGAAGTGGGGTATATCTATAGTGAGATCTGGAAGAGAGATTTGAGGAGAAATCTCCATACTTCTGTGTTTCTCTAGGGAAGAGAGATTGTATGGTCTCCAACTTCCCTGATAGCTAGGCAGCAGAATCTGAATAAATAAGGTAAAGGTCCCTTGTGCAAGCACCGGGTCAATCCTGACCCATGGGGTGACGTCACATCCCGACATTTACTAGGCAGACTTTGTTTATGGGGTGGTTTGCCAGTGCCTTCCCCAATCATCTTCCCTTTACCCCCAGCAAGCTGGGTACTCATTTTACCCACCTCGGAAGGATGGAAGGCTGAGTCAACCTTGAGCCGGCTACCTGAAACCAACTTCCGTCGGGATCGAACTCAGGTTGTGAGCAGAGCTTGGACTGCAGTACTGCAGCTGACCACTCTGCGCCTCGGGGCTCCCTAGAGTCTGAATAGAAACATCTATAAGAAGTTCTGAGAACTGAACTGAACTGAATTTGTGAACGTAATTTAAGAACTGTAATACTGTGCCAACTAAGCCATCTAAGATCTATGCCTTCTCTGAAGTGAAACTTATAAAATAGCTCTGGTTTTATGCTTCTTCTAACCACAGTTTCCCCTCCAAATCCATTCCTTGTACAGTACTTAATAAATTTCTGTTATTTGTGTGTTAACTTGAAAAAGCCTCTGGTGTCTCATTTCTTCTGAGGTAAAATAAGTAAAGGGGAGTAAGAAAATCAAAACTCCAAATAAACATTCTGGCAAACAAGCAGTCTCTCTCTCTCTCCCTCAGTACGGGACAGGGGAAAGGGGGGATCGTGATAACATTATCGCAAGCAATCCTTCCAGCAACCCAGAACTGCCGCTGGTATTCCTGGAGTTTGCCTTTTATTAGAGAGACTGGAGAATGATGAAATGTCTGGATAGACAAGCAGCCCCTGGTACTGAGGGCATGACTGGAAGCACACACACACACCCTTCAGAAAAAAAGGATTCGAAAAATTCTTGTGATACTTTGCATACCTCCCCCAAGAATAATTACAGACAACTTGCTGTCATCTGAGGTAGGTAATACATTTGTTTGATTTTGTAGTACGTGTAGCATGCAGTAGTACTTCATCACTTTTAAGATCTGGTAACCATATAGAGATTTTTTGCTTTCTCCTACAGTGCCAGTCACAACCAGCTTAGGTTGTGACTGAATGTGTGGAAGGCGTCCGTGTTGTGTACCCTTAGTGCTAGAGGAAAAGCATCAGCTACTGAAATTAACTCATCTAGGCAACTGTTACAGAAGCCCAAGTTTATTCTGAGCGTGGCAATCTTCCACTAGCTTCTTTGCCTTGCTAGATTAATATTGTGTTTTAGGTGCTGGCAATGTGCATTTATTGGTCACTGCTTATGGCATGCTGTTATAGAAAAGATGTCAACCAATGTTTTAAGGCAGTGTTCTTAGACATAAAGCAGACCTCTCTGGGAAGGCCCAGATGTTTGTTGAGGGGAGACAAATGCTATTCCCTACCACCCACTGAGCATATCCAAAACCAGCAAAAAACCCATTTTTCAACATGTCATTTCAATAGCGAAAACCCCATGGCAACCGCAACCAATGTACTATTCAGCCTCTAGCATCAGTGCATGATGTTCCCTTGCCAGGTTGTATTTATTTTCCAGGACCTCTTTTCAGTTGAACGGTGACATGTTAACTCTCAAGCATTGAAGTAGGAATATGGAAAGACTTAAGAATATGCTTCTGACCTACAGTATTAGTATTAACCTCAAAATAATTTTCTAAAATGAGTTGTGTCAATTGTGTTGGTGGCCTTTGTAGATGAAGGGACACAGCTCAATGGCAAAGAATCCTCTTCTCATGTAGAAGGTCTTAGATTAAATGGCCAGCATCTCCATTTAAAAGGATCAGGTTATAGGGGATGTGAAACAAGATGAAGAGTTGGTTGGGAGTCACAAAGTGGCTTACAATCACTTTCCCTGCCCCTCCCCACTACAGACACCTTGTGAGGTAGGTGGGGCTGAGAGAATTCTGAGAGAACTATGACTAGCCCAAGGTCACCCAGAAGGCTTCATGTGTAGGAGTGGGGAAACCAAGCTGCTCCACCAGATTAGAGTCCACCGCTCATGTGGAGGAGGAGTGGGAATCAAACCCGGTTCTCCAGAATAGAGTCCACCACTCTTAACCACCACACCACGCTGGCTCAAAAGGATGCATTGGAAGTGACTGGGATGGGCCCAACTGGGATGGAACCAGGCAGGTTTTCTCCCTGTTTGGAATGGAATGAGAAGGGGTGTCCTTCGCCCTATGACAAAGAGTCCTGTGGATCCTGGAAGTGTGGAGAAGGGGTTCATGGAACTGACAACGGATCCTCCTCTCACACTGTTGGTTCTGACACTTCAGGCTGAGGAATAGGGGGAGGCTTCTCAGAAAGTTTAGATTGTGTCATAACCGAAGCTTGTCTGGGTGTTTACACCACATCTTGGCCTTCATGGGAGGTTGTTCTGAGGTGGTATGGGGAACAGCTGGTTCAGGGACCTGGAATGGTCCCTCTGTGGATCCAGTGTAGGAACCGAGTGGGCCAAAATCACCGACTGAGACCTCAAAGAATGCACTCACACTGCAGATGACTTCACTGCCGGCTCATTTGAGCCCAATAGCCCCTGATCCCATGGGGCTGCTTGGAGCTGCGAGGCCCCATCACTCCTCACCTTGGGGGGGGGGGGTGAATTGCTGGCAATTATGTGACTCCCTCAAGCAAATCACACAGAGCATATGCTCGTCTGTTTGAGGCATCTTCATCCCACACTGGGCACACTTTTTAAAGAGTGACTTTTGAGCCATCATAGATGAAGAAGCAAAATGTCTTGGAGAAGAAGAGAAAATGAATAGTGAAGCTAGAGAGAAGTCCTCTCAGCTCAGCAGTAAAAACACAACTGAGGGAAAAAGGTACAAGTTGACTTGGACGAGAAAACACTTCTGCCAGGAAGAGGAGTGCCTTTCCAGTCTTCAGGAGCTAGGAAGTTCTTTCTGAGGCCAACCTGTGCATGCACAAATGCAGTGTGGGACTTCACAGAAGACTGACGATGACCATTAATTAACACCACCAACAACCCACCTGTTAGCACTTTTAAGGAATAAACATAAGAACATAAGAAAGGCCCTTCAAGACCAGCAGTCTGTTCACACAGTGGCCAACCAGGTGCCTCTAGGAAGCCACAAACAAGACGACTACAGCAGCACCATCCTGCCTGTGTTCCACAGCACCTAATATAATAGGCATGCTCCTCTGATACTAGAGAGAATAGGTATGCAGCATGACTAGTATCCACTTTAACTAATAGCCATGAATACCCCTTTCCTCCATGAATATGTCCACTCCCCTCTTAAAGCTTTCCAAGTTGGCAGCCATCACCACATCCTGGGGCAGGGAGTTCCACAATTTAACTATGCGTTGTGTGAAAATTTTTTATCTGTTTTGAATCTGTCACCCTCCAGCTTCAACAGATGACCTCGCGTTCTAGTATTATGGGAGAGGGAGAAAAACTTCTCCCAAATAAAGACTGATACTAGCATCTTGTTAACCTTTTCTCCCTCTAAAGTAGGTGTGGGGCCTTGGCTTTGCTTTCTGAATTGCGAGTGGAGTTGAAACAATTGAACCCGCTCTCCATGAGAGATGCTGCAATCACTCAAGAATATGCTGAGTGTCTTCTTAAGTAAAGAGAGGACAGCTTTGTTCAGAACAAAGAAAGGCAAAAAGGGCTTGCCTAGACTCAGCCTATATAAAGTTATGAATAAAATCTGGTTTTGAGCTATAATAAAACATGGAATAGACATCTAATATTACTCTCCCTTCTCCCTTTGATTCCCCAATCTGAATTGTGGCTATGATTGAGCTTTAAAGATGGGGAAAAGATATATATATATATACCCCAACCCCAATGATAAAATTAGATATCTCCAAAATGTCCTATTATGACCAGCCTTGCTCGTGTCTTGCAAACTGAAGGCCGTGGCTTCCTTGATTGAGTCGATCCATCTCATGTTGGGTCGTCTTCTTTTCCTGCTGCCTTCAACTTTTCCTAGCGTTATTGTATTTCCAGTGAGTCTTGTCTTCCCGTGATAGCCGCAGTTTAAATCATTTTAGCTTTTAGCAGCATAATCACCCAGGTAAAGCTTTTAATGTGTTCTCTTTATTCTATTGAAAATGTCATTTTATGGCTTGCAAATGTGGCAGGGGTCGCAGGTTACTTGGCAATTGTAAAAGGGGGTCGCGACTCGAAAAAGTTTGGGAACCACTGGTCTAAAGTAAAAATCCCCACATCTGTCCAAGCCTTCCATAAAAAAGGATTTCTTCCCAGTTTTAAAATTTGTATTAGCTCTTAAAGGTAAAGGTCCCCTGTGCAAGCACCGGGTCATTCCTGACCCATGGGGAGACATCACATCCCGATGTTTTCTAGGCAGACTTTGTTTTGCGGGGTGGTTTGCCAGTGCCTTCCCCAGTCATCTTCCCTTTACCCCCAGCAAGCTGGGTACTCATTTGACCGACCTTGGAAGGATGGAAGGCTGAGTAAACCTTGAGCCGGCTACCTGAAACCGACTTCCGTCGGGATCGAACTCAGATCGTGAGCAGAGCTTTTGACTGCAGTACTGCAGCTTAACACTCTGCAGGATTGGCCCTTAGTGTTAATTTAACATGTGAAAATGGCTTTCCCGGATGTCTTGTCCATTTTGCCCCTTAATGTGTTTGAAATGCAGGAGAGGTTTTTTGATGTACTGTTGCCTCTGTCCTCAAAGAAGTCCTCAAGATTTTTATAGGGACTAAATTAAGACCATACCCTAATTTTGCTCAAAATATAACACTCAATAACATTCACTCTTTTAAAAGTCTTTTTCCTCTCTAGTACATCTGGTATTAAAACATTTGAAAGTATTCAAAGCTTTAATAAGACTTTCTTTCTTTCTTTCTTTCTTTCTTTCTTTCTTTCTTTCTTTCTTTCTTTCTTTCTTTCTTTCTTTCTTTCTTTCTTTCTTTCTTTCTTTCCCTAATCATCTCTTTAATACTATGACAGGTTTTATAAAACCAAGCAAATAAACACCCTCCTGGTAGCAGGGTTCTCTATTAACAACACTTTTGAATTTTTTTCTTTCCTATAATAAAGATTAATGATGGAACTGCAGAGTCAACCATTCTAATTGTGTTAGCGTGGAAGTGTGGAGCAAAGGCATTTATGGCCTTAGTATCTTCATATGTCCTCATTTGGATTTCTGTCAATGCTTCTTGGAAAGAGTTGAAGAAGTGAAAAAACGAGACCGGGGACAGCCTCATTATGGAAAGAATTTAAATTATAAAATTGTTGGAAACAAATCTGAAATAAGGTACTAGAATAGTTCATTTCATACTTGTAAAGAGCAGCCTGCTTTAGGAGCTGTCAAGAACTGAGTGTGACCAATAAAACACTGCATGGCACTCTTTGTGTGTGTAAAGTGCCATCAAGTCACAGATGACTCATGGCTTTCAGGCAAGTGAGAAGCAGAGGTGGTTTGCAGAGTCTTTCTTGGAGGTCTCCCTTCCAAGTACCAACCCTGCTTAGCTTCTGAGATCTGATGTTATGGGGCTATACGATGCTGCCTTCCCTCCCATGGTATACTTTAGCAGCTTGGATGTCTGCATTCTTCTCTGTTGTATTTTCCTTATTACTATTTACGTGAGAATTTGCCAAACCAAAGGGTCAAGTAACAGGATCCCCCACCCACCCCCGCCCAGTTGGTGGCTGACCATGGGTGGAGTAGAGTGATTTTTAAGGTATACAATGTTTTCAAACCGGGGCACAGCAAGAGGCAGCATGGTGTAGTGGTTAGAGTATCATACTAGGATCTAGGAGACCCAGGGTGGAATACCTACTATGCTGTGGAAGCCTGGTCCAGTCACATGCTCTCAGCCTAGCCTACCTCACAAAGAGGAGAATGTTATAAGACACTTGGGGTCCCCATGGGGGGGGAAAGTGGGGTGTATATATATAGTGGATGAGTAAATAAACTAGAAGGGGGCAATCAGTATTGTTGAGTAACTAGAAAAGAGAAGGTGCTTTTCATGGGACACCACATTATTTTTTTAAATATTTCCTTTTTGCACTAAAGAAGTGCATAAATGCATACTGTAACAGTGAAAATAACTGAATTAGTGTCCAGGTTGTATATTGAGTTGATAAAATTAATACTCGGCAGGGTGTTTTACTTTTTAAGTCTCAGTTGGGTGTTATGTCTCTGAGGTGTATATAGCCAATTCCACTATTTTTGGATAACTTCCAGTACTTGACATTGGACATCTCCACAGGCATAATTTACCAGCAAGCAAGATTTTTGTTGCAGAAAGAAAATTCCAGGTCATTTAGATAATGCTCTTTTTATTTAGTATTATTTATTAAAATATTTATATCTTGCTTTTTCTCTTGGCTCAAGGTACCATTCTGTTAAGTATGTATATAGTTAGGCCGATATGCAGGGGGAAACTTAGCAGCTTGAGTCCCCGACAAAGGATCCTAAGCCTGCATGCGCCACTGGCCCAGCTGGCACGCGCCATTGGCGACCCGGGGTTGTTCCCCCCCCATCATGGATTGGGGGGAGTGGCCACAGGCGGCCAGGGGGGCATATAAGCGGGGCTAGTTTACACAGTTCTCTACTTCTGTTCTGTTCTTTAATAAACACGTTGTTGTTAGAACTCCATCTCGACCTCGTGTGTACCCCCCCACGCGGACTTAACAGTGGCGACAAAGGCTGGTAGGCAGTCTGGCTCTCCTGCTGAGATCACTCTTGCTGAAATCACCTTCGATCTTCCGCGACCTCACAGTGCCCGGTAGGCAGACCAGCTCGCCTTGCTGAACTCTCCCAACACATGAAGAGACGCAACACCTCGCATGATGGCCACCAAAGGCTCGATGGAAGCATTCGACACTGCCAACCCCAGCGAGTGGAAAAGCTATGCCGACCGCATCACGTTCTTTTTGGATGCCAATGATGTCACAGATGCCGGCAAGAAGTGCTCGCTGTTCTTCAGCGTGTGTGGCCCTCAGACCTTCCAGCTCGCCCAGTCCTTGCTGGCCCCCGCTAAGCTGAGTGATACGCCATTCGATGACACCATGGCCGCGCTGGGGAACCACTTCGCTCCCAAGCCCACACAGCTCGCTTCCCGCCTGGCCTTCCACCTGCGGGACCAAGAGCCCGGCGAGTCCGTCGCCGCGTACCTCGTGGCCCTCCGCCAGACTGCCTGTTTCTGCGCCTTCCCGGACCTCGACGGCACGCTATGAGACCGGTTCATCTTCGGCCTGCGGAACGAGAAGGTGCACCGCAGACTCGTTGCCAAGAAGGACGTCTCCCTGGCTGAGGCCATTAAGGAAGCCACGGCGGCAGAAGCCTCAATGCAGACTGACCATCTGGGCAACCAGGGCTCCGTGCCCCCTCCGTCAGCTCTGGCTCCCGTCCACTACAAGAGCACCAGCGACGAGGACGTCACACAATGAGGCACACAAGATGCCCGCCCGGGGGCACAGCTTGCGGGACCCAGTGGCTCGCCCGTGCGCCAGCTGCGGTGAACCTCACGACCACCGCACTTGCTGATTCTGTCACGCTGAGTGCCGGGGCTGCGGCAGGCCACATTGCCAAGGCCTGCCCCTCCGCCAAGAAGGGGTGCCCGCCAGGACCTGGCCAGAAAGATGGCGCCGCCCAGCCCGTCCATGAATTGGCCGATGGTGACCTTTCGTCGCCATGCCGCTGCTGCCACAACGTCCGGAGCATCCAGCTGCATAAACTCCATGGCGTGGAGAAAGTCTCCATCACCATCCAGATCGAGGGCACCCCGTGCGAGATGGAGGTTGACTCGGGGTCGGCCCTCTCCGTCATCTCCATGGACACCTTCTGTGATCTGGGGTGCCACGCCACACTCCCAAAGCTGCAGCCAACCGCCATCCTCATCTCCGACTACCAACGTCGTCGGGTGCCGGTCGGGGGTATCGCCCACGTGAACGTCTGGTTCCAGCAGTTCTTGAGCTGCCTCCGCCTCGTCGTGGTCAACGGGCCTCACGCCAGCCTCCTGGGCCTCGAGTGGTTCCTGGCCCTTGGGATCCACCTTGCGGGCACCCACCACATCAGCCAGCCCCTCCTCGACTCCATCTGGTCCGAGTTCGAGGACGTCTGGTGGGGGCCGCTCGGCTGCTACAAGGGGCCACCTGTTCGCCTGCACATCAACCCCGCCACCATCCCCATGCGCCTCAAGCCAAGCCGGGTTCCCTTCGCTCTCAAGGACCGGATCGACGCTGAGCTGGACTGTCTTGTTGCACAAGGTGTCCTGGAGCCCGTCCCCAATGTGTCACGGGAAACACCAATTGTGACCCTGCTGAAGGCCAATGGATCTGCGCTGACTACAAGTGCACAATAAACAAGGCGCTCCAGAGCCACACCTACCCAGTGCCGATTGTCAGACACCTCCTGGCCTTCCTCGCCGGGGGCCAGGTGTTTGCCAAGCTGGACCTCGCCCAGGCTTACCAGCAGCTGCCTGTGGACTCTGCATCGGCCGAGGCGCAGACCATCGTCACCCACCAGGGTGCCTTCCGCGTGACACGACTACAGTTCTGGGTTAGCACAGCCCCAGGCATCTTCCAGAACCTTATGAAAGACCTCCTCAAAAGCTTGCCGGGCATCGTGCCCTACTTCAACGATGTCCTGGTCACTGCCAGCTCCAAGGGGGAGCTCCTGAAGTGTGTCCGCCGTGTGCTCAGCTGATTCCGGGACGCCGGCCTCACAGTGAAGCAGGAAAAATGCCAGTTGGGCCTGCCGCAAGTGGAGTTCCTGGGCTACTTGATCAATGCCGATGGCATCCACCCCACACCTGACAAGATCAAGGCCATCCACAGCACTCCTCTGCCCCAGTGCAGGCAGGAACTCCAGTCGTTTCTGGGACTCTTAAATTTTTACTACGCCTTCTTGCCCAACAAGGCATCGGTTGAGGAGCCGCTTCACCGCCTCCTTAACAAGGCCACCCCGTGGTCCTGGGGCAAGCCGCAGCAGCGGGCATTCAAGGCCACCAAGGGCCTCCTGTCTTCTTCGAGCCTGCTCGTCCATTGCGACGAGCGCCTGTCGGTGGTGTTGACCTGTGATGCCTCACCCTATGGCATCAGCACTGTCCTCAACCACCTGTTGTCAGATGGTCCGGAGGCCCCAATCGCCTTCTACTCCCAGACTCCTCGGTGGAGTGCAACTATGCCTAGATTGACCGGGAGGCACTTGCCGTTGTGGCCGGCATCAAGAAATTCCACGATTACATGTATGGGCGTCCCTTCACCATTGTGACAGACCACAAGCCGCTCCTGGGCTTGTTAGTGCCGGATTGCCAGATGCTGCAGATCCTGTCCTCCCGCATGCTCCGCTGGTCAATCTTCCTCAATGCCTATGACTTCAGGCTCCTGCATTGACCCGGGGAAAGCATCGCCAATGCTGACACCCTCAGCTGGCTACCACTCGATGGACCCGACCCCGACCCTTCCCCAGCCCACAACGTACTCCTGCTGGAGACCCTGCCGGAGCCGCCCCTGCATGCAGCAGACATCGCCGCCCACATGGCAAAGGACCAAACCCTTGCCCGGGTTCTCAACTGGGTGGGGAAGTGGTGGCCGGCAACCCGGCTGGACGGAGAGTTCAAGCCGTTCGCCACCCGCCAGCACGAGCTGTCCCTACACAAGGGCTGTTTGCTCTGGGGGAGCCGGGTCGTGGTCCCAACCAAGCTCCGCATGAGGGTCCTGGAGGCACTACACACCTGCCACCCAGGGATCGTGTGCATGAAAGCACTGGCAAGGAGCTACATGTGGTGGCCAGGCATCGCCGCCACCGTAGAGGAATGGATCAAGCGTTGCCAACCCTGCCAGGATTCGTGACCAGAGATGCAGCGCACACCAACCCAGCGTTGGGAGTCAACGCACACGCCCTGGTCCCGCATCCACATTGACTTCGCGGGGCCATTCCAGGACAAGACATTCCTCATCATTGTGGACTCACTCTCGAAATGGCTGGAGGTAGTGGCTGTCTCCTCCATGACCGCCCGAGTAGTTGTTCGGGTGCTGCGGCAGCTCTTTGTGATGCACGGATTGCCGGACACGGTGGTCTTGGACAACGGGGCCCAATTCACTTCAGCTGAATTTCAAGAATTCATGGCTAACAACTTGATTCATCACGTGACTTCTGCTCCGTTCCACCCCGCCACCACAGCCAGGCCGAGCGCATGGTGCGCACAACCAAAGACGTGTTGGGCAGCATCATCCGTAGAGACTGGGACGCGAGGCTGGCGGACTTCCTCCTGACACAGCACGTCACCCCAAACTCCGTGACCAGCAGGAGCCCAGCCGAACTACTCATGGGCTGCTGACCAAAGACCCTGCTCAACTAGCTACACCCCGACCTCATGCCAGAGTGTCCGGCCCGCAAGGACTTGATTGCCACCCCGAGATTCTTAGAGGAGGATGACCCGGTCTACACCCGCAACTACAGAGCGGGCCCAGCCTGGATCCCAGCCATGGTCCAGGAAGCCGCCGGTCCGGTCTCCTACTGGGTCATCACCCCAGAAGGTTGTGTTTTGCGGTGGCACATTGACCAGCTGCGCCGCCACCCGGCAGATGCACCCGACCTCGCCACTACCTTGGAAGCCCCAGCGCTTCCCAGAGACACGGAGTCAGAGCACGGCGAGGCAGCGGAGACCAAGCTTGCTGCGGGGCGACTGCCGGCATGTGCGGCTGAGGGCTGGCTAGAGGAAGGACCTTCCACCACAAGTGCATCTGAACCAGCCACCGCCGCACAAGTGGCAGTTCCTGTTCCGGAAACACCCATTCCAGTGCCGCGCCGTTCTCAGTGAGTATGAGCACGACCGAGCCACTTCAAGGACTTTGTGTGTTCCTGCATTATCCGGACTTAGGGGGGAGGGGTATGTATGTATATAGTTAGGCCGATATGCAGGGGGAAACTTAGGAGTTTGAGTCCCTGATGAAGGATCCTAAGCCTGCATGTGCCATTGGCCCAGCCGGCACGCACCATTGGCCCTTAGCTGGCACGCGCCATTGGCGACCCGGGGTTGTTCACAGATCATGGGGGAATGGCAGCAGGCGGCCAGGGGGCATATAAGCGGGGCTGGTTTACACAGTTCTCCTGTTCTGTTCTTCAATAAACGCGTTGTTGTTGGAACTCCGTCTCGACCTCGTGTGTCCTCCCCATGCGGACTTAACACATTCCATTAAAAGTTCAAGGAAGGCCTTTAATGGGCCAGCAGGGATTACAGATTATATGACTGATTATACACTGACAGTGCATTCCTGAGCTCTAAGTGCAAAATCCCTTAGGAGGCCAGGAAGGCACCATGACAGCATCCAGGGCCCCCTCAACATAATCCGGGCAGCTAACCAATGCCAGTGTTATTGGCCCAAATGCCAGCGGGAAGGCCTGGACGCTGGTTGCAGGGTGCTGCCATGGCCTGGGACACCGACGGAGCCCAGGAATGCCCCCCCCTTTTTTTTGGCGAGATACGGATTGCACAGATTTTTTGCGCCAGGAGGAGGTTTCGGCAGGGCCAAAACGTCCTCTGGAGGCAGTGCAGCCACATTGCCTCCTAAGCCCAGTGCAGGCATTCCTCTAAGGAATGCACTGTAAGAGCTCCTTTCCCCCAAACATTGTATTATATGACATTCCCGTAGGGTTGCTAGGTTGCTTAGATAGGTGGGCAATTGTCCATCTTGGAAGAGGTGATCGCTTGTGTGCGAGGCCGCACCAATGCAATTGCATCACTACCAGTGTACACCCGAAAGCACTGCATCACAACGGGCTTTTTACAACTGGTAAGAGGCCCATTGTGATGCGGCACTTCCTGGTGAACACTGAAAGTGATGCAATTGCGCCAACGTGGCCGTGCACACACAATCCCTGCTTCAGCTCCGCCCCAATAACCTCCCG
This sequence comes from Euleptes europaea, assembly GCF_029931775.1. Taxonomy (NCBI): domain Eukaryota; kingdom Metazoa; phylum Chordata; class Lepidosauria; order Squamata; family Sphaerodactylidae; genus Euleptes; species Euleptes europaea. The sequence continues at coordinate 96,178,672 of NC_079319.1, forward strand.
CTAGAGGAGAGGGGGGACCTGACAACCCTACATTCCTATCAGACTTGTGTAAACTCCACTCAGTCTTCAGTCAAGTTGGTAAAGGTTAGGCACCAGCAGTAACACATTTTATGATTAGTGATGTTGTGAACTGTGATCCACATTTGAATTTTCCATGCTTATTTAAATACATGTTGAACTCTTTCATTGATGCTCCTTGCTGGTTGTTTGAATCACATAACATGCCAATCAGCTTTGCGCCTGTTTAGTTTGTGGCATTCAGCCTACCGGCTGAGAAGATGCTTTTACAGGCTTTTGTAAGGAGTAGTTTCATATTCCACAGGTCATGGGTAAGGTGTAGTGGTTAAGAGCAGCAGACTCTAATCTGGTGAACCGGGTTGGTTTCCCCACTCCTCCACATGAAGCTAGTCACAGTTCTCTCTGAACCCTCTCATCTCCACCTGCCTCAACAAGGTATATGTTGTGGGGAGGGGAAGGGAAGGCGATTGTAAGCCACTTTGAGTCTCCTTATAGTAGAGGAAAAATGGAGTATAAAAACCAACTCTTCTTGTATGTCAATTACAGGAGCTCTTCAATGTGATGCAGAAAGAGAGTTGTGTTGTGTATCTCCTCCAAAAACCTTACAGTTCCCATGAGACAGTGTGATGTGCAAATTATTCCAGATCTGGACAGTTTCTCTGCCTTTGCTACTGATGAACACTGAGTCAGTTACCTGTAAGGAAAAGAGGGAGGCACCACACCAATGGCGTTCCACCACAGCAAGATCTATGGAGAGGCAGCCAAGAAACTGTATCATCTAAAACTGTAAGTTGCTAACTATGAAATGCGCTATGTACTTAAGGAAAGTGGTGAACAGCTCATGTGAAGGGTGGATAGCAGCAAAAGTAGATGAGGAAAGCCATGGGAAACAGTATGAGAATGTGTCTTCACAACTGGCCTTTTTATTTTTTGCATGATGACACATGCAAACTGTTCAAATATGAACAATTGGTGTAAAGTCTGGTTGGGCTGAACCTGATTGCAACTCTTGAATGCACTGCAAATCTAACTAGCAGATGATTAGGCATCCTCTCACAAATATTTTCCCTTAAATTAATGAAGGGAGAAAATGTGGGATCTTTGGGGGGAAATAGATCAGACCATTTTGGAAATATGTATCTTCAACACTCTCTTCCATCTAGCTCTCAAATTGTTCCCTATGGAATTTTTATTTTCCAGGGGTATATTTTATATTTTAGACAGCAGCCCTTTCTAACCATAGATTCAAGGTAGCTGTTTTTCAAATGCTGACAGTACTGTCTTCATCTCCCCATTATTAACACTGGTTGACCTGTAACTCCTTAATTGAAAGTACTGAAGCTATTGAAGAAACATGGGGCCCAGGCTATGGTCAGAGGGCAGATTGTTCAGCGATGTTGTGATGCTAAGCAGGGATGGGTCTTGTTCATGTCAAGATGGGAGAAATCCAGGAGGAAACCCTATAAAAAAGGTATAAAATGCACTATATAAAATAATCCATTGTTACCTATTGCCATTCTTTCTCATTCTGCTGTTTAGTTTGGGTTGTGTGTTTTTTTGCCATCAAGTCACAGCTGACTTATGGCTACCCCGTAGGGTGGTTTGGCATTCCCTGCCTCCGCATCATGCCTTGGAGGTCTCCCATCCAAATACTAGCCAGGGTCAGGGCTGAGAGTGTGTGACTGACTCAAGGTCACCCAGCAAGCTTCTATGGCACCAGTGGGGATTCGAACCAGGGTTTCCCAGATCCTAGTCAGATACCTTAACCACTACACCATGCTGCCTCTCATTCATTCAACTGTACACATCATAAATGACAGCTCTGGCTTGCCAGGGGTCGCTATCCATCTGGAAACCACAACTATGAGGGGAAGCTGTGTGTGTGTGGGGGGGAATGGCTGTAGAAAGTGCTAAGGACCCCTCTTCTGTGGTCATCTCTTTTTCTCTGCACATTGCATCCTTTCCCTCCCCCAGTGTGTTGGGTCTGGGAACTTCAGTTACCACCAAAGTTTGTCATACTGAGGTTTCTGAAGTAAGTATTGGGTTGCAAAGATCACAACCAAGACAAATGCTGGGAGTGTTATTGTAATTTGTAATTTATTGTTACAGCCATTGGCCAGCATATGGGAGTGTTATTTATATATATATATTCCCCAAATGTATTAAAAATATAGGTTGCTATCCAGGGAAATGCAACAAATCCTCAGTCCTGGAGAAATTAGTGAGAAGTGCCCATTTAATATGGATTTAAACAAATTTAGTTTTCTCTCGAATTATAACTGTAAAGTTCAGATTTAGTTCCCCTTCACAGCCAGCAGTGAGGAAGGTGTGAAGGGGCTATGGCTCAGTAGTACATCATCTGCTTGGCATGCAGAAGGTCCCAGGTTCAATCCCCGGCATCTCCAGTTAAAGAGACTGGGCAAGTAGGTGATGTGAAAGACCTCCGCCTGAAACCCTGGAGAGCCGCTGCTGGTCTGAGTAGACAATACTGACTTTGATGGACCAAGGGTGTGATTAAGTATGTGGCAGCTTCATGTGTTCATGTGTACTTAGATGGTGCATAGTGAGGCAGTGGGAAGGACCCACACACTCAGTTCCACCTCTAATCTGGTGAACTCTAATCTTGTGAACCGGGTTGGTTTCCCTACTCCTACACATGAAGCCTGCTGGGTGACCTTGGGCTAGTCACATTTCTCTCCGAACTCTCTCAGCCCCACCTACCTCACAAGGTGTCTGTAGTGGGGGGGGGGGAAGGGAAGGCGATTGTAGGTTGGTTTGATTCTCCTTAAAAAGGTAGAGAAAGTCAGCATATAAAAACCAACCTTCTTCTACTACTGCTGCTGCTGCTGCTGCTGGTGGTGCTGCTGCTGCTACTACAACTATTACTACTTTATTTTATTTACAGAAATTATATCCTATCTTTCTGCTGTTACAAAGGGCTCCCAAGACAGTCAACAATTTAAACGATACGTGATACAATAACATTATAAAACCATAATGATAAAAGCATACAATATAAAACCATTAGAATAAAAGCATGAAAACATACATCATTGAAGCAACTTTAGGAACAGTTTAAAAAACAGAGTTAAAAAACATGCAAAACATAAAAACGTTGGTTAGAAAGGAGGGATCATTGAGGGAATGTCAAACAATACAGAAGTCTGCAGTAGCTGGCAGAAGATGGCAACTGAAGAGGGCAGACAGTCTCCCCGAGGAAAGAGTTCCAGAGCTTTGGTTCTATGGCCAAGAAGGCGCTCTCTTCAGTTGCTACCCATCTAATGTCAGAAGGTGAGGGTCCTCGAAGCAGAGGCTCCAAAGATGACTATAGTGGTCGAGCAGGTTCATAAGGGATTAGGCGGTCCTTCAGGTGTGTTGGCTCCAAAGCATATAGGGCTTTGAAGGTCAACAGCAGCACCTTGAATTGTGCCCAGAATCACATTGGGAGCTGGTGTAAGTGGACTGGGACTGGAGCCACATTGTCCCTACGACCCACTCTATCCAACAACCTGACCTCAGCGTTCTGTACCGATTGAAGTTTCTGAACACTTTTCAAGGGCAGCCCCATGCACAACACATTGGAGTAGTCTAATCTGGATGTGACCAGCACTACTGTGGGCAGAAAAGAGCTGAGAATGCGGAAGACAGCTGTGCTTGAAGAACCTGGGATTAGGGCTGTTGATTCGGTTCGGCCCGAACTGAAAAACAGCCGAATTTCCCCTGATTCGGTGGTTTTTAGTTCAGGACGAACTGAACTCAAAAATGGCGGGCAACTGGGGGGGCCGAATTCAGCGAGTTTGGGAGTTCACGAATAAATCCGGCCAATTCAGGGCCGTCAGTAAGCAGCATAACCGTCAGTAAGCAGCATTCTCCTCCCCCAGCCAATCGGTGGCCAAGCTGGGTCTTCTTCTGGCCAATCAGTCAGTATTGAGTACTGGAGGAATCAGCTGATATGCGGCCCGGCCGGGGAGAGAGAGAGAGAGGGAAATCCTCGTGTGTGTGTGCGGGGGGGGGTGCTTGTTCACATTCACTCCTTTCTGTGGCTGCAGGGGGCGTATTTTTTGGGATACAGACACAAAACTTTCAGCAGATATTCAGACAATCCTTCTTAAGATACCACCCAAGCTTTGTAAAGATGGGTTCAGTGGGGGCAGAAATATCGGCTCCCCCCTTTTCTCTTTCTGTGGCTGCAGGGGGCACATTTTTGGGGGTGCAGATCCCAAACTTTGAGCGGAGCTTCAGATAAGCCTTCTTAAGAGACCACCTAAGTTTTGTAAACATTGGGCCAGAGGGTCCCAAGATATGGGCTTTCCCCTTTCCCCTATTGGGATGAATGGGATCCTGTATGCATCTCCTCCAGAGCAAAACGTCCCGTGCCTAAATGCAATCGTCTTGGATTACCCAGTCCTCCCCAGCCCCTCCTGATGGAACAGAAGACAGCCACAGTAAGACCCCTTTGAGGGCTTTAATCTATAATTTTTCTCCAGTGTGTGTGTGGGGGGGGGAAGCAGAGTCTCTCTGTATGTGTGGGGAGGGAGCAGTTTCTGTGGGTGGGGGGGGAAGCCAAAGGGGGCTTTTGCCAGTTCTGCCTGGGGTGTGTGTTCCCCCTTGAGTCTCTCTCTCCCTGGTTTGAGGGGGGGTTTCAGTTGTGTGTCTTCAGGTTTTCCCTCATTCATAAAAAACTTCTCAGCTGTTTGTCGGGGCTGGGAGCTTTGTGCGTGGGCGGCAAGCTCTGCTCAGAGATGCACATTAAGGGTGGGGGGACCCCTTTCGGGGCCCATATCTCAGCCCCCCGTGACCCAATCTTTACAAAACTTGGGGGGGTCTTTCAAGAAATGTCCTTTGAAGCTCTGCTGAAAGTTTGGGACCTCTACCCCCAAAAATGCCCCCCAGAGCTGCGGAAAGGCACGGTTGTGTTTTTAATGGCTTTATTCGGCCGAATTTCTTTCCCAAACTTTGAATTCCCGCCGAATTGCACGGACCCAAAGCAGGGGAGTTCGGACTTCGGCATATCCTGAATCTAAACAGGCCGAATTCAGCCGAATCCGAACTATACCGAATTTTTTTTAATTCAACAGCCCTACCTGGGATCTGCTTCTGAGCCTCCCAAAATGCCCACCCATAAGGAAAAGACTCTCCCTGTTATGATATGAGCAGACAGTAGACCAGTCCGCTCAGTCTGACGCCCCTCATGATTTGCATATTTGAAATTGCCAAGCTCAGCAGTGCTGTAGATTACAAACATTCCCACCATTTGGAGGGCACCTTGCCACTTATTACTAATACTTCAGGCTGTTTCTTAAAGACAACCACTGAGTGATCATTCTGAAAATGCACTTGATTCATCTGTGCTGATTAAAGTATGCTGCTGGTTTGCCTAGGGATTGCTCAGACAAAGTAGAAGTTACTTTCTAGCAACGACGAACTAAGTGATAAACCCATTACAATGCTGCTATAAAAGTAATAATACACTAGTTTATTGTGAACAAAGAGGAACTTTGGTTCTTGTAGGTTATCCGGGCTGTGTGACTATTGTTAATGAGCGTATTAATATTTGCAAATGGGAATACATTTAATCAACTATGTATCATCTGCAATTACAATGATCAGTGCGCAGGCATTGTGTATTCAATAATTTGTTACATTCCAAACACACTATTGAATTAATATGGTATCTTGATTTATTATTGCCATAATTGAATATTAGCATCAATGTATGCAAATGATTGCAATGAGAAAGAAAACTGCAAATGCTGGAATAAACTGGTGAATTTTGAATGAAGAGTACAGGCTCGCATTGGTTGGTGAATAAATCATTTTGGCAACTGTTCTGATAAAATAAATTATAGCATCAGGAAAATGAATTTGGAATAAACACATTCCAAGCCCCAGTGTGTGATCCAAAATCTGAATATTTCTAGTTAATTACATTCTCCCCACCTCACCCTGCAGACATGTTATGTTGAATTATACCAGTGGATTCTGTCCATCGTTATTCAGCCCCTTTTATGACCATTTTATAGAACCTTTGTGGACTATAATCTGGAGAACCAGGTTCGATTCCCCCACTCCTCCACATGAAGCCTGCTGGGTGACCTTGGGCCAGGCACAGTTCTCTCTGAACTCTCTCAGCCTACATGGAGGAAGGCAATGGCAAACCACCCCGTTCTTCTCTTGCCTAGAAAACCTTAAGGGGTCGTCATAAGTCAGTATTATATATATATATATATATATATATATATATATATATATATATATATATATATATATATATATATATATATATATATACACACACACACACATATATATATATGTATATATATATATATATACATATACATATATAAAGCAAAACAAAACAAAACAATGTTGCAAGGGGACTTCGGCCCGGCCGCTGGGAGGGTTTCTTCCCTGGAGGATGTTGGGGTTGAGACAGTCTCTTCTGCCTCACACCAGTCTGAGGGGGAGTCAGAGCTCGACCCTCCCTCAGACGTTGCCAGGGTGCCGCAGGACACACCTTGCAAGCAGCCTCTGACTTCTCTCCTCCCCGGCAGTCAGACTTCTCTGGCCTTATATACCCTCCAGGCCAGAGAAGTCCTTCCCCCAACTCCGCCCCTAGCCCTCTCCCCCGGAAGTCCATATAAGGTCCAGAAGACGCCTCCTCCCAGCCCCGAGATGCCGGGCATGGCCTGCATCTATTCCTGGCCCTGGCTCGCCCGCACATCAGCTGGGATGCGGGGTGGGGCGCGAGGCTGGGCCACGCCCGCGGCAACTCTTCCGGGTCGGGGTTGTGCTGCTCCAGCGGCGGCGGCAGTCGGGTTCTCGCCTTCCTGTCCGGCTCTCCGGGCCGCTGGAGGGAGAGACAGACCCGTCGGATCGGCCCTGGAGGGAACGGGGGTGAGTGAGGGGGCCAAGCCCAGGCCCAGGAGATGGAAGTGGGAGCCTCTCCCGGGACACACACACCCTTAAAGACCCTGCCTCTCCGGTGGCACCCTCCCCAAACACTCGGGACATATAGTCGGCGGGGAGATGTTGGGCGCCCGGACGGTGTCTAATATCGAACGAGAAGGGCAGCAGGGACAGGTACCAGCAGAGCACCCGGGGATTGTGGTCTTTTGTCCGATGGATCCAGAGCTGGGGGGCGTGGTCTGTCACCAACATGAAGTGGTTATTATCCAGATAATATTGGAGGGCGCCCACGGCCCACTTTAGCGCAAGGGCTTCCTTCTCTATTGTGGCATAGTTCCTTTCGGCCGGACGTAACTTGCCACTCATGAACAGTACCGGGTGGCCATTCCATTCCTGAGTGAGGACGGCTCCCAGTCCAGACTCTGACGCATCAGTATGTACTGAAAACGAGCGAGAGAAATCGGGATTGCGGAGAATAGGATCCCGCGACAGCGCCGTCTGGAGATCCTGGAAGGCCTTGGTAACCGCCAGGGTACACCGGAGGGTATTCGGCTGAGACTTCCACAGACAGTCCGTTAAGGGGGTTGCCCGACTCACGAAATGGGGAATAAATTTGCTATAGTAGCCCACCAAACCGAGAAACTTCCGGAGTTGCTTTTTGTTCCGGGGTGGGGGCGCTTTGTTCCAGGGATGTGACCTTGTCTGGAAGCGGCCGCAGGGTCCCGTGCCCCACTACACAACCCAGATATCAGATTTCTTTGAACCCGAGATGACTTTTAGTCAGATTTATTCTGAGGCCGGCTGCATGGAGAGCTCGGAGCACCTCCTCCAGATGTTGTAAATGGTCCTCCCAGGTTGCACTGAAGATGACTATGTCGTCTATGTAAGCCAGGGCAAAGCCCCGGCACTGGGCCAGCACTTGATTGACCATCCTCTGGAAGGTGGCTGCGGCTCCATGCAGTCCAAAGGGCATCATGGTAAACTGGTACAGGCCTGATGGGGTGGTGAAGGCCGTCTTTTCCTTGTCCCCCGGTTTCATGGGGATCTGCCAGTAGCCTTTTGTTAAATCGAGGGCGGACAAATACTGTGCCTCTCCCAACTGATCTATCAATAGGTCGGCTCGTGGCATCGGATAAGCATCAAATTGAGCCAGTTTGTTAACGGTTCTATTGTCTACACAGAATCTGATGCTCCCGTCAGGCTTGGGCACTAACACAATGGGACTGCGCCACACACTCTTAGATGGTTTTATCACCCCCAAGTCCAGCATTTTGGCCACCTCCTGCTCTATGGCTTCCCAGCGTTGCCGCGGCACAGGGCGCCATGGGACTCGTGCCACTTTCCCCTCAGGCATACGGATCGCATGGATCACTCCTTGGATGCGACCGGGGGTTGAGGAAAAGACTGGGGGTCGGATCGGCCCTGAAGGGAATGGGGGTGAGTGAGGGGGCCGAGCCCAGGCCCAGGAGATGGAGGTGGGAGCCTCTCCTGGGACACACAAATAATTAAAAAAACAGAAAAAACAAAAGAGTACATACAAAATATTTCATCTACATAGTATACTAAAAGATTACAGAATTTAAAGTACCCTTAAAACCCACCACCCACCTAAAACAGTGACCCATCACCAGACTTCCGGAGAAGTGTCTTAACAGTTTATGAAGTTATTCATAACAGTAATATTAAGATATAAACATTTATCTCTATAACTCATTAACTAAAACAGTAAAATTCATTTTTGCCAGTTTGTCCCAATATGTGATGGCCTTCGCCCATGTTATTTTAAACTTTTCCATATCTTTTCCATGTAGGAAATCTTAACTTGGCCATCCGCATATACATCCAAAGTTTCTCTCTCCATTCAATTATTGAAGGTTTATTTATTTGCTTACAGGTTTTAGCTATTATGATTCTTGCTGCTGCAAAACTATATTGGCATATGACTCTATCACATTTATCCATTTTACTTTGAGGAATCCCCAATAAACAAAAAGCCGGATCCTTTTTTACGTTAATATTAATCAAATTATTGGTTTCTTTCAGAACTTTTCTCCAAAAACTTTTAATTTTTTTACACAACCACCAGGCATACATAAAGGCTCCCTTTTCAATTTCGCATTTCCAACATAGGTCCGATTCTCCATTTTTCATTTTGCTTATCATCACAGGAGTTATATACCATCTATAAAACATTTTATATAAGTTCTCTCTAATTTCATTAGTAATTGTAAATCTATACTCTTTTTTCCAGAGATTTCCCCAAATTTCCAAATCAATATTATATCCTAGTTCCTGCATCCACTTTACCATCACTGGTTTAATTCTTTCTTGTTCCAAGTTTAATTCAATTAATAATTTATATATTTTTTCTATCAATCCTTTATTTCCCTTACTTAATATAATTTCTAATTTAGATTTATTTTTACTAAAACCCATCAACTTATCTTTATTAAATATATCTTTTAATTTATAATACATAAACCAATCTTTAATTTTAAGTTCTTCTCTACTCTTTAAAAACCATTCCCCTTCCTTACAATCCATAATTTCTCTGTAAATATCCATATCCAAATTAAATTGTATACCTCTCTTCATAAAAGCTTCTACTGGATTGACCCACCCTGGGGTTTTATTTTCCACGAACCTTTTATATTTTTTCCAGATTTGGAATAAACCAAATCTAATAATATGAGAATAAAATTCTCTATTCACTTTATCTTTTTCATACCATATATATGAAATCTATGCATGTCATCCAAAACGTAAATTAAATCCTTCCATTTCCAATAGTTTAGTATTCTCTAAAAAAATCCAATTGTTTAACCACACAAAACAAGATGCTTCATAATACATTCTTAAATCTGGTAACCCCAACCCTCCAGTCTCTCTTAATTCAATTAGATTATTATATGCTATTCTATGTCTTTCTTTACCCCATAAAAAATTTAAAACATCTTTCTTCCAACTTTTAAATATTTGTACTCTTTTTAGAATCGGTAAGTTTTGAAACAAAAAAAAGCATCATTTTAACCACTGAAATTCTACCCCATAATGATAAGGGTAATTTCCCCCAATTTTTAAGATCCATGACAATTTGTTGCCATAACTTGCTATAGTTATTTTGAAACAAATTAAGATTATTTGAGGTTAACCGTATACCCAAATATTTTATTTTGTGTTCAATATTGTCAGGAGCAGGCCATGAAGACAGTTCATGGTGGTGCTCCCAGGTGTTGTTTTGCAGTTCCTGCCAAGGCCAGTCCGTGCCCCGTGTTTAGACTTCATAGATTCCTTCAGTGTGGGAATTGCCAAGTCCTCCTTCCTGCCTCTGGGAGGGGGGTTTCCTGGGTTACTGGTTATCTCCTTTTGCTTTTCCATATATGCCATGTGCCATGCCTTAGCCCCTTACTAGTGTCATTCTGAATATGGCTTCTGTAACCTGTCAAGTCTAATCAATAAAACTGCTTTTGTGGACTTGCCATCTGCTGGAATCTGTTTATGGGTTTGCTACAGGGCTAGAACTCACATTATGACACTAGTCCTCATCTTCCTCGATTTTAATTGCTGACCTTGGCTGGAGCCCTGGAGGGTTCACCTAGGCACTCATCTCCTCGGCTTGGGGCGCAAGACAAGTTCCCCAAGGATCCCGGTTTACTGCATGCCGTCTTGGAGGAGACGCTGCGAACTGATGCGGAGGCCACCCAGCTGGTTTGGCTGGTGACTGATCAGTGGCGTCGCCTGGCAGAGACGACCCCCTGGAGGACCCAGGTCGCTGATCTACGTGCCCGCAATGACCTTTTGGGACTGGATATTTTACTGGAAGAGACCTGGTTGGCACAAAAGGACCTTGCCTTGTTAACTCGGTTGTTGTCTGAGCTGACGCTCAGCGAGCCACGACGGGAGTTGGCGGCCCCCATTCAGGGGCGTGGGTCCTGCTTCCCGATGGCAGGGGCACAAGAGGGAGATGTTCCGTTAACTGTCCCGGACCCCATTGTATGCCACCGGGAAGCACAGAGCATTGCCGCCTGGACAGTCCTGGCCCTCATGGACTTACTGCTACCCACAGTGACGGTAGCAGAAGTTGAGAAGGTTTTAAGCCCAGAGTTTGGTCTTTCCTCCGCGGATCTGGCTCAACAGGTCCAACCGCTGTTGGGTCAACACAAGGAGATCCAATTACTCTTGGAGCAAATGGCCGAACCAATTGTGACGGCTGCCGCGGTTGCCAAACTCGAGGCGGACCGAGTGCTCACTGACCAAAGGCGAGCAGAAGAGCAACTGTTGGCGGAGGCGGCCGCCGCTTGGGCGCGAGCAACGGCAGGGACTGGGACATGGTCAAAAATTACCGGGGGGATGGACTGGTCTTTCCCTTCATTTTCCTGGGGCTCCCCGGAACCAGGACAACCCCGGGAAGTAGCACGCAGACAGCGGCTCACCTTTGCTCCTGATGTCCACGAGTATGAGGAGGAAGAGACCAAGTACGTCGAAGAAGGCGACTGGAATACCAATTACCGAGTTAGCCAAGCCCGACGGACTGGGGGGACTGAGGAAGAAATCCATGCCTTGCAGTTTCAAAACTGAGAGCTAATGGAACGTATGGCACAGATGCAGGACCAACTGGACTTAGTGATGCATGAGTACGGTCACTTGCAACATACTCAAGGGGCCCCTGTCCCAAGCCAACAACCCCAGGGGCAACTGGGACAGCCAACCCCGGCGCAACCGGTGCAACTGGGACAGCCAGGACAACCAGCCCCGGCGCAACCAGGGCAACCAGGGCAACCGGCACAGCTGGGGCAACCAGGGCAACCAGGACAGCTGGGGCAACCAGCGCAGCCGCTTCTGGGGCAGCCGGGACAGCCAGCCCCGGTACTCCCGGCTCCAGGACAACCACCAGCACCACCCTCTGTAGTCCCGGTTGTGCAATGGAAGCAACCCCGTCTATGAGTGACCTTTGATGGCTCTGCGGATGTGTTGCCCTGTTTTCTACACCAAGTGGACAGTTACATGAGAGAACAGGGGCATTCCTTCCCCACAGAAGACAGCCGAGTCAGATTCATTTCCTCACTTTTGGCTGGAAAAGCCGCAGATTGGATGGTTCTCCAGTTTGATACTCATGCCCGCTCCATACAGTTGCTTAATGAGTTCATGTGAGCATTAAGAAGATGCTTCGAGGATCCATTCCAGGGAGAGAAGGCCAAGGCAGCCATCCTCCAACTACGGCAAGGATCCTCTTCAGTCCGTGAGTTTGCAGACAAGTTCCAAAGACTCGCTAATAAAATAGTTGATTGGACTGAAGCGACCCGAGTGCACTACTTTAGGGCAGCTTTGCATCCCGAGATTCTAAACTGGGCATACATGCAGCGAGACCCACCCACCTTGGAAGAATGGATTTTACTGGCGGAAGTGGTGGAAAGTCGCCGCCAGTTTATTTCTCTTGCCCGATGGCCGGCCAGGGAGGGGGGAAGCCAGAAAAACCCTCCCAAACCGGCTTCCCCTCTGGCCCCGTGGAGGCCTGCCACAAAAATCTGGTTGCCCTAACGAAGGCCCGCAAACTGTCCGCAAAACAAGTGCGTTGGGCGGACTTCTTTGCCCAATTCCGATTCATCCTGAAACATGTACCAGGGAAGCAAAATCTTCTAGCTGACGCTCTATCTAGACTTCTCCAATATCCCACCAAGGTTGACCGACCTACAGAGTCACTCTTCACCACTGTCCAATGGGGTCTAGTGCCCACTCTGGCTGTGCAAACCCATACTTAGACTCACTCCCCGCAGCTGCCGCTTCCAGAGGGGACGGATGCCCCGCGCCCGGACGAGCTGGTGATGCCACCCATCTCGCTTCCTCCTCCCTCGGAGCGATCTACAGCCATGTCTCCCGAGGCCCAGGGACCCGAGCACCCTGTTCTGCCGCCCCCCACTCCGGTATCAACTCCATCCCCGGTCCAGCTGCCCGCCAGCACTACTCTGGAGGGGGTGGAAGGTCTGTCCGAGTCCTTTAAGGACACTCTTCTTCATAGTTATCAAGCGGAACTTTCCTCGCAGACCCTTCCTGCTTCTCTAGTTAAACGCGGGGAATTTTGGTACAAGGATTCTAAACTGTATGTGCCAGAGGTGTTGTGGGGGGAGGTTTTAGGATTGGTTCATGGTGCCAAGACCGCCAGACATTTCGGATTCCTTAAGATGTTGCATTTGCTTAGGAGGCAATTTTGGTGGGCGGGCATGCGGTCAGATGTGGACTCCTTCGTCCACAGCTGCCCCGTCTGTGCAGCGGCCAAACGGGCACAGGGAAAACTGCCCGGACTTTTGCAACCGTTAGAGACCCCCTCTAAGCCTTGGGAGATGATTGCAATGGACTTCATGACGGATTTACCCCCTAGTGGGGGAAAGATTGTACTTTGGGTGATTACTGATCTGTTTTCAAAACAGGTGCATCTTGTGCCCTGCGCAGGTATCCCTTCTGCCCCGAAATTGGCTCGCCTCTTTGTGTCACATGTCTTCCGTCTTCATTCCTTCCCACGCAAGATGGTGAGGGACAGGAGTTCAAATTTTGTGGCCAAATTCTGGAAAGCTTTCCTCAAACTGATTGGAGTGGAACAGGGACTATCTAGTGCCTTCCATCCCCAAACGGATGGTCAAACTGAACGGGTAAATGCGGACTTGGAATGTTATTTGCACTGTTATGTCAAATACCATCAGGATGACTGGGTAAAGCCTTTTGCCGAGTATGCTTACAATAATGTGGTTCACCAATCCTCAGGGTTCAGCCCGTTTCAGGTTGTTCATGGTAAAGAGTTTAATCCTGTGGGCCATGTCGATGTGTCTGAGGAGGGAGGGGGGAGCTGATGTGGCTGAATGGGTGCGTTCCATTCAAACAACCTGGCCATGGCTGGTTAAAAATCTGGAGCGAGCCAAATGAAAGTACAAAGCTCAGGCTGACAAACATCGCTCCCCCGGTAAGGAATACAGGGTGGGGGATCTTGTCTATCTGTCCTCCAAAAACCTACGATCCACCCACTCGTGTGATAAACTCAGTGCCAAGTACATAGGTCCGTTCCCCATTTCCCAGTTTATTAATCCAGTAACTGCAGAACTCTCCTTGCCCAAGTCTCTACGGAGAATTCATCCTGTGTTCCATATCAGTCTCTTAAAACCGTACGTTCCTTCCAAAAGATGCCATCCTGAGCCACAACCCGAAGAACCTGAAATGGGGGGGGGGAGAGAACATTTTGAAGTGGCTAAGATACTGGATTCCCGCTTTAGCTATGGTGCCCTTCAATACCTCGTTCGCTGGAAACATTTTGGTCCCACCCACGATGAATGGGTCCGTGCCTGTGACGTCTCTGCCCCCCGCCTGGTGCAAGAATTCCATTCCACCTACCCTCACAAACCCTTGGTGGAAGGATGAAGGGGGTCTTTAGGAGGGCAGAATGTCAGGAGCAGGCCATGAAGACAGTTCATGGTGGTGCTCCCAGGTGTTGTTTTGCAGTTCTCTTCAAGGCCAGGCCGTGCCCCATGTTTTGACTTCATAGATTCCTTCAGTGTGGGAATTACCAAGTCCTCCTTCCTGCCTCTGGGAGAGGGGTTGCCTGGGTTACCTGTTATCACCTTTTGCTTTTCCATATATGCCATGTGCCATGCCTTAGCCCCTTACTAGTGTCATTCTGCTGGAATCTGTTTATGGGTTTGCTACAGGGCTAGAGCTCACAAATATTAAAACCTGTCTTTTTGGATAAATCTTGCTGTTTTGATAGAGTCATATTTTTAACCAATACTTTGGTTTTATTTTTGTTTATTTTTAAACCTGTGAGCTTTCCATAAACCTCCACAATTTTATTCCAGTTATCAATTTGACAAACAGGGTTGGTCAAAAAACATACGAGATCATCTGCATAAGCTTTAATCTTAAAGTGATTTCTCCCAAATTGGAATCCAATTATATCATGAGTTTGTCTAATCTTTTTCAATAAAACTTCTAACACTACGATAAATAATAAAGGTGAAATAGGGCAACCCTGTCTGGTGTCCTTTTGGATTTCAAAGTGTGGCGATAGTGTACTATTAATCAGCAAACTAGCTGATTGGTATGTATATATTTTTTCAATAGCTGTCTCAAAATTTGCTCCCAAGCCCATATACTCTAATATTTTCTTCATAAAATTCCAATTCACATTATCAAAAGCTTTTTCTGTGTCTAAAAATATCATAGCTACAGGGGTTTTAACTATTTCTGCATATTCCAAAAGATCTATCACTGTTCTAACATTTTGGCTAATCAATCTACCTGGTAAAAAAACAGCTTGATCTTCATGTATAACCTGATTTAAAACCGTTTTTAATCTAGATGCTAAGATAGCTACAAAAAGTTTATAATCATTATTCAATAATGAGATAGGTCTATAATTCTTTACTTCTAACAGATCCGAGTTTGCTTTTGGTATTAATACTATATTTGCCTGTTTCCAGGTTTGAGGAATGGCTCCATTCTGCAAGCAAGAATTCATTACTTTTAATAAATGTGGAGATAATTGTTCCTTAAAAGTTTTATAATAAGATGCTGTAAATCCATCCGCACCTGGAGATTTATTTAATTTACTTTTACCTATAACATCATTTAGTTCCTCCATAGTTATCATGGAGTCTAATGGCTCCCTATTTTCTTGTGATAATTTTTCCCAATCGAATTGTTTCAGATAGACATCTATTTCCTCCTCTGGAACTGGATTTATCCTATATAAATTTGTATAATTTTTCCATAAGGTTTCCATAATTTTTTGTTTATCCATTATTAATTTGCCCTCTTTCTTAATTTTCAATATTGGTACTCTTTTTTTCTTTATGTTTAAGCTGCCAAGCAAGCAGCTTACCTGGTTTATTAGCATGTTCAAAGAATCTCTGTTAAACGTTATTTTCTTTTCAATTTCTGAAGTTATTAAAAATTCATATTGGACTTGTAACTTTTTAAAATTATTTATCTGTTCCTGTTTGAGTAATTTATCTTGTATTTTTCTTAACTGTCTTTCTCCTTGTCTAATTTCTTCTAATATTTTTTTCCTTTTGTGCCTCCTTTTCTTTAAACCATCTTGTATTTTGTTGTATCAAGAGTCCTCTGATTACTGCCTTGCCGGCATCCCATACTACCTCATCAGTTATTCCCTTATCTACCTTATCAGAAAAAATTGTATATCTATTTTTAATTTGTCTACTATTTTTTTATTTTTTTTAATAAAGATTCATTAATTGACCAATGACTGAAAGAGTGTTATGATCTGACAATACCTTGGGCAAAATAACCACATTATCTGATAGATTTATTATTTATTTGGAAACCCATAGCATATCTATTCTCGAATAAGTAAGATGTCTAAATGAAAAATACGTATATCCCTTTTTGTTACCATTTACCAATCTCCAAATACCAAACATTTCCCACTGATCTACAAGATCATTAAAAATACCAGGTAATTTACCTTCAGACTTTCCCTTTTTTTCTTTGCTGATCTGTCCAGCTTTGGGTTCCTTACACCATTAAAATCCCCCATCCAGATCATTTTTTCTTTAGCACGTTCAGCTAAAATTGATGCCATGTTATTATAAAATATTTTTGATTTATATTAGGTGCATAAATACCCACCAGCAATATTTTTTGAAAACCACATACAATTTCTATCAACAAAAGTCTCCCCTCATTATCACTATATATAATCTTAGGTTCCGAGGCCAGAGGAATATACATCGCTATTCCATTAATTTTTCTTTTTTCATTACAAGATGTAAAAAGTTTCCCCAATTTTAATTGTTCCAGTCTTGAAATATCCTAGGTAAAATATGTGTTTCCTATAAACAGAAAATGTTAGCCTTAGACTTTTGTAAGTGATGAAATACCTTCCTTCTCTTATTGGGAGAATTTAAACCATTAACATTCCATGATAGTACCTGTAACATATTAAGCTTTAATTAACCCCCTTTCTTATTTTCCAAAATCAATACTCATATTTTTATTATAGCCCCCCTCCCACCCCCCTATTGTTCCCTTTAGATCCCTTTTATAAAAGTTCAGCCTTCTTTGCTGTCTGACTGGGAGTTCTCTTCTGCTTCATCTGGTGGATGTACCCCACCACTTGCTTCTGCCGCCTTATCCTCTTCAGGAAGATCTTTAGATGGAGGTTGTTTTGTTGGTTTGCAGAGATCTTTATCATATCTTCTTAAAAATTGATCAGCCTTGGCAACATCTATAATTTTATATCTTTTAGCTTTGAAGAAGAAAGAGATGCCTTGTGGAAATTCCCATCTGTATTGAATCCCATTGAGTTTCAATCTTTCAACAATCTCTGAAAAATCTTTTCTTTTTCTAAGTAGTCTTCCAGGAATCTCTTTCCTCATTCTCATAGCTGTGCCTTCAATTGTAAGAGGATTTTGGTAATGCTTGTTTAAAATAAGATCACGGTAGGTTCTAGAAAAAAGCTGAATTTAACAGTCCCTTGGCACATTGTTTTTGGTTGCAAAAGCAGAGTTGATCCTGTAGGCTGTTATAATCATTCCTTCCACAACTTCTTCATCTTCCTGTAATGGCAATCCCATAAACAACATCCACAGATGAGTAGTCCAAAAGAGAGTTGATTTATTAGAAAACCTACAGGTATACAGAGCTAACAGGTAAATTGGCACGAATGAGAACTAAAGGCACGGCCTAAGGCCTATATGGAAAAGCATTGGTCATATCAGATAGTGGTGGCAGCCATGGCAACCACCCTCCCCTATGAGAGCAGTTCCCACAGAGGAAAGGAATTTGGCAGTTACCAGGCTTGGCCTTGGGACGCACCTGGTGGAACCAAACCACACACAGTCTGGCTGTCTCAGCAGAGAGCAGGCCTGACATGCCAACTGTACCTTTAGAAAAGCTTTTAAGTCTGTTCCTTCAGATTTTTCTTTCAAGCCACGAATGTGAATGCAACTTTCTTTTTGAGATCAATCATTGCAATTTGGTCTTCCCTTTTTTCTTCTCACTCTTGGAATGCTTCCACCAACAATTCCAACGTGTCCAGTCTTTTTTTTTTTTTTTGTATCCTTATTATCTTGCGAATGCTTTTGGAGTTTGGCCTCCACTTTGTCCTGACAAACGGTCAGGGAGGAGATTGAATCTTTCAGTGCAGAGATGGCAGCTGTATTTTGGCTAATGGCCACTGTATTTTGAGTCAGTTCTTGTTTTATAGCTGTCACCTCCTGAAGCGTTTTTGTCATCATCTCTTGAAGAGAACTGAGAGTGTCCTCCATTTTTGGCTTGGGAGGCATCTTAGCCATCACAGAGGTCCCTGTTAGAGATGGTGAGGTGGCTGGTGATAAGTTTACATTAGAGGCAGAAGGTCTTCTCTGTTGTTGAGATGTTAGTTGTAACTGCAATTGTTTAGAGTCTTTGAAGTATTCCTTGGAATGTTTTTCTTTCTTTTTTTTCTTTGTCTCCCATATCCTATGGGTTTAGTTTGGCTGTAACTTATAATCCACAGAGGGGGGGGGTATGAGGTTTGCTGTTTAAAACATCAGTTTGAGTTCTACATAAAAAAAAACCCTGGGAATCCAACTTGTATTATAGTCCAGACCTTAGAGAGCAAGTTTAGCACATCTTCTTCTTTAATTTGTCTTCTCCTGCCAGCTGTTTTTCACCCCCCGCTCCTTATAGTTTATTACAATGGCTGGCAAAGCTGGCAAGGTTGAATTATAGCTGTGCCACAGCTGGCAAAAAGCCCAGTTTCACTTTGAATTTTGTTAGTGTAGTTATAGACAAGATTCAAAGTACTTTCACTTAGCTGGTAAGCCTGTCAGACACCTCAGTTGTGTTATTAGTAGAATTCAAGTGAAGGAAAAAAAACGTGCGTTTTTATTTTTTAAATCGGGGTCTCCCGCCGCTCATCCGGCTGCATTCCAGGAACAATGGCGCCTGCTCTTCGGCTGACCCATCCGAGTGATCGCCGCCTCTTCCGCGGCAGTGACCGCTTCTAGGACAGGATGCCCGCTGGGATCCAATTCAGCATCCCCTTTTACTCCAAGGGGTGCCGCTTGCCCGATGGTGGGGGCCGGATTTCCCTGCCCCCTGGCAGCTTAAAGCCAGAGAGCGATCAGACTCGTGGCCGCGGTGATCCCCCCCCCGACCCGGACGTCATCATAAGTCAGTTGTGACCTGATGGCACTCCCCCACTCCCACATACAACCTTCAGGAACTTAACATAACAGATCTGAAGACTTTACCAAGGAGAATGCACGATTTCTGAGAAGGAAGATAAATGCTATAGATTCATTTGCAGATAGTATTTTAAAATCTGTGGTTGGGGGGGGGGCGTCTGCTCTGAGCACTCCATGACAGACTCGTGCAAAAAATTGTTGCAGAGGGAAAGTCCCATTTCTTCCCGATCCCCTCCTTGCTGCTGCTGTCATGCCCAACTTGTCACTTGTCTCTAGCTCCCCCTTTATTTATTTTTCTGCTCATCCACTGACGCTAGGGTTGCCAGGTCCCTCTTCACCACCAGCAGGAGTTTTTTGGGGCGGAGGCTGAGGAGGATGGGGTTTGGGGAGGGGAGGGACTTCAATACCATAGAGTCCAATTGGCAAAGCAGCCATTTTCTCCAGGTGAAATGATCTCTATTGGCTGGAGATCAGTTGTAATAGCAGGAGATCTCCAGCCACCACCTGGAGGTTGGCAACCCTAACTTACACACTTTGGATTCCGTCCTTATGCCTGCTGCCTGCTTTATCTTCCTTCCGCCCTCCTGCCTGCCTGTGTTTCCTTTAAATGCCCGTTGTTCCCTCCCTTACTGATTCACCCTCCAATGGTGGGCGGAGAAACAGGTGAGTATGGATAAGCAAGATGGAGATGGCGTAAGAAAGGGAGGGATGAATAGGCAGGTGTTAGAGGCAATCTCACTGGTTCCTTTTGTCCAACATTGCATTTTTGCACCTGAACTCTCCAATTTCTATGCGGCGACTGCATATGTGCAGTTGTCACTCAGAATGTTTTGGTTGGGTTTTATCCCCAAATTATTTGGTTTTCATAAAATATGTGTGTGTGGGGGGGTTTCTCCTGCAAACGTCAAGATTCCCTCAGGTTTGCAGAAATAGCTACCTTAGCCTTATATGCTTCCCCTTGTGGATTTACTTGTATAATTAGATGTGATGTGTGTAGGATTGGTAGTTTTGTCAATGGAGCAAATTCTCTTCAGCAGAAGATCTTCATCATATCCCCAGTAGTAAAACACACATCCCAAGGGATTCGGGATCCTGTGCTGATAGAATCTAATTAAGTCTTAATTGCACCATGGGAATGAAAGCAGAGTGAGTTGAGCAGGAGAGAGAATACCCAATAAATGGTTGTACACATATAAAAGTCAATATATACATTCAGAAGAAACACATCTTTCTTCAGAATGCAGGTGGAGGTGGTGCATGTATGAATACTCCCTTGTTACTTGGGAAATGGAGGATGAACATAAAGGTATCCCATCCCATGTATTCTCTCAGCCTCAGTTTAAGGACCTTAAGTCTATGTATCCACAAGTGTGTGGTTGGTGCCACATCCAGGAAGTAAGAGAGACATTGTCTAAATGATAACGCCAATTTTACTGGCTACACAAGAGGCTAGAAAAAGCAAAGAATGCAAGGCAAAGATGTGACTTCAACCATTTTGATAGTGGACAGTCTCAGTGGTGAAATGGAGATATCCCAACTGTCTCATCTGTAGCTACTCCCAATAGACACCACCTGTGTGTGTGTGTGATGTCCCAGGAGAGTGAGAAGGAAGACATGGAGGGGAAGAGAAGCCTACTTGATGGGTGTAGAAAAAGAGGGGGTGTCTGGCAAGAGGAGGAAGGTCTTAACCCAGCTGTTGCTGAGGGAGGGGGGCTTTGCAGAACGACAGAGGGAGTCAGTTGGGTTGGAGTGAAGGAACAATGAGGAGGAAGGGAATGGAATATGGAAGTAGACTAGAGATTAGAGGCTGACAGTAGGGGTTATGGGCACAAAATTTTGCTCACAGTCTCACAATCACCAGACAGATGGAGTCACAAGGCAGCCCCTTGGCCAGTGGGCAGTATAGTTTCCCACGGGAACCTGGCTATGTCAGTGTGAGACAGCATTTTATTTATTTCCCACTGTTAGGGATCAGGATTTCTGAATTGGTGTAGATGACACCAAGGGCTTCAAAAAGCTACGAATTTAAGCTCGTGGCAAATCAACATTGCAGCAAATACCTAAGAAACGAAACCCCCTTTCGGATATTACTTTTCTGATTGCTCACTACATGTGGTGGGGAATGAGGGTGCCCACCTATTGTCAAAACTGGGAGTGCACGCACATAAATTTGCTTTGTTTGGTATTTAAATAAGCAATGGACTGCGTGATATGAGGGCACATGTGCCCAACTCAGGTATTAACCATATGTAGGTTTCCAGAATAGTATCTGATATGCTGGGAAGGAAATGTAGACAGTCACACATTTGTTTGTGATGCTCATAGGTGAGGCAAAAATCTTCCTGCCCAACCCAACAGCACTTGAGAGATTCCATTGTCCCAGAGAACTTTTAATGTGAAGAATTGGGTGCATTTAAAATGTCCCTTCACAATACTGCAAACTGCTTAGCACTCTTCTGTCATTGCTGGCTGTCATGGACTGCTTATTTACAGGACATTTCCATGGTTAATAATGGTACAACTAACAATTAAAAGACCTTTCTTACTGCAAGTATGCCAGAGTACATAAGAAAAGATGGCATTTTAATAGGTAACTTGGAGTAACTTGACATTTAGTAAAAGTCAGATTCCTTTTTTAAACCAATTTGAAAATAATGGAAGTCACAATTCTTGAGTAAACTGAGCAGAGAGCAGGAAAACACACTTGCCAACAACTGGAGACCTTTTCCAACTGATCAAAATAATGCACCGTAGTTATGATTGCGTATCTGTCACCATTAAAATTTAAAAGTCTCTTCATTTAAAGGTGCACAGCTATCACAACAGATTCTCCCCCGACACACAGCAGGTAGCTTCTCAGTAACACAATCATTGGGAAGAAAATGGATGTTAAGTTTTTAATGGTGTCAACCATCCGGTTCTATGAGCCATTGAACAAGCAGCAAATGTGGATAAACAGGCACAAGAAGATAGAAAGAGGGCAGTTAAGGGGAGTCATGATAGAGGTCTATAAAATGATGCATGGTGTGGAAAGAGTGGACAGGGATAACCTTTTCTCCCTCATAATACTAGAACGTGGGGTCATATGCTGAAACTGGAGGGTGTGTAAGCCCTTGGCCTGAAGAATCCCCAAAAGCAACAACCCAGACAGGTAGTCCTAAGGCAAGTTGACTTTATTGGAAAAATCAAACGGGTTAACAGTGCTTGCAAACTAACTAAGCCAAGAATGGCTGGCAGGCGCAAATCAGTAATATATATTAGCATAGCTGATATGGCAGGTTGGCATAGTAACTCAGTTTTGTTGACATGTAAGACTGCACATGGCAAGCAGATAGAAAAGATCTAAGTGACAGCCAGGTGATTGGTGATGTCACATGACAGCTCAATGACTGAGCAGAAAAACTGGCTTGCACTGGACTGAGCTAGATGGTCCTGGAGACAAGGCAGCCAACTGCTGATTGGCTGGGAGACTATGCCAGTAATGTATATAAGTGTAACATAGATGTATTTGGGTGTGAGTTGAGAGAAGTGGTTGCTTTGCGAAGCACTTTGTCACTGTGAAATAAAATAGCACTTTTGTATACGTGCTGACTCTGCAGTATTCACTCGCCTCTGGGGTGTCTAATACTTCTTCCAAACACCAACAGGGCTATGGGCCCAGAACGGCTGCGCTAGGTGCTGGAGGTTCTGAACAGAGGCTTATCTGTGGAACAAGTACCGTGGACTGCAGTGGGAGTGAGTGAATGTCTGAGGTGGATTCAGATGGAGTAGAAAAGAAGGCAAGCCTATCTGCTGGCAGTGAGTTGTCGGGGGCGGAGGAGGAGAGTGATACAGAGCTAGAGGTGCCGAGTGCTGACGACATGGCACAGGCGGCTATGGCGTTACTTGTGGACAAGCTCACCTCCACCAACTATGAGGTCTGGGCATTGCGAATGCAGCACTATCTCAAGAGAGAGGCATTGTGGATTTATGTTTCTGACCCCCCTGACCCAGAGACAGCTCAGGACGTGACTAAAGATGAAAAAGCACTGGCTACGATAGTGCTGAGCGTGGCGGACGACCAGCTGGTGCATGTGTCAAGTGCCTTGAAAGCAAAAGCAGCTTGGGTCTCTCTTAAACAAGTTTATGTACAAAAGACAGCTGGCTGTTTGATGGCTATCACCCGAAGGATGTACCGGACGGTTTTGAGACCTGGACTGCCGGTGAGATTGCACATGAACTCTTTAGCAGAGTGCTTCCAAATGCTGGAACAGAGAGGGAAAGCCGTGCCGGAGGAAGACAAGGTCTTCATATTATTAAGCTCTCTGTCAGAGGATTACAATATGCTAATCACAGCTTTGGAATCTCTGGAAATAGGTCAGCTGACTTGGCAGTATGTGTCTGGAAGGCTGTTAGAACACGAGCAAAGATTGATTGCGTCGGCATCTGGGAAGCCTGCCCGGTCAGAGGGAGGAAAAGATAAGATGGAGTTTGCAGTGAAAAAGCACCTGCCGTTGGATTTACAGCATGTGGCTTTGAAAGTCAGGAGATGCTTTTTGTGTGGTTCAAAAGGACATTTAAAACGCGACTGCCCTGACGTCAGGAAGAAGAACCGAGGGGAGCAGTCTTCGGCAGGCGCAGCCAGAAGTCAGAAGGCATCATTGGTGAGGACAGAGACTAATGACTCTACTGGCGTTTGGATTCTAGACTCCGGGTCAGAGTCTACTGCCTGGCTCTTAGCATGAGTGATCATGGCCAATCCCGGTACCTCCCCCCGTTGTTCCAGGGTGAACAAGGAGTCTACAGGACGGTCGATTTGACTGCGATATTGGGGAAGTCGGGACAACGCATCAGCCAGACAATTTTCTTTCCCTGGAACATGTTTCAGTACAAATCAAAACTTGGCAAAGAACTGTGCCCAACAAACCTGTTTGGCTGACAACTTTCTAGACCCCTTTAGCGCCTCCAAATTTTTGTGATCGGTCCAAACCTCAAAAGGAATGTCCACCCCTTCCAGGAAATGTCTCCAGACCATGAGGGCATGTTTCACAGCTGCTGCCTCCTTTTCCCAAATAGCCCAGTTTAGTTCAGCTTGAGAAAACTTCTTAGAAAAATATGCTCACGGCTACAATTGGCCACCCTCACCCATTTGTAAAAGTGCCCCTCCCATTGCAACATCTGAAGCGTCTACCTGAACAATGAAAGGTTTTTCACAATCAGGGTGTTTCAATACTGGTTCTGACGTGAACAACCGTTTTAGCATGTCAAACGCATGTTGACATTCTGGAGACCAAAGTAACTTGGCGGACGGCAGCGTAGCTGCAGGCCCCTTTCCTTTCATTCGCAACAGAGTGGTGAGAGGCAAGGCTAATTGCGCAAAGTCATTACGGTAGAAATTAGTGAAACCAAGAAATTGCTGCAGTTGCTTATGGGTAGCAGGGACGTCCCACTCCGCTACCGCATGAACCTTTTCTGGGTCCATAGCAAGTCCCTGTTGCGATACAATATGCCCCAGAAATGTTATGGAAGACTGATGAAAATCACATTTGGAAACATTGGCGTACAACTTGTCGGCACGCAATCGACTTAACTCTTCTTTCACTAGAGCCACATGCTCATCCATGGTTTTGGTGTATATTAAAATATCGTCTAAATAAACAATCACTCCTTTGAACAAAAAATCATGCAACACCTCATTTATCATTTGCATGAAGACACTCGGAGCCCCCGTCAATCCAAACGGCATTACTAAATATTCAAACATTCCAAAGCAACTAGAGAAGGCAGTCTTATGTTCATCTCCTTCCCTGATCCTAATGCGATGGTACGCCTCCACTAAATCAAGTTTAGTAAAAATCCGACCTTCCTTCAACTGAGCGAGCAGATCCGGAATGAGAGGAAGGGGGTAGACATTAGTCTGCGTGACCGCATTGAGTCTGCGGAAATCTATACAGAGTCGCAAATCGCCACTCTTTTTCTTCACAAAGAAAGCAGCTGCCAAGTGAGGCGCTGAAGATGGACGTATGAACCCCCTTGCCAAATTAGTGTCCAAATAGTCTCTTAACACCGCCTTTTCCTTAGGGCTCATGGGGTAGATTTTCCCTTTTGAGAGTTTGCCCTCCCCCACCACCTCAATTGTACAGTCCGTGGTTCGGTGGGGAGGCAATTCATCACACTCGCTTACATCAAACACATCTGCAAACTGCATATTCCCTGGGGAGTTGGGGCGGCAAAGCCTCTGCTGGCGGATGCTCGTGCAATGCGGCTACTTGGTCTCTGAACGCCACCTCCCTCCTGTGTCAAACACACTGAGCTTGCGAAAACATAATAGTTTGTTCTTTCCAGTCTACGGTAGGACTATGACCACGTAGCCAGTTCATTCCCAAGACTATGGGGTACTTAATAGTGGGGGCTATGGTAAAATGGAGCTGTTCCCAATGCTCCCCAACTCCCAAGGCGACCCGGGCTGTTCTATGCATGACCGCCACCTCCCCTTAAAGTCACTACCGTCCATCTGGGAAAACTGAATGGGTTCGGGCAACACAACTCTCTTCGCCCATAATTCAAGTGCAGTCTCTTCATTTATCAAAGTCCGAGCACAGCCCAAATCAACTAGCGCTGACACTCGCAACACGGGTCCCCCCCTGGGTAATGCAAGGGCGACCTTAATGAACACATTGTCCTCATGATTGCTTACCATCACCAGAGCTCCCTGCTCAAGGTTTGGGGCGGCCTGCTGTGGAGCTCCCTTTACAGCAGACCGACTGCGTTTTTTGCCGGCGGGCTCCACTCATCCCACTCACTGGAGGAAGAGGAGCCTTGGTTTGTAATCCGCGGCTCTGATGAGCCGGTAGCTTGGTTTGTAATCCACGGCTCCGATGAGCTGGTAGCTTTTGGCAGTTCTTGGGCTGGTTGAAGCTGAAGAGCTGGGGGTGTCCCACGTCATCCCGGCGAGGCGCTTCTGCGGAGGGCCTGTCCCTCGGTGCGCGCCTTCTCCGATTCCACAGCAGCTGGCTGGACTGGGGCCGGTTTCTCAGACCGGGATGGGCAACGAGCAGCAAAATGCCCCAAGCCTCCGCAAACGAGACAGGCACCACTTTGGAAATGTTTACTCCATTCCGCCACTGACAGACCCCCTCCTTGCAAGGACCGAAAGTCTTTAGGGGCGCCTGGCCTGTCTCCACGGGGCTTGGTCTCCTGCGCAGTACGCTGCTTCGAAAGTTGTAACAGTTGCCTACGGTTTTCGATGTCGGCTGCATGCCGCACCCATCCCTCCACGTCCGGAGGGTTCCCTTGTATGAAAGCCCAATGCTGTGATTTGGGATTGAGCCCCTCCTGAAAATACTGTACTCGGGTGGCCTCGCTCCAATCCAGAATTTTACTCGAGAGCAATTGGAACTCGCTAGCATACTGCACCACCGACTTAGTCCCTTGGTGCAGCTGCAGAAGAGTCGCCTTGGCCCGTTTCCCCCCGGTGCAGGTCTTCAAACCGGTTACGGAGGGCTATCATGAAGTCATCCAAACTTCTCAAAACTTGAGAGCGCAATTCATACTGTTGCACCATCCATGCCGCCGCTTCCCCCTGAAGCAGCGATGCAACGTATTGAACCTGGCTTTCATTCGAGGTGAAGGTTGCCCCCTGTTCACATATGAACACATCCACTTGGATCAGGAAATAAGACAAAAGTTCGCTCGACCCATCAAACGTCACCTTCAACTCATGTTGGGTTGGAGGCGCTGGGCCTGGCTGCCCCGGAGGCGGCGGCGGCGGTGGCGGCAGGACCAGTTGGTTACCAGGAGCCGCTGGTTGGTTCCCATGAGGCTGCTGAGGCTGCTGTTGCAGCAAGTCGTTCAGCTCTTGCCACATTTCATGCATCAAGGTTTGCCTGGCATCCATCCTTTCCGCCATCTCCTGCTTCTCGAAGCGGAGTTGCTGGCGTTCCTCCTCCCACTTGCGCCGCCAGAACGATTCCCTTCGGGCTGGGTCTTCCTCAAATCTCTCAAGCATCCCTGAAATCACTGGCCTCCAGTGCCTGCTATCCGCCCCCGACCCCATCCAAGGTCGGGGAGAATCCAGCCAGGAACGAACATGAGAAATCTTGGGTACCGCACCCTTCCCAGTGCCGCTTGGTTTCTCGTTCCCTGGCTTGTCCCCCTCCGAGCCAAGATTGGGCTCGGACGGAGGCACCGTCTTGTCCTCGTCATTGTTGCTGTCTCCCTTCCCCGCCATAGCCACCCTCACGTAGATTTGGGAGCGGAGAACGGAGCAAAAGGATTAGCAGCTTAATATGAGGTTCTTCAGCCAACCTCGGCAATCCCAAAAAGTCACTCGCTCAGTCAGGCAGGTCTAAAGCAGGTAAACGTTTATTCAGGAGCCGAGGGTACAACATGAGCAATCCACGGTTTCAAAGCTGCTAATGGCAAACCAAACTACAAAGTATAGTTTTAAGCATAGAGTCATCCCAGGTGCAAAACCAAACGGCCTGGGAGTTTAGAGATAACAGTGTGCCTGGTAGGAAGCAGGGAGTGAACAAGCCATAATACTGAAGTGCCTGCTAGAGACTCAAGGTCAGAGCAGGGGGGAGGAGGAAAGGAGCGGGTACAGCAAAATGAAACAAACCCAAAATAATACTGGAACAGAGATGGGCCTAACTCATGTCAAGAGCCTGCCTGGACAGCCAGACTCCCGGTGATGTGAACACCTCAGAGAAACAAAGCCTAGAGACACATGAACAGCAAACAATGAATACACTTGAACAGGAATAAGCATGGTGCTTGGCATGGTTCTTGACAACTATATTCCCAATCTAACAGTATTTGTATTATCTCAAGCCTTTCTAGTCAGTTTGAATGTTTCAGGCGAGAGGTTCTTTTTAACTTTTGTTGTAAATTGCAACTTCCCCAGCTTTCTGACTGTGCAACTAATTGAGTCTACAAAACAGACGCCCTGATCCATTAAAAGGATGCTTAGTTCTCTGTGCTTTGTAACTGTTGCGGAGCTGCAAAATGTGAGCAAATTTCTTAAGCAACTCAGTACAAGAAAGTGTGGAATGGTTCAAAAGGTGCCAAGGATTACTGTCCTCATGAATTACCCCTGGAATGGCTGTTGGAAATGTTACAGAAGACGCAGCACCATTTGATCTTCCATTTGCATCCGTAACGAGGAATCTAACTGATTCCTAGGGTGATTTTTTAAAAATTCTTAAAACAGTTTTAGAAATGCTTGTTTGTGCATACACTGGAATATACTGAAAATGCAAAAGTACTAATCTTTTTGATGTCAATGTGTTACGATTTGTTCTAGATTGCTGGTTTTCATTAACTGGCCAGCAGGAAGGGAGGTTATCGCATGTGTTAGTTGTCTGTGGCATGTTGATGGCCTGAAAGAAACAAGGCACTAATTCCCTCCTAATTTCCGACCTTCAGGGAGAAGGGAATAGTCAGACTTTCCCAAACACCTGTGTGTTTCGATGGCATTTTAATTGATGGTTCTAATGGCTTGGACAGCTTGATTGCATTGTATTATTTCATGGGAACTGCATTGGGGACCCCTCTGGATCGAAAGTTAGAAGATAAGTAAGCAAATGAATAAGTACTGGTCTTCCTTCCTTGGTTACCTGTAGCCTTCTTCAGACGTTATGTTGTCAGAGAATCATAGAATCATAAAGTTGGAAGGGACCACCAGGGCCATCAAGTCCAACCCCCTGCAAAATGCAGGAAATTCACAACTACCTCCCCCCTCCACACCCCTAGTGACCAGAAGATGCCCAAGATGCCCTCCCTCTCATCATCTGCCTAAAGTCACAGAATCAACATTGCTGACAGATGGCCATCTAACCTCTTCTTAAAAACCTCCAGGGAAGGAGAGCTTACCACCTCCCAAGGAAGCCTGTTCCACTGAGCAACCGCTCTAACTGTTAGAAAATTCTTCCTAATGTCTAGACGGAAACTCTTTTGATTTAATTTCAACCAGTTGGTTCTGGTCCGACCTTCTTGAGCAACAGAAAACAACTCGGCACCCTCCTCTATATGACAGCCCTTCAAGTACTTGAAGATGGTTATCATATCCCCTCTCAGTCTTCTCCTCTTCAGGCTAAACATACCCAGCTCCTTCAACCTTTCCTCATAGGACTTGGTCTCCAGACCCCTCACCATCTTTGTTGCCCTTCTCTGGACACGTTCCAGCTTGTCTACATCTTTCTTAAATTGTGGTGCCCAGAACTGAACACAGTACTCTAGTTGAGATCTAACCAGAGCAGAGATAAGCGATACCATCACTTCGCGTGATCTGGACAATATACTTCTGTTGATGCAGCCCAAGACTGCATTTGCCATTTTAGTTACAGCATCACATTGCTGACTCATGTTCAGTGTTTGGTCTACTAAGACCCCAAGATCATAGAATCATAGAATCATAGAGTTGGAAGGGACCACCAGGGCCATCAAGTCTAACCCCCTGCATAATGCAGGAAATTCACAACTACCTCCCCCCTCAACACCCCTAGTGATCAGAAGATGGCCAAGATGCCCTCCCTCTCATCATCTGCCTAAGGTCACAGAATCAGCATTGCTGACAGATGGCCATCTAACCTCTTCTTAAAAACCTCCAGGGAAGGAGAGCTTACCACCTCCTGAGGAAGACTGTTCCACTGTTCCTTTTCACACACTCTACTGCTCAAACAAGTCTCCCCCATCCTATAATTATGCATTTGATTTTTCCTACGTAAATGCAGAACTTTACAGTTGTCTTTGTTGAAGTGCATTGTATTAGTTCTAGCCCATTTCTCCAGCCTGTCAAGATCATCCTGCATCTTGGCTCTGTCTTCTACCGTATTTGCTACCCCTCCCAATTTAGTATCATCTGCAAATTTAATAAGCATCCCCTCTATTCCTTCATCCAAATCATTTATAAAGATGTTGAACAACACAGGGCCCAGCACAGATCCCTGAGGAACTCCACTAGTCACTTCTCTCCAAGTGGACGAGGAATCATTAACTAGCACACTTTAGGTACGATCTGTCAACCAGTTACAGATCCATCTAACAATAATAGGATCTAACCCATATTTTCCCAATTTGTCAACTAGAATACTATGTAGAACCTTATCAAAAGCCTTACTGAAATCTAGATAAACTATGTCTACAGCATGCCCCTGATCCAGCAAGATAGTAACTTTCTCAAAAAAGGAGATAAGATTAGGAGATAAGGGCAGGCTAGTGTGGGTGGAATCCTGTGTGCAAGAGAGGATCCAACCCAGCGGCTAGTCAGTAAAAGCCAGTTCGTGCCTGAAAGCATGAAAAGAAATTCTAACTACTCTTTGAAGCCATAACTAGTTTAAATGTATGTGCCTCAGCCAGGACTCTCCTTTGTCTCCCTGGAGATCTGTGCTGCTGATCTGTTCCTTGAAATCAACCTGAATATAAATAAATCTTCTTTGTTGTTTATGTGCTAATGCTGCCTCAGTGATCTCCATAATCAATTCCTGCACCACAAAACCTACCTCACAACAGCGAACCCAAAGCCTGTACGCTCACTACCTTTAGAACACCTGATAACCGAGAGGAAGTATTATAATTTGAAACAAACCAAGATACCCCCTCCAAAATCATAGGAGGCTGTGTGGGTCCCTTCAGCTGGTAGAAAAGGCCTGCTACAGGCAACACAGGAATGGAAGTAGGGATCACGTTCTCCCAATACTCCCAGTTCACAGGGTTCCAGTTCGTGTGGATATAAGGTTTGAAGACGGCTAGTGTCAGGAGGCTGTTTATAAATCTGGAGTATGTTTTTAGAGGAAAATTTGGGGGGTTGTTTATGATCATAAGATTTAAGTTGCTGGGTTGGCCATAAGGCCTGCATTATTGGCTTACTAACCATCTGCAAGCTGTAAGAGTTTGTTCTAGGTATACATAACCTGAACCACCACATGTTGGAGATGATTCTTCTCTTGTATTTCCAGTAAAAAATTCTCTGATTGAACATGATGTGAAAGACCTTTCTCTGTTTTGAGGGCTGCTGCCAGTCAGAGCAGGCAATTCTAAGTTAGATGGACAAATGGTTCAGCTCAGCAAGAGACAGCTTCTTAAGCTCATGCATTATGATTCCCCCCCCCCCTTCCCCGATAACCTGCAAATGAATTCTGGCATGGGTGTCCTGTTTACATAAGCAGTATAACATCTGAGAAGTTTACTCATGTAAAATACAGATTCTCAGATATTACTGTAGTCATGTGAGTAGCTTCTCTTCTGAATACTTGAGGGCCAAATTATATGTGATGTCCAATGAAAAGCTGCTTCTCAAAATGGCAGTCCCTTGTCTCACTCCCTTCACTATCCATGACATATAGTAGAACATACCTAGCTCCTGTCATGATGCCATGATGTTCTGCATTTCCTGCCCCTTCCATATCCTTGGCTGCTGATGGGAGGGTGGGAAATTGTAACACATCCATACAAGGTACCTTCTACTCAATGCTACGAAGAGGGAGGGAGACCTATAGGGCAATCCAAGAGCACTTTCCTGGGAGAAAGCACCATTGGATATACCTGTGTAGGATTCCTGAGGAGACTTGTTTGGGATGGCACTGCCATATGCATGGATGCCATTTTAAGTGGCAAGCAGATATTTACCATTTACATCCAGTCTGGCCCTGATTTTATTCGTAGACTGTATATGACCTTCTAAGCACCTGTCCCTGCCTGGGCAACCTAGCTTCTGGCTGTCCACTCCCAATGATGGTGGCAGAGTCCTGCCTGGCCCAACCTACTTCCTAAATACACTTGGCAGGCACCAGAAAAGGTGTCAGAGGGCATCATAGTGCCCAAGGGCACCACGTTAAGGACCCCTGCATTAGTCCATTGGTGTCATGGGAGGAGGAAAGACACAAATGGATGGAAGGAGCTGAAAGATGAGGCAGGTTGAACATGCTCTCATTCTCAGATTAATCTTATAAATTCTCCAGAACTCAAGAGGAGTGGGGATGCAGGGCAAAACAGACCCACAGATCAATAAAAGAATGAAACTGAGAAAAAAGCTGCTCGTCCCGAGCTTACAAGCGACTGTATCTATTTCGGCAGCTTTGAGTGCTGCTTCTTGTTCCTCATCTCTATCTCGGCTGATCTTTTGCTTCAATGGGGATGTTTTTATCTGGGATGACACTTGCCATTCTTCAGAATTTGGAAATACATTTTTTTCCCTTTGCCTTCATTTGTGGCTTTTCATTCTGTTCTTTTTCTCAGCAAAAAGGAGGGACAGAACAAAAAGGTGAAAGATGTTTTCTTTTAATATCTCAAGTCTTCTTCTCCATGAGCACACTGCAGTAAGAAATGCAGAGTGATTTGAAATCATATAACCTCTCGCATCCACATAGCCGTCACCTTCTTTATATCCCATCCATCAATACTATTGGCGGTGATGTGGCCAAATAAAATTTCCCCCATTTCTTTTTATCCTGGAGTTGCCTCGCAGAATCATTTATCTTTACATCTTTTCATCGGGCATAATTCTTCCGTGTTTCTATTCACTTCATTTTCTGGTTATCTGCGCTCCACATTCAGTGGCACAATATACTTTCAGAATTCATTTAGGACACACATCTTAACCACAACAGTTGCTTATTGTTTATACCCCTTCCATACAATGCCGTTCCTTGTACCATTATGTCTTGTAGCCTTGAGATAGGAAATGAATCAACCTGAATCTTATAGCTAAATCTGTGAGACAACTTTGCAGATTCACACTGGTCCCCCTGCTTCTTACCTGCTCATTTGCCAACCCCCATCCAGGGAAGACAGGAACACTAAATCCTGGGGGGAAAGGCCCACACAACAGGGGGAGGGGCCGTGGCTCAGTGGTAGAGCATCTGCTTGGCATGCAGAAGGTCCTGGGTTCAATCCCTGGCATCTCCAGTTAAAGGGGCTAGGCAAATAGGTGATGTGAAAGACCCCTGCCTGAGACCCAGGAGAGCCACTGCCAGTTTGAGTAGACACATACTGACTTTGATGGACCAAGGGTCTGGTTCAGTATAAGGCAGCTTCATGTGTTCATGTGTTCTGTCCCAGCTTTGTAATCCTGCTGGACCTTGGTGGTACTGAGGCAAGGAGGCAAGAAAGCCGTCGCAGCCCCTGTGTTAGGGTTGCCAACCTCCAGGTGGTGGCTGGAGATCTCCTGGGATTTACAAGTGATCTCTAGGCGACAGAGATCAGTTCATATGGAGAAAATGGCTGCTTTGGAAGGCTGACTCCATAGCATTACACCCCATTGAAGTCCCTCCCCTCCTCAAACCCCACCCTCCTCAGGCTCCACCCCCCCAAATCTCCAGGTACTTCCCATCCCAAAGCTGGCAACCTGACGAGGGTTGCCAACCTCCAGGTGGTGGCTGGAGATCTCTTGCTATTACAACTGATCTCCAGCCAATACAGATCAGCTCACCTAGAGAAAATGACAGCTTTAACAATTGGACTCTATGGCAAAGACCATAGAGTCCCTCTCTATGATGTCCCTCTCCTCTCCAAACCCCACCCTTCTCAGGATCCACCCCAAAAACCTCCCACTGGTGGCAAAGAGGGACCTGGCAACCCTAAACCCGACCGTGTGCTCTCCTCAAGGTCACTGCCTAGGTGTCTGTGTTTTGGCATCAGTTGTGCCTGTGGTAGGGTTGCCACCTCTAGGTTAGGAAATACCTGGACATTTTGGGGGTGGGGTCTGAGGATAGTGGGGTTTGGAGAGGGGAGGGACTTCAATGCCATAGACTCCAATTGCCAAAGCTGCCATTTTCTTCAGGGAAAGTGATCTCTGTCACCTGGAGATCAGTTGTAATAGCCGGATATCTCCTGCTAGTACCTGGTGGTTGGCAACCCTAGGCCAGCTGGATAATGCTGATGGGGAGGGGGCCCAAAGTGGGGGATCCTCCAGCGAGGGTCTGGCAACCTAGTCTGTGCTCCTTGATTAGGAAGAAGAAATGGTGGCAGTTTTTGTGACAAGGAGCCTGGACCGTTCCAAGGTGCCACCCCCCAGCTGCACTGGCCTCAGGGAATTTCCTGATCACCTAAACAGCCAAGCCATGCCTACTGTATGATACAGTTGCCAGCCACTGGCTGGCTGCTAGGTGTAGGGTTGCCAACTCTGGGTTGGGAAATCCCTGAATATTTGGGAGCGGAGCCTGGGGAGAACAAGGTTTG
Source organism: Euleptes europaea (assembly GCF_029931775.1). Lineage (NCBI taxonomy): Eukaryota > Metazoa > Chordata > Lepidosauria > Squamata > Sphaerodactylidae > Euleptes > Euleptes europaea. Next base: position 96,212,931 of record NC_079319.1, read on the forward strand.
GGGATAGGGTTGCCATGTCGCGCACAGCTTGTCTGGACTTCAGGAGTTTACCTGGTAGCAACTTCACACCACGCAGTTCTGCTATGTACAGTTTATTTACAATATCTACACAGAGTCCTTTGCTGTTAACATTCACAGCTCTGAGCATCAGCATGCTCCGCCAGCATATATATTTCAGGCAAGAGGTAAGTTACATTCACTATACAGACTTATATACACATTCACGACCAATCACAGTTCACCTGAGATGAGTCATTCTGGAAATCCCCATTCCTGGCTGTATAAACTGGATCAGACCAGCATCATCACATGACTTAGCTGTCACTCTGATCAGTATGATCTGTTTAGCAAACTGCAGACTAGGAATAACTTTGACATATGTTGACATGCCAGGGCCCTCTTTGCCACCAGCGGAGGTTTTTTTGGGCTGGAGCTTGAGGAGAGTGGGGTTTGGGGAAGGGAGGGACTTCAATGCCCTGGTCCCATCTTCCTGGTTCAAGCCTTTAATTCAGACAGAGAGCGGAATTGATCTCAATAGCCTGACATTCTCCGCAACCTTCATTGCCTTCTTCAATGAAATAAAAACGTTGACTCAGGCTTCCAAAAGTCATGCAGTTGTGAAGATTGTTTGCTTTGTCTGATCAACTGGAGCAAATAGTGTGGGTGGGTCCTACGTCGCCTTCTGTGAGTACGAGGATACAGCTGTTTGCTCCACGGGACCCATCTTTCTTTTGCCAATTCTTCTTCCTACTACCGAGCCACACCTTGTACCCCATGCTTTTCACAAAGGCTCAACAACACCCAGAAGCTTGCTGGGTGACCTTGGGCTAGCCACTCTCTTAGCCTAGCCTACCGTACCTAGTTGTAATGAGGACACAATGGAGGAGAAGACAATGAACAGGGATGTCGGCCTCCAAGTGGGACCTGGGGATCCCTCAGAATTACAGCTCATCCAGACTACAGAAATCAGTTCCCCCCCTGGAGAAAATGTAAGCTTTGGAAGGTGGACTCTATGGCGTTGTACCCCACTGAGGTCCCTGTCCTCCCTGGAATCCATCCCCAAATCCCCAGGAGTTTCCAACCTGGAGCTGGCAACCCCCAACCCCCCCCCAACCCCTGCCGGTGGCCAGGGGGGACCTGCTGGCAACTCTAACAATGAAGCCAGCCATTGTGGGTCTCCATTGGGGAGAAAGGGGTATAAATGAAGTAAATAAATTAGCTTTCCAAGTATTCTAACAGTCCATTCCAATCAATCCACCATGATTATGAAGTGGGTTTGGTTGCTATGCAGAGGAAAGCACAGGCCCACCACCTCCGCTCACCTCTTGCCTTGAAAGCCCCTTGAGAGGTCACCGTAAGTCAGTTGCAACTTGACAGCACATTATTGTTGTTGTTGTCTTACCATTTGATGAAAGGGCCTAAATGTCATGCCTCCCCCCCCCCCTCCGTGATGGACTCGGAATAATCAGCAGAAGAACTGGAACAGTCGACCACGCCTCAGGCACGCCCACGCCTCCTGTGCATCTGCAAAGCTCATGTCAGACAAGGGTAAGGCAAAGAGATCTGATGCTCACCTAACCAATGGTTGCTGCTGTCACCATGGTAGGCTCGCCTGCTAAGCATATCTGCCATGAAGTTTGTGACATCCCTAAGCACAAGGGGGAGGTGGTAAAGATCCATTCCATGAATGGGGTCTGCCCATACGCCTTAAAATCCAGGAGCATCAGTCATTCTTAAAAATCTCAATTTTGCAGGATTGAGTGCTAAATCAGCCTCGGCGAGGCAGTGCTTCTGGTGGTCAACCCAGAAGGGACATCATCTCGTGAGCACGATTGCCACAGCCGGGTGGATTGGCGGTAGGGTTGCCAGGTCCCCACTCACCTTTGGCAGGAGGTTTCTGTGCAGATCTTGTGTGTGCACGCGCCGATACAGCATTTCCAGTTTACAACCGGAAGTGCCGCCTCCCAAGGAGCCTTAGACCACTCAAACTCTTAGGCTCCTCGTAAGGCAGCTCTTCCGGTTGTAAACCGGAAATGCTGTGTCAGCGCATGTGCACGCGCGCACACAAGATCTCCTGCCAAAGGTGAGTGGGGACCTGGCAACCCTAACGCCAATCCACCCAGCTGTGGCAATCGTGTGCACGCGATGACGTCACTTGTGGGTTGACATCACTTCTGGGTTTACACTTCCGGTTGTAAATCGCCCATGCACGATTGCCCGCTGTCCCTCAGCTGGTCGGCGGGCAGAGGGGCACATTACCGGGGGGGTTTCCTGCCACCAGCGGGCACCCGGCAACAATAATTGTTCACTGAAACCACTCACCTGGCAACCATATCTACGAGGTCTTTAAAGGTGTTAGGCCCAGCCTCCTTCCTACATCTTCTTCTTACCCCAGCTCTTCCTGGCTGCCGGACTTCACCCTGATAGGCCACCGCTGGGCTGTCTAGGTCTCCAGCTTCCTCTCTATCAGTGGTGGGGGCCACTACCTGGTAAGGTCCGTTCATTGCCTACCTTGCCAGACTGGCCACTGCTCCTGGGTTCCCTGCTGCCTCCCTCTCTGGGGAAGGGCCCTCAGGGCGCTGGGTTGTTCGTGGCTTGCCCCGTGGGGGGGGGGGATAAATCAAGGACAGGAGCTGGCCCTAGTCAAACTACTAAGCCTGCATCAACACATCAATCATTTTAAAACCAGGTTAATTTCATTAATAAGCCAGCAACAGCAAGCAAATGTGATACTCAAAATTCCTGCTATGTAAATATTTGCCTGCCCCTCATCCCCACTATATTCATCCAGGAATGCAACACAGGCATATAGAGCCTAATGAAGCCCTAGCGGCTGATTTGTCCAAATGATCAATCTTCAGTTAGATTGTTAATTGCGTTTGCTCCTTTTTAAGTCCCTGGGAGGCAAATGAAAGCTTAGAGCACTGGGAGACTAAAATGAGGGGAAGGTGCCGGAGAAAGAGCACTCGAGGCAAGAGACTAAAGACAGTTTGTAGAGTTTGTTTAAACACACTAATTTGGAAACAAACACAACAGGGTACAAGCTAGGTTATCTTTCATTAGATGGTTTTTGTTTGCTTTTTGTTGGTTTTTCTGCCAATTCCACCCCTGCTGTTCAAACCTAGCAGCTAAATTTCCCCTGCTTTCCTGCAGCTTTCTTCAAAAAACCACCAAAAACAAGAACCATGCCAGCCAAGAAATAAGCTACAGTATCAGAACAGAGAGAGAACATAAAATTAGACAAGAGTGAATTCCTCCCAGTCTGCATTGTCATTGTGTCATGGTCAGGCTCTGGCCATCCACATTACGTTTTAACATGGGTCACTTATGCATGGGTACTTTCACTCATGTTCACCCCTGGTATGTCACGGTTGTTCCTTGGAGTTGTGCATGAGTTTTCCCTCCATTAGAGATGACCCCGTTGCCAGCCCTCACAAATCCCGAAACTTCCTGTTCCTCTGTTAACCCGATTCTTCCCTCTCCCCTGAGCTCAGCCCAGGTGAAATCTCCATGCATAAGGCAAAGCACGGGACACACAACCTGGGTTTCTCTCACAGCCAATTACAAAGCAGCGTGTAAAGAGGTGGGGATTCAAATGCTTCCTGCTTCCTCGGAGCTCTTTCTGAGCAGAAGAAAGGCTTTTAAAACCAAGGCTTGGATTTCGCTCCCCCTCCCTTTCAGATTGCTCTGTTTTTTGTTCCTAAAATGCTTTTTAAAGCATCAATTGGGGTTTTTTTTGGGGGGGGGATTTTCTCTCACAGTAAGTTCTACAAAGTAAGCCAATTACAAAGCAGCATTTAAAGGGACAGGGACTTGATTTGAGCTTGGAGACTGCTGGTGCATAGATTCCCAACAGGAAAGTATGGGTCCAGTGAGCAATGAACTTCAGGTAAAACTCCCATGCATAAACAACCATGGAGAATCTCCAAAATTAACTTCAGGATTGAAGAATGGGCAGGTTGAGTCTTCTTCACCTCCAATGCGCACAAGCACAGAACCATGGAAACCATGCAAGAAAGAGTTGTGATGCAACAGCACCATGCAATCAAAGCACAGATGCACACAGGGGAGAAACATGCCAACTGTAATTCGCAGCACAATGTCCACATGTAACAACCTCAAAGTGCTGAGATCGAACAGGGAAACATGGCCAACCGTGAGGCCACCAGGGCTGCTAACAGTGGTACAGCTGGAGGAATGAAAGCCACATAAAAAAGATAGGTTAGAACTGGAACACAGAGAACTTTGAAGGTGACAAGAAGTTTGTGGTGGCTGCAGAAGGGGGGGGGAGTTGTATACTTTTCAGCTGCTCCAAGTATGTCTTGGAAACAATGAACATTAGTCACATCATTTCAATGCTTCTGAAAGGTGATGCTTCCTGATATGTGTAGCTCTTGGGTGGTTAAACTCTGTAAGCGGCGGAAAGATTTACCTATTATCTATATGGAACTATCATTTTTTTCACCCTGAGGAATACCTATCAAACTTTGTACTGAAAATTTTGCCCACACGGGGAAACAAAATATATATCCCAGCTATTCCATTGCCATGTATTTGCTGACAACCTTTATTTTCCAAATAAAAATAAATGTCTCTTAGTCAATTTTTTCGCCTCAGAAATATTGTCTCTTTTTATTGTTATAACACATAGTTCTGACATCCTGTACAAACCACCAGAGAATTTTTTTCCTTGACATCACTGTGTGCTTTTCCATTCAGATGTTTTCTTGATATTGCTTTAGCATAGAATAAATCTGAGAGGGGGGATCAGATGAGCTATTTTTGCTCATATATTACATCAAATAGGAGCCTTTCTGGTTTTCTTTTAGAAAAGTTTAAAAAAAATTATTAATATCATATGCTCTGAAAAAGAGGCATTCTCTAGAACTGAGTCCCCAATGTGAAGCCCATGGGCGCCTTTTCTGGTGCCTGCCAATTGCTTTTAGGAAGTGGGTGGGGCCAGGTAGGGATTTTGCCCAGCACGACGTCTGGTTGACTATTGGAGATTTGACTGGCTGTTAGGGCTGCCAGGGCCCCCCAGGGCCCCCCACTCCTCTGGTGGGAGGCTTTTGGGGCAGGACTGAGGGGACTGCATGAGCACGATGTGCATGCACATCACTTCTGGTTTACACCAGGAAGTGCCGCAACCATTTTGTATCTGGCTTTGCCTCCTGCGGCAGCCATTTTGTGGCAGCCATTTTGTTGCTGTGCCCACCATGCTGTGTTAGAATTCCAAATGTGCCTGCAGGCTCAGAAAGGTTGGGGTCCCCTGGACGAATGCATTTTGATTAAACGCTGCAAAAAAACCCCAATTTTAATATCAAGGAAGCATGTATGATTGCCTTAAGAGAGCCAGCGTGGTGTAGTGGTTTGGAGTGGTGGACTCTAATCTGATGAACCAGGTTGGTTTCCCCAGTCCTCCACATGAAGCCATCTGGGTGACCTTCGGCTAGTCACAGCTCTCTTATATTTCTCTCAGCCCCACATACCTCACAGGGTGTCTGTTGTGGGGAGGGAAAGGGTAGGTGATTGTAAGCCAGATTGGTTCTTCCTTAAGTGATAGAGAAAGCTGGTTTATAAAAACCAATTATTCTTCTTCTTCATCTGTGTAGTGATTCATGGATGCACAAATGTACATGCGCACATCACCTAAAAAAATCTCAAAGCAAACAATAATGCAGTTGCATCACAATTGCGTGGGATGACGTTTTGTCAATGCGCAAATATATGTGCACTTTTTATTGGCAACCTCCCTCCCTGATACTTGATATAATTATATGCACTGTTACATCGAGAAAGTTCTTTTGCAATATGTTATCGACACACCTGAGCACATGGGTAATGTAGAAGAAGAGGGGAAGATATGAATGAAGAGAAGTGAAAGCTGTGACACATGTGCAGCACTGTGAACAAAATTTGGATTTTTTTTTTAAAGGAGCAGTATAAGTTTCCACTTCAGAAACAAGACCAGGAATTTGGGAGCTAGAAAATACTGATAAAATTGCAATTTTTTTTAATTTATATATTTTTTATTGCATTGGAGGTCATTTTACATCTCCATACCTTTATAATTACAATTCACACTTTCCTTCTTCCAATACAAATTTCCCCCTTTCCCCCCCTTTCCCTCCCCCCACGGACCAATCCATAATATCATATTTTCATATTTTCAGCCATGAGCATAGCCTTTTTAGTTTTATTAAAGTCTCTTCGTTGGCTTCTCCTCTTTTCACCCAATTAATGTATGGGTTCCACTTAGTCTTCAGTTCCATTTCTTCTGTTTCTCCCATCGTCTGTTGTTTTAAGTATCCCAATACATCTGTTTGCACGTATTCGAACACATAATTATTCCACCTGTCCATAGTCCACTTTGTTTTTTCCATCCAAAAGCTATAACTGCGTGAGCCGCTAATATCATCGCTTTAAACATCTCTTGTTCACTCTTTTCTACCTTCTCACAACCCATTATTCCCATAAACATCAGGTCTACAGTTACTTGAAGTCTAATCTTAAACAATTCTCTAATTTTACTAAGTATTTTGTTCCAAAATTCTATTACCCTTGGGCACTCCCACCACAAATGTGAGAACCACCCCTCTTTTGCGTTACAATGCCAACAATTCGGTCTCATTCCTTTGATCATATGTGCTATTTGGGCCGGTGTTCTGTACCACTTCAGCATTATTTTCCTTTCCAACTCTTTATATCTATCCATCTTCAACATTTTAATACCCTTCATCATTTTATTCACCATTTGTGTTGATATTGTGGTTTCTTTTGCCCATTTTGCCTGTATTATTCTAATCATAAATTCTTTATCTCTTATCATCATTCTGTATATTTTCCCTGCTAATCCTTTTCTAATATATGCTTCACTCTTTATTAACTCTTCCAATTCATTGTCCTCTCTTTTCATACATTCTCCCCATCTTCCTTGTTTTACTGCTTCATATAGTCCCCTCAGTCCCAGCCAATGTCTTTGGCCCACTTCATCTAATACTCTCTGAAAAGGTTTCAAATTTCCTTGGTGATCTAATATGTCCTTCACTCTATAATAACCCTTATTTTTCATTTTTAACCCTAAGTTACCATCTATGACACTTTCTTTCATGCAGACTATTGGCGTCCATCTTGATTGTTTGTTCATCCACTTCATTTTCCATTTCTTCCAAACACTCAATACTGCCCGTCTCGGGCCCTTGGTTAATCGTAAAGCTTTATTTAAATTTTCTGTAAATATCCCATATTTCCCCATACCTTGATTTAATTCATTCTCTACTCTTAACCATTTCATATTTTCAGCTCCCTCAATCTCCATCAATGCTTTTAAATGAAATGCTTCATAATACTGTTGTAATTGTGGGAGACCCCATCCCAATTCCTCCTGAGGCGCATAAATAATTTTCTTCATTACTCTTGCCTTTTTTCCTCCATATACCCATTTCCTAATAGCTTCATCCCACGCACCCACTTGCCGTGAATCTAGTTCCACCGGGAGAGTCTGAAACAAGTACATCATTTTTGATATTATAAACATTTTGGCTGCCCTAATTTTATTTAGTATACTCAAGCTTTTATTCTTCCATTCCTCCATCTTCTTACTCATCTTTTCCCATATCTCCTTATAATTAATATTTACCATTCTTTCTATATTCTTTGGTAACTGTACTCCCAAGTATTTAATTTTTTTAACGCCTGTTTTCATTCCTGTATATTTCCTGACTTCCTCTTTTTCCTTTTTCGTTCCATTGAACCACATAATTTCCGATTTTTTTATGTTTACTCCCAGCCCTGAAATATTCTTGAAATCTCGCAAAATAATCATTAGCTCTTTAAGACCTGCCAATGGTTGTTCCATTATCAATAATATATCATCTGCGAACAGATTAATTTTCACCTCCTCTTTTCCTATCTTATATCCCTGTATTCTTACACTGTTACGAATTCTATCAGCCAATGGTTCCATTGCCAATGCAAACAGCATAGGTGACAATGGACACCCTTGTTTGACTCCTCTTTGTATAGGGATCTCTTCCGAGTGCCCCTCATTTACCCTATAAAATTGCAAATGAGGAGAATGTCAAGAGTAACCTTACTTGTAACTGAAGTGTGGTCAGCCCTTGTCTTACCACAGAAAGCAGAGGATTGGGACTTCTCTGTGAATCAGATGCTCCTTGCAAAACATCCAGGCCCTTAGTGGTTCCCTGGTGTAGACCATTATGGCCACAACACTCCCGTGGCCTTCTATTTCAGGTATCATAGACCAAGAGGAGAGGGAGTTCTATGTATCCTTTTTGCAATGGCTTCCTGGTGCTTTCTCGGATGCCATGAGGAGGAAGTTGTGCACACAAACCATTCTCTCCCCTGTGCTCTGGCACACATACATATATCATACACTCATGCACCTGCTGAGCAATGCAACCAAGGGCCTATTCAAACTTTATAATCTATTTGAGCAGCAGTTTGCTAATGGATTTTTTGTGTCAATTCAGACACAACTGGTTTGGCTCCCAGTTGCTAACAGAATTTTTTTTCTTTTTTTACCTGTTCAGACAAAGCCGCTTGTGTCCCAGTTGCAAAGTGAAGCTGAGCCGGTTTTTATGAAAACTGCTTTCAACCATTTTCAGTACTTCCTTGTGCCTCTGAATCGCTCTACTGTGCTGTTTGAACTGCCTGGAGTGCTTTGGAAAGGACCGTGATTGTTTTCCTGGCTTTTTTGCCGGTGCATTCTTTTCCAGCTTTAAAAAAATGTTCTGAGATTTGCATTATAGCGCTAAAGCGCAAATCTCAGAACATTTTTTTTAAAGCCGGAAAAGAATGCACCGGCACAAAAAGCCAGGAAAACAATTACAGGGCTACTTGAACTAGCCAGAGTGCTTTAGAGATGGCTCATAGACAGATTGAAATGAGCTGTATGAACATCCACCTTTGTATTGCTTTATTCCAAAATGGGCCAACAACAGATGACATCCGGTTTAGAAAGGTAATCTGAATAGGGCCCATGACACATATTCTATTCCCTGAAGTGCACAGGAAAAAGAGGGAGGTAACAGTAGCTCAGTGGTGAGAGAAATGCATTTTGTGTATGCTCAGAGAAACTTCCTTCATCACCTGTAAAAGGTAACTTATCTGAAAGCACTGCTGCTGATCTCCTTCAACATACATAACAGAGAGAAGAAAAGTTTAACAGAGTCAAAGTCAGAAGAACATAGATCATTTTAAAAAAATGCATAATATAGTAGCTTTTTCATAAGAGTGAAGGACAAATTATCCATGATTATCCCTAACCATGATTCATGAGCACAGGAGATATGACTTTCATAATGCTAGCTGACGTTGCTTCTTCGCTTGTTCTTCATGGTCAGTGCTAAAACAGTAAAAAAACAGCCACCACCATGGGCTCTTTAGCCACGTAGCTTTACTGTGCTTTAAAACTCTCCTACTGTTAGACTGTGCATGTGGTACCAGGGTTTCTCCACATATATTCATCACACTTGACTGCGCTATGTGCACCTCGCTACTTCTCCTCAACCATCTTTATCCCTTTTCCCAAGGAGAGTGGTATGCATGACTCTTTCCTGTCCCATTTTGTCCCCACAGCAGTTCTGGGAGACAGACAGTGACTGGCTCATGGCCACCCAACAAACTTCATGTCCGAATATGGATCCGAGCTAAGACCTGTGAGACCCTTAAACACTCTACTGTGAGCATATAGCCTCAGAGGATCATATTGGGGTAGGCAGTATTCCAACCCCTTTCATTCCCTGAATGCATGAGCCAGAGACTAGCAACAGTCCACCTCCCCCAAATTCTGTCATGACCAAAACACAGGCTGAAAAGAAGTCCCACAAGATGCTGAGGAAGTCAGTTTCAGTTAGCCGGATCAAGGTCGACTCAGCCTTCCATTCTTCTGAGGTCGATGAAATGAGTACCTAGCTTGCTGGGGGTGAAGTGTAGATGATTAGTCTCTCTGGTTAGTCTTGGCAAACAGGTAAGGTGCCAGAAGACTGCAGGTGGGCAAATGTTGTCCCCATCTTCAAGAAGGGGAAAAAGGAGGATTCAGGTAACTACCAACCCATCAGCTTGACTTCTATACCAGGAAAAATTTCAGTAAGGCTTTTGATAAGGTTCCACATAGTATTCTAGTTGACAAATTGGGAAAATGTGGGTTAGATCCTATTATTGTTAGATGGATCTGCAACTGGTTGACAGATTGTACCCAAAGTGTGCTAGTTAATGGTTCCTCGTCCACTTGGAGAGAAGTGACTAGTGGAGTTCCTCAGGGATCTGTGCTGGGCCCTGTGTTGTTCAACATCTTTATAAATTATTTGGATGAAGGAATAGAGGGGATGCTTATTAAATTTGCAGATGATACTAAATAGGGAGGGGTAGCAAATACGGTAGAAGACAGAGACAAGATGCAGGATGATCTTGACAGGCTGGAGAAGTGGGCTAGAACTAATAAAATGCACTTCAACAAAGACAACTGTAAAGTTCTGCATTTACGTAGGAAAAATCAAATGCATAATTATAGGATGGGGGAGACTTGTTTGAGCAGTAGTGTGTGTGAAAAGGATCTTGGGGTCTTAGTAGACCAAACACTGAACATGAGTCAGCAGTGTGATGCTGTAACTAAAATGGCAAATGCAGTCTTGGGCTGCATCAACAGACGTATAGTGTCCAGATCACGTGAAGTGGTGGTATCGCTTTACTCTGCTCTGGTTAGACCTCAACTAGAGTACTGTGTTCAGTTCTGGGCACCACAATTTAAGAAAGATGTAGACAAGCTGGAATGTGTCCAGAGGGGGGCAGCAAAGATGGTGAGGGGTCTGGAGACCAAGTCCTATGAGGAAAGGTTGAAGGAGCTGGGTATGTTTAGCCTGAAGTGGAGAAGACTGAGAGGGTAACCATGTTCAAGTAACTGAAGGGCTGTCATATAGAGGAGGGTCCGAGTTGTTTTCTGTTGCTCAAGAAGGTCGGACCAGAACCAACGGGTTGAAATTAAATCAAAAGAGTTTCCGTCTAGACATTAGGAAGAATTTTCTAACAGTTAGAGCGGTTGCTCAGTGGAACAGGCTTCCTTGGGAGGTGGTAAGCTCTCCTTCCCTGGAGGTTTTTAAGAAGAGGTTAGATGGCCATCTGTCAGCAGTGCTAATTCTGTGACCTTAGGCAGATGATGAGAGGGAGGGCATCTTGGGCATCTTCTGGTCACTAGGGGTGTGGAGGGGGGAGGTAGTTGTGAATTTCCTGCATTTTGCAGGGGGTTGGACTTGATGGCCCAGGTGGTCCCTTCCAACTCTATGATTCAATGATTCTATGACTGGGGAAGGCAGTGGCAAATAGGGTTGCCCGATGCCTCTTCACTACCAATGGGAGGTTTTTGGGGTGGAGCCTGAAAAGGGTAGGATTTGGGGAGGGACCTCAATGCCCTAGAGTCAATTGCCAAAGTGGCCATTTTCTCCAGGTGAAGTGATCTGGAGATCTCCAGCTAGTACCTGGAGGTTGGCAACCCTAATGCCAAACCACCCTGTAAACATAGTCTGCCTAGTAAATGTTGGGATGTGTCCTCACCCCCATGGGTCAGTAATGACCCAGTGCCTGCACAGGGGACTACCTTTACCTTTTACTTCTGCCATTAGTGATTAATCTACTGCTTAGCAGGTTCTCTGGTTTTACAGATGAAGGTAACATGTAAGTGAGATGGTCGGGTTCCACACACACAGAGACACATGTCAAGACCTGTGAGCCTTTCAGCGAGGCATGACAAACATTATTGCTTTTATCTGCTATGAAAGAGTGGGCAGTAAAGTAAGAGTGAGCTGTTGATGAAGCGGCCACCATTGCTACCAGAACAAGAATGTTCCTGTTGCCATTCCTGGCCACATCTACACAGGTCAATTCAGAATGCAAAGTGACAGGCTGGCGTCCGTACAAGTTCACCACGGAGTCCAGTTCCCAAGATGCCACCTGAAAAGGACACAGCGCATCGCTGAGGATTTTGGGAGAGTTGCTAGATTGGTACAAGTTTCTCCTGCAGCCAAGGATTTAGGGCGCAGAAGGGAAGGGAAACTGAAAACCAAATGTACAAATGAAACATACATTCTGGACATCCTGAAGGATCTCTGCATCACATTAAATGCCTAACCTGTGGCACCGTATTTAGGGTACAGTCCATTTCAGGAACAATTGCCATAGTTTCCAGTAAACGACACTTCAGTAGCCGGACCTTTTTAAACAACAACAACAACAACGTGCCAAGTACTTCTCAGCACAGAACCCTGTGGAGAGTCTATTGTGAATATCCCCACAGGGACAAAAACACAGGACAATGAAGTCTGCTGCAGACCACGGACGCCGCTTTCTCTCATGCAAGCCAGATCCACCAGCCAGCTTCACAAAGACTTGGACTGCCAAATGCAGAGGACGGGAACAGATTTTATGACAGACTGAGGTTTTAAAAATTATTCATAGGGAGATAAGAGTAGGGTAATGGCACAATAACTCTGTTCTGCTGATGAGGAGCAGAGTAGTATTCCTTATTTGATCACTACAGGCAATAAATATTGTTCTGTAGCTTGAGGGACCATTTCCCGCTTTTCTGGCTCAATCGGTTGGCTCCGTTGTGGGGAGAATGTTTCATGGCTTCCCTCAAGTAGCCATTATTGTTGATGTGCCATGTTTTGTGTTGGACCTGACTGGTGAAGAAACCTGTCTCCTGCTGAGGTTACTCAGGCGCTTTCTTTCACATAAAGAGGTTATATTATTTACACCTCACACACATTCACAATCTCACACACAACGTGAGCCTTAAAAGAGCTTCTCACTTCCCAGAAATAAAAAAGATGGCAAGCTCACCACAATACATCAGATGTTTTTTTGTGAGGGGAAAAATACCCCAGCAAGTACACCACGGGGCGGCTTTTGGCTATATATTTTTTGGTCTTTTAAAACAATTCTTTAGTAGTTTATACCAACTGCTGGGCAATTTTGCTTGTGTGCCATCTTTCCTATTGCAATGTACAACTAGATTCAGTCATGTTGTTTCCTATGATGAGACAGTTCAGCCTATCAATTTAGCACTTGGATGCTTTCCCCTTCAAGCCCTCAAACTTGTCTTAAGGTAAGTGGAGGAAACAATCTTTAAATCATAGGCCTCCCTTTCTTGGTTCTACCAGAAATGATTAATGGACAGGGCAGAATGTGAGTTGTGTGTGAAGATGGACCCCCTTAGCTCTATTCAGAATTACAAGCATCATCAGAGAATGTGTGTGTGTGTGTGTTTGTTTGTTTGTTTTTTAAACCAAACTTTTTGAAGTTCTAAGTTGACACATAATATACAATGAGGTTCTGCATATGCACGGTATTGCATTTAACACTGAGGCTATTGAAAGAAAATTATGTGCCTCTTCCTAAACTTTAAAAAAGCTAAAACATAAAGGCTAGGAAAGAGCCACTGGGATATTTATATTTAAAGCATTTGCATTTGGCTCTGTTTAGGTTGGGAGCTTCCCGGAGATTAGTCAGACAAACTCAGGTATCGCACACCTTCTTTCCACCACCAGCCTAAATAATTCCCTTGGGCTTGCCCACAGTTCCAGGGAGCCTTAAAAAACCCCTGTGGGGTGGGTGTTTTTCTTAGCTCTGTTTGAACAGTGTGTGCGTGATGTTCAGGACTTCAACAAGAAATAAACAAACCGAAAACATCTCACATGCTTGTGCAGAATCTCATTTTACAATAGGGATTGGAGAAGATCTTCTCAAGGAGGTTGCATTTGGTTTGTAATCCATCTAAGCGGTAGGAGGGTAGACAAACCTGTACTAGATTGTGAATTTTGGAAGTGATGGTTCAGACATCACTACCTGAATGTGATTGTCTTTTGGTCTCTTCCACCTCAGTCAATTTAGAGCCCTAACACTGTTCCATTCACCCTTAAAATCTTCATGATTTTAAACAGAGCCAGCATGGTGTAGTGGTTAAGAGCGGTGGTTTGGAGCGGTAGAGTCTGATCTGGAGAACCAGGTTTGATTCCCCACTCCTCTGCATGAGTGATGGACGCTAATCTGGTGAACTGGGTTGGTTTCCCCACTCCTTCACGTGAAGCCAGCTGGGTGACCTTGGGCTAGTCACCGATCTCTTAGCCCCACGTACCTCACAGGGTGTCTGTTGTGGGGAGGGGAAGGGAAGGCTATTGTAAGCCAGTTTGATTCTGCCTTAAGTGGTAGAGAAAGTCAGCATATAAAAACCAACTCTTCTTCTCTGCCGTCCTTACACTCCAAACCAGACAGCAAAGCACCAGAATGACAGCCAAACTGGATGATTTCCTATTAATTTTTCCATTTGTATTCTATTAATGGATGGGGTGTGGTTAGAGCCAGAGAGTTTTAGCCACATTATGTGTCCACTATATAAAAGTTTATATAAAAGTGAATGCTGTACATACATTGTGAATCGCTTCTCGGCCTTTTGGCTAAGATCAAGTGGAGTGTGTACATACATTGTGAACAGCAACAAATTCAGATACCTGGCCTGGGGCAGTTAAGCTGTAGAAAAGTCTCTCTGTACCAATCTTTTGACAGTATGTTACCCCATTTTAGAAGCCCTTCATGATTGAACGGTCCCCCCCCCCTTGTACTGACTTCAGATTTATCCCTATAGCTTCACCACTTCTATTTGGTATCTCGAAAATTGAATCCATTTTTATATGATTCTTCAAAGTAATTGCTGTTGCTTGCTTCAGCTTCCCTCCTTTAATTGTTCTACCAAGTTAATCATTATTATTTTCCCTCATTCAAGCTCCCTCATATTATTGTTTTATAACGGTGTGCTGCTTCTGTTATTCCCTCTGGCAGGCGTTCACATTTGGACTGCAGTTCTGAGCTTCCTGTTTAAGAAGGTTTCCATTTTCTTTTGATTTTTTGTGTGGAAATATTGCTAAATGAAAATCAGCAGTTCTTTTTTTTTTTCTTCCCCCATTGTTCTGACCCAGAAGGCATGAATGTGATGGAAAGGCAAAAAAAAACCCCTAAGAATCTGTGCGCCATCCTGTGGCTCTACAGATTAGTACCCCCCCTCCTTCTGCCAGGAGAGGTGACTGACTAAAACAGCAGACACAATGGTTAAATCTGAATATCTATGAAAACACGAACAAGTAATATCAACCGTCAAATCTTCATTATAAAAATACGATAGGAGCTGTTTTGGACTATGACTCACTCTCTCTATACTAGGATAAACTAATTATCTCTGACAAAACACTGCATTGCTGTAGGCCAGTAATGCACTGTAGCCTGTTTGCATAGTCTTTGGAGATGGGGAAGTTGTTAATGCATCATATGCCAGCAATATTCTGTGCATGGTGGAGGGGTGGCCATACATCCTTTTTACATAAGGATTACCTGAAGATTTTTGAGCCGGAGGGCGGCGTTTGGGGAGGGACTTCAATGCCATAGAGTCCAATTGCCCAAGCGGCCATTTTCTCCAGGGGAACTGATCTCTATTGGCTGGAGATCAGTTGTCATAGCAGGAGATCTCCAGCTAGTACTTAGAGGTTGGCAACCCTATTTTTACGGCACTGTACATATGTAATGCTACCACAGTTTAGATGGGTGCCCAATGCAGATGCCAAATGATGAAAAGACACATAGCTCAGGCCTGTGGAGTTCCACAGAGTTTGATCTTATCTCCCATCCTATTTAGAAGAAGAGGAAGGAGTTGGTTTTTATACCCCACTTTTCTCTACCATAAGGAATCTGAAAATGGCTTACAACCACCTCCCCCCCCCCCACACAAAAACATGCCCATCAGACACCCTGTGAGGTAGGTAGGGCTGAGAGAGTTCGGAGAGAACTGTGACTAGCCCAAGGTCTCCCAGCAGGCTTCATGCGGAGGAGAGAGGAATTGGGTTTGATTCCCCAGTCCTCAGTATGAGCTGGGGACTCCAATCTGGAGAACCGGGTTTGATTCCCCAGTCCTCTACATGAAGCCAGCTGGGTGACCTTGGGCTAGTCACAGTTCTCTTCGAGTTCTCTCAGCCTCACCTACCTCACAAGGTGTCTGTGGAGGGCAGAGGAAGGAAAGGCGATAGTAAGCTGGCAGAGAAAATCGGCATATAAAACCCCAACAACAACAACAACAAGGGAGATCGGCTATGGGATGCTATGGAGTCCACCCTCCGAAGTAGAGATTTTCTCCAGAGGAACTGATCTGTGTTGGCTGGAGATCAGTTGCAATTCTGGGAGAACCCAAGGCCCCACCTGGAGGTTGGCAACCCTAGTTGTTGTGAGGATAAACTGGAGGACAGGGGGATGATGCGTTTGTTCCACAGCAGCACAGCCAAAGGCAACTGCAGGTTGAATTCCACCCACCCACCCCGGTTCCTGAGAATTCAGTTCTGTACCCTTGACACTGATCTCACACGTGTGTGCATGAAGTACATAATGAATGATGTGTGTGGTTTACTTCCTTTACAGTGCAAACAAAAATGCAGTGGTCTTTCAAATGTTAGTTGTGTCCCAAAAGAGAGAACTGCTTGTTCCGTGTCATTTTTTGTATAAATCCGAGGAGAAACAGTTGGGAAGCAATGCTCAACAATGTTTTTTGTTTGTGCAACAAAAGAATCATTGCTGCATTGTAAATTGATCAGTTTGACACCCTGAACTGAGAGAGACACATGACAGGAACAGAAAGTACAACGGTGCTGTATTAAATTGACTGGCTTAATTACCTGTACATCCTAGGCTTCCCATCTTGTCTGCCCGGAAGTCCTTCCAGTCCAGGCTTCCCTTTGACCCCTGAACCAGGAACCTCCCTCACAACTGTGTTTTCCAAAACCTGACATGAGAGTTCCCAAGGCCATTTCTTCTTTTGCAAGTCTTCAGCAGCTCTCTGGGAGCATCTGTTCCCCAGTCCCTAAACACAAACTATCAAGAAGCTCTCTTGGCCAAGCCACACTAGGATGAATGAATGAATGAATGGGAGTTCTGCAAATGAAAAAGAGTCCTCTACTCTAGAGTAGGGTTATCGGTTCCCTCTTCCCCACTGGTGAGAGGTTTTTGGGGCGGAGCCTGAGGAGGGCAGGGCTTGGGGAGGGGAAGGACTTCAAAGCCATAGAGTCCAATTGCCAAAGCGGCCATTTTCTCCAGGTGAACTGATCTCTCGGCTGGAGATCCATTGTAATAGCAGGAGATCTCCAGCTAGTACCTGGAGGTTTGCAACCCTACTCTGGAGTCCTTTAAACTATCCCTTCCCTGCAGATTGGGAGATTAATTTGTTGAGTGCGCCTTACCTTTTCTCTCTTAAAATGTGTTTTAATATTTCATGTTACTTGATTGCATTTTATTATGCTCAACAAATGCCCTGAGCACTAATCATCTTTTTTTTGGAAAAGGGCCCGAGTCATTGCTGTTAACAACTCTCATTCATCTCCGTAAATGGCACTGTTGGGGAAAGCTGACATATGTCTGCTTTCTTTGTCTTTAAAGAGTTTTCTCGTTTTTTCACCACTTAGTGGAAAGACCACCCAGTGCTATGTGAACATGTCCCGCTGAACAACCTGTTAATCAGTTTTAATTAGAGCTGAAGCAAAATCATTTATTTGGTTTAACTTTTGCTGCGATCAGAAAAACATCTCCAAATTTAACTTTTAAGCCATCCTTCAAAATACTATCTACATATGAGCAAAGAGGATTTAAAGCACAAAACTCATTTTATTCTTCTGACATCCTTCCTTATAGCCCACACTGCTCTTTTCCTTCCATCTTTTTTCTCTTCTCTCTCCTCCTTTCTCTTTCAATATAGAGAGGGTCAAATGCACCCAGCAACAGACTATGGACTCTGTAATGGGACAAACCTCCAAGCATCAACAGTAGAGTAAACAATAGCTTTTAAAATGCAATGATTCTCTCTTGGGATACTAGAAAGTCTTTCACACAAGGGATGTACTACAACAGACGTGTTCACTAGGGCACTTTCACACAGTCCAAATAATGCACTTTCAATCCACTTTCACTGCACCTTAACGATCGTTTGCAAGTGGATTTTGCCAGTTCACACAGTAAAATCCACCTTCAAAGAGCATTGAAAGTGGGTTGAAAGTGCATTATTTGGACTGTGTGAAAGTTTTGTAAAAAGACGTTCATACATACCAACTGAAGGCAAGGGGGAAGAATTTGGTTGAGGCTCTGCCCAGACAAAAAAGGAGGGGCTGTTCATGAATGGGACAGATGACATGGCGATGGTATTCTACTTGTTCTGGGTGGGCTTTCAGTCCCACTTAAAGGTTTGCAGTTTGGAGGTGCTTTTAGCTTTGCTCATTGGAACAAAAGTGAACTTTGTGGCTCTGTGCCTTTCACCAACTTGTATATTGCCAACCCTATATATGGGAAATTCCTGCAGATCTGGGGGTGGTGTCTGGAGAGGGCAGAGTTTGGGGTCAGGAGGAAGTCCAGCAGGGTTGTGATGTCATGTCTTGTGATGTTGCATCCAGGTCAAAGGTCAGCTTCTGTAACCCCCTTCCCTTCCTATGAGGTCACTTCCACCAAATTTTTAAATTTAAATTTCCCGCTTCATATCACTTCTCCCTAGACAACTTTTTCTTCCATCTTACGTTACCTACAGACTCCTGTATGCATGTTATCTGTGTATCATACTAACCCTTTGATCCTAAAAAATACTATCCAATTAGGTTTCACTCAACCTAAAAAAAGTGTCTCAAAATCCTATTCAGGTTTTCCTCAATGTTAAGAAGAAAAACCCATTTCGAAGTCCCATAAAAGGACCTCAGGCAACAGCAATCCCATCTCTGTCTCAATCCCCAACTGATGTCTGGCCTTCAGTATCTTTGCAAGTGACAGTTGTTGTAGTCCCCATGGTTCTCCAGATTAGAGTCCACTGCTCTTAACCACTACACCATGCTGGTGGCAGGGACAAGCTTCCTGCAGAGACGATGCCAATGTGGTAAGTCTGGGATTGGCTTCTTCTGTTTCCCTACCTCCTGGTTTTTCAGGCTTTGAGAAACTATGCAAATCAAGAGGTATGCGGAGGAAAAAACAGGTTTATGCAAATAGAAGCTGGCTTAATTTTCACTGGCTAAAGTTATTGGAGTAAGTGTCCAGGGGCAAGAAACAAGCTGAGTGCCTTGTCAGTGATGATCCAAAGTGCATTCCTTTACTTCCCGCCAGATAGGTACCACAGCCTGTCTTTCACCAGACGCCCAGTGGTCTGACCCTGACTGAGAAAGACCCCAAAGAGTAGAGCAATGTGAGCCTGTCTGTAGACCCCTTCAGGGATCCTTGCAGTGCATAAACTCTCCCTCCATATATTCCCCACCTCTCAAAACAGTGAGGAGTCCAGTTAATATGTATATAAAACATGTAAAGGCTACGTTGTCATTATTCTTTGTGTGACGGAGCAGCGCATGTTACTCTAGAAGCAGCTGTCTAGACAACCATAGCTCTGTTCTGACAAAGTGCCATGAGCGCCTACAGCTGGAGAGCCCACACTATCCAAATATTGACACACACACTTCCCACAAAGAGAGGGCTGCAGTTGTGTCCACCGCTCATTTGGCCATTCTTCAGCGACATGCTTTTACAGCTGCTAGAGAGAGGACGTCAGGCAGTCATCCCTTTTCTCTCTCCATTAGAGAAAGGGGAGGCGATGCCTCTATCCGTTCCAAGGTGAGCAAAGGATCTCTTTGGCCACGGTCCTCTGTAGCAGTTTCCGGAGCCAATAGCTATAACAAGCATATGGAGGCTTTGGTACGTGCGGTGCCCCTGTGAAGGGGGTTACTGTGTAAAAAGAGCAGTACAGATAGTTAAATAGAACCTGTGAGAGTGCTTCTCGTCACTCTGTCAAAAAACATGGTGCCAGTTTTGCAGGAAGTTTAAATAATGTCAAAGAAATTCTACTGCTATGCAATTTGCACACAGCGTGAAGCCTTTTTGGCTTCTGTCCGAGCTGCCTCTATGGTTGTGTAATTTTATCTGACAAATTGTTATTCTTTTGTACCTGGAGCGCATTTTTGCTCACCTCCAGAGAGAAACCCACATACATGCAAGTCTCTTACTGGTGGCTAAGTTATAATTTTAAGGCTTAATGGCTATTGTACTCTTGGTATAAAATACTTACTCTATTTAAGATATATGAGCAGTTCTTCACACACCTTTCCCCCAGTGCAACTTTTCAAAAGGCTGGAAGTCTGAGTTCAGGAAAATAATATTGTGTTTTGTGACCTTGTTGACAAATTGCAATTCCAGGTGTGCATTTTTTTAACACCCCTTAGTGAGTAAATACAAGGGAGAACAGCCACCAGAGGGACGTGGTAAGGGTGAAATACACCCAGTTCCCATCAGATAATCATGCATGTCAGGTACTTCACAGAAACTGTAATTCCTAGTTGGCTGCTTTAAGGTATCCTGCTTTTTTTCTCTTTATTAAAAATTGCCTTAGTGCTACAGAATTGGGGGGGGGAGTAATTTCATTTGTATTCATTTACACAAATCAATGTATACAAATATTAGAATTTTCAGCCAGTGTGGAGTTTCATTTTTTGTTTTCAGTGTTTTACTGCTTTTCTTCCAGTGTAATGAGGCAACGGGGAATCAAACTGAAAGTGAACCCAAATCCCAAAAGGGTTGCGTTGTATGTGTGTGTGTGTGTGGGGGGGGGGGGTTGTAGTAAATTATAACTGAAAGCTAAATCTCACTCACCCTGTACTTGAACCAGACCTGGACACCTAAATACAAAGGTGGTAACCAATTCAAAACAAGTGGTTCTGTACATCCCAGGAAAGCCTTAGAGAAGAAAGAAGGAGGGAGTGTTTGGAGATTAGTACTTCTCTGAACTGCATCTTTCTGATGAGGACAAATAGTCATGAAGATGCCACATACTGAGCCAACCCATTGGTCTATTAAGGTCATCGTTGTCTGCTGTGGTTGGAAAGTGCTCTTTAGGGTCTACAGGTGAAGATCTTTCCCATTGCCTGCTACTTGAAAACCGAGGGGATAGGGCCCTGCAGCAGCCAGACACATAGTGAGGGGGCAGGCCAGGGTGGAAGCCCTGAGCTCAGAGACCACCTGGAGCCCCACCCCTCCCCTGGCCAGCCTACAGGAGAACCAAATGGCTGGCCAGGACAGAAGAAGGGTCCCTGCTCACCAGACTCCATGAGACAGACTCGCAGCCATAGAGATGGCCTTAGGGTTGCCAACCTCCAGGTACTAGCTGGAGATCTCCTGCTATTACAGCTCATCCCCAGCCGAGAAAACGGACACTTTGGCAATTGGACTCTATGGCATTCAAGTCCTTCCCCTCCCCAAAACCTGCCCTCCTCAGGCTCCACCCAAAAAACTTTCCATTTAAGTTTCACGGTCAGTATGTAGGGTTGTCATTCTCATCAAGTAATTTTAGTCAGTCTTAGGAGTTGTAGTTGATTAAACTGATGAGTTAATTAAATTTGCATAAATGGTATTTGTGTAAAGCCAAGAATTCTGAAGAAAAGGAATATGCTTTCCTTATTTTTAGCTCGTTAACAAGCCATTGCCAAGATTATAAAGGCTTATCCTTTTCCTTAATCTGGTAAGTGCATAAATTGATGGAAATGTAGTGTAGTCACAATCTCATATTGTACATGTTTACTTATCAGTACCTTTAGAAGTCTTATTTAAATAAATTAGAAATCCCTTTATTTAGTTGTCCCAGCACAAATCCCTCTATATAAGCCAGAAGTTTATACTTAAGGAACATGTTGTTTTCTGCCACTTCTCCCTGCTCCGCAACCATCACATCGAGTCGCTGCTTAGAGAGGCAAGTCATTTCACTGACTCCACCCTTCCCAGAATCATCTGGTTCTAAATGTGTGAGTCATTATAGCCTGCCACTGGCACCCCCCGCAACCCCGCAGCCCTTATAGACCTTGCTGATTGTAGAAGGGATACCACCTGGCAGACTGAAATGTTTTAATTAGGGTTGCCAGCTCCGGGTTGGGAAATACCTGATGATTTGAGGGGTGGAGCCTGAAGAGGGTGGGGTTTATGGAGGGAAGGGACTTCAATGGGGTATAATGCCATAGAGTCCACCTTCCAAAGCGGCCATTTTCTCCAGGAGAACTGATCTCGGACACCTGGAGATCAATTCTAATAGTGGGAGATCTCCAGCCACCACCTTGAGATTGGCAACCCTAATTTTAATGGGGGGGAATGTCATCTTCCCCTGCAGAGGCTTTAGTTCTACAATACCATTGACGCAATTAGTATTGTTTGAAGGCAATATTATTGTTATTACCTTTAATACAATCTATCATGACGTTATCCAGCTCAGTTTTAAAACGACAAATAGGATTCTGCCCAAGCTATGTGTATTAGTATTCCATTCATTTCAACCAGAGGTTAAGGCGATACTTAATTCCCCCCCCCCTTTAAGATAAATTAAGCCTGAAATTGTTTAACCAATGGCCAGTATCTTTACCTAAACTTGTATAACTTATACCCAATATCTTTACCCTCCAAAATTTTATGGAAGAATGTTGAGAGGTAAAAAAAAACCCCAATCAATACAGAAGATGATTTGAATAAATTGTGCCAAGCTAAATCCCTGCAAATTTCTGCCTGAGCAGTTTTCTGGCCAAATTTGCAAGCATGCGGTGTTTTTCATGTGAATAGCCAATGAGAATTTTGCCCCCTATCTGTTTTTCCTGCTGTTTCTCTAATAAAAAGCACAATTTTGAAACGAAGAAGGATTTAGCTTGGCGCGGTTTATTCAAGCCGTCGTTTGCACCAGTTTGTTCTCTTCCTGTCTCAAGTCATGTCGGCACAGTCCTCTTTTTCACCAGCTAGCTATTTACAGGGCACGCTCGTTCCTAAATGCTTCTTTTCTGGGGGCTGCAAGGCCTCTGATATCCCGTCTTAAATAAACGGCCCAGTCACAGCTGAGTGAGTCGAGCTGAGCTGAACTTGGTTGGATCCTTGTTAGATCTGTCATCTTTAACTATTGTTTAAGTGTCACAATACAAGACTGGCTCTTCTTTTCTTTTTCTTTTTGATCTTTGATTGCCCTTTAATTCCTTCCTGATATACAGAACTTTTACTTTCAGTAATAAATATTGTAAGAAGGCATGAAATATGACAGTGGAGGTGAGGAGAAGCGGGAGACACCTCTGCCAACGCAAACCTGGAATGGAGACGGCTTGTCTGGCTTCCTGGATTACGGTCCATTTAGCACAGCAGTATCACAGAGATATTGATTCTGCTTCTTTCATGATTACAATTGAAGTGGGACATCACAGCCTTTGGAAATAAGTAGGCTTCTTCAAGAAGTAAGGTTACCAACCTCCAGGTGGTGGCTGGAGATCTCCTGCTATTACAACTGATCTCCAGGCGTCAGAGATCAGTTCACCTGGAGAAAATGGACGATTTGGCCATTAGACTCTATGGCATTGAAGTTCCTCCCCTCACCAAACTCCACCCTCCTCAGGCTCCACCCAAAAAACCTCCGGCCGGTGGCAAAGAGGGTCCTGGCAACCCTACATCCCCACTGAACTCCCTTTCCTCTGCAAACTCTGCCTTCCCCAGGCAGTGCCCCCACATCTCAAGGTATTCACCAGGCTGGAGTTGTCAACCCTAACTGTACGTGTCCATCACTTGATCGGTGCAGTGTGAAGTGGAGACATTCAAGTGCCATCAACGAATATGCCACAGAGCTTCCATACCACCTCATGTGCACCTCAGACTTTTTTTTTATTATTAAAATTTTATTGGATTTTATAATACAAATTTCCCATATTAACAAACAACAATAATGGTAACATGTAATTCTAAATCCTAACTAGATGTTGTTGTAATTTCTTATATACGTTATAAACTACCAGATAACGGAAAATTTTTCGACTTCCCCATCACCTCCGTCCGCCTCTTAATAAAGTATTCTAACCCATCGTGATTGGTCTGATCTTCTTATATCTCAGTTAAGTTTCATATAACATATTCTATAAGTATAATTAATTGTAATTCTTGATATTAATAGTATCGTTTAGATTAAAAGGTAGTCTTCCATTTTCCCCAGTCCTAATTCATATTGACAGTATTTCATCCAAGCCTCCCATTCCCCCATAAATCATGCATTGTCTTTTTGATTTAAAATGGCTGTAAGTTTTGCCATTTCCACCAGTTCAAACATTTTCAAAATCCAGTCTTTTTTCCCTGGGATTTCTGCCCCTTTCCATTTCGCTGCAAAGAGCAATCTTGCCGCTGTTGTAGCATAAATCAGAAAAGTCCATTGTGTTAACAAGTCATCAGGTATCATGCTTAGTAGCATCATTTCTGGTGTCTTGGGTATATTTTTTTGTACTATCAGCCTTACTTCATTATAAATCATATCCCAAAACTCCTTAGCTTTATCACAGGTCCACCACATGTGATAAAAAGAACCAATTTTTTTATTACATTTCCAACATTTAGGGGATGTCACTTTATAAATCCTTGCAATCTTCTTAGGTGTTAAATGCCATCTATACATCATTTTATATATATTTTCTCGAATTGACTGCGCATTTATTCCTTTCAGGTCTTTCGCCCATAATCTTTCCCATTTATTTAAAGCAATATCATGTCCCACAGTTTGAGCCCAGTTAATCATTGTTGGTTTAATTATTTCCTGCTCACACTAAATTGTTAAAAGAAGATTATACATTTTAGAGATCAGTTGAGTGTTATTATCTAATAACATCCTGTGAAAAGGCGATTTTTCTTTAGAGAATCCATTCTTCATATCTTGTGTAAATACTGATTTAATTTGATGATATTGAAGCCATTGTAAATCATCTTTAAGTAACTGAAAGTCTTTTAGTGAGCTTTTTCCCCCTTCCCAGTTAATTAACTCTTGGTAGGTGATAAATTTGTCCAATCTAAGTGGGCGTAATGTCAACATTTCTTGAGGTGATATCCACATCGGTGTTACTGGTTCAAGAATATGTTTATATCTCATCCAAATATGAAATAAGGAGGACCTGATTATATGGTTACGAAATGATGCTTGTATCTTGATTTTACCATACCACAAATAGCCATGCCATCCACTTATATTGTTAAAACCTTCAAGATCTAACAAACGCGTGTTAGATAAGTTCATCCAGTCCTTTAGCCATACTAAAGCGGCCGCTTCAGCATAAAGTTGAAAATTAGGTAATGCTAAACCTCCTCTAACTTTAGAGTCCACCAAGTGTTTGTAAGCAATCCTCGGCTTTTTCCCTTGCCAGATGAAATTTAATACGTCTTTCCTCCAAGTATCAAAATATTTAACATGTGATATTATAGGCAAATTTTGGAATAAGAAAAGCATCCTTGGTAAAATATTCATTTGGACTGTTGATATACGTCCCAAAAGTGACAGCTTTTCATTTGACCAAATGATTTTTATTTTATCCCATAATTTAAGATAGTTATTAGTTATCAATTCTTTATTCTTCGCAGAGATCAATTCCCAAATATTTGACCTTATTAGCCTTGTCCCAACCTGTATATGATATAAATTCCTGCTGTTCTGTTTCTGGTAAATTCTTAAATATTGTCTTTGTTTTTTTCTTGGTTAACTTTAAACCCCGATACACTTCCAAAGTCGTCCAAAGTTTCCAGCAATATCTTCATTGATTGTGTTGGGTTCTCCAAAATTAACAGAAGGTCATCCATGAATGCTCTCAATTTGAATTCATGTTTTTTAATTTTTAATCTGCGAATGTCCTCCATACTCCTTAGCTTACAACATAGTGATTCCAACACCAACAAAAATAATAATGGAGACAGGGGACATCCCTGTCTGGTTCCTTTCTTGTTTGAACAATTATCAGACATCGATTCATTCACCAAAATTTTTGCCTGTTGGGATGTGTATATGGCCGATATACCTCTCAAGAAGCGGTCTCCAAAATTTAATTTTTCCAATATCTTTTTCATAAAATCCCAGGAGACCATATCAAAAGCTTTCTCTGCGTCCAGAAATACAAAGGCCGCCGTTTGTTGAATATTCTGATCATAATATTCCAATGAGTCTAATAAAACTCTTATATTATCTTTAATTTGCCTTCCTGGAACAAAACCTGCTTTGTCTTCATGTATAAGGTCCTTAATAAAATGCTTTATCCTATTCGATAAGACCGAAGCATAGATCTTATAATCCACATTTAACAGCAAAATAGGTCTATAGTTTGAAGTTTTTTCTGGATCTCTTCCTTCCTTAGGTATCAACGATATAAATGCATGTGACCAAGTCTCTGGGGATGCCCCCTTATACAAAATTGTATTACAAAGTAGTACAAAAAAATTCACTAAATTGTCACTGAATGTTTTATAAAATAGTGCAGTAATTCCATCTGGTCCTGGTGTCTTATCCGTTTTTTGTTTCATTATTGCTTCTTGTAGTTCCTCCTTTGTAATTGGAGCATCTATCCATTCTTGTTGGGTCTTTGAAAGGGCATTCATCTGTATTGAATTTAAAAACTTGTCTATTTTCTTTTTTGAGATATTTTCTTTCTGATATAACTTAGTATAGAATGAAACAAATTCTTTTTGTATATCCGTAGTTGTATAAACTGGTCCTTTAGCGGATTGGATTTTCGTTATAATCTTCTTTTGAAATGAATCTTTCAGTTGGGTTGCTAAAAAATTTCCAGGTTTATTAGCATGTTCAAAGTATTTTTGTTTAGCAGAATTTAAATTTTTGTTCATTTCCTCCATCATTATCAAATTTAGTTGGTGTTTAGATACAGAGATCTTCATTTGTATGTCATTTTTCTCTTCTTCATATAGAGCCATAACCAGTTTTTGCTCCAAATTTTGTAAATCCCAGAGTATATTATTGGTAAGTTGTAGTTGGGTTTTCTTCCACGCCATGTGTTTCTGTATCATGAATCCTCTTAGAACAGCTTTGAATGCATCCCAAACTGTATTTAGCGAAGTTTCCCCATTAAGATTAATTTCAAAAAAATCTTTAATTAGGTCCTGTAGTTCTTTTTGAATCTTATTGTCCTTTAAAAGTTTATCATTTAATCGCCATCTAAATGCTTGTTTATTGTTCCATTCAAATGTAATTGGATTGTGATCAGAAAAAGTTCTTGGTACAATTAGAATTTTACGTAGTTGCGTAAAAATAGATTTACTAGCCCATATCATATCTATCCTGGAGTGTGAATCATGTCTTGCTGAATAATAAGTATATTCTTTAGCTGTTGTATTCATTGTTCTCCAGATGTCTTGTATTTCCAATTCCGAAGCCATGGTGAAGAAGGTTTTAGGCAGACATCCTTCATTTTCGTCTTTTGATTTTGATTTTTTATCCAAAGTTGAGAGGATAACACCATTAAAGTCGCCCATTAAAAGAATCTGATCATTTGCATATTGGGAAATCAGTTCATGTAGTTGTCCATAAAATTTTGCTTTTCCTTCATTGGGTGCATATATTCCTACCACAATCGTCTTTTGCCCCAATATTTTGGTTTTGATAATTACAATTCTCCCTTCATCGTCTTTGTACAGTAATTCAGGACTAAGGCTAGAATGAGCATATATCACTACTCCCTTTGTTTTTGTTTTAGCCAATGCGACAAATGCTTGTCCAAGCACTTGTCTATCCAGGTATCTTTTATGCTTTGTTGCTATATGAGTCTCTTGCAAACAAATTAGGGAGTATTTGTATTTCTGTAAATATTTAAAAATTCTAGCCCGTTTAGTTTTTTCATTCAAACCGTTTACATTCCAAGAAATTACTTTTGCCATGGTGTAATAATTATTGAAGCAAAATATTCAGTCTATAACTCAGCACCTCCCTCTGCTCCCTGTGATTCCTCTTCTTCTTCTTCTTCCTCTTCCTTTTGTTCCAAGGTTAATCCTTTAAGTTCTGTCTTATATTTCCTCAAAAAATTTCCCACATCTGTTGGTGATAAGATTGTCATTTTCATTTCTTTGTAAGTGAAGGCCAAGCCTTGTGGCATAATCCAACGATATTTAATACCATTAGCTTTCAAAACAGACACAAATTCTTTGTAATTGTTCCTCTGTGAGAGTAAATGTCTTGGTATGTCCTTTAAAAGTATTAGAGGAGTATCTCCTGCAGAAACCGGGTTGTCATAATGGATCTTCATGATCCTATCCTTAATCCTTGTATCATAAAAAACAATCATGAGATCTCTTGGTTTAGATCTTTTCATTCTAGCAGGTAATGGTATTCTATAAACTCTGTTAATGGCTTGGTTCAACACTTGTTCTTCTATTTGAAATAAGTAAGCCAGATTTGGAACTACAGTTTCTTTGTTATCTCCCATCATATCTGGTAAATTACGCAGACGAAGGTTGGTTTCTCTTACTCTCATCTCCATCATGGCTATTTGGTCCTTGGCTGCTGTCTGATTAGTTTGTATTGTTTCAATCTGTTTTTCTTGGCTTACTAATTTTTTCTTTGTATCCTTGTGTTCTTCCATCACTTTCTTAATTGATAAGTCCATTGTTTGCATATCCATCTTCATAGTATTCATTTGGGTCTTTACCTCTTTGAGGTCTTCTGTAACCACATCCAGTTTCTGGTTAATGGCTTGAGATGCTTGTCCAAGATTTGTCATCATAGAAGTCAGCTGTGCCATCTGTGTTGACATCTGTTCAAACTGCTTAGTTGTTGCTTCTGTTTGTTTGGCTAACATGTCTTGTAATTTCTTATCCATAGTTAAGGTTTGAGCAGTGTCTTTCAATTTTGTGTAGGCAGGGCTATGTAATGAACCAGAATGGGGGCAAGATCCAGACATTTACATTGAAATAAGGCTGGTAAAATACATGTCGTCAGACAGGGCCCTCTGGCTTGTAGTTGATAAAGAATGGTTCAATGATCAGCTTAACAGTTTTTCCGAATTGAAAAGGTCCAAGTTTCACTTTAAAACAGCTTGTTAAAGATTTGGAATACCAGCGAGTTTTGCCGGACGCTCTAGGTCGGATCAAACCAGGAAGTATTCTGGAAGTTGATTTCGCCGCGGACCTTCTACCGCTTCTTCTCGATGGTTGTTTTCTTCAGGAATTATTTCTATGTTGCTCGAGTGCAACGTGTATCCGGTCCTGCGACTTACTTCCTGTTGTTGTGGATCAGATGATAGAGAGGGTGGTATAGAGGGTCTTCCAGTCCAAGGAATCTCTTGTTATGCAAACGTGGCAGGAAGTCCTTTTTCACCGGAGACTCAGAGAGTAATTCTCCCTCCCCTTCCCTCTAGGTTGCTTCTCATTGGTAAAGATTTTAGTCCGTCTCATAAGCGTCCTTCTAACTCTTTGTTTTGATTTAAGCTGATCAACTTGATAAGGCTCCTGTCTCCAGTCCTGGTGGATTTTGTAAGTCAAACTTATCCGATTCAATTAAAGGAGGAGTAAGGGTACTGGGAATATCTTCATTTACCCCCTGGTTATTTGGTAACGCCAGTAAGAAACAAGGGATTCTTGTGTACTCACTTGGGCATCTAGAGGTGAGGTTCTTATCTTAAAGTAGTCCTTATGTTGGTTATAAGGTGGTGGAGGGTAGAGTCTTATGCCGAAGTTGCGTTTTGGCGATTTCTTTCCCTCAGTGCCCAGGCAGGACCGGCATCCAAAACTCCGGGGGACTTATGGAAGCTCCCTCGGAGTATTTAGGAGGTCAAACTGCAAAAAGGGGCTGCAGGGAATTCCTGCTATCCAACCCACTTGCAAGGGTCGGGTTGGGGTGTATAAAACTCCCCAAAGTTAACGCAAACTTGGATTTCACCCAGGAGCTCCTGGGCAAACGTGGCACTCACCCCAGCGACGCCACCGGAAGCCATGTGAACCTCAGACTTCAAAATGGAATTGGTTCATGTGTTTATCTAAACACTGCGTTCCCTATCACAAGGATAGTCATGTAAGCCCTGTGTCATGTAAGCCCCATGCTTGTGTTCTGGTGATTTACATGGATGGTAGGACCAACGCACTTGTTCTCGCTCTCCCCACTACATGTATTGTTTTGACTCTCTCTCTCTACATCATCTGAAGAAGGCTTGAGTGATGAGAAATCAAGTAACGTACCTGCATGGATGAATGGGAGCTTGCTGGTGGGAAGTGCTGTCAATCACAGACAACTAATAGCAACCCTAGGATTTTTAAGGCAAGAGGCAAATAAAGGTGGTTTGCCATTGCCCGCCTCTGCGTAGTGACCTTGGGCTTCCTTGGTGGTCTCCCGCCCATGTACTAACTAGGGCTGGCGCTGCTTAGCTTGTAAAAAATCTGATAACATCTGGCTACCCTGGACCATCCAGGGCAGGGGTGAACCGGAGCTTACAAGGTAATGAACAAAATCTATCACACCTTTGTTAGGAAGTAAGCTATTTTTAACGTTTTCTCCAAGGCACTGATTATAACTCACAGAGTTTTTATACTTTTTAAGCCCTAATGGTGCCAGTTTAATTGATTATCTTTTTGGTCTCACTGTCTCTTCTATCTCGGTTATAGTATTTTGATATTCATAATAGCTCAGAAAGTGATCATTTGCCCTTGATTTTATTCCTTTCTGTACTTAAAATACATTTACCCACCACACATTATAACTGTGATGGTCCCACGGCAGATAAATGACGCCTTAAATAGAGTGATATTTTTAACATTTCCCTTTTTATTTGCCATGATATAGCTGTACCAGGACCATATTAGAAGGAGAACAGTTGGTTTTTATATGCCGACTTTCTCTACCACTTAAGGAAGACTCAAACAGGCTTACAATCACCTTCCCTTCCTCTCCCCACAACAGACACCCTGTGAGGTAGGTGGGGCTGAGAGCGTGTGACTAGCCCAAGGTCACCCAACTAGCTTCATGTGAAGGAATGGGGAAAACAACCTGGTTCACCAGATTAGCATCTGTCACTCATGTGGAGGAGTGGGGAATTAAACCGGGTTCTTCAGATTAGAGTCCACCACTCCAAACCACCACTCTTAACCACTATACCACGCTAGCTCTCATATTAGTCTCAAAATTATACTTGTGGGCCCTTACCTCTTGGCAACTGGAACTCATCTCTAATGATTAATATTATCAAAGCTCCATTTGATTAATCTACCACCCTTGGTCGTGAATGAGTAATTTGTACACTTACTATCTAGTTTGCAATGAGTAGCCTCCTCCCCCCACCCGGCTTTACATCACTGAGAAAACAGTGAACAAATTGAAAAAAAATATTTTTAATGCTGCAGAAGAATCCCATTTGATATGATCCACTTGCCCCCGTCCAGCCACAGAGATTCCTTGCCCAGCAGCCATCCATGGTCACAGCCAGTGCCTATTTTCATCCTGGGGTGGCTGTCTTCATCTACATAACAATGTTCATCTGGGCCCCAATGAGTTGGCTGTATACATCTTTGAAGGCGCCAAATAGATATGGATGGTTCGTACCAAGGGCCACGAGCTGTTATCTGTGATTAGTTTCCTGCAACTGGAGCTTAATGTGAAAATGTTTAAAGATTTTAACTATTCAAGTCTGTATGAAGAACTTATTTTCAATTTTTTTATATTTGATTTATTGAAGCGGCTGTGGCTCAGTGGTAGAGCATCTGCTTGGGGTGCAGAAAGTCCCAGGTTCAATCCCCCGCATTTCCAGTTAAAGGATCAGGCATTAGGTGATGTGAAAGACCCCTGCTTGAGATCCTGGAGAGCTGCTACCAGTTTGAGTAGACAATAATGACTTTGATGGATCAATGATCTGGTTCAGAATAAGGTGGCTTCATGTGTTCAATGTTGTGAAATAGTATGGTGTCGCCCAATCTTATCAGATCTCAGAAGCCAAGCAGGGTCAGTATTTGGAAGAGAAACCACCAAGGAAGACTGCAGAGGAAGGTAATGGCCCAACCCACCCTCTGCTTCCCACTTGCCTTGGAAGCCCCTTGCTGGGGTCACCATAAGTCGGTTGCATCTTGACGGCACATTCATACATGCATATTTGATTTATTGGGTGGTCAAATATTGTATCCAAAATAAAATTAAAAGGGAGACCCATGTTGCAGCTGGGGCTTAAAGGTGGGTGTGAAAGATGGTAGGTTGGAACCATGACCTAACTAGAGTGGAAGAGGAGGAATTCCTTTCCTTTCTCCCTTGGAAACTCCTTGATTCATAAATATTGAGCAGCATAATTCTAAATCTACTGTTTAAGGGATATAAGGACTGAGATAAATTTAGCCACTGCCAATGTAACCTTAGGATCACTGTCACTTGGTAAATAGGATATTAACTCAGACACAGAGGTACTAGTCCAAGCTGTCAGAAGAGGAATAATATAACTTGATCTTAGATCCTCATAAGAATGATACTCCAGGAGCACGTGCGCTGGATAATCAATAGAACCAGAATGCCAGCAGGTCCTTTCTGAATATGGTCGGTTCATGTATACCTTGCTTAACCATAGAAGGGTTAGCATTTAGTCTAGCAAGAAGAAAAGCTCTTAAGAAACAAGTTGTCAAGAAATAGGTATAAGCGAGCAAGCAATGTGGGGGAGGAAATCTAAAGAACTGCGATGAGCAAATGCGACGAGCATGAAATGATGTGCTAACATTATCAATCTCTTTAATATGCTTTTTTTAATTTCAGAGAAAGCCTCTGATTTCCCAAGATCACTTATAATATCCCATAATATACCCATCAACAACAATTTCTCATCAAAAAATGTTTGCCATGAGGATCTATGCGAGTTATGTTGTCAAGGATTGTTTAGTTGCATTCCTTTCCAGCCTTTGATGCCTGTGGGATCCTGGCCCCGTAACTGGGGTTGCCGTGCCAACCGGTACTATCTGATATGACCTGTATGACCACTATTTCTCCATATATTCTGCTGTATATCCTTGCCCCCCCATTCCTGCCTTTACTTCTGCAAGCTCTGAATACCTGTATGTTTTCCAATAAACTCAACTTTCCTTGGATTAACAGTCTGTGGATGTTGCTTTAGGAAGTACTATGGGACAAGTGCTTACACATGTTTTTTAAAAAAATTAGATATCCCTCAGTGCTAAAAACATTCTAAATTGTAGCTGAAAGGCAAACAACCATGCCCTTGCTTCAAGAGATATTTGGCCAAACTCAGGATGAAAGATAACACCGGCGACACTCTGAGGGGCATTTAAAACTTCCAAACATACAAACTGAAGCAGAGGACGATTTATAGACGATTATAGACTCATTAACAGCAGTTATCCAAATAGCAGCTCCAAGAAGAATAATTGGAATAATTTTTAGATTAAAAACTTGAATAGCTCCAGGAATATATTTTCCACCTTTGGTATAAAGAGGTGGAATTCCTGCCACTTTTCAGAAAGAATCCCATCATTACTAAACATTGACGTGAAGAGGACTGATCTTACAGTTACAGATTAAGCCTTGGTGTATGTGAACCCATAGCTCCCAAAGTACAGAGGCAGATATTTTTGCAGTATTATAAACAGAAAGGTTCCAATGGCTTATCTTATTCCTGCTTCTTCTTTTAAACACGTTACAACAATATTGCTAAGTCCTTCCAAGTTTCTGTGAACTTAGGCTGATCATGACAGGGAGAGCAGGAAGGGTTGCGTCAGTGCGTGGCTCTCATGGCCCTTTCTTGCATGCCCAGGGTAGTGCTGATCACCACTTTGGGGCCAGGAAGCAATTTTCCTCCAGGCCAGATTGGCCAGGGATCCTGGAGGGTTTTTGTTGCCATCTTCTGGGCATGGAGTAGGGGGTCACTGGGGGTGTGAGGGGGAGGTAATTGTGAATTTCCTGCATTGTGCAGGGAGTTGGACTAGATGACCCTGGTGGTCCCTTCCAACTTTATGATTCTATAATGCATGAATACATGATTAGACATGGCAGCAGATCTGCCTCATAGCTATGAAGAAATTAATTTTGTTTTCATTCTTTTTACTGTTTAGCTCAGGGGTGTTAAACATAAGGCCTGATGGCCAGATCCAGCCCCTTGAGACCTCTTATCTGGCCTGTGAGGCAGCCGCCCCCCCACACCTCAATCTGGGCTGGCGAGGCATGGCCCAGCTCAACCAAGTGACATTTATATCATATCCGGCCCTCTTAAAAATTGAGTTTGATACCCCTAGTTTAGCTCACTCTAACAGCTGTTCTTGAACTGCCTCTTGGGGAACATCAGCAGTTACTCAGTAAGGTGGTTCCTTCCAGGCTGTAATGAAAATAAGAGAATTCTGAAGTATCAGAAATTGCTTTGACTTTCTAAGGATAAGTTTAAAGTTGAAAGCTGCTTCAGTGGCATTAGCAGTTATAGTGGAAGCATTAAAAACTCCCCTTTTCAAGAATATAATTTCCTTTGACCGCAGCTATTGAGAATATATAGCAACATGAAGCTTAATTCATGTCTTGCAAAGATGGTGCTACGTGGTGACCATAATGAAAAAAACTGAAAGGCATGATAAAAGACTAATTCATTTCAACGGTCTCCTCTCATTGAAACTAGAGATTGAAAAGTGCTTGAGCTTGGGTGAATCATGTCAATCATCTACAAAGAAGAGTTAAATCGGAGCAGTTGTTATCAGTAAAACAAAGTGTAAAAACTTCTCGTCTGCAAACAGAGAACAGGGCAAACAATAGGCGAGAAACTTACTTAAGGAAATGGGTTTGTAAAAGGTGATTGTTCTAAGACAGTGTGTGCCAGGACTACAATTTGTATTGAATACATAGTAACTCTTTTCCATAGACTCAATGAATTCAAGTAAGATTGCCTAGAAGTGTGTTTTATTTCACTGACAAAAAATAGTTCTTAACAGCATTTCTGAAGGCTATACTTCAGCCACCTGCTGTTAAAGTTGTTTGCTTTTTTCTTCAAAAATTTCTTCTTGTACAACATTAAAACAGACAAGCAGGCAGCCTGCACACTTGGGGCTAGAAGAGATTTGAAAGGCAGATTTCTTAATGAAGACTATTGGGCATTTTTCACGGTGGAGTTTGCTTCTCTTTTGCCATGGAGCAAAAACAACAACAACCCGATTTAAATTATTTTTTCATGGCAGCGGACCTTCCGCCCCAATCCTTAAGCGGTTTTGTTTTTTCACGGGAAAAACTGTGCAGTATTCTACACCGCTTACCTCTGTTCCCTTGTCCTTCCCCTTTCATTCTGCTCATGACTCACCGCCCGCCCATCCGCCCAATCCTGCCCACTTTGCCCATGATGCTGCTTTGCTCCATCTGGCCTCTAGATGCCGCTCGCTTGCTGGTGATGTGACAACACTCTCCTGGACGTGCACGGGCACTGACTCAAAATTGTCGCATCCCCCCCCCCAATTCCGTTAGTCTAGCAGTCAGTAGGTGCACGTTTACAGGTTGCTGCCAACCTCTCTTGTCTTGCTCTACAGATTGTAAACAGAACGGAAAACAGCAGTGCAGACCTACATTTGAAAAGTCCGTTTTATTGATTTTTGCATGTCCTCATTGCAGTTTATATGTTATTAATGACAGTGTCAGTTTACAAACATCGCGGTTCATTTAGTGATTTCACTGTTGCTGAAGCGTTATACCTACTGCAATGTTTCATTTAATGTGGTTGTTCTAGCCTGCTCACGAATTGAGGCAATCCTGTTTCCTGTGTGACATAAGTGTCATGAATTCCCTGTCCTGCCCATTTTTTATCTTGCCATGGTTTCCACAGGTACATAGGAGAGGGGTGTTCATGGACACTGGTTCCAATGGGTAGTGGTCATAAATCTCCCACCAGTGGCGAACAGGGACCTAGCAACCCTAGCAAAGCCAATCTCAAAACATCCAGCTTGCATGCAAGACATTTATCATTGCTGCTACCTTCCTCAGACAAAGTGGAAGCAGGCTGCCTCTGCAAGCTGGCAGCCCCTGCTTCATGCGAGCCAGCAGTCTACGCCCTGTACAAAGCGGGCAGGGTCCCCTACTGCCACAGGGCAAGGGGGCAAGAGCCACACAGGAGCCAAGATGACCCTGCTCTTTCCTTCCCCCTCTCTATTGGGGGGGGGCATGGGCAGGCTGTGGCATGGGGCCCAATTCCACAGCCATTTCAGTCTCCCAGTCTGCCCCTACAGTCAAAATATAATTGTAATAATGAGAGCAATCTAGGAATGCCTGCAAGCAATTGCATGAATTATTGATTTTCCAGACGTACTAAAACCAGAAACAAAGATGTGAGACGAGCATTACTGTTTATTTCCAAAGCAGCAGTACAAAGATTTTCGTACTCTGAGAAGAATCAGAATACTTGAACAAAACTGCCTTCCTTAACCGGTAGCTACTACAGTGTTGCCGATTCCTGCTTGAGAAATGTCTGGAGATTAGTATGTTTTGCCTGGAGAGAGTGGGGTTTGAGGGGGGGACATTTGTGGGGCATCTGGTCTGCAGCTCCCTTGTAAAAAATGCCCAAATAAGGTATGGTGCTGGATGAGGAAGCTTACCTACATGACTTGGCTGGGTGAGTTTGGAAGTCCTGTACTTGCACCAGTTCTACCCAGTAAGCCAGATGTCACACAGCACCCTCCACCCTTTTTCCAAATCTGGGATTGAACCCCTCAACTACTTCAACAATTTACTGCACCACAGCAGTTTAAAAAAAAGCTTGATGGCTTTGTTGGGGAGTAAGGCAGGCGACCCTTTCCGAGACACAGCTTTGTGAATGAAGTGGGCATTATACAGAAAAAGGAAATGCTCCCTGTGTGCGTAGCACAGTAAACCGCAAATGATGTGTGGCCATGCAGATCAGTACTGCATTTTGCATTGATATATTTTGGTGATTCATTCCTGTGTGCCTTTAACCTGGTAGATTGACCCATTCAATGGAACTGATCACTTCAACAAAATTTTGAGATTTAGAAAACTTTACCATTCCCCCCCTCCCTGCGTACATGTTTTCCATTAACATATGGTAAGAGCTTCGACAGTATTGCTTTTGGACAGTACATGTTGAACACCTACTTGGAATTTCTGTTCTTAAAATCTATGTAACAAAATTAACATCCCAACTTACATTCCTCTGTCTCCACATCAAACAGGACAACACGGGTCGACAATTACATTCCATCATTTCAGTTGAGCTGCATTTACGAGAGGCGTTTTACGTGTACTCGCCCCCCCATCGACATACCAACACCTCAGTGTCCATTGACATTCACAACAGTTGCAGATGATCTTTGAAATGACCTCAACAAAAGTTCTCCACTCATTGTATCTTCCATCTGCATTTGGGTAGTAATTCTCAGTGGGTGGTGTGCCCCCCCCTACTGCTCGGCAAACAATTGGAACGGTGGAGGCCCCCCTACCTGTCAGGAGCGAGCCTATTCGGCTCCTCGGCTCCTCTGAGGTGTTTCTCGCGGCTTCTCGCAGCTGCCTCGCTTTGTTGTTCTAACGGACACTTTATCTCGGGCATTCCTCTCCTGTGGGAAACTGAGTTACTATGCCAACCTGCCACATCAGCTAGGCTAATATATATTACTGATTTGCGCCAGCCAGCCATTCTTCGCTTAGTTAGTTTGCAAGCACTGTTAACCCGTTTGATTTCCAATAAAGTCAACTTTCCTTAGGACCACCTGTCTGGGTTGTTGCTTTTGGGGATTCTTCGGGCCAAGAGCTCATGTTAAGCCAAGAAATTGTTGCATTTACTTACGAGTTGAAGGGGGAGCCCAATCAACGACCGACTGGACCTTGGCGGGGTCCATGGTGAGACCAGGTTAGCATAGGTAATTATCGTTTATTGTAAGATATGATAAGCATTGTTGAAGAAAAGCTTGCTGTACAAATCATTCAGTGTAGCTGTTTCCTCCAATAGGCATGTTCAACCCCCTTGCATCATCAGCATCAAGGCTACTGGCAGGATGTTGAGGTGACAGCGAAACAGCATTCCTCCAGCTATGCAAAGCACCGAGCCCAGAGACAGTTGCAGTCCCCTTTTGTCTTGGCTAAGTAATCTTGAGCTCTGAACAAGAGTGACCCCTCCCCGTATTGCACGAAGCATTGGAATTAGAATAGATTGCCAAATTGCCCAACCTTCCCGTCCCAGCAGCTGGTCATTAATCGCTTGTCACCTTTATGTTTTACAATGGGAACCTCCCCGGGTAGCTCATTACCCAGCACCGCTAGAAGGTATATCTGGGTGGGTGCTTTGAAGCCAAAGCCGGTTTCTATTGCTGTTTTAAACTACATAAGCGTTGACTGGTCTTGGGACTGTTTGCTTCCTTTCACAATGATGCATTGTGTTGCAAACTACTCTTCTTTGATCCTTCTTCAATATCTGCATTTTGCTTTCTTAGGTTATCAGTGGGGCTTCCAAAGATGAATTTTTTCGCAATTTACTATTTGGGGGGGTTTATCTTCGCAAAGATGCCCATGTCCATTAATGTGTGCTGATTCTTTGCAAGTTGGTGTATAAATCGAACAGGTGAATGAATATATAACCTCTGTCTGTGTGGGTTCTATGGGGCTAATTCAGGAACAGAACCTGCAAGACAAATTGATTTAAAATAAAAATTGCTTTAGCTCAACCTTTCCACCATACAGAACAGTGTGACAAAATGGATGTAGCTATAGGGTTGCCAACCTCCAGGAACTAGCTGGAGATCTCCTGCTGTTACAACTGATCTCCAGCCTCTAGAGATCAGTTCACCTGGAGAAAACGGCTTCTTTGGCAATTGGACTCTATGGCATTGCTGTCCCTCCCCAGGCTTTCGGTTGCAAGCTTTCCCCCGCCCCTAGTGTTGTTGTTTTTTGGTAACTTAGAGGTGGGTGCTTTGAAGCCAAAGCCAGTTTCTATTGCCGGATGTGAACCGGAAGTGACCT
Organism: Euleptes europaea; assembly: GCF_029931775.1. Taxonomy (NCBI): domain Eukaryota; kingdom Metazoa; phylum Chordata; class Lepidosauria; order Squamata; family Sphaerodactylidae; genus Euleptes; species Euleptes europaea. Next base: position 96,251,716 of record NC_079319.1, read on the forward strand.
GTCCCTGCCTGCACAGATTGCCTGCCGACCCTCAGCTGGTCAGTGGGCGGCCAGGTGGATTGGCGGAGGTTTGCCTGCCACCACCTGGCACTTGGCAACCCTGTGCAGGACTTCAAAGAATTCCGCAGGGCCTGTAAAACAGAGTTGTTCCAGTAGTTGGTCTGAGCTCATTAATGTAATGGGGTGGGGAGGGTTTATCGTATGCGGCGGCAGCTTTTGCTTCTTGATCTGCCATGTCGTTCCAATATGCAGTCGCCGACTCCCCTTTTTGGTGTCCCCTTACATGGGTTAGCTGCATAATGGCTATGCGCCTTTGAATCAAGGTTGCTGCGTCCATCCAGCGTTGCTGGTAGGCTACAGCTTTTCCGTCCTGAGTTCTCCATTCATTTTTCTGCCACACTGGAAGCCAGATGGTGGCTGCTCTGACTGCCCAATCAGAATCGGAATATATTGCGAGGGGGGTTCGGGGTCTTCAAAATCTAAGACCGCTAAGAGTCTGGAGTGTGGGCGGGTTATGCCCTTTAAAATGTGTCGATCCATTACTCTGACGGCCGCAAAGCCGGTACGAGGGGAGCCGTCAATGAAGAAGGTGGACCCATCGCAGAACCAGCATTCGAAGCCAAGTGCTTCTGCCTCTGCTAAGGGGACTCCCTCTGTTGCTGGCCAGGGGACTTCCACTATTATCGGGAGGGGGCATTTGTGTTGTTCCCCTGTCACTAGGAGACCCTATGGAGACGGTGGTTCGCTTGGGGCACGTTGGAACTCTACTCCCTTATTTACTAGAGCTAGAGTCCATTGAGCGATCCTGGCATTGGACACTTGTCCATCTTGTATCTTTCCGGATAAGACATATTTGAGGGGTGTGTGGGAGGTATGAACCACCACACGGGAGCCGCCAATTATGAACTCCCAATGTGTCAGGCTCCAGACTAAAGCGAGACACATCTTTTCACAAGGACTGAATCGCACCTCTACAGGGCTTAGATTTCTGGAGGCATAAACCACCACTCGGGGGGCACCTGCATGCTCTTGAGTCAGGGTAGCCTCTAGGCTGCGCTCTGACGTGGCCAGTTGGATATGGAAGGGTTTTGCAGGATCTGGATGGGCTAGTGCAGGAGCTTGCATAAGGCTGTTTTTAAGGGCAGTGAATGCTTCTTGCTGTTGTGTGTCCCCTTTCCACGGGGCGTTTTTCTTGAGCAGGGCATAGAGGGGTCTGGCCTTATCAGAAAACGACTCAATAAAGTCATGCGAGAAATTAAAGGTTCCTAGCAAGGCTCTGAGGGAAGAGATGTCCGTGGGAGCGGGGAGCTTTGAAATTACTTCCACCCTCTGTGCGTCGGGCGTTCTTCCGTCAGGTCCTAGTGCTAGTCCCAGGTATTTGACACTGGTCTGGACCAGCTGAGCTTTCTCGCGGCCCGCCTTGAAGCCAGTGTTCCCAATAAGTTTCAGAACTTCTCTAGTGATGTCTGCCGTCTTTTCAGCTGACTCGGAATGGACTAGGATGTCGTCCACGTAACTCAGAACGTGGGGACGGGAGTCAGGCTGAAGTCTCTCCCATATCTGTACCACGTGTGCGTGGCAGATGCTTGGAGATGAATGGAATCCTTGGGGTGTCCTTTTAAATGCGTACTGTTGGCCTCTGAAGGTAAAAGTGAACTTATACCAGCAGGATGGGTGAAGCTCAATGCTGTGGAAGGCATTGGCTAGATCAATGACAGAGTAGAATTTTGATCCAGCTGCGATGGCGGCAAGGATCTTGTTGTATTTGTCCACTACTGGAGCGACGGGAGGGGGGACTGCATTGAGGGCACGAAAGTTGACTGTCATTCTCCAAGTGACTCCATCTGCTTTCAGGACCGGCCACAAAGGGGCATTGCAGACGGACTGCATCGGGAGGATGACATTCCATTCTAAGAGTCCCTGAATAGTTTTCCCTATTCCTTCCTCGGCATCCGCAGGATATTTGTACTGTTGTTGGGAAGGGGGGTCCTTCCCTTCGATGAGCACACAGGCACCATGAACCAGTCCGCATTCCACCTTGTCATTGACCCACACTTCAGGGAACACCTGTGTCCAGGAGTCCTCGATTAGTGGAGCCAAGGGGAAGGGGGCTTTTAGGGCAGAACAGCGGTGAACCGCATTTATAAAATCGGGTCCTCCCGGGATATGCCACAGGAGGCCATTGGCTAGGTCAATGGTAAGCTGTAGTCCCTTGAGGAAGGGCACCCCTAGGATACCATCATCTTCTCCCTTGTTTTCACAAGCTTGCAGGGAGGTTTTGAAGTATCCCACTTCTATGGAGATTTCTTTCCATTCTTTGGCCCTATGGCTGCCTCCTCCAAATCCGGAGAGGCTCATTGTGTTGGAGGTAGGTTTCCCTTTTCTGGCTTGATTGGGGTGCAGCACATTGAGGGCTGCCCCCATATCAATGAGAAGGGTAGCGGATTCTGTTTTCCCGGGAGTCCCAATTTCCACTCTAACAGTGGGTCTCCCCCAGAGGTCGGGAGTAAGAGTTGCCACGATCCCTTTGGGGAGGTTTGGGGACTCCAGGCACCCCTATTGTGGCATGGACTCGCCTTTGGAGGGGGCTGCTTGTGTTGGCGCTGCTTGCGCTGGGGGCTGGACCTTACAAATGGTGTAGGTCGGCATTCTTTTGTGCATGGGGACCTCGAGCTCCTCCGCTTCGGCCAGTGCATGGAGCAGGACTGAGGTGGGTTTGCCATTAAATTCATCCATGTCAAACCCTCTGTCCCTTAGTTTATGCCACGCTGCCATTCTTACGGGGTCCCGTCCAGAAGAAAAATAGGAGCCTGATACAGAATTCCTGCATTGCTGCAGGGGTTCTGCCTGCTGCCTAACTTCTGTTGGCATAGGAGGGGCACTGGGCTGGGCATAGCTTTGGTGCCTATGATCCTGGTACCTTTGCTTTGGGTAATAGGGTGTCTGTTGAGGCCTTTCGTCCTTGTTCCAGTCAGACCCTCGGTACTGCTCTCTATTTTGCTCTTGGTTTCCCATCCCTTTTTGTCCGGCACCCTGTGGGGCACAATCGGGGTTATATTTGGAGTGGGGGCCATTGTTTGAGTAAGTAACCGCCTGGATAGGTTCCGGGGGAATATTTGCTTTCCTGGCGGGCTTAGTCCCTTGTCCTTCTCCTGCAAGGGTTTGCCTTTCCCATGCTATGTAAGAGGCATCCCTCAATTTGCCCTCTGTTTGGTGCCAAGGCATGTCTCCTATGGACAGCAAGCCTGCAATTACTTTGGTATCGGGGTCTAGTCCCTTAACCAATGGCTGGGTAAACGGTATGATGTTGTAGTCTATTTCTCCATTATCGTCTTCAGCCGCTATATCTGCTAGTCTGGCTAACAGTTGTTTTCTGGCTACATAAGAAGCCGGGTCTTCCCCGGGGGATTGGCGTTCATTCCAGAAGAGAGCCTGAATGGACTGCCCCGATGTCATAAATTCAAGTACTCCTGTCATCCATGCAATCGATTCTTTACTGCTTAATTTCCTTGTAGAAAGGAATGAGGTGAGTCTAGCCTGTTCCTGGATTGGGGTGCATCGGATAGCGAGGGCAGTGAGATCAATGCCGTCCACAGTGGGGTATGTTGAATGGACGGAGGCAAGCCATTGGATGGCAGTCTCCCGTGTAAACGGTCCCATATGTGAGGCAATTGCTTTTAATTCCTCCATGTTCCATCGTCTGGTTTCTAGAATGGCCTTGTTTACTGGCTCCTCTTCTCCCGTGGTAATGTGGACCGTCTAGGCCAGCGTCCTGGAGACCTAGTTTAGCCTTTAGCATGGCTATTTCCCTGTTGCACGCTTCATGAAAGGTGGCTTCAAATTTAACTTTGTTTTGCTCGGCTAAGTAGTTGGCCGCTTGGGTTGCCTTGGCCAGTTTCTCTTGGGTTTCTTTCAATTGCAGAGCGAGCTGCTGATTTCTCAAGACTATGGTGTCTTTCTCCTGTCCTAGCTCTATTGCGGCGGAATTGGCTTTTTGTTTAGCAAGGAGGAGGCTGCTATTTTCGACCGTGAGTTGTTGAACTCGGGCAGAGAGCTGCTCAGCTTCATTGTATGCTCCTTGCATGTCTTTAAGCATGGCTATACAGTCTTGGAGTGCCGTGAAGACACCCCAGGCAATAAATCGGTCCTTCTTGGATGAGGATGGTTTATTTTTGATATACCAGTCCTGCAAAGTTCCTCTTAGGTTGGTAAGTGGGTCGGAGCAGTTAAATGCTCCTTTTTCCCAAGGGCAGTCTCCATTCTTAACTAACCATTTGTCCAAACATGGGAGGCTGCTTTGTGACTTAATTTTACTTTCGGAGGCAAACATTTTTGGAGCTGATAGTTTCCTTTTGTCCGAATTTGGGGCAAACAGGGCCTGGCTGCCTGTCTGATTCTTCTCCTAAAAGGCGAGCGGTAGAGTTTTCAAGTTTATGTTGCTCACTTGCTGGTCCTAGGAACCATTTAATCTGACCCTGATTCTCGTGGGTCCTAGTGCTCGGCTGGGAGCGGGGGTCTTTGGAGAAGCAGCAAAATGTCCCACTAGGTACGTTGCACTAGTCCTGGGTGCTTCAGCTTCGACCTACGCAGTCCTCCCCTGGCTTGGGGTGGGAATGACCTGTCCTCGGTCCTCTCCCGGTTTCTTTCAGGTTTGACCTACGCGGTCCTCCCCTGAGTTTCTGAAGATGGGTTTGGCCTATCGCTGCCCTCTCCCGGTTTTTGTCAGGTTTGACCTATGCGGTCCTCCCCTGTGTTTCTAGGCGGGATTGACCTTCACGGTCCTTTCCCGGTTCTCGCTAGGATTGACCAGTCCTCAGTTTTCTCCCTAAGCTTAAAGTAGGATTCACCTGACGTCGGCCCCCTCCTGACTTTTTGCTAGGATTGACCAGTCCTCGGTTTTCTCCCTAAGCGAGGTTTTCCCTATCTTGGGCTCTTTTTACTCACTCCTAACTCCGATCCTCGTCAGGATCGAGTGAGACAGTTATGGCGGAGCTTGGCTCGGCCAGAAGAAGGAGCTTTGGAAGTGATTTTTAAAGCGAACTAAAAAAAACATTATGGGGAGGTTAAATTGTTTTATCTTTATATCGTGATTTTAGTGTATTTTAGTGTATTTTATTGCATTTTATATATTATGCCAAAGCAGCCATTTTCTCCAGGTGAACTGATCTCTATTGTCTGGAGATCACTTGTAATAGCAGGAGATCTCCAGCTAATAGCTGGAGGTTGGCAACCCTACCTTGGCTGGGGATTGTGGGCAGGATAATAATCATAGTAAATAAATAAATCAATAAACTTTGACACTCCAGGGCCAAGGGTGGAGAGGAGGATGGGGGCCAACAAATCATTAGAAAAATTGGCCACAACTTAATTGGCAACAGCTGAAATGCATTGGCGCAGCATGTGGGCTGAATCAGTGACATCATTCGACCCCAATGCTCCTGATGTCATCCTACTACCAGTGAGCTCAGTGCAGCAGCCATGGGTGATGGAACAAGGGTTTCACCTGGACATGAGCCACTTGGTGATTCCCCTGCCACTTGGGAGGAGGCTGTTTGGACAGCCCCCGAGCCGGGCATGTCCTACCCTAAGCCTTCCCCCAAATCCCTTAATGGAATCCCCCAATGGGGAAAAGGGGCATGCAGGCTGCTTTCCCTGGAAATAGACCCATGCTGAACACTGCCCAAGTTGTGACGATTAACAATACTGTTAAAACATTAAACATAGGGAGGGAGGTACGGGCAAAAACAGATGCAAACTGAGAAGGAGGCAGCAGCATGCCTCCTTATAACCTTCTTGGATGGACCAGAGGAAAAACCTTCCCTCCATAATCTGACCAATCAGCCCAGCCCCACCCCTGCCTCCTCCGGATAGGCTCAATTTGAACATCCAGGAGGAGGGCTGATTGGCCGGCTGTGCTGGTCAGGCCAAGCCTGAAGAGCCAGAGAGGCTGAGTGGTGAGCTGCTGCTCTTCCCTCTGCTGTCCAATTGCCAAAGCAGCCATTTTCTCCAGGTGAACTGATCTCTATTGGATGGAGATCAGTTGTAATAGCAGGGAATCTCCAGCTACTACCTGGAGGTTGGCAACCCTAGTTGTGAAGATGAAATGAAAGAGAGGGAAAGCAGTATATGCCACCCTGGGCTTTATGGTGGAAGAGTATGATAAAAATGTGCTGATTAAATAAAATTATGTTAGGAAAAATACAGGGTGATGTAGTTGTCTTACTGTGCTTTTGGGTTCCCATGGAGATTTTGACTGGTGTTAGCCGAATTGCTCCATCAATATGGGGAAATTAGCTGAGCAATCGGTAACTATGTATTTATATAGCGGGGTCGCACTCAGCTATACCAGAATCCGTTTAATGAGACCTTGAATAAAGACAGACACAGGATTCCAAATTAAATAGTGTTTATGTCTTTCTCATTCAAATCAATGATGCATACACACATACAGAGAAGCCTAGGAATATTCAGAGAGTAGTATAAGCACAGATGCCAATGTGGCAGGAGGTGGTTGGTGGGAGTATATTTACCTTCCAGATGAGGTGTTGTCTAAGCTCAAATAGACTAAGACAGATTGAAAGTTAAAGCCGAGATGGGGGCAGGGGTTCCCGTAGACTTGGCCAGCAAGGCAGGAGGGAGCAAGGTATGGCTGCGCAAAACCAAACCAATAGAGTAACGGCAAATGTGCCAGGAAAGACCTATGGTGACATAATGGGCTGGGGGCACCCCAGATATACTGTTTTTCTGGGGGCAGGGAGAGGGGTTTCACCTCTCCTAGGTTCCCAGGTGACAAAGGGATTAAGCTGTGGCTACCGGGGTGGGGTAGTGAGAATTTGGAAATCTATTCTGATTCCGATGACTTTTGCAACCCATGAGGAACTGGAAATTCTCTGCTGACCAGATTAGCATTTTGGAACAAAGGGTGCGATCTATGCAAACGTCCTGGGATCGCTGCTGCATAGCAGGAGGAACGACTCATCTTGATATCAGGATCGCTGTTGACGGCCCATTAAGCTGTGGATGTTGCAAGAGGAGGGGGGTGTTTGACACTGACTATGTGACTGACTGCTTTCTATGACGTGGCTGCAGCTGGAACAGAGGTTGTACATGGCTTCTCTCAGGTTCACCGGAGGCTGCCCCTGCATCTACTTCCTAGCTGCTAGCTGTACGGCGATCGCAGGAGTGGCCGAGTCCATTACAACGGAGCGCTCAGCGACCGTCCTGTATCGTTTGGGGCAGGCGCGCGGCCAGCACAGTAGTCGAGTGCCTGCATAGCGGGCTGCCAGGTCCAGTACGGGAGGTTTGGGCAGGCCCGTTTGCTATCACTGGCCACCATCAGAAACAAGCAGCTGAACTGGTAAACTGGATGGATCTAGCAGGGTATTTCTTATGACATGCTCCAAAGTAGGGCTGTCGATTCGGTTCAGCCCGGACTGAAAAACAGCCGAATTTCCCCTGATTCGGTGGGTTTTTAGTTCGGGATGAACCGAACTCAAAAATGGCGGGAAATTGGGGGAGTCGAATTCAGCGAGTTCGGGAGTTCACGAATAAATTCTGCAAATTCAGGGCGTCAGTAAGCAGCATAACCGTCAGTAAGCAGCATTCTCCTCCCCCGGCCAATCGGTGGCCAAGCTGGGTCTTCTTCTGGCCAATCAGTCAGGACTGAGTACTGGAGGAATCAGCTGCTGCGCTGCTGGGCCGGGGAGAGAGAGAGTGAGAGAAATCCTCATGGGGGGTGCTTGTACACATTTGCTCCTTTCCGTGGCTGCAGGGGGCGCATGTTTGGGGGTAGAGACCCCAAACTTTCAGCAGAGCTTCAGACGAGCATTCTTAAGAGACCCCCGAAGTTTTGTAAACATTGGGTCAGGGGGTCCCGAGATATGGGCTCCACCCCTTTTCCCTCCCCCCTTTTCCATTTCCGTGGCTGCAGGGGGCACTTTTTTGGGGGTGCAGCCCCCAAACTTTCAGCATAGCTTCAGACGAGCCTTCTTAAGAAACCCCCAAGTTTTGTAAAGATGGGTTCAGTGGGGGCAGAAATATGGGCTCCCCCCTTTTCTCTTTTCGTGGCTGCAGGGGGTGCATTTTGGGGGGTGCAGCCCCCAAACATTCAGCATAGCTTCAGACGAGCCTTCGTAAGAGACCCCCAAGTTTTGTAAACATTGGGTCAGGGGGTCCCGAGATACAGGCTTTCCCCTTTTCCCTATTGGGATGAATGGATCACCCGATACTGTATGCATCTCCAGAGCGGCAAAACCTTCCATGCTTAAATGGAATCATATTGGATTACCAGTCCTCCCAGCCCCTCCTGATGGAACAGAAGACAGCCACAGTAAGACCCCTTTGGGGGCTTTAATCTATAATTTTTCTCCTGTGTGTGTGTGTGGGGGGGAAGCAGTCTGTGTGTGTGTGGGGAGGGAGCAGTTTCTGTGGGTGGGGGGGAAGCCAAAGGGGGCTTTCGCCCGTTCTGCCTGGGGTGTGTGTGCCCCCTCAAGTCTCTCTCTCCCTGGTTTGAGGGGGGGCTTCAGTTGTGTGTCCTCAGGTTTTCCCTCATTCATAAGATCGGTTAGGTCTATTTTGATGCTTGCACAAAACTGGTTTTCAAATGATGACTTAAAGAATGCATTTGCCTGGTCCCGAGTCCGATGCAAAAGGGGAAATTCCACCCCCTTCTGCTCATTATGCAAAGCTAGCTGCCTCTGTCCCTTTCCATGGTTTGCAAACTCCCAGGTGTCAGGTGTTGCTTTGCATGGTTGCAAAGGTGTTGCTTTGCAATTGTGGGTGTTGCTTTGCAGTTGTGTTGCTTTGCAGTGTTGCTTTGCAGTCGTGTTGCTTTGCAAACTTCTTAGCACCTGCCCCGCCCTTGCTCTCAGCTGTTTGTCGGGGCTGGGAGCTTTGTGCATGGGCGGCAAGCTCTGCTCAGAGATGCACATTAAGGGTGGGGGGACCCCTTTCGGGGCCCATATCTCAGCCCCCCCTGACCCAATCTTTACAAAACTTGGGGGGTCTTACAAGAAGGGTCCTTTGAAGCTCCGCTGAAAGTTTGGGACCTCTACCCCCCAAAATGCCCCCCCTGGAGCCACGGAAAGGCTTGGTTGTGTTTTTAATGGCTTTATTCGGCCAAATTTTTTCCCCGAACTTTGAAGTCGTGCCGAATTGCACGGACCCGAAGTGGGGGAGTTCGTACTTCGGCATATCCTGAATCCAGACGGGCCAAATTCAGCCGAATCCGAACTATACCAATTTTTTTTTCAACAGCCCTACTCCAAAGTAAAGTTTAAAAAATTAAGGCACACTATTCAAGTGGCATACAAGTTACGTGGGCTGTATTTTTACTTCCCTCGGGGCCTGAAGGGACCGGAGAGTGAATTTTCACTGGTTTGTGCTATACATTTGGGACTGATTAGGTAGTTACACTGCTCTGATGCATGTCTGCTAATGTGATCCTGTGTGGCCACGGTGTGCCTTTTACCTGTGCCACTGAACACAAAAGGTAAGTTTACACAGCCAGGCAATCAAGTATGCTATCACTGCCCATCCAACCTTAAGTGTTATTATGTCAATGATGTGTAATATAATATTTTGTACTACTTCCTCGGTTTATGCATACATAGACAGCAAGCAAACAGCATATATTGTCATGCAGCAGTTGTTGTGAAAGCAAAACTGTTTATGGGAGCTTAAGAGAAATGAGAAACACATGCCATTACAAGCCCATATGGATTTTTAAAAATACAATAAAAACGGGAAATACTGAGACAGATTGTATGTCATTATACAGTTGGATTTCAAGCGTCCAGCGTGTTAGGCTGTGTCCCTACAAAAAAAGGGGGAGGGAACTAGAAGCAGAGATGAATAAAGATGATAGACATCTGTTACCTGATACAGCTAGCAAAAGGCTTCCACGGCCATGTCTCTATTCAATGCTCTATGCATAAATCCCTCACCCAGGAGCTGAGGTTACTGCACATACGAGGCTGGGATCCTCACTGCTTGGATAGCTGATCAAGATAATTTTATTTATTAATTAAAACATTTATACCGTGCCATGCCTCGTGGTTCAGTGCAGGATTCACAGCACAATCCTATGCAGGGCTACTCCAGACTGGTGTAACACTAAATAGGGTTTCACTCTCAATCGTTTCCCTTTCCCTTCATATCTAATTGTAGGGTTACCCACCTCAAGGTGCTAGCTGGAGATCTCCTGCTATTATGACTGATCTCCAGCTGATAGAGATCAGTTCACCTGGAGAAAATGGCTGCTTTGGCCATTGGACTCAATGGCATTGAAGTCCCTCCCCAAACCCCGCCCTCCTTAGACTCCGCCCCAAAAACCTCCCGCCAGTGGAAAAGAGAGACCTGGCAACCCTATCTAATTGGCAGTTTCTTAAAGCATTGCTATGTAGTATCTTGAGAGCTAGTACCATGTAGTAGGTAGGAATGCCAGCCTCCAGGTGGGACTGGGGGATCCCCCAGAATTACACCTCATCTCAATGGATGCTTTGGAGGGTGGACTCTATGGCATTGTACCCCACTGAGGTCCCTATCGTCCCCAGGCTCCTCCCCCAAATCACCAGGAGTTTCCCAAAATGGAGCTGGCAACCACACCCCCACCGGTGGCCAGGGAGAACCTGGCACCCCTAGATCTAGGACATCCCTAGATCTAGGTTCAAGCCACCACTGCCATAGAAGCTTTCTGGGTGGTCTTGGGCCAGTTACTCTCTTTCAGCTTAACCTCCCAGGGTTTCTGCAAGGGTAAAATAGGAGAGGGAACAGTGTAAGCCTCTTTGGATGCCCCTTGGGGAGAAAGTCAGGTTGGAAATGAAATAGATAAATAATAAATAGAGAGCTAGCATGGTGTAGTGGTTAAGAGTGGTGGTCTCGAGAACCGAGTTTGATTCCCCACTCCTCCACATGAGCAGCGGACACTAATCTGGTGAACTGGATTTGTTTCCCCACTCATACACATGAAGCCAGCTGGGTGACCTTGGGCCAGTCACACTCTCTCAGCCCCACCCACCTCACAGGGTGTCTGTTGTGGGGAGGGGAAGGGACGGTGATTGTAAGCCAGTTTGAGTCTCCCTTAAGTGGTAGAGAAAGTCAGCATATAAAACCAACTCTTCTTCTTTATAAAGTGATCAAGAATATAGAGTGTGAAATTAAGGCCCCGGTCACTGGTTGGGGTTACAGGTGGGGTCTGAGAAGCCAGGAGGCTATCATGTTGCATGCGAAGAAGGCCAGGTTCAGTTGCACGCCAATGTTGGAACACTCTCGTGAATTTGGAAATGAAAAAAATTCCAGCATTTTTCCTGTTTCTTGTTGTTTAATATTTATTTATATATTGCCAATGGTTAATACAGTGTGCCATAAAGTAATGTTTTTTTTATAACACTTAAAAAAAAGCAGGCATGTCCCTCTTCTCTGTGTGTTAAGTGCTATCAAGTTGCTTTCAACTTACTGTGAACCTATGAATTAGTGTCTTCCAAAATGTCCTATCCTTAACATTCTTGCTCAGATCTTGCAGGCTGAGAGCTGTGGCTTCCTTTATTCAGTCAAATCCATCTCTTGTTGGGTCTTCATCTTTTTCTGCTGCCCTCAACTTTCCCTAGCATGATTGCCTTTTCCAGTGACTCTGGTCTTCTCATAATGTAATCAAGTACGACAGCCTCAGTTTAGTCATTTTAGCTTCTAGGGACAGTTCAGGCTTGATTTGATCTAGGACCCACTGATATGTCTTTTTGGCAGTCCAGGGTATCTGTAACTCTCTCCTCCAACACCACATTTCAAAGGACTCTCTTCTGAGGAATATACTACATAAAACCAGACGGAAGAATGGGAAGGGGGGAAGGGAAGAGGCAACTGTAATAATAAAGGGATGAATCAGAACAGCTGCAATCACATGTATTAGTTTGTTTCAATAAGAAGGGTTACCAAAAACAGTTTATGTAAAAATTCAGTATCCCTGTAAATGCTGATTATTTATCTTGTTAAACCCATGATACAAACATACAAAGCTATTGATTATGAAGTGTATAATTCGAGACAGAGAACCAACATTTCGCAAAGTGGAGCATTAGTCTGTAGGATAGATCCCAGGGAGCCAAATGGCTCACAAAATGTGTTTTACTAGGCACTCTACTGTCTCTACGATATTGTCCATTTTTTTGAGTTGGTCTTTAGTGAGGGCCCCCAGCAACCGCTGAGCTATCTGTTTCGGCAGCCCCTCCCCAGGGTATTGGACACATCGGTTAACTTTATCTCAAAAAATAAAAAAGACTCAGCAGTTAGTTATGGAAGTAAAACATCCCTGTGGCTTCCAAGAGTTTCCTGGCTGTTCTGAGAGGGGTTTTATTGTGCTGTTTGTGATGATGGAGGGGAAATGTACAACCACACAGTGTCTGGAAATTAAAAATAGCTCTATAAATGGATAATATGAAGCCACCCATCTTCTATCAAATAAATCCACTTCGAAATCTGCAGCAAGAATGTAACAATAAAACTTATAGACAAAAGGCTTCATTCGAGGTGAAAGTCATGATTCTCTACCCAAAGCCGCAGGTGCCAGTTTTCTGGAAATTATGGAGCAGGAGAGAAACTAATTTAATACTTACGTTTCCAGAGTGTGAGCTGCTGTGTTTTGCTTCACATCAGTGCTAGATGTGAGGAAGGAATACATGAAAATATCAACTGCAGCACATAATTCTGGGCATTCCAGCAAACAATTCTAGAAAATATCAGTGTTCATCTTATAGAATGTGGGCCCCAATTCCCCCTTGAAAAGCCAGTGTCCAAAAATATTTTGGCTTACTCCCTAAGGGGAAGTCATCACCAGGGGGCGGGGCAAGCGCTAGCCATCTTTGTGGACACAGGAAGCAAAAACATTATTTAGGATGAGGACCTGAACTGGTGGGCAGGACAATATGGGAGGAGGCAGTCCTTTAGGTATTCCAGCTCCAAGCTGTTTAGACCCTTAAAGAAAAATTTGAATTGTGCCCACCAACATGCGACCAGTGATTGTATACTCTTTCCACAAAGCACTTGGAGCTTCTTATAGCTGTGCATTGTCTAAGGGCCCTTGGTGGTTCTTTAGCAGTAAATATATTTCCACTAACATTTCAGAAATGAAAATTTAGGCACACTTGTATCATATTGGTTTTCATACCAAGAATCATAGCCCCAGATTATCTGTTTTCAGTATGCTGTATTAATGGATGCTTCAATAGCCTGTTTTCCATCATTATTTAAAGGGAGGAACCAACCTGTGCATTTTTGGTTTTTAATTTTTTTAATGTTTATGGAGCCAAAATTCTTTTCCCTTAAGTTCTTTTCCCAACAGTCTGAGTTTGGCTGTTCCATCTAATTTTAGGCATCTGCTTTTATGCCTGTTTATACTTGTCATATTTACTGTCTTTTTCATGATCAATGCTTTTCAATTTGATTATAGTGTGTTTTGATGTGTAAAATTCATCAACTGTTGCACTATTAATTACTATATATTTTGCATGTGTGTGTGCCCTTTTCTAGTTTTAGGAAGGTGAAGGGGCTGTCATGAGATAATTTACTAATAATTAACATCCATGAAGTAAACACTCTGCATCATCAGCATGACAAAAGAATGATCAGCCAGCAGAGGTGTAAACTAGAAAAAAATCTCTGAACCATAGACATCAGTACTGATGTCTGGTTTAGCAACTGAACTTCTTCAGTATACCCAGCAGTTGCAATTTCAGAACCCAAGGGAAGCATCAAAATTAAGGAAGCAAATCTGCAAAATTATTTACATCAGTGTATCTAATTATCAATGTGTCCCCATCTGTGGATATTTAAATCAAACAAGATAGAACAAACAAGATAGATCTTTCTGCAAATCTGAGAAAAGCTCTGGGTTTGCAGAAACAGTGTGAAATAAAAAAAATTGGGAAGTGGAAATCTTGCTCTGAATGGAGGACTCATTGGCAACCATCAGGCAACTTCCTCCCATGCAATTTGTGGTAACTCACCCAAGTGTGGCGGTGGCTACAGCTTGACACCACACACTTTGCCCGGGCCCAGTGGTAGCTTCTGCAGTGGCCACCACACAACTCATCTGGGCAACTTGCTACGGCATGACTTTTGTAAACTGGCCAAACCTGTCCCCAGGTAGAGGTTGCAAGGGGGAAGGAAAGAGAGACAGCAAGGATGCTCTGTGGTGTAGTGGGGTTGAGTGTCATGCTAAGTTCTGGGAGACACATGTTCAGATCCCCACTCTGCCATGGAAGCTTGCTGGAAGACCCTGAGCCAGTCATGCTCTCTGAGCCTAATCTGCCTCACATGGTTGTTGTGTAGATAAAATGGAGGAGAGGTCAATGATGTCAGCTGCTTTGGGTCCCCTTTGTGGAGAAAGGTGGGGTAGAAATCAAGTAAATAAGTAATAAAGCTGAAGATGGGGAGCAAGCTGAAGATGGGGAGCAGATAAAAAGAAAGGCTGGCTGTTGAGTGGGAAGGAGAGAAAGAAGCAGAGGGAGGGGAGAGGGTATGGGGGCTATCAGGAAAAGAGAAAATAGACAATAGTGTGGGGAAGAGGAAACAGTGGAAATGTAGTGACCTCACCTTGTCTGTATTTAAAAGCCAAAAAAGGCACTGGATCTTTTGACTAAAGACATACTAGTAAAACATGATTGTCCTAAAAGAGGTGATCAATAATTCAAAATGTACTTCAGCAACTGCAATATCGGACATGGCAGGCTGTGCATTGGTGCTTAATTTTTTATGGGCATGCAACAGCACTAAAGATGATGCATTTCTTTGTTTCTTTTATTCATTTATACCCCACCTTTCTCCCCAATGGGAATCCAAAGAAGAAGGAGGAGAAGAAGAGTTGGTTTTTATACGCCACCTTTTATCAACCTTTAAGGAGTCTTAAACTGGCTTTCAATTGCCTTGCCTTCCCCTCCCCACAACAGACTCCTTCTGAGGTAGGTGGAGCAGAAAGAGTTCAGAGAGAACTGTGACTAGCCCAACATCACCCAACAGGCTTCATGTGGAGGAGTGGGGAATCAAACCTGGTTCTCCATATTAGAGTCCACTGCTCTTAACCACCACACCATGTTGCCAGGCTGCAGCCAACTCATGGAAACCCAAACTATGGGGTGTTTGAGACTAGAGATTAGCAGAGGTGGTTTGCCAAGAGAAACATAGGGACAATGATATTCCAGAAACAGGAACCAGTCTGGAAAGAGGGACTGTTGGGAGAGTATGAAAGATCAGAAGTATCTGTCATTTCCCATAATTTCTGAGCTTCAACACAGTTGCTTCAAATCTTTTTTGGAAAAAAAAAACCCTTGGAAAATTATCATGTATGCTATGTACATGCCATATTTCATTTTAGAGAATGTGCTTTGATAAAACATGGTATTTTTCTGTTTACCTGAATCTCACACTTGGCTTGTATTATGAGGGAAAGTTTAAATGGGCGTAGGTTTCTTTCGTATATACTCATTACAAAATAGCATCAACATGTACTTTTTTCCTCATTTATTCATTTCTCAGTGTAGTGAAATGTAGCCTTAATTGGGGAGTTGGAACAGGGGAGGAGCAACTAACAGGAAACAGGAAGTTACAAGGAGACTGAGAGAGAGAGAGAGAGAGAGAGAGAGAGAGCAAGCAGGCTCTAGGGAGGAACTGTTGATTTTTCTTTGTGTTACAGAAGTTCAATAAACACCTTGTTATATAAATACTGAAAGTCCCTGGCATTAATAAGGCATGGTGTCAGAAGTCTGAACCTTTGGTCTCTGCTATGGAGCTGCAGGCAGGCAGGGCCTCTGCAATGGCAAAGTTTTCCCCACCAGAAGCCTTTGACTTTAGTAGGCCTGCTGGATGGCCTGACTGGAAACAACGCTTCTCTCGCTACAGGATTGCAACAAAACTGAATGCAGAAGCAGGAGAAATCCAGGTCCCACAGGAAGAGCAGATCTTTACCTCCTTTGTTTGCGCTGCTGATGGAGACAAGGATGTCTATAGTCTTGTCCTGGGGAAATTTGATGGTTATTTTGTGCCCAAATGGAACCTCATTCACGAGAGGGCCTGCAGAAGCCATGGGAGTCTGCTGAGGCCTAAATAAGATGGCTGCATGAGAAAGCAGAGGCCTGTGATTTTGGTGGCTGCAAAAGTGAAACCATTCAAGATCAACTAGTAGTGGGCATTTTAGACAAAGGCCTATCCCAGCAACTACAGCTGAAAAGTGACCTCACCTTAGAAGGGGCAACACAAATGATCAGGAATTCAGAACTGATCAAGGGACAAGTCCATGACCAAGGAGCATTTGCAGGGCTTCAGGAAATATCTCATAAAACGTGGTTTCCCAAATACTCTAAATGGATGGAGATGGGCTTACAACCTTCCCAGAAATACCCCACTAAACCACACAAGCAATCTCCCTGTCCTCCAAAACAAGCCCCTAAGTGCACATGCTGCGGAAAAGGGCATGCTCAGAGAGCTGTGTGTCCAGCAAAGACTGCTCCGTGCCACAAATGTAAAAGGATAGGACATTTTGCTACTGTATGTCGTACTCAAGAGGTGAGAGAAGTCACAAAACAAGACAGCACCCCAGATCAGGTTTTTTTGAGACCAGTCCACTGCTCCACATCCACTACTGACCCATGGGTGATATTACAAATCCATGGCCTTTCTCTAGACTTCAAAATAGACACCAGGGCAGTTGTCAATGTTATCCCAGAGTCAGTCTATAGATGCCTTAAAAGTCTTCCTCCACTCCATCAAATGTCCTCAGTATTTTCTAGTCCTGGAAGAGCTAGCCTGAGTTGAGCAGGATATTTTCATGCTCAAACTCAATACAAAACGGAGAACTACAGTTTAAAGTCTATGCGCTTCAAGCTCAATGTAACAACCTACTGAGCCGGGATACTGCTGTCACAATGGGTTTGGTACGTCGTCTAGATGGACTCCCTATAGGACCCCAATCTGAGTTGGGAACTCTGAATATTGCACCAATAAAGATAAGGTTAAAGGAAAATGCCATACCTTATGCTGTCAACACAGCCAGAACCATATCAGCCCCACTGCTTCCTAAAGTGAAAGCTGAACTGGATAGGATGGTTCACTGTGGGGTTATAGAGCCAATTACAGAACCCACTGATTGGTGTGTTCCAATGGTGCCTGTACCCAAAAAGGATGGTTCAGTGAGAATCTGCGTAGATCTGAAGCAGCTTAATAAAGCAGTAAAAATGTCGTGAGTCAGCCTGAACTCTCCTCGGAAGAAGAGGAGGAAGGAGTGGCAGAGCAGGGTGATGCACCGGTGGAAGTCTTACCAGGGCGACTGGACCATAGGTCTGTACCAGCAAAGACGACAGATGCAGAAGAAGGAGGTACATATTGGGAAGGAGCAGAGGAACAGAGAAGGTTATCACCTCCAGACCCACCCAGCCCAGTTAGCCGTCAAAGATCAAAGGTTCGGCTCAGTTTGCAGGAGAGGCGTCGCAGCGTGAGATTGCAGGCAATTGGTCGTAGGTGTTTGCAGGAGCCGACACCAGTGAGTGATGCAGAACAGCTGGCCCGGGAAGGGAGTGAGGAGGAACAGCTATAAATCTTAGGCTGGCCAGTCAGTCAGTGTGGGAACAACTTTGCTAATTACTACAAGCTCTGCTGCTCGTGCTGAGATCTCTGCGCACAGTATTATCTTGCTTAGGTGCCAGCTACCAGCTCCTGCCCTTCTGGTGTCCCTGCAGAACCTGGGAGGACCGAGCCTAGACCTTGATGCAAAGGAACTCGTACTGGTGAGTGAACCTGTTCCTTGTTTAGAGTGCTGCCTTGGTTACGCTCTCAGTCCACCCACACTACCGGGAAGAGTAAACCGTGACAGGCTCTGCTCCCCCCAGTACTCTCCATTGCTGGGAGTGGAGTCAGAGGCCAAGCACCTCCGCCTGGTCCCTGCCTGTATGCAACAAAAAAGAGAAAAGTATATCCTTCCTACTATTGATGACATCCTTCCACGGCTAGCCGGTGCGCACATATTTTCGCTACTAGATGCAGCTAGTGGATTCTGGCAGATCCTCTTGGATCCGGACAGTGTAAAGTTAACCACCTTCATCACACCATTTGGTCGGTACTTTTTTCATAGATTGCCTTTTGGAATTTCTAGTGCCCCAGAGTTGTTCCAAAAAGAAGTGACTCAACTGTTGCAGCATCTGGATGGTGTGTCTGTGTACATGGACGACATCTTGGTGTATGGCCATACAGAGGAAGAGCATGATGCTCGATTGGACAAGGTTCTAGACATGCTGCGACAGGCAGGCCTGAAGTTGAATGATTCAAAATGCCTCCAACACCAGAAGACTCACTTATCTTGGTCACCACATATATGAACATGGCATCAGGCCAGACTTATAGAAAATAGAAGCTATTTTGGGGATAGACCCTCCCAGCTCCACTACTGATTTAAAACGTTTTCTAGGCATGGTACACTATTTGGGCAGATTCTTCCCAAACCTGTCAGAGGTCTTACATCCGTTAAATGACTTGCTGAAAGCGGACGTTGCTTGGCATTGGGGCCCACATCAAGATGCAGCATAATGTCAGGCCTGTTCTCTGCTGAAGCGGCCTGACAGAGATGTTTTGGTTTCACCAGGTGCTGTTCAAGGACAGCTCTGCCAACCGCCGAATTCCTAGTCTGCTTCTGAGTCCCGTGGGAATCCACCCTCACTGGGAGGGGGGTTGCCATGCCATGACATGCTATCTTGATATGACCATTGCTTTTTCATATAGGCCCTGCACCATACCCCTAATCCCCATTAGTGCCAATCTAACTGTTTGCTGCTGTAAACCTGTAGATCTTCCGAATAAATCAACTCTCTTTTGGACTATTCATCTGTGGATGTTGTTTATGGGATTATCACGGGACAAGTGCTCACATTTTGGCACTAATCTTCTCCTTACCTTTTTAATCTGGATTTTAATCCCTGGCTAGAGCCCTGGAGAGTTCACCTGGGTCTCGGGTTGGAGCAGAAGCCGTGATCCCCGAGTGGACTGTCTGGCTGTAGCCCTAAGGGGATCGCCGGGACCTCGGGTGGAGCAGAGGACGTGCTCCCTGAGCGCATAGAGCATGGCTGGAGCCCTGGAGGGTTCCCCAGGATGTTCGTCTCCTCGACGTGAGGTGCGAGACGAGGACCCCACTTTGTTGCAGGACGTTTTGGAAGAAACGCTGCGAACTGACGTGGAGGCCAACTGGCTGCTTGGCTTCGTGAGCGACCAGTGGCGTCATCTGGCTGAGGCGTCCCCCTGGAAGTCTGCGTACGCTGACCAACTTGCCCAGGACGACCTTCAGCATCTGGACACTTTGCTCGAAGAAGTCCGGATGGCACAAGAGGACCTAGCCACCTTGATTCGTTTGTTGGCAGAGCTCACCCTCTGTGAGTTGCCACAAACGCCAGCAGCCCCGATCCGGGGGCCTGAGGAGTTTTTTACTACGGTGGGAGCTGTAGGGGAAAATGTCCCGTCAACCGTTCCCGATCCCGCTTGGTGCCAACGGGAAGCTCGGAACATAGCAGCCAGGACGGTTATGGTCCCCCTGGACTTGTCGCCGGCTACGACAATGGCGACTGACGTCGAGAAACTACTGGTCCCTGAGTTTGGCTCTGCCTCAATGGATCTAGCCGCCCGGGTCCAAATGCTGTTGGACCAGCCCAAGGAGATCGAGTTGCTCTTGCAACAAGAGGCCCTACCGATCGTGACAACGGCTGCCACTGCCAAACTCGAGGCGGATCAAGCCCTTGCTGACCAGAGGCGAGCAGAGGAGCAACTTTTGGCCGATGTGGCTGCCGCTCAGTCACGAATAGTGGCAGGAGCCGACGTGCACCCGAAGGGGACCAGAGGACTAGGACAGTATTTCCCCTCATTTTCCCCAGATCGAGGCCTGCCCCGGGATTTGGCGCGCAGACAACGGATCACCTTCATTTCCAACATACCGGAATACTCGGATGAGGAGGAATTTTATACTGAGGGGGACGAGTGGAATACCAACTTCTGTGCCAGCCAAGCCGCCGCACTGGGGAGTCTGAGGAGGAGGTCCATCTCCTACGGTTCCAAAACCGGGACTTGACGGACTGCTTGGCCCACGTACAAGACCAAATGGACTTACTGATGTGTGATTATGACCATCTACAGAGGACTCAAGCGGCTCTGACACAACCGCAAGCACCCCTTACATTACTGGCCCAACCTCCAGGAGGTGGCCCGCTGGGAGGGGGGCAACCAGCTCAACCAGCCCCTGGAGGGGGGCAACCAGCTCAACCAGCCCCTGGAGGGAGGCAACCAGCTCCACCAGTCCCTGGAGGGGGGCAACCAGCTCAGCCAGCCCCGGGAGGGGGACCAGCACAGCCGCCCCCAGGACAGCCGGGACAATCCGCTCCAATACTACCAGCTCCGGTACCTCCACCCTCTGCCCCTGTGATACAGTGGAACCAACCCCGTTTAAGAGTGACCTACGATGGCTCCGTGGATGCCTTGCCCTATTTTCTTCACCAAGTGGACAGTTATATGAGGGAACAAGGGTACAACTTCCCCACGGAAAACAGCCGGGTTCGGTCCGTGTCCTCGCTTTTAGTGGGAAAAGCAGCGGATTGGATGGTCCTCCAGTTTAACACCCGTGCCTGATCCATCCGCACACTCAACGAATTTATGCAAGTGTTAAGACGACGGTTTGAGGACCCGTTTCAAGGGGAAAAGGCCAAAGCTGCCCTTCTACAACTCCGGCAAGGATCCTCATCGGTCAGGAACTTTGCCGATGGGTTCCAAAGACTCACTAGTAAAATCATGGATTGGACTGAGGCTACTCAAGTACATTACTTCCGAGAAGCCCTGCACCCAGAGATATTGAACTGGGCTTATATGCAACGAGAACCCGCCACCCTGGAGGAGTGGATCCTACTAGCTGAAGAAGTAGAAAGCCGCCGCCAGTTCATTTCTCTTGCCCGACGACGGGCCAAAGAGGGGGGAAGCCACAAATGTCCCCCCAGAGCCACAGCACCTATCCCGCGGAGGCCGGCTCAACCCACACAAGACCGAGTGTCCCTTTTCCAAAGGGGAGCCTGCCTCGTTTGCGGTGCCATGGGTCAATTTGCTGCAACTTGCCCATCATGTCCGGAGCAGCCAACTCCTGCTCCTCGCCCGGAGGGGACGCCTCGCGGTAGAGGATGCGCCCGGAGGAGAAGCGCCGCGACTGACCGCAGCGTTGCGCCGGGACGGAGGGCGCCCCGGCACTTCACATTGAGGAACCAGCCCACAAACCTTCACCAGCGGACCCGTAGGGATCCCAGATTACAATTACCCCCGCAGAGGGGTAATCTGGATCGTCGGACGAAGACCACCACTGGGACCCCCCTGCCTTGATCTGGAGTCTCCCCTGGATCTATCAAAAAACGGACTTGGTGTGGTGAGTGGAGCTACACCGCAGACCTCCGCAGATGTTACTGCAAAACCCAAGGCTCCCCTAATGATGAGTGAAGTGGCAGAAACAGTGTATGTGGATGTAATGTTACAACACTACAGGAAGGGTCCCCCGTTACAAGTTAAAGCCCTTATAGACTCGGGGTGTGCCCACTCTTTGATTAATGAAGCCAACTTTAAGGAACTTAAAGTGAAGTCAGTAGCTCTATCGGCCCCTGTTCACTTCGCCCAGATGGATGGCAGTGACTTTAAAGGTGGGCCTGTCAATCGTCGCACCTGGGGAGTAGCGATGGGAATAGGCCACCATTGGGAACAAATCGACTTCACCATAGCCCCCAATATCAGATACGCTGTAGTTTTGGATATAAACTGGCTGAGGGGACACAGCCCCTCCATCGACTGGGGAGCCAAGACTTTGTCATTTTCCAGCCCAGGCTGTGAACGGCACCGATTCAAAGTCGCTGTCAAAACCATTCTCCTGTCAACCCCTGCCTTGGCTTCAGACACTAATGAGTCTCCCCAAATACCTACTGAATACCGGGACTTTGCAGATGTTTTTAATGTGCAGGAATGTGATGTACTACCCCCCCCCCCCACAGAACAGACTGTGCTATTGAGGTGGTGGGAGATGGGAAACTGCCTAAAAGTAAGATTTACCGCATGAGCGTGTCGGAACGAACTGTGCTACGTGAATTCTTGGACAAAAACCTAGCTCGAGGTTTTATCCAACCCTCTACTGCTCCTTCTTCAGCCCCTGCTTTCTTCGTGCGCAAGAAGACAGGTGACTTGCGGTTATGCATCGACTTCCGAAAGCTCAATGCGGTCATCCAATCCAATGCCTACCCCATTCCTCTAATCTCAGATCTTTTGGGATCACTGAAAGAGGGACGTATTTTTACCAAGTTAGACTTGGTTGAAGCCTATTATAGAATCCGAATTAGGGACAGGGATGAGTCCCTCACAGCCTTCTCCAGTTGCTTTGGCATGTTCGAATTCTTAGTGATGCCTTTTGGATTAAAAGGGGCCCTGGGGGTCTTCATGCAATTCATTAACGAAATCTTACATGACTTACTATATAAAGGTGTGGTGGTTTACTTAGATGACATTCTTATTTACTCTAAAACTATGGATGAACACGTTGCCCTGGTAAGGGAAGTGTTACAACGTCTCAGAGACAATCAACTCTATGCTAAATTGTCCAAATGCGAATTCCACCAATGACAGTTGACTTTTCTGGGCTATATAATTTCGCACAAAGGTCTCACCATGGACCCCGAAAAGGTGCAGGCCGTAACAGATTGGGAACCACCCTCAACACGCAAACAGGTCCAGCAATTTCTTGGGTTCGCTAACTTCTACAGAGGATTCATTCCCAACTTTGCGCAAGTTGCACTCCCCATCACTGACCTCCTTAAGACTAAGGGAAAAGGAAGTGCAGCCACGTTGCCTGTGACTGAAGTAAAGTGGACCCCCCCAGTGCCAAACTGCATTTGATACCCTCAAGGAACTATTTACCTCTGAACCGGTATTAAATCACCCTGATCCTGAGCAAATGTTTGTAGTCCAGGTTGACGCCTCAGATGTGGCAATGTGGGGTGTGCTGCTTCAGTGGGGGAAGGACGGTCAAATGCATCCGTGTGCTTACTTCTCTAAGAAGTTCACGCAGCATCAACTCAACTAGCCAATCTGGGAAAAAGAAGCGGCCGCCGTGCACCATGCCCTCACGGTATGGAGACATTTTTTAGAAGGTTCTAAGGTCCCTTTTGAGGTGTGGAGCAATCACAAGAACCTAGAAGCACTAACGGGGGCCCGTAAATTCTCCGCAAAACAGGTTCGCTGGGCAGACTTCTTTGCCCAATTCGACTTTGTATTGAAACATGTACCAAGCAAAAAAAAGTGAAGCAAAATGTACTAGCTGATGCTTTATCTAGACTCCCGCAATACCCTACCAAGATTGAACGCCCCACGGAGTCTCTATTCACTCCTGCTCAGAGGGGTTTGCTGCCCACCCTAGCAGTCCAAACCCTGTAGCAGGTCTGACTCCCAGCCCAATCTCTGCAAGGGGGAGGGACCCGAAACCCGTCCACGTTGACTGGCCCAACCACTCCGCATCTCCCGCTTCCTTCACCAGCTTTGCCTCCACCCCCTGTGCAATCCCAGGATGCGAGACCCGAGATGCGGGCGCCCATTCGCCCCAGCGGCAGTGGACCAGACACCCAACCCCCCTCGGTAACATCTACATCTTCTCCTACAGGGAAACCTGCCAGCGCAGTGCCCTCAACGCTGGAGGGACTGACAGATTCCTTCAGGGACTCCCTTCATTAGAGTTGCCAAGCCGAACTCTCTGCACAAACCCTCCCCGCTTCTCTGGTTGAACGTGGGGGTTATTGGTATAAGGACTCTAAACTGTATGTGCCTAAAGAGCTGCCGAGAGAGGTTCTGCAGCTGGTCTATGGGGCCAAAACCACGGGTCACTTTGGATTCCTCAAAACGTTGCATTTATTAAGGAGACAATTTTGGTGGGCGGGTATGCGAACCGATGTGGATTCCTTCATTTGCAGTTGCCCAGTTTGTTCTGCTGCCAAAAGACCCCAGGGCAAACCTCCCGGGTTATTGCAACCTTTGGAGACCTCCACTAGACCCTGGGAAGTAATTGCAATGGATTTTATGACTGATCTGCCTCTCAGCGAAGGGAAAACTGTCCTTTGGGTAATCACAGACCTGTTCTCCAAACAGGTGCATCTCGTTCCTTGCGCAGGTATCCCGTCCGCCCCAAAACTGGCCCACCTCTTTGTGTCACATGTCTTCCGACTGCATAGCTTTCCACACAAGGTAATCAGGAGCAATTCGGCTAACACCTTCTGCCAACAAGCCAAGCATTTTGAGCTGCACAAGGAGCTAGACAGTTGCTACTCTGGCACTGCACAAGTTACTGGACAGTTGCTACTCAGGTGCTGCTAGGGTTGCCAGCTCCAGATTGGGAAATACCTGGAGATTTTGGGGGTGGAGCATGAGGAGTGTGGGGTTTGGAGAGGGAAGGGACTTCAATGCCATAAAGTCCAATTGTCAAAGTGGCCATTTTCTCCATTTTCTCTGTCGCCTGGAGATAAGTTGTTATAGCAGAAGACCTGCTGCCACCACCTGGCGGTTGGCAACCCTAGGTGCTAAACAGGTGCTCCTCAGCAGCCATAGGTTGATAAAAAGGTAACGTGTGCTGTTGAGTCACAGCTGACTCATGATGACCCCATGACATTCCACCTCGTGAGATTTTCAAGGCAACAGATGAGCAGAGGTTGTTTGCTATTGCCTTCCTCTGTATAGTAGTCCCATTCTTCCTTGGGGGTCTCCCATCCAAATACCGAGTAGGGTTGCCCACCTCCAGGTGGGGCCTAGAAATCTCCCAGAATTACAACTGATTTCCAGACTACAGAGTCCATTCTCCTGGGAGAAAATGGCTGTTTGGAGGGTGGACTCTAAACTCACCCCTCTAAACCCAGCTAAGGTTCCTCTCATCCCCAAATCCCACCCTCTCCAGGGTCCACCCCCAAATCTCCAGGAATTTCCCATCCTGGAGCTGGCAACCTTAATACGGATCCTGCTTAGCTTCACAAACTCTGATGGAATTGGGCTAGCCTGGGCTATTAGGGCCACTACAATAGGCTGATGCCTCATAGTAATTAGAGATATCTAAGGAACTCAGAGCCAAGGAGTGCTTCAGTGAGGGTTTTTTTCCCATTCCCCATATTTTATAGTTATCCCATATGACAATAATCTGTTTAAATCTGCACTGCAACCAGCATAATCCTGTTGAGATTTGCTACAACAAATGGGACTAAACTGTGTTGTTACTATTAAGTACAAGTAGGCCTATTTAAATATAATCTGTGGATTGCCCAGCATTCTGTCAGGGATTTAGGGGGTTAAAACAACTAGCTGTTCCCTGTTTAACCCTCATCCATTAGTATGGAGTTCTTCTCACTGCTTTTTAGGGTTGCCGAACAGATGGGGCCTGGAGATCTCTTGGAATTACAACTGATCTTCAGGCTACAGAGGTCAGCTCCCTTGGAGAAAATGGATGCTTTGGAGAGCAGACTCTATCTTGCTGGGGTCCCACCCATCTCCCAAACTCCGTCCTCCCCAGGGCTCTACCCCCAAATCCCCAAGAATGTTCACAGTGGCAAAATTGTTAACCTTTGCAAGGAGAGATGTATGTTAATATGTTGTTAACATTCTGCAGGCCTTATTTTCAACAAATACCCTTCTTTTAAATACATTTTAAATAAACGTTATTGTAAAATTCAGCAGCACAGCAGCCTGATGGGTAGAATTTAAATCTTAATGGTAATTCACCTTATCAAAAGTGGCAGGCAGTTGTCATTCAAATAAAATAATAGCGTTGCAGAGGTCTAGCTATTTTTTTTAATATTACACATGACCAACCTACAGCTCACGAAGATAATCTGTACTCCACCCTATTCTATGTGGCTTTACCAATTTTAATCTAATTGCTGCAAAATGATTGCCCATATTCACAAGGTAAAGGAAAACAAATATGTTCAACTTCTAAGAGAGACTTTCACAGTTTAAAATTTTCATCTCCTCTTGGATTTTGCATGTGATCCGTTCCTGAGCACAAGTGCGCCATACATGTAAAGTTCTTGCCGCTAGTTGGTGCCAACTCTATGGACAAATCTGACCATTTGTGGGGAGATGGTTGGTCAAGAGACCCTTCTGCCCTCCCCCCACTCTACCACTGCCTGGAGAATTGAGTGGCCCCTGAAGGGATAGAAGGTGAACATCCCTGCTTTCTGCATACACCAATTAATTATTTAAAACTCATTAAGGATTTAGAAGCAGTGTCAAACTCAAGAACTCCCTGGGTCAGTCGCTATTATACTGAGGGCCACCAAGAGGGGAGAGACTGGGGGGACAAAATTCCTGGGGCCCGAGTCAGCTAGAGGGTCTCTGAAGCCAGTGTCCTGCTGCATTCATTCATTCATTTATTTATTTTATTTCTACTGCAGTTCTACACTGCAGCCACTAGGGGAGCAGGGAAGGCAGACCACTGTAAACAGTAGTAGTAGTTCAGACTCTGCTGGCTGGGCCTTTCTGCAAAGTTTACTACCAGGCTGAGGGAAACTCTTACTCCTCAGATCCTGCTAAACTTACCAGCCAAGCCACCATGGGAGCAAGGCAAGCCCAGCCAGGATACAGCCCTCTAACAAGATCATTATCTTCATCAGTCTATGGTTTCCCTCTTCCTTTAGTTCCACCCAGCTCCATAGTTTTATCTGCACAGCCAGATCTTGCAAAGAGGCAGCCGTGTTAACGTGTTGTAAAAAATAAAATGTTAAAAAAACTTTTGTTGCCTTTTCCTTGATTTATTTTCCCTTTTTCCACACTCTTCTCCACACATCATTTTGCTCTGCTCTTTTCATGATCTGTCTTCATGCCTCTCTCCCCACTTCTAATTTTTCTTCCCCCCCACCCCCACCGTGCCTCCCTCTTATTTTTCAGTTTTGGTCTCAACTCCTTTTCCTCCAACCTGGTTGGCAACCTAGAACGTATTTAATAGTAGTATAGCAGCAAACCGTTGTTAATATTATGAACAGAAGGGGAGGGAGTTAATATTTCCCATAATGTATCAAAGTAGTTAAAGGATGTTTTTCTATGAGTGATAATAGAATGTTAATAGACATAATAGAATATTAGTCTGCCTTAATGGTTATAAATGAAGAGCAGAAGTTAGAATTTAGCTTAATTTCCACTGCAAATAACATGGGGGAGGGCCTGGATATTCTGATTCCTTTCATTTTTGACCCTAGAACTCCCACAATCATCCTGAAGATGGTGGCCAATTTTGAGAATCCTAGTTTTATTTTCTAATAAGTTATGCTTGTCACAAATGGACAGACGGATGGACATGCAGATTATTTCATTATTATAGATATATGGTAAAAACTGGCCAAATGATTTGTTTTTTCATGATATTTGATTTGGATCAGGGTCATATGGATGGCCCAGGTGGAATCTTTGTCCGGAGACACGTAGTGGCTCTCAGGAGCCCTAGTTGTATTATTCCACCTTTTCTTAATATTACATTTGAAGTCAATAACCCTTTCTAGTTGTTATTCAAAAATGTCATTTTTAGCTGTTCCAAACCACTGAGAAAAAAAGTAAGAAAAATGTAGACTACAAAAACATGTTTCTACCCATGCAAAGTTTTGTAAATCAATGCTTTAGGTTGATGTTTTTGTGTTTGTTGTTAAAAGAGCCTACTTTTGGTCTGAATTGATCTGCTGTGTCTTTTTAAGGAGCTTGCCCAAGGCCACACAATATCTTAATGTCAACCAGAATTAGACCTTAGAAATGTGGGCATTCAGTCTGTTATACCAAGCTGCCTCTCATACTGTTTTTTCTAACTCTCTGTATGCCAACGGCCAGATTACAAACTGATCTTTAAAACCAATAAAAATCATAGTGACAGTGGAAACCAAAGTACCTTACTAGTGGTCAGATCCATCACTGGTTTTTTTTAGGCCTGAAGAAATATTCAGGAGAAAAACATTTCACTCTGTACTTGCATGTGGCATTTATAAGGTTATAAATATTCCCTGCTGTCACTTCACACAGTATAATCATCAGATGCAAAAATCACATTCAATTATAAGCGTGTCATTTTTCTTTCTTGGAGAGTACCTGCAACATATAAGTAGTGCTTTACTGGTTTTGGTAATGGTAAAATCAACGAACAGACAGCCAATGTACGCATACAAGTTTCATTATTAAAAATAGCCTGCCCCCTGCTTACTAGTTTAGTAGAAATTTGGAACTAGATGGTCAGATAACAAGAGGAATAACTAGATGTTTGACTGCTCTGGATCATTATCAAAGTTCCAGTTTCTTTTGTAGTTTCTAACAGGATGAAAATCAGTCTTGGAGTCGAAAACATATGGGTACTTCTTTAATGTTTTAAATTATTGTTTTTATTAATTATTAGGATGATAAAAACATTAACATCAAAAGAAAGATAACAGGATAATTTATTATAAAATACCCATTTAAAATACAAACGTTAATAAACAAAATCTGTAAAATATCAAACGTCAGTAACAAAGAAAGATACAAAGTGGCTACATTTTAAGATATTAGTCGAATATTAGCCTTGATATTTCCTTGAGTATTAATAAAATAGCAACAGATGTTATAATCAAGCTGGTATATATGTAAGATTCTCAGAATAACACAAGCTTTACATAGAGGAGCATTCAGTCATGTGAATTCCAACCTGTAGTCTGAATTGGTATGGTCCAGACAGGGTTGCCAACCTCCAGGTGGTTAGCAAAAAGAACTGCATTTATGGCTAATAAATACAGAGCACTACTCAAAGTACAACCATAAATCTTTGTAATCACAATATAGGAACATATTCAGTTATGTTCCTATATTGCGATTACAAAGATTTATGGTTGAACTTTGAGTAGTGCTCTATATTTATTAGCCATAAGTGCTGTTCTTTTTGCTAACCTCCAGGTGGTGGCTGGAGATCTCCTGCTATTACAACTGATCTCCAAGTGACAGATATCAGTTCTCCTGGAGAAAATGGCTGCTCTGGCAATTGGACTCTATGGCATTGAAGTCCCTCCCCTCCCCAAACTCCGCCCTACTCAGGCTCCACCCCAAATATTTCTCAACTTGGACCTGGCAACCCTACTCAAAGGGTATTTAAGATTTCCCTATTCCACATCCAACATTGCATTGTGGGGAGCAATGTCACAACCCAGCAGCCCTCCAGCACTTATCTACATATCCTC
The DNA here is from genome assembly GCF_029931775.1 of Euleptes europaea. NCBI lineage: Eukaryota > Metazoa > Chordata > Lepidosauria > Squamata > Sphaerodactylidae > Euleptes > Euleptes europaea. Next base: position 96,280,965 of record NC_079319.1, read on the forward strand.
ATATGCAGGTTCTCCTCTGCGGCCCCTGCCAGGGTGCAGGTGTTTGCAGTAGATACGATGGGATATTAGGATTAGTATCCTAATGTCAGCTCTGGGATCACCAGACAAATCCCACAAATCGACTTCTAGGCAGGTCTTCCATAGAAAGTTGATTTATTAAGAAATATACAGCGAGTTACAGAAATTGACTTGGAAATTGGCAAGGGTACTAAAGGGGGAGAACTGAGGGTACAGGAGATATAAAGGAGAAAGTGAACTTTCTGGACGACTACCGGTTGCTACAGCAACCCACTAGATAACACTTGTTCCCAGGGAAAATCAAGACAAAACAGAACTAGAGCTGAACAACAGTTCGGCCTTGAAACACCACCTGGCCTGGCCGCTGGGTACCAGGCTGGTGCCTGACAGAGGCATTAAGAGTCGATCCCAAATGAACAATCTGGGTAGTCCATCTTACTCTAGAGCTTGTCTACGTGAGGTAGGGGGGAGGGTTGTGATGTACTGGCCCTCCCAGGTTGCCATACTGTAAAGTGCTGAGATTCATCTACTTAGCAAGAACAGTTTCACTTTCCGCCTACAGTTCAGTTTCACTCTTATTAGTAAAACAAAACTTCAGCGGCACCTTAAAGCCTAACAACATTTATTCCATACTGCTCTAGTTAGTGGCCCATTCAGAGTAAGGTTTCCTCCTGTTGTACCTGTATTGCTATTACAATACAGTTATTTATTGGTAAAATAACCCTTCATGATTTTTAGCAGTGAAAGGTGAAAGGATTTTTTGGGTGAAAGGATTTTTTTTTGCCCATGAAATTACTGAATTTGCCAAATGCACTGAGAAGTAACCATAACAATATATTTTAGAATACTATTAGAGGCATCAGAATGTATACTTGTTATGGAATATAATCCTTCCAACATCTGTCAGATTTCTCTTCTAATGGCTTTTGGTGAACAAAAGGTGAAAGCTCGAAGTTAAGGCTCATACACTGGATGAACTCCCAGAGTTCTCTGCTCCCGGCTTCCAGAACTTGACAATGAGCATGACCTAGCATCTCTTTCCATTTAGGAAAAGAGGACAGTCTGTGCTCTGTGAGAGTTATTGCTACTGCATATTAATATGTGTGCTGAATTTGTGATGGAGAAACTTGTAAAAGTTTAACTACTTTAAAATAAACACTGTCACTAACCTCCACACTGTAATAAATCTTTTCAAATCACTGTCGCGGGCTGTGGCTGTTGTTTACTTGGCACACTGAGAAAATCCTTAAAATAAGACTTTTTCCTGACCCATTTTCATCTTCCTTTGATTGCTGATTTTTAAGAGAGAGAGAACTCTCTCTGTACTGATCTGTGACCCCCTGTTGTTCTCTCTGTTGAATTTCTATAGCAATTGGCAACTGGCATGGCAAGAGAAGGGCTACTTGGAGTCCTAGTATCCCTTCTAAGAAGACTCCAAGAAGCGGTCTGACCACATCACTGCCTTCAGCTGGGAAGGAGCCAAATTACCCACGATTATATTGAGCATTGGAGAGTACAGAGTAGCCATCAATCTTCCCAGAGCTGGTCTATTCAGCCACCCTTTGAGGATGGTGCCAGCGTTGGAACAAAATGGTATTTTAAAGTTCCAGCCAAATTTCTTTCACTCTTCCTTTCAATTGTCTTTTCCTCAACTACCATCCTTCCCCCCTTCACAACTCTCTCAGCTCTAAGGGTGTTAACAGAGACCCAAATTTACATGTTAGGGGAGAATCTTGTTTTCGGTTAACAATTCTCCATAGATGATGCCTATTCGCTGTGACAGTAAAAGACATTCTTGGGCTTGGGATGGACCTTTGTTCTTTGGCAGAATAGGATGCAAGAGTCTTTCAGTGGAGGGGGGGACCCCTCTTACTATTTAGTTTTGCGAGAAAATATAATAGTACATTATGCCAAGGCATTTGAGAGTCTCTCCCCCCCCCGTGTGTATTAGGATGTAACTGTTAAACAAATGAGACCTGTGTGCTCTTTTTACAAGCTTCCCATTTAGTGTGCTCAAAGAGCCAATTCACATCCCTGTAGTATAGTCATTGCTACCACATTGTAGCTGAACTGTATGGAACTTATGGCAAGAAGCAAACTATGTCATTTAGGCAGACTAGGGGATCTACCTGAAAATGAGTGAGTTGCTCTGTGATTAGTCAGCTTGATAAGAAACACACCCAAGTTCGTGTTTTGATGTCTTGGCAGTCACCATGGTCATTAAGGCACGGAGGTTTTACCTGAGGTTTGTTGCTGGCTGGACCCACACTTTCCTGTTGGGAATTTATGCACTAGCAGTCTCCAAGCTCAAATCTAGTCCCCAACCCTTTAAATGCTGCTTTGTAATTGTGTTACATTGAGAGAAATGGTGTTACATTGTGTTACATTGTGTTACATGTGAGAGAAAATGCTGGCCAAGGCCAGCTCTAGCCCCGCAAACAACATGTTTAGACTGAACTCTGTGGGAATGCCAGTAGAATCCTACCTCCCTGACAGCTCCTGGGAGGGGGGTTGCCATGGCATCCAGATCTACCCCGATTTGCCCTATGCTCTTCCATATATGCCCTGTACTGTGCTTGTAGATTTCATTAGTGTCCATTTGACTCTTAGCTTCTGTTAACCTGTGGATTTTCCAATAAATCAACTCTCTTTGGACTGCTTGTCTGTGGATGTCTGTTTATGGGATTATCATGGGACTAGAGCTTACAATTGCCACATAAAAAAAGCACATTTTAAGAACAACAACATACAAAATGTAGTAAGGGGGGGAGAGAAATTCAAGCCTCAGTTTTTAAAAGTTTTTCTTCTGCTCAGAAAGAGCTCCAAGGAAGCAGGAAATATTTCAATCCCCGCCTCTGGACATGCTGCTTTGTAACTGGCTGTGAGCGAAACTAAGCTTGTGGGTCCTGTTAAGTCCGCGTGGGGGAAGCACACGAGGTCAGAGACGGAATTCAAACAGCAAACGCTTTATTGTGCAACGAGAACAGAACTAACAGTGACTGGACCCCTGCTTTTATGCCCCCCTGGCCAATTGCGGCCACTCCCCCCCGGTCTGTGGTTGGGGGGGAAACCCCAGTAGCCAATGGGAACATACAGTTCAGGAGCCTTGGAGAACACCATGCTGTCCAGGGTTTCCCCTGAGGAAATTACAAGGATCATTGTCCCCTTGATTCAATCACCCACACCCATACACCCTCCCGGCCTGGTGGCCGGTCCGCCATCAGGTCCAGGTATAAGTGGTCAAGCAGGGTCTTAGGTCGGTGCCCCATCAGGAGTTCAGTGGAACTCCGGCCCGTGGCAGTGCAGGGCGTGATGTGTTGAGACAAAAGGAAGTCTGCCAGCCACGTGTCCCAGTCCCCATAGACCAGCCGCCCCAATGCATCCTTGGTAATTCGCACCATTTGTTCTGTCTGGCCGTTGGTGGAGGGGTGTAATGGCGCAGAGGTCACATGCCGAATTAAGTTCCGTGCCATAAAGTCCTGGAACTCAGCGGATGTGAATTGGGCCCCGTTATCCAAGACCACGGTGTCCGGCAGGCCATGTATGGCAAAAATCTGGCGCAGCACCATGACGACCACTCGAGCAGTCATGGAGGTGACGGCCACCACCTCCAGCCACTTGGAGTAAGAGTCCACTATGACAAGGAATGTTTTTCCCTGGAATGGTCCCGCGAAGTCGATCTGTAAGTGGGATCATGGGGCATGCGCTGACTCCCAATGTTGGACTGGGGCACGCGGCATCTCGGGCCGCGACTTTTGGCAGGGCTGGCAGCGCTTGACCCAATCCTCCACCGTGGCATCAACTCCTGGCCACCAGACATAGCTCCTAGCCAGGGCTTTCATGCGTACGATCCCCAGGTGGCAGGCGTGCAGCGCCTCCAGAACTCTGGTGCGTAGTTTGGTCGGGATGACGACCCAGCTTCCCCAGAGCAGGCACCCTTTGTGGACGGACAGCTCGTGCTGGCGGGTGGTGAATGGGATGAATTCAGCCTCTGGCCGGGCCACCGGCCACCCCTTCCCCACCCAGTTGAGAACCCGGGCGAGGACGTGGTCCTTCAAGGAATGGGTGGCAATGTCCAACGCATGGAGCGGTGGCTCAGGCAGGGTTTCCAGCAGCAGCACGTTGTGGGCCAGGGATGGGTCGGGGTCGGATCCCTCAATAGGCAAATGGCTGAGGGCATCCGCGTGACCGATGCTTTTACCTGGTTGGTGCAGGATCCAGAAGTCGTACGTGTTGAGGAAGATGGACCACCGTAGCATGCGAGGGGACAGGATCTGTAGCGTCTGGTGATACGGTACTAACAGGCCTAGGAGCGGCTTGTGGTCTGTGACAATGGAGAACGGGCGACCCTAGACATAGTCGTGGAATTTCTTTACGCTGGCCACAACGGCAAGTGCCTCCTTATCGATCTGCGCGTACTTGCTCTCTGCCGGTGAAAGGGTCCAGGAGTAGAAAGCAATTGGGGCCTCCCGACCGTCAGGCAACTGGTGGTTGAGGACAGCGCTGATGCTTTAAGGCGATGCATTGCAGGTCAGGATTACCAGCAGCCGCTCGTCGAAGTGCACAAGCAGGCTGGAGGAAGAGAGCAGGCCCTTGGTGGCCTCGAAAGCGCGCTGTTGCAGCCCACCCCAATACCATGGGGTGGTGTTGTCTAGGAGCCAGTGCAGGAGCTCTGCGACCAATGCCTTGTTTGGCAGGAAGGCATGATAAAAGTTCAAGAGTCCCAAGAACGCCTGGAGTTCCTGCTTGCACTTAGGCGGAGGGGCGCCGTGGATGGCCTGGATTTTGGCTGGCATCGAGTGGATGCCGTCGGCGTCGATCAGGTATCCAGGAACTCCACTTGCGGCAGGCCCAACTGGCACTTTTCATGCTTCACAGTGAGGCCGGCATCACGGAACAGGCCGAGGACCAGGCAAATGCACTCCAGCAGCTCACCCTCCGAGCTGCCAGTGACCAGGACGTCATCGAAGTAAGGGGTGATGCCCGACAAACCCTTGAGGAGATCCTCCATGAGGTTCTGGAACACGCCCAAACTGCAGGCGCTTCACCCGGAACTTGCCCCGATGCGTGACGATCTTCTGAGCTTACACAGACTTAGCATTGACCGGTAGCTGCTGGTAAGCCTGGGCAAGGTCGAGCTTCGCAAAAACTCTGCCCCCAGCGAGGGAGACCAGCAGGTGGCTCACAATGGGTACCGGGTAGGTGTGCTTTTGGAGAGCCTTGTTTATGGTGCAGTTGTAGTCCGCGCAGATCCGGTCCTCGCCGTTGGCCTTGAGTGGCGTGTCTCCCATCTCGCATTCGGAACAGCCTCCAGAACACCCTGCATGATGAGGCGATCCAGCTCCACATCGATCTGGCCTTTGAGAGTGAAGGGGACCCGACGGGGCTTGAGGCAGATGGGCTCAACGGGTGAATCGAGTTGGAGCCGGACAGGCGGACCCTTGTCGCAACCCTGGAGAGCATTCCACACGTCCTTGAACTCTCCCCAGTTGGAATCGAGCTGAGCCTGGTCAATGTGCTTCACCCTGACCAGGTGGATTCCCAGGGCCCAAAACCACTCAAGACCCAAGAGACTGGCGCAGCGCCCGTCGATGAGGATGAGATGGAGCTTCTGTGCTAACTGCTTGTGGCGGACATGGACAAAGTCGATGCCCTGGACCGGCACCCTACGCTTCTGGTAGTCCATGATGATGAGGCCAGTCTTCTGGAGCGTGGGGGCCTTCGCGTTCGTGCACAGCTTGCGGAAGGTGTCAGCTGAGACGATGGAGAGTGCGGACCTGGAATCGACCTCCATCTCGCACGGGGTGTTCTCGATCAGGACGGTGATATTGACCTTCTCCACGCCGTGAACCTTGTGCAGTTCCACACTCCGGACGCAGTGCTGGGGGACCGCGCGGCAGTGGCATGGCGGCTTGGAGTCCTCATCGGACAGCGCGTGGGCAGGCTGGGCGGCGCCACCTTTCTTCCCCAGACCCGACGAGGAACGACCTTTCTTCGCAGCATGACAAACCCTGGCAATGTGGCCAACTGTCAGGGCGTGCAGGGTCTGTATCCTCACCTCCTCCCGGAGGAGTTGGCGGAGTACTTCTCTGGCAGTAACTGTTCTGGGTCTCCCTTCCTGGGACGACCTGTCATCCCTCCCTCCAGGGGGATGGGTGAACTCAGCTGCTGCCCCCATGCAGAATTTAAGAAAGAGGCGCACCCGAGAGAAGTCATGCCCTAAGCGCAGATGGCTCTCCAAGGACTCTGGCTTGTGTAGCTTCGCTATTGTTTTGTCTGCAGAGATTGCTGAAAGTGTGATAACTGTAAACTGTAACTGTAAACCGTCATGGGAACCAGGGAATTGTCCTGGCAACCACTGTACTTTTTGATTTCTGTTATTATGTACTGCCCTGTCCCTTTCCCCCCATTGAAGTCCATCAATAGCTTAGCGTTAGTTTCTGCTCCTCGCTGAATGCTTTCCTTAATAAACCTGCTTCTTAGGATACCTGCCTGGACGTCTGGTTTTTGGGAACTGCTAGGCGAACTCAAAGCTGACAATTGGACTTCAAACTCTCCTTTGTTCTCATTTAGGTTTTTTTTCTTTCTTTTGGGCTTTTGGGGAAATGAGGCTGAAGCCTCTTTCCTAAGTTCTGCATGGTGGCAGCAGCTGAGTTCACCCATCCCCCTGGAGGGAGGGATGACAGGTCGTCCCAGGAAGGAAGACCCAGAACAGTTACTGCCAGAGAAGTACTCTGCCAACTCCTCTGGGAGGAGGTGAGGATACAGACCCTGCGCGCCCGAGAGGAGGCTGCGGGAAGGGGCCTCCAGCGATCCTTCCTCGAGGGAGAATCCTTGCGATGGGCCACGGGCTCAGGAGAGGTCGCAATTCTGGAGTTGGATCTGCAGCGGCGCTGAAGCCTTGACAAGAGTTCCCAAACCCCGCAGTGGAAGGAGACCTGCCGGTGGCACAGCGCAGAGAGGTTAAGGGACAATAGGGACAGACTGTTGGATCGGTACCACCACGTGGGTGAGAATGCAGCCAGGGGTAACGAATCTCTCCTGGAGGGCCCAGATCCCGTACCCTTCTCCCTCATGGAGGAACGAGTGGAGACGGCAAGTCCTACTCAACCCTGTTTTCACCAAGAGGTGGAATGATAGTTTGCTGAAGCAGTCTATGCCCGGGCTGCCGGGCTGGAGATGCTGGCGGTCGCGCGGGCATATGGAGTGCAGCCCAAGGGTCCTGCGACACCCGACGGGTGAGGGGGACTGGATATTCCTCTCTTCACCCTCATTTTATAACCTCCTGAGCAGGGCGACTACTCTCCTTTTGCGGCTGACAAGAACTGTTGACCCCAGCAACTTTCCACAAGACGCTGGGGATCACCCGGCCGAGGAAGACCTCGGTGATTGGATTAAAAATTTCCAAGGGCCTCGACCTGGACGGACCGGGGAGGCCACAGATGAAGTCCAATGTCTGTGGGCTCAAAACCAGGCATTGGAGAAGCATATGGCTCGGATGCAAAATTGAATGGATTTAATGTGGCAAGATGCAGCGGGTGCAAACTATTGTACCAGCCCTGCTGCCGCCTGGACAACCAGGACAGCCAGGAGCACTGATCCAACCATAGTCTGGTGGGTCGCAGCGGACCTCTGCTTCGCTTCCCCCCAGCTCCACAGCCGGGATTACCCTAGCCAGCAGGGCCCCGGATGGGAGCATCAGGACTATCGATGCTAATGCCAGCTCAGCCAGCGCCAGCACCCATCCAAACAGGACTACCTGGAGCACCCCAGCCGGCGCCAGGATTACCTGGGGCACCAGGACAACCGGGGGTGCCGCCGCCTGGAGGTTTGGTGCCACGGCAACCAAGGGGGCCACAGCCTGGAGCGGGGGGGGGGGCGCTCCGCCAGCATTTCCACCAGCCGGAGTACCGGGGCAACCAGTGGTAATGCCACCCAGAGGTATGGGACCGCTGCCTGCAGCGCCAGGACTACCAGGGGTGTACATGCAGCCATGGCCACAGCTCCTGCCTCCACCGTTCGCCCTGCAAGTGACTTTTAGTGGGTCTGCTGAGACTCTTCCCTGCTTTTTGCATCAAGTGGATAGCTTTATGAGGGAACAAGGACATACCTTCCCACAGAAGACAGTCGGGTTAGGTTTGTCTCGTCTCTCTTGAAAGGCACGGTGGCAGAGTGGATGATCCAGCAGTTTGATCTCCAGGCCCGATCCGTGCGGAATTTGAATGACTTTATGTGAGCACTGCGAAGGCGCTTTGATGACCTGTTCAGGGGGGAGAAGGCTAAGACTGCCCTTCTGCAACTATGCCAAGGAACCTCGTCAGTCTGAGAGTATGCTGGTGAGTTCCAATGACTCACCGGCAGGATTGTGGACTGGAGCGAGACCACTCTAGGACAGTACTTCCGGGAGCATTCCTGCTCCAGGATAAGGAGAGACTTTGGATTCTGCTCGCGGAAGAAGTGGAAATCCAAAGGCAAAGGCTTTCCTTATCCCGATAGAGGGCTAGGGGAGTGGAGCCGCGGCAGCGGGATTCGGCTGCTCCTGTTACGGAGCAAGCCCAACGGTTCCAGAAGGGAGCCTGTCTTATCTGCGGAGCTATGGGCCATTTCACCGCAGCCTGCCCGTGGTGACCCGAACGGCCAAACTCGAGCCCCCGCCAGGAGAGTTCGGTGCGGGAGAGAGGAAGCAGCTGTCGGAAAACTGTTGGTGGACACAGGGTTTCTGCGAGGTCTCCTGCCATGGACCTCGCCACCTCATCATTTGACCCCACCGGGTCTTGGATTATAAATGCCACTGTTCCAGATGAGGACAACGCGGATTCCTCGGACGAAGAGGTTTCAGCCCTGAACCTGGTCCCAATGGGTGACCAGTCAACTGAACAACCTGAGCCAGTGGTGCAGGGAGCACCACCGCAGACCCTTATACCCATGCAAACAAATCCTCCACTGATGGTAAGGGATGTGGAGGACACGATGTATCTGGACATAATTTTGCAGCATCACAAGGGCCCCCCCAAATAACTGTTAAAGCCTTAGTAGACTCTGGGTGCGCCCGCACTTTAATTAATGAGGACACGTTCAAGGCTTTAAAGGTGAAAGCAGTGCCTCTCTCACAGCCCGTCAAATTCGCTCAGATGGATGGCAGTGACATACAGGGAGGGCCAGTAAACCAGCGCACTGAGAGAGTAGCCATGGGCATTGGGCATCACTGGGAGCAAATACATTTTACCATTGTGCCAGGCATTTGTTATGCGGTAGTCTTGGGGGCAAACTGGCTATGTGGGCACGGTCCCATTATTGACTGGATAGCAAAAACAATTGAGTTTGCTCAGGTGCAATGCGAACGTCACCAAAGGGAGGTAGCAATTAAGGTTCCTGCCTTGTCGGCAGAAGTTGGGTGGGGCGTCCAACATTTCTCAATTGCCCCCCGAGTATCTGGACTTTGCTGACATTTTTGATGTTAAAGAGTGTGACTTTCTACCCCCCAACCGCCAAACTGATTGCACTATCGAGGTGTTAGGAGGGGAGCATGTAACTAAAAGCAAGATTTACCCAATGAGCCTCAAAGAAAAGTCAGTACTCAAAGACTTTATTGACAAGAATTTGGCTCGGGGGTTTATCCAACCCTCTACTGCACCTCATTGCGCCCCTGCCTTCTTCATGCGAAAAAAGACAGGTGACCTACAACTCTGCATAGACTTTCGCAAACTCAATGCGGTCACCCAAACCAATGCCTACCCCACCCCTTAATCTCAGATTTGTTGAGCCAATTGAAAGAGGGGAACATTTTCACTAAACTCTACTTAGTTGAAGTGTACTACCGTGTTAGGATCCGGGATGGAGATGAGCCACTAACTGCTTTTTCCAGCTGTTTTGGGATGTTTGAATACCTAGTAATGCCCTTCGGGTTGAAAGGGGCTCTGGGGGTGTTTATGCAACTAATTAATAAGGTTCTCCATGATTTATTATTTACAGGAGTGGTAGTGTATCTGGATGACATCCTTATCTATTCAAAGACTTTTGATAAGCACGTTGCCTTGGTCAAGGAGGTATTGCAACGCCTCTGAGAAAACCGTCTCTATGCTAAGGTTTCCAAATGTGAGTTTCATCGAGATCAACTGACCTTCCTGGGTTATAAGATCTCACACCACGGGTTAGCCATGGATCCTGACAAAATACGAGCTGTAATAAACTGGGAACCACCAACAATTCGCAAACAGGTGCAGAGATTTCTCGGGTTCACAAATTTCTATCGGGGGTTTCTCAATAATTTTGCACACGTGGTGTTGCCGATAACTGATCTTTTGAAAACTAAAGGGAAGGTCGTTACAGCAACTCTACCCTCCACCCGCGGGGAGTGGACCCCAGAATGTCAAAAAGCATTTGAGACTCTTAAGCGTTTATTCACAACTGAGCAGGTGCTGAAGCACCCGGACTGTGAACAACCATTCATTGTTCAGGTTGACGCTTCTGACGTGGCCATGGGAGGGGCCCTCTTGCAGGAAGGAACAGACGGCCGCTTACACCCCTGTGCATATTTCTCTAAAAAATTCTCTCAGTCAGAGCTCAATTGGCCGATCTGGGAAAAAGAGGCAGCAGCGGTGAAACACGCTCTCACCATGTGGAGACATTTCCTTGAGGGTTCTGAAACCCCTTTCCAGGTTTGGACTGATCACAAAAACCTGGAAGCTCTGACTGGGACTCATAACCTCACCGCAAAACAGGTAAGGTGGGCGAATTTCTTTTCCAGGTTCCGGTTTGTGATCAAACATGTGCCGGAAAAACAAAACCTACTAGCAGACGCTCTATCCTGGCTTCCACAGTACCCTAATAAAGTGGAACGTCCTACAGACTCGCTGTTTACTCCCGAACAAAGGGGTCTTCTACCTACCCTGGTGGTGCAAACTCAAGCCCAAGCCCAAAAATCCCAAATCATTATGGATACCTCGCACCCAACTGATGCAGTTGCCCCTCCTCCACTGCCAAATGCAATCGGGGACTTGGAGGAAATACCTCCCTCCAGCCCTCCTGTTGGAACTGATCCTGTTGGGATTGATCCTGCCACTTCAGAAGGGCTGCCTGATTCTTTCAAACACACACTAATCCACCATTGCCAAACAAAACTAGCCGCCAACGTTCTCCCTACGGGTCTCGAGAGAATGGGGGAGTTGTGGTTTAAGAATGCCAAATTGTATGTACTGGCAGTGTTGCGGGGGGAGGTTTTAAAACTCGCTCATGGTGCTAAGACGGCAGGACATTTTAGATTTGTCAAAACTTTACACTTGCTCAGTCGTCAATTTTGGTGGGCAGGAATACAGTCGGACTTAGACTCTTTCATCCGCAGCTGTCCAGTGTGCGCCACCGCAAAACGCCCCACGGGCAAGCTGCCTGGATTATTACAGCCCTTAGAAACGCCCCAAGGTCCTTGGGAGGCTATTGCTATGGATTTCATGACTGATCTACCCCTTAGACGGTACTGTGGGTGGTCTCGGACCTTTTTTCCAAACAGGTGCATCTGATTCCCTGCGCGGGCATGCCTGCCGCTCCGAAATTAGCCCGTTTGTTTGTCTAGCACCGTGGTTCTCCACTTTTTTCGAGTAGTGACCCCCTTTTACAATTGCCAAGTAACCTGTGACCCCGCCACATTTGCATAATAAAGTCATAAATGACATTTTCAATAGGATAAAGAAAACACAATACAAATAGATTTTTCAGAATATAATTCCAACATAATATTTCATTAACTAATTTCATTAAATAATTAATTAATAGTTAATGTGATGGTAGTGCTTGCATCTGGGTAACCAGCTTCAAAATTCATGGCTCAGTGTTTGTAAAGCCAACCTCATGTCATCCTCAACATTTAGTCTGTTTCTTGTCTTTGAGCAAATAAATATGTAGTATTGCCAACCTCCTGGTGGGGAGATCTTCCAGAATTACAACTGATTTCCAGATGCCATAGATCAGCTCCCCTGGAGAGTGTACTCTATGGTATTATACCCCACTGGCCCCAAACCCTGCCCTCCCTAGGTTCCCCCCCCCAAATATGCAAGAATTCCTCAACCTGGAATTGGCAACCCTAGGGATCAGGGTATGGAAAGAAAAAGGGAAGCTCAGAGAAGGAGAGAAGCAGGCAGGGATGGTATAGAAGAGTGTTTGATATGAAGAAGCATTGAAAATCCACTCTCGCAGAGATATGTAGAAGCAAATGGAATTAAAACTCGAAAGGCGAGCATGGTGACATTTTTATGCTTTGGGCTGATTTTACCTGATTACATTAGGGCAGGGGTGGGGAACCTTTTTCCTGCCAAGGGCCATTTGCACATTTATAACATCTTTTGGGGGCCATACAGGGCATTGATCTCCCAGCGTGGGGGGGAGAGGCTAGGGTTGCCAGGTCTCCAGCCACCACCTGGAAGTTTGCAAACCTAGCAAAGGCTATGCAGGGGAGGGAGAGAAGGAAAGAAGGAAAGGAATGAAAGAAAAGAAGGAAAGAAATGAAGGAAAAAAAGGAAAGGAAGGAAAGAAGGAAAGGAAGGAAAGAAAGTAAGAAAGGAAGGAAGGGAAGGAAGGAAGGAAGGAAGGAAGGAAGGAAGGAAGGAAGGAAGGAAGGGAAAGGGAAAAAAGGAAAGAAGGAAAGGAAGTAAGAAAGGAAAGAGGGGAAGGAAGGAAGGAAGGAAGGAAAGAAGGAAGGAAGGAAGGAAGGAAGGAAAGAAAGAGAGGGAGGGAGGGAGGTTACACACACACACACACACACACTTGCCAGCGGCCCGGGGATCTCGAGCACACACACACGTACACAGGGAGGGCTGGGGAAAACCCTCCGGTGGCAGCGCAGCAAGCGAGCAAGCCGGGGGAAAGGAGTATGAGGAGGGCTGGGGGGACCCTCGGGCGGCCTCAAGGGGGACCGCCCTCTTCTCCTCCGAGACCTTAACGGGCCGAGCCAGGGGAGCTTCCTTGGCCTCCCACACATCCCGCCACATCATCCGACCGACAGAGAGGCGAGGCGAGGAACCGGAGAGAGAGAGGCGAGGAGAGAGGCGAGAAATCGGCCGGCCGACAGCTGGAAGGAGCCGGGCTGCAGATACGCGGCTGCACGCCACCGCACACCAGCTGTAGCCCCGCCCACCCCGAGCTAGCCCATCCGCCTCTCAGCTGGGTGGGCAGGGCTACAGCTGGTGTGCGGCGGCATGCCTCCACGTCTCTGCAGCCCGTCTCCTTCCGGCTGTCAGCCGGCCGATTCCTCACCTCTCTCCTCATTGTCCCCCTTGCAGGCATACTCACAGTGGACAAGAGCAGCAGCATGAGATGGCGGTGCGGCCCCCCGGTCCCCGCTGCGGTCTGCCCTCGCCAAAGCCTTGGCTGCTGTGGCTTCCTTGACAGCCACCGCAAGCAAGACCTTCTTCGCCATGAGGCAGCAGTGCACCTTTTCGTTCTGCAGACCAAAAATGAGCCGGTCCAAGAGGGTGCCATCGAGGTCCGGGAAATTGCAAAACCTCGCAGCCTGGCGGAGCACTGCGATATAAGCGGACACGGGCTCCCTGGCCTCCTGGTTCCTCAGGTGGAAGTCCAGACGCCGGGCGAGCTGCGTGGGTTGGGGGGGCGAAGTGGTTCCCTAGCACTGCCATGATGTCAGTGAATGGAGTCTCGCTCAACTTTGCGGGGGCCAGTGTGAGGGCCATCTGGTTTTAGCCCTTATCTGTTTCTATCTCTACCTCTTTGAACTCGTACAAGCAGTTCGCACCTCTATGTGTCTTCCTGAGTCCCCCGCCTCGTCCATCTTGCCCAGGTGCCACCTCTCCTCCCCTGCTGTGCTTTCTGCCTTCACTCCCTCGGGCCGAGTCCGGCCTTGAAATGCAGATAGCCCTCACTGTCTCTCTAGGACTGTTTGATGTTTTGTGCTGCACCGATTTGCCTTGTAACCTCCCATGTCTCCCAAGCGTGTGAACCTTCGTGCCCTGTAGTAGATAAATACTGTAACCCCGATAAGCTAGTCACTCGCAACTTTGAATCCATGAGCCTGTCTTCTCTATCTGAAGCCTTCAATAAATCTTTTGTTTCTGCATCCAAGTCTGAGCAATTGATTTGGCGAAGTTTGCCCAGCTAGGTGGGGACTCTCACATTAAGTTGCGAGTCTTTGCCTCTTCGTTCTGCACCTGTACCCTACGGGACAGCCATGTCAGGCGACGAGGAAAAAACTACCCCTCCGGCCTCGCCGGACGGAAGCGGTGCACCGGACAAGCCGGCCCCGGAGGGCAAACCGGACAAGAAGGTGCCAGGCGTGCCCCATCCGGGACCGGGTCCGGGCACACGTCCCAAGACCACCTTTAACACTTGGCTGGATTCGCCGAAAGGTTGGTCGCTTTCCCGGACTGAGGCAAAGCACCGCCGCTTGGCCTTAACGGGTACGGGGTTCGAGGACGACCCCGCTCGTCGGGACGCTCTGATGGATGAGGAGCGGAGACAGTGGCAGGAGGAGCGCCAAGCGATGGTGGAGCGCATAGATGCCATGCAGCTTGTGATGGAGGAGATGGCCGCTGCCATGGACGCGCTGAAGGTACAGCCCCCGCCGGGTAACCCTCCGGATGGGACACCGGCAGCTCCCCCCGCGCCTCCTCCCAGCACCCCGGCCCGCCGGGACTTGAAAATCACGTATGATGGGTCGGGGGACCAGTTGACCTTTTTCATGGTCCAAGTGGACATTTTCATGCGGGAGCAGGGCAGGACCTTTACCTCCGAGGAGTCCCAGGTCCAGTATGTGGCCTCCCTCCTGCAAGGCGAAGCGGCCGCATGGATGGTGTTACAGTACGAGCTCCGCTCCCCTGTGCTACGGAGTTTGGATGACTTTATGATCGCACTCCGTAACCAGTTCGAGGACCCGAATCTGGGGGAGCGGGCCAAAGCCGCTCTGATGCAACTACGCCAAGGGACCAAGTCAGTGGCGCAGTATGCGAGCGAGTTCCAGTCCTTGTCGAGTCGGATTCTGGACTGGAGTGAGGCTACCCGGGTGCAGTTGTTCAGGGAGGGCCTAAACCCGGACCTGCAGCATTGGGCCTTTATGCAAGGCAACCCCCCTGACGTTGAGGGTTGGGTGCGCCACGCTGCCGATATCGAAAATCGGAAGCAGCTCCTGAACCTGTCCAAGCAACGTTCCGGCCGCGACTTTAAACCAAGAGGAGACAAGGCAAGTGGGATCCGTGACCCTCGCACCCCAGGCGGTGGCGGCCCCACGTCAGCGGAGCGCCGCAAGCGCTTCGAGGCAGGGGTGTGCCTGGTCTGTGGAGGAAAGGGTCACTTCGCCTCCCAATGCCCATCCCGCTCCGGACGCCCGGCTTCCGTTCGTCCCGTTCCGAGCGAACCTGAGAAAGCCCCCGCAGAGGGGCAACCGCGACGCCGAAGCAACGCTCCAGGGCGACGGAGCACTCCCTCAGCACTACACGCGCACGCCCTGGATGGAACCGCCAACTCGACCGGTCCATCGGGACCCCGGATTACCAGTGCAACCTCTGACTCTGCCGAGTCACGGATTACAAATACCTCGTCCCCCTCGTCCAGCGAGGAGGAAGAGTGGGATGTGCCGGCAAAAAACGCCGTCGGTCTGCTGTAAGGGGGGCTCCTCAGCAGACCGCACCGTCCGTTGTGCAAGGAGCTCCACCGATGGTAAGCGCCCAGGAAGATAATGTTTATATCCGGGTTCACCTATCCCTACCCAAGGGGGGTCCAGTTTTAGAGTTCCCCGCGCTCGTGGACTCGGGGTGCGCCCGCACTTTAATTAGTGAGGAGGCGGCCCGGAGATTGCAAGTCCGCCGCAAGCGCCTCCCGGATCCCCTCCGCTTCTCCCAGATGGACGGGAGTGACTTTAAAGAGGGGCCTGTCACTCACCGAACTACCGCGGTAGTCATGACTGTAGGGGAGCATTGGGAACAGCTGTACTTTACCATTGCCCCCATAGTTGCCCCTGTAGTTCTGGGGATGAACTGGCTGCGGGGGCACAACCCTTCCATTGATTGGGTCAAGCGGACCCTTACCTTCCCAGAGGATCCCTGCGCCATGCATGACAGGGACCGCTTGACCAGCACCCCGGCGGCCGCCCTAGTGGGTTCCCCAGAACCCGTTTCCAATACCCCCAACCTGCCCTCGGAATACTCCCAATATTCGGATGTTTTTGACGTGCGGGAGTGTGACGAATTGCCACCGCACCAGGAGACCGACTGTGCGATTGAAATTGTTGGGGACGGCAAGTTATCCAAGGGAAAGGTGTACCCCATGAGCCCCAGTGAAAAAGCAGTGTTGCGGGACTATTTGGACACCAACTTGGCGAGGGGCTTCATTCGCCCCTCCAAAGCTCCGTACTCCGCCCCCGCCTTTTTTGTCAAAAAGAAAACGGGTGACTTAAGACTGTGTATTGACTTTCGGAGACTCAACGCTGTCACGCAGTCTAACGCTTACCCCCTCCCTCTCATTCCAGACTTGCTAGCACAATTGAAGGAGGGCCGGATTTTCACCAAACTGGATTTAGTGGAAGCCTATCACCGCATCCGCATAAAAGAGGGGGACGAACCAAAAACGGCCTTTTCGAGCTGTTTTGGCATGTTTGAGTATTTAGTAATGCCGTTCGGACTTTCTGGGGCTCCGAGTGTGTTCATGCAGTTAATCAATGAAGTGTTACATGATTTACTGTTTCGGGGGGTGGTGGTATTTTTGGACGACATACTCATTTATTCTGAAACCATGGAAGAGCATGTCCGACTGGTGCGGGAGGTCCTTCAGCGGTTGCGGGACCACAAGTTATATGCCAAAGTATCTAAGTGTGAATTCCACCAGCCTTCCATTACCTTTTTAGGCTACGTAATCTCCCACCAGGGGTTGGAGATGGACCCCGGAAAGGTTCAGGCAGTGCGGGATTGGGAACCCCCTACGACGCGCAAGCAACTGCAACAGTTCCTGGGGTTCGCCAACTTCTACCGCAATTTCATTCCTAACTTTGCGCAAGTGGCTCTCCCTCTTACTTCCCTTCTGCGTACTAAGGGAAAGGGTGCCAGTGCCGCTTTGCCTTCGGCCCGATTGCAGTGGTCCCCCCCCCTGCCAACGGGCTTTTGAGGACTTGAAGCTCCTCTTCTCGTCCGAACCGGTCCTGGCCCACCCGGACTGCACCAAACCGTTTGTGGTCCAGGTAGACGCCTCCGATGTGGCTATGGGAGGGGCCCTCCTGCAGCGGGACGAAAGTGGCGCTTTAAGGCCATGCGCTTATTTCTCCAAGAAGTTTACCCAGTCCGAAATCAACTGGGCCATCTGGGAGAAAGAAGCCGCGGCAGTTAAGCACGCCCTCACCGTGTGGAGGCATTTTCTGGAGGGGGCAGAATTCCCGTTTGAGGTGTGTACCGATCACAAAAATCTAGAGGCTCTTAAAGGGGCTAGAAAGCTCAACGCCAAGCAAATACATTGGGCTCAGTTCTTTGCCAAATTTCGGTTCACCCTCAAACACGTGCCCGGCAAGGAAAACGCCCTAGCGGACGCTCTATCCAGACTGCCCCAGTACCGCAACGATTTTGACCGTCCTGTGGACTCTCTATTCACTCCTGAGCAAAGGGGAGAGATCCCTGGCTTGGCGGTCTCTACCCGGTCCCAAACCCGCCACCCCAGTGGTCCCTCGCTCAGGGGAATCCCGGAGGCTTTTCAGCAACGCCTCCGGGAAGCGTCCCTACAGGAAGCGGAGCAGCAAACGCTCCCATCCGGTATGGAACAGCAAAAGTCCTGGTGGGTGCAGGGAGGGAAACTCTATGTCCCAGCCTCCCTTCGCAAGGAGGTTTTGGGACTGGTCCACGGAGCCAAGCTGGCCGGTCACTTTGGGTTTGTCAAGACGTTGCATTTGGTACGGCGGCAGTTCTGGTGGCCGGGCATGAGAGGGGATGTAGAATTGTACGTTCGCAGTTGTCCCATATGCGCCACTGCCAAAAACAGGGGGGGCAAAACCCCAGGGCTTCTGAAGCCTCTGGAGATCCCCACCCGGCCATGGGAGGTAATCGCCATGGATTTCGTCACCGATCTACCCCCCAGCAGGGGCAAAACTGTACTATGGGTTGTTACAGATCTCTTCTCCAAGCAGGTCCACTTTGTCCCCTGCACTGGACTCCCGTCGGCGCAGGGGTTGGCCAAAATGTTGTCACCCATGTCCTCAGGCTTCACTCGATCCCTAGGAAGGTCCTCTCCGACAGAGAGAGTTTGCCCAGCTAGGTGGGGACTCTCACAGCCAGTAGCATTTGCGCCAGCTGGAAGGTGCGAGGGCCACAAATGCTAAGAGCGAGCGTTTCTTGATGTCGTTCGCATCCAAGAAGAAGCTGAGGTGGTCGGCATAGCTCTCCCACTCTCTGGGATGAGCTGGATCGAATGCCTCCATGGAGCCCTTGGTGGCCATTGTGCAGCATGTTGCGTCTCCCTCGTGTGTCGGAGTGATTCAGCAATGCAAGCTGGGCTGCCTACCGGCCACAGCGATTTCAGCAGGATTCAAAAGTGATTTCAGCAGGACAGCTGGACTGCCTACCAGCCTTCATCATCATTGTTAAGTCCACGTGGGGAAGCACACGAGGTCAGACAGAGTTCAAACAGCAACCGCTTTATTGTCCAACGAGAACAGAACTAACTTACAGCGACCGGACCCCTGCTTATATGGACCCCTGCTTATATGCCCCCCCCCGTGTGAATTCCAGTTGTGAGTGCAGCTGGCTTCCAAGGTTGTGTAGCTCAGAAAGTTGTTATGTCTGCTCGCTCTCTGTTAGTGTGATAACTGTAATCTACCATGAGAACCAGGCTTGGCCTAGGATATAACTGTGCCTTTGGTTTTGGTTTTGCCTTTGGTTTTCTGTATATGTTCCAACCTGTCCTTTCCCCCCATTAGAGTCCTCGTACCTTTCCCTGTAAGTTCCTGCTACTCACCTCCTGCGTCCTAAATAAACCAGCTTCTTAGAATACTCTGGACATTTGGTGATTGGGAATCCACAGGTGAACTCAGACCTTACATTAGGACTCTAAATCCTTGTTTGTTTCTTTTCTTTACGTTTCTTTTGATTTTGTTTGGAATGTGGTTAGTATCCCATTCCTGATTTGCATGGCAACAGCATCTGGGTTCGCTGGCTCCTCTTCGGAAGAGGACTACCACTCAACCCAGGAGGGTTGGTCGAGGGCCTTTACTGCTCGGGAAATCCTCCGACAGCTCCTGCGGGAGGAGACCGAAGGTCCGATCCAGAGCGCCCAGAGGGTGGTCGACCGGCAACGGCGCAAGAAAAGGAGGAAGGCCACCAGGACCTACCTTTTGAACCAATTCCGCTGTTTGAGCAATTTTACCTGTGGAGAGAAGCTGGAGGAGGAGACCCGGCTTGCCCAGGAGGGGACTTCCCTGCTAACGCAGCTGGTTGCGTGTACCGCAGCTCTCGAGGATTTGTTGGACAGTCCCTTTTTACGGGCCGCTATGGCGGAAGGCTTCGGGGGCAGCGACCGTTTCCAGATGGAGGCGAGAAATGCTGCCGCCAAAATTGTGTTGCGCATTATGGAACTATCACCGCAGTCGACTACGGAAACTCAAATTCAAGAACTGTTACAAACAGACTTTGGGTCAGCTTCGGGGGACGTGGCGCGACAAGTGATGCCGCTTCTTACTAACCTGGAAGAAGTGAAGGTGTTTCTAACTACCCTTTTGGAGCAACTCTTTAGGGACACCGCCGCGGCTGAAGCGGCAGAATTAGGAGTGGCGTTGGCTAAAGCAGAAACCCTCACTGGATTAACAAGCCTGGGGGCGCGAGCTGAAGATCCTGGGCGGATGATTTCGGGGCAGGGACCGGGAGAGGAGGACTTTTCATTTTCGTCTCTTCTGATCGGTCCCTTTTGGACCTTCCAAGACACCTAGCTCATCGGCAACAAGCTACCGTTCACTACGCCCTGACACAAGACATTTGTGAATAGCTGGGCAAGGAGGATGCGGACCGGGAGGATGCAGAGGACTGGAATGCCCCTTTTGAAGTTTCTCAGGGTCAGTATGGAGGAGAAGCTACCGAAGACTGGAATACCCAGTTCAGCGTTTCTCAGGGCCGACGCGGAGGGGGACCAGAAGATGAAGTTTCTCATTTACGCTCCCAGAACCGGGACCTACAGCAACAGATGGCTCAAATGCAAGAGCAAATGGATGTTTTGTGCCATGAGTTGGGACGGCAGCAACAGCCTCAAGTGACTCCCCCACCAGCAGTGCCGCCACCAGGTGTTCCTCTGCCGGGAGCACTGTTTCCCCCGGGGGGGCAACCGGGTTGTCCTGGCTTACCACCAGTAGGGCCTGGCCCACAAGGACCCCCACCAGGTCCTCTGGGGTGGCCAGGGGGGTTCTCTCCACCGTGGCAGTACCCACAGCCTCATCCACATGCATCTCTTAAGGATCTACGAGTAACTTTTAATGGATCCGCAGAAGCTCTGCCCTACTTCTTGCACCAGGTAGACAGTTTCATGAGGGAGCAAAGACAGTGGTTTCCCACTGAAGACAGCCGGGTGTGGTACGTGTCCTCCCTTCTGCAGGGAGAGGTGGCGGATTGGATGAATCGAACAACAGTTCGATTCACGGGGTATATCCATACGAACTCTAAATGGGTTTATGTGGGCGCTGTGTAGGCGATTCAAGGATCCTTTTCGGAGTGAGAAAGCTAAAGCTGCCATTCTTCAATTGCGTCAAGGCACCAAGTCCATCTGGGAATATGCCGGCGAGTTTCAACGTCTAACTAGCAGAGTTACGGACTGGAGCGAGGCCACCCGAGTGCAATACTTGCATCCCGAAGTACTGTACTGGGCTTATATGCAAAGGGATCCACCTAACCTCGAAGAGTGGATCCTGCTTTCTGAAGAAGTGGAAAGCCGTCGGCAATCCCTCGCCCTCTCCAGACACAGAGCGAAGGAAATGGTCCCACGACAGGACGAATTGCCCCACTACCATAGAGACCCCCTGCCCCTGTTTTGGATCGAGCCAAACGGTTTCAGAAGGAAGCATGTCTCGTTTGTGGTAAAATGGGCCACTTCGCAGCAACTTGTCCTTAACGTCCTGCGCGCTCCAGTCCCGACTCGGGGTCGGAAAGTCATCCCCGGACCAGTGGGGATAGCCGCCGCAAAAGCTTAGCACCAAGCGGGCGTAAGCCGCCTTCTGCTCTTCGTATGGATGGTGAAATTGCATGTAAAGAGCCGTCTCCATCATTTCCTTGCCCATCGGGGCTTCGGATTACAAATACCGACCCATCGGGGTTCCGGATTACAACTATCTCTACCCAGACCGAAGGCGAACCCCCTTCATCGGAGGAGGACGAGACCTGGGGGTCGCCAGCATTAAACCTCGTCCCGACCCAAGACCAGGCAAAAAATGGGCAAGGTCTGCAGTGAATGGAGCGCCACCGCAGACCGAGGCACCCGCGCTGCCCTCAGCTCCACTAATGGTGAGAGAAGTTGAGGACTCTGTGTTTCTTGATGTGGTATTACAACACTATAAAGGCCCCCCCCCCCAATTATCGGTTAAAGCCTTAGTAGACTCTGGGTGTGCTTGTACCCTAATCAGTGAAGACACCTTCAAAGCCCTAAAAGTAGAAGCCACCATCCTACCCCAACCCATTCCATTCGCTCAGATGGATGGTAGTGGCTTTAAAGGGGGCCGGTTGACCGGCGGACTGGCAGAGTCGCCATGGGAGTGGGGGACCACTGGGAACAAATTCACTTCACCATAGTGCCTGGCATCCGCTATGCTGTAGTCTTGGGAGTGAATTGGCTTCGGGGACACAGTCCCACTATAGATTGGGCAGCTGAAACGCTCGAATTCACCCAGCCACAATGTGAACGGCATATGAGAGAAGTGGCCATCTGCGTTCCTGCCTTAATGGCAGGAACTACTGATTCCCAGTTACCCCTTGAATACAAAGACTTTACAGATGTTTTTGATGTCAAGGAGTGCGACGTATTACCCACACACACACACACACTGTGAAACAGACTGTGCCATTGAGATGGTGGGGGAGAACAACTCACAAAGAGTAAAATCTATCCAATGAATCCCAAGGAGAAGACTGTATTCAAAGACTTTATTGACAAAAATCTGGCATGGGGCTTCATCCGCCCCTCCACTGCCCCCCATTGCACCCCTGCTTTCTTCGTGTGCAAAAAGACAGGCGACTTGCGACTGTGTATAGACTTTCGCAAACTCAATGCAGTTATTCAAACCAATGCCTACCCCATCCCCCTTATCCCGGACCTTTTGAGCCAACTGAAAGAGGGACGCATTTTCACCAAACTGGACCTGGTGGAAGCGTATTATCGCATCCGTATATGGGATGGGGATGAGCCATTAACTGCCTTTTCTAGTTGCTTTGGGATGTTTGAATATCTTGTGATGCCTTTCGGCTTAAAAGGGGCTCTGGGAGTCTTCATGCAAATGATCAATGAAATCCTCCATGATTTGTTGTTTAAGGGGGTGGTGGTTTACTTAGATGACATTCTCATCTACTCCAAAACCATGGATGAGCATGTTACGTTGGTCAAAGAGGTTCTGCAATGCCCAAGAGAAAACCACCTCTACGCTAAGGTTTCCAAGTGTGAGTTCCATAGGGAGGAACTAACGTTTCTGGGCTACAGGATTTCGCACCATGGATTAACCATGGACAAGATACAGGCAGTGGTAAACTGGGAACCGCCTACCACTCGCAAACAGGTGCAAAAATTTCTCGGTTTTGCTAACTTTTACTGGGGTTTCCTCAGCAATTTCTCACAAGTGATGCTTCCCATTACTGATCACCTGAAAACCAAGGGGAAGGGGGTTGCTGCTACCCTACCTTCTGCCAAAATAGATTGGACCCTGGAATGTCAGGTAGCCTTTGAGACTCTGAAACGGTTGTTCACAACAGAGCCAGTGCTGAAACATCCGGATTGTGACCGCCCGTTCATTGTCCAAGTAGACGCTTCTGAGGTTGCTATGGGAGGGGCCCTCTTGCAAGGGGCCCTCTTGCAAGACAGCCAATTGCACCCCTGTGCTTATTTTTCAAAAATTTCTCCCAATCTCAACTCAATTGGCCTATTTGGGAAAAGGAGGCGGCAGCAGTGAAATATGTGTTAACAGTCTGGAGGCATTTCCTTGAAGGCGCTGAAACCCCCTTCCAGGTTTGGACGGACCACAAAAACCTTGAAGCCTTAACTTCATAAACTCACAGCAAAACAAGTTATATGGGCGGACTTCTTTTCCCGGTTTCGGTTTGTGATCAAACACATCCCAGGCAGGCAAAACCTGTTAGCTGACGCTCTTTCCCAACTCCCTCAGTACCCGGTTAAGGTAGAATGCTCCACCAAATCCCTATTTACTCCAGAGCAAAGGGGCACCTTGCCCACCTTAGCGGTTCAGACGCGCACCCAAGCACGGCAGACCCAGACAGCGATTGACTCCTCTCTACCCACTGGGGGGGGCAACCTCTCCCGTTTCTCTGCCAATACTCAGAGATGCTAACAGCCGCCCTTCAACCCAGTCCCCAGCAGAAAGCTAACCCGTCGTCCTGGAGGGACTGCCCAATTCCTTCCGTGATGCTCTATTCCATCACTGCCAGGCAGAAGTGGATGCCAAGATTCTACCTGCAGGGCTCGAAAAGCTGGGGGAAGTTTGGGTTAAGGACGCTAAATTGTACGTGCCTAAACTTTGCGGGCAGAAGTGTTGGGACTTGCTCATGGAACAAAAACTGCTGGACATTTTGGTTTCGTTAAAATGTTACATTTGCTCTGTCGTCAGTTCTGGTGGGCGGGTATGCATTCAGACCTGGATTCCTTCATCCGCAGCTGTCCAGTGTGTGCCACCGCGAAACACCTGACCGGCAAGCCGACCGGTCTACTAAAGCCTTTAGAGGTGCCTCAGGGACCCTGGGAAGTCATTGCCATGGACTTTATGACTGATTTGCCGTTAAGTCGGGGGGAAAGTTTTGTGGGTGGTTACTGATCTTTTTTCCAAACAGGTACATCTAATCCCGTGTGCTGGCATGCCCTCTGCTCAAAGACTGGCTCATTTGTTTGTGACACATGTTTTCAAATATCATTCCTTCCCGTGCAAGATAGTTTCCGACCGCGGATCAGTGTTTGTAGCCAAATTTCGGAAAGCGTTCCTCAAATTGGTTGGAGTGGAACAAGGGCTGTCAAGTGCGTTCCACCCCCAAACGGATGGACAGATCGAGAGAGTTAATGCTGTCCTAGAATGTTACCTCCGTTGTTATGTGAATTACCACCAGGATGATTGGGTTGACCTGTTACCTTTTGCTGAGTATGCGTATAATAACTCTGTTCATCAGTCCACTGGTTTCAGCCCCTTTCACATTGTCCATGGCAAGGAGTTTGGACCTGTCGGTCAGGTGGATGTGTCGGGGGAGGAGGGGGATGCTGAGATATCGGACTGGATTCAGACCATACAGTCTATGTGGCCTTGGTTGACTAAAAACTTAGAAAGGGCCAAAAGACAGTACAAAGCCCAGGCAGACAAGCATCGGGCTCCTGGTTGGACCTTCAGGGTGGGTGATCTAGTGTATCTTTCTACCAAGAATCTGCGGTCTCTGCGACTCTCTAGAAAATTGAGTGAGAAGTACAATGGGCCATTCCCTATTGCTCGGATCATTAACAAAGTAACAGTGGAATTGCAGCTTCCCAAAAAGTTGAAAAGAGTCCATCCAGTGTTTCATGTTAGTTTACTGGAACAGTATGTATCGGCTCCTCAGTGGCATCCAACAGATCCCCCAGAGGTTACTGAAATGGGGGGGGGGGAGGAATACTGCAAGGTGTCCAAAATTCTTGATTCCCGTGTGCATGGGGGGGGCTAGAAAACCTAGTCCGTTGGAAGCATTTCAGCCCCTCCCACGACGAATGGGTTAAGCATCATCATGTCTCCACCACTCGCCTATTACGTAAATTCCACGCCTCATACCCGGACAAGCCCGCACCATCGGGCAGAAGTGGGGGGGGCTAGGGGGCAGAATGTGAGCTCCAGCTCTGTGAGTGCAGCTGGCTTCCAAGGTTGTGTAGCTCAGAAGGTTGTTATGTCTGCTCGCTCTCTGTTTGCGTGATAACTGTAATCTACCATGAGAACCAGGCTTGGCCTGGGATCTAACTGTGCCTTTGGTTTTGGTTTTGCCTTTGGTTTTCTGTATACGTTCCTCAATAAAGTAAGCCACAGCCTTCAATTTGCAAGATCTGAACAAGGCTGTCAAAGATAGGACATTTTGGAGGACTTTCATTCATAGGGTCGCCATGAGTCGGAAGCGACTTGACGGCACTTAACACACACACACACACATATGTTCCAACCTGCCTTTTCCCCCCATTAGAGTCCTCGTACCTTTCCCTGTAAGTTCCTGCTACTCACCTCCTGCTTCCTAAATAAACCAGCTTCTTAGAATACTCTGTCTGGACGTTTGGTGATTGGGAATCCACAGGTGAACTCAGACCTTACACCCTGGCCAACTGCAGCCACTCCTCCTGGTCCGTGGTTGGGGGGGAAAAGCCCCAGTAGCCAATGGGAACATACAGTTCAGGAGCCTTGGAGAACACCAAGCTGCCCAGGGTTTCCCCTGAGGCAATTACAAGGATCATTGTCCCCTTGATTCAATCACCCACACCCATACATACATACATAAATACATACATAACATGTCCCATGCTTTGCCTTATGCAGGGGGATTTCACTGGGGCTGAGCTCAGGGGAGAGGGAAGAATTGGGTTAACAGAAGAACGGGAAGGTCTGTGAGCACTTGGCCTAATGAGAACCACAAACCACAACAGGAGACGAAGTTGTCCAAAGAAGCTGGTTTTACTGGTCACAAAGGTTAGTAGAGCACTGAGAACCTAAGACAGCAATGGGGCAAACTGGTTTGCACTTGATAATATAAAAGCATTGAAAAAAGCAACAGTACAAGAGATTACAGATTAAAAATAGCACAGAGGCGCCGCGGTTCTCACGGACTACTGTCTGCTTCAAAGAGTCCAAAAATGCAAAACAAACCTTGAAGGCAAGTTGGTGGGAAAACGAAACTAACTGAGACACAGACCTGACATTCTGCTCCCCTTAGGGCCCCCTCCAGTTTTGCAAGGGGGACAGTTTGTCAGGGTAGGCGGTGTGGAAGGCGTGCACTAAGTATGGGGCGGAGACATCCCGTGCATGCACCCATTCATCGTAGGCAGGGGGGAAGTGTTTCCATCGAACCAGATATTGTAGAGAACCATGACGTACACGAGAGTCCAGAATCTTTGACACTTCAAAATGCTCCTCCCCCCCCCCCCACCATCACAGGCTGCTCAGGAGGCGATTCCGGGTGCCAATCCGAGGAAGCGACATGAGGCTTGAGGAGATGGACATGGAAGACTGGGTGGATATGCCTCAAGGTTTTAGGGAGAGTCAGTTCCACAGTGACGGGGTTAATTATCTGGGCAATGGGATATGGCCCCATGTACTTGGCGCTGAGCTTATGGCAAGGGCGGGTGGACCGTAGGTTCTTGGTGGAAAGGTACACTAAGTCACCAATCTGAAAGTCTTTGCTGGGAGAGCGATGCTTATCTGCCTGAGCTTTATATTTGCGTTTGGCTCTGTCCAGATTTTTCACCAGCCAGGGCCAGGTGGTGCGGAGAGCCTGAGTCCAAGAGGCTACATCGGTATCTCCCTCCCCCTCAGTTATATCTACACGAGCAATAGGACCGAAATCCTGACCATACACAGCGTAGAAAGGGCTAAAACCTGTAGATTGATGTACAGCATTATTGTAAGCATATTCTGCAAAGGGCAACAGCTCAACCCAATCATCTTGATGATAATTGACATAACAACGTAAATAACATTCCAATACAGCATTGACACATTCAGTTTACCCATCCGTTTGGGGGTGATAAGCGCTAGATAAACCTTGCTCCACCCCCACCAACTTGAGAAAAACTTTCCAAAATTTAGCCATGTAGCTACTTCCGCGGTCGCAAATTATCTTACGCGGGAAGGAATGCAGACGGAAAACATGTGACACAAAAAGGCGGGCCAACTTGGGGGTGGAGGGGATACCCGCACACGGAACCAAATGTACCTGTTTGGAAAATAAATCAGTAACAACCCACAGTACAGTCTTCCCCTCACTAAGTGGGAGATCGGTCATGAAATCCATGGCAATCACTTCCCAGGGTCTGCTGGGAATTTCCAGTGGTTGTAGCAGTCCCGGGGGCTTGCCCTGGGATCGTTTGACAGTGGCACAAATAGGACAGCTGCAAATAAAGGAATCCACATCCGAACGCATGCCCACCCACCAAAATTGCCTGCGCAACAAGTGAAGGGTTTTCAGGAAACCAAAGTGCCCTGCAGTTTTAGCTCCATGGGCCAATTGCAGGACTTCTCTCCGAAGTACTTTAGGCACGTACAATTTCAAGTCTTTGTACCAACAACCACCTTGTTCAAGCAAGCCTTGGGGTAGTTTGAGCAGTGCGTTTGGCCAAGCACTGAGTACGAAGGGAGTCCAGGAAGGAATTGGACAGGATCACTCCCCCCCCTGCAGAGGAGGGTGAATCAGGAGCCGCTGGCGATGGCAACAGAGTGGGGGGGAACCGGTTGCTGGGGGGGCCGGTGACAGGCGGCGCGAGTGGGTCTGGTGAGGGAGCCGGCTCATTTGTGCCCAACACTCTGCTGTTCACTGCTCGGGTCTGGGGCAGAGTTTGGGACTGAGTTTGTACAGCTAGCACGGGCAGAGCTCCTCTGTGCGCCGGGGTGAATAAAGAGTCCGTAGGACGATCTATCTTTACTGGGTATTGGGGCAACCTGGAAAGAGCATCAGCAAGCACGTTTTGCTTCCCGGGCACATGTTTAAGAACAAATCGGAATTGAGCAAAGAAGTCCACCCAACGCTTCTGTTTCGCGGACAATTTATGGGTCCCTGTGAGGGCTGCTAGATTTTTGTGAGTGGTCCAGACTTCAAAGGGGACCCCAGACCCCTCCAAAAATTGCCTCCATAAAGTAAGAGCATGATGGACGGCTGATGCCTCCTCCCAAATGGGCCAGTTCAGTTGGACATGCGCAAATCTTTTTGAAAAATAAGCACAGGGGTGAAGAAGACCGTCTGGTCCCCTCTGGAGAAGAGCCCCCCCCCCATGGCTACATCGGACGCATCAACTTGCACAATAAACATTTGGTTTGGGTCGGGATGCTGCAGCACAGGTTCAGAAGTGAAAAGCTGCTTGAGGGTTACAAAAGCAGATTGACATTGATCAGTCCAATGTATTTTGGCGGTAGGCAACGTAGCAGAGACCCCTTTACCTTTTGTTTTCAGAAGGTGGGTGATTGGTAACGCCACTTGAGCAAAGTTGGGAATGAAACCGCAGTAGAAATTGGCAAAGCCTAGTAACTGTTGCTCTTGTTTACGGGTGGTGGGAGGAGTCCAATCAAGTACCGATTGAACTTTAGCAGGGTCCATGCTGAGGCCTCGATGGGAGATTATGTACCCCAAGAAAGTTAATTGTTCCTGGTGGAACTGGCACTTAGACAGCTTTGCATAGAGCTGGTGATTACATAGAAGTTGCAACACTTCTCTGACCAGAGCAACGTGCTCATCCATGGATTTAGAATAAATAAGGATGTCATCAAGATAAACCACCACACCGCGATATAGTAAATCATGGAGGATTTTGTTAATGAGTTGCATAAAGACCCCCAGGGCCCCTTTCAACCCGAAAGGCATCACAAGAAATTCATACATCCCGAAACAGCTAGAGAAGGCTGTGAGGGGTTTGTCCCCATCACGAATCCGGACCCGGTAATAAGCTTCAACCAAGTCTGATTTGGTGAAAATGCGCCCCTCTTGTAACTGTCCTAAAATGTCTGAGATCAACGGTATGGGGTAGGCGTTCGTTTGGGTAACTGCGTTGAGTTTTCGGAAGTCAATGCATAAACGCAAGTCACCCTCTTTCTTATAGACAACGAAAGCAGGGGCTGAGTTGGGAGCATTCGATGGCCGAATGAACCCTCGAGCAAGATTTTTATCCAAAAAGTCTCGTAACACAGTACATTCGGAAACGCTCATAGGGTAAATCTTGCTCTTAGTCAGTGTGCAGTCTTTTACTACTTCAATTGCACAGTCTGTGGTACGGTGGGGGGGCAAAGCATCGTATTCTTTTATATCAAAAACATCTTCAAAGTCTCGGTATACCTCGGGTAATGGTGTCGGCAATGAGGTATCGGAGGTTAAGGCTGGAGCGGGTGGAGGTACAACCGGACTTCACGTCGGTGCTGTTCACATTTAGGATTGGTAAACGTAATTGTGTCTGCCTCCCAGTCTATATAGGGACTGTGACCCTTAAGCCAATTAATCCCCAAAACAACTTCGTATCGTATGAGAGCTATGATAAAGTCTATTTGCTCCCAATGGGAACCGATACCCATCGCCACTCCCTGTGTGCGACGGTCGACTGGCCCCCCTTTGAAATGGCTATCGTCCATTTGGGCGAATTGGACGGGAGCTGGTAGGTCCTCGGACTTGACTTTTAGGGCTGCAAACGTGGCCTCATTGATTAAAGTGCACCCGCAGCGGGAGTCTATAAGCGCCTTGACACGCAATTGGGGACCCTTTTTATAGTGTTGTAACACTACATCCACATAAACAGTGTTTTCAACTTCACTCACCATGACAGGAGCCTTGGGTTTAGCAGGAGATTCTGCAGGGGTCTGTGGGGACTCTCCACTCACCACAGACCGTATCCGTTTTTTGACAGATCAAGAGGGGATACCAGGTTCAGAGCTGGGGAATTCCATTGATTATCCTCATCAGACGAAGGAGAGCTGTCCCCCACTGGGGCACTTGTAATCCGGGACCCAACGGGGTCGATGGGTGCAGGGAGACTAGACGATTCTCCGACATGAAATGCAGAGGGTGTGGGTCGTCCTGGCGCTGCGCTGCGGGTGCCTCTGCGTTGAGGTCATCCTCGAGCTCGAGGCGGTATGTTTGGGGGAGTGGTTTCTGGGCGTTGAGGGCAAGCCGCTGCAAAGTGACCCATTCCCCCGCAAACGAGACAACCCCCTCTCTGGAAACGAGACTCGCGATCCAGAGGGAGCCGGGTTGGTCTCCGTGGGTTGGGAGTTGAAGGTTTGGTGGGCGGTTTTTGTCTGCCCTTCTCCTTAGCTCTATTTCGGACTAGCGAAACAAATCGCCGGCGGCTTTCAACTTCCTCAGCCAGTAAAATCCAATCCTCAAGGGTATCTGGGTCGCCTCACATATCAGACCAGTTCAAAATGTCTGGGTGCAATGCCTCACGAAAGTAGTGGATAAGGGTAGCTTCAGGCCAGTCCACTACCTTACTCGCGAGTTGTTGGAATTCATCTGCAAACTCCCGAACTGGAGAGGAGCCTTGCCTGAGTTGTAAAAGTTCCGCTTTGGCTCTCTCTCCCATGAAGGGATCTTCAAAACGCCGTCGCAAGGCGAACATAAAATTGTCGAGGGAACAAATGGAGCGGGACCGCGTATCGAACTGGAGAATCATCCAGTCGGCCGCTTTTTCCGTTAACAGAGAGGCAACGAAACGGACGCGGCTATCTTCGGTAGGGAAGAATTGTCTTTGCTCCCTCATATAACTATCCACATGATGCAAAAAACGGGGTAAGGTTTCAACAGAGCCGTCATAAGTAACGTTCAGCTTTGGTGGTCTCCATGGCATTGGGGGCACAGGCGGATATCCAGGAGCTGGGACTCCTGGTAAAGCAGGTGCAACAGGCACTCTCCCGAGCGCTGCAGGACCAGGAGCTGCGGGTCCTCCGCCTGGAACCACGGGTCCCCCACCAGGTGCTTCAGGGGCCCCGCCGGGAACTACAGGTCCTCCACCAGGCTCAACGGGACCCCCGCCAGGAGGAACTACCGGCACAGCTGGTTGTTGCGGTGGCTGCTGCGGCATCATGGGAGCCGGGGTAACAGACGCGGTTTGAGCCCGTTGCAACTGGTCGTTGTCCCTGAGTACTAAGGTCAGTTGATCTTGTAAGCATGCTACCTGTTCCATAAGGTCCATATTTTGGTTACGCAGCAAAAATACTTCATTGTTAGCGCCACCAGTCCGGCGGGACTGGCTGACCCGTAAGTTAGTGGCCCAGAGAGATTCTCCAGTATATAAGTCCTCATCGTCGGAGTTGCCTGGTTTCTCGGGCAAATCCCCCTCCAGCCTGCGGGACCGTTGAACGCTACGAGACGGGACGAAAGACGGGGAAAATGGGGGTAATTCATAGCCCCCGGGCTGTCGGGGGCGCATGCCCGTCCACGCCCGTTTGAGGGCTAACCGCTCCCTCCTCCTGCTCTGCCCAAGCTTTTGCCTCGGCTTCAGCTGCTGCCCGCGCTTGCTCCTCCGCTTTCTTGCGCTCAGCCAGGGTCTGGTCGGCTGCCAGTTTGGCGGTCAGCACAGCGGTAACGAGTGGAAGGGCCTCCTGTTCCAAAACGTAGAGGAGCTCTGCGCGCTGATCTTGCAGGTCCAACAGCGGTTGGATCTGTACCGCCAAGGCCGCCGCATTTGCACTGAAATCGGGGGTGAGATGCTTCGTAAGTTCTGCCACTGAAATAGTGGCCGCAGTGTGGCCCTGGAAGAGGGCAGCCACCAGCGTGGCTACCCCATTTGCCTCCATTTGGCACAGCTCGGGGGGGGGTGCGACCGGGGTCGCCATGGAGGCAGAACGGATCAGGACCGCGGTCAAAGTCGGTTGCATTGCACAAGTAGTGAGTCCGGCCAACAAGCTAGTCAACAGTTGTAAATCCTCAGCTGCCAATCGAGCATCATCCACCAACCGATCAAGGGTCTGGAGGTCTTGGCAGTCGCTGGTATCCACAATGTCAGACTTCCAGGGGACCGTTGCAGCTAGGGAGACCAGCTCAACCTGCGCAAGACCGAGTGTCGCGCTTTCAAAGGGAAGCTTGCCTCGTTTGCGGTTCCATGGGTCATTTTGCTGTGTCCTGCCCATCTCACCCGGAGCAGCCAACTCCCGCTCCCCGCCCGGAGGGGACACTGCGCGGACGATGACGTGCTCGGAGGAGAAGCACTGCGACGGATCGCAGTGCCGCACTGGGACGGAGAGTGCCCCCAGCCCTCCACGTCGAGGAGCCAGAACACCAGACCTCGCCAGCGGACCCATCGGGGTCCTGGATTACAATTAACCCACCGGGGTCCTGGATTACAATTGCCCTAACAGGGGAAGGTTCTGCATCGTCGGATGAGGACCACCACTGGGATGCTGCCTTAAACCTAGAGTCTCCCATGGATATTTTAAAAAATGGACTGGGTCTGCGGTGAGTGGAGCGGCCCCGCAGACCTCTGCAGGCATTTCTGCCAAACCCAAGGCTCCTGTAATGGTGAGTGAAATGGGGGAAACTGTATATGTGGACGTAGTCTTGCAGCATTATAGAAAGGGACCCCAATTACAAGTCAAAGCCCTCATAGACTCGTGATGTGCCCGCTCTTTGATCAATGAAGCCACTTTCAATGCACTCAAGGTGAAAGCTGTATCTCTACCAAACCCTGTTCAATTCGCCCAGATGGATGGTAGTGACTTTAAAGGTGGGCTGGTTGACAGTTGCACATGGGGTGTAGCGATGGGCATAGGTCATCATTGGGAGCAAATCGACTTCACTATAGCCCTCAATATTCGATACTCTGTGGTGTTGGGCATAAATTGGCTGAGGGGACACAGCCCCTCCATTGACTGGGGGGCTGAGACTTTGTCATTTTCCAGCCCTGGCTGCGAACAACATCGGTACGAAGTAGCTGTTAAAACCGTACTCCCGTTGACCCCTGCCTTGGTTTCAGACACCCCCGGGCCATCCCAACTACCTGCCGAATATCAGGATTTTGCGGATGTCTTTAACGTACAAGAGTGTGATGTGCTACCCCCACACACACACTGCAGGTCTGACTGTGCTATTGAAGTGGTGGGGAAGGGAAAACTGCCGAAAAGCAAGATTTATCCCATGAGTGCTTCTGAAAGAGCAGTGCTCTGTGAGTTCTTGGACAAGAATCTGGCTCGAGGTTTTATCCAACCCTCTACCACTCTGTATTCAGCCCCCGCTTTCTTTGTATGCAAAAAACCCGGTGACTTGCGCTTGTGCATTGACTTTCGGAAACTCAATGTGGTCACCCAAACCAATACCTACCCCATTCCTCTGATCTCCAATCTCCTGGGGCAGTTAAAAGAAGGACACATTTTTACTAAATTGGACCTGGTCGAAGCCTATTATAGAATCAGAGTCAGAGAAGGGGACAAACCCCTCACATCCTTTTCCAGTTGTTTCGGGATGTTTGAATTTTTGGTGATGCCTTTCGGATTAAAGGGGGCTCCAGGGGTCTTCATGCAACTCATTAACAAGATTCTATATGACTTATTGTATAAAGGAGTGGTGGTTTACTTAGATGACATCCTTATTTACTCTAAGACCGTGGAAGAGCACGTTGCCCTGGTTAGGGAAGTATTGCAACGTCTTAGAGACAATCAACTCTATGCTAAGGTGTCCAAATGTGAATTCCACCAAAAACAGTTGACTTTTCTGGGTTATATAATTTCGCATCACGGACTGACAATAGACCCAGAAAAGATACAAGCCATAATCAGTTGGGAACCACCCTCAACCCGTAAACAGGTTCAACGATTTCTCGGGTTCGTGAATTTCTACAGGGGGTTCCTCCCCAACTTTGCTCAAGTCACTCTGCCCATCACAGACCTCCTTAAGACTAAAGGAAAGGGGAGCGCTGCCGTCCTACCGTCGGCTAAAGTGAATTAGACCCCCCAATGCCAAACTGCTTTCGACAGTCTCAAGCAACTGTTTACCTCCGAACCGGTATTGAAACACCCTGATCCTTAACAGATGTTTGTAGTCCAGGTAGATGCTTCTGACGTAGCGATGGGGGGTGCATTGCTACAGCGAGGGGGGGATGGCCACCTTCATCCATGCGCTTACTTCTCGAAGAAGTTCACACAGTCTCAGCTCAATTGGCTGATCTGGGAAAAAGAGGCAACCGTGGTCAAGCATGCCCTCACGGTGTGGAGGCAATTCTTAGAAGGTTCTAAGGTCCCTTTTGAAGTGTGGAGCGATCACAGGAATCTGGAAGCGTTAACGGGGGCTCGCAAACTGTCCGCTAAACAACTACGATGGGCGGACTTCTTTGCTCAATTCCGCTTTGTATTAAAATATGTGCCAGGAAAGCAAAACTTGCTGGCCGATGCTTTATCCTGACTGCCCCAATACCCTATCAAAATTGAATGCCCCACAGAGTCCCTCTTTACTCCAGCTCAGAGGAGTTCACTGCCCACCTTGGCGGTGCAAACCCGGTCGCAGACCTGACTCCCATCACAGTCTCCGCGGGGGGGGGGAGTCCTAAGCCCAACCTCATCAGTCGGACCATCTACGCCTCCTTCGCCAGCTCTGGTTCCACCCCCCACACAGTCCCAAGATGCTAGTCCCAGAGTGCAGCCGTCCACCCAACCCCCCCCCTCTAAGTTGTATGTGCCTAAGGGACTGCGGAGGGAGGTTCTGCATTTGGTCCATGGAGCCAAAACTGTGGGACACTTTGGATTTCTGAAAACCTTACATCTATTGAGGAGGCAATTTTGGTGGGCGGGCATGCGGACTGATGTGGATTCATTCATCCATAGTTGCCCAGTGTGTGCTGCTGCCAAAAGACCCCAAGGCAAGCCGCCCGGACTGTTACAGCCTTTGGAAACCTCCACTAGACCCTGGGAGGTAATCGCGATGGACTTCATGACCGATCTACCCCTCATCGAGGGAAAAACTGTACTCTGAGTAATCATGGACCTGTTCTTGAAACAGGTGCATCTGGTACCTTGCGCAGGTATTCCTTCCGCCTCAAAACTAGCCCGCCTTTTTGTGACGCACGTCTTCCACCTACATGGATTTCCACGCAAGGTGGTCAGTGACCGCGGAAGTAGTTTTGTGGCTAAGTTCTGGAAAGCTTTCTTAAAGTTGGTTGTGGTAGAACAAGGACTGTCAACCGCCTTCCATCCCCAAACTGACGGCCAAACAGAAAGGGTAAATGCTGTGTTAGAATGCTACTCATGTTGTTATGTCAATTACCACTAAGATGATTGGGTAGGACTGTTGCCTTTTGCTGTGTATGCTTACAATAATGCTGTGCACCAGTCCACTGGATTTAGCCCTTTTCGGGCTGTGTATGGACAGGACTTTGGCCTCATTGGCTCTGTTGACTTGTCTGGGGAGAAGGGAGGTGGAGATGTGGCTACCTGGGTGCATACGACTCAAACAACCTGGCCGTGGTTAATGTGCCAAACACAAGTATAAAGCTCAGGCTGACAAACACCAGTCGCCAGGCAAAGAATACGGGGTGGGAGATGCGGTTTATCTGTCCACCAAGAACCTACGGTCAACCCGCCCGTGTGGCAAACTCAGTGCCACGTTTGTGGGTCCATTCCCCATTTCCCGCGTTATCAACCCGGTCACTGTGGAACTCTCTCTCCCAAAGTCATTAAAAAGAATCCATCCCGTGTTCCATGTCAGTCTGTTAAAACCACATGTTCCCTCCTCAGAGTGGCATCCCGAATCACCGCCCGAAGTGCCTGTGATGGTGGGGGGGGGGGAGTGTCAGGTTTTCCAGCCAACCTGGGCAATTCCCAAAAAGCCACTCGCTCAGACAGTCAGGTCAGAAGCAGGTAAACTTTATTGTAGAAGCATCAGGTACAGCTAAGGTAACTTGCAGGTTTTCAAAGCTGCTAATGGCGGACCAGAGTACAGGATAATACTTAAAGCATGGTTACACGATTACATCACAGGTGCAAATACTAACAGGCTTGGGAAAAGGAGTGATAACAGGAAAGGGATTGATAACAGTGTATGGTGCAGAGGACAGCGAAGTAACTCAAAACAGACTACAGCTTGTTAGCCACTCAAGGCCGAGACAGAGGGCAGGGGGAAACCAGGAGTGAGAACAGTAGAGCAACTACGTAAACACTCAGCAGGGCCCTGACTCATGTCAAGAGCCTGACCGCTTGTACTGGCCAGCTCCAGCATGGCTAGCACGGGCATCACAGGCACTAGTGAAGAGACACCGAGGACCACCTCTGACATTCTGCCCCCCTTAAGCCCCCCCTCCAGCATCAGTGGCCGGCCGGGGCTTGAGAGGGTAGGAGTTATGAAACTCGTGAACCAGGCACGGGGCCGCGACATGCGGGGCCACCACCCACTCATCCTGGGCTGGCCCCAGATGCTTCCAATGGACCAGATAGAACAACGTCCCCCTCTTCAGTATGGAGTCCAGTATCTTAGCAACTTCCAAATGCATCTCCCCCCCCCCCATGGTAGGCACTTCAGGACTGGGCTCTGGATGGAAGTGGGGGGCAGTAGTGTAGGGCTTGAGAAAACTGACATGAAATACTGGATGCACCCCCCTAAGAGTTTTCGGGAGTGCCAGCTCGACTGCAACCTCATTGATCACTCTAGTAATCGGGTATGGGCCCACATATTTCTCACTGAGTTTTTTACATGGATGTAAGGACCGCAGATTTTTTGTAGACAGATACACTTGATCCCCAACTTTAACCCCCCCCAGGAGAATGATGTTTATCAGCTTGCTCCGTATACTTGGTCTTGGCTCGCTCTAAATTTTCTACCTGATGGTAGTTGACATAACACCGCAAATAACATTCGATCACAGCATTGACTCGTTCTGTTTGCCCATCAATCTGGGGGTGGTAAGCCGAAGACAACCCCTGTTCCACCCCCATAAGCTTCAGGAAGGCCCTCCAAAATTGCGCTACGAACTCGGGCCCCCTGTCGGAGACCACCTTCCGTGGCCACCCATGATATTTCATCACGTGTGTAACGAACATGCGTGCTAACTTCTGGGCAGAAGGTAAACCTGAACAGGGGACAAAATGCACTTGCTTGGAAAACAGGTCCATTATCACCCACAGCACAGTCTTTCTCCAACTGGGGGGAAGATCTGTAATGAAGTCCATGGCTACAACTTCCCAGGGAACAGACGGTGTTTCCAGAGGTTTGAGGAGGCCTGGGGGCTTGCCCATAAACTTTTTCGAAGTTGCGCAGATTGGACAACTGTGCACATTCTTTAGGCAGCTGTGGCGGCTTCCCCGGCGGTTGCTCCACCACCGCAGCCGCTGACCCTCTGAGGACCCAGTCCTGTTTATGCCTGTCACACTGAGCTTGGGAGAACGTTAGAGTGCGTTCTTTCCAGTTTATGATGGAACTGTGACCGCGTAACCAGTTCATACCCAATACAATGGGGGCTTTTATAGGAGCTATGGTGAAGTGGAGTTGTTCCCAATGTTCTCCCACTCCCAAGGCAACCCGCGCAGTCCTATGAGTGACTGGTCCACCCTTAAAGTCACTTCTGTCCATCTGAGAGAATTTAACAGGCTCGGGCAGCTCGACCCATTTCACTTTTAGTGCCTG
Organism: Euleptes europaea; assembly: GCF_029931775.1. Lineage (NCBI taxonomy): Eukaryota > Metazoa > Chordata > Lepidosauria > Squamata > Sphaerodactylidae > Euleptes > Euleptes europaea. The sequence goes on from NC_079319.1 coordinate 96,318,440, forward strand.
GGCTGTCTCTTTGTTCATTAAAGTCTGAGCACAGCCCGAATCGACCAGCGCTGCCACCAGCAGAGCTGGTCCCCCTCTAGGCAATGTAAGGACCACCTCAACGTACACGTTATCCTCTTGTTCGCTTACCATTATCAGAGCCCCCTGCTCATGGTCTGGTACGGTCTGCCGAGGAGCTCCCTTCACAGCAGACCGATGGCGTTTTTTGCCGGCAGCCCTCCCTCCTCCCCATCACTAGAGGAGAGGGAATCAGAATTTGTTATCCATTACTCCGATGAGTCACATGCTGGATTTGTAATCAGCGGCCCCGATGGGCCGGTTGCTTTCGGTTGGTCTCACTCGAGCTGTGCTTGCAGAGCTGAAGGTGTACTCCGTCGTCCTGGCGGGCCGCTCCGGCGGTGGGACGGAACCTCGGTACATGCCCTCTTGGTGTCTCCAACCGGCGGCTGGGAAGGTCCCAGTCTCTCAGTTCGGGAAGGACAATGGGCGGCGAAATGCCCCAAACCCCTGCAAACGAGACAAGCCCCACTCTTGAAGCGTTTACGGCATTCTGCCACAGACTGCCCCCCTCCTTGGCCGGGGCGAAAGTCCTTAACAGTACCTGGCTTGTCTCCACGGGGTTTGGTGTCCCGTGCAGTGCACTGCTTGGAAATCTGCAGAAGCTGTCTGCGATTTTTGATGCTGGCCACATGCCGCACCCACCCCTCCACATCTGGAGGGTTTCCTTGCCTAAAGGCCCAGTGCTGTAACTCGGGACTGAGAACCTCACGGAAATACTGCACTCGGGTAGCCTCACTCCAGTCAAGGATTTTACTGGACAGTAACTGGAACTCACTTGCATACTGCATCACCGACTTAGTCCCTTGGCGCAGCTGCAGCAGAGCAGTCTTGGCCAGCTCACCCCGGTGCAGGTCCTCAAACCGGTTCCGGAGAGCGATCATGAAGTCATGAAGTCATCCAGACTTCGCAAAATACGGGAGCGGAGTTCATATTGCTGCACCATCCACGCTGTGGCCTCACCTTGTAGCAGCGAAGCAACATACTGAACCCGGCTTTCATCAGAGGGAAAGGTGTCCCCCTGCGCCCGCATGAACACATCCACTTGGATCAAAAAATAAGACAGGAGGTTGCTTGACCCATTGAACGTTATCTTCAAGTCCCGTCCGTGCGGCGGAGCCGAAGCGGGGTGGTCTCCCGGGGGCGGCACTGGTACAACCGGCTGGCCTACCCCTACGGGCTGCTGGGGCTGCTGCGGTTGTGGCGGTCTCCATCACAAGTCATCCAGCTCCTGTGCCATGTCTTGCATCGCAGCGTGCATAGCATCCATTCGGTCAGACATCTCCTGTCTCTCAAATTGCATGTGCTGACGTTCCTCTTCCCACTCATGCCATAGAAGAGACTTCTGTTTGGTCCCAGTACCTGTTCTGGCCGGCCTCTCACCCGCCGGATTTCCTCCCACCGGCTTCTCCTTCGGGGCGCAAGGATCGGGCTCACCCGGTGTCGCCTTGTCCCCTTCAGCATTGTCATCTCCGTCTCCCGCCATAGCCACCCCGACGTTGGGATGGGAGCGAGAACCAGAGCACGATGATTAGCGGCTTAATGTCAGGTTCTCCAACCAACCTGGGCAATTCCCAAAAAGCCACTCGCTCAAGGCCGAGACAGAGGGCGGGGGGAAACCAGGAGAGGGAACAGTAGAGCAACTACATAAACACTCAGCAGGGCCCTGACTCATGTCAAGAGCCTGACCGCTTGTACGGGCCAGCTCCAGCATGGCTAGCACGGGCATCACAGGCACTAGTGAAGAGACACCGAGGACCACCTCTGACGGAGGAGCATTTTGAGGTTGCCAAAATCTTGGACTCGAGTATCCATTGTGGATCCCTCCAATATCTGGTTCGTTGGAAGCACTTCAGTTCTGCTCAAGATGAGTGGGTGCGTTCACGCGATGTTTCTGCCCCCCGTCTGGTCCGTGAATTCCATGCTGCCTACCTGCACAAGCCAGCGCCCTTTGGGGGGGGGGGGCAGAATGTCAGGCATAGCCTGTACAGGAAATGCCAGGCGAGGTCTGACCGAAGATGTTTATGCTTACTGCAGGTGCTGGCCAAGGTCAACTGTAGCAACTGCCAACTTGTGTTTTGACTCTGGACTCTGTGTGAATCTTACCTCAAGGGAGGGGGGTTCTCATGGCATCCAATGCTTTTGATTTCATATATACCCTGTACCATGCTCTTAGTTCTCATTAGTGCCATCTTGCTTCTAGCTGCTGTAAACCTATGGATCTTCCAATAAATCAACTCTCTTTTGGACTACTTGTCTATGGATGTTGTTTATGGGATTGTCATGGGACAAGTGCTCACACATTCAAGGGTGGTTTGCTATTGACTGCCTCCATGTCACAACCCTGGTATTCCTTGGAGGTCTCCCATTTAAATACTAACCAGGGCTGACTCTTCCTAGCTTCTGAGATCTGAGGAGATCAGGCTAACCTGGGCTATCCAGGTCAGGGCATTTGCTACATTAACTCCTCCTTAGCCACATTCTGAAACAGGTCACTGTTAAACATGTTTGAAAGGAAAATAACGTGATTAGTATGCACAGCCGACCTGCAAGCCAGTTGGCACTGGTTTCTCAGTGAGCCTGGTACTTTACCGCAAAAGTGGCTATAAAGATGAATATATTTGCAAATGTGTATGCAAATGTCTATGTATTCACCAATGTTTTAAAATGCTATGACATTTCCTATTTTGCCACACTATTTTTGAATGTGATTTCAAACTTGAATTCTTAATTAGAATGTGAAATTTTACCTCATAATTCATAATATGAGTGCTTTGAATGTTGACATCTCTTTATTAGTTTTGCAGACATAAAATGTAACATAGTATATGCTGTCATCCATCGATCACTATAAAATACCGTAGTTGTTCTGACTAGGATCTGGGAGACCCATGCTCAAATCACTTACCTGCCATGGAAGTTCATAGAATCATAGAGTTAGAAGGAACCACCAGGTTCATCTAGTCCAACCCCCTGTACAATGCAGGAAATTCACAACTACCTCCACCCAACACCCCCAGTGACCCCATACTCCATGCCGAGAAGATGGCAAAAAAACCCTCCAGGATCTCTGGCCAATCTGGCCTGGAGGAAAATTGCTTCCTGACCCCAAAGTGGCAATCGGCACTACACTGGGTATGCAAGAAAGGGGTACGAGAGCCAAACACTGATGCAAACCTTCTTGCCCTCCCTCTCATTATCTGCCTAAGGTCATAGAATCAGCATTGCTGTCAGATGGTCATCTAGCCTCTGCATAAAAACCGCCAAAGAAGGAGAGCCCACTACCTCCTGAGGAAGTCTGTTCCACTGCGGAACCGCTCTGTTAGAAAGTTTTTCCTAATGTTTAGCCAGAAACTCTTTTGATTTAATTTCAACCAGTTGTTTCTGGTCCAACCTTCTGGGGCAACAAAAAATAACTCGGCACCATGCTCTATATGGCAGCCCCTCAAGTACTTGAAAATGGTTATCATATCCCCTCTCCTCTGCAGGCTAAATATGCCCAGCTCCTTCAACCTTTCCTCATAGGACTTGGTCTCCAGACCCCTCACCATCTTTGTCGCCCTCGTCTGGACACGTTCCAGCTTGTCTACATCCTTCTTAAATTGTGGTTACTCTCCCTTAGCCCAACTTACTTCCCAAGGTTGTGACAACAAAATGGAAGAAGGAAGATGGGTGTGAACTACTTCGGGACACCATTAAGGAGAAAACAGGATAGCAACATCTAAATAATGACATTTAAAAAAATCAGTTGCCTGTTGAGATAAACAATGCTGTTGCATGCCAATAATCAATTTCTGTCACACGTGTATTTCACGTGTGACAATAATTGATTATTGGCATGCAACAGGTAGTAAGAATCACAAAATACAAACTGATATCTATTCACCATGTCTTTCGTCTAAGATTGCTGGAAAATATCTTTTTTCCCCCAAGATATTTTAATAATTTTTTAACAAGAAAAAAACCCCACATACATACATTTACAATCACACAGATTCTATTCCTTTGGGGAATAGATTTCTTCTTACATCTAATACCTCTTATAAGATTATTTCAGTGTATTACAGTATACTTAATAAATCCTGTATCTATATAATCTAAACATTATCTATATTATCGCTATTTATGAAATTTTAATCTATTCTTTCCATTTAACATATTCAAAATAACATTGCCGTTTCTTCCATCGCCTTTTCTTTCATCATGTTGGTTAATCTGGCCATCACCGCAAATTCTTCCATTTTCTGTTGCCACTTTTCCAAATCAGGAATGTCCTCTTGTTTCCAAAGTGCTGCCAATACTAATCTGGCCACCGTTGTCAAGTATCCAAATAGTTCTTTATGATTATATTGCTGGAAAATATCTGACCTCAAACTATGCAGAAAGTATGTTAAGGAGACTTTTGGGGAGCAAGTTAATTTTAACTTTCTGGTTCTATTCTTCACCCTGATTTCTTCTCAATGTTTCCTCCTGCAGAGAGATTTGGTCAGTGGTAACTTGTTTCACTGCTTTGTGTGTGTGTGTGTCTCTCTGTGTGTGGTGGTTACCCCAGTGCTTTGGAATGGACTGCTAGTAGAAGTGAATACTGTGGGTTTCTTAACCACATTCAGCTTTTGATTATTTCCTGAATAACTAGAATTATTCAGACAACTAGATTAAAGCTTGATTTAAATGTGACACTACCAGGCAAGAAGAATTTACTCATCAGGTGTTGAATGGACCTGTTTAAACTGGTCCATCAGCATAACATGCAATGTTAGCATGCCAGAGATTTATACCCCAGGCAAGCACTGCACTGGAGTGGTAATGTTTCATACATAGAACCCAGTTTAAGCAAGATGCTCGGTAAGTTCTTTTAGGGTTTTCAACACATGAAGCTGCCTTATACTGAATCAGACCTTTGGTCCATCAAGGCCTGTATTGTCTACTATGACGCACCCTGCTTCCAACCACTTCAATATCCCACTCACTCAGCCCGGCCGTATATGCTGGGGGGGAAAGGCGTTGGCCTGAGTATATTTGTGAGGAGAATTATTTCTTTCTTCTCCTCCAGTCCCACGCCCGTATTTACCTCCGTGAGAAATAGGAGACAAGAGGCTTTTCAACTTAAACAGAGAAACCAGGGAAGTTTATTAAAAGGAACTCACAGAGATTGGTTTTTAAGAAAAGGCAGAAATTTTGGAGGGAAAACTCAGAGTTAGATTGATACAAGCAAGATTACTTCAGAGAAATGGCTTAGATGTTCCCTTTCCTCAAGTTACTTCCAGTTCTCAGTTCTCAAGCTTAGTTCTATCTCTTCAGAATTTTATACAGCTTCAGCTTCAGCTTCAGTTCTGTCCCTTAGAATTACTATTCAGACATTCAGACTCTCAGTCTGTCATTCAGCTTCAGACTCTCAGACTCTGTCCCCAGCCCAGCTCTCTCTCTCTCTGACCACCCCACCCTCAGTGGCTGTCATCCTCCCCACCTCCCTGCTGCCGGGATAGCTCTGCCTCAGAGACTCATTCCCCCTTGTGACCTGAGAATGGGCCCTCAGTCTCTAGCCCAGCTCTCACTCCTGTCACTCCCACAGGTCGCGTGTGTTTCAATAGCTTCACAGAACCCCCCTCAGGTTCACAGAGCACAGTCTGGCTTCTGCTCGGTCTTGCTACCAAGCTCTGCATCCCACACAGCCCTCTCTGGCTGGTCTCCAGCTTCCACTACTTTCTCAGCCTCCTCTCGGGCTGGTTCCCCACTTCGAATCCTCCCACAGCCCTCCTGCCAGGCTGGGGCCCAGACTTCGAATCTCTCTCAGCCCTCCTGCCAGGCTGGGGCCCAGACTTCGAACCCCTTCTCTGTCCCTCAGAGCTCCGAGTGTCAGAGCTCTCTGGCTCGGCCCACTCTTCGCCTGTCAGCTGCTGCTGCTGGTTAACCCCTTATCCGTCACATCTACTCTTATTGGCAGAAGCTCTTCAGGGTCTCAGATAGAGCCTTTTCATATCACCTACTACATTATACTTTTGGAGATTCCAGGGATTGAACCTGGGACCTTCTACAAGCCAAGCAGATACTCTCCCACTAGGGTTGCCAGGTCCCTCTGGCCACCAGTGGGGGTTGAGGGGTAGGGTTTCCAGATTCAGGTTGGGAAACTCCTAGAAATTTGGGGATGGAGCCCTGGGAGGGCAGGGACCTCAGTGGGGTACAATGCCATAGAGTCTGGAGACGAGCTGTAATTCCAAGGGATCCCCAGGTCCCACCTGGAGGCTGTCATCCCTATCTCCCACTGAGCCAAGGCCTCTCCGCATGATGGTATAATGAAGCAATCAAGTGCAAAACAAGTTGTTATTTGACAAACTTCTCATTTAAATTTGGCCTTAAAGCAAATTATTTAGAATTGATTTTGTGTCCCTTCTATCTTACAGCCATTCAAGGGGCCTCCAGCGTTCTACCTACATCTCTTGCTCCACGAGGCAGTCGGGGTGTTAAACAAAATCTGTTCTCGAGCGTCTTAGGACTTTTTTTGTATATTTTGCTACAACAGATGTGACTTTTTAGATTAGCAGCAGCCTTTCAGGGACAAGCTCAGACTGGCACACACAGAATGCCTCCAAAGCCAACCTATTTAGACAGGGGGGAAATGTGCCATTCATCCATCTTGAAAAGGCCTTTTTTGGTGCACTGTGTATGTCTCGAAATATACTGCCGTCAAGCCAGTACTCCTCTGTGGGATAACAAAGAAATGACAGGGTATCACTGCTCTTGCAAGATCTAGTGACACAGACAAACAAGAGGGAAGGAACTGAATTAAGGAGCCTGGGAAGAAGCCAGAGAGTAGGAAAATATACAGGAGTCCCGCCTAGAGGAACAAATTTGTGCCATCACTGGGCCGACTCCATGTCCTGGTGTCAACAGTGGGAGGGTGTCTGTGGTTGCTATAGTGAGAAAATTGCCCTGGAGAAGTAACCTCCCCTCAAATTAGTTCTTAATAGCATTCAGGTCTAAAGGGAGAGAGATTTCTTTTCTTGCTTTGTTAACCCTCTCTTCCCATTTCCTAGAGACACAGGAAAGCACATCCCTATAAGTAGTTGCTGCTTTCTGATAGCACTGGCAAGAAGCTAAATGAAGCAATAAATGTGCCAGAATCAGAAAACAGAAATTGATATTTGGACAGAGAAGGCATACCCGCTGGGAGAAATCTAATATAAAGATTTTTTTTTTTAAGGAATATTCTGAATCTCAGTGGGAACCAGTGTGGGTATGCACTGTGAGTGCTGCAGTTAGCAGTACACAAGGTCTGTATTGATAGTCGAGGCACAGGAAAATGATGTCATCAGCCTGTGTTAGTCACTACTGCTGGTGATCAGGCTCCATGAGCAGAGCCTGATCAAACCAGCCTATGATGCCCATTTGTTTGTATTTTTGTTTGTTTGCGCTTAAGCCTGCCTTCATTCCCGGCAAGCCGGGCTCAGAGCGGATCACAACACTAATGGTTAGAGGGGTTCCTCAGTGGAACAGGCTTCCTCTGGAGGTGGAGAGCTCTCCTTCCCTGGAGGTGTTTAAGCAGAGGTTAGATGGCCATCTGTCAGCAATGCTGATTCTGTGACCTCAGGCAGTTCATGAGAGGGAGGGCATCTTGGCCATCTTCTGGGCATGGAGTAGGGGTCACTGGGGATGTGGGGTGGGGAGGTATTTTGGAATTTCCTGCATTGTGCAGGAGGATGGACTAGATGTCCCTGGTGTTCCCTTCCAACTCTGTGATTCTATGTTTTTACTATAATCATAAAACATAAGTTAAAACATACTTCAAAACTACATTCTCCATATAGTACAATAAAACAAGATGGCATTCATTAGTTGCAAATAACAACCACCAGAAAACCTGGTCAGGCAGTGCAACCCCTCCCCCATACACAAAGTTGGAGGGGGAGGATGGGGAGGCCAGCAACGATGATAATGGAAAAACTTGTGGCTGCCCTCGGTTATAAGCCTGGCAGAACAGTTTAGGCCCCACAGGGCCCTGATATTACTAGGGAGACTGTTCCACCAGTAGGATTGCCAGGTGCCCGGTGGTGGCGGGCAAACCCCCGGCAATTTGCCCCTTTGCCTGCCGACCAGCTGACGGTCGGCGGGCAAACATGCACACGCATACACGCCGCTGCAGCCCATTTCCGGTTTACAACCGGAGGTCCCGCCTCGCGAGGGGCCTCATGCCAGTGGCATCAGGCCTCTCGCAAGGCAGAACTTCCGGTTGTAAACCGGAAGTGACGGCATGCATGTCAGTGCATCCACGCGTTGCCGTACGATCCCAAGATGTGCCTTAAAAGTCTCCCGCCGTAAGAGAGGTAGGACCTGGCAACCCTATCCACCAGGCCAGGGCCGAAACCGCCGCACACTCCTCAGGCCGGGGACCACCAGTAAATTGTTGTTCATTGAGTGTAAAGCTCTCAGTGGCCTTCCTCCTTTTGGCTGCCATACAGCGGTAGTATATTCAGTCCCCCCCCCCATATGAACAGCCCCTATTAGAATTGATAATCAGTGCAGATCCTGATGATGTACTCTTTGGAAGAAAAGTGTCTCCTATTGTGTTGTCTAAATTAAACTCTACCTTGTGTCAAGCTTCAATTTGCCAAGATGTCCAAACGTACCTAATGATTTTATGATTTTAACTGGAGATGCCAGGAATTGAACTTGTGACTTTCTGCATTCAAAGCAGGCATGGTCCTTCCCAATCAATTTGAAGTGAGCTGACTCCTCATAAACCAGCATTCTAAACCGGGTAGCTCAAAATCCTGGTTTGTAGGGCGGAAACAAACTCCAGTTTTTTCCAGCTGACAGACTGTAGATGTCATGGCAAACTGGAGATTTACTGAACCTTTCAATCACACTCTGTTTATGAGGAGAGGAGGGAGGGAGCACACATGGCAAATAAGCTTGCCCATCACAAGCAAACAGGTTTGTTATGTAAGTTACCACCATAAACCTCAACCTTAACTTGTTAATCAATGAGTACAGTGTCATTAGAGACATCAATTACAAGCATGATTGGACAGAATTATGCTTCAAAATGTCTGGGAGGGACTCCTTTTTATCTCAAGAGCAAAAACAATACTAAATTCATGCTGAGTTGCAGCAGCCTACAAAGCAATATATTTTGAAGGTTTTTTTTTTTAATTTTTAATTTTGTTTTCTTCTCCCCCCCTTCCCTTTGCAGAACAGCTAAAACTTAAGATGTCTGCTAAGCCAAATTAAGCTCATGTAATTTGCATTCATGATTTCTGAATTCAATTAACTCTTAAACCATTTGATTATCACTTGGGCCCTTTTCTGATAAATGGCGTTCATTCACTGGAATGTGCTAATTAATTCATTTGCATTCCGTGCTCCTAATGAAGAAGAAGAGGCCAAGAAACTACTATCTTAAGTCTGGCTGGACATCTGCATCACACATGGGTTTTGTAGAACAGAGCTTGCTGGAAAAGATGTACCCTTGCTGTGGCTGCAGCCAAAAACAGGGGATTATTGTCCTTCATGAAGGCCTGTCCTGATTTTTCCAGAAGAAAACAAATATTATCTTTTGTCCCTAGACTGGATGGAATGATTTCAGTTGCACTTCTCTTCTGCCAGACATCCCCATATTTTTTTTTGTCAAGCTAAGCCTTTGCTGTTATGTTCCTAATTAAGTTAACGAGTGAAATGCACTGCATAATTTGGCAACAAAATATGCTATTGTGGCATGGGATCTTCAATAATAAAAGCACTATCCTATAAAGATTCCTTTAAAAAACAAAGATTGAGTCTAGATCAAATAGCAAGTGATGCCTTTGAAGCCCTTCCTAATGCATGCCTTGGAAACATGAAAATGATAATGGTTTGATTTGCTTGTCATTACTATGCATGCTGGAAATCGGTGCCTCATATTTGCATGATGGTCGTTTAATTTACTGAGAAGAATGCCTACCATTTTCTCGCTCTCTTTTGTCTGTCAGTTCTACCAGAGCACAAGCAGCAAGTGCGCTCCTGACCATTGGTAAGAATGAGATCGTTCTGAGTTAGAGAGCTCACTGAGCCCTTAAAATTAATCCCCAGTAAAGTACACTGTACTGTACATCAGGAAGATATTTACATGTAGCCTTTATTACAAATCTAGTAGAAGCACCCTTGCTGATTTTGCCTTGGGAACAAGAGACAGAAAAGATGGTCAATGCATTTTAATAAACCCAATTCAACTGCCAATTGGTTGTAGCTCCGAGTTGGAAAATACCTGGAGATTCTGGGGGTGTAGTCTGAAAAGGGCGGGGTTTGGAGAGGGAGGGACTTCAATGCCATAGAGTTAGGGTTGCCAGGTCCCTCTTCACTACTGGTGACCCTATAACAGAGGTAGAATTTGAGGGGATTTCTTTCAGTATGAGGGTAAGATTATTCCTTATTGTCAATTCACAGGTTCTAGCAATTAGAGAGAGAGTGATGTCAAAAGGAGAAATGGCAGATACCAGCAAGCTTAAGCTTTTCCCTGAAGCTATTTTCCTGAAGCCCTGCTATTTCAGCAACCATTTTCTTTTACCTCCCTTCTTTGGAGTACTTTTGGCTTTTCTTTTTTATTATTGTCTGCATGGACTCATCCCTGTTCAATCCTGGGCCGGGGTGAACAGTTCCTTCCAAAAAGCTGACAAAGGCTATTCGCTGACAACACTTTTGTCCAGTCTGTCTCAGTGGAATGTGTGTGTTAAGTGCCGTCAAGTCGCTTCTGACTCATGGCGACCCTATGAATCAAAGTCCTCCAAAATGTCCTACCTTTGACAGCCTTGCTCAGAACTTGCAAATTGAAGGCTGTGGCTTCCTTTATTGAGTCCATCCATCTCTTGTTGGGTCTTCCTCTTTTCCTGCTGCCCTCAACTTTTCCTAGCATGACTGTCTTTTCCAGTGACTCTTGTCTTCTCATGACGTGACCAAAATACGATAGCCGCAGTTTAGTCATTTTAGCTTCTAGAGTCAGTTCAGGCTTGATTTGATCTAGGACCCACTGATTTGTTTTTTTGGCAGTCCACGGAATCCGTAACCCTCTCCTCCAACACCACATTTCAAAGGAATCTATTTTCTTCCTATTAGCTTTCTTCACTGTCCAGGCCCGTGAACGCACCAGCAACTTACCTCGCTATTTACACTCGTCCAGTACGAAAGCATCCAAAACAAGTTTAAATTTCTGTTCCCACCGCGCCGCCTTTGTCCGCTGCTTTTGATAAGCCCAGACCGGCACGCTCCCACGCATGCCCAGTCGGCTTCTCCAAGCAAGGACGACAATTGGTCCAGCGTGAGTAAGGGAGGCGGGGGGAGTGCGGGGGTTGGCTGGCAGCAGGAAGTGGGCTGGCAGCAGGAAATGGATCGAACACAGTTTGCATGTTCCCACTGTAAGGCACCGGGTGTGGAGGACATTTTATTTTTTTAAATCGCCGTATAAGCGGATGCACTTAAAGCGGCAAAATTGCGTTCTGGAGACGTCCTCGGAATCCTTCGGGTGAGTTGCAGTGGGAACATGCAAGGAAAGCCCACGGAAGCCGGCGCCGCAAATGGTAAGTGCGGACATGGCCCAGCTTTCACACCCATATATAGTGATAGGGAATACGATGGCATGAATTAATCTAGTCTTGGTGGCCAGTGACACATCCTTACACTTCAAAATCTTTTAGCTCCTTCATGGCTGCCCTTCCCAGTCTCAATCTCCTTCTGATTTCTTGTCTGCAGTCTCCCTTTTGGTTGATGGTGGAGCCAAGGAATAGAAAGTCTTGAACAATTTCAATTTCCTCATTGTCAACCTTAAAGTTGTGTAATTCTCCTGTAGTCATTACTTTTGTTTTCTTGATGTTCAGCTGTAGTCCTGCTTTGGCACTTTTTCTTTTAACTTTCAGCAGTAGTCGTTTCAAATCTTCACTATTTTCTGCCAATAATGTAGTGTCATTATTGTCAGTGGAATAAAGTATGCTAATCACTGGCGCTGGATCCAGGCTGTCATTAATATAACACGAAGAATACAATCTGTGGACTTTTGTGTGTGTGTGTGTGTGTGTGTGTGTGCGCGCGCGCTGGTGTCTGGGAAGACCTTACTAATGCAATTTTCAGCATCAATGAACAATCTATGCTCACTGCACTTACATCAACAGCATTCTCTAATATGCAGGTAAATAATTATTAAAGCAACAGATTACTTGAAGTTAATAGAACTGTGCAGACAACGACAATAATTTCTAATTCTACATTCACCATTCTCCAAAGCAGAACTTTAGGGTACAATTTATAGGTGCTTAGATTGTCTTTGGCTGATCTATTCCACGTGTATAATATGACTTTTAGGGAAGGCATAGAAAGTTTCATTATAATGCAAATTAAACCTTTCATGGATGTCATTTGTGCCACCAATACTGACAGCATAGAGAAATTCTGCTACCATATCATTTTTCAGTCTCCAGGACCAAATTAAAAATTGGGCTCTGTCTATGAAGCTTAGCACATATATTAATTCTGGGTTTGATGGCCTGAGCTTGAGAAAAAGTGAAAAGTTGGGTACAAATCCAGTGAAGGTTGAGCTATTTTATATCCCACTGATTTCGGTGGAAGAATGAAGCACTGAATTGGATTTTAAAGTATTTAATTTGGACTGAATTATGCTTATATCATTTTAAATTCACAATGAAACTGGGTTTTGATATTTTAGGATTGTGGTTTGTTTCCACATAAACCATATCTCTAAATATTGTTGACTTATCTGCAGCCTTTGATACAACAGGCCATGCAATCTTGTTGAGATACTTGACAGAATTACATTTCAAATCATTCCTCACAGATTGGATGCAAAGGATTGCTGTGGGAGACCAATTGTCATGACTGTGGGACCTATCCTGTTGAATTCCACAGGGTGCAATCCTATCCCCCCCCCCCCCAATGCTTTTCAATCTCTATGTAAAGCCCTTAGGACAAATCATTTTTAGCTTTGGGGTTGGATGTCATCAATATGCAGGTGATATCTGACTCTATATAATCTTATCCAGATCCCATGGTGATGCAGTAGAGGTCCTGAATAATTGCCTGGCTGTTGTGGTAAATTGGCTAATAGTGAACAAATTGAAACTATACCCTGAAACGACTGAGGTTATGCTGGCTGGGAATGCAGAGACCTTGAAAGATGCTGCACTTCCCACTATTGATGGAGTTCAGCAAGTTGCAAAAAAAGGCTTTCTACCAACTCAGCCAGCCCAAAAGATGGCCCTTTACCTGGATGGCCACCTGGATCCAAGCCACAGTAACATCAGGACTAGATTACTGCAGTGCACTGTACATTGGTCTTCCTTTTGAGAGCCAGCATGGTTAAGAGTGGTGGTTTGGTGCAGTGGATTCTGATCTGGAGAACAGGGTTTGGTTCTTCACTCCGCCACGTGAGTGGCAGATGCTAATCTGGTGAACTGGATTTGTTTTCCTACTCCTACACATGAAGCCAGCTGGGTGACCTTGGGCTAGTCACAGCTCTCTCAGCCCCACCTACCTCACAGGGTTGTGGGGCGGGGAAGGGAAGGTGATTGTAAGCTGGTTTGATTCTTCCTTAAGTGGTAGAGAAAGTTGGCATATACAAACCAACTCTTCTTCTCAAAATCAATTCAGAAACTCAAGTTGATGCAAAATGGTGTGGCTCTGCTATTATTGGGAGTTAGATAGAGCACGCATATTACTCTCATCCTTCAGACACTTCACTGGCTGCCCACTGGGCTCAGTTTAAGGTGCTGGCTATCACATACAAAGCCTTTCATGTCCTTGGACCCTCAGATCTATGAGACCCCCTTTCCCCTATGCTTCGCCACAACAGCTTTGCTCACCGGAGCAGGGTCTTCTACATGTGCTCACCTGCAACTGGGCAAAATCAACAATTGCCCATACACGTGTCTTCTCCACTATGGCCACCACTTTGTGGCCTGTCTGTAGCCTGCCTGAGGAAGTCAGGAAGACTCCTGCTCTCATGGCTTTCCACAAACTATGCAAAACTGAATAATTCAAGAGAGCTTTTCTATGCAAGCAATAGAGTTGCACTGTACTAAATGATTCACACAGTTACTGAGAAAAAATATTAGGGAATGTGGTCTGTACAACTGTGTATAGCTTGCTGAAATTAGTATCCTACTATGGAATTTTGCATCATTTAATGTTTTTCGACTTTCGTTTGTTTCTACCACCCTAATCCTACTGCATTATTGAATGTCTCATCTGCCAATTACCTTGACTCACTCTGTGTAATCTGCCTTGAGCCCAAGTGAGAAAGGCAGAATATAAATAACATTAAATAAATACATAAATAAATAAATAAAAATGACAGCAGTGAGCTCTGCATGGGGCTGTTCTTGAGGAGTGTCTGGAAACTGCAGTTGGTACAACAGAGCGCTGCAGTGAGACTGCTGCCTGGAAGGAGTCATCTGCACTGGCTTCCAATCTGCTTTCACTCCCAATTCAGAGTGCTGGCACTGACTTGTAAAGCCTGGGACCAACATACCTTAAGAGCCACTTATTCACATATGAATCTACATGACCATCATGATCATTTTCAGGCGCCCCTGTCTTCTGATGTGTGGCCAACCCGAGAAGGGGCCTTCTCAGCCGTGGCATCAAAATGATGGAATTCCCTCCCTAGGGAGATGTATTTATCACCTTCAGTCATTGTGTTCCAGCAGCAGATGTTTCTGTTTCATTGGGCATACCCATAATGACCCTCCTTCTTGTCTGTTTTTAATTGCTGTTTTTATCTGTCTGTACTGCTCTTAAAAGTTGGAATACAAAGGTGGAATACAAGTGTTTTGAATAAATAAATAATAGTATTTCCAAAAACCATTTATATTTGTATTTGAATTAGGGATGCCAGCCTCCAGGTGGGACATGGGGATCCCCTGGAATCTCCAGACTACGGATATCAGTTCCCCTGGAGAAAATGGATGCTTTGGAGGGTGGACTCTATGACATTGTACCCCACTGAGGTCCCTGTCCTCCCTAGGCTCCACCCCCAAATCTCCAGGAGTTTCCCAGCCTGGATCTGGCAACCCTTCCCCCCCCCACTCCCCACCGGTGGCCACAGGTGACCTGACAACCCTAATTTGAATGCCACCAGTGTTTGTGTTGAATAAATGAAGTTGCCTTATACTGAGTCACACCATAGTTCTCTGCAGGTCCCTGGTTTCTACTGCGTCTATTTCTCAGAAAGAAAAAGATCTTTCCCAGCATCTCCTACTTGGGATCCTTTAACTAAAGATCCCAGAGATTAAATGTGGGGCCTTCTGCAGGCAAAGCATATTCTCTACCATTGTGCTACAGGCCCACTCATGTTTATATTAGAATTTAAGATAGCAGTATGTTCGGATAGTATGCCTTGAAAACTAAAAGACCAAAAAGAATCACTGCATACTCTAGCAAGTGAAATCTTCTCATTGTTCAGTTGCTTGGAGGGGTCATGTTAGTAGAATTCTTTTTTAAAAAAATGATACATTGGGTTGGATCCAGCCTAGAGTTGCCAGCTTACCCTGTATAGTGAGAGGTCTCCCTCCATTCGCTCCCAACTCCCAACGAGTTGCGGGAGGAAAGTGAGGGGGAAGGAAGGGTAGTGAGGTCATCAATATCACATAATGCTCTAGGACAGGAGAGTCAAACATAAGGCCCGTGAGCTGGATCCGGCCCCTTGAGAGCTCTTATCCAGCCCGTGAAGCAGCATCCAGTCTCGAACTGGGCTGGCGAGGCATGGCCTGGCCCGACCAAGTGACATTTATGTCATATCCAGCTCTCGTAACAAATGAGTTCAACATCCCTGCTCTAGGAAGTCCCTGAGACTCAATAGTTTTACCCCAGAGTTTGGGAGAAGTTGTAGAGTGTTGTGACATCACTTCAGTGTGAAAACTGGAAATGATGTCACAACATCCATTGATGCTTCCCCTCCCTGTGCCCTACCCCCAAAAGCTTCTGGGGTTTGAGGGCAAAGGCCTTTTTCACTGAATATCACCTAAGTCCCCGCTGTGCTATAGACCCTCTCCTACCACGCCTTTGTCCAGGTAGGTCCCAAGATCCCCAGCACAGACTTTTTGGTGGTAATTGGGGATCTCTTGCTCCCATTTTCATCATTGGTTATCAGGAGTGTCAAACTCAGCTAGTACAAATTCATTGATGCTATGGGAAGGGGTGATGACTCTATAACCTTACCCTGAAGCCCAGGCTGTCAGCAAAGTTTTGGGTTTGCCGAAAGTTTGCAGGAGAGGAGAAGCTAATGCATTAATAGAGTTTGTGTTGATTAAAACTGCAGGAGAAACAAGACCATAAGATCTGATCATTCCCTTGAAGTGAATGGCCCCGTAAATGGAGTATGACTTAAACCCACAGTGTTGAAAATTGCTCCTGATCCTGGAGTTAAATTTTCGCTGGCCACTATTACTGCTTTTGAAAGAAAAGAAGATCTGATTATTATTTTAAACACTATGTAGTACGGTCTATCAGCGCTGATGTGGCCCCTTCCCTTCGTGAAGGCCTGGGCAACAGGCTATCCTTCAAAATACGTCTACTGCTGCAGGAGGTTCTGGGGAACTCCTGTTATATTTACAACTTCCTCTGGAGGATCTGACCTCTGATCTTTGAAGGAAAGTTGGATTGTTAAAGTGAATTTCAGAGTATTTGCAGGGGTTCCAGCCAGAACTGATGATGGCCACACATGATGTTAAAAGAAAAGCAAGTATTCTCTGGGATATTTCTAGTGAAAAACAATACCAAAAGAACAGTCAGAAGAGATGTTAAACTGAAAGAGCTTTCGGGGTTCTGAATATTTTACAATTGCAGGTTGGAAAACACCAGAACTCCTTGACATGAGTGTAGCTTTTTTGCTTCTGTAAAAATTCAGATTGCACAATTTGCTATAAATGCTGGCAACTAAGCACTGAGATAGTTTATGCCAACACCTTCTTCAGTGATGTTCCGAATACTCCTTTGCTGCACTGCTCTTTTTAAATATTTCCCTTTTGCTTTGGTTCCAGTGAATATTGTCAGGAATCATATCTATATCATGTCTTGGACCAGGATAACCAGAGCTATTCAACTGAGGCCGGATCTGCAGAGCTATCTTCTTAGGACAGCCATTTACAAACCTTGTGTGCCAATCAGCATGTGTGTCAGGCTCAGCAACTGTTCTTACCTTAGCTTCAGGTTGATTAAGAGTGAGCCACAGTGCCAGGCAACTGTCATTTCCAATAAGCAATGGATTTTCAGCATTCCTTGGGATGGCTTGGATTAATTTGAATGATGTTTCCTCCATTAGTTGCAGATGTTTGTCCTGGATCGGGGGAACCTACCCTAGGTATATTCAGTGGGAAAATCATGGCTGACATTCTGCTCCTTATGTCCCCACACTTCTTATGGACCTGGAGTGGTCGTTTTTCTTCCTAGCTACATGTGTCTGACAATAATCTGTGACACCAGATGTTCCTGTTACTTTCCAGAGCTTTCAACTAATTGATGGCAAAGCCTGTCAAGTCGTTTAGTTGGCTGGATCATTCGTCCAGCTTGAACAGGAGAGGAGCTGGTGGTAGTTCTTCATTTCAGTTGGGATGCATAAGAATACTAGAAGATTTGTTGAGACCATTCTGTACCTGACGTTTGACTGCGGATGAGTGTGCATCCGAGCATGGGCTGAATGTCTTTCCCCCTGACATTGACTAGTCTGATCCAGAATGTATTTGAAATTCTAAAGTAGGAAAATGCCTAGTAAGCTTGACTCCAGAGTCTTTGTTCTGCTGATCCTGTGTTCATCAAACCTGTGCATTTATAGGGTTGGATATCTGAGTGCACAGCAGTCCTTGTGCAAGCAGAAGCACTAGAATGACTTCTTGCAGTATGCTTACACTAAGTGAAAGAGATTATATCCCTATTCTCTTTTCATCTGCACCACACATAGTACACAGTATTATTCTTCTGATACTATTTCAAAGCAAATTAAAATGAAGCCATGTACATACACTGTACATAAGAATATAAGAACATAAGAAAGGCCCTGCTGGATCAGACCCAGGCCCATCAGGTCGGGCAGCATTTATCCTGCCTGTGTTCCACGGCACCTCATATAATCGGCATGCTCCTCTGATACTCTGATACATTCCATTGCTCCAGATCGGGGCGAGGGTGGGGCATCTGCCAGGACTGAGGCCTACCGGCAAGGCCTACTGCCACCAGTCCCTGTCCACATACCTCCTCTGCCACCTGCCTGTGCACACTTCTCTCCCTCACTGTGGTCCTCGCTAGCTGGGCTGCCCAACACTGCCAGTGTGTGTGGATGGTGGCGGTCACAGCAGCAGAACTCCCAGTTGCACATACACCTCCCAGTGCCACTGAAAAAAGGGCATATGCTGCAGGAGGGGTCAGGAGCAGGCAGGAGATGGATGCCCAGGTAGCTGGGGGAGTACGTGGGTGGGGGGAGGGAGGTGTGAATGAGGTCCTGATGGGGGGGATAGAAGAGGAGGTGGCCCTTGAGCACCAGGGTTGCCAGGTCCCCCCTGGCCATCGGTGGGGGATGTGGGGTGGGCTTACCAGATCCAGGTTAGGAAACTCCTGTAGATTTGGGGATGGAGCCTGGGGAGAACAGGGACCTCAGTGGGGTACAATGCCATAGAGTCCGCCCTCCAACACATCAATTTTCTCCGGGGAACTGATCTCTGTATAGGGTTGCCAGGTCCCTCTTTGCCACTGGGGGAGGGTTTGGGGCAGAGCCTGGGGAGAGCGGGGTTTGGGGAGGGGAGGGACTTCAATGCCATAGAGTCCAATTGCCAAAGCGGCCATTTTCTCCAGGTGAACTGATCTCTATCGGCTGGAGATCAGTTGTAATAGCAGGAGATCTCCAGCTAGTACCTGGTGTTTGGCAACCCTATCTCTGTATTCTGGAGATAACCTGTAATTCTGGGGGATCCCCAGGTCCCATCTGGAGGCTGGCACCCCTCCTGAACTTCTCTGCCCATGGCCCTGCTAAACCTTGTTGATATTTCATTAAAAATTATATTGAAGTATGGTGTGTTGCCGCACCCCTTGTGCTATTGCTTGGGCAAGCAGAACTGTGCTAAGGAGATTTTCCTTTCCACTCACGCATCGCTGGATTCTGACCATTGCTCTTACCCGAGTGGAACAGAATCTGGTAGTCACGCATGTTTTACAAAAGGTGGACAGATTCCCCCCCCCCCATGCTGTACAGTACCACAGCGCAAGAATTAGGGCCATGAGATGTGGTCATTTTCCCATCTTTGATGTTAGTGTTTTCAGTCAGCAACAATAAAGATCAAACGCTTGCAGCATCAAAGATAAAGACTGATCTCTACCTTTTAGCAATTCAGAATTACTTAGATGTAGCACCAGTTCTTTTTAGTAGGAGCTTTTCAAAGAAAATGTGCACTGCCGTGTGACAGCTATGAGGAGTGGTGGTTTATTTATTTTAAAATTTTAGTAATGATAACATTTGAGGGAACTCAAATTCGAGTATGAAAAATATGGGAAGAATGGAAGATGTCTTTGTAAGGCTTAAGAGTATATAGGAGGTTGAAAGGCAATTGTGAAATAGCTGATATTTACTTAAAACTATGTTTATGTACCTGTATGGGCTTAGAAGGGTATTTCTGCTTAAGACTGCACTATCAATTGTTTAAATAAACCAGCAACTAATTTTAATGCATACCTAACCATGTAAGTAGGAATGCCCAACCTCTTGGCTCCTCAACCCCCCTCCCACAGATTCTGTCTTCCTTCTATTTTTATTTTACTTTAGGAGGAATCTCTACATTCACTTTGAATTTTGATTTGAGCAGAGTCTTTGAAAGGGCAAAGCTCACCTGAGATATGTTGATAGCATTGCCCAAACCTCTTCGGCTTTCTTTGATATTCCCCACGTTTCATCTGAGGCAGAACCCCCAAATCATCTTTCAATTTAGTTTTAGCAAAATTTCTGTGGCAATTTTACCCTGTAATGTATTCTAGAACAATACATAAAATATGTCAAATAGTAAAATTGGTTTTGGTCTGAAATTGAACTTCAGTTCTAACCACATTCAGATCGTCTTCAATGGTTGTCTTTCACAGGAAGATACCGGTAACTCAATGTGCATGAGCCTGAATGGCTCGAGCAAGTAACCTTTGCACAAGCAACAGACAGATACGCGACTAATATATTTACTTATAAGCAGATATGGGAATGTAATTTGGCACATTTAATAATAAACATAATAATAAACTTTTATTTATATCCCATCCTTCCCTGGCTGTGCTGGGCTCAGGGCAGCTAACAATGTGATAGTATACATTCCAATACATTAAAACATCCAGTCATATCCAATTAAAACATTATAACATACTAACTCAACACATTGATGGTGCCAATTTAAATCCCCAGAGGGCGAGCTGGTAGTTTGGCAACCTTTATTCAGTCAATTTCCCGGTCCCACAAGAGGAACACGAAATGGAACAAAAGGGAGAGAGGAGGAAGAATCCAGTTTGTATGCTGGCCTTCCTCCAGGGAGCAAAAGGTAATTTAATTTTACCCAGACAACCACCCTCTAAAGTAGGTTTGGCTAAGGGATAGTGACAAGCCCATGGATACGTAAGGACAGCGTAAGCATTCAAAAGTGGGCCCAGCCTGGATCCGACAACCTGAAGTGACCACTCTGGTGACCCCTGCTTATCCCAGCATATCTCAGGGTGGTTGCCAATCAAACTACCAACCAACTATCAACCGTCAGCCTGCGCTAGTCCTCTCCCTTTAATTAGAACCCTGCTGGTCTGCCGTGACCAGGTCTATTCAAATTAGCTTCCATAGAGAACGATTTCTTCATGCGCAAGGCACAGCACTAGACCAAAATGTTGGTGAGCTTTAATTTAATGACGCAGTTAAAGAGTGGTATTTCAAAGCAGGAAATGGTAAGTGCTAGGGATGCCAGCCTCCAGGTAGAATCTGGGGATTCCCCAGGATTATAGCTCCAGACTACAGAGATTGATTCCCCTGGAGAAAATGCAGAATTATAGCTAATCTCCAGATGACTAAGATCAATTCCCCTGGAGAAAATGGATGCTTGGGAGGGTGGACTCTATGGCTTTGTACCCCACTGAGGTCCCTGTCCTCCCCAGGCTCTATCCCCAAATCCCCAGGAGATTCCCAATCTGGATCTGCCAGTCCTACTCCCCATCCCCCGCTGGTGGCTGGGGGATCTGGCAACCCTAGTAAGCACTCAATATTGCGCAAGGATCGTGCTGTGTCCATAACAACTGCTTGCTCATTGATCCTCACATTAACAGATCACCTCTCAGTTGGAGATGAACTCCTCTGATGCTTCATCCTCATTCTGAACTGTTTAAAGTTTCAGCAGATTTTATAGAGGAACCCATCTGTTACCCACATGCCATATTAAGCTTGCAATTTATTGTTATTATTTTGGATAATGTGTTCGATTTTGCCTATCTTTCAGTTGTATTGTATTTTTCATCCACAGCTGAGCAACATCTGTAGCTTTAATGCATGGGGGATCAGTACATCTAGAATACTACATTATCAGTGCTTTCACACTGGTTAAAATAATGCCCACTGAATCAGGCTCCATCCTCAGGATGGGGTGGGAGACCGTTTCTGTTTAAGGCCATTTATGCATGGCTGATTCCTCACGTCAACTGCGTTGGAGCTTTGCTTTAATTATGCTTGCATTTTCCTTTTTTTTTTTTTTTATATAAATTTTATTAGGTTTTATACTAAAAGTTTTCCATTACATTGAACAACATCTATAACAATATCAAATTTCAATTCTAACTTAAAGTTGTTATAGTTCCATATCATATAATAAAAAAAAAGAAAAAAGAAAAATGGAAAAGTTTTTAGACTTCCCCTTCACCTCTATCTGCCTCTTAATAAAAAGTTCATCCCGTCGTAGGTAATCTAATCTTAATAAACTATCAATACCATATATAGAAAAAAAAACCATAGTCTGTTAGTAAATATACTTATACTTAATCATTATAAAAAAGATCAAAAATAATCCTCTGGATCAAATTAGAAAGTATTCTTCCATTCTTCCCATTTTTAACTCATATTCACAATAATGCATCCACGCCCCCCATTCCCCCAAAAACCGAATTATGCTTGCATTTTCCGACCGTCAGAGTTCGCCTCGCTCTCCCTGTGCATTTTGTCCATGTTTTCTGGATTCATGTTTAGCCACCATCCAGAAAACACAGGGAAAATGTGTAGAAATGTGCAGGGAGAGCGAGGTGACCTCTGACGGTCGAAAAATGCAAGCATAATCAAAGCAAAGCCCCGAAGTAGTCTGCGGGGTAACCGTGAGGAAACAGCCAGGCATAAATGGCCTTTATAAGATTGGGATACCACTAAATATCTGATGTCCTGGAGGACACAAAAAGCGTTATTATTATGAGACCACTTGGATAAATTAGATTGTGGTTTGTACTGAATTGCACAGAACTATATGTGTAATAAAAGATATATGTGTAACAAAAGATAGTTCATTTGAATATTCATGGGTCATGCAATGGGGATTCATTCATAAAACTAATGTTCTATGAACTTACCTCATTTGTAATATGATGTTAAACCTTGAATTAGCGAAAACCAGAAGAAGGCAGCTGGCAGCCTGATGACTGTTAGCTGGGCCATTGCTCATACATGTCCTTCTAAAGGCCAAAAAGAATATTTTTAGGGTTGCCAGCCACTGAGGGGGGCATGAGAATGGGGGAAATAGCACCACACTGTTACTTCTGATTTGATTGTTTTACTGCTCACTGCTGACATTTTAATAGTTGTAATGTTATGAATCTTATGGTTGTATTTGATGCATTTAAAAATCGTTAGCCGCTTTTGGTGCTTGTATCGGGTATAAACAAAGGCAGCAGCATGCATAAACTAAATAAATGTGACATATGCAGGGGGTTGGACTAGATACCCCTGGTGGTCCCTTCCAACTCTGTGATTCTATATCAGGTACCAGTCAGTAGCTGCCAGGCCACAGATGTTAAAGGCTTAGAAATTAAGAAGAAAGAAAGAAAGAAAGAAAGAAAGAAAGAAAGAAAGAAAGAAAGAAAGAAAGAAAGAAAGAAAGAAAGAAAGAAAGAAAGAAAGAGAACAGAAAAATTGCTCTAACTATTGTCTGAGGTTGAATTTGCAATCTCTATATTGTAACCCAGAAGGATTTACACTTTATTTCACGTGTACAAATTTTTTTCTATAGCTTTCTATAGGAATTCCATAGCTTATTTTGATTATTCTGTCTTTATAAGCATTTTTACCTCCTTAGGGTGTAGTGATATTGGTACTGTATGGCTAATATATTTGTTGGCTAATATATTTGTTTTGAGGTTGTCAATTTCATTTAGCCACAGTGCTATAGTTTTTACCTACCTTCAAGTGCTAGCTGGAGATCTCCTGCTATTACAACTGATCTCCAGCTGATAGAGATCAGTTCACCTGGAAAAAAATGGCCACTTTGGCAATTGGACCCTATGGCATTGAAGTCCTTCCCCTCCCCAAACCCCGCCCTCCTCAGGGTCCACCCCAAAAACCTCCCACCGGTGGTGAAGAGGGACCTGGCAACCCTAAGTATATAGCAAGGGTACAGAATAACACAATGCAGCATCCCAATAGTATGATTAACACCATCTTTGACCCCAAATTGACCTAAAGGATCTCTAGCTGCCTGGTATTCAATAAGTATAAAAGTGTCAGCTGTGAAACTTCTATCTTCTGAAGAGGACAGTAAGTTTTAAGTATACGTGTACTTAAACAGGTTGAAATTAAATCAAGATAGTTTCTGGCTAAACATTAGGAAGAACTTCCTGACAGTTAGAGTGGTTTCTCAGTGGAACAGGCTTCCTTGGGAGGTGGTGGGCTTTCCTCCTTTGGAAGTTTTCAAGTAGAGTCTAGATGGCCATCTGACAGCAATGCTGATTCTGTGACCTTAGGGAGATCATGAGAGGGAGGGCAGGAAGGGTTGTGTCAGGGTTTGGCTCTCACGGCCCTTTCTTACATGCCCAGGGTAATACCAATTGCCACTTTGGGGTCAGGAAGGAATTTCCCTCCAGGCCAGATTGGCCAGGAATCCTGAAGGGTTTTTGTTGCCAACTTCTGAGTTCAGAGTAGGGGTCACTGGGGGGGGGTAGTTTTGAATCTCCTCCAGGCCAGATTGGCCAGGAATCCTGGAGGGTTTTTGTTGCAGTCTTTTGAGCATGGAGTAGGGGGTCATTGGGGGTAGGTTGTTGTAAATTTCCTAAATTGTGCAAGGGGTTGGACTAGATGACCCTGGTGGTCCCTTCTAACTCTATGATTCTATGTATTATGCCACATCCTTGGTTGAAAATATATGCAAATGTAATGTGAGTGTGATGCTGGATGAGGCTAATTCAAAAATAAATAATTGGAGATCCTGCTCTTAAAAACTCTTTTCTAAGAAATTGTGAGTGTCGACATAATTCAGTTATATTTGCATGTGTTTTAAGATAGGTGAGGGGTGTACTGGAAGGCATGCACATAATTTAAATGTAACAAGGAAGGCTGACCTCAGAAAATAATATTAGAAATTATTAGGGCTTCACTGGATGGTTATCTATTTCATCAGGGCTTCCAGTGGAACAAAATAGTTGTTGGGGGATAATAGCATGGTGGTTTTTTTGTTGGAGGGGTAAATGTTAATCTTGCTTACGTTGGTAACCAGTCTCTGTTTTCTCTCCTGCTGCTATACTGGCACCATATTCTTCGGGCTCATCTTCTTCCAAGGAATCATCACATAGACGATCCCAAGGAATTGAGGAGCACGTGGTAAGTGAGACATCATGCCATTACATAGCCAGTCAGATTGGCTATAGGATGAGGGCATGTATGGGTCATCTATGCACAGGAGTTTTACCTGAGGTTCGTTGCTCTCTTGACCCACACTTTCCGGTTGGGAGTCTATACACCAGCAGTCTCCAAGCTCAAATCCCCACCCCTTTAAATGCTGCTTTCTAATTGGCTTGCTTTGTAGTGGTTATAGGATTACCAGGTCCCTCTTCTGCACTGGCAGGAGGTTTTGGGGGCAGAACCTGAGGAGGGCGGGGTTTGGGGAGGGGAGAGACTTCGATGCCATAGAGACTAATTGTCGTAGGCCAACCTGAGCTGCCCTCCTCCTCTGAGGAAGAGGAGGAGTGGGAACCTGGGCCCGTTCCTCCAAGGACTGCACTGGAACAGCAGGAACAGGCATCAGAGCCACCAAGACCCATGGCAGGGGATGAGGGCTGCTCATTCTGGCAGCAAACAGAAGAGCAAGAAGAGCAGGACGCCTCGCCTGCAAGTTCTCCCAAGCCGGCTGAGAAGCAGAGAATCAGGGCCCGGCTTCAATTAAGGGAACGAAGGCAAAAGGCCAGGTGGGCCTTGAGAGAGAGAGCAAAGACAATCAAGCCTAATCAGGGAGGAGTGGAAAACGCTGGAACCGCAAGGCTGATAAAAAGCCAGGCAGATTGCCAGAGTTCTTGTGGGTTCAACACATGTTGAAGGCCACTGACTGAGAGAAGCAAACAGAAGCTCCAGCAACTGAAGCTATCCCAGTCAACCCCGGCGTGCAAGCTGACGCCTGATCTGAGAAACAAGGAGATTGGACTGGTAAGTGCCTCTGCTCCTTTACCTGCTCATTACCTTGGTCTAGCCCGGTCCACGGGAAGAGAAAAGCTCGCGTCAGGCTCTGGTCAACGCAGTACTCCCATTGCTGTTGTTGAAACCAGAGGCCAAGCCTCGGGCCTGGTTACTGCCTGCGTGCTACACTCCTGCCTGAGTACGACACTAATTGCGAAAGCGGCCATTTTCTCCAGATGAACTGATCTCTATTGGTTGGAGATCAGTTGTAATAGCGGGAGATCTCCAGCTAGTACCTGAAGGTTGGCAACCCTAAGTGCTTAATATGAGAGAAAATCCCCCCAAAGCCAATTACCACATAAAAAACATTTTAAGAAGGAAAAAAAAAGGAACAATCTGAAAGGGAGGGGGAGAGAAATCCAAACCTCGGTTTTAAAAAGCCTTTCTTCTGCTCAGAAAGAGCCCCAAGGAAGCTGGAAGCATTTGAATCCCCGCCTCTTTACACCCTGCTTTGTAATTGGTTACATGCTTTCTGTGATAGAAACCAAGCTTAGGTGTCCTGTGCTTTGCCTTATGCATGGGGATTTCACCCAGGCTGAGCTCCGGAGAGATGGAAGAATTCGGTTAATAGAGGAACAGAAAGTCCCAAGATTTGTGAGGGCTGGCAGCAAGGTCATCTCTAATGGATGGAAAACTCATGCGTAACTCCAAGGAACAACAGAAACAGACCAGGGGTGAACATGAGGGAAAGTACCCGTGCATAAACAACCATGGTCAACTGACAATGGAGCCATGCTTCCTGGATCAATGTACCGTATTTTTCGCTCCATAACACGCACTTTTTTCCTCCTCAAAAGTGAGGGGAAATGTCTGTGCGTGTTATGGAGCAAATGTGCGCACAGAGCCGGCTGGGCGCGCTGGAACGACGCGAGCCAGTTTTCCAGTCGTTCCAGCGCGAGCCGGCTTTCCCCACCCTGACGACCAGCTGGGGGGGGGGCGTGTTATGGTCAGGTGCGTGATATGGAGTGAAAAATACGGTAACTCCGTTTCCCTCTGAATGCTGAACATTTCCCCCATCTTTTGGATGATCCTCACCCAAAGGCCATTAACAGAGAAGAGCTAAAAGCTCAGCAAATGAAATACTCCAGCAAACAAATAAAAACCAAATGCAATGTGCAGAACAGCCCTTAGAATTTTTCTCATTTTTTAAAATCCAAAATTGAGTCTCAGCGTCAACTGCCATTTAAAAAAAAATCTTAGGATGAGTGGATATTGAATTTAATAAAGGTGGCCATGTCCAAGGACAGTATATGAAGTGGTTTCAGGGTTAAAATGCCCCCCCCCCCCCGATGAGTTAAGCAACCTTGTCATCTACTAAACCGATTGTGTACAGCTAGCTGTGAAAAACAAGCATTGTAATGATGGAAGGAATGTGTGAACTTTTAAAAAGACTTGCTTTTGCCGTATTTTCATGATAAATTTCATTGTAATGTTAGCCAAATGCTGAGAGACAGAGAGAAAGAGAAGCAACTGCAGCAAATATTTGAGATCAAGTGAATAACTCCTTCCTTCCTGTGCCATTTCCCCAGTAGCCATAAATACCCCTCTCCTCTATGAACATTTTTTCCTGCTTGAAGAAAGATACCATTTACTGTGAGTATGGGGTGGGCTGCAGGGCCAAGGGGGACCAGATAAAATTGCCTTTCCCTCCTGCCTTCACGGACATGAGCCACCAACAAGAAGAGGGTACATTTTCCCACTGGATCCAACCCTT
The DNA here is from genome assembly GCF_029931775.1 of Euleptes europaea. Lineage (NCBI taxonomy): Eukaryota > Metazoa > Chordata > Lepidosauria > Squamata > Sphaerodactylidae > Euleptes > Euleptes europaea. The sequence goes on from NC_079319.1 coordinate 96,345,883, forward strand.
ATTCTCCCTAATCCTTGTCTATCATGTTAACCACTACACAGCGCTGTAGACCTGATTCATGCGTACATCTTCATTGTCTGATGACTGAAACATCAAGTGATGACTTGCACCTGTGAATGGGCCATCACAAATACATCTTTATGTATTTATTTAGATATTTACACCCCACTTTTCACCCAAAAGTAGTTTACAACACCATCCTCTATTTTATCCTCACAACAACCCTGTGAGGCTAAGAGAGAAAGTGACTGGCCCAAGGTCACCCAGCCAGCCTCCTGGCAGAGTGGGGATTTGAACCTGGGTCTCCCAGACCTTAGTCCGACACTCTAGCCACTACACCATATCAGCTCCCAGTGTGGTGATATATCTATGAAGGCCTGCACATTTAACATCACCTCAAATGCTCTCTCTTGGGTGGAAATCAACTCACATGTTCAGCTGCCAGGGAACAAATCTTAAAAAGTATAAAGGAAGTCAAGTTATGTATATTCATATATCTACCTGCCTTTAGATAACGACAGAAGGCTTATCTTTCCTACACACATTCTGTGTGAAAACTTCTGTATTTATAAGAGAAAATATCCAGCCCATTCTGTTTGCTGAGAGGCCCTCATATATTACCCCGCAAGGAAAGCTGGGCAGTTACTCTTACCAGAAGAAGAGATAGAGTTACTCCATGAAGAAGTACCCTTTCAATATATTTAAAAGGCGGGACGTGTTTTTAAAAAGTCTCTTTACCAAAGGTAAAGAAGACAAATTTAATCTTTTGAACAACCTGAAGATACAATAGATAACTCATTACACGCTGGTATCCCCTGGCTCTCTCTAATCCAACCAAAACGGAGACCCAAATCACTGCAAACAACCCCAGACACTTTTGACATCTGCTGCGCGAGAAAAAGGAATAATTTCACTTTGTCAGAGATACGGCCCACACTATGAATCATTAATTTAACATTGCGGCAAATACCTGAAAGCTGAACAGAGTTTATGATGATAATAAAATGTCCAACCCAACATATACAAGGCGAGCATTTCCGAGTACCTCTCTAATACTAAAGTGATAATTGTACCACTGCGCTTTTTTACGAGGCTGTAATCCAGCTCTGCGAGTGGATAAACTACAAGGCTGGAGGCTGTGCAGTTTATCTTGACGAAGGAACCGGATTATTGCCGAGTGAAACAGCATGACAGGGCCACAGCTGCCGTGGTGCTATTGGTGACTTTTCAAAGTCTTTAAAGGTTTGTTTTCCTCAGATAATTCTGACTGCAAATGGGGACAAACACCTTCAGACCAACCTCCATAAAAAAACACAATCATGCACTTTAGAAAATGCTACCTGTTGCAGCAGTGGATTGAGTACTGAAGAAGAGTTGGTTTTTATACCCTGCTTTTCTCTACCTTTAAGAAGTCTCAAAGTGGCTTACAATCGCCTTCCCTTTCCCTCCCCACAAAAGACATCTTGTGAGGTAGGTGGGGTTGAGAGAGTTCTGAAAGAACTGTGACTAGCCCAAGGTCACTCAGCAGGCTTCATGTGGAAGAGTGGGGAATCACACATGGGTCTCCACCATTCTTAACCACTACACTACGCTGGCTGATGTCTATAGGTCGATATGAAGCCACTGGGCCAGGTCAACCAGAGGTGTGGGCTGCTGTGTCACCAATATGCAGATGTTATGTAATGAGCATTCGCTTGACAGAGTTATATTCATTACGTAACTTATATTGATTACATAATGTATTATGCTGCTGCCTCTCTTACATGTTTGTTTATTCCGTTTCTTTATGGAATGTAATATGAAGCAAGAGAAAATGCCCAAGGTCATCCAGCAGGCTTCATGTGCAGGAGTGGGGAATCAAACCTGGTTATCCAGTTTAGAGTCCACCGCTGTTAGCCAATATACCAAGCTGGGGGGCTGTTTGTGATTATCAAAAATACTATGCCAGGGATCACAGAAGCCTCATGTGATGGGGGGGGGGGGCTACAATGAGATGAATCAGGTGAGATCAAGCACAAAATCTGATAGAATCCACCCTGATATTGGTTACTTAACATTCCAGTGTGGATTTAAGATCGAGAACCACATTGATAATAAAATTATATAAACTGTGGTATCAGTTTAGCTCTAGATTGGATGGAAAGGTGTGCTTTTGACTTCCTTGTGAGTTTTCTGCCATAAAGTCTGTATGCCAGTCGAATTCTCCCACAACATTTTCTTTTTTTTCTCCCTTGGCCTTTTTTTCTGCCTGTTGCTATATTATACAGTCTGCACAATGGCCCCCTTCTATTAATAAGGTGGTCAGCCATAATCAATGAACTATTTACAGGTAACAGTGCTGTTGCTAATTCATTCCTACCCCTGTTGCCAGTTACAGACATGGCAGATAATATTCACTATATTAAGGACACTCTGCAGCTCATACACAAGAGTAAGAATGACAACATTAATGGGACACCAGAGGCGATGGCAAATCCGATGATATGACCATACACAGGCAGGATTTTTCTTCCTTTTAGCAACAGTCAGGAGAAGACAGACGATGTTCCACAAGTACACTTCTCCTTCCACAATACTAAAGTGTAGGATAGCTGTTAGAGCATCACATGAGGATCTGGGAGACACAGGTTCGAATCCCTGCTTTGCCATGTCAGCAGGGGTGATCTTAGTTAAGTCAGGCCCTCATTACGCAGTCCACGTGATTCCTATCAACTTGTGCCAGGGTGGTGTAGTGGTTAAGAGCAGCGGTCTCTAATCTCGTGAACCAGGTTGGTTTCCCCACTCCTACACATGAGGCCAGCTGAGTGGCCTTGGGCTAGTCACAGTTCTCTTTGAACTCTCTCAGCCCCACCTACTTCACAAGGTGACTGTTGTGGGGAGAAGAAGGGAAGGAGATCGTAAGCTGGTTTGATTCTCCTTAAAAGGTAGAGAAAGTCGGCATATAAAAATCAGCTCTTCTTCATCTTCTTTTAATGCCTTGGTAAGATAAATAGTCAGCTGCAACTTGAAGGCACTTAACACATACACAAGATAAATGGAGAGGGGTCACACCATCTTTGTATTAAGTTGCTGACAAGAGCAGGGAGGCCTTGTCCTGATAGTTTCCTCCGAAGGTTAAGGAAATTGCTTGCCAAACCGGAAACAAAAGAGTAACACTTTTGTTTTACCTTGTTAGCATCAAATGTAGAGATATAGAGTTCTACAGCAATCACATACAGATATTTTAATTTTTAAAAAATGACATGCTTTTTCATGGAAGATGGTGTTTTGAGTTCCAAAAGTAAGAGCTCTGGCAGGTAAACGAGGCCACGGTGCCATAGAGTCCACCTTCCAAAGCTGCCATTATCTCCAGGTGAACAGATCTCTGTCGTCTGGAGTTCAGTTGTTATCCCAGGAGATCTCCATCCACCACCTGGAAGTTGGCAACCCTAGTTTTGGTCCATGAAAGAAAAATCTCATCTGGCCTGAATAACTTTGGCCATCATTCTTAAGCAGCTGCCTGTGCCACAGAATATTTCTGAGAGGTGATGAGCTGGGGGGTGGGGAGGGGTAAATGACAATAAACTGTCAATTTGCACCACATTCATTTCCTCTTTCTCTTGATTCATACACATGTTCTGTGAGATGAAGCACTGAATGACAAAATCCCTGCAAGATCAAATGATGAACAGCCTCCTAAGATAAGTACATCCTACACATCTGAAAAACGGGGAGGGATGACGGTACTGCTTTCCGTCTTATAATTCCTTTCCGCAGGCTTGATAGTAAAAAATGAAATGAAAGGCATTGCCTGGCCGCTCACCAATAGGTAGTCCAAATATGCAGGAAATGAGCGGCTGTTCACCTACAGCCATAAAGCATGCAATGAATGAATTCAAGATCTCCTCTGAGTGTTTCCCTGTACCGGCACTGCAGCTTTTTGTTAAGCATTTCAGTCAAGCAGCAGATGTCTTTTTGCTACACTTCATCCCCATTAAGTTGGGCTGAAATAGTGTCAAAGCACATTAGAATTTCTTTTGCCATTGGGCTAATGATTTTATGGCAAGTAAAGTTCTATTCTAAGTAAGACCATGTTTTGTTTTATTTTTAAAGACACACATTCTCTTTCTCGCACACACAAAGAACTACACGGATTTGAGGAACTGTCTCCATAATTATAAACATTATAAACATTTCCTGCAACTGTGCTTGTACACAAAGACTTTTTTTTTACTCCAGTGCCTTAGAGATGCAACTTCTCACACCCTAAACGTCTCATCCGATACTGTCCAGTTTGGGAGCTGAGATCCTCTCCCCTAGCCCCGGGCTCTGTACCCCTACCTGCAGAGGTAGGGCAGAGGGTAATCAAAGACGGAACTTTTTTAGTGGTGGCAACTCACCTTTGAAACGATCTTCCATTGAGGCTCTCTTGGTGCCCACTTTATTGTTAGGGTTGACAGCTCTGGACTGGGAAATTCCTGGAGATATGGGGTGGAATCTGAGGAGGTAGAGTTTGGGGAGAGGAGGGACCTCAGCAGAGTATAATGCCATACAGTCCACCCTCCAAAGCAGCTATTTCCTCCAGATCTCTGTTGTCTGGAGATCTCCAGATCTCTGTTGTTTGGAGATCAGTTGTAATTCTGGGAGATCTCCAGGCCCCACCTGGAGGATGACAACCCAACTTATTGTCCTTTAGGTGTTAGGTCAAACCAGTTATTTTTACCAGGCTTCTCTCACCTCTGACACAAGTGGTGAGAGAAGGCTTTTCCCAGCAGAGGAAAGATCTTTTGCTACCGTCCTGGATCAGTGGGATCCAACCCCCTATATACACCTCAGGTATAATTCAGTTGATTCCTTTCCTGTGAAGAGGTGGGCTTCATATTTGTAATAACATGTAGAGCAGTGTGTGACTTTTGAGAGATCAGGATACACTTTCCATAGCTCTTATCATTTCCAGAGGCAGAGTATATCAAACCAGTGAATTGCACTGACAATTTCCTGGAACTGTCCAAGATTTTTTTTTCTTCATTAGTAGTTACTCATCAAGAACCTTCCCTGACAGAACTTAAGTAACAGTATTGGTTTTCCAGTATCTTGTCATTTTACATGAAATTGAATTTTCATCTGTCATTTCCTTGTCCGTTCTTCAGGTGTTATAATTGCCTCCCATAAGCTCGGTACAGAGTTATCTTAAATTATTTTGCATTGTTTCATTGTTTTGCCACTTCATTGTTCCCATTGTCCAGAGTATTACCAAATGTTTAAAAATGCAGATTCAAATGCCTAGAGTGCCCTGGTATTCATTTTTCTCTAGTGTGAGAGATGGATGCCATATATTCACATTGTGGACATCTGTGTCTTTTTAGACAAACAGAGCCTATCAAAATAGGCTCTTATTGAGACAGCAAAATAAGTTATTCTTCACCAAGTCTGCTTTTTTTTCACGTACCCAGTTTTGAAACCAGGAATGTGCTGTGTGGAACTTATTAAGATCCAGCCCAAACCATCACCATTATTCAATACTGTCACCCTCCAAACCTATACAGAATTATTTTGGTCACGTGCATGGTTGGAAACCTTTCATTCTGCTAGTTATAGTGGAGCCTCGCTGTCTGGTTTTAATTCCCAGGGCAGTGGATGGTAGGAGCAGCAGCAAAAGGACAGAGCATCTTAGCAGATAGGTGCTAAGATGCTCTGTCCTTTTGCTGTGCTGTGCTCCCTCCAATATATCTCAACATAGGAAATGGGACATTGTTCCATGGTAGGGTTGCCAGATACTCCCTGGCAACAGGCAGGGGAGGGGTGGAGAGGTCTTTCCAGGTGCAAACCAAAGCCAAGGTCTTGACGTCGTTGGCACGTTGACGTCACTTCTGGAAGTTTCGTATAGTAGAAATGGCATCACCATGCCGACGGTGTCAAGGCCTAGGCCTCATTTTGGGCCTGGAAACACCCCTGCTGGCCAGCTGGATGGCACAGGGGGAGGGAGCCAAAACAGGGGATCCCCTGCCCCCAGTGGTGATCTGGTAACCCTATTCCAGGGAGTCCTGCAATATCACAATAGCCTCCGGAATGATCTCTCATTTCGTATGGGAAAGGCACTTGTGCAAAGTGGTATATAGTCCCCCTGACTTGTCTTGCTGACAACTTCCTATTCCAGAAAGTGGACAGGGAAACAAGGGGATCTGCTATCTTAGACTTGATTCAAATACAAATACAAAAAACCTTTAATGGCATAGATACAATGGTTCTGCTTAAACTTTGCCAGACAGAAGGTTGCAAAATCTTAAATATCTACATCTGATAGGGCATGTAAAATACGAAGGACCATTTAATGTGGCATACTTAACAAGATTACAAGGAATCTGGCTACCGACCGAGTTACATGAGGGTTGCAATCATTTAGTAGATACAAGCCCTGCATCAGTTTGGGCTCGGCTGCTGATTAGGAGGGGTTCAATATATTTCTCTCTAGCCGAGGTGGGAAGTTCGCAGTGCAGAAGGATATGAGCAACCGATTCTGATTGTTTTTTGGCACATGAACAGAATCTCTCCTCATAAAGGGTGTTTGTATATCTGCCTCTTGTTACTGCAGATGGCAAGAGGTTTAAATGTGCCAGACTTGATTCTCACCAACAGGGAAGAACTGGTCGATGAGGTTAAAGTAGTAGGCACCCTGGGTAGCAGTGACCACGTACTATTGGAATTTACAGTCTTGGAGAAAGGAAAACCTGTATATAGTCAGGAAAACATATGTACATGTACCTGTACATATGTACATGTACAAACTGTACATATAGGTTGGACTTTAAAAGAGCAAATTTTAACAAACTTAAACTTATGCTAGGTTAAGGTTACCAGATTTTTTCAGTGAATCCAGGGACACTTTTCAACTTCAGTCGGAATGATAGTTCGATAGGAAGTTTGCCTTTATTACTAAGATAATACATTAAAACAACTACATCAATGAAATTGAAGAGTTCCCTTTGTTTTGAACTAGTTGTATTTTTCCGAAGAGTGCACCTTGTTGAGAAGATCTCTTCTTGACTCCAGTTTTGTTGCAAATTCTTGGCAAGTCAAGAAAAAGTTACTTAGGGGAAGTTACTAACATAGCTTTGATAGTGTCAATATCAAGTCTTGATCTCTGAGATGTCCACATCATGTTCATGGAAGAAAACACTCTCTCCACTGCAGCATTGCTTCCTGGTAGACAGAGACAGAGTTGAACCAACCTTTGTAGCTGTGAATAGGGGATCATCTTCTGAGAGAAGAATGAGAAAATGTCACTCCATCTTGTACACACATCAGCACCATCTTCATTCCGTTTACTTATTTTTTCTTTTGATACATATTCTTTCAAAGAAGAAATTTCATCAAATAGATGATCTTCATTTAGATCAACTCCTCCTACTCTTGATGAAAAATATTGGAGACACTCTTCAAAGTTTTCTCTCTGTGGAGAAGTCTTAAGCAAAATGCACTCCATACACCTTATATCTTCAGAGTGGGAGCTCCAAGCAGTTAGATATTCAATAGCAGTAGTGTAGAAATTGCTTGATATGGTGAGAAATTCTTCCTTCGTGCAGGAACCTTCTTCTTCAAGAGATGGCAAAAGTTTCTTCACTGAGATGGGAATAAACTTGTCATCATTCCTTTTTTTTAATTAGTTCTTTTTATACAGGTTTTTGATATATGCTACTTATTGTTTTTATCCCGTACATTTCATATTTCCTTTTAACCCCTTCCACCCCTCCCTTCCCCCCTCCTTCTCCTTCTAGTTTTTAATCTTTTAGTCCCAGCCACGGGCACAAAGTCTGAATCTTCCACTGAATATCTTTTCTTCCTTCTGTTGATATCCACTCTAGGTAGGTCTTCCATCTCCTCCTGATTTCTGTAATCTTGCTTTCCCGTGTAGTCTTCTGGCGCAGCCTCGCGACTATATCTGACTGTATAAATTCAAACAAATAATTGTGCCAGATTTCTACTGTCTATTTACTTTTATCCTTCCATCCCAGAGCAATAACTGCTATGCTTGCTAGTATCATAGCCTTAAATGTGGCTTGATCTCCCTTGTTTACTGCCAGATTCCCTGTTATACTCATTAACATTAGATTACAATCTATAGTTAAGGGTACTTTACATATTCTCCTTATAATTTTTAATATTTTTGTTCAAAAAACCCTGACCTCTGGGCATTCCCACCACATGTGGGAGAACCATCCTTTAGATTGTCTACAATGCCAGCACATGGGGCTCAATCCCGGAAATATATTTGCTAATTGTGCTGGTGTTTTATACCATTTTGTAAAGAATTTATGTTCCAACTCATTAAATTTAATCACTTTAATTTCCTCTATTCCTTTCATAATTTTACCTACTGTGTTTTCTGATATCTGACCTTCTTTACTCCAAGTTTTTTGTAAATATGATATTGTCTTGTCTTTGTTTGATATCATTTTCCTATAAATTTTTCCTGCTAATCCTTGTTTTGATTTTTGCATTTCTTTGTATATTTCTTCCATTGGTTCCTCTATCCATATTTTCCCTTTTTCATTAATCTTTTTGAACATTTTATAGAGACCTGTTATTTTTAACCAGTATTGCTTACCTATCTCTTCTACTATCTCCTGTACAGGTTTTAGGATTCCTCCTCTGAACATATCTCCCAGTCTATAGTATCCTTTTGACCTTTGGATTTCCCACCATTTACTTTCCCTTGTCTCGCTGTACATGGTCTCTAGTGGTGCCCATCTTGAGGTCCTCCCTAGCCATAAAGGCTGCCATTTACTCCATACTTCTAGTGCTGAGCGTCTGGGCCCTGTGATTGGTTTTAAGTCTTTATAACTTTGGAGAAGATACCAAAACGTCCTATGTCACTGTTGATCTCGTTTTCGACTCTAACCCATTTCTGGTCGCTTCCTTCTCCCATCTCTAATAATGACTTTATTTGAAAGGCGTCATAATAACTATTCAAGTTGGGGACTCCCCAACCCAGTTCTGATCTATGGCTATAAACCAACCTTTTTCAATTCTACATTTTTTACTACCAAATATCCATCCTCTTATTCTATTCCATTGTTCTAACTTATTTGTATGAATTCCTAGTGGTATCGTCTGAAATAAATACGTTAACTTAGGCACCCAGAACATTTTAGTACTTCTAATTCTAGAAGAAATACCTAGAGTTTTATTTCTCCACTTTTTCATATCCTTCTCTATCTTTCTCCATATCATATTATAATTGACCTCCAGAATTCTATTAATATTCTTTTGAAGTACTATACCTAAATATTTAAACTTTTTAGCTCCCATCCCTATATTTGTAATTTTATTTATCTCTTTTTTTGTCTTTGTTCACATTGAGATATATAATTTCTGATTTAGCCATATTGACTCTTAATCCTGAGCAGTGTTCAAAATCTTCTAGTATAATCTTGATTTATTTTATCGCTTCTTTAGGGTTTGTCATGATAACTATGATGTCGTCTGCAAATAAATTAATTTTCATTTCTTCTTTCTTCATCTTGTAGCCTTCTATCCTTGCACTGTTCCTTATCCTTTCAGCTAACTGTTCTATCGCTATAATAAATAAGAGCGGTGAAAGCGGACAGCCCTGACGAACTCCTCTCTGAATCTGAAAGGCTTGTGAGTGATTGTTGTTAACCTTCACCGCTGCTGTTCTCTCTATATATATCTCGTGAACTGCATTTATATAAATATTCCCTATCCCGCACTTACTCATAATCTGCCACAGGTATTCTTGGGAAAGGGTGTCAAAGGCTTTGAATACATCCAGTTTTAGGAGGCCCACTTTTTTTTTGCTGGCCATGTTGCAGGACATTTATTATATTTCTAATGGGGTGGGCTATGTTCCTATCTTTTACAAATCTGTACTGGTCTTCTTTTATTATATTAGGGATAGCCTTCTTTAGTCTATTTGCCATTATTTTTGCAAAGATCTTATAGTCTTGATTAAGAAGACTTATGGGTCTGTATGAGCCTACCTCTTCAGCGTCTTGCTGTGGTTTTAAAATCACTATTATTTCTGTTTGTCTCCATGAGTCTGGGGCTTTCTTACCCTTCAAGACTTCATTGAACACTGTCTGAAGTTCTGGGGTTAGCATTTCTACCATTTCCTTATAGATTTCCCTTGTGAACCCATCTAAACCAGGTGATTTACCCTTTTTCAGTTCTTTAATTACATCTTTTATCTCTTGCAATGTGATATCCTTTCCAAGTTTAACTTTCTCATGCTCCTTCAACGTTGTATTAATGTCTTCTTCAAAATCTACTATGTCCCTCTTCTTATATAGATTTTTATAGAAAGACTCGAACGCCTCCGTAATTTCTTTAGGGTGTTGTGTTGTTTGGCTATTTACTTTTATACTTTTTACCCTTTGTCTTTCCTTCCTATTTTTCAAGTAATTTGCCAGTCTTTTTGCTGAATTAATACTATTTCTTTGGAATTCATTCCTCACCATAACTTCCCTTTTCCATAGTGTTGCTGAGTCTAAAGCCTCTAGTTGTTTTTTTTAAGTTCTGTTATTTGATTCTGTAAACTGGGGTTATATTTGTTTATTTGTTTACTTTGTAACCTCTCCAATTCTTGGATTTTGAATTGTCTTTTTGAGTGCCACTCTCTTTTTATATTCTTTTCTTTTTTTATACAGTACCCCCTTATCACTGCCTTTGCAGCATCCCATAAGATATTAGTAGAGACCGTCCCTCTGTTTTCCTCAAAATACAGCCTTATCTGGTCTTTCATATATTGTCTATCCTCCTCTTCTTTTTTTAACAATTTTTTTTATTATTTTCTTCATTTAATATAAGAAAAAGAATAATAATTAAAAATATATAATGACTTACCCTTCATTCTCTTCCATCCAATAATTAATTGGTTTGATTAATTTGATTACACATTTTAATCCCTAAATTATTTAATTAATATATGGTTATCTTAACTATGGATAGTAATTTTAAAAATTAATACAATCACACTATCAAATCTAGAGATTAAATCAAAGAGTATCCTTTGAATGATCCCATTAAAAAATGATTTTCACAATAAATTCTCCATGCCTCCCATTCCCCCAAAAACTGTGCATTATCAGTCTGATTTATCAAAGCTGTAAGTTTCGCCATCTCTGTCAATTCCAACATCTTATTTATCCAATCATTTTTAGTCGGCAGCTCGTCAGTCTTCCATTTAGCTGCATATAGCATGCATGCAGCCGTGGTGGCATATATCAAAAAAGTTTGATGAGTAAAGACAGTATCTGGAATCATTCTTAATAGCATCATTTCAGGTGTTTTAGAAATATTTTGTTGTAAAATTCTCCGTATTTTGTTATGTATCATCTCCCAAAACGTCTTAGCTTTTTCACAAGTCCACCAAACATGATAAAAGGAACCTATGTCTTTATTACATTTCCAACAGTTTGGTGACATTAAAGGAGATGATTTTGCTAGTTTCTTCAGTGTTAAGTACTATTTGTACATCATTTTGTATACATTTTCCCTTAATATTTGCAAGGATATAAGTTTCAGATCTTTTGTCCATAACTTTTCCCATTTCTGCAACATTATATCATGACCCAGCATTTGAGCCCAACTAATCATAGTAGGTTTTATCCGTTCTTGTTCACAGTAAAGTTCTAGCAGTAGTTTATACATCTTAGATATAAGATGATCATTTGCATCCAGTAAAAGTTTTTGTAAAGTTGATTTAGTTCTAAGAAATCCTGTTTTCAAATCCTGTGAATAAACCGAATGTATTTGATAGTACTGGAGCCAAGATAGTGAGTCTTCAACTTCTTCATAGTCTTTAAGTGAACATGTTGTGCCTTCCCATTTCAAAAGATCCTGGTAAGTTAAAAACTGGGCAGGCCGTAATGGGTGTAAAGTTAACATCTCTTGTGATGAAATCCATAACGGTGTTTTTACTTCTAACAATTGTTAGTATCTGGTCCATATCCTGTAGAGAGATGATTTAACCATATGTTGCTGAAATGATGCATGCATTTTAACTTTATTGTACCACAAATAACCATGTCATCCACTTCTATTGCATACCCTTCTAAATCCAATAAACGAGTATTTTTTAAATCCATCCAGTCTTTCAGCCATACTAAAGCAGCCGCTTCAGCATATAATTTAAAGTTTGGAAGTGCAAGTCCACTTCTCTCTTTTGAGTCAATCAAATACTTATATGCAATCCTTGGTTTCTTGCCTTGCCAGATAAAATTCAATAAGTCCTTTTTCCATGTATCAAAGTACTTGGGATATAATAGGAAGATTCTGAAACGAAAACAATAATCTTGGTAGTATATTCATTTGTACTGTCAAGATACGTCCTAGTAAAGATAAATTCTTATTTGTCCAAATCATCATCTCTCTCTATTTCTTCCCACAGTTTAATATAATTGTTAAACATCGTATCCACATTTTAGTAGAAATCCTAATTCCCAAGTATTTCACTTTAGCTGCTTTCTGCCAGTTTGTCAAGGTAATAAAATGCTGTTCTAAGCCAGAAACATTCTTAAAAATCGTCTGCGTTTTCTCCTGATTAATTTTAAATCCTGAAACTCTACTGTAAGAGTCCAATATCTCTTTCAATTTAACTGCAGATCGGTTAGGATCATCCAAAATCAATAGCAAGTCGTCAGCAAACGCCCTCAATTTATACTCCTGTTTACTTATTTTTAGTTTATTTACATCTTTAGATTCTCGAATCATACAACATAGGGACTTCAAAACCAAAATAATAAAGGAGAAAGTGGACATCCTTGTCTCGTCCCTTTTTGTATAATACAATCTCCTGACATTGATTCATTAATCAGTATTTTCGCTTGCTGTTTAGTATATATAGCATAGTAGCTCTTCTAAATTTTACTCCAAAGTTCATTATTTCCAAAGTCTTTTTCATATAATCCCAAGATACCATATCAAAAGCCTTCTCTGCATCTAGGAAGAAAGGCTACTTTCTGTTGGGGATTCTGTTCATAAAATTCCAAAGCCTCTAAAAGCATCCTTACATTATCCTTAATTTGTCTTCCTGGGACAAAACCTGGTTGGTCCTCATGTATCAAATCCTTAATCAATTTTTTGATTCTGGATGATAAAACTGAAGCATAAATTTTGTAATCCACATTAAGTAACGAAATAGGTCTATAATTAGTTACTTTTTCAGGATCTCTTCCAGACTTGTGAATTAATGAAATAAAAGCATGTGACTATGTTTCTGGCACTATTCCTGTCTCCATTATTGAATTACAAAGCATCAAAAAAGGTTTCAACAATTGAGGTTTAAAAGTGCAGTAAAATAAAACAGTTATACCATCTGGTCCTGAAGTTTTATCTATTTTTTGTTTATTAAATGCATCTTCTAGTTCCTCTAAGGAGATTGGCTCGTCAAGAAGACTTTGTTGGGCTAATGATATATTTTTTAATATTTGCAGAATTCAAAAAATTTTCCCTTTTTTATTGATATTTCATATTTTTGATACAGCTTGGTATAAAATGAAACAAATTCTTTTTGAATGTCTGTAGTGGTACACATTGGTCCATTTGCTGATTGTATTTTAGCTATAATCCGCTTTTGAAAGGAATCCCGAAGTTGGGTTGCCAAAAACATACCAGGTTTATTAGCCTGTTCAAAATATCTTTGTTTCGCATATTTCAAATTTTTATTCATTTCTTCAGAGACTACCATATTCAATTGATGGTTAAGAGCATTTATTTTCTTCAAAACAATGTTTTTTTTATCGTCTTGTAATTCCAAAAGTAAGTCCAAGTTTTTGTAAATCCCAAAGTATGGTATTAGTCAACTGTAATTGCTGCTTCTGCCATGCCATATTTTTCTGGATCATAAATCCTCTTAATACCGCTTTAAAAGCATCCCATACTGTATTTAAGGTGGTTTCTCCATTCATATTGATCTCAAAATAATCCTTAATCAACTTGGATAGGTCCTCCAGATGTTTCTGGTCTTTCAATAGTTTATCATTCAATTTCCATCTGAATGCCTGCCGATTATTCCACTCAAAGGTAATTGGATTGTGATCAGGAAAAGTTCTTGGTACAATGTGTATCTTATGTAGTTGCGTAAAAATAGATTTACTTGCCCAAATCATATCAATCCTAGAATGTGAATCATGTCTTGCTGAATAAAAAGTAAATTCTTTAGCTGTTGTATTCATTGTTCTCCAAATATCCTGTAGACCCAAATCTGTTGTCATTTGAAAAAAGGTCTTTGGAAGGATTCCTTCTGTTTCACTTTTAGCTTGGGTTTTCTTGTCCAACAGAGGGAAAGTTATTCCATTAAAATCTCCCATCAGCAAAATTTGGTCTTGGGAATATTGAAGCAGAGTCTCATGCAATTGTTCAAAAAATTTAGCTTTCCCCTCATTAGGTGCATAAATTCCTACCACCAATGTTTTTTGACCCATTATTTTTGCCTAATTATCATTATGCGACCTTCTTCATCTTTATATACCAGTTCAGGGCTCAAGCTGGCATGAGCATAAATGACTACCCCTTTGGTTTTAGTTTTAGATGATGCAATAAATGCTTGACCCAATATGTTTCTCTCCAAGTATTTTCTATCCTTTTTCGAGATGTGAGTTTCCTGTAAACAAATCAAAGTGTAGTTTTGTTTTTGTAAAAATTTAAAGATCCTTCCTCTTTTTATCTTTTCATTTAAACCATTAACATTCCATGAAATTACTTTAGCCATGACGATTCTCTAATGTGATATAGAAGTCTTATAATCTGGTTCCTCCATCTGCTCCCTTCAGTGAAAGATCCTCTTGTTCTTCCTCCTCCTCTTCCAATTCACTGGAAGGAACTTCAGCAGTCTTTTTTGTACTTCCTCCAGAACTTTCCAACATCTTGTAATGAAGTTATAGTTGTTTTGACTCCCTTGTACATAAAAGACAAGCCCTGTGGTAGTATCCATCTGTATCTTATTCCATTTTTCCGCAATGTTGCAGTGAAGTCTTCGAAGATATTTCTTTTAGCCATCAAATGTCTCGGTATATCTTTAACTATTATCAAAGTTGTGTCCCCTACCATCATTGGTTTATCATAGTGAAGTTTCATAATGGCATCCTTCATCCTAATATCATAAAAGGAAATAATCACATCTCTTGGTTTAGTTTTCTTCAATCTTGCAGGTAATGGTATTCTGTAGATTCTATTCACTGCATGATCCATCTCTTGTACATCAATTTCAGTTAAATCTGCCAAAGTCCTTATCAGTGCATCTCTTGTATCCCCCAAGTCTTTATGAAGGTTACGTAAACGTAAATTGGATTCTCTAGTCTTCATGTCCATCATGGCCAGTTGATCTTTCACCGTGTCTTCCTGCACCAAAATTGCATCTATTTGTCTCATGGCTATCTACCTTCTTCTTGACATCCTCCTGATCTTCCATCACCTTCTTTAGTGAGCCATCCAGTGTCTTCACATCTGTTTGAATTGTATTGACCTGGGTTTTCACTTCTTTAAGGTTTTCTGTCACTGCATCCATTTTCTGAGTCATAGTCTGAGCTAAAGTGTTCATCATAGGAGTCAATTGCTCCATTTGTTTGGACATCTGCTCCTGTTTTTGTTTCAACAGCTGTTCATGCTGTTTTGCAATAGTCTCATTTTGTTTAGCAAACATATCTTGCATTTTTTTCTCCATAGTTGCTTCTTGTAAGGGTTCTTTAGTTTTAGATATTGCAGGTGATACTGTGTGCAAAGATCCAGACCTTTGGCGAGTTAATGACATCTATGGTTGTTGCTTATTTTATGCCAATTTTGGCAGGTCTTGAAAAGTTAAATCATGCTAAACAAATTCACTAGAAATTTTTTTCCAAAAATCTTCCAGGAATAAGTAGAAATTAGATTTAAAAGTTTAAAGTACCAACGAGTTTTTTTAGACGCTCTAGGTCGGCAGGTAGCTGGAAGTAGGAAGTTAACCGGATCTAATGCAGCCACGGACCGACCGTCGTCCCCTTTTTGTAGTTCGTACCTTGTTAGATGATACACAGGGGCTCGCTTCCGGTCCTACGTGCTTCTGCCCTTCCCGTCGTCAACAAGCACAGTCCTAGAGGTCTTTGAGAGCTCCAAAAGTAATTTTGAAGACGTAGCCGGCGGACCTTTCCCAATCCGGAAAAGGTATGTGACCAAGGGGTACTAGTGACAGCGGGGATCCCCCCGCCGGTGTTCCCGCCATGGCTCGGGGCAAGTCGGGGCGGATAGGGGCCTCTGCCGAGTTCTGTTGAGTCTCTTGCAAAGTCAACCTCGCCAATAAGCGAGTCAAGGTTACCAAGTCTTCCTGTGCAGCATGCACTTCGTCCAACAGCCATTCCAGGACCAAGAGTTCATGGTAGGCGTCCCGATCCAAGTCCTCGGACGTCCAAGGCTTCGCGTCGGCAAGGGAGTGCCACTGAACCCGAATAAGTTCCACTAGGCGGTTGATTTCTGCATCAGTCCGTACAGCTTCGAGGAGCACATCACGCAGCAGAGTAGGGTCCTCAGGGCAGGTTGACGTTCCCAACAGCAGGGCCCAGTGGTCCAAGTCCTCCAGGATTCCACACAGGGAACTCGAAGCTGAGATACAGGCGAACCCTCCAGGGCTCTAGCCAGGCAGTTAAAAGGAGTGAGTGATTCCTGCCTTAATGTAAGCACTTGTTCCCGATGTACTCCCAAGCAACACTCGCAGACAGGAAGTCCGAAATAGAGTTGACTTTAATGGAGACCATACAGGCATACAGAGCTTGCAAAAATAAAAAGGCAGGAATGGAGCAAAAGGGACATACAATGGAATATATGGGGGAATAGGTCATATCATGATAGCACAGGTTGGCATGGTAACCCCTCAGTCCAACAGGCCAGGCTCCCACGAGCTCCTGTGAGCTTCAAAGCCTAAATGGAATGCGATCGTTAGGAAAACAGTCCTTGAGCAGGGAGCATGTGTGTGAAGCCAAAACTATTCCTAAACACAGAGAGCAGGCCTGACACAAACTTAAAATACATACGGCTTTTCAACATCATATTATTAGATCATCCTTGATAAAAACTTGGCTGAGATATAAACATCTGTTAGAGACTAAGACCACCGTTATGGATATCCTCACAAGAAATGTTAACTTTACGACCATTGAGACCATCACAATTTATAACATATCAAGCCCTTTTAAAATGGGAAGGGAATAAATGTGCCTTAAAAGATTGTGAAGATGTCAAGGACTATCTAAGTTGGTTTCAATATCATCAAATAAAATCTGTATATATACAAGATATGAAAATGGGATTTTTTTCCAAATCTGAAATAAACCAAATCAAATAATATGAGAATTAAATTCCTTGTTTACCTTATCCTTTTCATACCATAGATATGTGTGCCACCCAAAATGTAGATTAAATCCTTCCAGTTCCTATATTTTGAGATTCTCCAATAATATCCAGTTTTTAATCCATACAAAACAGGATGCTTCATAATACATTCTTAAATCAGGTAGCCCCAAACCTCCTGTGTCTCTATGTTCAATTAAATTATTATACGCTATTCTATGTCTTTCTTTACCCCATAAAAATTTTAAAATATCTTTCTTCCAAACTTTGAAAATTTGGGTCCCTTTTAAAATAGGTAAATTTTGAAACAAAAAAAGCATCCTGGGCAATACCATCATTTTAATCACAGAAATTCTACCCCATAGCGATAAAGGTAATTTTCCCCAATTTTTAAGATCCGTAACAACTTTTTGCCATACCTTACTATAATAGTTTTGAAACAAATTTAAATTATTTGGAGTTAACCAAATACCTAAATACTTTACTTTATGTTCAATGGTATAACCAGTTCTTTTTGATAATTCCAATTGCTGTGTTTGAGTCATATTTTTAACCAACAATTTAGTTTTATTTCTGTTTATCTTAAAACCTGCAAGTTTTCCATAAACCTCCACAATTTTATTCCAATCATCAATTTGAGAAGTAGGGTCTATATAATCTATATAATCTGTATAAGCTTTAATTTTAAAATGATTTCTCCCAACTTGAAATCCTATTAACTCCCGAGTACTTCTAATCTTTTTCAATAAAACGTCTAATACTATAATAAATAGCAAAGGTGAAATAGGGCATCCTTGTCTAGTACCCTTTTGAATCTCAAATTGTGACGATAACGTACCATTAATTAATAATTTAGCTGATTGATAAGTATAAATTTTTTCTATCGCCCTTTTAAAATTTGCACCTAGACCCATATATTCTAATACTTTCTTCATGAATTTCCAGTTCACATTATCAAATGCTTTCTCTGCGTCTAAAAATAACAAAGCCATCGGAGTTGTACTAGAATCTGCAAATTCTAAAAGATCTATTACTGTTCTAACATTTTGACTAATCATTCTACCAGGTAAGAAACCTGTTTGATCTTCATGTATTACCTGATTTAAAACCTTCTTTAATCTTGATGTTAAGATATTTACAAAAATTTTATAATCATTCAATAAAGAGATGGGCCTATAATTTTTTACTTCTGTCAAATCCGAGTTTGGCTTTGGTATTACTACAATATTTGCCTGTTTCCAAGTTTGTTGGTTAGATCCATTCAGCAAACATGAATTCATTACCTTCAATAAATGTGGCGATAGTTGTTCTTTAAAAGTTTTATAATAAAATGCTGTAAATCCATCCGCTCCTGGGAATTTATTTAATTTACTATTACCTATTGCTTCATTTAATTCCTCCTTGGTTATCCTTGAATCTAATATTTCCCTATTTTCTTCTTGTGATAGTTCCTCCCATTCAAATTGATTCAAATACATCTCTATTTCCTTCTCTGATATTGGACTTTCCCTATATAGATTCTTATAATAGTCTACAAATGTATCTATTATTTTTTGCTTATCTGTTGTCAATTTGCCCTCTTTTTAAATTTTTAATATTGGTAATTTTTTCTCTATATTTAAGCTGCCATGCTAACATCTTACCGGGCTTATTAGCATGTTCAAAAATTCTCTGTCTGTTAAACATTATTTTTCTTTCAATTTCTGAAGTTAATAAAAATTCATATTGATGTTGTACTGTTTTCAAATTGTTTGTTAATTCCTGTTTAGATATTTTATCCTGTGTTTTTCTAAGCTGGCTTTCTATTTCTCTATTTTTTTCTAATATGCTTTTCTTTTGAGCTTCCCTCTCTTTAAACCACCTTGTATTTTGTTGTATCAAAATTCCTCTAATCACAGCTTTACCAGCATATCATACTATCTCATCAGCTGTTCACTTATCTATATTATCCATAAAATAATTTTGTATTTGGACCTTTAAGTAATCTGCTGTTTTTGTTTTGTTTTTTAATAAAAATTCATTTATTGGTGATGGTTTAGTTCCCTTATCTCCCAGCTTAATTTTTATTAATACAGAATTATGATCCAATAATACTCTAGGTAAAATTTCTGCATTTTCTGAGTGGTTTGTTATTTCTTTGGAAAGCCATAACACATCAATTCTGGAACATGTAAAATGTCTAGAAGAGAAAAATGTATATCCCTTTCTATTGCCATTTGTCAGTCTCCATATATCAAACATATCCCATTGTTCTGTAAGATCTTTAAAAATACCTGGCAATTTACCCTCACATTTTTCTTTCTTTCTTTCCATTTTTTTTTTTTTTTTTGCAGATCTATTTAACTTTGGTTCCATTACTCCATTAAAATCTCCCATCCAAATCATTTTTTCTTTGGCATATTCTGCTAATATTGATGCAAAAACATTGAAAAATGCTTTTTGATTTGTGCTTGGAGCATATATTCCCACCAACAAAACCTTTTGAAAACCACAAACAATTTATATCATAAGAATTCTTCCTTCATTATCTTTATAAATAACCTTAGGTTCCAATGCCAGAGGGATATACATAGCAATTCCGTTTACTTTTTTCTTTTCATTACAAGATGTAAAAAGTTTCCCCTAGTTTAGCACATTCCAATCTTAAAACATCCTTTGGTAAAATATGAGTTTCCTGTAGACAAAAAATGTTAGCTTTGATTTTTGTAAATGGTAAAATAATTTCCTCCTTTTGTTGGGAGAGTTCAAACCATTGACATTCCAAGATAATACCTGTAACATAATTAAAGCACAGTTAGCCCTCTTTCTTAATTGTTTTACTTATACACATATTATTACCCATATTTTTATTATCCCCCCTTTCCCTTCTATTACACACTACAGAATCATCATAACATTTCAGCCAACATTGTCATCAGGCAGGGATTCCTCTTCAGTTGTGTCTGTTGGCTGGACCACACCACTTGCTTCTTCCTTCTTGTCTTCTTGTCAGGCCTGTATCTCAGTTGATTTGTTTACTTTCGTTTTCCCACTGACCAGACTCAAGGATTGTTGTGCATACCTAACTCCGTTTGAAGCTCTGGGAACTCAGCTCTGTTTGTGATTTGTAATCTCTTGCCTTTTTCTATGCTTTTATATTACCAAGTTCAAGCCAGCAAGCCTCATTGCTGTCACCTTTTCTTTATGCTCTGTTAACCTTTTTGACCAGTAAAAACCAGCTTCTTTGGACCTGACTGTCTCTGATGTGGTTTGTGGTTCGATTGGGCCAAGGGCTCACACTTCTTCAGGAACATCTTTTGGATGTTGTTTTGTTGGTTTCAGGAGCTCTTTACTGTATCTTCTTAAAAATTGCTCAGCCTTAACAGTATTTTGAATCTTTTTGCCTTAAAAAGGAAATAGATGCCTTGTTGAAATTCCCACCTGTATTGTATTCCATTGCATTTCAGTATTTCCACAAGTTCTGAAAAGTCTTTTCTTTTTCTAAGAGGTCTTCCAGGGATCTCTTTCATCAATTTCAGGGTTGTGCCTTCTATTGCAAGTGGGTTTTGGTAATGCTTGGTAAGTATAAGGTCATGATAACTTCTGGAAAAAAGCTGAATTAAACAATCCCTAGGCACATTATGTTTAGTAGCGAATGCAGAGTTGATCCTGTAGGCTGTTATAATCGTTCCTTCCACCGCATCTTCTTGTTCATTTAAAAATTCTGCCAACTGAATCTTTAAAAAATTTCTTAAGTCTCTTCCTTCCGATTTTTCTTTTAAACCACGAATACGAATGCAAGATTCTTTTACTTTCATTTCCAACATTGCAATGTGGTCCTCTTGTTTTTCTTCTCTCTCTAAGGATGCTCCTGCAGACATTTCAGGCATGTCAACCCTTTTCCTTGTCTCTTTGTTGTCCTGTTAGTGCTTAGATAGTTTGGCCTCCATCTTGTCCTGACGTACAAAGAGGAGATTGAATCTTTCAAAGCAGAGATGGCAGCAGTGTTTTGACTTATGGCAACAGTGTTTTGAGTCACCTCTTGTTTGGTTGCAGTTACCTCCTGCAATGTCTCCCATAGACAGGATCTGTTCTTCAGCATATTGGAGCAAGATATCATGCAGTTGTTTATAAAACTTAGCTTTCCCTTCATTTGGCACATAGATCCCAACTACTAATGTTTTTTGACCCAATATTTTTGTTCTGATTATCACTATTCTGCCTTACTCATCTTTGTAAATAAGTTCAGGATTTAGATTGGGGTATGCATATAAGGCTACTCCTTTAGTTTTTGTTTTAGACGATGAGATGAACACTTGTCCTAACATTTTTTTCCCAAGTATTTTCTGTCTTTTTTTGAGATATGAGTTTCTTGTAAACAGATTAACGAATATTTTTGTTTTTGTAGAAGCTTAAAAATCCTTTCTCTTTTGACTTTTTCATTTAATCCATTTACATTCCATGAAATTACTTTAGCCATGGTGATTGTGTTATAGAAATAAACGTTAAGACGTAGATCCTCCAGCTGCTCCTTTCAAAGAGAGATCTTCTTCTTGTTCTTGTTCCTGCTCTTCAGAGGTGAGGTCCACTAATTCTTTTTTATATCTTCTCAGAAATTTTCCAACATCTGCCAGTGAGGTGATGGTAACTCTAACCTCTTTGTAAATGAAAGTGAGTCCTTGTGGTAATATCCAATGGTATTTTATTCCATTCTTCCATAGTGTCATGGTAAAGTCCTTGTATATATTCCTCTTAGACATTAAATGTCAAGGAATGTCTTTGAGAATTATTAGTGAAGTCCCTTCTACAGACATAGGTTTCTCATAGTGGAGTTTCATAATAGCATCCTTCATTCTAATGTCGTAGAATATCTCTGGACTTCAATTTCTTTAACCTGGCCAGTAAAGGAATCCTATAAATTCTGTTTATTGCACGATCCAGTTCTTGTTCATCTATCTGGGTAAGGTCAGCCAATGTTGTCGAAGGCTTTCACGGTCAGAGTTCATTGGTTCTTGTAGGTTATCCGGGCTGTGTAACCGTGGTCTTGGAATTTTCTTTCCTGACGTTTCGCCAGCAACTGTGGCAGGCATCTTCAGAGTAGTAACACTGAAGGACAGTGTCTCTCAGTGTCAAGGGTGTAGGAAGAGTAATATATAGTCAGAAAGGGGTTGGGTTTGAGCTGAGTATTGTCCTGCAAAAGTATTGTCCTGTAAGTATCAAGATAATGTATTGGGTCAAGTTGTCTGTCATAGTTTTCCACCTTCTTTTTTACCTTCTTTTGTTCTTCAATCACATTTTTGACTGATGAATCCATTGTCTTCATATCAGCTTTCATTGTTGTAACTTGAGTTTTCATATCTTTAATCTCTTCTGTTACTGTATCTAATTTTTGGTTAATAGATTGAGTAAAAGTGTTCAGCATAGCATTCAATTGTTCCATTTGCTTAGAAAGCTGATCTTGTTGCTTGGACATTTGGTCATGTTGTTTTGCAAACACATCATTTTGTTTGGCTAACATTTCTTGCATTTTCTTATCCATAGTTGCTTCTTGTGAGGGTTCTTTAAGTTTTGATAATGCTGGGGAAGCGCTATGGAAAGATCCAGATCTTTGGCGGGATCCAGACATTTACACTGAAGGAAATATTTTTAAATGATTTGGCAGGTTCCAAAAGTGCTAATCTTGTAATGTGGGTAATTTTATCCAGTCTATTTTGCATATTCGCCAAAATAAATGTGTTCAAATCCATTTAATTAGCGTAGAAACTGGATTTTTAATTTTAGAATACCATAGAGTATTTAAGGCGCTCTAGCTCAGCATTAAATCAGGAAACAGGAAATGCACTGGAAATTGCAAAGTCGCGGACCTTCCGTTGTCTCCTCTCGATGGTCCAGGATCTATTTAGCAGCTGCACAAGGGAGCTATTTAGTAAAAGGAGCTATTTAGCAGCTGTACAAGGGAGACACAAATCCGGTCCTACGATGTACTTGTCCTCTCCATTCTTGGTGGTGCTGTTGCTTCGTGATTGGTTGCCTTATAGAGCAGCAAGTTTATTTCCTAGCTGTCTTCCGGTTCTCCAAGACAGGTCGCTTCCAGTGAAAACATGGCTGGCGGACCTACTTAAGCCGGAAGAACACCATGGCTAAGGGGGGGGTTCGTTCCTCCCTCCCCTTCCAACATCGCTGCTGATTGGTAGTTACAGTGTCTTTCAAAAGTCCCATTTGTTTTGTCTACCCACTGATCAAATTGATAGAGTTTCTGCCGGTTTATATGATGGTTTTTAATTTTAAAAAGTTACTTGTACGATGGGTGGGGAGATGTGGATTTCATAGATGGTTTTATCGACCCTTCAAAACTTCTAAATCAAGGTAAGATCAAAAGAGTCTTTGTAACTTACTCAGATTTTGGAAGATGAGGTTTTCTTCCCTTTATATGGTGCTTTAGTTGGTAATAGATAGAGGAGATCAGAGCCTGATGCCAAATAAGTGTTTATGGCGATGTAGTATCCCCTCGATGCCTGCGAGATAGCATCCAAACCTCCGAGGGACTTAAAAAAGCTCCCTCAGAGGGTATGGGAGTCAACACCACTCTTCAAGGCTGCAGGGGCATTCCTGCTTCCCAGTCCACTAGTTAGGAACCAGGGTGGAGTGCTTAAGTGCACCCCAAATTGAAACATTTCTTGGATTCCCTCGGGAGAGTCCCAAGGAACCTGGCGCTGAGATCAGCTCTCTACCGGAAGTCCGTGTGATTTTGTGATTTGTGGATCCCCACAGTTCTGCTCCTGGGCACATGTGCTCTACTCTTCAATCTCACTGAGATCATTGACACAAATGGTCCCACCCCTGGATGGCTTTGTCCAGGACCAGACTCCACCTCATGCAGATGTCTGCCTTCCAAGAGTTGGCAACTCTAGGTAAGTGGGAAAGGATTTAACCCCTGTTGTGTTCTCCATTGTGTCAGCAGAAGTGCAAAAGGGGTCCAGATTTTGAAATTAGTCTTGTAAAATATCAACAGTTTTCCAGATTCCTGAAAAGAAAAATAGGCTGGTTTGCTGAACTCCAAACTGAGCTTTGGGCAGCAAGGGTGCCCAATCCTTCCCATTAAATAAAATGTTTTTTTTTTTATTATCTATATGAAACTATGCTACAGCATGGTGTAGTGGTTAAGGTGTTGGACTAGGATCTGGGAAATCCAGGTTCAAATTCCCACTCTGCCATGGAAACTTGCTGGGTGCCCATGGGCCAGTCACATGCTCTCAGCCTTGACCCTGGCTAATATTTGGATGGGAGACCTCCAAGGAATACCAGAGTTGTGATGCAGAGGCAGACAATGGCAAACCACCTGTGGACATCTCTTGCCTCAAAACCCCTACAGGATTACCATAAGTCTTTTTTTTTAAATTATTTTTATTATTTTCTACAATTCAACAAAAATAAACATATCTCAACAATATATTCAGTTGTAACTGCTTGTAACAAAAAAAAATTCATTGCTATTACTGAGAATATGTTATCTATAATATTCAATGCTATCTACTATATGTGACTTCCCCGCATCTTCTTCAGTCACTAATTCTACTGGTTAACACTTTTGCATTTCAAATTAATTTCTCATCCTTATTTTCTCTCATACAGACTTGCTTTAAGCCATCTATACTACTTCTATAAGCAATTTCAAGTCCTACCTAGTTATAATATTATCATCATTGTCTCTATATAACATTCTATTATTCTATAATAAAGGGATTAGATCAATACATAAACAAATTTTCCCATTAGAAATTCATCAAAGTAAATCCACCGTGGCTCCCTTACACCCCAAAAATAAGCATCATTTTAGCCATTATCTTGTTTTGGGAGGGGATCTGCCAGTCCTTCTTTATTTCCCAATCCCCACCCCCCGTTTTTCAATATAGTAGCTGCAATTCTGGCCTCTGAAAATGTAAAAAAAGATCCCAGTGATTGTATCCATTGGCTTCTTGTTAAAATTTCCAGCAGCTTCTTGGTAAAATCCTTCGTCATGTCTCCCTCCATCGCTGGCTGCCAAGAAGTGTTTTCTTGGGATAATAATGTTCCTCCTGTCAGCAGTAACTCAGACAAGTAGATTGTAGAGGTATTGAGTTCTCTCATGTTGCTCTCTCTCATTGCCAGCTGGTCACTTGCAGCTACCTCTTTAAAAATAAATTGTTCTAATTCATTGTCATTTTTTTCCATTGACATAATTGTTGTCATATCTTGGGTCTTCATATCGTGGATCTCCTCAATAATTGTGTCCAGTTTTCCATTAATTGATTTAAATAGGATATTCATCACCTAGTTGAAATACTTGATGTGAGAGCGCTTGTTGTTTTTCAAAGACTAAATCTTGTTGCACTGCAAACATGTCCATTTGTTTGAGTAACATCTCTTCCATCCTCTTGTTTGACATATCTGCTTGTATTCTTATATAGAAGCAGGCTTTGTAATTTTCAAGATATCCTCAATTACGCTTCAAAGCAGCACAGATAAAGAAAAGAAAGTAGACAAGAAACTGCAGTATCATAGACCCTGCGTCGTCTCCTCTCGGTGGTTAAGTGGTAGGAACGATTTGATGGTTACACCGGGGAGATTCACTTCAAGTCTTCCAATCTGCCCTGTCTTTTCGATGGTAACAAAGCCCTTCTTATTATCTTCCGGTCTTAAGAGGCGACGTGGCTGGACATTGAATCAAAGAAAGCCGGAAGTGGGGGGGGGAGGTTTTCGTCTCCCTCCCTCCCTCCCCTCAAAGCATTTAATTGGTAGTTGTAAAGTCATTCAAAAGTCCCTTTTATTGCGTCTACTCACTGATCAAGTTGATAAGGTCTTAGTCAGTTCATTTAATGGCATTTGTTTATTTTAAAAGTCTTGTTACGCTGGGCAGGGAGTCGCCGGTTTTCGTAGGTGTTTGTATCTAGGGCTGTCAATTCGGTTGGTCCGAACTGATAATCAACCGAATTTCCCCTGATTCGGTCATTTTCTGTTCGGAGGGATCCGAACTCAAAACTGGCGGGCAACCGGGGGGGCCGAATTCAGCGAGTTCGGGAGTTCGCGAATAAATTCGGCAAATTCGGCCCCCCTTCAGGGGAGCCCGCTGAAAGGCGCGGGCTGCCCTTTAAACTGATCTGAGCCTCCCAGCTGGGAGGCGCAGGTCAGTTTAAAGGGCAGCCCACACCTTTCAGCGGGCTCCGCTGGAGAGGTGCAGGCTGCCCTTTAAACTGACCTGCGCCTCCCAGCTGGGAGGCGCAGATCAGTTTAAAGGGCAGCCCGCCCCCCTTCAGCGGGCTCTGCTGGAGAGGCGCGGGCTGTCGTTTAAACTGATCTGCGCCTCCCGGCTGGGAGGCACAGATCAGTTTAAAGGGCAGCCCGCCCCCCTTCAGCGGGCTCCGCTGGAGAGGCGCGGGCTGTCATTTAAACTGATCTGCGCCTCCCGGCCGGGAGGCACAGATCAGTTTAAAGGGCAGCCCGCCTCCCTTCAGCGGGCTCCGCTGGAGAGGCGCGGGCTGTCATTTAAACTGACCTGCGCCTCCCAGCTGGGAGGCGCAGATCAGTTTAAAGGGCCCCCGCGCGCCTTCAGGGAATCCCTCTGAAGGCGCGCTGGGGCCGAATTTTCCCCCGAACTCCGGATCCCCCCGAATTACCGGGGATCCGAAGCGGGGGAGTTCGGACTTCGGCACGTACCGAACTCACAAGGGTCAAATTCGGCCGAATCCGAACTGTACCAAATTTTTTTTTTGACAGCCCTATTTGTATCGTCATTCAGGTCTTCTCAATCAAGATAAAGGCAAAAAGTGTCTTTTTACTCACTCTGACTTCCAAAGGTGAGGCTTCTTGTTCTTTTCATAGATTATTTGATGTTAATGTATAGAGGAGGTCAAAGCCTATAATCCAAAGAGTCGTCCGTGGCAATGGTGGCCCCTATCTGCCGGCGGGGACAACTTCCAAGTCTAAGAGAGGCTTAATAAAAGCTCTCTCAGAGAACATGGGAGTCCAAACCGCTCTTGAAGGCTGCAGGGGAATTTCCTGCTTCCCGATCCACTATTTAGGACCGAGTTGGAGTGCTTTTTGCACTCCAAATCTAAACGACTCTTGGTGTCTCCTGGGAGCCCCCAGGAAACAATGGCGCTCGGACCAAACGCTCTACAGGAAGTCCAGGGTTACCATAAGTCTTGACGGCAAAAAAGAAAAGAAACCAACACCCAATCCTAATCACTTTTGCTTTGGATAAAAAAGTCTCAGTGATATCTGTGGAGTTTATTTCCAAGTAAGGGGCTTTGGATCCTACCCCAAGGTGGTGTAACTCAACCATTTCCACAGAATGATGCATCATGAAACCAAACACACAAAGGACTCAGGTGTAGCACCAGAAAAGCACAATACAATGATTAATCTACAGAATCATTAGATAAAAGCCACATTTCCAGGCTTCACATATTTGGCACAGACTCGTTTGTACCATTTCAGTCCTTAATTAAGTCAATTCATTTAAACTTTTTTTAAAAGCCAGTAAATCTTTGCACTGTCAAGCTTAAAGTGGCTGTGCTGGAAAAAAAATACTACAGATATGCAATGCTTTTTTTTTTTTTTTGCCTCCCTGCACCCTTCTTTGCTTGAAAGTCATCTCTTTTCCATTTCAAATGTTCTTCATATTGCCTCCTGTTCTGCTAGTGTCAAGGGTTATTGTGTCGATCGCATCGCGTTACATGTTACACAACACAGATACTTGAAACTGGCATTTTTTTATGACTGCCATTTTATATTTCATAATGTTTATCTCTGCAATGAGTTTGGAAGAATTCAAAATTCAGAAGGGCTCTAACATATTTTCTAAGCTTGAATCATAGGCCCAGGATGAAGCAGCCCAGATGTAAAGGGGAAAAAAGCAACACCTACCCACCCTCTGCTCTATCATTTCGTCATTAATGAGCACAACAGTTTCAGGTCCTGTAAACCTCATTTGAGATGCCTCAGCAATAGCCAGTGCTATATTAAAACCCTGAAACTGAAACAATAATTAACAACTTACAATGCCAATTATTTTTAATCTTCAAACCACTGCTTGCAATTCCTTCACAAGAAATATTGCAAAGTCATCAGAATTCAGTCCCCATTCCCCTGCATCATTGGCCTGGTTCTCAGAGCCAATGGTGATGTCATTTCTGGGGAAGGGAAAAGATTGATTGAATGGATTTCCTGTGGTTATTCAAGTGTTAATTGCTGGTGTTGCGGGAAGTACAATTTGAACTGGGATCATGCTGTTGGAAGAGGAAATTAAACATTTATCCACTCCATGCACACAAACATAACCTTGTTCACACGTGAAAGTGCATAGAGTTTTGGGAGTTTTACCTGGGGTTTGAGGCTCTCTTGACCTTAAATGCCTGATAAAGGTAATGATGATAATGATGGCTCTCTTGACCCACACTTTTCTGTTCCAAATCCTTAAAATGCTATGCTTGTTGTTGTTTTCCCTGGAGAAAGTCACGGGGTTTCTGGAGTACTGCAGAATCACCAGCATAAATCTGGAAGTGTCTGAGTCCCTGCCCCTTGAAAACACTGCTTTGTAATTGGCTGTAGTGCTTACTGTGAGAAAAATGTCACCTCCCTCTCCCAGCTCCCCTCTTCCCTGCTTTGGCTTATGCACAGAAATAGGGACAATTTGACCCAGGCTGATTTTAGTGGAGATCAAAGAATTGCATTACAACAGGATCAGGAAGACCCGGGCATTGTGTGGGCTGGGTGCAAGGTCATCTCTAAGGGAGGGAAAACTCAAGCATAACTCCAATTAAAAGCTGAATTGGACCAGTGGAGAAAGTAAGTCAAAGTGCCCATGTGTAGAAGTAGAAATAGGGTTGGTTATTGGGGATTCCCTACTGAGAGGGGTAGAGGGTAAAGTGTGTAGACCAGACTTGTCATCTCGAAAGGTGTGCTGTCTACTGGGAGCGTGCATCTGGGATGTAATGGAAAGTCTGGATAGACTTGTTAGACCCACAGATCATTATCCCTTCCTGCTTATTCATGTGGGAACAAACGATATTACCCAGCACAGCCCAGAAAGTATTAAAAGGGACTATACAGCTTTGGGTAAAAAGGTGAAGGAACTGGGAGCACAGGTTGTGTTTTCGTCAGTCCTTCCTGTAGAAGGCCGCGGCCTGGGAAGGGAAGGAAAAATTCTGGAAATGAGTGGCTGCGTCGATGGTGTCGCCAGGAAAGGCTTGGTTTTTTGGACTATGGCTTACGCTACCTAGATGATGCTCTTCTATCGGGAGATGGCTTGCACCTCACAAAGGTGAGGGAAAATGTGTTTGGCCAGAGCCTTGCAAGACTGTTAAAGAGGGCTTTAAACTAAATCTTCCGGGAAAGTGAGGCGTAAATTTAAAGCCTCAAATGAGGACAATAACTCCAGATATAGACATGAAGGATTTGCGGAGGGTAGCACACAAGGAAAGACAGTTCAAAAACTCATCAGTGTGAGGGAAACAATCTTAAATAAGCTGCCAAGAAAAAGAACCTGTGGTCTAAGATGTCTTTACACTAATGCACAGAGCATGGGAAATAAGCAAGATGAACTAGAACTCTTAACAGAACAAAGCAAATATGATATAATAGGCATTACGGAAACCTGGTGGGACTAGTCTCATGATTGGAATGTAATACTTGCCATGATCGCTGACAGTCAACATGGGTTTCTCAAAAACAGGTCATGCCAAACTAATCTCATATCATTGGTTCTTGTAGGTTATCCGGGCTGTGTAACCGTGGTCTTGGAATTTTCTTTCCTGACGTTTCGCCAGCAACTGTGGCAGGCATCTTCAGAGTAGTAACACTGAAGGACAGTGTCTCTCAGTGTCAAGGGTGAGACACACCCTTGACACTGAGAGACACTGTCCTTCAGTGTTACTACTCTGAAGATGCCTGCCACAGTTGCTGGCGAAACGTCAGGAAAGAAAATTCCAAGACCACGGTTACACAGCCCGGATAACCTACAAGAACCAATGAACTCTGACCGTGAAAGCCTTCGACAATAATCTCATATCTTTTTTTGATAGAGTGACAAGTATGGTAGATGAAGGGAATGCTGTAGATGTAGTGTACCTTGATTTCAGTAAAGCCTTTGATAAAGTCTCCCATGATCTTCTTGAAGCAAAGATAGTAAAATGTGGGCTGGACACTGCTACTATCAGGTGGATTGGTAATTGGTTGATCAACCGAACCCAAAGGGTGCTCATTAACAGCACAACTTCATCCTGGAGAGGAGTGACCAGTGGAGTTCCACAGGGTCTGTCTTGGGACCGGTGCTATTTAACATTTTTATAAATGACTTGGAGGATGGAATAGAGGACATGATAATTAAATTTGCAGATGACACCAAGTTGGGAGGGATAGCTAATACCCCAGAGGACAGGTCAGAGTTCAGAATGACCTTGATTGACTGGAGAGCTGGGCCATAAACAATAAAATGGATTTCAATAGGGAGAAGTGTAAGGTATTTCACCTAGGCAGAAACAACTTAAGGCACAGGTACAGGATGGGAGATAGTTGGCTTGACAACAGTACATGTGAAAGAGATCTGGGAGTCTTAGTGGACCACAAACTGAATATGAGTCAACAGTGTGATATGGTGGCTAAGAAGGCCAATGCAATTCTGGGCTGCATCAAAAAAAATATTGTGTCTAGATCAAGTGAAGTAGTACTTCCACTGTATTCTGCATTGGTCAGACCTCACTTGGAATACTGTGTCCAGTTTTGGGCTCTGCTCCACAATTTAAGAAGGAGTGGACAGGGAGACGTTTTTCTCCCTCTCCCATAATACTAGAACATGGGGTCATCTGCTAAAGCTGGAGAGTGAGAGATTCAAAACATATAAACAGAAATATTTTTTCACACAACGTATAGTTAAATTGTGGAACTCCCTGCCCCAGGATGTGGTGATGGCTGCCAGCTTGGAGGGCTTTAAGAGGGGAGTGGACATATTCATGGAGGAGAGGGATATTCATGGCTATTAGTTAGAATGGATACTGGTCATGCTGCATACCTATTCTCTCTAGTATCAGAGGAGCATGCGTATTATTTTGGGTGCGGTGGAACACAGGCAGGATGGTGCTGCTGCAGTCGTCTTGTTTGTGGCTTCCTAAAGGCACCTGGTTGGCCACTGTGTGAACAGACTGCTGGACTTGATGGGCCTTGGTCTGATCCAGCAGGGCCTTTCTTATGTTCTTATGTTCTTAAGGATGTTGACAAGCTGGAGCGTGTCCAGAGGAGAGCGACCAGAATGGTCAAAGGTCTAGAATCTGTGTCCTATGAGGAGAGACTTAAAAAGTTGGGTTTGTTTAGTCTGGAGAAGACTAAGGGGTGACATAATAGCCATGTTTAAATATTTGAAGGGATGCCATATTAATGAGGGAACTAGCTTGTTCTCTGTTGCTTCAGAAACTAGGACATGGAGTAATGGATTTAAACTAAGAGAAAAGCGATTCCACCTAAACATTAGGAAGAACTTTCTGACAGTGAGGGCTTCATATTTCCTGATGGTGGAATGCCCTGCCTCGGGGGTTGGGGGGTGGAGTCCCCATCTTTGGAGGTCTTTAAGCAGAGGTTGGATGGTCATCTGTTGGGATCGCTTTGATTGTGGGATCCTGCATGGCAGGGGGCTGGACTGGATGTCCCTTGTGGTCTCTTCCAACCTTGTGTGATTTTGTGATTTTTGTGATTTTGCGTAAAAGACTTAAGTCACTGAGCTGTATATGAATTGAACATAAAATTAATCAATGCACATATACACTGAACCACTAAATACATACTGTATACACTGTACACAGGTTGTTTGTGCTTTCACTGTACCTTGTGAACAGGGCTAGTACTGTTTTCCTTGTACCCTCTGACCTTGAGGTTTTGTATGATGACTGATCTATTATACAGTATTTGTATTGTGTGTATGTGGGAGATTTTGTATGTATAACATTGAGTTGGTTTATGTTTAGCATTATAGTTGTAGTAGGAATACATAGCTTAGAAATATCATCATTAAATGTGCAACTTTGATATGAAAACCTGATAAAAATTACAACAGGTTGTTTTTGTTAAAATACAAGCCCTGGAGGTTTTCAGTCTAGAGAAGCCCTTGAGACTGGCAAACAGTTTTTTCTCTAGGTCATTCCTGGAGGGTGGCAACAGAGGATTTTTTTCTCCAGGCCAGCCCTGGAGGTTGGGAACAGAGGGTTTTTTTCCTCCTTAGGTTTGTCCAGGAGGGTAATAACAATAGAACTCATAACTTATACTCTGCAACTTGATTTACATTATAATAGGTTGTTTTTGCTATAACACCACCTGGAGGTTGGCAACCCTGTCTGGACCGTACCAATTCAGAGTACAGGTTGGAATTCACATGACTGAATGCTCCTCTATGTAAAGCTTACAGTCTAAGTAGAAAACTAGATTCAGGGAGAAGAGTTCTACGTAACCTTCACCTTAGCATGCTAGTTCAAGATGTGTTTGTTTAATGGAAGAGCCTTCTATTAAGAGAACGCTCGTCAGCTCCTGAAGTGGTCAAATCCAGCCTCAAGTTTCCCACCTAAGGATCAAGTGAGGGAGAATAGAGGCCATGGTGCTAAGGACAGAGTGAAAGTAACCCTTTCTCTTCATGCCATTAACCACTGTAGAAATCATCCCTCCCAAGTTCCCATTACTTGTGGTAGGAAAAAGAGACAGGATGGAACCCGTATTTTACAGAACTTTCCCTTCTATCATGGTAATAGCAACTGAGGGGGGCCAGATTTCTATCAGTTCTACCCCACTGCCATACACCCGATCCAAATCCCAGAACTCCACAGTTTCTGCTTTTAATATTAAACATTAGTCATGTATTTCTCATGCTACACATGCTTAAGAATTAGGTTTTGAGCAGTGGCATTTTGACTAACACCAGAGCAGACAGACAAGGACGCGAAAGAGAGAAAAGGAGTCTGAAAACTCTGCTGAAATGCAAACCATGGATTGCCTTCCTGGGAGAAAAAGAAACTTGTATTAAAGTCATGCAAAGACATTTGATTTTTTAAAATTCCTTTTAGTCACAGGTAATATTTTTAATACCTTCTGTGCTGTCTTTTTTCCCTTCGCCTTCCTTACAGATAATGCAATGGAAATGTAATCATTTAATATCAGGTTTAATTATTTGCTTTATCCTCTCCCTTTATCTTTTCCCCCCTTTCAAAAAGGTGAGCGTCTGTTTCATCCTCTTCCCTTTGTTGAAATATTATATAAAGCCATCCGATACTACCTTGAGCTTTCAAGACTAATAATTTAGATTAAACAAGTCACTGGATCTGTCTGCCACAATGGCATTCACTTGAAACTTCGCTGGGGCAGCAATGATCTGGCACAACACCAACTTGAGGGTGACCGTAGGCACCAAGAACAATGGTTGAGTAAGTTGCCACCAGAAGAGCTGCCCAAGAATGTGAATTGTACTTCTGTCTCTTTTTCCTACCAGGCTTTTCTGTTCTAAGGCTGCTCTTCCCCCTCCTCCATACCCTCTTTTCCCATGGTGTGATCACATGATTTTGGGAAGCGTCCGTATGAATGTAAAACATGGGCATGGTAGATCATGCCCTTTCACTCGGTTCTCCATCAGGGAGGACGCTGCCAGAAAGAAGTACATGATTTGCCTTCCTTACATAATTGCTTGATACCTCCATACTCCACTGATAATTCCATAGGGAAGAAACTCCGGTGTCTTTCTGCATGTGTGTGTGTGTGTGCATGCATGTGTAAGTGCACAAAAGGGTCTAAGTCTGGGAGTGTACCATTTAACCCAGTGCAACTTCTTTCCAAGTATGGATGGGTTCCAGTGGCAAGTCATGTATAGCACAAGTGCTTGCAATGAATTTTGTGGCTTTTAATCTCACAACAAGCAGGGGGCCTGCTAGAACTTGTAGAGGGCACCTTATTTCTCCCTATATCTCCTCCCCCACTATTTCCTCTTTCTCTTCCCTGGCAGCCTCTATAGCCTATCCTTTTTTCCTGCTTCTTTATCTTCTTCCCACCCACCAGCCAACCTACTTTTATCTGCTCCCCTGCCTTCAGCTTTCCCTCCTTCCCTACATCTAGCAGCCTCTCCCCAGGAAAAGTCTTGCCAAGTTGTATAATAGCAGTTGGGCTGAGTGGGGGGGGGATTCTTTCCCTGGCTATGTAAGCCTCCAAGTAAACCTTTGCTTCCCACCCCATGGCTTTGCTTTCTAGAAACTAATGTTTGGAAAGCTCAATATTACTGATATGGTTGCCTAGCAATCTCTAAAATGCCAACTGACAACTCAGTGGACATTCTTTTCTTAAAGCTACAGGTGTTGCTTCTATTATTTTGGGGTGTTTTAATCCCCCAATTAAAAAAAAAAGATTTCAGATTTTTCTGCAAATTTGGGACTTCCTTCTTTATAGAGGAATTTCCCCTATCTGTCCCTAGCTCCGTTTTGCAGATCTATGAATCTATACTCTATTGCCCCATTTGCAATTAGATAGATGATATTTTTCTTAAGCTCATTTATCACACCTAACATTGCATCTATACTGAAGAGTAGATCCAGACACCTGGATTGAAATATACACCTTCAAAGCCTCAGTGAAGTCTAGTTATATGACAGAGTGGATACAATGTTAGATTAGGACTGGGGAGAGCGGGATTCAACCATAAAGTTCACTGCATGACTTATGGCTAGCTATTCTATCAGGCATTAGGCACTGAACTGCAGCCCTGATATCATTACCAGTAGTGGTGTGCATGTTGATATTTTTCAAGGGGGGGGGGGCGTTACCGGCAAAAAAATGGCGGCAATACATGGGAGCTGAAAAAGGGGACCCCAAATAATGCTGAATTTATTCGGCATTATTCGGGGCAGCTATGGCTCCACCACCATTCTTTCCACCCCCTCCCTCTCTCTCCCCCTCCCCCCTCACTTATTTGCTGGGTAGGCTTGCTCCGACAGAGCCCAGCCTTTCAGTTCATTGCCACCCAGCCAGATTCCATTTGGCCTCGCTGCAAGGACACACAGGCCTTCCAGGTTTTCGTCACCACCTAGCAGAGCTCCACATGGAGCTTGGCTGGGGCGGGGAGGAATCAAAGACCACACTGCCTCCCAGCTGGGAGACAGCATGACCTTCAGTTTTTCATCTCCAACCCAGCCAGGCTCCACATAGAGCTTGGCTGGGGTGGTAAGGAACAGAAGACCTGTGCAGACTGGGGAACTGAATGCAGCACCGGGCAGGTAAGCTGCCACCACCTCTGAGCCCCATGTGGAGCTCAGCAGTGGTAGCAGCCTGCGCAGAGCTGCCGCTGCTGGGCTCCATATGGGGCTCAGTGGCAGCTCTGCACCTGCTTGGCCACAGCAACCCTGGAGTTAGGGTTGCCAGCCTCCAGGTACTAACTGGAGATCTCCTGCTATTACAATTGATCTCCAGCTGATAGAGATCAGTTCACCTGGAGAAAATGGCCGCTTTGGCAATTGGACTCTATGGCATTGAAGACCCTACCATCCTCAAACACTGCCTTCCTCAGGCTCTGCCCCAAAAACCTCCTGCCGGTAGTGAAGAGGGACCTGGCAACCCTACCTGGAGTAAAGGTAAGTTGATAGGGGGAAGGAGAAATGGGGAGGGGGGACTATAATTCAGATTCAGGTCTCATAGACCCAGACTTTGGGGGAATCTGGATATTCCTGACATGGATGTTTGGGAATATCCGTTTTATTCTGGATAAAATTCAGATCCATTAGACCTGAGTGTGAATTTTATCAAAAAAATTTACGCATTCCTAATCACCAGCCATATGAAACCTCACAGACAATGTAGCAAAGGCAAGCATATACCAGTGGAAAGGTACTGGGAGAGCATGGCCAAGGCTCCTAGTTTGATCCCCATGTGGGGAAAGGCCAGAAGCAGATAAATGGTTTGGAGTGGATGTTTCACCCCTACGAACTACAAAAGGGGGGGGGAGGATTGCCCTGCGGATGGGCTGCCCTGGACATCCATCATTTTGGCTGAGACATCCTTTCACAATCTCTTGCACCCCATTCACCCTGCACACACACCCTACATGCCCACAATGAAAACCTGCTTAGCTTATCAGATGCCAGCAGTGCTATGGGAGATCCAGACATAGTGTTGCCAGCCTCCAGGTACTAACTGGAGATCTGGGAACCATACCCAAACCCCTGCCCTCCCTTGATAGAGCAGACACATTTCCCATCAGACCACTCCCAGCCTGCTTTCTTTGCGTGCTGTGAGTAGCAGGGTTGCCAGCTCCTAGTTGGGAAGTTGCTGGAGATTTGGGGGTGGAGCCTGGGGAGGGTGGGGTTTGGGAAGGGTGAAACTCAGCAGGGTATAATGCCACAGAGTCCACTCTCCAAAGCAGCCATTTTCTCCAGGAGAACTGATCTTTGTCATCAGGAAGTCAGCTGTAATTCTGTGAGATCTCCATGCCCTATCTGGAGGTAAGAAACCCTAGTGGGAAGGGGGTGAGGACTGCAGAGTCAGCCCATTGAAGAGGTGAGCTGCAATGTATGGTGCCACTGGACTGCACTATGCTTTGCTGCTAAACAAAACAGAGGGCCAGTGGCACCATGAAGACGGACAACATCTGCCCCAGCATGTCTACACAACAGACTTAAACTGGTTTAGCAGTTGTTCTGTTTCCCAATGGAATCCTGAGATCTATAGTTCTCTGCAGTAAGCAAGGGATTTCATATGTAATGGTCTCAGAATCCTCACCAGTATAACACCAGGATTCTTTCATGAAAACCATAAATTGCATTAGCACAGAACTTAAATATTTGTAGAGCAGATATACCACATCTCTCCCATTTTTGATGTCACTCTAGTGTGTTTACTATAACTGCAGTGGACGAAAAGGTTAAAGTAATGCAACCCTCTCCTTGCATGGGGTAGTGGTTAAGAGCAGCAGACTGTAACCTGGAAAACCGAGTTTGATTCCTCGTTACTCCACATAAGTGGCAGATGCTAATCTGGTGAACCAGGTTGGTTTCCCCACTCCTCCACATGAAGCATGCTGGGTGTCCTTGGGCTAGTCTCTCAGCCCCACCTACCTCACAAGGTGTCTGTTGTGGGAAGGGAAAGGAAAGGTGATTATAAGGCGCTGAGACCCCTTAAAGGTAGAGAAAAAGAGGGGTATAAAAACCAGCTCTTCTTCTCCTTATCGCAGATCTGTCAAAAACATATCCAATTATTTTTTATATAAATATCCTTTGCCTTATTAATGCTGAAAGGTGTTTTATTGTCCTTTGATACTTCACACTGCTATATTCTTGAAAAATGAGGAACAGGGACATGCTCAGATGAGCTGGAAAGTTACACTGCTAAAGAACTTTCAGTTACATCTGATTTTTATTAAAGCAAATCAAAATTGCCTTTTGCCTATCTCTGTCATGGTCTTTATTCCTTGTTCTGTTTTAATCAGAAAATAAAAGCAAATATAAAACACTTGATTGTGTTTCACTTTGTAGTTAAGGGTCTAACCAGTTCACCAATCTTCATATGCATCAGTGAACTTGGCACTCTTATCTCTCCAGTACATTTTTGTCCTCTCCTTTATCCTGTCAGCTAGGGCTTTCTGCCCCCCCCCCCGGCATCTGCACCTCAATGGAGACCCGCCTGGGCAATCACTAGTATAATACCAGGTCCCGCAGAACAATGCCTGGGAGCCCTGGAGATCGCCTAGCTATTTCACACGTTAATTTCTTGTATGCGTTTTCAATGAGTAATTACCGGCAGTTACCTTCCGTATTGTTTCCTTGTAGCTGAACTATCAAGACAGCTCTGCTGCACCTCGTCCTTTTGTGTTACGCCTTGAACATAATCAATCCTATTGTATGTACCCTATAAATGTACTGGTGTTTCCCCACGTCTGTATTCTAGCCTTATGTTTCTGTGGACCTACTGAACTCGCTGGCTTTCTTAATAAAACTTTTAAACTCGCGACTACGTCTGGAGTGAAGTTCCCTATGAAAGAAACGCAACGAGGTACTGAAGTCTGACAGTAGGCTAGAATCTCCTCTTCTTTTTTATTTTTGTAATAGTTAAGGAATAGGATGTCAGCACGATCCACAAACCCGTTCCTCGTGGATGAAGACCTTTGCCAGAGTTACTGGCAGGGGGCAACCCCCCTCGCTGGAGGGAGATGGGGAGAAGCAACTCCGTGACGGCACCCGGCTGAGTTTGCCGGTTTCCCCGGGAAGCCAGCGTGGACCTCCTTGCCTACGCATGCCAAGCTGTGATACAGGACCGGGGCCGACTGCACCCTCGAGGGGGTTGACCAACGGCCGGCGACGGAACCAGACCTTGGCAGTTTTTACCAAGGACTGCTTACCGCCTTAAACGGAGAGGGAAAGGAGCGGAGCCGGGAGGGAATTATGACTGGATGGTTTAACGAACCCTCGACCATCCGCACCCCCGGTCACCCCAGCCCATGGTACCGGGGAAGAGGGGGTCCTGCTGCAAGAACAGAATTGGGCGCTGTCTCTACAGAACCGGGACCTCCAGGCACAGCTGAGAGCTCTACAGACGGCAGTATTGGTGGCGGTGAGAGATCTCAAACCGTTTATTCAGCAACCTTGGGGCAACTCGTGGACCGCCACGGAACCACGCTGCAGCGCAGGGACACACCCACCCATCCCACCCAGGTGACCTGCAACCTGGGACCTGAAGGTCTCTTTCGACGGATCCAGCGCCCAGTTGCCCCACTTCATGCTCCAGCTGTCCGGCCTTATGACAGATCAAGGAGAAACTTTCTCTTCAGAGGAAGCCCGGGTCCGGTATGTGATCAGCTTGCTAGAGAAGGAGGTGGTGGAATGGGCAGTGATGGTGACTGAGACTGAGCCCGGGATCCTGAGGTCCATGGATGCATTTATGTCTGCCTTGCAATGCCTTTTTGAGGACCCTCAAAGGGGGGAGAGGGCCAAGATTGCCATGCGCAGATTGAAGCAAGGGGCCCGCTCTGTCATGGAGTATGCCCAGGAATTCCAGTCCCTATCCTGGAGTGGAGCAAAGCCACCAAGGTCCAACACTTCTGCGAAGGACTGCGTTGGGAAGTGCTGGATGGCCGCTTAACCCTAGGAGACCCAGAGACGGTCGACGAATGAATGAGACTGGCGGCCCAGGTAAAGAACCAGAAGCAGTTCTTTACCAGTTCTCAAAAGATCTCCCGGCTAAAGAGTCATCCCGAGGTCCCTTCAAGGGGATCACTGCGGCGGAACCTCGGCGAGACGGAAGGAGCCGTAGAGGATTCTCCGAGGAAAGGGCACGCCGCTTTAAGGAGGGAGCCTGTCTAAGCTGCAGAAAGATGGGCCACTTCGCAGCAAACTGCCCCAGTGGATCAACGGACTCATCCGGTACCAGAGTGGCCCGAGGACATGGGACTACCTCTACTCAATTCCCAGACCAGAGGAGAGCTGAGGGGACGACCAACCGATGCAGGGCGGCTGCCCTGCATGCAGAACCAGCACCTGCTTCGTGCGACCATGACCATCACTGCTGCTCCAGGGACTCGTCGCCAGCAAAAAACAGGGAGGGTCTTCTGTGAATGAGCTGGCATGGAAGGCTACCTCAACTGACATCAATCCGGTACCGAACAGGGTGAGTGACCAGGGAGACACCCTCCTGCTGCCCGTTGTATTGTGGAACCCCCAGGGAGGGGATCCCGTTGCTGTCATTGCGATTTTGGACTCTGGTTGCTCCCAAACTTTGATAGATCAGGACAGTATACTGATCTACTCCAGGGACCCGGAAGAACACCGGGAGTTGGTGAGGGAGGTCTTGCGCCGCTTGCGAGAGCACCATTTGTATGCCAAACTTTCAAAATGTGCTTTCAATCAGAACCAACTGTTCTTTCTCGGGTATGTCGTGTCCCCCAAAGATTTGATCATGGACCCCGAGATGGTTCGGGTGGTCCGTGAATGAGAACCCCCCAGGACTCACAAGCAGGTCCAGCAGTTCTTGGGGTTCACTAATTTTTACCGAAATTTCATCCCGGACTTTGTGAAGGTAGCCTTGCCAATCACGGACCTGCTTAAGACTAAAGGGAAGGGGCAGGCGGCTACTGCTGCTCACTATCAAGTCCCTTGGGATTACCGCTGTCAGGTGGCTTTCGAGAGTCTGAAAAGCCGTTTTACCTTCGAACTTATTCTAGCCCACCCTGACTGTTTGCATCCGTTCCCCCTTCAGGTGGATGCCTCGGAGAAGGCCATGGGAGGTGCGCTCCTTCAGGGGGATGCTCAGGGGGTTCTCAGACCCTGCGCCTATTTTTCTAAGAAATTCTCCGGTCTCGAACATAACTGGCCGATTGGGGAAAAGGAGGCCATGGCGATTAAGCATGCCCTCACGATCTGGTGCCAGTTCCTAGAGGGTGCGGCTGAACCTTCTGAGGTCCGGACGGATCACTGAAATCTGTAGGCTATCTTAGGGCAGAGGAAGCTGTCAGCCAAACAGCTCCGCTGGGCGGACTTCTTCTCCAAGTTCCGTTTCACAATTAGGCACATCCCAGGGACAGAGAATAGCCTGCCTGATGGGCTGTCCCGGATGCCACAATACGACTGCAAGGTCGAGCGGCCGGTAGGGTCACTCTTTACCCCAGAACACCTAGGCTTGGACCCAGAAGGGGTCCAGAGCCCAAGCCCGTGCGGCGGCTCCGGAGCCAGTCCCGGACTCCTCACAGAAGGGGGCTGACTCTACCCCCCGGTCCCTAGTGGTCCCAAGGGATCTTCCCGCAGCCATCCACGGTAGGTGGGGGGAAGCCCTTCAGGAGGAGCGAAGGGATAAGTCCCTCCTCAGGTGGGGGAGGATGATGGGCCCCTGAAGGATAAGACTTATGTCCCCTAGAAACTGTGGCGAGAAATGTTAGAATGGAGCCACAGCTCCAAGACGGGGGGGCATTTCGGGTTCGTAAGAACTCTACACCTGGTGAGATGTCGTTTCTGGTGGCCGAGGATGCGCCAGGACATTGATGGTTTCATAAAACCTTGCCCAGCATGTGCTATGAATAAACGCCTGATGGGGAAATCTCCCAGGTTGTTAAAGCCCCTGGAGACTCCGGAGGCGCCCTGGCAGGTGATCGGGATGGATTTCATCACTAGCCTCCCCCCTAGTCAGGGGAAGTTGGTTCTTTGGGTGGTCACAGACTTTTTCTCAAAGCAAGTTCACTTCATACCGTGTGAAGGAATGCCCTCGACCCACAAATTGGCTCGTCTGTTTGTACACCAGATTTTCCGCCTGCATGGTTTTCCGCAGATGATCGTGAGTGACAGGGGGTCCGTATTCGTATCTAAATTTTGGAAGGCGTTCTTAGGACTGGTAGGAGTGCAACAGGGTTTATCGTCGGCCTATCACCCACAGACTGATGATCAGACGGAAAGGGTTAATGCGGTGGTAGAATGCTACTTACGTTGTTTTGTAAATTACCACCAGGACAATTGGGTTGACCTGCTACCACTTGCTGAGTATGCCTACAACAATTCGGTACACTCAGCTACAGGCTTGAGCCCTTTCAAGGCAGTTTACGGTATGGAATTCGATCCCTTGGGTGCCGTTCCTCCCATGCCAGGTGGGGATCTCCCGGAAGTATCAGTGTTGGCTAACACAGTAAGGAATACTTGGCCCTGGTTAGTGAAGCATTTGGAGCAGGTGAAGGAAAAGTACAAGGCGCAGGCGGATAAACACAGAGCACCCCAATGGGACCTTAGGGTCGGGGAAAAGCTGTATCTCTCCACAAAGAATCTCAGGTCCTTACGCCCTTGTAAGAAACTGTGTCGAAAGTATGTGGGCCCGTTCCCAATCTCCCTGGTTATCAATGAGGTCAGCGTAGAGTTGGACCTCCCTAAAACCTTACAGGGGGTACACCCAGTATTCCACGTGAGTTTGTTGAAACCCTTTTTGCCGGCCCCTGATTGGCACACCGAACCCACAGCGGCAACCCCAATTATGGTTCAAGGGGAACAGCACTTCGAAATCTCCAAGGTATAGATTCCAGGATATGGAGGGGTCAGCTGGAATACCTCGTGCACTGGAAACACCTGAACTCTAGCCATGACCCTGATAGCTGAATTCCATCGGAATTACCCCACCAAACTGAGAGACCCAGGGGAGGGGTCTTTGGGGAGGCGAGATGTCAGCTACGGCTTTCTGTTCCCCCCCCCAACATCTGCACCTCAATGGAGACCTGCCCGGGCAATCGCTAGTATAATACCAGGCCCCACAGAACATGCCTGGGAGCCCTGGAGATCGCCTTGCTATTTCACGCGTTAATTTCTTGTATGCGTTTTCAATGAGTGATTACCGGCAGTTACCTTCCGTATTGTTT
The DNA here is from genome assembly GCF_029931775.1 of Euleptes europaea. NCBI lineage: Eukaryota > Metazoa > Chordata > Lepidosauria > Squamata > Sphaerodactylidae > Euleptes > Euleptes europaea. The sequence goes on from NC_079319.1 coordinate 96,388,544, forward strand.
CCTTGTAGCTGAACTATCAAGACAGCTCTGCTGCACCTCGTCCTTTTGTGTTATGCCCTGAACATAATCAATCCTATTGTATGTACCCTATAAATGTACCGGTGTTTCCCCATGTCTGTATTCTAGCCGCATGTTTCTATGGACCTACTGAACTTGCTGGCTTTCTTAATAACTTTTAAACTCACGACTACGTCTGGAGTGAAGTTCCCTATGAAAGAAACGCAACGAGGTACTGAAGTCTGAAGTCAAAGAAAAAATTAGCAAGCCAAGAAAAACAAATTGAAACAATACAAACCAATCAGACAGCTGTCAAAGATCAGATAGCAATGATGGAGATGAGAGTAAGAGAAACCAACCTTCGTCTGCGCAACTTTCCAGATATGATGGGAGATAACAAAGAAACTGTAGTCCCTAATCTGTCGTACTTATTTCAAATAGAGGAACAAGAACTGAACCAAGCCATCAATAGAGTTTATAGAATACCATTACCTGCTAGAATGAAAAGAACTAAATCAAGAGATCTCATGATTGTTTTCTATGACACTAGGATTAAGGACAGGATCATGAAGATCCATTATGACAACCCGGTTTCAGCAGGAGATATTCCTCTAATACTATTAAAAGATATCCCAAGACATCTACTTTCACAGAGGAATAATTACAAAGAATTTGTATCTGTTTTGAAAGCTAATGGTATCAAATATCGCTGGATAATGCCACAAGGCATTATGCCACAAGGCATTATCCTACAATTATCCTTTCACCTACAAAGAAATGAAAATGACAATCTTATCGCCATCAGATGTGGGAAAATTTTTGAGGAAATATAAAACAGAACTCAAAGGACTAACTTTGGAACAAAAGGAAGAGGAAGAAGAGGAGGAAGAAGAACCACAGGGAGCAGAAGGAGGCACTGCGTTATAGACTGAATATTTTGCTTCAATAATTACTACACCATGGCAAAAGTAATTTCTTGGAATGTGAATGGTTTAAATGAAAAAACTAAAAGGGCCAGAATTTTTAAATATTTACAGAAATATAAATACTCCCTAATTTGTTTACAAGAGACCCATATAGCAACAAAACACAAAAAATATTTAGACAGACAAATGCTTGGACAAGCATTTGTTGCATCGGCTAAAACAAAAACAAAGGGAGTAGTGATCTATGCTCATCCTAATCTAAGCCCTGAATTATTGTACAAAGACAATGAAGGGAGAATTGTAATTATCAAGACCAAAATATTGGGGCAAAAGACGATTGTAGTAGGAATATACGCACCTAATGAAGGAAAAGCCAAATTCTATGGACAATTAAATGAACTGATTTCTCAGTATGCAAATGACCAGATCCTTTTGATGGGAGACTTTAATGGTGTTATCCGCCCAACTTTAGACAAAAAATCAAATGCAAAAGACGAAAATGAAGGATGTTTGCCTAAAATCTTCTTCACCATGGCTTCTGACTTGGAAATACAAGACATCTGGAGAACTATGAATACAACGGCTAAAGAATATACTTTTTATTCAGCGAGACATAATTCACACTCCAGAATAGATATGATATGGGCTAGTAAATCTATTTTTACGCAACTACGTAAAATCCAAATTGTACCAAGAACTTTTTCTGATCACAACCCGGTCACATTTGAATGGAACAATAAACAAGCATTTATATGGAGATTAAATGATAAACTTTTAAAGGATAACAAGATTCAAAAAGAACTGCAGGAATTAAAGATTTCTTTGAAATTAATCTTAATGGGGAAACTTCGTTCAATATAGTTTGGGATGCGTTTAAAGCTGTTCTAAGAGGATTTATGATACAGAAGCATATGGCTTGGAGGAAAACTCAGCTACAATTTACCAATAATATACTTTGGGACTTACAAAATTTGGAACAAAAACTTGTTATGGCACTACAGGAATCAGAGAAAAATGAAATACAAATGAAGATTTCTGTATCTAAACATCAATTGAATTTGGTAATAATGGAGGAAATGAACAAAAATTTAAAATTTGCCAAACAAAAATATTTTGAACATGCTAATAAACCTGGAAAATTCTTAGCAACACAATTGAAAGATTCATTTCAAAAGAAGATCATAACAAAAATCCAATCTGTTAAAGGACCAGTTTATTCGACTTTGGATATACAAAAGGAATTTGTTTCATTCTACACTAAACTATCAGAAAGAAAATATTTCAAAATAGAAAATGGACACTTTTTTAAATTCAATACAGATGAATATTCTTTCAACAACCCAATGAGAATGGATAGATGCCCCAATTACAAGGGAAGAAATACAAGAAGCAATAATGAAACAGAAACCGGATAAGACACCTGGACCAGATGGAATTACTGCTTTATTTTATAGAACATTCAGTGATAATCTAGCAGATTTTTTTGTACTACTTTGTAATACAATTTTGGATAAGGGAGTATCTCCAGAGACTTGGTCACATGCATTTATATCATTGATACCTAAGGAAGGAAGAGATCCAGAAAAAACATCAAACTATAGACCTATTTCATTGTTAAATGTGGACTATAAGATCTATGCCTCGGTCCTATCGAATAGGATGAAACATTATATTAAGTATCTTGTACATGAGGACCAAGCAGGCTTTGTTCCAGGAAGACAAATTAAAGATAATATAAGAATTTTACTAGATTCAATGGAATATTATGACCAGAATATCCAACACATGGCGGCCTTTGTTTTCTTGGATGCGGAGAAAGCTTTTGATATGGTCTCTTGGGACTTTATGAAAAAGATACTGGAAAAACTAAATTTTGGAGACCGTTTCTTGAGAGGTATATCGGCCATATATACATCCCAACAGGCAAAAATTTTGGTTAATGAATCAATGTCTGATAATTGTTCAATTAAGAAAGGAACTAGACAAGGTTGTCCTTTATCTCCATTACTATTTTTGTTGGTGCTGGAATCACTATGTTGTAAGTTAAGGAATATGGAGGCCATTCGCTGATTGAAAATCAAAAAACATGAATTCAAATTGAGAGCATTCGTGGATGACCTCTTGTTAATTTTAGAAAACCCAACACAATCAATGAAGATATTATTGGAGACCCTGGACGACTTTGGAAAAGTATTGGGATTTAAAGTCAATCAAGATAAGACAAAGACAATATTCAAGAATTTACCAGAAACACAACAGCAGGAATTTACTACATATACAGGTTGGGAGAAAGTTAATAAAGTCAAATATTTGGGAATCTGGATCTCTGCGAAGAATAAAGAATTGATAAACAACAACTATTTTAAATTATGGAGTAAAATAAAAACTGATATGATCATTTGGTCAAATAAAAATTTATCACTATTGGGACGTATATCAACAGTCCAAATGAACATTTTACCAAGGATACTCTTCTTATTCCAAAATTTACCTATAATATCACATGTCAAATACTTTGATACCTGGAGAAAAGATATATTGAATTTCATCTGGCAAGGGAAAAAACCGAGGATTGCTTATAAATATTTGGTGGATCTTAAAACTAGAGGAGGCTTAGCGTTACCTAATTTTCAGCTCTACGCTGAAGCAGCAGCCTTAATATGACTAAAAGACTGGATGAACTTATCTAATGTGCGTCTCTTAGATCTTGAAGGTTTCAACAACATAAGTGGATGGCATGGCTATCTATGGTACGATAAAATTAAGATACATGCATCATTTCGTAATCATATAATCAGGTCCGCTCTACTTCGTACTTGGATGAGGTATAAACATATTTTTGAACCAGCAACACCGACGTGGATATCACCCCAAGAAATGTTAACATTACGCCCACTTAGACCGGATAAATTTATTATCTACCAGGATTTAATCAACTGGGAAGGGAAAAAATGCTCACTAAAAGACTTTCAGTTACTTAAAGAAGATTTACAATGGCTTCAATATTGTCAGATTAAATCAGTTTTTACACAAGATTTGAAAAATGGATTTTCTAAAGAAAAATCACCTTTTCATAAGTTGTTACTTGACAATGATACTAAACTGATATCTAAAATGTATAATCTTCTTTTAACAATATACTGTGAGCAGGAGACAATTAAACCAACAATGATTGATTGGGCTCAAAATGTGGGCCATGATATTGCTTTAAATAAATGGGAAAGACTATGGTCAAAAGACCTGAAAGGAATAAATGCCCAGTCAGTTCGAGAAAACATCTACAAAATGATGTATAGATGGCATTTAACACCCAAGAAAATTGCAAGGATTTACAAAATGACGTCCCCTAAATGTTGGAAATGTAATAAGGAAGTTGGTTCCTTTTACCATATGTGGTGGACCTGTGACAAAGCTAAAGATTTTTGGGATATGATTTACAATGAACTAAGACTGATACTACAAAAAAATATACCCAAAATACCAGAAATGATGCTATTAAGTATGATACCTGATGACTTGTCAATGCAAAGAAATTTCTTGATTTATGCTACAACAGCTGCAAGACTGCTTTATGCAGCAAAATGGAAAGGGGCAGATATTCCTGGGAAAAAAGACTGGATTATGAAAATGTTTTAACTGGTGGAAATGGCAAAACTTACAGCTACTTTAAACCAAAAAGACAATGCTCAATTTATGGGGGAATGGGAGGCTTGGATGAAATATTGTGAACATGAATTAAAACTGGGAAAAATGCAAGCATATTTTCCAATCTGATCTAGATGACACTTTTAATATTAAGAGCTATAACCATTTATATTAATAGAGTATGTTATATGAAAGTTAAATGAATTTTAAATGGGTTTAAGAACAATTAAGATCAGAACATATCACGTTGGGATAACAATACTTTATTAAGAAGCGGATAGAGGTGGTGGGGAAGTCTGAGAAATTTCCCTTGTTTTTTCTTTTTCTGTGTAATGTTTATATCTTCTTGATTGTTATGGAAAATTTCTATTATAAAAACCAATAAAATTTATATATATAAAAAAAGTCTGACATATCCAAGGCGTTCAGAACAGTTTCTCACATTCACATTTTAGCCTCAGAACAATCCTGTACGGTATGTAGGGTTGCCAGCTCTGGGTTGGGAAATACCTGGAGAATTTTGGGGTGGACCCTGGAGAGGGCGGGGTTTAAGGAGAGGAGGGGCTTCAGCGGGGTATAATTCCATAGAGTCCACCCTTCAAAGCAGCCATTTTCTCCAGGGGAAGTGGTTCGTGATCATCCGGAGAACAAGTGTAATAGCAGATTACCAGGTGCTACCTGGAGGTTGAAGAAGAGTAATTGGTTTGTATATGCTGACTTTCTCTACCCCTTAAGGAAGAATCAAACTGTCTTACAATCACCTTCCCTTCCCCTCCCCACAACAGACACCATGTGAGGTAGGTGGGGCTGAGAAAGCTCTAAGAGAGCTGTGACTAGCCCAAGGGCACCCAGCTGGCTTCATGTGTAGGAGTGGGGAAACCAACCCGGTTCACCAGATTAGCCTCCGTCGCTCATGTGGAGGAGTGGAGAATCAAACCTGGCTCTCCAGATCAGAGTCCACCGCTCCAAACCACCACTTTTAACCACTACACCATGCTGGCAACCCTAATGGTATGTCAGGCTAACAGAAAGTGGGCCAAAATCACCCGCTGACTCTCATAGCAGATTAGAGATTCAAACCCATGTCTCTCAGATCCTAAGCCAACATCCTGACAATTACACGCAGGCTCTATAATGCTGCACATACATCAGAGTTGCCAGGTGCTCACTGGGGGTGGGGGATCCCTCGCCCCTGGCTTCCATGCCTGTGGGAGAAAAAATGTTTAAAACATGGCTATTGGGCCGACAGCATGCCTTCACTTCCGGGTTTTCCCTGGAAGTCACATCATCCTGTTCTAGGCACCACGTCTATTGCTAGAGAGGCATGACATCACTCCTGGGGCTTCTCAGAAGGGATATTACACCACCACCAATGGCAGTCTTCCCTGTTTCCCCCTGCCCCGGCCTCCGTCCTGCGCTTTGTCACTTGATTGCTGGCAACCCTAACAGGCATACTTACCCAACCCATGGTGAGAAGATTCAGCACTGACAGCACTGATCACCAGCTCTATGGGAGAAAGGGTTGCGTGCTCCAGGTTGGGAAACACCAGGAGATTTTGAAGGCGAAGCCTGAGGTGGGAGGGATTATGGGAGGGGAGGGACTTCAATGCTTAGAGTCCAATTGCCAAAGCGGCCATTTTCTCCAGGTGTAACTGATCAATTGTAATAGCAGGAGATCTCCAGCTAGTCCCTGGAGGTTGGCAACCCCATAGAAAGTGGAATGGAGGCTCAATTGAGTTTATTAGGACTGATCCCTTTGACTTACTCAAAACCTACCACTGTCAAAAGAAGAGTTGGTTTTTATACCCCACTTTTCTCTATCTTTAAGGAGTCTCAAACTGGCTTACAATCACCTTCCCTCCCTCCCCCTGTTGCGCTGCAGCGCTTCTGGGTATAAACCAGAAGTGATGTGACCGTGTCAGCGCAGCCTCACACATGCAGTCCCTGCCTCAGCTCCACCCCCAAAACCTCCCGTCGGAGCTGAGGGAGGACCTGGCAACCCCACAAAATTGACCATGACAACCATCTACTTAGAAATAACCATGTAAATCCAATTGGGCACTTCCCAGTAGTCAGGCTGTGAGTTGTGAGTAGTAGGGATGGATGAGCCCCTCCCTCTCCATTTCAGTTCAGGATAAGTCTGTCAATTAAAGGTATCAACAGAGAATGCTTGAGAAAATATACCTTCCCCCCCTAATTCTGAGTTGGCTTGGTGTTGGCTTTTTGGGTGTGTGCACTTACCAGAAGGGATGCATTTGTGTTCTCACATTGCCTCTTGGTAATTGCAGTGTGAGGGAAGGCATATTTTGCTTTGTATGACACCTTTGCACACACTGCTCTTGTTGTGTCATTGACATCTCCTAACATGGAAGTTGCTAGACAGAAGTCTAGGAGGAGCCATGCCATTGTTATGTAAAGTCAGTATGTTTTCTTTCAATTTCCAAATCAGTGTCAGCTAGTGTTATCCAACCTCCAGGTAGTAGCTGGAGATCTCCTGCTATTACAACTGATCTCCAGCTAGGGTTGCCAACCTCCAGGTACTAGCTAGAGATCTCCTGCTATTGCAACTGATCTCCAGCCGATAGAGATCAGTTCTCCTGGAGAAAATGGCCGCGTTGGCAATTGGACTCTATGTCATTGAAGTCCCTCCTCTTCCCAACCCCTGCCCTCCTCAGGCTCCACCCCCAAAATCTCCAGGTATTTCCCAACTTGGAACTGGCAACCCTAGTGTCAGCAATCCACAAACCTGGGCTAAGTTTCCATTAGAGCTCTCTTTGTGCCGGATTTGAGGGTACATACTGTACAGAACAAAAACAGTGTGTGTGTGTGTGTGTGTGTTGACAATTTGAAACTCACATTCAGAGCTCTTGATTTCTGAACCAGCAGCAGGGCTCGTTAAGACTGGCTTATCTCTTCTCTTTCCCTGCATTTCCAGCTAGTATGATCAGCCCGTCTGCTGGCAGAGTAATGGTTGTGGTGGAGAGAGCAATGATGTGTAGGATACTTATTGATAATCACAACTCAAATTAGATAATAGTATCTTTTATTGTCAGACTCCTGGGGGAAAAGTTAGCGGCTGATGCTGATATCGTTCCACTTCATTATTAAGTATTTTAAGCTTCTGCACTCAGGATCTGTACGGGGCATTCTAAAAACGAGTCTATTTTTAATGCTGCAAATTAAATTACCGTGCTGTCTTTGATGAAATAAGAGCCAAGGTGAGTGATGGGTTCTCCAGCTGCATAGGAAGGAGTCAAACAGTTTTGTTGGGTCACTTAAAAAGAAATATGGCATGAACTTTGTACCTTTCACTGAATCAGATGCTCAAAGGCCCTGTGCTGGACCTGACTTGGGCCAATGAGAGTTATTAAACTGATTAACCTGGCTAGATTGGTTCTCAACAATATTTGTAGTACATGCTCTGACACAAAAGTCTCTGAGAAGACCATTTGAGGATTAGGACATGTTGATACTTATTGCCTGTGCACAGAAGACCCTTTCTCTAGAATAATGGGAGCATCTGCTCTTAACCACTGCTGTGCACTAGACCCAGTCCAGTCAACAGTGAGGAAATAGAGGACTCAACTTCTTTTTTGTACACTCTTGTTTTCCTTGGATCCACCTCAGCATCTTGCTGCATAGTCCAGGAGACTTTTTGTTGTTGTTGCCATCAAGTCACAGCTGACTTATGGCCACCCCTTCGGGTTTTCAAGGCAAGAGAAGTTGGTTTGCCGGTGCCTCCCTCTGTGTCTGGACTTGGTATTCCTTGGTGGTCTCCCATCCAAGTATTGACCCTGCTTAGCTTTGGAGCGCTGACATAATTGGCCATAGCACCACTGGTCTTCCTTGGTGGTCTCCCATCCAAGTACTAGCCAGGACTGACCCTGCTTAGCTTCCATGATCTGCTGAGAGCAGGCTAGCCTGGACTATCCAGGTCAGGGCAGACGTTTGCCCAGGGTCACAATGGTTTGGGCTGACAAAAGGCTTCAAGGCCTCTTTGTACATCCAGTGCCATCATTGGCCATGTCACAGAGGAAAGATGGCTCTCCCCTGCAGAGGCAGCAGGTGTATGCCTGCCTTCCCATATTATTTCTGGCACTTGTCAAGTATTTGGTTGTGCAATCCTAAGCAGAATTACACACTTCCAAGGCCACTGACTTCAATGGGCTTTATTACACACATGAGGCCGGAGTCAGAGTTCCAACAGCAACCGGTTTATTCAGTTAACAGGGAAGAGAGAACTAACTTAACTGCAAAACACCCCAACTTACATACAGTTCCCAACCACCCAGACCCACCCACCCCCAGTCCATGGTTGGACGGCCAAAGTCCACTGTCCAATAGGAGAAACAGACGACAGAGCCTGGAGCAGAGCCTCAAGCTCAACACAGTTCAGCACAGCTGAGTTCAACCGTTCAGCAGTTCAATAGTTCAGCAAAGTCCTTGCACCAACTAAATACATTACAGGCTTAAAAGGTTGTAACTCTGTTTAGGATTGCACTGTGAGTCATGACCACCTATCTGCTGTGTGCTTTTTACTGAGGGGAACATTGGTCGTTTATGCAGGGGTAACTCACATTCACACACACACACTGTCTGTTTCAGTTGTTCCTTGGAGTTATGCATGAGTTTTCCCTCCATTAGAGATGACCTCGTGGCCAGCCCTCACAAATCCTGGACCTTTCCATTCCTCTGTTAACCCAATTCTTCCCTCTCCCCATGTATAATGCAAAGCATGGGACATGGAAGCTTGCTTTCTCTCACAGCTAATTACAAAGCAGGGTGTAAAGAGGCGGGGATTCAAATGCTTCCTGGGAGCTCTTTCTGAGCAGAAGAAAGGCTTTTTAAAACCGAGGGTTGGATTTCTCCCCCCCCTTCTTTTCAGATTGCTGTGTTTTTAGTTTTTTATTCTTCAAATGTTTTTTATGCAGCAATTGGGTTTGGGGGGGAGAGGACTTTTCTCTCACTACAGCCAATTACAAAGCAGCATTTCAAGGGGTGGGGATTGAAATACTTCCTGATTTGAGCTGGTGCGTAGACTCTTAACAGGAAAGTGTGGGTCCAGTGAGCAACGAAACTCAGGTAAAACTCCCATGCATAAATGGCCATTGAGAGGACTGAACTGGAACCAGGATTTAGGAATATACTGGGTTGTCTTGGAACACTCACTCCTATTTTCTTAGAGCTGGTCATTATGGAAACCACAGTTTCTGGCTTCATTCTGAATAGGTCTAGGGAAAACTTTTCCAATACCTACTGGATTTCCCTTGAATTAATCCATGCACTGGACACTGAGGTGGGGTGGGGGGGGGTCATAGAATCATAGACTTAGGGAAACCTTCCTCATCACCACAATTCGTGGAACTACATTCTGACTGGAAATGAAATGGCATTATTCAGCCACTGCTGCATTTGTGATATTATGATCCATATTTATGAATTTAATGTGACTGAAGAAGCTGTTTTTTGAAATAGGTCTAAAGGATCTTTCCCTATCTCACATTTGTTAATTTTTCATTTTTTGCTTTTTGGATCACACTCCCAAGCCGCATTCTACATTTATGACATCAGGAGCACTGCCCCTTTAAATCTTGGAAAATGCGGCAGCAAAGAGGGAATGATATATTCCATCTTCAGACGGGACTATCCTATACTATATCCATGTAGGGTTGCCAGGTGCCCGGTGGTGGTGGGTAAAATCCCACCAATCCACCGGGCACAGCAGGCACGCACACTCTCCATGCGCATCACTTCCAGGTTTACCCAAAAGCGATGTGGATGCTCTGGCAACCTCGGCTGAAACTCTATGGAAACCATAGAGTTTCAGCCAGGATCGCTAGAGCATCTGCATCGCTTCCGGGTAGACCTGGAAGTGACGTATGCACATCGCTCGGGGTGCATGCACATGCCGTGACAGGCTCACACACGCATTGCGTAAGTCCACCGCGGCCCCTGCAAAGCTCCCGCCGGTGGAGCTGCGGGGCCTGGCAAGCCTATATCTATGGACATTGGATTGAACTGTTATTATAAATATGCCAAGTGGAGTCCCATTTTTTATGTTCCAGTCTTATGCATATAAGAATGTACTGATCATATTATATATGTATGTTATAATTTCAATGTTATAATGGCTTCGATGCCATACCGTCCAATTGCCAAAGTGGATATTTTCTCCAGGTGAACTGCTCTCTATCTGCTGGAGATCAGTTGAATTAGCAGATCTCCAGCTAGTACCTGGGGGTTGGCACCCCTACATCTCCCACTATTACAACTGATCTCCAGCCGATAGAGATCAGTTCACCTGGAGAAAATGGTGGCTTTGGCAACTGGACTCTATGGCATTGAAGTCCCTCCCCTCCCCAAATCTCACCTCTCTCAGGCTCCACCCCAAAAACATCCTGCCGGTGGCGAAGAGGTACCTGGCAACCCTACTGGCTACCCTGCTTGTTTATTTAGAATATTTCTTCAGTGTCCTGCTCGAGACAGCTTACAATTAAAACCACAGTATTAAAAGACAAGCTATTGAACATAAGAAGCATTACAGCTACTCATAAAACGTTTAAAAGTTGATATGATAAAACCCCTAATTAAAGCCTGGGGAGGAATGGGGGTGGGATATGTGTTTTAGCCTGATGCCTACAAGAAAGTAAAATAGGTACCAGTAGGGTTGCCAGCTCCGGGTAGGGAAATACCTGGAGATTTGGGGGGTGGAGCCTGGGAAGGGCATGGTTTGGGGAGGGGAGCGACCTCAGCAGGGTATAATGCCATACAGTCCACCCTCCAAAGCAGCCATTTTCTCCAGGGGGACTGATCTTTGTTTTCGGGAGATCACCTGTAATAGAGGGAGATCTCCAGGTGCCACCTGGAGGCTGGCAACCCTAGTAGTGTCCCAGGTCATTTTTCTCTGATGGCTCCTACCGGTTGTGGTGTTATATAAAAAACTGCTTGGCAAGCTTCTTTTGCAACAGCATCCAACAAATCTCATTGCAGTTTCTAGGCAAACTGGGCACTCCATCAGGCCCGCTGGCCCCAATGTTAGCCAAATTGCTCAGTTATGAATATTTATATGGGGAATTAGCAAATCAATAACTAGCAAAAAGGCATAACTTCAGGATCTAACCTGTGTCTACGAGAGTCCATTCCGTGTTTCAAAGAATAAGGCTGAAGCAATGGTTTTGCTTTTAAAAGGTTTACTTAATGATATGTACACACGCACACAAAATTACATATACACAACACACATTCAGAGCCTAGGGCAGTGATGGCGAACCTTTTAGAGACCGAGTGCCCAAACTGCAACCGAAAACCCACTTATTTATCGCCGAGTGCCAATGCGGCAATTTAACCTGAATACCACCCCCAGAGGGGGCCCAGAGGGAGAGGCTAGGGTTGCCAAGTTCCTCTTCGCCATGAGTGGGAGGTTTTTGGGGTGGCGCCTGAGGAGGGCGGGATTTGGGGAAGGACTTCAGTGCCATAGAGTCCAATTGCCAAAGTGGCAATTTTTTCCAGGGGAACTGATCTCTATTGGTTGGAGATCACCTGGGGTGGGGCAGAGCCAGAAAGGCCAGCGGCTTGGAGGAACCTCGTGTGCCGGCAGAGAGGGCTATGCGTGCCGGAAGTGGCACGCGTGCCATAGGTTCGCCAACACGGGCCTAGGGAATAAAGGTGGTAAAATAGAGACATTTGCCAATGTGGCAATTCCCTTTGAAGAGGGGCAATACTTCACCTGATCTAGAAGGGGACGTCCGAGGTTCCGTGCGGCTAAAAGAGTGGGAAGGGGTAGGGATTCCTGTGGCTTGACCAGCAAGGCTGGAGAGCTGTGTGGTCTGGCATTGCTATCCAGACCGACAGAGTAACAGCAAGTGTGGGTGGAGAAAAGGGAAGCTAGCGTATGGATGAGAGCGACCCCAGATATACTCTTTTTGGGGTGGGGGATGCTGGGATTACTCCCTTGTGGTTCTCATGGCGAACAAAGGTGGACAAAGACCTTAATGGTCAGCTGCTAGGGTGGGGCGATGGGCAATTTAGACAGGCTAACCTAAACCTATTGACTTATGCAGTTCCAGGAGACTCAGGAAACGATCGTTGATCGGATTATTGAGCTGGAAACAAAGGCATGAACAGCTGCGTCCTGGCGAGTCCTTTTGCAATGCTGGAGGAGCAATCTTTCGTTGCTGATATCGTGGAGGCTTCCAATGGGTCTTTAGTCATGCAGGTGGAGGGGGGCTGGCTACATGTCTGGTTGTTCCTTGCGAAATGGCTTCTACTGGACACTCGAGCAGGGTCACAGGAAAATGGATTCCCTCTGGTTCGCTTGGAGGGGCTGTCTTGCCCGTGGTTCCTTCATGCCTGTGTTGCGGGATGGTGCGGGAGCCCTTTCCATAGTGTTTGGGACTTGCCACACGTCTGGAACGGTGGCAACACCTGTCTGCTGGGTTTCCAGGTACTGCAATCCGGGAGGTGGCAAGCACTGGCTTACACCAAGCAGGTTTTAAGAGTTCATCTGTGTAACTAATGACCATTTAATCAACCTGAATTGTCCCTTCCTGAATGCTAACAGCTCCAGGGAGAGAAAACGGTGCCTCGACGTAATCTGCCAGGCTCTTACGACACAATTTGATGTTGCTAATTGCTTATGAAGTATAATGTTATAATCTGATCATTTGGAGGAGCTGAATAACATTCCTCTGTTTGCCCGGCTGGCTCCAGATTCTTCAGGCGCCTGGCAAAGAGGTATGCAATGGGCGGCTTCTTCTCCCCCACACACAAACACACACACCACGAAGAGACGTAGGAAGTATACAGATGCACACCCTGCATGCACACACATGATACGAATGTTGTCTTTGTGGTTGTCTTATGTTTTTAAAATTTTTTTATTGCTTTCATAATTAAACACAAAAATAAAAAAGAAAAAAAAAGATTTTTTAACAAAACAAATACAAAATAAAACATAAAACATACAAAAACATATATAGAGCAGTGTTACATCTATAACTAATACATTGTTTACTATCTTTTAAAAAGTATATAGTGCCCAAACCTCTACCACCCACCTCTGTGCCCTCCACCTTTGGACTTCCAGAGGGGTGTTATGACAGTATATAAAAACTTATTATTATAATCATTGTTTTAAAACACATAAATCTATAATTCATTAACTATACCTTTAAAATCCGTTTTTGCCAATTTATCCCAATATGCGGCGGCCTTTGACCATATTTGTTTAAATTCATCCATATCTTTACCATGTAAAGAATCTGTAATTTTGGCCATCCGCATATACAGCCAAAGCTTTTCTCTCCACTCTTTGATTGAAGGTTTATTTATTTGCTTCCATTTCTTAGCAATTATAATCCTAGCCGCAGCAAAACTGTATTGGCATATGACTCTATCAGCATAATCTATATTCTTATCGAGAATACCCAATAAGCAAAAGGCAGGATCTTTTTCTATATTTGACTTAATCAAATTGTTAGTTTCCTTTAAAACTAATCGCCAAAATCTTTTGATTTTTTTGCAAAACCACCAAACATACATATATGTACCTATCTCTGTTCCGCACTTCCAACAAAAACCCTCCTCCTCTTTTTTCATTTTACTTAATAATACTGGAGATATATACCATCTGTAAAACATTTTATATAAATTTTCTCTTATTTCGTTAGTAATAGTAAATTTAAATTCCTTCTTCCACAAATTTTCCCATATTTCCAAATCTATATTATAACCTAGTTCCCTCATCCATTTCACCATCACTGGTTTAATCCTTTCCTGTTCTAGATTCATTTCTATCAATAGTTTATAAATCTGTCCTATCAATCCTTTATTTCCCTTAGTTAATATAATCTCAAATTTGGATTTAATTTGATTAAAGCCAGTCTTATTATCTTTGTTGAATATATCCCTTAATTTATAATACATAAACCAATCTTTAATTTGAAGCTCTTCTCTGGTTTTCAGCATCCATACCCCATCTCTATGTTCTATCAATTCTCTATATATAGTGCTATCCAGATTTAGATGTACACCCCTTCTCATATAGGCTTCTATGGGATTAATCCAACCGGGAGTTTTATTTTCCAGGAAACCTTTATATTTGTTCCATGTTTGCAATAAACTTTTCCTAATAATATGGGAATTAAAATCTTTATTTTCTTTCTCCTTTTCATACCATAAATATGCATGCTACCCAAATCGTAAATTAAATCCCTCTAATTCCAATAATTTCGGATTCTCTAATAGAATCCAATTTTTTATCCAGGTGAAGCAAGCTGCTTGCTAGTACATTCTCAAATCTGGTAATCCCAACCCTCCTGTTTCTTTCAATTCCAATAAATTATTATATGCTATCCTATGTCTTTCTTTACCCCAGAGAAAACTTAAAATATCTTTCTTCCAGTTTTTAAATATCTGTGCGCCTTCACTATTGGTAGGTTTTGGGGGGGGAAAGCATTTTAGGTAATAACATAATTTTAATTACTGAAATACGTCCCCACAATGATAATGGTATTTTTTCCCAATTTTTAAATCTTTTGCTATCTGTTGCCATTGAATTACATAATTATTTTGAAATAAATTAAGATTATTATTTGATATCCATATACCTAAATATTTAACTTTATGTTCAATGCTAAATCCTGTCTTTTTAGTCAGTATTTGCTGTTGTGAAAGTCATATTTTAAACCAATATCTTAGTTTTATTTTTATTAACTTTAAAACCTGAAAGCTGTCCATAAACCTCCAAAATTTTATTTCAACTATCGATTTGCTCAATCAGATCAATCAAAAAACATACTAAGTCGTCTGCGTATGCTTTAACTTTATGTTGATTTCTCCCTATTCTTACTCCCACAACTTCATCGTTTTGTCTTAAATTTTTCAATAACAATTCTAATACCAAAATGAACAGCAAAGGGGAAAGAGGACATCCTTGTCTTGTTCCCCTTTGAATCTCAATCTTCGGTGATAACATTCTGTTTATCAGCAAATTAGCGGTTTGATGAGTATATATACTTTTAATGGCAGTCCTAAAATTCTCACCAAAATCCATAAATTCTAATATTTTAATCATAAACTGCCAATTCATGTTGTCAAATGCTTTTTCCGCATCGAAAAATATCATAGCTATCGGAGTTGTATCTTGTTCCGCGTATTCTAAAAGATCTATTACTAGGGCTGTCGATTCGGTTCAGCCCGAACTGAAAAACAGCCGAATTTCCCCTGATTCAGCGGTTTTTAGTTCAGGACGAACCAAACTCAAAAATGGTGGGAAACCGGGGGAGCCAAATTCAGTGAGTTCGGGAGTTCACGAATAAATTCGGCAAATTCGGGGCGTCAGTAAGCAGCATAACCGTCAGTAAGCAGCATTCTCCTCCCCCGGCCAATCGGTGGCCAAGCTGGGTGGTCTTCTGGCCAGTCAGGATTGAGTACTGGAGGAATCAGCTGCTGCGCGGCCCGGCTGGGGAGAGAAAGAGAGAGAAATCCTCATGGGGGGGTGCTTGTGCACATTCGCTCTTTCCGTGGCTGCAGGGGGTGCATTTTTGGGGGTAGAGACCCCAAACTTTCAGAGGAGCTTCAGACAAGCCTTCTTAAGAGACCCCCCAATGTTTTGTAAACATTGGGTCAGGGGGCCTCTAGATATGGGCTCCACCCCTTTTCCCTCCCCCCTTTTCCATTTCCATGGCTGCAGGGGGCATTTTTGGGGGGTGCAGCCCCCAAACTTTCAGCATAGCTTCAGACGAGCCTTCTTAAGAGACCCCCCAAGTTTTGTAAAGATGGGTTCAGTGGGGGCAGAAATACGGGCTCCCCCCTTTTCTCTTTCAGTGGCTGCAGGGGGTGCATTTTGGGGGGTGCAGCCCCCAAACATTCAGCATAGCTTCAGACAAGCCTTCTTAAGACACCCTCCAAGTTTTGTAAACATTGGGTCAGGGGGTCCCGAGATATGGGCTTTCCCCTTTTGCCTATTGGGATGAATGGATCACCCGATCTTGTATGCATCTCCAGAGCGACAAATTCAAGGCAAACCTCCCGTGCTTAAATAGAATCATATTGGATTACCGGGTCCTCCCAGCCCCTCCTGATGGAACAGAAGACACAGTAAGACTCCAACCAATAATATCTTCTGGAACCCACAAATTATTTCCACCAACAACATTCTTCCTTCTACATCTTGATAGATAATTTTCGGTTCTAGTGACAAGGGTAAATACATAGCTATTCCATTAGTTTTTTTCTTTTCATTGCATGACGTGAAAAGTTTGCCCAACCTTAAGTGTTCCAATCTAAATACATCTTTTGGGAGTATATGCGTCTCCTGTAAGCAAATAACATTAGCTTTAAACTTTTGTAAATGGTAAAATATTTTCCTCCTTTTATTGGGAGAGTTCAAACCATTGACTTTCCAAGAAAGAACCTGTAACATATTAAAATTCAGTTAGATCCATTATCTCCTTCCAAAGCCAAAATTATCATCCATGTCCCATAACCTGTCCCCTTCTCCCTCCCCCATAATATTCATTTTTTCTCTGTTCAGCCTTCCTTATCATCAGTCGGAGACTCCTCTGCTGAGTCTATTGGTAAGCCTCCGCCACCAGTTGCTTCAGACACCTTTTCTTCTTCCATAGACTCTCTAACTGTAGGTTGTTTAGTCGGCTTGGTTGGTTTAAAAAGTTCTGCATCATATCTTCGCAAAAACTGTTGAGCCTTATCCACATCTGCAAACTTAAACCTTTTAGCCTTGAAGGTGAAAGAAATGCCCTGTGGAAATTCCCATCTAAATTGTATTCCATTAAGTTTTAGACATTCCACAATCTCCATAAAATCTTTCCTTTTCCTCAGCAACCTTGCAGGTATTTCCTTCATCAATCTCAGAGATTCACCTTCAACTTTAAGTGGCATCTTATAATGGCTGTTTAGGATAACATCACGATGACTCCTAGAGAAAAGTTGAAGCAGGCAGTCCCTTGGTACTTTATTTCTAGTTGCATATGTAGAATTCTGTAGGCCGTCACTATCATCTCCTCAATAACTTCTTCTGCTTCCTGTACAAAATCTGCCAAAAGTCTTGTCAGATATCCCCGCAAATCACATCCTTCAATCTTTTCTTTCAGCCCGCGTATGCGTAGGGAGGATTCCTTGATCTTGAGTTCAAGCATTGCCATTTGATCTTCTTGTTTCTCATCCCTTTCACACGAAGCTGCTAATGACATCTCCAAGGTGTCCACTTTTTTCTTGATTTCTTTAGTCTCTTGTGTTGTTTTAACAAGTTTGGCTTCCACCTTGTCTTGTCTGACAGTCAGAGAGGTGATTGTGTCTTGTAAGGCAGCAATTGCAACTGAATTCTGAGACGTAGTAGCTGTATTTTGGGTCAGCTCCTGCTTCATTTCTGTGACATCTTGGTGAGTCTTAGTTAACAGTTCAAATATTATTGCTAAGTTCAAATACAGAGTTCAGTGTCACATCAGGTTTAGGTTTTGGAGTCATCTTTGTTGTCACTGATGAAGTTGATAAGGGTGAAGTCGTCTGTTTTAGTTTAGATTCAGATACAGAAAGTCTGCGTGGAGGAAGCTGTACCAGTAGCTTTGTTTCTTTAAGAGATTCCTTGACTTGCTTCTCTTTTTCTCCCATTGAGATGCTGAGCAGAGTCCCACAGTAATCCAAACAGAGGCAGGGGGGGGGGGCAGAGTGTTTCTATTAGTTCATCGGCTTAAAAAAAATTAGTTCAGCTGGATCACTTCAGTTTGGAGAAAACACACTCATTATGACATATCAGTTGTTATTTCATGTCACTGTGACTGTTTTCTTACTCTTTTCCTTTGTTATAAGAGTCCTCCAATACTGAAAGCGAGTTTTTAAGCTGCGTCAGTCCACTGGCAAAAAGCCAAAAATCACTAAACAGTAGTGAAGTTATAGATAATCCAGAGTTGTTTCCTTAATTCACACCTCTGCCCAACACCCCAGTTTAAAGTTATTG
This sequence comes from Euleptes europaea, assembly GCF_029931775.1. NCBI lineage: Eukaryota > Metazoa > Chordata > Lepidosauria > Squamata > Sphaerodactylidae > Euleptes > Euleptes europaea. Next base: position 96,407,087 of record NC_079319.1, read on the forward strand.
AAAGAAAAAAAGTTTGAAATCAACTTGCTATTAAAATTGGATCCCTCTACTGCGTCGTCCCAGCTGGCCCTTTAAGATGGCGCCGGCTCTTCAGCAGCTCCCGTCAGAGCAACCACCGCCGATTTCTCGGCAGCTGTCGCTCGGATGACAAAGCTACCGCCGGCTCCCAGTTCCGCATCCCCTCTTCTCCCGAGGGGTGCCGCTTGCCGGTTTTAATGGGGGCGACTTTAATGCCCCCGGGCAACGGGCAGCTGGAGCGCGGCTCCCCACGCTTGTGCTGGTGGCGTTGTCCGACCCCGGAAGTCGTCTTTGTGGTTGTCTTTATTCATTTTACATGTGTCTGTTGGCCCTAGGGTTGCCGACCTCCAGGTACTAGCTGGAGATCTCCTGCTATTACAAGTGATCTCCAGCTGATAGAGATCAGTTCACCTGGAGAAAATGGCTGCTTTGTCAATTGGACTTTATGTCATTGAAGTCCTTCCCCTCCCCAAAGCATGCCCTCCTCAGGCTCCACCCTCAAAACCTCCCACCGGTGGCAAAGAGGGACCTGGCAGCCCTAGTTGGCCCTCCTCAATGAGATTGTTCTTGGGTTGGATCACCAATAAAATAAAATCTAAATTGCAGTAAGGCAGCAATAAAACAAAACAAGGAAAATCAGAAAAAAATCTACGGGAACAACAAAAATGATTAAAAACTAGAAAATCAGTAATAGAGCAGTGGTCACAAGAGGTGTGGGGGAAGGTAGTTGTGAATTTCCTGCATTGTTCAGGGGGTGGACTAGATGATCTTGGAGGTTCTTTCTAACTCTATCTTCTGTGTTTTCTATGTTTCTAATTCAAAACATGTAAGTGTAAGCAAAAAATAAAACCAAAATGCACACAGTATCTTTAAAAGCATGACATAAGAGAAGCTATCCCTCCAGTCACCTGTATGAGAGGGGTGGTGATGTAGCTCAGTGGTAGATTGGATTGCCAGGCCACTAGTGGGGAGGTGGGGGGTTAGGGTTTCCTGATCCAGGTTTAGGGAAAAGCTGGACACAGGGCTCTGGAAATGCATCCAACCCATCGCTGACTTTAACATTTCCCAGGCACTGGAAACAAAACTTATTGGAAAGCGATTCATAATGAACTGCAGAAAATGTTCCGGCAGAAATTAAGCCTGAATCCTAAGAACATGTTATCAGGAATAATGCCAACAAAATTGCCCCCAGTGCAGAAAGACTTATTTTGTTGTGCTACAACGGCGGCCAGAGTTATGCTTAGCTAGAAGGTGGAAGCAAACAGCTCTGCCAGAAATAGATGAGTGGAGATAAAATGATGGAATACGCCACCATGGATGAATGTCATAGATGAAGAGACCCTTGATCTATTTAATGACAAATGGAATTTGTTCTATAGGTGCATAGAGGCTTGAGGTCAAGGTTGACGAAACATAAGAATGCATTGTCAAAAATATTTACAGGCTGATATACATTGCAGAATGGAAAATAAATGTTTTGCTATAGATTCAAAGCTATGTTAGATTGCTAGAATGTAGTCTGTTGAATTAATTAACAAATTAGTTATCGGGTTTACACTATAATTTTCTCTTTTATCATTCTGATCCGCAGATGGATATATCCAATGTTTACCCTTTTCCCTATTTGTGAGCTCCAGGCTGAGAGCGCAGCTGGAGTCAAGGTCGAGTAGCTCAGAGGAACGTTTAACTAAGAGTAAGATTTATCCTATGAATCCCAAAGAAAAGGCAGTATTGAAAGACTTTATTGACAAGAAACTGCGCCCCTACCTTCTTTGTGCGTAAAAAGACAGGTGACTTAAGACTGTGTGTAGACTTTCGCAAACTTAACGCCATCACCCAGACTAATGCCTACCCCATTCCCCTCATTCCAGCTCTCCTAAGCCAACTAAAGGAAGGATGCATTTTCACCAAATTGGACTCGTATTATCGCATACGAATTCGAGAGGGAGATGAACGGTTGACTGCCTTTTCCAGTTGCTTTGGGATGTTCGAGTACCTTGTAATGCCTTTTGGCTTAAAAGGGCCCCTGGGGGTCTTCATGCAAATGATTAATGAGATCCTCCATGATTTGTTGTTTAGACGATATCCTCATCTACTCCAAGAGTTTGGATGAGCACATCACCCTGGTCAAAGAAGTTCTACAACGGCTCAGAGAAAACCACCTCTATGCTAAGGTTTCCAAGTGTGAATTCTATAAAAGAATTTCACACCAAGGAATAACCATGGACCCGGACAAAGTACAAGCAGTAGTTGACTGGGAACCGCCAACTACTCGCAAAAGTACAGAGATTTCTCGGGTTCGCTAATTTCTACCGCCATTTCCTCAGAGACTTCGCACAAGTTGTGCTTCCGATTGCTAACTTGCTCAAAACCAAGGGTAAAGGAGTTGCCGCTACCCAGCCCTCCACTAAAATAGAATGGACCCCGGACTGTCAGGTAGCCTTTGAGACTTTGAAACGTTTGTTCACAACTGAACCGATACTTAAGCATCCAGATTGTGACTGCCCCTTCATTGTTCAGGTAGATGCTTCTGAAGTAGCCATGGGAGGGGCCCTCATGCAAGAGGGGGAAGATGGCCAGTTATACCCATGTGCCTATTTCTCAAAGAAATTTTCCCAGTCTCAACTCAACTGGCCCATTTGGGAAAAGGAGGCGGCAGCAGTAAAACACACCTTAACGATCTGGAGACACTTCCTAGAAGGTGCTGAGACCCCCTTCCAGGTTTGGACAGATCACAAAAATCTGGAGGCTTTAACTGGGACCCACAAGCTCACCGCAAAATAAATCAGATGGGCGGACTTCTTTTCTTGCTTTCGTTTTGTAATCAAGCACATTCCGGGCAAAAGAAACCTCTTAGCTAATGCTCTTTCTAGACTTCCTCAATATCCTGTTAAGGTGGAATGGCCTACCGAGTCCCTGTTTACTCCAGAGCAAAAAGGTATCCTCCCCACCTTAGCAGTCCATCCGCGTGCCCAGGAGCGGCAAGCCCAGGCCGGGAGCGACTCCCCGCAACCCACTAAGGGAGTTGTCCCTCCTACTCCTCCGCCACCGCCCAAGGATGCTAGCAGTGACTCTTCAACCCAACCCCAAGCGGAGGGCGACCCTGCCATTCCAGCGGGACTGCCCCAGTCTTTCCGTTACACTTTGATACGCGAGTGCCTAACCAAGAGGAACAACAATGTACTACCTTCAGGTCTTGAGCAACAGGGAGAAATATGGGTAAAAGACTCTAAATTGTACGTGCCTAAAACTTTGCGAGCAGAGGTATTAGAACTAGCTCATGGAGCAAAAACCTCTGGACACTTTGGGTTTGTAAAGACACTACATTTGCTCCATCGTCAATTCTGGTGGGCGGGTATGCGTTCTGATCTGGACTCCTTCATCCGCAGCTGTCCAATATGCGCCACTGCAAAACGTCTGACAAGCAAGCCCACCAGGCTACTAAAACCGTTAGAAGTGCCTCAAGGGCCATGGGAGGTAATTGCCATGAATTTCATGACTGATTTACCATTAAGTCGAGGGAAAACTGTCCTGTGGGTGGTTATGGACCTTTTTTTCCAAACAGGTGAATTTTAATCCCTTGTGCAGGCATGCCCTCCGCTCAAAGACTGGCTCACTTATTTGTGACACACATATTCAAATATCATTCCTTCCCACGCAAGATAATCTTGGACCGCGGCTCTATATTTGTAGCCAAGTTCTGGAAAGCTTTCCTCAAACTGGTAGGAGTTGAACAAGGTCTGTCAAGTGCCTTCCACCCCCAAACAGATGGACAGACGGAAAGAGTAAATGCTGCATTAGAATGTTATCTCCGATGTTATGTAAATTATCATCAAGATGACTGGGTTGATCTATTGCCTTTTGCAGAGTATAATAATTCTGTTCATCAATCCACAGGCTTCAGCCCCTTCCGCATTGTGTATGGCAAGGAATTTGGCCCCGTCGGGCAGGTGGATGTGTCGGGGGGGGGGGGCGGAGATGTCAGACTGGATTCAAACCATCCAGTCTACGTGGCCTTGGTTAACTGAAGATTTAAAATGGGCCAAAAGAAAATATAAAGCTCAGGCAAACAAGCATCGGTCCCCCGGCTGGACGCTCAGGGTGGGTGATTTGGTATATCTCTCCACCAAAAATCTACGTTCTCTACGACCCTCCAAAAAACTGAGTGAAAAATACATTGGTCCCTTTCCTATCACCCGAGTTGTTAATGAAGTCACTGCAACTCCCAAGAAGTTGAAAAGGGTCCATCCAGTTTTTCATGTCAGTTTATTAAAACAGTATGTGCCCGCATCTCAGTGGCATCCAGAAGAGCCTCCAGAGATTCCCGAAATGGTGGGGGGGAGGAGTATGATGTAGTTTCCAAGATCCTTGATTTCCTCATTCATAGGGGGGGGCTTGGAATACCTAGTTCGTTGGAAACATTTCAGTCCCGCCCATGATGAATGGGTTAAACATCGTCACATCTCCGCCCCTTGCCTGCTGCGTCAATTCCATGCTACGTATCCAGAGAAACCCGCCCCATCGGCTGAGGTGGGGACGGGGGAGCTCTAGGGGGGCGGAATGTGAACTCCAGGCTGAGAGCGCAGCTGGAGTCAAGGTTGAGTAGCTCAGAGGTTTGTTATGACGGCCTGCGCCCCGGTGAGATAATTGTAATCTATCATGGGAACCAGGCTCAGCCTGCTATCCAACGGTGCCTTTCTGATGTATATGTTTCAGCCTTCCCGCTTTCCCCCACTTGAATCCTCGTACCTTTTCCTGTAAGTTGCTGCTACACATCTTATGCTTCCCAAATAAACTGCTTCTTAGACGACTCTGTCTGGATGGTCTGTTGTTTGGGATTTGACAGGTGGACTCAGACCTTACACTATTCCTTTTTTTCCTTCTGTATCCCTCAAATAAAATAAAATAAAAGTTTAATAAAAAAAACCCTTATTCAGCTCCTGGAGATTTTGGGATGGATCCTAAGGGAGAACAGGAACCTCAGTGGGGTACAATACCATAGAATTCACCCCAAAGCATCTATTCTCTCCGGGGGAACTGATCTCTATAGTCTGGAGATGAGCTGTAATTCCCAGAGATACCCAAGGTCCACCTGGCGGCTGGCACCCCTAGTGGTAGATCATGTGCTCTGCAAGCACAAGGGGCCAGTTCCTGTCCCTGGAATCTGCAGATGTTGATTTGGAAGATCTTAACTTGAGATCCTGGACAGCCACTGTTAGCCAGAATAGGCAGTACCAGCCTTGATACCTTCATGTATCCAGATACCTACAAAGGCATGCCTTCCCTTAAAATGCACACTAGTATGCCCTCTTGCAAACACATATTCACAGAGAAGAGCTTGGGCTTGGTTTCTTGGAAACCAGAGGAGGCAGGAAGATCAACTGTATAAGAAGAAGAAGAAGAGAGTGAGGTAAGTCTCAGCCCTTTCCATTCTATGCTTTTAGAACTGCAGCTATTGGCATTTCCCCATTGATTAACTTATCAGCACTGCCACCAGATAAATCGACAGGAAGCAGTGGGTTTGGTACAAGAGGGACACTTTTATGTATGACATTTTTACAACAGGTAGGAGACTGCTGCCCCTCAGGCTACAACCTTACATGCTTTGTGCGGGGATCCCACAGAACTGAATGAGGAAAGTCCGAGTTGAGTAGCAGCAGCAGCAAGCATAGAAATTCCACCACCCTCTCATCAAACCTGAAATTCAACAAGGTATGTTCAAGAAGGCTGCACAGGCAGCGTGCTTAGGAAAGTAAAACGTCTGGGCAAAATTTTCTATTGGCAAAATGCTGGAATGTCTCTTTTCTTTTTAAGCTGTGTGAATGCAAACATCCAGATAAAAACCACACCGTTTCCTTTCCTCTGGTGTTACCCAACAAGAGCTACTATAGCCAGGTGGAGATTAACACCCCAAAGCAGGAAGCTGCTCCAGCCTTCTTCTCAGTTAGCAACGTTAATTTCTCATTATTATTATTTTGCCTTTTTTTTTTTTTGTAGTCTGGAAAGTAGATGGGCTTAGAAGGGTGTAATTCTGTTTAGGTGTAAGTGTAAGTGTTTTACTTTCAATGGTTGTTCCAGTCCTGCAGCAGTACATGTACACCTTGTGACTAATGTTACTTTGATGTTATGTAAGCATTCTTAATCTGCTTTCAGCTTACTTTTTCGTGCCGTCTCGGTTGTGTGGTAGGCGACAGCAATAATACTAATCAATTCAAATTTGGGGGCTTCATTTCTACTTAAAACATTAGTCATTTCTCTTCTAAAGAGGTTCCTTTTGTGTGTTAGAAAGGGGAACAAAATGGTGTGACAGTCATCAAATAAGATTCTGTGTCTTTCTCAGTAAATACCTAGTGGCACTTGAAGTAAAGGAATATTTTAAAAATGTGTTTTATATTTGCTGCCTAGATCACATTCTCCCATTATTGCAATGATTTCCTTTGTGTTTCCATGAGTTTCTTGTGTTTCCATGAGTTAAGGTTGCCAGCTCCTCTTTGGCCACCGGCTGGGGATGGAAGTGGGGAATAGAGTTGCCAGATCAAGTTGGAAAACCCCTGGAGATTTGGGGGTGGAGCCTGGAGAGGACAGGGGACCTCAATAGGGTACAATGCCCTAGAATTCACCCTCCAAAGCATCTGTTCTCTCCAGGGAGTCTGATCGCTATAGTCTGGAGATGAGATGTAATTCCAGGTCCCACCTGGAGGCTGGTATCCCTACCATGAGTCTCTGCTGCTTGTGGGGCCAGCCTGACCATATAGGTGAATCGTATGGTTGCCTAATGGACCAGCCTTTAAGGTAGAGCCAAATTAGACATAGCCAGGATCATGTAGTGGTTAGACTAGAATGGAGAGACCCAGGTTCAAACCCCCGCTCTGCCATGGAAGCTTTCTGGGTGACCTTGGGCCAGTCACTCTTAGCCTAATCTACCTCACAAGGTCATTGTTAGGATAAAATGGAGGAGGGGAGGCTGACCAGGACATCTTCTTTGAGCCTCAGCTCCCCTGTTTGTAAAGTGGAGACAACAGAAACCTAATTTTCAGAGTTGTTGTGTGGAAAAGCATAATACCAGAGCTATAACAGGGTTGCCTGGGAGGGAAGGTGGCATGGTATAGCCTGATTTTGTCAGATCTCAAAAGCTAAGCAGGGTCAGTACTTGGAAGGGAGACCACCAAGGAAGACTCTGCACATGAAGGCAATGTCAGACCACCTCTATTTCTTTTTTTTTTATATATATAAATTTTATTAGGTTTTATACTATAAATTTTCCATTGCAATAAACAACATCTATAACAATATAAAATTTCAATTCTAACTTGAAGTTGTTATGATTCCATAACATATAATAATAAAAAAAAGAAAATGGAAAATCTGTGACTTCCCCTTCACCTCCATCTGCCTCTTAATAAAAAGTTCATCCCGTCGTAGTTAATCTAATCTTAATACTCTATCAATATCATTTAACAAAAAGAAAACCATAATCTGTTAGTAACTATAATTATACTTATTCATTATAAAAAAAACAAAGAAATCCTCTGGATCAGATTAGAAAATATTCTTCCATTTTTCCCAATTTTAACTCATATTCACAATAATGCATCCACGCCTCCCATTCCCCCAAAAACCGAGCCTCACTTTCTTCATTTAAAATAGCTGTGAGTTTTGCCATTTCTGCCACTTCAAACATTTTAACAATCCAGTCTTTTTTCTCGGGAAATTCAATCCCTTTCCATTTCGCTGCATAAAGCAGTCTCGCAGCTGTTGTGGCATAAATCAAAAAGGTTCTTTGTGTTAATAAGTCGTCTGGAATCATACTCAATAACATCATTTCTGATGTTTTGGGTATATTTTTTTGTAATATTAGTCTCAATTCATTGTAGATCATGTCCCAAAAGTCTTTAGCTTTATCACAGGTCCACCACATATGATAAAAGGAACCGATTTCTTTGTTACATTTCCAACAGATAGGGGACATTGTTTTGTAAATCTTTGCAATCTTCTTAGGTGTTAAATACCATCTATACATCATTTTATAAATGTTTTCTCGCACTGACTGTGCTTTTATTCCTTTTAGGTCTTTAGACCATAGTCGTTCCCATTTATTTAAAGCAATATCATGTCCCACATTTTGAGCCCAATCGATCATAGTTGGTTTGATCGTGTCCTGCTCACAATATATTGTTAAAAGGAGATTATACATTTTAGAAATCAGTTTTGTATTATTATCTAATAGAATCCTTTGAAAAGAAGATTTTTCTTTAGAAAATCCTTTTTTAACATCTTGTACAAAAACTGATTTAATTTGATAGTATTGGAGCCATTGTAAATCATCCTTAAGAGGTTGAAAGTCTTTTAGTGAGCATTTCTTTCCATCCCATTTAATTAAATCTTGATAGGTGATAAATTTGTCTGGTCTAAGTGGGCGCAATGTTAACATTTCTTGAGGCGATATCCACATTGGTGTTTCTGGTTCCAAAATATGTTTATATCTCATCCAAATACGGAATAAAGAGGACCTGATTATATGATTACGGAATGTTGCTTGTAATTTAATTTTATCATACCACAAGTAGCCATGCCATCCGCTTAAGTTATTATAACCTTCCAAGTCTAGCAAACGTGTATTTGACAAATCCATCCAGTCTTTTATCCATACTAAAGCTACCGCTTCAGCGTAAAGTTGAAGGTTAGGTAGTGCTAAACCTCCTCTAGTTTTTAGATCCACTAAATATTTGTAAGCAGTCCTTGGTTTTTTCCCTTGCCAGATGAAATTTGAAATGTCTTTCCTCCAGGTATCAAAGTATTTAGTGTGTGATATTATTGGCAAATTTTGGAATAAAAAGAGCATCCTTGGTAGAACGTTCATTTGAATCGTTGAAATACGTCCCATTAATGACAATTTTTTATTTGACCATATAATCATATCAGTTTTAATCTTACCCCATAACTTGAGGTAATTGTTAGTTATCAGATCTTTATTCTTTGCAGTAATCCAAATTCCCAGGTATTTAACTTTGTTGGCTTTCTCCCAACCAGTATATGATATAAATTCCTGTTGCTGTATATCCGGTAAATTTTTAAATATTATCTTTGTTTTTTCTTGATTCACTTTAAAGCCTGATATTTTCCCAAAGTCGTCCAAAGTCTCCCGAAGTATATTCATTGACTGTGTTGGATTTTCCAAAATTAACAGGAGGTCATCCGCGAATGCTCTCAACTTGAATTCATGTTTTTTAATTCTTAATCCGCGGATGTCCTCCATACTTCTTAGTTTCACACATAGCGGTTCCAACACCAACAAAAATAAAAGTGGAGATAGGGGACATCCCTGTCTAGTTCCTTTCGTAATTTGGCAATTTTCTGACATTGATTCATTAACCAAAATTTTCGCCTGTTGGGAGGTATAGATAGCCGATATACCTTTCTGAAAACGATCTCCAAAATTCAATTTATCCAAAATCTGTTTAAAAAAATTCCAAGAGACCATATCAAAGGCTTTTTCTGCATCCAAAAATACAAAGGCCGCAGTTTGTTGGATATTCTGATCATAATATTCCAATGAGTCTAGTAAAATTCTTACATTGTCTTTTATTTGCCTACCTGGTATAAAGCCTGCTTGGTCTTCGTGTATAAGATCCTTAATAAATTGTTTTATCCTACATGCCAAAACCGAAGCAAAAATTTTGTAATCCACATTTAACAGCGATATAGGTCTATAATTAAATGTTTTTTCTGGATCCCTTCCTTCTTTAGGTATCAATGATATAAATGCATGTGACCAAGTCTCCGGGGATATTCCCTCGTCCAAAATTGCATTATAGAGTAGACCAAAAAAGCCAACTAGATTGTCACTAAATATTCTATAAAATAGTGCAGTAATTCCATCTGGTCCAGGTGTTTTGTCCGTTTTTTGTCTCAGTATTGCTTCTTGTATTTCTTCTCTTGTAACTGGAGCTTCAATACATTCTCTCTGGGTCGTTGATAAAGCTTTCATCTGTATTGAATTTAAGAATTTATCTATTTTCTGCTTTGGAGTATTTTCTTTCTGATATAACTTGGAATAAAATGAAACAAATTCTTTTTGAATTTCTGAAGTTGAATAGACTGGTCCTTTAACAGTTTGGATTTTTGTTATAATCTTCTTTTGAAATGAGTCCTTCAATTGTGTTGCTAAAAATTTTCCTGGTTTATTTGCATATTCAAAATACTTTTGTTTAGCAAGTTTCAAATTTTTATTCATTTCCTCCATTATTACCAAATTTAATTGGTGTTTAGATGCAGAAATCTTTATTTGAATTTCTCTTTTCTCCTCTTCCTGTGTTACCATTACCAATTTCTGCTCCAAATTTTGTAAATTCCAAAGTATATTGTTTGTAAATTGTAATTGAGTCTTCTTCCAAGCCGAGTGTTTCTGTATCATAAAACCTCTCAAAACAGCTTTAAATGCATCCCAAACTGTATTCAGAGAAGTTTCCCCATTAAGGTTTATTTCAAAAAAGTCTTTCATTAAAGCCTGTAATTCCTTTTGTATCTTATTGTCTTTTAGAAGTTTATCATTCATTCGCCATCTAAATGCTTGTTTATTGTTCCAATCAAAAGTAACAGGATTGTGATCAGAAAAAGTTCTAGGTAAGATATGGATTTTACGTAGCTGAGTGAAAATTGATTTACTGGCCCATATCATATCAATTCTGGAGTGTGAATCATGTCTCGCTGAATAAAAGGTGTATTCTTTAGCCGTTGTGTTCATTGTTCTCCAAATGTCTTGTAATTCTAATTCTGAAGCCATGGTGAAGAAAGTTTTGGGTAAGCATCCGTCATTGACGTCTTTTGCTTTTGATTTTTTGTCCAAGGATGGGAGAATAGTTCCATTGAAGTCGCCCATCAATAAGATTTGATCTTTTGCGTGTTGGGCTATCAAATCGTGTAGTTTTTCATAGAAGGATTTTTTCCCTTCATTGGGTGCATAGATTCCAACCACTATTGTCCTTTGTCCCAATATTTTAGTTCTGATAATTACAATTCTTCCTTCATTATCTTTATATACTAATTCTGGGCAAAGACTGGGGTGGGCATAAATTACCACTCCCTTTGTTTTAGTTTTAGCTGAGGCGATAAATGCTTGTCCAAGCACCTGTTTCTCCAAGTATTTTTTATGCTTTGAAGCTATATGAGTCTCTTGTAGACAAATTAGGGAGTATTTATATTTCTGTAAATATTTGAAAATTCTAGCCCTTTTAGTTTTCTCATTCAGTCCATTTACATTCCAAGAAATTGCTTTTGCCATGGTGTAATATTTTTTAGCAAAATAAAAAGTCTATAATTTGGTACCTCCTTCTGCACCCTGTGCCTCTTCTTCTTCCTCTTCTTCTTCCTCCTTCTCCCCAGGTAATTCTTTAAGGTCCATTCTATATTTTCTCAGAAATTTCCCCACATCTGCTTGAGATAGAATTGTCGTTTTCACTTCCTTGTAGGTAAAAGCCAAACCTTGTGGCATGATCCAACGGTATTTGATACCATTAGCTTTCAATGTAGACACAAAGTCTTTGTAATTATTCCTCTGTGAGAGTAGATGCCTTGGAATATCCTTCAGTAATATAAGAGAGGAATCTCCTGCTGACACTGGATTTTCATAGTGAATCTTCATAATCTTATCTTTAACTCTAGTGTCATAAAACACTATCATCAAATCTCTTGGCTTAGATCTTCTCATTTAGCAGGTAATGGTATCCTGTATATTCTGTTAATGGCTTGTTTTAGTTCTTGTTCATCTATCTGAAATAAGTAGGCCAAATTTGGTAATGCAGTTTCTTTATTATCTCCCATCATATCTGGAAAGTTGCGTATACGAAGATTAGTCTCTCTCACTCTCATCTCCATCATTGCCATTTGATTTTTTGCCGCCATCTGATCGGTTTGTATTGTTTCAATCTGTTTTTCTTGGCTTGTTAATTTTTTCTTTGTATCCTTGTGCTCATCCATCACTTTCTTAATTGATGCATCCATCGCTTGCATATCTGTCTTCATAACAGTCATTTGAGTTTTTACTTCTTTCAAGTCTCCTGTAACCACATCCAACTTCTGATTAATAGCTTGGGATGCTTGACCAAGATTTGTCATCATAGAAGTCAACTGTGCCATCTGTGTAGACATCTGTTCAAACTGTTTATTTGTTGCCTCAGCTTGTTTAGTTAGCATGTCCTGTAATTTTTTTTCCATGGTTGAGGTTTGTAATGAGTCCCTTAATTTAGTATAGGCAGGGCTGTGTAGTGAGCCAGAGCGGGGTCGAGACATTTACATTCAGAAGAAGCTGGTAAAATACATGTCCTCAGACAGGGCCTTTAAAGTACTAATTAAAAGATGATAGTTCAAACATCAGCCTTATAATTTTTTCGGGTTGAAAAGAGTCGAAATTGGCTTTAAAATTGCATTTTAAAGTTTTAAAATACCAGTGAGTTTTTTCGGTCGCTCTAGATCGGGTTAATCAGGAAGTATACCGGAAATTGCTAGTGTTGTGGACCTTCTACCGCCTCTTCTCGATGGTTATTCCTTCAGGAATGGTTTCAAAGTAACTCGAGTGCGACGCGTATTCAGTCCCACGGCTACTTCCTGTTGTTTTAGTTCCGATGATAGAGAGGGTGTTATAGAGAGTCTTCCGTTCCAGGCACTCCCTTACTACAAACGTGGCAGGAAATTTATTTCGCCGAAAAATCAGGAAGAAAGATCACCCTCCCCTTTCCTCGGACCTTCTCATTGGTGATAATTCTTGTCAATCTAAAAGGTATCCTTCCGACTCTTTGTTATGATTTAGGCTGATCGATTTGATAAGGCTCCTGTCGCTAATCCCGATGACTAACTCAGATCAAACTTTTTCAGTTCGAATTAAGGAGGAGTGGGGGTCCCAGAAATATTCTTATCAGCCCCCCGTCTGTTCAAATTTCCAGTAAGTAGACGCAGAGTTCTTTTGTACTCACTTGGGTGTCAAGAGGTGAGGTTCTTTTCTTTATGTAGTCCTTATGTTGGTATTAAGGTGGTGGAGGGTAGAGCTTGAGGCCAAAGTTGCGTTTTGGCGATGTCCTTTCCTAGTGCCCTCGCAGGACCGGCGTCCAGGACTCCGAGGGGCTTAAAAAAGCCCCCTCAGAGTACCTAGGAGGTCAAACCGCGTTTGCGGGCTGCAGGGAGTTCCTGCTTTCCAACCCACTTGCAAGGGTCGGATTGGGGTATCTGTGTACCCCAGAAATAACGCAAACTTGGATTTCTCCCAGGACAGCCTGGGGAAATAGAGTGCTCTCTCCAGCGGCACCACCGGAAGTCCCGACCACCTCTATTTCTCACTTGCCTTGAATCGTCTGTGACTTGACAGCACTTTATACACAATAGGGTTGCCAGATCCAGGTTCGGAAACTCCTGGAGATTTGGGGATTGAGCCTGGGGAGGACAGAGATGTCAGTGAGACAAATGCCATAGAGTCCACCCTCCAAAGCATCAATTTTCTCCTGGGAAACTGATCTCTGTAGTCTGGAGAGGAGGTATAATTCCAGGGGGTCCCCAGGTCCCACCTGGCAGCTGGCATCCCTAGCTGTATAGCACTCTGCAAATTTAAAATAAAATACTAAATGAATGATAGTCATAATCGGAGTCACAACCAAATGTGTTAAGTGTCGTTCTTTCTAATCGAGCACATTATTAAACACTTCAAAGCCCTGCTAATAGGGTTTAAGCATTTATAACTGTGAACTGGTTGGGAGGGGGGTCAAAGATATTGTAGTTGAGTTTTATTCTACTTTTATGTTTCAACCATCCCCATTATATTTTATTACCTTAAATCAAATTACAAAGGTGCCTACCCCAATCTACCAATACATAAATCCTTCTAGTCATCGCTACTGAGGCACATTTGGCAACAAATAAGCTTGCAGGAACTAGACGTATTTAGATTAGATCTTTAAATTGTAACAGTGATGTGATATATAGTCCAAATAAAAAGTGGGGAAGGAGAGTTTATGTTACCAGTGCATTGGCAACTTCTGACTTAGGGTCAGCTTCATGTCAGTAAAGGTTCAGTTGGGCATATCAGTGTCAGGAGGGTGTGACTTGCTGCAAAGAAACTTTGGGCAGAAGGGAGGTGCTTAACCCTTGGGAAAGGGTCAGCGCAGGTCCATCCTGCTTATTAGCTAGACCTAGGCTATTGCCTGGGGCACCAGAGGGGTGGGGACGCAAGGGGTGTCAGGTGGCAATCCTGAGTGCTTCCCAGATTCATGGCATGGCTGCCAGGTAGGCTTGCCAGGTCCCCCCTGGCCACTGGCAGGAGATGGGGGGTAGGGTTTCTAGACCCAGGTTGGGAAACTCCTGGAGATTTGGGGGTGGAGCCTGGGGAGGACAGGAGATTTGGGGGTGGAGCCTTGGGGTACCACGCCACAGAGTCCACCCTCCCAAACATCCATTTTCTCCAGGTAGGATTGCCAGCCCTGGATTGGGAAATACCTGGAGATTTTTTTTTGGGGGGGGAGCCTGAGGAGGGTGGAGTTTGGGGACGGGAAGGACTTCAATGCCATAGAGTCTGATTGCCAAAGTGGCCTTTTTCTCCTGGTGAAATGACCTCTATTGTCTGGAGGTCAGTTGTAATAGCAGGAGATTTTCAGTTAGTACCTTGGCAACCCTGTCTCCAGGGGAACTGGCAACCGTATCTCTAGGGGAACTGATCTCTGAAGTCCGGAGAGGAGCTGTAATTCCAGGGCATCCCCAGGTCCCACCTGGAGGATGGCATCCCTACTGAGCCAGGCCTGCTGACCCGGCCTTCTTTCCTCTGCCCCACCGCAACCTCATGAAGGAGGGAAGGAGAAAAAAAGCAGGCAGCTGTCAACTCTGGGCTCACCAGACAAATTCCACAAACCGACTTCTAGGCAGGCCTTCCATAGAAAGTTGGTTTATTAAGAAATATACAGCAAGTTACAGAAATTGACTTGGAAATTGGAAAGGATACTAATGGGGGGAGAACTAAGGGTATAGGAGATATAAAGGTGAAAGTGAACTTTCTGGATGACTACTGGTTGCTACGGCAACCCACTAGATAACACCTGTTCCCATGGACGATCAAAGGCAAAGAAAGAAAAAAGAACTAGAACTGAACAACAGCTCGACCTTGAAACACCACCTGGCCTGGCCACTGAGTACCAGGCCGCTGAGTACCAGGCCAATGCCTGACATTCTGCCCCCTCTAAGGCCTCCCTCCTCCCATGTTCGATGGGGAGGGATTGTTCGGGTATGACGCATGGAACTGGTGGACTAGCCGGGGGGCGGAAACATGGTAATGAGCAACCCATTCATCGTAAGCAGGACCAAAATGTTTCCAAATACCCCCGCAAATCTCTTCCTTCAATTTTTTCCCTCAGCCCGCGTATGCAAAGGGAAGATTCCTTGATCTTAAGTTCAAGTATTGCCATTTGGTCTTCTTGCTTCTCAACTCTCTCTCGCGAGGCCTCTAATGACATCTCCAAGGTGTCTACCTTTTTCTTGATCTCTTTAGTCTCCTGTGTCGTTTTGGAGAGTTTAGCTTCCACCTTATCTTGTCTAACAGTCAGGGATGTAATTGTGTCTTGCAAAGCAGCTATTGCAACTGAATTCTGAGAAGTAGTGGCAGTATTTTGACTCAGTTCCTGCTTCATTTCTGTGACATCTTGATGGGTCTTAGCAATTCAAAGACAAAATTAAGTGTCACTTCAGGTTTAGCTTTAGGAGCCATCTTTGCAGTTAATGATGTGGTTAGCAGTGGTGACGTTGTTGTAGATACAGAAGATCTTCGTGGGGGAAGCTGAACCTGTAACTTTGTTTCTTTAAGAAACTCTCTGGCATGCTTCTCCTTTTCTCCCATTGACCTTGAGGACTAAACAGAATCCAACTTGTAATCCACAAAAAGGGAGAAGGGGTGGGGAGGCAGAGTACTTGTTTTAGTTCATCAGCTTACAAAAAGTTAGTTCAGATAAGTCAATCAGTTTGGAGAAAACATTCACTATGACATATCAGATGTTATATTCCATGTCTGTGTAGTTGTTTCTTACTCTTTTTCTTATTTTTTTAAGTCTTCCAATGCTGAAAGTAATTTTTAAGCTGTGTCAGTCCACTGGCAAAAAGCCAAAAGTCACTGAGAGCATCTTAATGAAGTTATAGATAAATCAAAGTTGTCTTCTTTAGTATCAACTCTGCCAAACACCCCAGTTTTATCTGTAAAGACTTTTTTTTCAAAGTAAAACACTTGCTTTTAAAATCAGACTCCTCCACTGTGTCTCTCCAGCTTTCCCTTTGAAGATGGCGCCGGCTCTTCGGCAGCAGCCGTCAGAGCAACTACCGCCGATTTCTCGGCAGCTATCGCTCAAAGGACGGGGCAGCCACCGGCTCCCGAATCAGCATCCCCTCTTTCTCCGAGGGGTGCTGCTTGCCGATGTTTTTGAGGGCAGATTTATTGCCCTCAGGCAGCTTTCAGCTGAAGCGCGCTCTCCGACTCTCTCTGTCCCGGGAGTCGACCAAAATGTTTCCAACGAACCAGGTATTGAAGCACCCCCCGGTGGACACGGGAGTCGAGGATTTTGGAAACCTCTAAGTGTTCCTCCCCCCCACCATGTTAGGCACCTCCGGAGGGGCTTCTGGATGCCATTTGGGTTAGGGTACATGTTGCTTCAAAAAACTAATATGGAACGATATGTAGGACCTTTTCCCATATCAAGAATTATCAACCAAGTGACTGTGGAGCTTCCTCCCCAAGTCTTTGAGACTGGTCCATCCAGTGTTCCATATTTGCACGGGCGGAGGGACCGCAGGTTTTTGGTGGACAGGTAAACCAGATCCCCCACCCTGAATTCCCAACCAGGCAAACGATGTTTATCTGCCTGGGTCTTGTACTTTTGCTTGGCCCATTCCAAATTCTTTACCAGCCAAGGCCTAGTGGTTTGAATCGTGCGGATCCAATCTGTTATTTCAGCACCTCCCTCCTCCCCCGAGACATCAACATTGCCTAGGGAGCAAAACTCTTTCCCATACACCACATGTGTGTTGGGTGGAAACGAACCTTTACTGGAGGGGCCCGATCCGCAAGTTCGGGATCCCGTACCCTTCTTCCCCATGGTGCCCGCATAAAGTCATTCAGAGTCTGAATTGATCGGGACCACAGGTCGAATTGTTGGATCATCCATTCTGCCGCCTCTCCCTCAAGTAGGGACGACACATATCTGACATGGCTGTCTTCCGTAGGGAAGGTTTGTCCCTGCTCTCTCATAAAACTGTCCACTTGATGTAAGAAATAGGGAAGCCCTTCCGTGGACCCATCGAATGTCACTCGTAAGTCCCTTCGTGGGACAAATGAGCATGGCGGCAGCGCGGGCCCCATTGGTTGTGGTTGTCCTGGTGGCACAGGCGCACCTGGTTGTCCTGGAGCGGGTGCACCAGGTTGTCTCGGACTGGGGACACCGGGTTGTCCTGGAGCAGGTTGTCCCGGGGTGGGTGCTCCCGGCTGGCCTGGTTGTTGTGGAATGTTGAAAAGTGGGATTATTATCCTAATGTCAACTCTGGGCTCACCAGACAAATCCCACAAACCGACATCTAGGCAGACCTTCCATAGAAAGTTGATTTATTAAGAAATATACAGCAAGTTACAGAAATTGACTTGGAAATTGGCAAGGATACTAATGGGGGGAGAACATAGGAGATATAAAGGTGAAAGCGAACTTTCTGGACGACTACTGGTTGCTACGGCAACCCACTAGATAACACTTGTTCCCATGGACGATCAAAGGCAAAGACAAAACAGAACTAGAACGGAACAACAGCTCGACCTTGAAACACCACCTGGCCTGGCCACTGAGTACCAGGCCGTTGAGTACCAGGCCAATGCCTGACAGCAGCCCCCATCCAGCTCAGAAGAAGAAGAGTTGGTTTTTATATGCCAACTTTCTCTATCACTTAAGGAAGAATCAGTAGGGTTGCCAACCACCAAGTATTAGCTGGAGATCTCCTGCTATTACAACTGGTCTCCAGCCAATAGAGATCAGTTCACCTCGAGAAAATGGCCGCTTTGGCAATTGGACTCTATGGCAGTGAAGTCCCTCCCCTCCCCAAGCCCTGCCCTCCTCAGGCTCCACCCCAAAAACTTCCTGCCGGTTGTGAAGAGGGACCTGACAACCCTAAGAATCAAACTGACTTACAATCACCTTCCCCTCCCCTCCCCACAAAGACACCCTGTGTAGGGTTGCCAGGTCCCTCTTCACCACCGGTGGGAGGTTTTGGGGTGGAGCCTAAGGAGGGTGGGGTTTGAGGGGGAAGGGACTTCAATGCCATAGAGTCCAATTGCCAAAGCAGCTATTTTCTCCAGGTGAACTGATCTCTATAGGCTGGAGATCAGTTCTAATAGCTGGAGATCACATCTAGTACCGGAAAGCTGGCAACCCTAACCCTGTGAGGTGGGTGGGGCTGAGAGAGTGTGACTAGCCCAAGGTCACCCAGCTGGCTTCCTGTGCAGGAGTGGGGAAACAAATCCAATTCACCAGATTAGCCTCCTCCACGAATGTGGAGGAGTGGGAAATCCAACTCACAGGGCAGTGGCAGCATATTATTGGCCACCTGGGTCCTTGCACAGTGACTTCGGGTACACCCAGGTCTGTGCCCTCCCAGCTTGAGCATGGGATGTGTCCAGGGTCATGCATGCCCAGCTCACAGCATGCCCAGCCAGCAGCAGGAGGGCACCTGGGTCCATGTATGCCCAGCTCAGGGACTGTCTGCAAGAATCACTGAATTACATACATAGTCTTACAGGATTAGTGAAGGAGGTACTTATGTACTGACTATAAAAATATACCACTGGATATACAAAATGTGAGGCTGGAAAGTTTATTTCACTTTGATGTTTATATGAATGGGCTTACTAGAGATACCTCAGAGACAAAGGCAGAGGAAAGAATTAACTATGTCTGCTTTTGTTTCACGACCCAGACTTTTGGAGCAGATATTAAACTGGGTCAATTCAAATTATTTCAAATTTTGTTCTATGTTCACATTTGGCAGTAAAAACAAAGGAACCGCTCTTCCCAGGCATTGCTTGACACAGCAGAGAGTGTGTTAATCTCCACCTACTGTTACAATTCTGTACATAAATCAGTAATTAATGCTCCTCTTTTCCAGCATTTTCTCTCTGCTAAATGTGAACCTTATAATTTGGGGCAATAATTTTTTCAATTCTGTTCAATACACTCTCAGTATATTCTCATGCCATTAGGCCAAAGTACACTCTACATCTTGTATTTTGCTAGTGTTGTCTTCTGACATAGATGAGTTTTGAGGCTTGCCAGAGGCAACTTCCCGCCTCCATCCAAATTTCTCAGTACTTAAAAAAAATTCCTCCCTGATTTCTCTATATATTAAAGATAATGTGGAGAGCCAGGCCTTCACTGTGCCATGCTCAAAAGAACAGCTCAGCCTGCTTGAATTCATTTGCTTTGAAGAGTTATAAGCAAGCAAAAGCTCAACACCAGACCACGGTTACTTATATGTATACATCAGCTATCTTTCGCTAATAGGATAGCATCCCTGTCACACGAAAAGTTCAGTTCTTCTCTTAGGGTTGTCAGGTCCCCCCCCCCAGCCACTGGTGGGGGATGGGGGGGGTAAGGTTGCCAGATCCAGGCTGGGAAACTCCTGGAGATTTGGGTGTGGCCTGGGGAAGTCAGGGACTAGGGCTGTCGATTCGGTTCTATCCGAACTGGAAAACAACTGAATTTTCCCTGATTCGGTGGTTTTCAGTTCAGATAGGGCCAAATTGAAAAAAGGAAAAAAGGGAAACGCTGAACTGAATTAGGGGGAACACCGAATTAATTCGGCAAAATTAGAAAAGGCCAATCAGAGAAAGGATTCTCCCATTTGAATTTCTCTGAACTGGCCAGGAGAAGAATAAATACTCCCTGGCTGCACTGACTCTGCACCTTCCATCTTGCTGGTGTTTGCTGCTGCTGTGCTGAACCTTGGGCTCCTGAGGTGACCTGCTGCCCCTGGCTGGAATTGGACTGGATCACTGACTCCCTGACTGCCTGCTTCTGCCTGCGGGAAGAGAACACATCCACAGTTTGACCCATTTTGGGGGCTTTTCTCTATAGCTGTTTTCCTGTGTGTGTGTGTGTGTGTGTGTGTGTGTGTGTGTGTGTGTGTGTGTTTGGGGGGAAGCAGATTCTGTGGGGGAGGGAGCCAAGGGTTACCTGTTCTGCTGGGGGTGGGCTTGCTTGCCTCTGTGGGAGTATGATTTTTACTGTTTCTACCGGTTGCCGCCTTTGGCTGGAGTTAAGTGGGGCAGTGTGAGTCTCTCTGCCTGGCCCGTGCTTCTCCTTTGTTTGGAGTTTGCCTTTACCGGTTTAAGGGGGGGATGTTGCCTATTCTGCTGGGAGTGGCCTTGCTTGCCTCTGTGGGAGTGTGATTTTTGCTGTTTCTACCGGTTGCCACCTTTGACTGGAATTAAGTGGGGCAGTGTGAGTCTCTCTGCCTTCCAGACCCCATAACTCCAGACCCCCTTACCTGTCAGGCCTGTATCTCAGTTGCTTTCGTTTTCCCACTGACCAGACTCAAGGACTGTTGTGCATACCTAAATCCTTTTGAAGCTGTGGGAACCACAGCGCTGTTTGTGTTTTGTAATCTCTTGCTTTTTTCTATGCTTTTATATTACCAAGTGCAAGCCAGCAAGCTCCATTGCTGTCACCTTTTCTTTATGCTCTGTTAACCTATTTGACCAGTAAAAACCAGCTTCTTTGGACCTGACTGTCTCTGATGTGGTTTTTGATTCAGATTGGGCCAAGGGCTTACATTGTGACAGCAATCCCTTCATACTTTCTACTAACTGCCTAGCGGGATCCTGGAGGACGTGGATCCCTGGGCCCTGCTGCTGGGGTCGTCGACTTGCCCTGACGACCCTACCCTCCTACGGGATGTGTTATTGGAAGCAATACGGACTGATGCGGAAATCAACCGCCTAGTGGAACTTATTCGAGGCCAGTGGCAATCGCTAGCCGTGGCACAAGCTTGGACCTCTGAGGACTCAGATCAGAACGCCTACCACGACCTTGTGATCCTGGACGGGCTTCTGGACAAAGTACATGCTGCCCAGGACGACCTGGTCACTTTAACTCGCTTGTTGGCGAGGTTACCTCTGCAGGAAGCTCAACAGCAACCTTTGGCAGCCCCCCCAATTTGCCCTGCCGTATTCCTAGCCATGGCGGGATCGGCACCGGTAGGTACTTCACTGGTGCCAAATGCGGCTGAATGTCAAGCAGAGGCACAACGGACTGCTGTCCAAACAGCGCTACTGTTTTTGGGACTACCTAAGGATACCACGGTAGCCTATCTAACACGGTTGTTGACCCCTACTTTCGGGGCTGGGGCACCCGCGCTAGTGGTCCAGGTCCAACTGCTGCTGGACGGGGAGTCTGAACCGCTCCTCACCCTTTTGGAGAAGGAACTTTTACCGATTGTTACCACGGCTGCCGCCCTGAAGCTCAAAGCCGCCCAGACTCTCGCGGACCAAGAGGCAGCTGAGGCGGCAGCCAAAGCTCTCGCCAAACGGGAAAGGGAACAGCAGTTGGCTGCGGAATGGGCGCGAGCGGATGTGCGCCCCAAAGACACCGTGCGGACCGGCCCCTCGTTGGGACCAACGTTTTCTCCGGTTTTTGCTCCGTCTCGCACCACCCAACGGGGCTCCAACGATTCTGACAAGGAGGACTTGTATGGGGACGGCTCCCATTGGGCCACCAGTTTGCTGTCCAGTTGAGCACATCGTACGGGTGGTCCTGAGGAAGAAGTGCACCTGTTGCGAGCTCAAAACCGGGAGTTGTACAATCGTGTAGACCATCTCCAGGATCAAATGGAACGCTTGTTTCTAGAAAAGGAGCGCTTGCAGCAGGCACTGACGACTCCAGCGCAGTCCGTTCTCCCTGTCCCCACAGCACCAGTACACCTCCCAGTTCAGCCGGGTGTGCCAGCTCAACCACCCGCTCAGCCACCTGCTCTCCCCCTAGTCCCTGGAGCCCTGGTTGTACCAATTCCTGGGGCACCCGTGCAACCGGGACAACCCATACCCGGTCAATGGAAGCAACCTCGGCTGAAGACGACCTATGATGGTTCACTCAAGACTCTACCCTGTTTTCTACATCAAGTGGACAGTTACATGAGAGAACAGGGGCAATACTTTCCCACAGAGGATAGCCGAGTTCGTTTCGTAGCCTCTTTATTGACAGGGAAAGCAGCCGACTGGATGGTCCTCCAATTTGACACTAGATCCCGATCTATCCGCTCCCTCAACAATTTCATGTTTGCCTTGCGGAGATGGTTTGAGGAAGCCTTTATGGGGGAGCGAGCCAAAGCAGAACTATTACAACTCAGACAGGGCTCCTCTCCAGTCCGGGAATTTGCAGATGAATTCCAAAGACTGGCCAGTAAAATTGTGGACTGGCCTGAGGCCACCCTTATTCACTATTTCAGGGAAGCCTTACACCCTGACATTCTAAACTGGTCGTATATGCGGGGTGATCCCGAGACCCTAGAGGAATGGATTTTACTAGCTGAGGAAGTCGAGAGCTGCCGACGTTTCATTTCCCTGGTCCAACAACGGAACAGGGATAAGAGCGCCCAAAAACCCCCATCGAAACGCCGCTTTCCAGCCTGCGTAAACCCAGAGGGGGGCTTGCCTAGTTTGTGGGGAATTGGGCCACTTTGCAGCGACTTGTCCTCAACGCCCGGAGAACACTCGCCCCAGCATGCCATCCCGAGCTCGAGGGAGACCTCAGTGCAGCGCCGGGACGACCCACACCCTCTGCACTTCACGTTGAGGAATCGGCTAACCTTTCTGCACCAAGCGACCCCGCAGGGTCCCGGATTACAACTGCCCCACTGGGGGACAACTCTCCTTCTTCTGATGAGGATAATCAATGGAATTCTCCAGCTTTAAACCTGGAAACTCTTCTTGACCTGTCAAAAAATGGCTACGGTCTGTGGTGAGTGGAGCGTCTCCACAGATCCCTGCAGAATCTCCTGCAAAACCCAAAGCTCCCGTCAAGGTGAGTGAAGTGGAAACCACTGTTTATGTGGACGCAGTGTTGCAACACTATAAAGGGGGTCCCCAATTACCTGTCAAGGCACTTATAGACTCTGGCTGCGGCTGCACTTTAATTAGTGATGCCACGTTTGCAGCCCTCAAAGTCAAGTCCGAGGCGCTGCCAGCTCCCGTCCAATTCACCCAGATGGATGGGAGCCATTTTAAGGGGGGACCAGTCGATCACCGCACATGGGGAGTAGCGATGGGTATTGGTTCTCATTGGGAACAAATAGACTTCACGATAGCCCCCATCCGATTCAAAGTTGTTCTAGGGATTAATTGGCTCAAAGGTCATAGTCCCTGTATAGACTGGGAAACTGACACTATTACCTTTACCAATCCCAAGTGTGAACAGCACCGACACGAAGTCGCGGTGGTGCCTCCACCCGCTCTGGCGTTAACCTCCAATGCCTCATCGCCGAAACTTTTACCCGAGGTATACAGAGACTTTGCAGATGTCTTTGATATTAAAGAATGCGATGCTTTGCCCCCAAACCGTACCACAGACTGTGCAATTGAGGTGGTCAAAGACTGCGAGCTAACTAAGAAAGATTTACCCCATGAGCGTTTCCGAACGCGCTGTGTTACGTGACTTTTTGGATAAAAATCTTGCTCGAGGAATCATTCGGCGATCGAACGCTCCCAACTCAGCCCCTGCATTCTTTGTCCGAAAAAAGGAGGGTGACCTACGTTTATGCATTGACTTCTGAAAGCTTAACGCAGTTACCCAAGCCAACGCCTATCCCATACCATTGATTTCAGACATTTTGGGACAATTACAAGAGGGACGCATTTTCTCCAAATTAGACTTAGTGGAAGCTTATTATCGAGTCCGTATCTGTGAGGGGGACGAACCCCTCACCGCCTTCTCTAGCTGTTTTGGAATGTATGAATTTCTTGTGATGCCTTTCGGGTTAAAAGGGGCCCCGGGGGTCTTCATGCAACTCATTAACGAAATCCTCCATGATTTACTGTACCGCGGCGTGGTAGTTTATCTGGATGACATCCTCATTTATTCAAAAACCATGGAGGAACATGTTTCTCTGGTCAGAGAAGTTTTGCAACGTCTGCGTAACCACCAGCTCTATGCAAAGGTGTCTAAATGCGAATTTCACCAAGAGAAAGTAACTTTCTTGGGGTACATAATCTCTCATCGTGGCCTTAGCATGGACCCCGCTAAAGTCCAATCAGTACTTGACTGGACTCCACCCTCCACCCGCAAGCAAGTGCAACAATTTCTGGGCTTTGCTAATTTCTACCGCGGTTTCATTCCCAACTTCGCTCAAGTGGCGCTGCCAATCACTGACCTCCTAAAAACGAAGGGTAATGGGGTTTCTGCAATGTTGCCCTCTGCCAAAATACTGTGGACTGATCAATGCCAATCCGCCTTTGTAGCCCTCAAACGGCTTTTCACTTCTGAACCTGTGCTGCAGCACCCAGACCCGAACCAAATGTTTATCGTACAGGTCGATGCGTCCGACGTAGCCACGGGGGGGGGGGCTTCTCCAGAGAGGACCGGACGGTCTCCTTCACCCCTGTGCCTACTTCTTGAAAAAGTTTGCGCATGCTCAACTGAACTGGCCCATTTGGGAGAAGGAGGCATCAGCCGTCCATCATGCCCTTACTCTGTGGAGGCAATTCCTGGAGGGGTCCAGGGTTCCCTTCGAAGTCTGGACCGATCACAAAAATCTAGCTGCCCTCACGGGGACCCATAAATTGTCCGCAAAACAACAGCGTTGGGCGGACTTCTTTGCTCAATTTCGTTTTGTTCTTAAACATGTGCCCGGGAAACAGAACGTACTTGCTGATGCCCTATCCAGATTGCCTCAATACCCAGTAAAACTTGATCGGCTGACGGACTTTTTATTCACCCCGGTGCACAGAGGGGCCCTGCCCATGCTGGCCATGCAGACCCAGTCCCAAACTCGACCCCAGCATGGAAACCGCACAGTGGCCGACAGGGTATTCAACCCTAACCAGCCGACTCCCTCGCCAGCCCCCCTTGCGCCATCTGTATCCGGCGCCCCGCAGCAACCCCTCAATCACCACCAGCTCCTGCTCCACCCTCTCCCGTGAAAGGAGGGGGGGTGATTATCTCCAACTCCTTCCTGAACTTCCTTCGGGCTCATTGCTTAGCCGAACGCACTGCCCAGACCCTGCCCCAAGGTGTACTTGAGCAAGGTGGTTGTTGGTACAAAGACTCAAAATTATACATGCCTAAAATACTTCGAAGAGCTGCAATTGGCCCATGGAGCTAAAACTGCGGGACACTTTGGGTTCCTGAAAACCCTTCACTTGTTGCGCAGACAGTTTTTGGGGGGTGCGTTCTGATGTGGACTCCTTCATTCGCAGCTGCCCTATTTGTGCCACAGTCAAACGGTCTCAAGGCAAGCCCCCAGGACTGCTGCAACCACTGGAAATCCCCAGCAAGCCCTGGGAGGTGATTGCCATGGATTTCATGATGGATCTCCCGCTTAGTGGGGGCAAAACGGTACTATGGGTTGTTACTGACTTATTTTCCAAACAGGTACATTTGGTTCCGTGTGCGGGTATTCCCTCCGCCCCCAAGTTGGCCCGCCTCCTTGTGTCACATGTTTTCCGTCTACATTCCTTCCCACGAAAGATAATCTGTGACCGCGGAAGTAGTTTCGTGGCTAAATTTTGGAAGGCTTTCCTCAAGTTGGTGGGGGTGGAGCAAGGGTTGTCTAGTGCTTACCATCTCCAGACGGATGGGCAAACTGAACGTGTCAATGCTGTACTGGAATGCAATCTTGACCAAACTTGGCGGTTCTTGCCAGGAGGGTCCCCTCAAGCCACCCTGAAAGTTGGGATGTCTACTTGCAAAAATGCCCCCCAGGAGCTGTTAAAAAAAGTAGGGCTGTTGAATTAAAAAAAATTCGGTATAGTTCGGATTCGGCTGAATTTGGCCCGTTTAGATTCGGGATATGCCGAACTCCGAACTCCCCTGCTTCGGGTCCGTGCAATTCGGCAGGAATTCAAAGTTCGGGGAAAAAATTTGGCCGAATAAAGCCATTAAAAACACAACTGCGTCTTTCCATGGCTCTGGGGGGGCATTTTTGGGGGTAGAGGTCCCAAACTTTCAGCGGAGCTTCAAAGGACGGTTCTTGAAAGACCCCCCAAGTTTTGTAAAGATTGGGTCGGGGGGGTGAGATATGGGCCCCGAAAGGGGTCCCCCCATCTTTAATGTGCATCTCTGAGCAGAGCTTGCCACCCACGCACAAAGCTCCCAGCCCCGACAAACAGCTGAGAAGTTTGCAAAGCATTGCAACACCAACACAACCTTGTAAGCAACACCTTTGCAACTGTGCAAAGCAACACCTGACACCTGGGAGTTTGCAAACTATGGAAAGAGACAGAGGCAGCTAGCTATGCATAATGAGCAGGAGTGGAATTTCCCCTTTTGCATGGGACTCCAAATGCATTCTTTAAGTCACCATTTGAAAACCAGTTTTGAGCAAGCATCCAAATAGACCTAACCGCTCTTATGAATGAGGGAAAACCTGAAGACACACAACTGAAACCCCCCCTCAAACCAGGGAGAGAGAGACTCGAGGGGGAACACACACACCAGGCAGAACCGGCAAAGGCCCCCTTTGGCTTCCCCCCCACCCACAGAAACTGCTTCCTCCCCACACACACAGACTCTGCTTCCCCCACACACATACACACAGGAGAAAAATTATAGATTAAAGCCCCCAAAGGGGTCTTACTGTGGCTGTCTTCTGTTCCATCAGGAGGGGCTGGGGAGGACTCGGTAATCCAAGACGATTCCATTTAGGCACGGGACGTTTTGCTCTGGAGATGCATACTGATCCATTCATCCCAATAGGGCAAAGGGGAAAGGGGAACCCCCTGCCCCAATGTTTACAAAACTTGGGTGGTCTCTTAAGAAGGCTTGTCTGAAGCTCCGCTCAAAGTTTGGGATCTGCACCCCAAAAAATGCGCCCCCTGCAGCCACGGAAAGAGAAAAGGGGGGAGCCGATATTTCTGCCCCCACTGAACCCATCTTTACAAAACTTAGGTGGTATCTTAAGAAGGATTGTCTGAAGCTATGCTGAAAGTTTGGGGGCTGTATCCCCAAAAAAGCGCCCCCTGCAGCCACAGAAATGGAAAAGGGGGGAGGGAAAAGGGGTGGAGCCCATATCTCGAGACCCCCTGACCCAATGTTTACAAAACTTGATGGGGTATCTTAAGAAGGCTCATCTGAAGCTCCACTGAAAGTTTGGGGTCTGTACCCCCAAAAATGTGCCCCCTGCAGCCATGGAGAGAAAAAAGGGGGGAGCCCATATCTCGGGACCCCCTGACCCAAGGTTTACAAAACTTGGGTGGTCTCTTAAGAAGGCTTGTCTGAATCTCTGCTGAAAGTTTGGGGTCTCTACCCAAAAAAATACGCCCCCTGCAGCCACAGAAAGGAGCAAATGTGCACAAGCACCCCCCCCCACATACACGAGGATTTCCCTCTCTCTCTCTCTCCCCAGCCAGGCCGCACATCAGCTGATTCCTCCAGTACTCAATCCTGACTGATTGGCCAGAAGAAGACCCAGCTTGGCCACCGATTGGCGGGGGAAGGAGAATGCTGCTTACTGACGGTTATGCTGCTTACTGCCGCCCCGAATTGGCCGGATTTATTCGTGAACTCCCGAACTCGCTGAATTCGGCTCCCCGGTTGCCCGCCATTTTTGAGTTCGGTTCGTCCTGAACTAAAAACCACCGAATCAGGGGAAATTTGGCTGTTTTTCAGTTCGGGCCGAACCGAATCAACAGCCCTAAAAAAAGTCCAAAATGCAAAAAACCCCTCCATGCAACCCAATCTTGGGGGGGAAAGAGGGGAGGTTAATTAGAGTGACCTAGTTCTCAGGCTAGGTGTGAAAAAGGTGTGAAAAGAAAAGGAAGTCAATGTTAGGTTTTTTCCCATGGCTCTGTGGGGGCATTTGGGGGGCATTTGGGGGGGGGTAGAGGTCCCAAACCTCCAGGGTAGCTTGAAGGGACCCTCCTTGCAAGAACCCCCAAGTTTGGTGAGGATTGGGTCAGGGTCTGGGGTCTGGAAGGGGGCAACTCCTCTTCTCCATTAAAACCAATGCAAAAAGCCTTGACTAGCTTGCAGACTGGATAAGAGCTCTCAAGGGGCCAGATATGGCCTGTGGGCCTTATGTTTGACACCCCTGCCATAGAGTCCTTCAAAGCATCAATTTTCTCCAGGGGAACTGATCTCTGTAGTTTGGACATAGGCTGTAATACTGGGGGATTCTCAGGTCCCACCTGGAAGCTGGCATTCCCACTTCTCCTTGTATCACTTTTCTTCTTCTTTCTGATGTCCTAGTAATCTGCTTTCTTCACTTTTTAAATTTCTTCTGCCCCCAAATCTCCAGAAATTTCCCAAGCTGGAGTTGGCAACCCTACTAGAGTAGAGTCTATCGTTTCCCAGGTTGCTTCTGTCTATCGTTTCCCAGGTTGCTTCTGCTCTTTTGAATGCTCTCCCACCTGCCAGGTACACTTAAATTGTGCTCAGCAATTGCAAGGAGGGAACTGATTTTTCAGCAGGCAGTTTGGCTATTTATGAGGATTTTGAGTTTGCTTGGTGGGTTACTTTCTTTGCTATTTAAACATTCCGGTGCTGTGCCATTGACAGGATTTTGCTCATGCATAAACACACACAGAGCTATGGGTGTTCTAGTTTTATAGACCTGTGTGCCGCTCATCAGCAAAGTGTTTAACTAAAAAGTGAACTAATCAGTTGGTCTGCCAGTAATGATAAACTCTGTGTTTTTGAAAAAGTCTTACCATTTAATGCAAGAGTGTCAAACTCATTTGTTATAAAGACCGGATATGACATAAATGTCACTTGTTGGGGGCCAAGCCATGCCTTGTCACCCTAGATTGAGAGTGGGGGAGGGGACGGCTGGCTTGGCTGGCTCACAGACCAGATAGGAGCTCTCAAGGGGCCGGATCCGGCCTGTGGGCCTTATGATTGAAACCCATGGTTTAATGTGTGTCTGAGTCTGTGCCGGGAGGCACAGATCTGTTTAAAGCCCCCCCCCCCGCACGCCTTCAGGGAAGCCCCCTGAAGGCGTGCGGGGGGGTGGAACAGATCTGTGCCTCCCGGCCAGGAGGCACAGATCTATTTAAAGCCCCCCCCCCGCCCGGCTTCAGGGAAGCCCCCTGAAAGCACACAGGGGTGTGTGTGGAACAGATCTGTGCCTCCCGCCCGGGAGGCACAGATCTGTTTAAAGCCCCCCCCCCGCCAAGCTTCAGGGAAGCCCCCTGAAGGCACGCGGGGGGGGGGAGAGCCAAACCCCGAATTTGCTGAATTTATTTGCCGAACACACCGAAGTCGGGGAATTCGGCTCCCCCCGTTTCCCACCTTTTTTGAATTTGGTTCGTCCCGAACCGGAAACCGCTGAATCGGGGGAAATTGGGCAGTTTTTCAGTTCAGGACGAACCGAATCGACAGCCCTAATCCCCACGCTATTGTCTTCAAGCAGTTTTGCAGCACTATTCAGTCAGAAATGGAAGTAGTTGCTACAAAAACATCAAGTCCTCCAGAGGCAAGCTGGGGCAAATCTTTTCCTCTTTGCCCCAAACCAGGTTATGCTTTGTATCTTCCCGAAAATGCTTGTAAATATAGTATTTCTTTGTTAAGCAGAAGCGTCTGTTATTCACACAACAAAATAGGCATATGGTATATGAATAGTGTAGAAGGCACACAAGGCAGGAACTTTTGCCAAGGCAGCTGATACCTTGGCATTGTTAATATGAAAATTTTTTTTAAAGACCCATGAGATCAGAATCTGATGTATCACACTAGGGAAATAATATTAGTCACTATAGATAACAGTTCAATCCTAAACAGAATTACATCCTTCAAAGCAGATTGACGGTAAGGGATTTAGAAGGGTGTGACACTCTTTAGGATTGCACTGTAAATTTCCCTGCTACGTAAATTGAGGCTAATGATATGAACCTGCTCCCAAACCTGCCTGTGTAATTAACCATCCACCACTTGACTGTAAAGTGCTATGAAACTGTTTTGCAGTTGTTAAGTACTTTTGAAAATGTAGACACTTTTCCTTTCTGTGTGCTTTGAAACTTTTGCTTGTAGTCCTATAATTGGTTGCATTACCTCCTATGAATATATTACACAGGGTAATTTTTTCCTCCAATTGCACATTTTCAAGTCACATCAATTTCCTAATCTACACAATCTATGCTACATGAAAACACCCAATGTTGAATTTTTCTTAAATGGGTTTTTTGAGAATGCATAAGCAAAATTAAAGGTTATTTATCTGAACCACTTTTCTCCAAAACAGGACCCAAAATTAAAAAAAATAAAAACCTTTATTTTTAGATGCACTTTCCAAATTACTATAGCGAGGATCAATGTGATATGAATTGGCTGAACCTGGAGGAAGTTAACTAACTTTTCTCAGTGCAATAGGAAAGAAACACTTTTTACAAGTATGCTTACTTGCTTTTCGTATGGAGCTAGATCAAAATGGGTAGTCATGTTAGTCTGTCTGTAGCAGCAGAAAAGAGCAAGAGTCCAGTAGCACCTTGAAGACCAACAAAATTTCTGGCAGGGCATGAGGTTTCAGAAGAAGTTTCTTTGAAGAAGTGAGCTGTGACTCACAAAAGCTCATACCCAACCAGAAATTTTATTAGTCTTTAAGGTGCTACTGGACTCTTGCTCTTTTCTATTGCTTTTCATATAGGAGGGCGGAGTGTAGAATTAAGACTCACAAACTTTCAAAAGGTTCTGTCAAAGCAAGATCTACCAAAGGAGGCAGTGCAGTCCCCTACAGTATATTATCCTTTCCAGATAACATCTTGTCCGTCTTGTAAGGATCCAGTTACATCTTTTTCTCCTTCAGCCACACAACCGCAGCTACTAGACAGCAGCCCTGGGCTGAGATGACACCTTCTAGAAGCTTGGATAAACAGATGTATTGTTGGGTGTCATCAGCATACTAATGACCCTCGAATCTAAAGTTCTGAACAATTTCATTCAATGGCTTTATTTTAAATGCTGAGAAAACACATAGCCTTACAGTATAGAACCCCTATACTCTGACCACTCACTCTGTAGGCTCAGTCCCATGTTGGAGACTCACCAGCAAAAGTTTTCTGATTGGTCAGATGAAAGGAATTAAACCACTAAAGAACTGTTAAACTTCAGACTCAAGTTGTGATGACAGGACTGGGTGGACAAGCAGGTCAGATCCCAGGTTCTTGTCAATGTTGATCAGGGATATTACTAAATCAAATTTTTTTTAAAAAGAACCAGACAGTGACAGGGGAGGGGCTGTGGCTCAGTGGTCGAGCATCTGCTTGACACGCAGAAGGTCCCAGGTTCTTATCCCCAGCATCTCCAGTTAAAGGTACTAGACAAAAAGGTGATGTGAAAGACCTCTGCCTGAGACCCTGGAGAGCCGCGGCCAGTCTGAGTAGACGATACTGACTTTGATGGACCAACGGTCTGAGTCAGTATAAGGCAGCTTAATGTGTCCAAAGTGTTCAATGTAACTCGAACACCTACATCAGCATTCAAGAAGGAGCTAGATCCCTGTATCCTTATTTAATACTGAAAACTAATAAAAATATTTATTAAAAAAAGAGAAAAAAGAAGGATCAGATCTGAGAATTTTTCTAAGCAAAGAACTGGGCAAAACTCTTACAGTTAGTTGATATCAATCTAGGATTTGAACCTTGGGATCAATTATTGCTGAATAAATAACCGTGCTGGTTATGATTCAGCTGACCTAATAGTAGAAGAGAAATATTGTTGATGTCATGGCCACCTCACTGGACTTCCAAGGTGCTCTATTGGCACCTTGGGTGTAAACTACAGGGCAAGGATTCTGCTTGCAAGGCCATGTAACCACCCAGGCAATACACCAGAGCTTCTACCAGCCAGGTTCCAGTACCTAACAACTTGTGCCACAGGACCAGCTGCACTGGAGAAGGCAGGGAAGATCTGGATACCATGCAGCCCATTAGCACTCCTGGGTTGCAATCTTCACTTCCAGGCATCACTTGACTGAGCCTTGATGCATGACAGCTGGAACTAATCTGGACACTTCAGACTCTATAAAGCTTTGGCCACCAGACTGAACAAGACATCCACAATGGGCAGACTTAGCACTGAGTTTAGGTTTGCCCCTCCCTGCTCCCTGGTTATTGATCATGGCCTCCTGACTCAGATGCTTGGGTCATAGTTAAACCAGACCACTGTCTTCTTGGACTATGTGTCTGGCTTCTTGCACCCTCAGAGTAAACCCTGGCATCTTGGCTGAAGGACAGGGCACTGGGAGATGTAACTCTCTTTGAGGGCCCAAAGAACCTGGTCTCCAGCCCGCAACTTGGCACTCTGCCCAATTTTAGGTTCTCATCCCTCAGAGCATTCTGGAATCCAGCATGATCCATCAGTCCCTAATAGTGGACCAGTCTAGTCTACAACTCCAGAGAGCCAGCATAGTGCAGTGGTTAGGAGCAGTGGACTCGAATCTGGAGAACCGGGTTTGATTCCCCACTCCTCCACATGAGCGGTGAACTCTAATCTGGTGGACCAGTTTGTGTCTTTGGGCTAATCACAGTTCTCACTGAACTCTCTCAGCCTCGCCTACCTCACAAGGTGTCTATTGTGGGGAGAGGAAGGGAAGGAGATTGTAAACCGGTTTGATTCTCCTTAAAAGGTAGAGAAAGTTGGCATATAAAAACCAACTCTTCTTCCTCACTGCCTTTAGCAGAAAACAGTATAATGGTGGCACATATTGGCAAATACCCCATTACCAGACCACCAGAAACCTACTTTGTGCAAAAGGTTAAATCCTTTTTTATATATATTGTACCTCAAACAAACTGAGTCCAGTCCATCACAGCCATAAAGACTTGAGGCTGGCCCAACAAAGAAGCATCAACTTGAAAACTGAAGTCTTCCAGAGCTAACATCTAGGTGTCTCCAATATCACACATGAAACCACCTCTACCAGCTCGAGTCAGGACACCCACTAGAGAGCTAGGTAGATGGTATGCTAGCAGGGTACCCAATCTGCCCTGGTTCCTAGTTCAAGCAGCACACAAAGCTAGCAATATTATACACCAAAACACTGTGAAAGTCACAGAGGATTATGGTAGCACACATACAGTTCTCTGTTATGTAGTTGATGAAGGATTGTACAACCAGCTCACATTAATTGAGACAGAATAATATTGTCTGAGCCCTCCAGCCAGGTTTCTGTCACACATGCCAGGTCAATATTTTATTCCACCAATACATCTTGAAACAAGATCTTACTCCTAAAAGGCCTGGTATTGCTGGCGTAGATAGGTTATGAGACAATAAGTTATCCAAAGACTCTATTAATGGTATATTTTGGTGCAACCAGCCATATTTCACCTCATTTACATGACACAAGGACCGGTGTGTTCCCACCCACCCCCTCGGATGGCAAAACAAAGGGAACAAATGTTATTGAATTATACCAGTAATTCGAATAGTGAGGGGGAAAGGGGAGGATTTGAGTTAAGGATAGGGTTGCCAGGTCCCTCTTTGCCACCATGGGAGGTTTTTGAGGCAGAGCCTGAGGAGGGCGGGGTTTGTGGAGGGGAGGGACTTCAATGCCATAGAGTCCAATGGCCACAGCGGCCATTTTCTCCAGGCGAACTGATCTCTATCGGCTGGAGATCAGTTGTAATAGCAGGAGATCTCCAGCTGGTACCTGGAGGTTGGCATCCCAGGTACCAGCTGCAAACAAGTCTGACCTGGGGTGAGTGAAAGTGAGGTGTCATCATTTGACCTGCTCAAGCTTGTTGTGAAGACGTCTCCAGGGTTTCATTAGTGGGACATCAGCTGAGTCCCCACGAAAACCTGCTGGATCTAAGAGGAAGAAGATCATGTGACAATATAATGGTGGGTAAGAGAGAAGTCAAATTTATAGTATAGCTAACTATAGGTAGAAAGAGAACCATGGTGGAGGTGATGTATTACTTCATATCTGAGATAATATACAGGCTTGTTTTGAAAAGTTTAGTTTATCCAGTATTCTAGCAATGCTGTAGACCAGTTAAGAATTTCTTTAAGAACCCATTCTGTTCATGTTTTTTTTAAGACTGAAAGCTATTGTGATGTGTGCATGTGTGCATAGCTTTAAGCAAGCCCTCAAGAACTAGTTTCTCATTCTCCTCAAGGACTTTGTAGGAGGGGCCTCAGTAGGGTGTTTGGTGTTGAGGCTGTAGTCCACGTGTGGGGAACCTTTTTTCCGCCAAGGACCATTTGGATATTTATAACATCATTCGTGGGCCATACAAAATTGTCAACTTAAAAGTTAGCCAGATGACCCCACACACACACACTCGGGCAAGCAGGCAGGCATCCAACCAGTGGCGCACTTGCCCACCTGGTGGCACAGGATGGCCTGTTGCACCAGCCGGGCGTAGCTGTCCGGAGTTGCTCCTGCTCTGCATGGTTGGGACCAGATTCTACAGCTGGCTCCTGCTACCTCTGCCTGCAAGGATGAAATGAGGACACACTGGCTAAGAACTCACACCCCCGCGCGCATTCTGTCCCTGCCCCTTTAATCCCTCCATTGTCGCCACTTCTGCCCCCAGCCCTCTTGTAGTACAGAGGGAATACATTTCTCCATGGCCCGGTAGGGAAAGGGTTAACATAGTTTCTTGGGTGGTCCTAGCAGCTCCATAGCTAACAACTCTTTTGCAAGGGGGAAAGAAGGTTCCTTTTCTCAGCAAAACAAACTCACATCTGTCTTGAATAGAGGCTGTTCCTGTCCGCGGGAGGGGGTGGATCACCAGTCTTAGATCCTTCTTAGCTAGAGATCTGCCAGGACCCACAAAGGGCTGCACCAAATGATTTCGTGGGCCTTAAACGGCCCCCGGGCCTGACGTTCCCCACCCCTGCTGTAGTCTCTCAGGGTGAATAGAGTTCTCCATTAGAAAGTATTCTCTCAGGGTTAGAAACAATACAAACTTGTTGAAGCTATCAGTCTCCTGAGTTTTGGCTACAGAACAAGAATGAAGGATGCAGGATAGGCGAGCTTCACTCTTCATGCTTCAGACAGTACTATATATTGATAAAATTCTGTTCATCTAATTTGCCTGTTTTTTTTAATTGCCAATAGAGCGTCCTTCAAATTATTGTGGTTTTAGTGTTCTAGATCAATGGTCTGCAGATTGTTTTCTGGGAAGTTGTGTTCCTTGGAAGCCAGGAGTTCCTTAGTGAGAAAAAAGGGGTGAATAAGCTTCACTGAAAGTCTCTTGCCTATGGCTGCCATGGGGCCACCATTCCCTAAATGCAGGAGAGTTTTGGATGGGGTTCTACAGGGCATGTTAGGGTTCGTGCAGGATAGGCCAAGCAGGCAATCTGCTTGAACAGAGTGTATGATTTAGAATAGTTCTCAGAATCCCCGTATGAAGTGTGTTTTGCTGGTCTGCCTGAGTGAAGGCTGGCTATAGAGCCACCGTCCTACCTGCTCAGAGGTGTCTTAGAGGTGAGAGAGGTGGGGTTGAATCAGTACCCTGAGCCTCCTCCTCTTTGTGGGGGTTTAAAATGTTCTTCACAGCCTTAGATGCCCTGCCTCCTCACCTTCCTGACCCACAGGTATAGGCTTACTTTGTGGGATCTTCTCCCCTTCGGCTGGGGAAAGGCCCTGGAGATGCCCCATTTCGTGCAAACATTGCTGCCAGGGTTTCACCATCTGGTTGCAACAGGCCACTATTGGGGTGGAGGAACATTCCTGCCAGCCAGATGAGAGGCAGAGGAGGATCCGGTGGCCCCAACCAGTTCTAGCATGAGACATGGTGGCACGGCATGATCGGCCAGGTGGGGGGTGGGGTGACACCGGGGCCAGTGTCAGGCACCCTACCTGGTCCTGGATACCTCTGCAACATGGAAGGATTCCAAGACAGATTTCATCAGGAAACAACTTGATGAAGTATTCTGTGTAGGTGTAAAGCTCAAATACCCACTGCACTCATAAATTCGGTGTGTAAATTAACATGGTATGTGTTGAAGTGTTTCTACACAATTGTGCATAAATAACATGGGGTAGAGATGTTTGCCTTGAGAGATGGGCCTGTGGAGCACTCTCACGATGATCTGTAGACCAAATGTTCTCTGAAGCAGCCTTTATACAAAGCATTTTGAGTTTTGTCCTTGAGTTTGTCTCCAGCTTTGTGTGTTCTAAATATTTTATTCTCCTTGCCATTTTAGAAGCAGGATAAGGACAATCTCAGGGGAAGTCAGCTGTATTATTTCATTTTAAGATTCAAAAAATCTTCAGGGGAAACTTGGGAAAGTATATAATGCTCTACAACTCCCTGAGGCCACAAATCCCAATTCAAAAGTACCATGTGTGGTTCTCTGATTTACACAGAGCTGAACAAAAGTTTCATTTGGCAGCTGCTCGAGAAGTAAATATAATCTTCTCCAAGGTGCCATTGATTCCGCTTTCATTTTCCACACATATACTGTAGATTATAGGAGTTGCATGACAATCAGCAAGGGAAATGCCATAGCTTGCTGGTAGAACACATGCTTTGCATGCACAAGATCCCAGGTTCAGCTGCCATAAAAAGGCCATTTACAGCTATTCCGACTCTAAAAGAAAAAGGAGAGTTGGTGTGACTAGCCCAAGGTCACCCAGCAGGCTTCATGTGTAGGAGTGGGGAATCAAACCTGGTTCTCCAGATTAGAGTCCACCGCTCTTAACCACTATACTGTGCTGTCTGCATTCGTATGGCCACTGCAACATGCAAACTGTGGGATCCAGGATAGATCAGACGACAGTGTATAGTCATGGCAGTTCCTACTAGCTAGATGTCCAAGATCTCACAGTTCCTCCACTGACATTCATGTGCTGTGGTGTTCCACGCTATTGTGTGCCTAAGGAAAGTCTGTTTTGCTTGCCTATAGAACAAGACAGCTAATGTGAATCGAAGGGTGCAAGCTCTCCAAGTGAACTGTTCTCTGTTGCCTGGAGATCAGTTCTAATAGCGGGAGATCTCCAGCCACCACCTGGTGGTTGGCAACCCTAATTATCCCTCAAGGGGAAAAAAATCTTACATTCTCAGCTTGAGAAAAAAATCTTTAAATTATCTACAGAACTGGTGATTTCTTGTGGTTCTGTAGCAATGTGTCTACAATCTAACCCCCACAAAAGCTAATATTATTTATTTATTTTACTTCATTTATACTCCACTTTTCTGTCCAATGGGAACCCATAGTGGCTTATAACATTCTCTCCTTCTGCATTTTATGGATTATTTCTGTTAGGAAACTAATCTGATAGATTGAGCCGTTTTTACACCATTTATATACTACAGGAACACAAAGAATGCTGGAAATGTATTTGTTTTATGAGGGAGAAATTTTAGCACATGAAAACAAAATGGTGCAAAATAGTAACGGGTTTCCTTCTCACAAAGGAGAAGTGAAATCATAATGGAGATATTGGAATCAAACCAGCAAGCCTGGAAAATAGTGTAATCCCTATTTATGATGTGTAACATCAGTAGACCCGAGATAGCAGTAATCTGTGTTAGTGATAAGATTCATAACCAAGGTTTCAGAAATAAATCTAGGAAGGGAGCAACTTGACCTCTAGAGAGTCAGTGTGGTGTAGTGGTTAAGAGTGGTGGACTCTAATCTGGTGAACTGGGTTGGTTTCCCCACTCCTCCACATGAAGCCAGCTGGGTGACCTTGGGCTAGTCACAGTTCCCTCCGAGCTCTCTCAGCCCCAACTACCTCACAAGGTGCCTGTTGTGGGGAGAGGAAGGGAAGGTGATTGTAAGCTGGTTGGAGACCCATTTCGGTAGAGAAAATGGGAGTATAAAAACCAACCCTCTCCCTTCCTTGCTTCCTTGCTTCCTTGCTTCCTTGCTTCCTTCCTTCCTTCCTTCCTTCCTTCCTTCCTTCCTTCCTTCCTTCCTTCCTTCCTGATTTTTCCAAGTCCTAAATCTGACAACTGTTCTACTGAGTTTCTTGGTCCTCACTGTAGGCACTGCCCTGCGTGGGTTTTGACCACATGGGTCCCAGGGTACTCTTTTTGGTGGTCAAAAGGGGCCTCTTTCTCTAGTGGAAAAGCTGGTAGGAATACTGCCCTTTGTCTGGACCATACACATGCCATACTGTGGCAGTCCTGGACCAGTTTTCCAGTGCTTTTGTTTTCTCCAAAAGTTTGTTTGTCTGCATCCTAAGAAGACAAGTGTATAGTGATTAATAGGTAAGACATAAAATGCCCTTTATTGAGAGAATATTTTCTCTGAGCTAACGAGTGTCGTAATGAAACAGATGGATCTCTTCTGTGTACCCTTCACAGATCAATTCAAACCTATTAGCCACTGCAGTTGCTTGTTTCTTTTGCCTAAAGTAACAAAATATGCATCTCTGTTGATAAAGTGTCTTACCAGTGGAAATAAAATTACTCTAAGTAATGTTTATCATAATGTGGATTAACACATCTGGCTTCACAGTATATGATTCTTCAGGGAATCTTTATCACTGACAAGTCTTAATGGCTCACAACACTCTGGGCTGAGGAGCTTCCTCCAATGTCCATATCTTCAATTTTAAGACTCTTGAGGAGAGAGAGAGAGAGGAGGTGGAGGAGGTGGAAAGGATTGGATGTGATCGACATTGGCTTTCTCTAGTCCCTCCCCCTCCCCACTAAAAATCTGGAGTGGTTGCATTTTTTAGAGAGCTAATTTTGCAGGAACAATATTGTACAAGCGGATATCAACGAGTATGATATATCAAGGACTCAGTTTCCATACCCTGCTGAGGATGGGGTCTTCATATGTTTTTTTCATCCAGTTCATATCTAGGAGGGTGATGATAGCAATGTCTGTAATAATGACAGAGATTTTGGTGTTGTCTTCAACAAAAGGGTCATTTCAGGATAAGTAGATTGCTCAAGTACCCAGTGGATTTCATTTGCGAGATGGTCATAAGTAACTAAAGGTCCTGCTGGTTTATGCCATCATCTTGAAATGGGATAGGCTGGTGAAAGAGTAATAGAACAGTGGAAAAGGGGGACTTCTGCTTCCAAAACGGGTGGGGAGGGCAGTGCCTTTCCTAAATGGGTCACAATCTCAACTCTGATTTGTACACAGCACATTTTTTAATTGCAACCCAACCTAAACCTTAGGGATCTCTTTCCCTGTGAGGTTACAGTTGTCCACCATAGGAGCATGACTAGGGTTGCCAGCTCCAGGTTGGAAAAAACCTGAAGATTTTGGGGGTAGAGCCTGAGGAGGGCGGGTTTTGGTGAGGGGAAGGACTTCAGTGGGGTGTAATGCCATAGAGTCCACCTTCCAAAGAGGCCATTTTCTCCAGGTGAACTGATCTCTGTCGCCTGGAGATCAGTTGTAATCCCAGGAGATCTCCAGCCACCACTTGGGGGTTGGCAACCCTGACCATGACTTCATCACCTTTGCTGTTTTCACTGAAGTGCAGAACACGGTGGGGCACAGAGCTGGACCTTGTTTTCACCCACCACTGAATCTGTTGCAAGACAGGGGGGGACAAGCTCACAGTCTGCCACTCGCCATGTTTAGGGCCAGGGAGAAGTTTTGATTTGGGTCACACTAGCTAATGACCTTAGTGGGTTCCTGCTTTCCCTTAGCATGTGGCGTAGCTCACTTCCTTGAGTCAATTCAATTTCAATACCTTTATTGGCATACTAAGTACAATCAATAAGAATAAAACTAGCTACTGTACATCATTTTACCTCATCTCTTAATTACATCATCAAAAAATTTGGCTACAGATTCGATGATCTCAGGACTTCGGGAAGATAACAACAAGTTCATCTTACTGTCATCAGCTTGGTTAGCATAGTTTGATAAAATAGGGTTTAAAAGTGCAGCACGAGTTTCGCAGTAAAAAGGACAGTACAAAAGAATATGGTCAGTACTTTCTATCTCTCCCATAACACAATTACACACTCTAGCAGAGTATGGAATTTTCTTATATCTCCCAAACAGAATGGCAGAAGGGAGAACATTAAAACGGGCTAGCATATAAGCTCTCCAAAGGTGGGGAGTAGTAAGACAGGAGAAATACTCAGGGGGAAGATTTTGATAGCCCCCATCGTAGTGGTGAGAATCTACCAGAAGCTAAACTTCTAAGTTCTTGCCTCTCAACATCGATGATCCTTTGCTTAATCAAGGTGTATGTCGCTCTCTCAGAGAGAAGCGCCATATCCTCAACACATAGCCCCAATGATGTGATTTTTTTCTCAATATGAGAGGACCATACAGATGATTCTAATTCAGAGAGGATATTCGCGATGAGATGATTGTTACTACTTCTAAAATGTAATCGCAGCCAAAATTTAATTGTTAAAATCCATGCTTTTGTCCCTAGTCTTCTTTGGTTTGTCTCCAAACAAATAGCAGCATAAGAGACGCAAGCTGGGAGCCCTAATATTTTCCTTAAAAAGTTATATTGTACCCTCTCTACTGATTTATCAAAACCTGAGATCCAGATTGGACTTCCATACAGCAATTTGGCACTTGTTTTACAATTAAACACCTTAATAGCTGACGGCACAAATTGATTTCCTTTGGAGTAAAAGAACCTTATAATCGCCAGGACATTGTTGTTCGTCGCTTTTACCACTTCCCTGATATGAGGGCCCCAACTACTATTACAGTGAAAATAGACTCCCAAATATTTAAAATCTTTAACCTGCTCCACTTCTCCCCCCTTAAAACACCATTTAGCCGGTTTCCACTTCTTCCCAAAAACAATAATTTTGGATTTATCAAAATTTAGAAGTAAATTTGTTTATTTCACAATACTCCAGAAAGCGTGAAATTTGCCTTTTTGACCCTATTTCCGTGAGGGAAAGAAGCACTGCATCATCTGCGTATAAAAGAATCAGTACGTGGACCATTCCTAATTTAGGGCTATGTCCATCTCTGCCTTTCAGAAATGGGGCTAGATAATTTAAAAAGAGGTTAAAAAGTATAGGAGCCAAGATGCACCCTTGTTTGACTCCAACATTAATTGGGAACTTAGAGGTTAAGTCACCCTCCTTGGAACACCTAACCTGACATGTATTGTTGGAGTAAAGTTTTCTAATCAGAAAATAATCTCGTCTCGATCCCCATATCTCTAAGTTTCTTCCATAAAATAGCTCTGGGTACTGTCGAAGGCGCCCTTCAGATCTAGAAAGGCAGCAACTAAGTGAGGGCCCTTCAAGTTCCCATATTTGTTCACCAGGTGGCTTAGATCAATGCAATGGTCTAGGGTTGACTTCCCATGACAGAAACCAGCTTGTTCCTCTCCTAAGATTTGCTGGTTTACCATCCATAATGTAAGTTTGTTAGCCAGGAATTTTGCATACAGCTTCTCAGTAATAGATAAAAGACTAATTGGCCGATAGCTACTAGGGAGCTGGCAGTCACCTTTTTTAAATATGGGGACTACTATAGCATTTGTCCATGCAGTAGGTATTATACCCATCCTGTTGATGGCAGTGAAGAGTGTGGCTAAAAATTCCACCATTCTGGAAAAGCTTTAATTACTTCAGGGGGAAGAGCATCCAGCCCAGGGGCTTTCCCTGATTTCATTTCTGTTATCAGTTGCGCAACTTCTGCCACCTGAACCGGGGGCCACTCAGGACATCGCTCCAGGCTAGCGTCCAAATTATCTTCTACCAGATTGCTGCTATCTCCCTGAAAGATCTTCCCAAAGTAATCATGCCATGAATTAGTCGTTATTAAATTGGTCACAGAACTATTCCTACCCTCGGATTTCGCAATCAGGGCCCAAAACTTACTGGTGTCATTATTTAATGTGGCTTGTACAAGGGGTTCCCAGCATTTCTGTAAGAAGGCCTTTTGTTTTTCTTTAA
Organism: Euleptes europaea; assembly: GCF_029931775.1. Classification (NCBI taxonomy): domain Eukaryota; kingdom Metazoa; phylum Chordata; class Lepidosauria; order Squamata; family Sphaerodactylidae; genus Euleptes; species Euleptes europaea. Next base: position 96,449,112 of record NC_079319.1, read on the forward strand.
ATAGCTGCTGCATAGCCAATTTCAGGTCGAAATATTCCTTTGGTGGTTGCCTTAACTCAGATTTCCTATACTTATGGTACATAAATCGCAGTTGGCTCTTTGTATCACTTCCTTGAGTCATTTTGCAGCTGTCTAAACCATCTACGGTTATTCCTTTTGTGGCATAGTGTCATTTGGGTCATGTAGGTTGATTGGGGGGGATACATAGTTTTTCCTTTGTAGCAGAGGGTTGTATTGGATAGCTTTTTAATGCCACCTTTGCTTAGTTTCACATAATCCTAAAGGGATTGATGTTAGGTAAAGGTAAAGGTCCCCTGTGCAAGCACCAGGTCATTCCTGACCCATGGAGTGATGTCACATCCCGACGTTTACTAGGCAGACTTTGTTTATGGGGTGGTTTGCCAGTGCCTTCCCCAGTCATCTTCCCTTTACCCCCAGCAAGCTGGGTACTCATTTTACCGACCTCGGAAGGATGGAGGGCTGAGTCAACCTTGAGCCGGCTACCTGAAACCAACTTCTGTTGGGATCGAACTCAGGTCGTGAGCAGAGCTTGGACTGCAGTACTGCAGTTTTCCACTCTGTGCCATGGGGCTCTCTGATGGATGTTAAGAATACAAAATTATCTTCCCCTCCCCCAATCCCCGCTATGCATTTCTGTTCATGAATGAAACTGAGTTGTTGGGGTTGTTTTGCTGAAAAAGCTTCCAGCTATCATGTCTTGCACCTGCAATACTACTGGAACGCAAGAATATCGACTGCTCATGTTTGAAGCCTAGACAAATTATTAATTGATCTACTGTTCTTTGAAAACTTGCACACTTTGTATGTGCTGATCAAATGCAGTCAGTTTGAAGTCCTGTTAAGCAAGACATCTAGGCAAATTGTGGGCTTTAGAAGATATTGATTCTCCCCTCACCCCCCCCCCCACAAATAATTCTACAGCATTTGTGTCTTGAGTTGGCAAGACATTATAATGTCAGAGTATTGTATATGAATACACACACACAAAACAGGAGCATATATTTTTGAGCCAACTTTGGGTATAATATAGGGAGTCAAGCCGCAGCTTTCTCATTTTACAAACTGAGAGATAATTCAACCCCAAAATAATGCAACACGGGTTTTGTTGCCCAACAATTTCATGGTGACCTCCCCTTTTCTCAGTAAAATGACTCAGCACTGTGACAGTGTCAAAAACTCAATAAGCTGAACGTGCAAGAGGAAAATATGAAGTAATCCCAGGTTATAAGCATAGAACCATTTCTCAGAACTATTTTTAACTGCACTGAACATTATCAGCAGTGACATCTCTGCCATCCTCAATCAAGGGGGATGAGACAAGGAGACATATTTGGTTCTCCAGGGTAACCGGTTGGGCCCTGTGTGAAGCAGTATGCTAGACTAGATGGACCACTGGTCAGATCCAGCAGGTTGTATTTTATATTGTTAAAATGTAATAATTGGACTACAGATGCTGCAAGTTTTCCCTCAAATAAGTTTGACGGTTGGACTTACCATGTTCAAAGGTGGTGATGAGATGTGTGCCTATAGTATGGTTACTGAAAAATCAGGTTTCTGTTTCTGAACTGGTGGGCGTTCGTTCATCCTTCAGAATCTTTTAATTGGCAACTTACGGTGTCAAACAGCTGTATGGAGTTTTGTGGAAGAGGAGAGCCATGCTTCCCGTGATGCTGGTGGTGGTTTGCATTCCTTTTTGTGTATGCATATATATAAAGCTACCTTGTGCTGAGTCAGACCTTTGGTTTACTTTGCACAATATTGTCTATCCTGACTTGCAGCAGTTTTCCAGGGTCTCAGCAGTGTGTTTCTCCACATCCACCACCTGAGATCTGTAAGTAGAAGTGCGAGGAGTTGAACTTCAGACCTTCTGTATGCAAAGCATGTCTTACCACTAGGGTTCCAAAGTCCCTCTTCACCACCGGTAGGAGGTGCCAACAGGAACAGCTCCCTGCCGTCCTCTAAGTGACAACTCTTCAAATACTTAAAGAGAGCAATTATGTCCCCCCTCAACCTCCTCTTCTCCAGACTAAACATTCGGTTATGAATGTTTATATGGGGGAATGAGCAAATCAATAACCGGCAATGGGCATAACCGCAGGATCTAAACCTATGTCTATGGGAGTCCATTCCAAGGTTCAAAGAATAAAGCGGAGGCAATGGAATTAAAATTAAAATTGATTATATGTTCACACACAAACAAAACAGATTCTTACAACGCACACACAGAGCCTAGAGAATAAAAGGTGGTAGAGTAGAGACGTTCGCCAATGTGGCTGGATTCCCTTTGAGAAGAGGAAATACTGCACCTGATTCTGTAGAGTCCAAGGCTCTGTGCAGCAGAGAGGAATAAAAAGTGGGCAGGGGGGTCCCCTGTGTGTTCGAGCATCGCTGCTCACACCGACAGAGTGACAGCAAGTATGAGAGGGGGGGAAAGGAAGGTAGCTTATGGCTGAGAGCGACCCCAGTTATACTCTTTTTGCCAAAATGTGAGCACTTGTCCCGTGATAATCCCATAAACAGACATCCACAGATGAGTAGTCCAAAAGAGAGTTGATTTATTGGAAGATCAGCAGCTAAGAGTCAAGTTGGCACTAATGGAAACTATAAGCACGGTGCAGGGCCTATATCAGAAAGCACAGAACAATTCAGGATGCCATGGCAGCCCCCCTCCCACTGAGGTAAGATTCCCACAGAGTCCTGAGTCAAAACAAATACTTGGCAGTAGAGCTGACCTTGGCTAGCACCTGGAGACTGCCCAGGCTGGGCCTGACATTTGGGGGATAATGGGATAATGGTGAACAAAAGGTGAATGAAACCTTAATGGTCAGCTGCTAAGGTGTGTCAGGGGGGCAACTGAGATAGGCTGACGAAACCTATTGACTGTGCACATTCCAGGAGGATCGGGAGGCTTCAGTAGAGGGGGCCATCTGGTCTAAAACAAAGGTTTGCTCAATGTTGCGTCCGGGTGACACATTCCTTTGACGCCTGAGGTGCGATCTCTGGCCCTTAAAGGCTTCTGATGAGCCATTAAGTATGCAAAAGGAGGGGGGAGACAATATACGTGTCAGGTCCTCTCTTGCAAAATGACAGCTGCTGGAGACACGATCTGGGCACAGAGAAAGAAAATGGATTCCCTCTGGTTCTTCCTTCTTGCTAGTGCGGGGGCCTCTGTCCATAACGTCTGGGCTTGACTCCCGTCTAGAGTGGCAGGAACTCACATCTATGTGGTTACCATGTAATACAGTCCTGGAGTTGGCAACCGCTGGCTTACAATCTTGCAGTTTGAATATTATGCCTCTGTTTGATGCATCCCAAGATCACATTGTCTTTTTTCCTGAGCTCCCTCCCCAGGCTCCACCCCCAAATCTCCAGGAATTTCTCAATTCGAAGTTGACACCCCTGTTTATGTCCTTCAGACTGGAACCAGGCTCCTGGCCTAGTTTAAAGTAATCTGCTATCCTAGAATATTAATGACAAATAAAGTGCTAATAGACGTTTGGGAAACACTAGTTTAGAGGCACACGGAATGGTTTTAATCCATGCCCTTTTTCATATTTATACCCATGCCATTCAAATAAATAGAGCAAAACTTTCCCGGTAATAGAAGGGAGTGAAGGGAAATGTGCGCCATTATTCTTACTGTTAACAGCCTGACAATTTACATGGTTATTGGGTGATACAATGGGTATTGCAAAGACCTGGACTACCTGATAAAATCTTGTCAGTGGTACAACATTTGATTTATTTGGCTCTTTTCATAACAATTATATGATTTTTTTTTGCAAAATTGAGGTAGATCTCCCCATCAAATAGAGAACAATCTTTTCTGAGTCGCCTTTCATATAATTTTGACCTAAAATGCCTGTCTTTGTAATGTGCTGCTCTTGAGAACAATGCATATTTGATGAAAACCTGTAATAAGTAAAACTGTGGAGACTGTTACTAGATGCTGATTGATGTATTATTTTGTCGGCAGCGTTTTTATGGGTACTTTTATCAGCTGACACATATACACCCTCCTTCCCTGGTATCTCAGGCATATGAAGACTCCTGAAGGAGATTCAATGTGACCCATTTTTCAAGGCCTCCTCATTAGGGTTGCCAGGTCCCCCTTTGCCACCGGTGGGAGGTTTTTGGGGTGGAGCCTGAGGAGGGCAGGGTTTGGGGAGGGGAGGGACCTCATGCTCTGAGATTGGCTCATGCCCACTGCTTGGTGCTTATGCCATTAAGGTCATTTATATGGCTGCCAGGTATGGCTAGTGAATATAGTACATCATATGGGTATATTGTGTACACTACTAAATGCACACTTTGGGCAATATCCTGGGGAATGCATTTGTATGGACAATTTAAACATGTCCTGGACTCTCATGGCCACAAATCCCAGCAGTGATCTCTACTTTTGCAGCTGTCAGCCAGGGCCTCCATTTGGACCCCGGATAAGCATATGTTTAGTATCAAAGCCACTTCCTTTCCTTTGGGAAGTTGAGGTATCGGTGTGAAGACCGGAGGCAGCGATCTCCACTTCAAAGTAAGCCTTCCAATGGTAAAACTGCTATCTGCTCTCGAGGTGACAAATACTCTTCCTTTGATGTAGCTTACCCTTTCATGTCCTACCAATGATGTAACCAAATGTATTGTATGTTCTCTATAAAGATGCCCTGTATTCCCCATACCTGCATTCTGACCTTAAGTTTGTTAGACCTACTGACCCGTTAGCTTTTCTTAATCTTTAAACTCTCTGCTACGTCTGGAGTAAAGTTTATTGCTGAGACGCAATGGGGTACTGAAGCCTGACAGCAGCCCTACGTCTTTCACTTTTCACAATGCCAAGAATTTTATCTGGGTGGATGCAACTGGAGACCCCACATTCCAGGTTATGTTCGCCATGCAAATGCACCCCTTGAGAAGGTCAGGATTTACCCTGTGAAGGAAGAGTTTGATTCTGTGCATCATCCCTTCAAAAGCTGATAATCTTAGTAGGAACAGGGGATGATATTCTACCATGGTTCTCCTTGAGCAATTCTGAAATGAATGGGAGAGAGAAACATAAGTCCATCATCCTTCTGTCTGATTTGGGGAAGCAGTGCTAACATTTAAGGGCTCACACTAAGCAATGGCCAAATCTAAAGAAGGTTGTGAAGTGCAGGGAATAAGATGATTCCTTTACTGTTCATTCTGTAGTATCACAGTAACAATAACAGGAATGCTGACTTGTTTATTCAAGAGGGATCAACCATTTAGCAAACTCAGGCCTGTGATCTGTGACGGCTCATTCCGACATGCAGATTTGCACGGTACTGAAGTTGTGTGTGAAGTGGTCCTTTGAGTGCAATCTCCAGCTATCAAGCTTCAGAGTTGTTTATTGGTATTGTTAATAAACATTTTCCATGGGAATGAGCTATGGACCATTTAATTAAAAATGAGTGCTGTGTTTTGAAGCCATCCTTTCTACTAAGTCCCAGTATTTTAGTGTTCCTAATGAGTACTTCCTTTGATCTCCCTGGGGCTTCTTTAGTTTGAAGGTAAACATAATATGCAATCTGCAGGTATCCAAAGCTTTTGCAAGGGGTATAGAGACATTTTTTAACTCAACAGTGACCTCTCTGGACAGTTGAGGAAGAATATTCATAGCTTTTTTTCCAACTGAAAAGCATAAAACATAATAAACAGCTTCAAGGTAGAAAGAGGGAGGCAAATTAAAATTGGATAAAGGAAGTTTGGAGTGCTCATGTCTTGCTGTCGGAAAGAATGATGGTGCAAAACATAGTAAGCAGATCTATTTTATTGCAATTGTCCGCAACAAGACATCAGCTTGAGATTCTAATTTTGGCTGGTTGTCATTCATTATTATGCCATGGCGGTGACGCTTGCATACAGTGAAACAAACACAAAAGGAGGGTGCTGACTTTAATTTAAAATGAAATTGGTTGAGTCTTGCTACTTCCATAGTCAGTTCTCCGGGCAACAACCAGCCCCCTTTGCTTTCCAAAAGCAGAAATGAAAGATGCAGCCAAAGAAGCGGAGGAGGGAGGGAGGGAGGGAGGGAGGGAGAGAGAGAGAGAGAGAGAGAGAGAGAGAGAGAGAGAGAGAGAGAGAGAGAGAGAGAGAGAGAGAGAGAGAGAGAGAGAGAATAATTTTTGTGGCAGAACACTTGCAAAGAGGCTTGTTAAGGCTCAGAGTTGAGCTGTAAATAGAGAGGTTGCCTGCCAGTTCCCTAGAGTGAAAAAGGGAGTCCAAAGGAAATGGTTTTTCAGAGAACAAGTCGACCACTTTGGATAGACTGGAAGCCAGCCACCAGCACAGCTGCCCGGAGAGGCAGCCAATAGCTCGAATGGATGCTGCTGGAAGAATCCTGCCTCTCTGATAGACTAGCGAGCATATGGGCCTTTTGATAACCAGCTAAAACAGAGGAGGAGGAGGAGGAGGAGGAGGAGGAGGAGGAGGAGGAGGAGGAGGAGGAGGAAGAAAGCATCAGGGCAGTGCTTTTTGGATTTTGGGGGAGAAGTTGGAGTGTATGGGAAATATTCTGTGGGCAGATAAAATAGGCAAAGAAGAAAGGGGGCATTTCCCCATCCCCTTCAAAATATAATAAGATGTATACAGTTTACGGCTTGATCTTCCATAGTGAACTCTACCAGAGCAATGGAAAGGGGAGGGGTGCATGCTGCGTAAGCATACAGGATTGGCCCCAGATTTTGTGCCACCTGGCTCAGCAAATTGAGGGGGCATCAATGCAGTATGGTCAAGGGGTCTATGGTATGCTTTGTGTTTGCATGGGACATCAGCTGTGTTCAGCTTTGCTTCCAAGTGTGGCTGGCTCCTTCTACTGATGGTGCTGAAAACTGGCCCTCTTGTGGTAAGTCCTCCTTGTCCCAGCCATATGAGTGCTCACTGGGTTGATTGGTACCATTATAGTGGCGGGTCTCCATTCTCCCTTTCCACTTTCCCATCAGCCTGATGGAGCAGCTTGGAGTCTTGCTACACAATGGTTCCAACCACATGATGAGTTACAGTTGGGGCGTTAGAAGGCTGTTTTTCAGTGGCTTCCCCTCAGGTACCATAATGTATATTCTAAGTCCTGGTTGTATCTGTTCAGCACACTTAATCTTCCAGCCACTCAATATTTGTGAGAAGTCCATGCTGATTCCCTGCCTGGATAGACAATGAGGATAAGAATCACTGCTTGGGAATAGAAGCCACAATCCACATTTTAGGAAGTGCTGTAGACATTCTAAGACAAAATATAAGAGTGTTGGGGTAGGGGAATGCATCCTGTGATGTCACAGGGGCTGTGGCGCAGTGGTAGAACATTGGCTTGGCATGCTGAAGGTCCCAGCTTCAATCCCTGGCATCTCTAGTTGAAAGGACCGTGCAGTGTGTGTGTGTGTGCCGTTGCATCACAGCTGACTTATGGCAACCCCATAGGGTTTTAAAGGCAAGAGATGTTCAGAGGTTGTTTGCCATTGCTTGCCTCAGCGTGGGCTGAGAGAGTTCTGAGAGAACTGTGACTGGCCCAGGGTCACCCAGCAGGCTTCATGTGGAGGAGTGGGGAATCAAACCTGGTTCTCCAGATTAGAGTTTGCCACTCTTAACCACTACACCACACTGGTTCAATTCCCGGCATCTCCAGTTAAAGGGACTAGGCAAGTAGGTGATGTGAAAGACCTCTGCCTGAGACCCTGGAGAGCTGCTGTCAGTCTGAGTAAACAATACTGACCTTGATGGACTGATGGTCTGATTCAGTATAAGGCTGCTGTCAGCTCAGAGGACTGTCCCTAGCATTCTAAAAATCAAACATGCTCAAGAAGGTGCTTCTTAAGCATGAAAGTTTAATAAAAGCAAAAAGACAGTTTAAACAGAAGATGACTGCCCATAGGCAAAGAAGGACTCTAACGAAGCTAGGTGGAGTGTGATACATTGAAAAAGCATTCTAGGCAACAAGCAGATACAGTGAAGCCATGGTAATGTTCTGATAAGGATTTTCTCAGAGACTTCAGACATAATACTTCAGAGACTTCAGATAGCATATACAGGCTTGGGAAAGCAACCTTGCACCTGGCCTGCAATTACCGGACATCAAAAGGCCTGACATTAGCATTGGAGCAAATGCCTGACATTGTGGAAAGGCCTGACATTCTGCCCCCCTAAGTCCCCCCTCACTCTTTTTATCCGGGTGAGGCTTGTCAGGGTAGGCAGCTTGAAATTGACGAATCAGGTGGGGAGCCGCCATATCATGTTTTGCCACCCACTCGTCGTGACCAGGACCCAAATGTTTCCAACGCTCTAGATAGTATAGTACCCCTCTGTGAAAATGGGAATCGAGGACTTTAGATACTTTGAAATGTTCTTTCCCCACACACACACCAGCACAGGGACTTGGGGAGGGGCTTCGGGATGCCATTCTGGAGAGGGTACATATTTCTTCAAAAGACAGATATGGAACACTGGATGGATCTCCCTCAGTGATTTAGTAAGACTGAGTTCTACTGTGACTTCGTTTATGCGCCATACGATGGGAAAGGGTCCCACAAATTTCTCTTTCAGTTTTTTGCATGGGCATAGGGACCGCAGGTTCTTTGTGGATAGATACACCAGGTCCCCCACCTCTAAGTTCCAACCTGGATGTCAGCTCTGGGCCCACTTGACAAAAACCACAAATCACCCTCTAGGCATGTCTTCCATAGAAAGATGATTTATTGAGAAATATACAGCGAGATGCAGAAATCGATGTGTAAATAAGCAAGGACACTAATGGGGGGAAACTCTAAGGGTACAGATGATATATGGTAAGAGTGAACATTCTGTACAGTGAACATTCTGGAGGATTCCTGGTTGCTATAACAACCCCCCGATAGGACTTGCCCTTTCCCAGGATAGGGCAGACACAACAACCTTAATCAGTTCGACCTTGAAATACCATCTGGCTTACCAAGCCACTCCGTGCCAGGCCGGAGCCTGACATTCTGCCCCCTCTAAGACCCCCTCCTCCCAAGTCCGACAGGGAGGGACAGTGCGGGTATAACACATGGAATTGGCGAACCAACTGGGGGCAGATACATGGTGATGATTTACCCATTCATTGTAAGCAGGACCGAAATGTTTCCAACGAACTAGATATTGCAGCACCCCCCTGTGGATACGGGAATCGAGGATCTTGGAAATTTCAAAGTGTTCCTACCCCCCCCCCACCATGTTTGGTACCTCCAGAGGAATTTCTGGATGCCATTAGGGCGAGGGCATGTGTCGTTTCAGGAGGCTGATATGAAACACCGGATGGACCTTTCTCAAAGCTTTGGGGAGGGAGAGTTCCACGGTTACTTTGTTGATGATTCTGGATATGGGAAAAGGTCCCACAAACTTCTCACTAAGTTTCCTGCATGGGCGGAGGTATCGGAGGTTTTTTGTGGACAGGTACACTAGATCCTCCACCTTAAAATCCCAACCAGGCGAACAATGCTTATCTGCCTGGATTTTGTACTTCCGTTTAGCCCATTCCAGATTCTTTTGTAACCAAGGCCAAGTGGTCTGAATGGCCTGGACCCACTCTGTTATGTCGGCACCTCCCTCCTCCCCCAAGACGCCAACACTGCCTAAGGGACCGAACTCTCTCCCATACACTGGTAGAACGGGCTAAACCCTGTAGACTGATGCACAGCATTATTATAAGCATATTCAGCAAAAGGCAAGAGGTCAACCCAGTCATCTTGATGGTAATTAACATAACACCGACAATAACACTCCAACACAGCATTTACCCTTTCGGTCTGCACATCGGTCTGAGGGTGAAACGCACTTGACAACCCCTGCTCCACCCCCACCAATCTGAGAAAAGCCCTCCAAAATTTGGCTACATAATGAGGTCTGCGGTCGGAGACCGCCTTAGGTGGAAAAGAATGGTATTTGAGGACATGTGACACAAATAAGCGGGCCAGTTTTGGGGCGGAGGGCAAACCTGCACAAGAAACCAAATGCACTTGCTTGGAAAAGAGATCTGTAACCACCCATAGTTCCGTTTTCCCTCTGCTAAGAGGGAGATCCGTCATGAAATCCATGGCAATAACTTCCCATGGTCTTGAGGGTGCTTCCAACGGCTGCAGCAATCTGGGGGGCTTTCCTGGAAGCCGTTTGGCAATGGCACTAGTGGGGCAACTGCGAATAAAGGCGTCTAAGTCCAATCACATTTTCAGCCACCAGAACTGCCGATGGAGCAAGTATAGCGATTTCACAAAACCAAAATGCCCTGGAGTTTTTGCTCCATGAGCAAGATCCAATACCTCCCCCTGAAGCGTTTCAGGCACATATAACTTGGTGTCTTTAAACCACAGCCCCCCCCCGAACAAGATTTGCAGGAAAGGCATTGGATAACTGTTTCGTTTGGCAACCCTGGGTCAACACATTTTGGAAGGAATCAGGTAGACCCTCTGGGAGAGGAAGTGGGGAATCCGGAGGCTCCTCGGGAGTAGGACTCGCGGGTTCCCCCGACACTTCAGTCTGCTGTGACGGAGGGAGGGGAGCGAGGTTTCACTTGGGCACTGCACGTCCACAACCTCAAGGGACCGTTGTGCTTGGGCACGGGTCTGTACAGCTAATGTAGGCATCAGACCCCTCTGTGCTGGAGTAAAAAGGGACTCCCTGTGGCGCTCCACTTTGCTCGGGTATTGGGGGAGGTGGGATAGAGCATCCGCCAGCTGGTTTTGCTTCCCAGGAACATGGCATAGCACAAATTTAAACTTAGAAAAGAAATCCGCCCACCTTACTTGTTTGGCTGAAAGTTTGTGAGCCCCTGTTAGGGCTTCTAAGTTCTTGTGATCAGTCCAAACCTCGAAGGGGGCATCTGCCCCCTCTAGAAAATGTCTCCACACAGTTAAAGCATGTTTCACCGCGGCGGCTTCTTTTTCCCATATTGGCCAGTTCAGCTGGGTTTGGGAAAACTTTTTGGAAAAATAAGTGCAGGGATGTAGCTGACCATCCTCCCCCCCCCACTGCAAAAAGCCCCCCCCCCATGGCTACCTCTGAGGCATCTACCTGAACAACAAAAGACTGGCCACAATCTGGATGCTTCAACACAGGCTCAGAGGTAAACAACTGTTTAAGTGTGTCAAAAGCCCTTTGACACTCCGGCATCCACTCCACCCGAGCGGATGGCAGGGTTGCCGAGCTCCCCTTTCCCTTGGTTTTGAGGAGGTCAGTTATGGGTAACACCACTTGGGCGAAGTTGTGGTGGAATCCCCTGTAGAAATTTGCGAACCCGAGAAACTGCTGGACTTGCTTCCGGGTCGAGGGCGGCTCCCAGTCCACCACTTCTCGCACCTTTTCGGGGTCCATAGCCAGTCCCTGGTGCGAGATTATGTAACCCAGAAAAGTTAACTGGTCTTGGTTCTCTCTGAGGCGTCACAGCACTTCTCTGACTATGGCAACATGCTCTTCGTAAGTATTGGAGTAAATCAGAATGTCATCTAAGTAAACCACCACTCCTTTAAACAACAGGTCATACAGGATTTCATTAATTAATTGCATGAAGACCCCCAGGGCGCCTTTTAACCCAAAAGGCATTACTAGGTATTCAAACATCCCAAAACAGCTAGAAAAGACAGTCAGCGGTTCGTCCCCCTCCCTGATTCTCACTCGATAATACGCTTCAACCAGATCCAGTTTGGTGAAAATGTGCCCCTCTTTCAGCTGAGTCAGTAAACCAGAGATCATGGGGTGGGATAAGCGTTGGTTTGGGTGACCGCATTGAGCCTATGAAAGTCTATGCACAAGCGTAAATCACCCGTCTTCTTTCATACAAAAAAGACTGGGGCCAATTAGGTGCAGTGGAGGGGCGAATGAATCCGCGAGCCAAATTCGTGTCTAAAAAGTCTCTGAGCACAGACTTCTCCTTGGGGCTCATTGGATAAATCTTACTCTTGGGTAATTTGCCTTCCCCCACTACCTCAATAGCGCAGTCTATATGGCGGTGGGGGACAATACATCACACTCTTTCACATCAAAAACATCAGCAGTCTATATATTCACGAGGAAGTTGGTGGGGGTTGGAGGCGCTGTTTGGTTGTGCCGCCATGGCTAGTGTTTTAACCGCTAGCTCTCTGCGATGATGGTCACTCTGCGGCTGAGTGAACTCACTGGTTCTGGCTGCCCAATCAATAGTGGGGCTATGTCCTTGCAGCCAATTCACCCCCAAGACCACTGCATATCTTATGCCCGGTGCTATTGTGAAGCGTATCTGTTTCCAGTGATGGCCCATGCCCATGGCCACTCTGCCAGTGCGATGGTTCACTGCCCCCCCCAAAAAAATCACTACCATCCATTTGGGCAAACTGAACAGGTTGGGGCAGATGCACTGACTTTACTTTTAAGGCCTTAAAGGTGTCTTCATCAATTAAGGTTCAGGCGCAACCAGAATCTACTAAGACCTTAACACATATCGGGGACCCCCCTTGTGATGTTGCAAAGTAACATCTAAGAAAACCGTGTCCCCCACTTCGCTCACCATTAGTGGAGCTTTAGGTTGAACAGGAGCAAGGGTCTGTGGTGGCGTTCCATTTACTGCAGACCCGGTCCATTTTTTGTCAGGTCAGTGGATGCCAAATTCAGCACCGAGGCTTCCCAAATCTCTTCCTCCTCTGATGAGCCAGTGCTGTCCTCGCTCCGGGCGGTAGTATTTGTAATCTGAGACCCTGAGGGGCCGGGTAGTGGGGCGGTGAAATCCATCGGAGGGACTTCTGCGTCGAGGTTGAGAGCGGGGGGACCCTTCTGTCCTGCAGTGCGCCCGGTAACCACGCTCCTCCAACGGTTGTCTCCGCCTGAGTTGCACTCCCAGGGTGGGGGGTAGGAACTGGCCTCTCCGGGTGCAACGGGCAAGCCGCGGCAAAGTGGCCTACCGTCCCACAAATGAGACAGGCTCCGCTCTGGAACTGTTTAGCTCGATCTGTTTCAGGAGCCAATTTTCGTGGTGGTGGAGTGGGTACCTTTTGGGATGCTTTTGGGGTGGCTTGGGTTTGTCATGGCCCCCCATCTCCCTGGCCCTGCGCCTGGAGAGGGAGAGAAGTTGCCTACAACTTTCCACTTCTTCTGCCAGCAGAATCCATTCCTCAAGGTTAGGCGGGTCTCTTTGCATAAAGCTCCAATACAGAATTTCAGGATTAAGCCCCTCCCAAAAATACTGTACCCATGTGGCCTCACTCCAGTCCACAATCTTACTGGCAAGGCATTGAAACTCACTTGCGTACTCCCTGACTGACTTGGTGCCCTGGCGTAGTTGTAGGATGGCAGCCTTCTCACTCTGGAAGGGATCTTCGAAGCGTCTCCGTAACGCTTGCATAAAATCATTTAGAGTTTGCACGGATCGGGCCGGAAGGTCAAACTGTTGAATCATCCACTCCGCCACCTCTCCTTCCAGCAGGGACGACAAGTACCTGACCCAACTGTCTTCCGTGGGGAAGGTGGGTCCCTGCTCTCTCATAAAACTCTCCACATGATGCAAAAAGTAAGGTAGTTGTTCTGCGGATCCATCAAACGTTGCTCGCAAGTCCCTTTGCAGGGCTGTATGGGCGCGGTTGTGGAGCGGGCCATACCGGTTGTGGTTGCGGTAAACCTGGCGGCGCAGGTGCAGGGGCACCGGGCAGTCCCAGGGCAGGTTGTCCAGGCACTGGCACTCCCGGCTGGCCCAGTTGCCCTGGAGGCGGCGGGGCCGGTGCAGGCTGTTGTGCCTGTTGCAGCTTGCCAAACTCCTGCCACATAACATCCATTTGATCTCGCATCTGACCTACTTACTCCTCTAGGTCCTGGTTTTGGTACTGCAGACGTTGGATTTCATCCATGGCTACCCCGGTGTGCCCGGTCTGGCCTACTCGAAGATTTGTATTCCAGTCACCGAGGCCCTCTTCGTCCGGGCACCCCCCAAGGTCTTGCGAAAAACTGCTGCGGCAGTCGAGTCCCATCAGTCTTTGAAAACGAGCTGTACTTCTGCTAGGAAGGTCGTAAAATGGGAGATCGGGGGAGAACGAGGGTTACGTCCAATCCTCCCCCCCCAAGTCTGGATTTGTGGAACCCTTGGGACACGCTCCAGACACGGCCGGCGCCTGCTCGGCCGCATGCAAGTGCTCGGTCACAAGCGCCTCCACTTGCACCACCGCCAGCTCGGCGGCCCGAGTGTCAGCCGCTGCAGCGAAAAGTTGTTCAGCGTCCTGTTGCAGCAAGAGTAAAAGTACTCTGCGATTAGGGAGCAAAGGTATCGCCCGTAGCGTGAGCTCCATGGGTACAGGGCAACCAAAACAAGATTTCAGAATTTGCAGGACCATGGCACATCGGTGGCTGTATCCGCCAGTATATCGAGTAGCTGCAAGACTGCTTTGGTGGCAGCATTTTCCCATCCCTCCCCCACTGCAAAAGTGCCCCCCATAGCTATGTCTGAGGTGTCAACTTGCACTATAAACATTTGATCAGGATCGGGATGCTTTAACACTGGTTCAGAGGTAAACAGTCGTTTGAGAGTATCAAAGGCGGTTTGGCACTGGGGGGTCCAGTTGATTTTGGCTGAGGGCAACGTGACGGCGGTGCCCTTCCCCTTAGTCTTAAGGAGATCCGTGATGGGGAGTGCGATTTGAGCGAAGTTGGGGACGAACCCCCTGTAGAAGTTAGCGAACCCAAGAAATTGCTGAACCTGCTTACGGGTGGAGGGTGGTTCCCAATCGGTTACCGATTGCACCTTGTCAGGATCCATGGTAAGTCCGTGGTGTGAAATTATTTAGCCTAGGAAGGTCAACTGTTTTTAGTGAAATTCACATTTAGACACCTTAGCATACAGCTGATTGTCTCTGAGGCGTTGCAACACTTCTCTCACCAAGGCAACGTGTTCGTCCATAGTTTTAGAGTAAATAAGTATATCATCCAAATAGACCACCACACCCCTATACAAGTCATGTAGGATCTCATTAATGAATTGCATGAAGACCCCCAGGGCCCCTTTTAATCCAAAAGGCATCACTAAGAATTCATACATGCCAAAGCAACTGGAAAAGACAGTGAGGGGCACGTCGTTCTCTCGAATCCTGATTCTGTAGTAGGCTTCTACCAAGTCAAGTTTTGTAAAAATGTGCCCTTCTTTTAATTGTCCCAAGAGATCTGAGATCAGAGGGATGGGATAGGCATTGGATTGGGTGACTGCATTGAGTTTTCGAAAGTCGATGCATAAGCGCAAGTCACCCGTCTTTTTGCGCACAAAGAAAGCAGGGGCCGAAGAAGGGGCGGTAGACAGCCAAATGAAACCCCTCGCTAAATTCTTGTCCAATAATTCACATAACACAGTACGTTCGGTAGCGCTCATGGGGTAAATCTTACTTTGGGGCAGTTTTTCATTTCCCACCACTTCGATAGCACAGTCTGTCTGGTGGGGGGGGGGGCAGTACATCACATTCCTGTACATCAAAAATGTCTGAAAAGTCTCAATATTCAACAGGTAGATGAAAGGACGAGGGAGGGTCTGAAACTAAAGCTGAGGCCAATGGAGGTGCAACGGCTACCTCGAGATGGTGTTGATCACAATTAGGATTGGAGAATTTTATAGTCCCAACCTCCCAGTCCCAACCCTGTGCCCTTTGAGCCAGTTAATTCCCAATACCACATCGTATCTGATAGGGGATATGGTAAAGTCAATTTGTTCCCAGTGGTGGCCGACACCCATTGCCAACCCATGAGTGCGACGATCCACTGGACCCCCTTGAAAGTCACTGCCATCCATCTGGGTGAACTGGATGGGAGCAAACAGGGGCACTGACTTGGCTTTGAGCGCCTTGAAAATGGTTTCGTTGATCAGGGAGCGGGCACACCCGGAGTCTATGAGTGCTTTAACTTGTATCTGGGGGCCCCCTTTATGGCGTTGTAACACTATGTCTACATACACAGTCTCTTCGACCTCACTCACCTTCACCGGAGCATTGGATTTTGCAGGAATAGCTGCGAGGGTCCGCGGTGTCGCTCCACTCACCGCAGACCCTGCCCATTTTTTGACAGATCCAGAGGAGATTTGAGATTCAAAGCAGGGGAGTCCCAGTCTCTGTCCTCATCCGAAGATGGCAAGTTGTCCCCCAGTGGGGCACTTGTAATCCGGAATTCCAATGGGTTTGCTGGTGCAGGTTCATGGGGCGAATCTCCGACGTAGAGAGCTGATGGCGTGGTCCATCCAGGAGCAGCGCTACGGTTGGCCGTGGTGCCTCTGCACTGAGGTCGCCCCCGATTTTGGGGCGGTCCATCCTGCCGAGAAGGGACCAACTGGTCCGGCCGAAGCGGGCAGGTGGCTGCAAAGTGGCCCATGGTTCCGCAAACGAGACAGGCTCCCCTCTGAAACTGAGATGTGCAGTCTTGCAAGGGTAGAGCAGGTCTCCGCGGTGTAGGAGCTGCGGCTTTGGTCGGGGGCTTTTGGTTGGCTCCCTCCCTGGCTCGACTATGGGCCATCGAAATGAACTGGCGACGACTCTCCACTTCCTCGGCTAATAAGATCCATTCTTCAAGAGTGTCTGGGTCTCGTTGCATATAAGCCCAGTTCAATAACTCAGGATGTAAGGCTTCCTGAAAATAATGTATTTGGGTAGCCTCGGTCCAGTCCACTATCTTACTGGCGAGTCTTTGGAATTCGTCTGCGAATTCCCGCACCGGCATAGAGCCTTGTCGAAGTTGCAGGAGGGCTGCCTTGGCCTTTTCTCCCAGGAAAGGGTCCTCAAAGCGGAATCGTAATGCTCTCATGAACTCGTTGAGTGAGCGTATGGATTGGGCTCGAGTGTCAAACTAAAGGACCATCCAGTCAGCGGCTTTTCCAGTCAAGAGGGAGGCAGCGAAGCGTACCCGGCTGTCTTCGGTAGGGAAGTGCTGTCCCTGTTCCCGCATATAACTGTCCACTTGGTGTAGGAAACATGGTAGGGCTTCAACCGAGCCATCGTAGGTCACTCTCAACCGAGGTTGTTTCCACTGTATGGGCAGGGGCGCAGGTGGTTGCCCTGGAGGCGGCAAAATCGGTGCTCCATGGGCCGGCAAAACCAGGGCTCCGAGGGCCGGCAAAACCGGGGCTCCGGGGGCCGGCAAAACCGGCTGAGCTGGGACCTGTTGGGCTGGGGTGGTTAGAGCTTGTTGCAAATGTTCATTTTCTCGAAGCAATTGTTCCATTTGGTCCTGCAGATGGGCCACATGACCATTCAAGTCCCTGTTTTGGTCCCGCAAGAGACGCATTTCGTCTCCAGCTCCCCCCGTGCATCGGGACTGGCTGACTCGAAGACCAGTAGCCCAGTGGGGTTCCTCACCATACAGGTCTTCCTCATCCGAGAAGTCCGGCTCAGTGAAGCTACCTGCGCGCTGACATGCACGCTGCGTGTCGCGAGATGGACCAAAACTTGGAGAAAATGAGGGGATAAATCCAAAATCGGTGCTGTCTTTGGGACGTATGTCCATGAGTGCGCGGGCTCGAACAGCTGCCAAACGTTGCACCTCTTCCTGCGCAGCCCGCGCCCGAGCCGCCGCCGCATCCGCAGCCCTTAACTGTTCCTCGGCCCGCTGTCGGTCTGCGAGCACCTGGTTGGCCTCGAGCTTGGTGGCAATCACCGTAGTGACGATCGGGAGAGCTTCGTTCTCCAAAAGCAGGAGTTCGGAGGAATCTGTTAGGTCCAATAACGGTTGAACCCGAACTGCCAGAGCAGCAGCGTCTGCTCCGAACTCAGGGGTTAACAGTTTCGTGAGGTCAGCCACCATGGCTATAGTCGAGGTCAGTCCCGTAAACAGTAAGGCTGTTCGGGCCGCTACATCCCGTGCTTCCTTCAAGTACAAGTTGGGATAAGGAGCGGTTGGGGCCGGAGTCTGCTCCACCCGTGATCGGGGATCGGGGCGGAACGGGGCAGATTGGGGCTGCTACTGGTTCTTGTTGTTCTTCACATATAGTTAACCCCGCTAGCAAACGGGTCAAAGTTACTAAATCCTCCTGCGCCAGTCGAACTTCCTCAACCAAGCTGTCCAGTACGCGGAGTTCGTGCTGGGCACTTTGATCTGCGTCGGGGTCTGTCCAGTGGGTCGTGTCAGCTAGGCGACGCCACTGAGCTCGAAAGAGTACAATCAGGCAATTGATCTCCGCATCCGTCCGCAGCCCCTCAGCAAGAGTGTCCTCTAGCAAAGAAGGGTCATCGAGGTACTCGTCCGACGGTTCCAACGGAGGGTACCAAGGTTCAGGACCCTCCAGGGTTTCGGCCAGAAACCCTCTACCCAGGAAGCGTCGCCTCAGCTCCCACTCGGGGCCTAGGCGAACCCTCAAGGGCTCCAGCCACAGGCAATTCACTTGGAGAGTGCGTCCCCTGCTCCAATCCGAGGCCCCGGCGAACCCTCCAGGGCTCCAGCCAGGCAGGGAAAAATAGAGAAGGGATTCGTGCCAAAATGTTTACAGTGTGGTTTGCCAGTGCCTTCCCCATTCATCTTCCCTTTACCCCCAGAAACTGGGTCCTCATTTTACCGACCTCGGAAGGATGGAAGGCTGAGTCAAACTTGAGCTGGCTACCTGAAACCAACTTCCATTGGGATCGAACTCAGGTCATGAGCAGAGCTTTTGACTGCAGTACTGCAGCTTAACACTCTGCGCCACAGGGCTCTTACCTGTTATTTACCACTACCATAAAAGTTAATGTTACTTTACTCACCTCCTGACTATACTCTCCAAGGACAAGAACCTGAGTAGCATCTTGAAAAGTTTGTGCAATAATTACACTGGGTAATGATTACTGATTCCTTCTTACACACTGCAACTTGTGGCAGTGGCCAAATGTAACTGGTATGAACATCCATGGAATTTTGGCACAAGCCATAACTCACTGTGCCTGGTTGCATTTTTCTTATTCATACAAAATAGTTTTAATATTAGTACAAAGGTTTGATAGCATTGAAATAAAGTTGTGTGTGTGTGTGTGTGTGAGAGAGAGAGAGAGAGAGAGAGAGAGAGAGAGAACCCCATTATAAGTTCCTTGAATAGCAGGCCTAATACATTTATGATGTCTGATCGTTCCTTTCTTTAAACAAAGGCATACATTAACATGCTTGACTAGAAATCTGTAAAAATCCTAATGCCATTGAAAGAAGCACTTGCATCCTATATTTAAATGTGATTTGTGCAATATGTATAATACAAAGGAAGCTAATTTCCATAAAGTAATTTGGCTACATCATTTATTTTGGGTGATTCATTTGTGTGTGTTTGCCTTAAAACTGTCATTTGTTTTCATCTATTTATTCATTCCTGGGGGATAGAAATGCATTGCCAGCACTACAGGACTCTTGCCAGCATACCCAAGAATAATCAAGATGTTGAAAAGTTTACCACATGAAAGAGGGTACTTCTTGGGGCCTGGATGCCTTCTTTTGTTGAACCGCTCTTCTTTTTTCTAATTGATATGGTTCCATGTGCACATGAAGCTACCATTATACCCTTGGTCTGTCAAGGTCAGTATTGTCTCCTATAACTGGGGACAACAGCTTTCCAGAACCTGAGGCAGAGATCTTTGAGAGCACCTACTACCAAATCCTTTTAAAATGGAGGTCCTAGGGACTGGACCTGGGATATTCTGCATGCAAAACAGATGTTCTAGTATTGAGCTCCACTCCCAACCTCACCTTACTATTTATGTAAAACAGTATTTACTGAACTTCTGATAGCTTTGAAACTATTTTGACTAAGGATGATCATTAATATCCTGTTTGATGGATTCTCACAAATCTGGGTTCCTTCTTCTGATTGCTGATCCATGGGTCTTCCATTGAGTGAACATAAGAACATAAGAAAGGCCCTGCTGGATCAGACCAAGGCCCATCAAGTCCAGCAGTCTGTTCACACAGTGGCCAACCAGGTGCCTTCAGGAAGCCACAAACAAGATGACTGCAGCAGCACCAATAGGCATGCTCCTCTGATACTAGAGAGAATAGGTATGCAGCATGACTAGTATCCATTCTAACTAACAGCTATGAATACCACTCTCCTCCATGAATATGTCCACTCCCCTCTTAAAAACCTCCAAGCTGGCAGCCATCACCACATCCTGGGGCAGGGAGTTCCACAATTTAACTATGCGTTATAACTATTTCCTTTTATCTGTTTTGAATCTCTCGCTCTCCAGCTTTAGCAGATGACCCAGTGTTCTAGTATTATGGGAGAGGGAGAAAAACTTCTCCCTGTCCACTCTCTCCAAACCATGCATAATTTTATAGACCTCTATCATATCTCCCCTTAGCCGCCTTCTTTCCAAGCTAAACAGCCTGACCTCCTCCACCTATAAGGTTACCAACTCCAGGTTGGGAAATTCCTGGGGATCTGGGGCTGAAGCTTGAAGAGGGCAGGGTTTGGGAAGGGGAAGGACCTCAGTGGGGTGTAATGACATAGAAGCCATCCAACTCAGCCATGTTCTCCAGGGGAACTGATCTCAGTTGTCTGGAAATCAGTTGTAATTCCAAGAGATCTCCAGGCCCTACCTGGAGGTTGGCAACCATAGCTCCGCCATATTGTTTCTCCTAATTGCATTATACAGTTATTGTATATTGACTGTGTAATGCGATATATGTGTGTGTGTGTATTAGGAAGATGTTTTCTTTCATATTAGAAAATTCAGTGAAGCCTTACATATGCTTTTCCAGTGATTCCCGAATTTCAGAAAGGTGCATCAGAAGGGTTACCAGATCCCTCTTCACCACTGGCGTGAGGTTTTTGGGGTGGAGCCTGAGGAGGGAGGGGTTTGGGGAGGGGAGGGACTTCAATGCCATAGAGTCCAATTGGCAAAGAGGCCATTTTCTCCAGGGGAACTGATCTCTGTCACCTGGGGATCAGTTGTAATAGCGGGAGGTCTCCAGCTAGTACCTGGAAGTTAGAAGGAATCCATACAGCACCCACACGATATATCAAAGTACTAATTTATAGAAAGTGAAAGTAGGTGCAAAAGTGAACAATATGTACAATAAGATAACAATAAGATACACATATAAATATATAAATAACAGTCCAGCAGAAGAACAAATTCAATATATAAATGTCCTGAAAATCAGGTAGGTGAGTGTCTATTCCTGAATATCCTGTATAGCAGGTAAGTCAGTCTTAATAATCAAATATAGACTTCTCTATGTTTATAAACTGCAGCTTACCATTTATACTTTTTAACCTTTATATGATGGCTCTATATTTCTTCTATTAATTTTAACATAATAGTAATAAATAATGGATTTTAATTGAGTGTTACAATTTTGTGAAAATCATATCTTATTAGTTTGATATTTGCATGTTTAATTATTTATGATACACAGATACATATAGCTGATGAAGCCATGAGCGAAACGTGATTTGGATCTAGACAACACGTCCTGACATCTTCCCTCCGTGGCTCTCGCCTGGGACATCGCCTTCCAGCAGTTTATAAACATAGAGAAGTCTATATTTGATTATTAAGACTGACTTACCTGCTATACAGGATATTCAGGAATAGACACTCACCTACCTGATTTTCAGGACATTTATATATTGAATTTGTTCTTCTGCTGGACTGTTATTTATATATTTATATGTGTATCTTATTGTTATCTTATTGTACATATTGTTCACTTTTGTACCTACTTTCACTTTCTATAAATTAGTACTTTGATATATCGTGTGGGTGCTGTCTGGATTCCTTCTATTATCCATACAGCACTGAGCCTTTCTTTCTCCAGTACCTGGAAGTTGGCAACCCTAGTTGGATATAACATAAGTGTCTCTTGATGGGGCTGGGCCATGCCTCGCCAGCCCAGATTGAGAGTTGGGGGGTGGCTTCCTCGGCTGGCTCATGGACCAGATAAGAGCTCTCAAGGGGGCAGATCCGGCCCGCGAGCCTTATGTTTGAAACCTAGACCCATTTCCCTCTGTATTCAGGCCTGGCTTTTGGGCAGAAACAGCCTTGGTCGCTCCGATTGATGACTGTTGCTGAGAAACAGGGCCAATCTGGGCAGGAAGGGCTTGAGGGCCGTTTGGCCTGGTCTTCAAGCTCAAAAATAGTGCTGGCGTTTAGCATGATTGTATTTCCAGACACTTCATGAAAACAAGTGTGTCTGGAAATCCAATCACATATCTCTCCCATCAAGTACTGTTTGGTTCTTAGACAGCCTTGTAAGTTCAAAGACCTACCACAAAATTTACAGGAGGGGAAAAAAAGAATGAACCTCAGAGAGCTATGTGGGAAGTTAATCAGCCATTTCCCGCCTTTCTGCACAGACACCCACACAGCAGATTATGGCATCTCATGATAATATTTGTTTTTGAAATGGGTTTCTGTGTAAAACTGAAATGCACACACTGGATAATGTTCTTACTTTTTGCTGTTAACAAGAAATGTTTTTGAGGCCATTTTAAAGCGTAACCCTACAGGAAATGTTCCAAGTTGCTCCATCTGAAGTAGTGGGGAAAGGAACATGCAAATCAGTAACAAACTGGCTAAAACTAAATGTCAGGAACAGAATGCGATCACAACCTCATGATCTTCTTCATAATGCATTTTGATTCACATGGACAAGCCTAGCTCAAGGATATATCCCATTAAAAACAGGGATCAAGTCAGAATCAATACCATTTTTTTTCAACTAAGTATTTGATCTCTCTCATATAGGATCCTGGAGGATGAAAATTGCATGTGAATATGTAAGATTTAAGCCACAGTGCAACCATTCTTGCAAAATAATACTTAGCACTGGGTCTCAATTAAAAGGATAGGTGTGGTGGTTTAATGAAATTTAAGTGTTTAGTAGTCTGAGATCAACCTACAACCATATGAAATTTCACAACAACCATGTTGGAAGTCCATCCTCCTAATGGAAGAGTTACGCCTTCCTTGGCATAGAAAAGTGTCCACTCAATAGTGGTGGATCACTCTTCCTAGTGAGACTTGCTGAAATATACTTTTAAATTATTAGTTAAGCTGTTCTTGTTTAGATAATCCTTGGGAAATGGATTGTCTTTGGAAAATGTTTTCTAGCATGTTTGATATTGGGTTATATCCAAAGACCTTCTTCCATGAGCTGAGGGGTACTTAATTTATGCATGATGGAGTGATTTTTGCAACTTACCTTTTCCCATGTCATACCCCAAACTGTTCCAGAGGGTTCCATGACCCCTAGAACTTCTTTATAGGCATTCCAGATGTTTGCCTAGGAAAGGGGATGCAGAGAAAAGTGTTGTTCAATGAACAGAGCTCCATTGGCAGTATTGTGGAGCCAACCTGTTGTAATTTTTTTTGCCATCAAGTCACAGCCGACTTTTGCTGATCCCATAGAGTTTTCATGCTAAGAGACATTCAGAGGTGATTTGCCATTGCCTGCTTATGCATAGCAATCCTAGTATTCCTTTGTGGTCTCCCATCCAAATACTAACCAACCCTGCTTAGCTTCTAAGATCTGGCTAGATTGGGCTAGCCTGGTACTTTGATTTAATTGTGACTTTCATGGTATTTGTGATGGCATTCATTTTTGAAAGCCACCTTGGGCTGGCAATATAGGGTGAGGAAGGAGATGTGCCAGAGGAACGTGAATGAATATCTACATACTCCAGCAAGATCACACGGCTCTGCATTATGCCTTCCTTGGTTTTCCAAATGCCTCCCTGTACCCCCTTTATGATGTCTGCTTCTAGGGTGCCAAAAGTCCTGCCTCAGGCTGCTCTGTAATTGAGAATTTTAAAAGTCTCTAAAACCAGTAACCCTTTCTCCCACCCACCTGAAATCTGGCAGGAAGAATCCTTGAAGGGAGTGGTACAGCTAGGGATGCCAGCCTCCAGGTGGGACCTGGGGACCCCTTACAATTACAGCTCATTTCCAGGCTATAGAATTCAGTTCCCCTGGAGGAAATGGCGGTTTTGGAGGGTGGCATTGTACCCTACTGAGTTCCCTGTCCTCCCCAGGCTCTATCCCTAGATCTCCAGGAGTTTCCCAACCTGGATCTGGCCACCCTATCCCCCCCATCTCGCACTGGTGGTTGGGGTGTGTGTCTGGCAACCCTAGGTACAACCACTAAGAATTTCATCCCTGTGGGATGGAGGGAACAAAGTTAATCAGAGATGTGTTCTGCCTTTAATTCCATACAAACATGGGATGCTTTGTCCTCTCTTCCTCAGTTTTAGCAGACAGGATCCCATCAATACATAAGACCATAAAAAAGACCATGCTGGATCAGACCCAGGCCCATCAAGTCCAGCAGTCTGTTCACACAGTGGCCAGCCAGATGCCTCTAGGAAGCCCACAGACAAGACAACTGCAGCAGCATTTATCCTGCCTGTGTTCCACAGCACCTAAGATAATAGGCATGCTCCTCTGATCCTGGAGAGATGAGGTATGCATCATGACTAGTATCCATTTTTACTAGCAGCCATGAACAGCCCTCTAAATATCATCCCAGATGGATACAGAAACAAAAAAGCTACAACCTAACAGTGTGCATTTTCCATTGAAGCCAATAAGAAATGAAAAGAAACAAATTATTTTTGTCTGAGTAACTAACCCCAATGTGCAGAACACAAACTGTGACCCAGTTGCTTTCATGTCCTACTTGTAAGATGCCCAAAGGAATCTGTTCAGCTGTTGGCTGAAACAGGCCTTTGGTCTTTTTTTTCAGCAGGGCTGTTCTCACTTTCTTTTAAAGGTTACTCTGACACAAAAACTGAATGGTTTCCTGACATTTCAGCACCACACTCGCCAGAAATGTTTGTGATATGACATCAAGGCTGAGAAGGAGATCATGTGATAGCATGTGCAGAGCCACCAAAACAAAGAAGCCATTAATCTCTGAGGCTGGGGTTTTAGCTGTGGGAAAGTAGTGATGAAAAATGCTCTTCACATCAGGTCTCCTTTGGAGATTATCTCCAGAAGGGAATAATAAAAAAGAAGAAGCAGAAGAAGAAGGAAGTGACTTATACTGTAGCAAGTTCCCAACAACTTTGAGACTCAAAAGAGTCCCCTAATTATACTAGGGTGATACTGTTCCTGACAGAAGAAGCGCCCAATTTCGGTTCACATGAACCAAAATTCTATTTGCATGGTTGATATGCACGTTGCCTCTGTCCACACAAAATGGTGACCACAGGTATCAGGATGATGATGGGTACTGCACTGCCCATCACACATGCTTGGCAGCTCCCAGTACATGCAAGAGTAATGTCTGCAGAAAAAAATCTGTGGGGCTTCACTGGGCCCATGAAAGAAGGTTTGTGAGGTTTTTAAGTTATTTTGAAGAGGTGACGTCACCCTTTCTATTTCCTTTGGTATCACTTTTTGTTATTTTATTGTGATGGAAATTGATCCCCCCCCCCCAGTGTATTGGGAATAGCTGTGATTTTATTATTTTTGTAAGCTGCTTTGTGCTTTGAAGAAGCAGGGTAAAACACTTGAAATACTGGTGGTTCTTTCACACATGCAAGTTGCCGCTTGCTGTGGTAGTCAACAAGGAATGGACAGATTGTGGAACACACTTCGTATCAAAATGAATGGCTTGGATCCTATGAACATGTTCTATGCACAGCAGAAAGTCTCTGCTGCAATGTGTGCTTCTGCTAAAACTTCCATTTATGCAAAGGCTTGCTGAAACCCTTAATCTAATGCGAGGAAGCATGTTTCACAACAGAGACCATCTATTGTGCACAGAACCTATCCATGGGATCCAAGCCAATTTCATTAGTTGACATACTGGAGGACCATTTAATAAATGAAACTTATCACATAGGTGAATTAAAACTCAACACTTGCAACAGACAATGTGGAGGTCACTAAGTACTGCTTAGTGATACCAAAATAAATAGTTTACCAGAGGGTTGTCAACCTCCAGTTGGTGGCTGGAGATCTCCGGCAATTACATCCGATCTCCAGACTACAAAGATCCGTTCCCCTGGAGAAAATGGCAGCTTTGGAGGGTGGAGGTCCCTCCCTTCCCCAAACCCTGCCCTGTCCAGACTCCACCCCAAAATCTCCATGAATTTCTCAACCTCAAGTTGGCAACCCTGGTTTACCATCACACACTTACATGACAAGTCCATTCACTTCTTTCTGCAAGGCCAAAAAAGAAATGTCCATTCACTCTGAAAGGAATTGTGGTGGAAATGTATGGAGCAAGCACTGTGGATAGCCTAAGTTCCTCTTTTCATACTCTATGTCTCAGATTTTGTGGACTGAGGATTATTGTAGAACTTTATCCAAAGCAAAATTCACAATGGATTTGGAGGTTTCTACTCAGGCAACCTGGATGGCTCAGGCTAACCCAATCTCATCAGATCTTGGAAGCTAAGCAGGGTCAGCCCTGGTTTACCATCACACACTTACATGACAAGTCCATTCACTTCTTTCTGCAAGGCCAAAAAAGAAATGTCCATTCACTCTGAAAGGAATTGTGGTGGAAATGTATGGAGCAAGCACTGTGGATAGCCTAAGTTCCTCTTTTCATACTCTATGTCTCAGATTTTGTGGACTGAGGATTATTGTAGAACTTTATCCAAAGCAAAATTCACAATGGATTTGGAGGTTTCTACTCAGGCAACCTGGATGGCTCAGGCTAACCCAATCTCATCAGATCTTGGAAGCTAAGCAGGGTCAGCCCTGGTTTACCATCACACACTTACATGACAAGTCCATTCACTTCTTTCTGCAAGGCCAAAAAAGAAATGTCCATTCACTCTGAAAGGAATTGTGGTGGAAATGTATGGAGCAAGCACTGTGGATAGCCTAAGTTCCTCTTTTCATACTCTATGTCTCAGATTTTGTGGACTGAGGATTATTGTAGAACTTTATCCAAAGCAAAATTCACAATGGATTTAGAGGTTTCTACTCAGGCAACCTGGATGGCTCAGGCTAACCCAATCTCATCAGATCTTGGAAGCTAAGCAGGGTCAGCCCTGGTTAGTATTTAGATGGGAGACCATCAAAACAGTCCAGGGTCACTATACAGAAGCAGGCAATGGCAAACCACCTCTTTTATCTCTTGCCTTGAAAATGTTAAGGGGTTGGCTGCAACTTGACGGCACTTCTCACTACCACCTCAGGCAAAACCTCTGAAGAAACGTAGTGGAAACCCAAAGAATTTAGGGAAGAATTTATATAAGTGGACCCTTACTAGTGGCTCAGTTCAGACATGATGTGAAACTGTAGTTTAATTAAAGTAACTAGGGTTAGCATGACTGCCTGACTGTGTCCTATTCCTCCAGCTATAATTAGCTAATGTTCACTGAAGCAAGATCTGTATCCATAATTTGAATTTTGTTTATTAACCACAGTAGGTCTGAACTCCCCCTTCTGGATGCACACCTTAACGTGGTGAGGGGGTTTGTGTGTGTCAGGGAAGCTGAGAGCAATACCGTAAAAGGTCTAGACTCTATCAAGAGACTAAACTCCTAGCAGAGTCACTCAAGACGGAATGGTCACAGCTGAGACACCAGAGGAAGATGCATCCATGGCCTCCTTAAGGTATCAATGGCCACATCCGCAGAAGAGAACAGGCAGTTCCAATGGGGATGGGGGCAGAGGAATCCCTGAAGGTTAGCTACTGGGCAGCAGCAGTAGTGGAAGGTGACACTGGCCGAGGATCTTTCGTAGGCAACGGCAGTGCCACCACAGCTATTGCGTACAGGCAGGGACCA
This sequence comes from Euleptes europaea, assembly GCF_029931775.1. NCBI lineage: Eukaryota > Metazoa > Chordata > Lepidosauria > Squamata > Sphaerodactylidae > Euleptes > Euleptes europaea. The sequence continues at coordinate 96,476,782 of NC_079319.1, forward strand.
GGCAGAGGTGCTTGGCCTCTGACTCCACTCCCAGCAATGGAGAGTACTGGGGGGAGCAGAGCCTGTCGCGGTTTACTCTTCCCTGTAGTGTGGGTGGACTGAGTGTGTAACCAAGGCAGCACTCTAAACAAGGAACAGGTTCACTTACCAGTACGAGTTCCTTTGCATCAAGGTCTAGGCTCGGTCCTCCCAGGTTCTGCAGGGATACCAAAAGGGCAGGAGCTGGTAGCTGGCACCTAAGCGAGATAATACTGAGCGCAGAGATCTCCGCACGAGCAGCAGAGCTTGCAGTAATTAGCAAAGTTGTTCCCACATTGACTGACTGGCCAGCCTAAGATTTATGGCTGTTCCTCCTCACTCCCTTCCCGGGCCAGCTGTTCTGCATCACTCGCTGGTGTCGACTCCTGCAAACACCTACGACCAATTGCCTGCAATCTCGCACTGCGACGCCTCTCCTGCAAATTGAGCCGAACCTTTGATCTTTGACGGCTAACTGGGCTGGGCAGGTCTGGAGGTGATAACCTTCTCTGTTCCTCTGCTCCTTCCCAATATGTACCACCTTCTTCTGCATCTGTTGTCTTTGCTGGTTCAGACCTATGGTCCAGTCGCCCTGGTAAGACTTCCACCGGTGCATCACCCTGCTCTGCCACTCCTTCCTCCTCGTCTTCCGAGGAGAGTTCAGGCTGACTCACAACAACAGCTAACCCTGGTTAGTACTGCACAGAAGAAGGCACTGGTAAACCACTTCTGACCAACCTTTACCTTGAAAACCCTATGATGAGACAATCCAAAATGAAAAAAAGATATAGTGCTGGAAGATGGGACCCCCAGGTCGGATGGCACTCAATCTGCTACTGGGGTAGAGCAGAGGACAAGTACGAGTAACACTGTTCTTAATGATGCGATTGGACTAAAGCCAAAAGGATATTCAGTGGTTGACATGAATAGATGCAAAAGGAAAGTCCGAAGCTGTTCGATGCATATAATAGGAACATGGAATGTGAGAAGCATGAATCAGAGTAAACTTGAAATTGTTAAACAAGAAATGGAACTGGTTCTTGTAGGTTATCCGGGCTGTGGAACGTTTGGACATTTCAGTCATGGGAGTAAGTGAATTAAAGTGGACTGGATTAGGACATTTTCAATCAGAAAATTACAAAGTGTTTTATTCAGGGAATGACAAAAAGAGAAGAAACGGAGTTGCTTCAATAGTGAGGCAAGATGTAGCAAAGGCAGTCAGGAGCTATAATGCAAAGTCTGGCCAAATAATATCAATCAGACTTCAGGGAAAGCCTATCAACATAAGCTGTACATCAAGAAAACAAAAGTAATGACTACAGGAGAATTACACAACTTTAAGGTTGACAATGAGGAAATTGAAATTTTTCAAGACTTTCTATTCCTTGGCTCCGCCATCAACCAAAAGGGAGACTGCAGCCAAGAAATCAGGAGGAGATTGAGACTGGGAAGGGCAGCCATGAAGGAACTAGAAAAGATTCTGAAGTGTAAGGATGTGTCACTGGCCACCAAGACTAGACTAATTCATGTCATCATATTTCCTATTACTATGTATGGGTGTGAAAGCTGGACAGTGAAGAAAGCTGATAGAAAGAAAATAAATTCCTTTGAAATGTGGTGTTGGAGGAGAGTGTTACGGACACCGTGGATGGCCAAATAAACAAATCAGTAGGTGAGGCTATCGTATTTTGGTCACATCGTGAGACGACAAGAGTCACTGGAAAAGACAGTCATGCTAGGAACAGTTGAGGGCAGAATGTCAGGCTGTATCCCAGTTGCTTTCGTTTCCTTTCGATTCTCACTGATCAGGCTCAAGAACTCAAGGACTGTTATGCATACCTAAATGCCTTTGAAGCTGTGTGAACCACAGTACTGTTTGTGTTCTGTAATCTCTTGCGTTTTTTCATGCTTTTATATTACCAAGTTCAAGCCAGCAAGGGTCATTGCTGTCACCTTTTCCTTTATGCTCTGTTAACCTATTTTGACCAGTAAAAACCAGCTTCTTTGGACCTGACTGTCTCTGAGGTGGTTTTTGGGTTCAGAATTGGGCCAAGGGCTTACACAGCAGGAAAAGAGGAAGACCCAACAAGAAATGGACTGACTCAATAAAGGAAGCCCCAGCCCTCAGTTTGCAAGATCTGAGCAAGGCTGTCAAAGATAGGACATTTCGGAGGACTTTCATTCATGGGGTCGCCGTGAGTTGGAAGTGACTTGACGGCACTTAATACACAACAGGTCTGAACTATGGTTTCCCATGAGAGAGGAATACAAGCTTGTACCCCTGTTGCAACCTCCCCCAGCTACAAAGGTAAGGTGGTCAAACCAGCATTTGCCAAGACACACCTTGAGATTATCTATGAGCTGAATCCTGCTTTCACAAACTAATGACTTTTAAATTGAACTATATCCAACCATGCCCTGACCTGGATGGCTCAGGCTAGCCTGATCTTGTCAGATCTCAGAAGCTAAGCAGGGTCGGCCCTGGTTAGTATTTCAATGGGAGACCACCAAGGAATACCAGGGTTGCTGTGCAGAGGAAGGCACTGGCAAACCACCTGTTAGTCTCTTGCCATGAAAACCCCAAAAGGGGTCGCCATAAGTCGGCTGTGACTTGACGGCACTTTACACACACACACACACACATATCCAACCACAATAGAACTTTACTCAGAGCAGGTCTAGATCAAGACAGACATATGGTGCAGGCAGGGGAAACAAAGATTGCTGCCTTTCATGCAGATTTAGCAAGAGAAGCTCCATGGACTCTCCTAAATCCAAATTATTACTGTGACTCCTTCTGAGTGCAGATGTTTCTGAAACACCTGCAGACCCTGGCACCTTACCTACCTGTGCTGGATTTGGCAATTGCCAGCTCTAGCAATGCTGTCTTAACAGCTAGAAAGAATTCTGGAGAGAGAGAGAGAGCTGTAGACAAGGGCTTTGAAAAAGGTGTCCTGCTTTTCTAACGCAGACTTGTTTCACTTTTCACGTCTTACTGTGTTCTATGAGCCAGGAATGTGGGGGGGAGACTTTGAACATAGATTTCCATGGCAGCTAATAGGCTTGCTAGGTCCCCCTGGCCACTGGCAGGAGATGGAGGGGTAGGGTTGCCAGATCCAGGTTGGGAAACTCCTGGACATTTGAGGGCGGAGTCTGGGGAGGACAGGGACATCAGTGGGGTACGGTGCCATAGAGCCTACCCGCCCAAGCAGCCATTTTCTCCAGGGGAACTGATCTCTGTAGTCTGGAGATGAGCTGTTATTCTGGGGGATCCCCAGGTCCTATATGGAGGCCGGCATCCCCAGCAGTTAATGAGTTTTGTATGTTGCTTGCCATGCATGTTCAGCATGATGAGGAGAGAGAGGATGCATGTTCAGAAATTCATATTGATATCACATTAGATTTCTGACCTTTCCAATGACCTGCTGCTATTCTCAGTAGTCTAATGTGCGGCAGTGGCTGTTGCTTCATGCTCCATTCTGGGTCTGGTTCGTGTCCTACCTGTCCCAACATATTCATGTTCATGGAGGAGAGGGGTATTTATGGCTACTAGTAAAAATGGATACTAGTCATGATGCATAATTATTCTCTCCAGGATCAGAGGAGCATGCCTATTATATTAGGTGCTGTGAAACACAGGCAGGGTAATGCTGCTGCAGTCATCTTGCTTGTGGGCTTCCTAGAGGCACCTGGTTGGCCACTGTGTGAACAGACTGCTGGACGTGATGGGCCTTGGTCTGATCCAGCATGGCCTTTCTTATGTTCTTAACTCTTCCCATCTGCCTCATCTTTACTTCTTCTTGTCCAGACACATCTCTCACCTGAACAGATTTTGAGGATATATGTAGTAAATCTGCCCTGACATGGATGGCCCAGGCTAGCCTGATCTCGTCAGATCTCAGAAGCTAAGCAGGGTCGGCCCTGGTTAGTATTTGATTGGGAGACCACCAAGGAAGTCCAGGGTTGCCGTGCAGAGGAAGGCACTGGCAAACCACCTCTGTTAGTCTCTTGCCAGGAAAACCCCCAAAAGGGGTCGCCATAAGTCGGCTGCGATTTGACGGCACTTTACTAAGGCTGTGGGGAAAAAATTCAGTAAAATTCGGATTCGGCAAAATTCAGCCCGTTTTTATTCAGGAAATGCCGAAGTCCGAACTCCCCCACTTCGGGTTCATGCAATTCGGCATGAGGTCCGAAGTTCAGGGAAAAATTCGGCCGAATAAAGCCATTAAAATCACAACTGCACCTTTCCACGGCTCTGGGGGAGGCATCTTTGGGGGTAGAAATCCCAAACTTTCAGCGTAGCTTCAAAGGACCCTTCTTGCAATAACCCCCAAGTTTTGAAAAGATTGGATCAGCGGGGGCTGAGATATGGGCCCCGAAAGGGGTCCCCCCTCCTTAATGTGCATTTGCAATTAGCAGAGCTTGCCGCCCACTCAAAGCTCCTAGCCCCGACAAACAGCTGAGCTGCGGGGAGCAAGGGTGTTGCAGGTGCGAAGAAGTTTGCAAACCATGAAAAGCAACACAACCATGCAAACCATCACGTTTGCAACCATGCAAAGTAACACCTGACGCCTGGGAGTTTGCAAACCATGGAAAGGGACAGAAGAAGTTTGCAAGCCATGCAAACCAACACAACCATGCAAAGCAACACGTTTGCAACCATGCAAAGCAACACCTGACGCCTGGGAGTTTGCAAACCATGGAAAGGAACAGAGGCATGCTAGCTAAGCATCAGGAGCAGGAGGGGTGGAATTTCCCCTTTTGCATCAGACTCGGAACCAGGAAAATGCATTCTTTTAGTCACAATTTGAAAACAATTTTTGAGCAAGCATCAAAATAGACCTAACCGATCTTATGAATGAGGGAAAACTTGAGGACACACAACTGAAGCCCCCCCCCTCATACCAGGGAGAGAGAGACTCGAGGGGGCACACACACACCCCAGACAGAATGAGCAAAAGCCCTTTTGGCTTCCCCCCCACCCACAGAAACTGCTCCCTCCCCACACACACACAGACTCTGCTTTCCCCCCCCACACACACACATAGGAGAAAAATTATAGATTAAAGCCCCAAAAGGGGTCTTACTGTGGATGTCTTCTGTTCCATCAGGAGGGACTGGGAGGACTGGATAATCCAATACAATTCCATTTTAGCACGGGAGGTTTTGCCTTGGATTTGCCGCTCTCGAGATGCACACAGGATTGGCTGATCCCATTCATCCCAATAGGGAAAAGGGGGGGGACCCCATATCTCGGGACCCCCTGACCCAATGTTTACAAAACTTGTGGGGTCTCGCAAGAAGGGTCCTTTGAAGCTCCGCTGAAAGTTTGGGGTCTCTAACCCCAAAAATGCCCCCCCTGCAGCCACGGAAAGGAGCGAATGTGTGCTTTAAATGGAATAAAAATGCACATTAAGGGGAGGACCCCTTTCGGGCCCCATATCTCGGGACCCCCTGACCCAATGTTTACAAAACTTGGGGGTCTCACAAGAAGGGTCCTTTGAAGCTCTGTGGAAAGTTTGTGATCTCTACCCCCCAAAATGTGCCCCTGCAGCCACGAAAAGGAGCGAATGTGTGCTTTAAATGGAATAAAAATGCACATTAAGGGGAGGACCCCTTTCAAGCCCCATATCTTGGGACCCCCTGACCCAATGTTTACAAAACTTGGGGGGTCTCGCAAGAAGGGTCCTTTGGAGCTCCGCTGAAAGTTTGGGGTCTCTCCCCCCAAAAAATGCGCCTCCTGCAGCCACGGAAAGGAGCTAATGTGCACAAGCACCCCCCCATGGGGATTTCTCTCTCACACACAAACAGATACTCTCTCTTTCTTTTCCTGGGCTGCGCAGCAGCTGGGCTCATGCACTCAATCACTCAAACTGATTGGCCAGAAGAAGACCCAGCTTGGCCACCGATTGGCTGCAGGAGAATGCTGCTTACTAACTGACGGTTATGCTGCTGTGCCGAACCCCGAATTTGCCGGATTTATTCACCGAACACCCCGAATTCACTGAATTTGGCTCCCCGTTTTCCCTCCTTTTTTGATTTCGGTTCCATCCGAACTAAAAACTGCCGAATCAGGGGAAATTGGGCTGTTTTTCGGTTCAGGATGAACCGAATCGACAGCCCTACACTTTACACACATACACATAGTAAATCTGCAACAGAAAATCCTTAGTCACAATCAGATCATGACTTACTTTTAATTCTTTTTCTACACCAATATTTCTGGCATCATGTGTGCCAGAAATATTGGTGCATAAAAGGGTGTGTTGATGGGAGCATCTTGGAACATCATGTTGCCCCAGGACTCCATTCTGGAAAGAGTGTCTTACGTGCAGAATGTATTTCTCTTATCATTAAGGAAAATATAATCAGCATCTATTTATCTGAAGTGAGGGAAGGACATCCAATCTATTGGTGTGATTTTGACTTCTTATCACAATTGCAGAGTAGGCCCCAAGTCATCAGCTACAACATAATGAATAATGAAGTTTGAAATACAAATTCATAATACCAATGTTCCTACCTTGTAATGCTTGACTGATATACAAGTCTAATGCCACTTGCCCTCTAAATCCTCCTCCAGCTTGCTATGAGGTGGAGGCTCAAGGGTCTGTGCACATGTATTCTGGCTTAGCAGCCCAAAGCTAGCTGCATATGCAAGATGTTCACCGTTAACCCCTTACTCTCATTGTAGCTGATGAGTTGGGGCCTACTCTGCATTAGGTCCCAAGCCAGTATGGTCCCTCAATTCCATCTGACTCTGGTGGCTAGAAAAAGGACATCCTTCAAAAGTAAACAAGGTGGGTGAATGAGGTTTTGCGTGTGGAAATTATCCTTGTTAGCACATGGTGCTGTCGAGGTGCTGGTCATTTTTTTTTTGTAGGGTTGTACAAAAAAAATTCAGTAAATTTCGGGTTTGGGTTTACTGGGCTTGATATTTTCCAGTAAATCTGGAATAAGCCAAATACCCATACCAGTAAATATCAGCATTTGGCTTATTAGTGGGTGTACCCCCCAAAATGGGCCCATTACAGTCTATTTGGATTATTTTGTAAATGCCTGTGGGGGCATTTTTGGAAGCAGAGTCCCCAAATTTGCAGCATGGCTGCAAGGGACTCTCCTTAGGTGGTCACCAAAGTTTGGTGAACTTTGGGACAAGGGGTCTAATTTTATAGGCTCGCAAAGGGGTTTCCCCCATCCTCCAGGCATTTATGAGCCAAGCTGCCCATCGGTTGCAGATTCAGAAGTTCAGCATTGCTGAGGACTGGCAGAAAGAGCCGACTGGCAGGCTGGTGCCTCAAAGTCTGGGGGCAGCCTTCTTATCTGGGGTGCATAGCATGATGTCCATGCAAATAAGTTTCCAAATGGAGGAAAAAGACTTAAATGCAAGAAAAAGAAGGCACGGAAAACATTTCTGTGGGTGGCAAATGACATCCTGTGAACAGTCCTTTATTGTGGTCATGGTGCGGGGAAACGAAGCCTCTACTCAGGGTGACCTTCAGTTTGAGAGCAGGTTTTCGGGAGGGTGATATCGGAGCCAGCTGAAGTCACGACCATGGGGGCTATCTGAAGGAGATTGCTCATCCACATGGATGAAGAAATCTCCTTTGGAAGCCTGGCGGTCAGCAGCTGTTGAAGCTGGCTCTTTTTAGTTGGAGGGTAAATCCCTCTGGACGGGACATGGTGAGCCCCATCTTTTAAAAAAATGTTATGCTTGTTCCAGATTAATCTACTGAATGGTTGGTCAGACCAAGCTGGTTCTGATTACCCAATCCCCATCTCAAAACAAGTAAAAAAAAAGTTCGAAAAATAGGAGAAAGCACAGAGCAAAGCCTTAAAATATGTATTCAGCTTTTTTTGGGAATTGCCTATTCGGCTTGGGGAGACCCCCAGGTTTTGGTGTTCAGTAAAACTGAAGCCAGGAGCCCTGTGGCGCAGAGTGTTAAGCTGCAGTACTGCAGTCAAAAGCTCTGCTCACGACCTGAGTTTGATCCCGACGGAAATCGGGTTCAGGTAGCTGGCTCAAGGTTGACTCAGCCTTCCATCCTTCTGAGGTCGGTACAATGAGTACCCAGCTTGCTGGGGGTAAAGGGAAGATGACTGGGGAAGGCACTGGCAAACCACCCCGCAAACAAAGTCTGCCTTGGAAACATCGGGATGTGACGTCACCCCATGGGTCAGGAATGGCCCGGTGCTTGCACAGGGGACCTTTACCTTTTCAAAACTGAAGCCAGAAAATTACCAAAATGGCTAATTTGAGTTTATTTTCAGTTCGGGGTTTTCAATATGCAGAACCCTTGTTTTTTGCTATGAGCTATCACAGTGAACCCTGACCTGGATGGCCCAGGGTAGCCTAATCTTTTCAGATCTCAGAAGCTAAGCAGTGTTGGCCCTGGTTAGCACTTGGATGGGAGACCACCAAGGAATACCAGGGTTATTATGCAGAGGAAGGCAATGGCAAACCACCTCTGTTAGTCACATGCCTTGAAAACCCTACTGGGTTGCCATAAGTTGGCTGCGACTTGACATACCACAGTGCACAAGACTTTCTCCTTCCATATTGTTGGTGTTCTCTTATCTCTTTAGAGAAAATGTCTGGAAAGTCCTTTGCCCAATGCCTAGGAGATCTATTGCTGCTTATCCCTCTGGGCTATCCCCTTCTGGTTGAATATTTTATATGTTGTTCAATATACTATAGCATTTTATTATAAGATGTAAGCACATCCTATAACAGTGCCATTTTAGTGACTCATTCAAGTCACCCTGAGCTACATGTAAATAGGTGACATTATTTATCATAATTATATTTGGGTCCTAAATAGGGAGCCTCTCAGAGGCCTGAGAAGTTACTGGGATTTTTTTTTAATGCACAGCCTTGGTGATCAGCCTAAAGAGATAAACCAAGGCAGGCTTGCCTGTTGGAGAACATTACTCAAAAATCAACCCATTGAATAGTTTATATTTCCTTATAAATTGTAGCTTCTGACTACCAATCCAACACATAATAGGTAGTGCCAAAGGGGTAACACTAAAATACAACACACAATACCTTTAGCCATAGGTTAAGCCATAGTCTTAGGAACCATGGGAAATTGTGCAAAAGACTGGGAAAGTTCTGAACAAAGATTTGAATGCTATATAAAAGATGCCAGGGTGAATACTTTTAAAAGGTTGCCTGAAGATCTTTTTTTTTTTGCAGATATAGCAACATAAACTGTGTACAAAAAAATTTCACACCCTGTTGTCAAGTTACAGTGAACACACATACAATCTGTGTACAGCTTACACTTGATTTTTCTTCATGCACATGTTGAGTAATTCTCATGTTACATTCAACGCACGTACAGCTCAGCATGTGATTTAAAGCTAGCGTTTATCCAGGTGTTGCTCCCTGGTTTCATTTGTAAAGTGAACATCATGCATTGACTCTTTTTTACATGCAAGATGTATATGCATTCATGTGACATGTAACATGTGAACGGGGCTTTTAAGGAAGAGAGAAGCATAATTTCTGAGATTTGGGAGGCTACTGTGGAATTTGTGTCTCTTACAAAAAGTGTTCTAGAAGGGAAAAGAAATAATAGTGTTGGTTACTAAGATATGTCACAAATCAGCTCAGCAATTAAAATATGTTGATGGACAAACTCTCCTGAGTTAAAAAAATATATATCTGAAAGAGGTTTCAAAAATGGCAATAAGGCTCAGTCACATTTAACAAAATGGGCATTACAGATAAAGACCCTGGGAACAATATTCTGGTGGTGACCACAGCTAAAGAAATCAGACAATAACAAGGCTAATTGCAAAAGCAGAAAATAGGCCAGAGACATGATGTTTGGCATGAATGTAGTAAACAGCTTGCAAATCTACATAAATCACAGTAAATCTACAATAGCACATTTAAATTTTGCATATGAAAAATAAGGACATTGCCGTGTATGAGGGCCTGGAGGGTAGGGATGTGAGCCTCCAGGTGGGACCTGGGGATCCCCCAGAGTTACAGCTCATCTCCAGACTACAGAGATCAGTTCCCCTGGAGAAAATGGATGCTTTGTAGGTGGACTCTATGGCATTTTACCCCACTGAGGTCCCTGTCCTCCCCATGCTCCATCACCAAATCTCCAGGAGTTTCCTAACCCAGATCTGGCAACGCTAACCCTTCCATCTCTGGTGGCTGGGGGGACCTTTTGGATAATGGAGAGCAATGAGTGGGCAAGCACACAGAGGAAATGAGAGATGGGGGAAACTCACTCATGAACCGTTGTCATGGTATGTTTGACTGGGTAGGAAAAGAGTGTAATGGAGAAGCAAACTTGAGTCATCAGCCATTGTAGTCTCCTTTGCAGTCTCTCTGCCCCTACAAGATTCTCTTGAAGCTTTCTCCCTTTAACAGTCTACTAGCTTCTCCCATTCTGCCATCCACCTCCTTGCCTTGATGCGCATAATACATTTCCACCACATGTATATAAAACCAACATGCAGTTTATTACAGTACCAGCAATGGTTACTGAGGCCTTTGGTCAATTTCTTTGCTTCTGTCTTCCTGAGATGTTCTACTCATGTGATTGCCAATATAATGTTGATTTTTTTGAAATCACCACACCTCATGATTTCACAGCTTTATATACAATTTCAGTATTTATATCTTATATGATGCTTATTCCCAGGGCTGTGATGCTTATTCCCAGGCTCAAAGAGATGCCTCTGCTGAGCCGCTGCTGCTCGTTCTTCTGTAAAACTGGACTCTTGGTGGTGGGGCTTTTTCCCAGGATGGCACACCCTGCAACTCACAACTCTCCCAAGCAAAGCTGCTTTGTATAAAAACAAAATGCTAGTTCCTCATAAAGAGGGAGGGCTTTATTTCAATGGCTGATCTGGAGGGTGTCTGGTCAAGCAGTGGCTGAACCAACTCATGTCCATGAGGGAAGACAATTTTTGCCGCCACTGCACGACTTTATTTTCCTATGGAAGTGTACAACAGTAATTCAGTCAGGTCAGAGGTGTACTCAGGGATACAAAAAGCAAGTAGAAGTTAAATCACTCCCTGCTTGTAGTGATCAAGAATCCAGTTGCACGGCATCTTCTTTTATCTGTGCAGATGGGAGCAGAGGACATAATCAAGGGCATGGGTTATACGCAGAAAGTTATTGCGTGTGTGGAAAAGACTAAAGAAAGGGCGAGATGCAGTCACGCAAGAGAGTGGCTATTGAAACAGGCAGACTGGGAGAATTCAATGGGACAATTATCTGTTGTTACCTCATGTGGAGTGAAGAAAATATAACTGTCAAAATGCCTGTAAATTATTTATTCCATGGATTAAATTATTGGATGAATTATTAATGTAAATAATAATGTATTCATTATTTAACAGAGAAAGGATTTCAGGGTGATGCTTAGTTCCCCATCTACCAAGGGGAAGGGGGAGCCATCTTTTCATGGCACATGATCTAAAGCTGTGTTTGTCACAAAGCCTTGTAGATACAGATTGAAACCTCTCGCCTGAGTTTCTGCACCTCCCCCTATAAAAGTTGGGATGGATAGCCGTCTTCCGTGGAACACACCAAAGGCTTTTGCAGTCTCTAGTGGTATCTCCAAGCCCACGAATCGAGTCTTCAATCATTCTGTTTCACTTTTTCCCCAGATTTCTTGGAAACTGTGTGCTCCTTCCCCAGTCTAGTCCTTCAGCTGATGTTGGGTTTGTGGCTCTCACTATCTTGGGTTGCATTTTACTGCACATGTGAAGTAGGTACCTAACACCTGGTGAATATAAACCAAGAGCCAATCTTTATACAGCTGATGGATGCTGCCATTCTGTGCAAGTGTGTTACAGCAGATTCGTATACAGACAGAATGTAATAAGTGTGAACGTGTAAAGTTACACCCCACTTGCTTTCTCAAGATTTTGTAGAACCTATGGAATTTAGCATGAAATTTGTGTGTGCATGCATATGTGTGATTTTGAGCTGAAAGTAATGGCTACTGTCATAGCTTTAAGTCTCTATATGTACACTAGGGTTTCCAACCTCCGGGTAGTGGCTGGAGATCTCCCAAAATTACAACTGGTTGCCAGACGGTAGAGATCAGATCACCTGGAGAAAGTGGCTACTTTAAAAGGCTACTTTAAAAGGTGGACTGCAAGGCATTATATCCCGCTGATGTTCTTCCCCTCTCTAAACCCCACCGTCACCTGGGTCCACCCCCAAAATCTCCAGGTATTTCCCATCCCAGACCTTGGGGCCGCATGTGCTCTTATGGCAGTAAATGAATTGGGTGGATAGCAGGACGTGAATTTGAAGCCAGGTATTAAACTTGTAGAAATAGCTGTTTATTTATTTACTATCCACCTTTCTTCCTTACGGAGCTCAGGGTGGCTTACAATATTAATAGAATACATAAAATGGATTACAGAAAAGGTATAACACCAAAATCTGAAAACACGATTTAGGACTGCTTTATTCAAATGCAGTCCTAAATAAAACCATCTTCAGCTGCCTGTTAATGATGGAAAGTGAGGGGGCCAGACAAACCTCCCTGAGAAGGCCGTTCCATAAACACGGGGCTGCCACTGAAAAGGCCCACTTGTAACTTTTACCAGTGATTTTATATATATATATATATATATATATATATATATATATAAATAGAGAACCATTACCATGCCCTACCTGACTTTTATCTAGCTAGAAGGACACAATTTGGTGAAGACCCAAACTAGTGGGACCTTCCAGATGGATACAAAAGCTGGCCAGAGCTGCAGGGAGAAAGCCATGGAGAGAAAGTTTCCTTCTAGGCTGAACTGTATAAAAGTTTGCTTAAAGCCATTCAGTGAATTCATTCCCTGAAAAGGCCCACCAAATTAGCTTCTTTGATTAATGGTTGTCAACTCCAAGTTGGGAAATACCTGGAAATTTTGGGAGTGGAGCCGGAGGAGGGTGGGGCTTGGGCAGGAGAGGGACTTCAATGGGCTCTAATGCCATAGAGTCCATCTTCCAAACTGGCCCTCTTCTCCAGGCGAACTGATCTTTGTTGCCTGAAGATCAGGAGATCTCCAGCCATCACCTGGAGGTTAAGTAATCAAAGATTAACACCTCTGTACTAGTACCTAAGGTTAGAAAATAAGTACAGAACAAAACACTATAGCCAAATACTCAAAAAGTGTAATAAGCATAAGCAAACATCACATAATATACAGTAACTATCAATCCAAGGTAAGTGTCTATAAGAGAGTAACAATCAATCCAAAGGTGAGTGTCTACAATAGAGTAACAGTCACAGTCAATCCAGCTTGGAAGTCTTCAAAAGAAGAGAAGGTAAACAGGGATATGATAGTTTCAAGTTTTCCTCAGTCCCATTTAGTTTGAGTCTTAACAAGCACACTTGTTTCAATGCAAGCTTTCAAAGCCAGTGGTAATAATCTCCCATAGGGATGAAGAAAAGAGGCATACCATGTAGAATTAATATTTCATATCTTAAGATTTCCAAACAAGGATATTTATTCTCCAGTACATGGTTGCACAGACAAGTTCAATAATTAACAACGTTCCCAAATAGGATACAATGAGTAGCCAAAAGGGCATGAGCTAGTGAATCGATAGAGCCAGAAGAGCAAGGACAGGTCCTATCTGGATATGGTATATTCAAAATTCTGCCCTGCATAACCATAGAGGGGTTAGCATTCAATCTAGCTAAACAGAAGGCTTTAGAAAGACAAGGCGTTGTCAAATAATATGTATAAGCAGGCAAACCAAGTGTCAAGAGTCATGCCAAGAGTCATGCTTCATGCCAAGCGTCATGCTTGCTTCTGTTCAAGTGTATCTATTGGTTTTGCTGTTCATGTGTGTCTAGTGGCTTTGTTTCTCTGAGATGTTCCAGCTGTCAGGAGTCTGGCTGTTCAGGCAAGCTCTTGACATGAGTTAGGCCCATTTCTGTTCAAGTGTTATCCTTTGGTTTTGTTTCTCTGAACTGTTCAAGCTGTCCCCGCTCCTTTCCTCCCCCCCCCCTGCTCTGACCTTGAGTCTCTAGCAGGGAACTTCAGTATTATGGCTTGCTCACTCCCTACTTCCTACCAGGCACTATTATCTCCTAGCTCCCAGGCCGCTTGGCTTTGCACCTGGGATGACTCTATGCTTAAAGTTATGCTTTGTAGGTTCTTGTAGGTTATCCGGGCTGTGTAACCGTGGTCTTGGAATTTTCTTTCCTGACGTTTCGCCAGCAACTGTGGCAGGCATCTTCAGAGTAGTAACACTGAAGGACAGTGTCTCCTACTCTACTCAGTGTTACTACTCTGAAGATGCCTGCCACAGTTGCTGGCGAAACGTCAGGAAAGAAAATTCCAAGACCACGGTTACACAGCCCGGATAACCTACAAGAACCAATGAACTCTGACCGTGAAAGCCTTCGACAATATTATGCTTTGTAGTTTGGTTGGTCATTAGCAGCTTTGAACCTGTGGATTGCTCATGCTGTTATCTGCGGCTCCTGAATAAACGTTTACCTGCTTTAGATCTGCCTGTCTGAGCGAGTGACTTTTTGGGATTGCCGAGGTTGGCTGAAGAGCCTCACACCACGTGGTGGTGGTGGTATTCCGAAGAACTGGGATGAACAAACGCAGCGAGCACGAAAAGTAGTGCTGTTATAATCAAGCTCTTTAATGCGCTTTTTAATTTTGGTGAAAGCTTCTGTTTTCCCAAGATCTAATAACATATCCTGCGAGAAGCCCAACAATGACAGTTTCTCATCTAAGATTTTTTGCCATGAGGATTTAAAAGGGTTGTGCTTCAGAGAAGCTAGGAACCCCTCAGTGCTAAAGCACAATTTAAGGTGTAGTTTAAAGGCAGCCAACCATGCCCTAGCTTCGAGTGACATTTGGCCAAACTCGAAACGAAGAGTAATGCCAGCAACACACTGAGGGGCGTTTAGGAGTTTTCGTAAGAACTGAAGCAATGGATGATCTATAGATTCATTGACAAAAATGGCAAAAAATCTTAGATGAGAAACTGTCATTGTTATCCAGATGGCAACACCAAAAAGAAGGAGGGTCTCTCCCTGAGATCTTAATTCCCAGGCTGGAACAGATAGGAGAAGACAGTCTTTGAGAAGCCCCGGTCTCAAGCCAAGTAGGGCTTTGAAGGACAAAACCTTGAATTGTGCTCGGGCAGATGGGTGGCCAGTGTAATAGCTGTAGTATTGGGGTGGTCATGTTCTCCCAGTAGCTGGCCCCAACCAGCAGTCTGGCCGCACCATTCTGCACTAGCTGCAGAGTCTGAACACTCTTCAAGGGTGCCCCAAGTCGGTTGCTGTTCTGCCCAAGAGCTGGCAGTTGGTTCTTTCTCTAGGATCCAGAGGCAAAGCACACCAGTGAGTTTATAGCAAGTCAGGCTTTATTTCAGCAGGCTGATTCAATCATAATCATAAAGTATATCTCCCAAAGTTAGGAAACGCCACACACATACCAGCCAATCCCCCCTGCTATCAGGGCTCTGGTGGAATGGTGAAAGAGGAGGTCCCGGTGCCATAGCCCTCTTCCCCTCTTCATGTCTCTTTTTCCTTTTTATCTCTAATTAATTACCCCTGTTCCAGATCTGTTTACCAAGCACAGATCAGCCACACCTGGGGTGCTTCCAGCATTCGCAGGGAGCCTGCACCCTTGGGCTTAAAGGCATATCAACCCAACCTGATTTTGTTGTGTGAGGAGGAGCCAGACATGCCACTATCTCCTCGACATAACAATGCTCTTCTGCAGTGCCACTACAGGCACATTGCAACAGTCCAGGCCAGATGTAACTAAGGCATGGATCACTGTGGCTAGAGCTGACTGAACCAGGAATAGACACAACTGACTCACCGGTTGCAGCTGGGCAAAAGCGCTCCAGACCACTGTAGCCGCCTGGTTTTCTAAGGTGGCTGCTGAGTCGAGTAGCATTCCCAAGCTGTGAATCTGGTTTTTCAAGGGGAGTATAACCCGCTGTCTAGTTCTCGGTAAAGGTCATCAACCAAGACAACCTAAACAACCTCTTCCAAACCCTGACATGAAGCCGGATTGAAATGGGGTCCAGAAAACTAGTCTCTTTCAAGAATCCCTGGAGCTGAGAAGCAGCCACCCACTCAAACACCTTGCCCAAGAATGGAAGATTGGAGACTGCCCAGACATCCTCCAACATAGTACGGCTCAGGGAGGTTTTCCCCCTGGTCTAATCTGGTCTAATCACTGCCTCCTTGAACATGAGCAGCACGACTTCCACTCTCCAGGGAGCATTTACCACTCCCCTTGCCCACTCAGCCAACCCCCCTATGGCAGCTTTTATCTGCCAGGAAGCTCAAGGGTTGACAGCACAGGTGGTAAGTCTCACCTGTCCTAGGATCTTGTCCTCATCCTCGGACTTCAAAAGATGAAAGGTACCCATATAAATTGGATGGCAGGTGCCAGAGATATATTGTTTGAACATGTACCCACACCAGCATCAAAGCCAGAGTTGATATGGGTCTGCAAAGTAAGCAGCAGGTTAATTGGGAAGAACTTGTTTAAATCCTCTGTAAATCTGCAGTCATTGAGTATTTTGTTTAATTGCTTACTTTCTATTTGAATATCCTATTTGGGAGACACTGTCCTTAAAATTAGAAGCTGCAAGTCAAAACCCAGCAAAATGTTGCACAAAAGAGCCACTGACAGCACATGTGTTGTCCTCTGTGAAATGACAGCCTTATTAATTCCTGCAGTTTACCCAGCACATTGAAACATCTCCATTAAAAAGGCACCCGGTCTGGTATGGATACCAGAGCATGAAAGAAAACTCATGTTAATGAGAGCTCCCCCATTACATAGTTTGAAGAAACCAGGATGGATGACTAAAGAACTTTTGGTTGAGATAGGATTTAAGACTGGAGAGCTGGGCCATAAGCAATAAAATGGATTTCAATAGGGAGAAGTGTAAAGTACTTCACCTAGGCAGAAACAACATAAGGCACAGGTACATGATGGGATCTCTCCGTGGCCATCTGTCAGGAGTGCTTTGATTGTGGGATCCTGCATGGCAGGGGGAGGGTTGGGGTCACTGGTTGACAACAGTACATGTGAAAGAGATCTGGGAGTCTTAGTGGACCACAAACTGAACATGAGTCAACAGTGTGATATGGCGGCTAAGAAGGCCAATTCTGGGCTGCATCAATAGGAGTATTGTGTCTAGATCAAGGGAAGTAATACTACCACTGTATTCTGCATTGGTCAGACCTCATTTGAAATACCTTGTCCAGTTTTGGCCTCCACAATTTAAGAAGGATGTTGACAAGTTGGAGCGTGTCCAGAGGAGGGCGACCAGAATGGTCAAAGGTTTGGAATCCATGCCCTATGAGGAGAGACTTAGGGAGTTGGGTTTGTTTAGTTTGGAGAAGAGAAGGTTGAGGGGAGACATGATAGCCATGTTTAAATATCTGAAGGGATGTCATGTTGATGAGGGAACTAGCTTGTTCTCTGTTGCTCCAGAGACTAGGACACGGAGTAATGGATTTAAACTAATAGAAAAGCGATTCCACCTAACATTAGGAAGAACTTTCTGACGGTGAGGGCTGTTCGACGGTGGAATGTGCTGCCTCGGAGGGTGGTGGAGTCCCCGTCTTTGGAGGTCTTTTGTCAGATAGGGTTTCTGGCAGCATGGGCCAAACAAGAATCCTTCCGTGCACTCCCCCCTCCCCTCCTGTTTTGCACACGAGCCACGAGCTCCGGTCAGAGATCTACAATTGTATGGAGACCCGCCCGTGTAAATCTTTCATCTGATACCGGGTCTCGCTCACAATGCCAGGAACTCCACCAGCCCCTCCTCTGATGGCCCTTAAGTATCCAGTACTTGGTTTGCTGAAGTCGTTACCAGGAGAAAGAAATCTCATTGTTTCCTTTGTATTGCTGTAACTCAATCTCATCCATTGTATCCGTCCTATAAATATAGCAATGTCCCAATGCTCTGTATTCTAACCTTCCCTACTGAAGTCACTGACGTTCAGAATAAACCTCTGAATCACAGCGCTGTCTGGATTGGAGTTTCTATTGCCTGAAACGCTGTGCATTTGCAGAAGCCTGACATTAGGTTAGAATCCATCTTTTTTTATTTTCTACTAGTTTAGCTCTTAAGAAAGATGTCCAACTCCAGCTCGAGCCGATCCACCGAGCTAATCTGACGCTACAAGAGCCTCTGCCTGTCGGAACAGCAGAGAACAGCTATGCCCCGGGAGGAAGCTACCCTGGGAGGGGCAGACTCAGTCGAGCTGTACCGAGGTTCACTGGAGGATCAGTACTCCGGGAGAGAGGCACCGATCCGGGACCAGGGACCAACCACCTCGACCCCTTACCTCCAGGAGCACCGGCTCCCACAGGAACGGAACCACGACTTGGCCCGGGAGAATTGGAACCTTCAGGCCCAGCTGGGAGTCCTGCAGAGGGAGATGATGGCGCTGGCAGGGACGGTGCATGGACTTCAATCGTCCTTTGGCGTGGCGAGCACCTCCTTCGTTCCCCACGCACTGTTGTCCGGGACCTGCAGATCTCCTTCGATGGTTCCTGTGCTCAACTACCCCACTTTCTACTGCAACTTTCTGGTTTCATGAACGATCAGGTTGAGACTTTTCCTTCCGAGGAGGCCCGGGTGCATTATGCAATCAGGCTTCTAAGGAGGGAGGCAGTAGAATGGGCAGTAGCTGCTACAGAAGTCAACCTGGGACTTTTGCACTCGCTCGAAGATTTCTTGGAAGCCCTGCACCACCGTTTTGAGGACCCTCACCGGGCAGAGAAGGCCAAGATAGCCATGCGCAGACTCAGGCAGGGGTCCCAGTCTGTGCTAGAGTATGCCCAGGAGTTCCAGTCCCTGGCATGCAAAGTGCGGGAGTGGAGCGAGACCACCAAGGTCCAGCACTTCCGCGAGGGATTGCGCTGGGAAGTGTTGGAGGGCTGCCTGACTCTAGGCGACCCTGATACTGTGGAGGGTTGGATCCGTTTGGCTGGGGAGGTGGAGCACCGCAAACTCACCTTACAGTTTGCCAAGGATCGCCCGGGGAAGGAACCCCCCTCCAGAGGCCCAGTCAGAGGGAATGCCGCAGCAGGGGCGCACCGTGGAGAGGAGAACCGAGGCAGGTTCCTGGAGGAGAAGGCGCTCCGCTCCAAGGAGGTGTTCTGTTGGCGTTGCGGAAGAGCGGGGCACTTTGCGGCCAAGTGCACCTACTGCTTCCCAGGACAGACGGCGGATAGAGCGGTCCCAACAGAGTCCCGAGTTCCGGACAGAAGGAGAGCAGAAGGGAACCCCACCCAACGCGACGCGGCGGCTCTCAGCGCAGACCTGGAGCCTGCTCCATGCACACATCGTTGTTGCTCCGGATGTTCCTCGCCGTCAAAAAATGAGGAAAGCTTCCTGTGATTGAGCTGGCACAGGAGGCGACCTTGCAAGTGAACAATCCGGTTCCGACCTGGGTGAGTGACCAGGGGGAGACTTTGTTGGTGCCAGTAGTGTTGAAGAATCCCCGGGGAGGGGACCCTATTGCAGTCATAGGCATTTTGGACTCTGGCTGCTCCAGAACTTTAATAGACCAGGGGGTGTTTGACCGTTTGCAGTTGGGGGCAGTGGAGTTAGATCGGCCCTTACACTTCCGCCATATGGATGGGAGCGATCTCCAGGAGGGTCCCGTTCATTTGCGCTCTGAACCAGTTTTGTTGGAGGTGGGAGATCACTGGGAGCTGATCAGTCTTACCATCGCCCCTGGGATCTCCTACCCAGTGGTTCTAGGAAGTAACTGGCTGGCGGGTCATAACCCCAGCATTGACTGGACGCAGCGTCAGGTTGTGTTTGAGTCTCCACAATGCAAGTGGCATTGCAGGGAGGACATGCCTGATGGGGGGGAGATAGCGGCCATGACAGCGACCCCAGTGACATTACCCCTGGAATACCAAGACTTTATGGACGTTTTTGAAGGGACAGATTGTGACTTGCTACCCCCTCACCACACCATGGACTGTGCCATTGAGCTCACCGCGGATGTGAAGCCCTCCAAGGCCCGAGTTTATCCCATGAGCCCCCTAGAAAAGACTGTGTTGTGGGAGTTTCTGGATAAAAATCTGGCTAGGGGGTTCATCCGTCCGTCCAAGGCTGCATTCTCCTCACCTTGCTTCTTTGTTAAGAAGAAGGGAACGTCAGACCTCGTGTTGTGTATGGACTATAGGGGGCTCAATGCAGTGACTGAACAGAATGCCTACCCCATCCCCCTCATCCCTGACCTCCTCAGTCAGTTACAGGAGGGCAGGATCTTTTCGAAACTGGACCTGGCAGAAGCCTATTACAGGGTTCGGATTAAGGAGGGGGACGAGGCGAAGACGGCCTTTTCCTGTTGTTTTGGTCTGTTTGAGTTTTGAGTGATGCCTTTCGGGTTGTCTGGAGCTCCGTCCTGCTTCATGCAACTCATTAACGAAATTTTACATGACTTGTTGTTTCAGGGGGTTATCGTGTATCTAGATGACATTTTAATCTATTCTCGGGATCCGGAAGAACACCGGAAGTTGGTGCGGGAGGTTCTGCGCCGACTGCGAGAGCACCACCTATACGCCAAGCTGTCCAAGTGCACCTTTAACCAGGACAAGCTTGCCTTCCTTGGTTTTGTGGTGTCTTCTAATGGGTTAATCATGGATCCCGAGAAGGTCCAGGCGGTCCATGACTGGGAACCCCCCCCCCGAACCCGTAAACAGGTTCAGCAATTTCTGGGCTTTGCGAATTTCTATCGGGGCTTCATCCCGGATTTTGCTGAGATAGCCCTCCTGATCATGGACCTCCTTAAGACCAAAGGGAGGGGTCAAGCGGCCACAGCCGCTAACTATCAGATGGCGTGGGACGATCGCTGCCAGGCAGCGTTCGACTTGTTAAAAAGCCGGTTCACGTCCATGCCTATCTAAGCTCACCCCGACTGTTTCCAGCCCTTTGTCCTGCAAGTGGACGCCTCCGAGAAGGCAATGGGGGGGAGCGCTTCTGCAGAAGGACGCTCAGGGGAGACTCAGGCCCTGCGCTTACTTCTCCAAGAAGTTCTCTGGGCCTGAGCTAAACTGGCCGATTAGGGAGAAGGAGGCCATGGCTATCAGGCATGCCCTCACGGTTTGGCGCCAGTTCTTGGAGGGGGCGCCGGTGCCGTTCGAGGTTTGGACGGACCACCGGAACCTCGAGGCTATTTTGGGGCAGAGGAGACTCTCGGCCAAGCAGCTGAGGTGGGCGGATTTCTTTTCTAAATTCTGCTTCGCCATCAAGCACGTCCCCGGGAAGGAGAATTGTCTGGCGGACGGTCTCTCCCGCATGCCGCAGTACAACTGCAGAGTTAAGCGGCCGATGGGATCCCTTTTTTCCCCAGAGCACCTGGGCTTGAACCCGGAGGGGGCAAGCGCAGGGGTTCTCACCCGGGCTCAGGCTCGGGAAGCGTCCCCCCACCGACCCCGGCTCTCCCACGAGGGAGGGTACCGAATCCACCTGTTCCCAGGGGGTCCGAACCCGGGCCCAGACCCGGGCAGCCACTGCTCCGCCTCCTCCCGAGCTCTTGCCCGGAGAGGCGGCCAAAACCCCCCGCTCGCAGGCACCTCCTAGCGACCTGCCTCCAGCCACCCAGACTAGGTGGGGGGAGGCCCTTTTGGAGAAATGAGGGGGGAAGTCCTTTGGAGAGGAGGAAGCCAGGGTTCCGGATGGAAAAACTTACATCGCCCTAAAACTGCGCCGCGAGGCTCTGGAATGGAGCCACAGCTCCAGGGCAGGGGGACACTTTTGTTTTGTAAAGACCCTGCACCTGATCAGACGACGCTTTTGGTGGCCCGGAATGCGACAGGACATCGACAGTTTTGTAAGGTCCTGCCCGACGTGCGCTACCAATAAACGTCTTATGGGGAAACCGCCCCGTCTACTAAAACCCCTGGAAACTCCGGAGGCTCCCTGGCGGGTGATTGGGATGGACTTCGTGACCAAATCCCCACTAGCCAAGGAAAAACCGTACTGTGGGTGATCACGGACCTGTTTTCCAAGCATATCCACCTCATCCCGTGCGAAGGTTTGCCCTCAGCCCACAAGCTGGCCTGCCTGTTTGTTCAACAGATCTTCCGTCTACACAGATTTCCCCGGAAGATCGTGAGCGACAGAGGCTCGGTGTTCCTGTCTAAATTCTGGCAGGCGTTTTTGGGGATTGTTGGGGTACAACAAGGTTTATTGTCTGCCTATCACCCTCAGACGGATGGACAGACAGAGAGAGTGAATGCTGTTGTAGAATGTTACTTGCGCTGCTTCACCAATTATCACCAGGATAATTGGGTCGACCTGTTGCCCCTAGCGGAGTACGCCTATAACATCTCTGTACACTCCGCTACGGGACAGAGTCCCTTTAAGACGGTATATGGTATTGAATTCGACCCTTTGGGAGCGGTTCCCCTCCCGCCGGGAGGTGACCCGCCGGAGGTGTCAGCTTGGTCTAATACCGTCAGAAATACTTGGCCGGGACTGGTTAAACAGTTGGACCAGGCGAAGGAACGATACAAGGCGCAGGCTGATAAGCACAGAGCACCTCAGTGGGATCTTGTGGTTGGGGAGAAAGTGTACCTCTCCACCAAGAACTTAAAATCACTGCGTCCTTGTAAGAAACTTTGCCAGAAGTACGTGGGTCCGTTTACCATTTCCCAGGTTATCAACGAGGTCACTGACATCTTTAAGCAGAGGCTGGATGGCCATCTGTCGGGAGTGCTTTGATTGTGGGATCCTGCATGGTGGCTGGAGGGTTGGGGTCACTGGGGGTGTGGGGGGAGTTAGTTGTTAATGTCCTGAATTGTGCAGGGGGTTGGACTAGATGACCCTGGTGGTCCCTTCCAACTCTATGTTTCTATACATTATTTTTACCTTTTGAAAAACATCAGTTTTTTCTATAGGTGCTTTGAAATATGAGTTGGGAAGAGCATAGTTGTGTCATGACTGACTACCTCTAATATATGCATCAAGGCCTCTAAAAGAGAATTAGGTAAATTATTTGGAACTGGAGAGAGCATTAAATACAGTTTCCTCTTTTCATACTATTGGAGTTTAAAATGGTAAGTGAGACCACAGAACTGAACTTTAAATTCTATTCACAAGAGGTTGATGTGAAGTGAGATATCCTGTCCACAAATGTAGGCACTCGCTTAAAGATTGCGACCAAAATTGTAACGGGGTTGAGATTTCAGTACAAGATTTTCTTTTATCAATGGTTTATATATAAAAAAAAGGTTAACTCTTATAACGGCCTTGCTAAGTGAAACCCACCATTTTGTTTAAGAACCATTACCATGCCCTACCTTTTATCTAGCTAGAAGGCAACAATTTGGTGAAGACCCAAATTAGTGGGACCTTCCAGGTGGATACAAAAGCTGGCCAGAGCTGCAGGGAGAAAGCCACAGAGAGAAAGTTCCCTTCTATGTTGGACTGCATAAAGGTCTGTTTAAAGCCATTCAGTGAATTAATTCCCCAAAATGTACACATATACTTCAGGAATGCTACTGGGCCCTAATCTGCACTGACATTTTCTCCATAAGCTTCAGATGGAAAAAATGCAGGTTTAAATATGCTTTCAAGACCATTAGTACCCTTGCACAGTAGATGATGGCTTGCAAAAGTAATTTTCCAGAGCTGAAATAAAGGCCAGAAAAACAAAAAGGGCCCATAGTCTTCATTCTTGTCAAATTTGATGCTGTTCTTCTTGTAAATTAAATTGGTAAGGTGACAGCCACAACACCACTATTGATGCTGTTTGCAGAAAATGTGCTGGAAAATAGCCAGTTAAAAAACTACAGTGATAAAGTAGCTCTTTTGAAAAGATGATGAAGAAGAAGAGTTGGTTTTTATATGCTCACTTTCTCTACCACTTAAGGGAGACTCAAACCAGCTTACAATCACCTTCCCTTCCCTTCCCCACAACAGACACCCTGTGAGGTAGGTGGGGCTGAGATAGCTGTGACTAGCCCAAGGTCACCCAGCTGGCTTCATGTGGAAGAGTGGGGAAACCAACCCAGTTCATCAGAGTAGCCTCCACCGCTCATGTGGAGGAGTGGGGAGTCAAACCTGGTTGTCCACATCACAGTCCACCGCTCCAAACCACCACTCTTAACCATTACACCACACTGGTGTTTAGTCACTCTGCTCGTGACTAAACATGCTACACCCAACCTGTCTATGCGCATTCCTCTCAAGGGAGCACAGTGCCTACATGCATAATGTGCCTTACCACAGGGACAGGGCCTACATGTGTATGGTCATGTGGGCTTTGGATCGATGTTGAGGCAAATGTGCATGGATGGTGTGGAGACTTCGCACTCAGTCACAGGTAGGGACAAGATGCTTGCGCCTTCTTCCGGCACGTTCTGGCCCTGTATATACATATGTTGTGTGTATGTGTGTGTTTGTGTGTGGGGGGGGGACTAATATAACTCAAATTAATAAGTTCATTTGACTCTATCACAAACAGAATAAAAAGCCAGCCATTTAAGTGACCTGTGATTTCCCCACAGACAACCTAAGTGAAAATGTATTTGTTACTGTCTGACAGACAACTTAAAAGAGACTGGAAAAGGAGGGGAACGTGTGATACAAAGTGAATCCGTTGAGGAAGAGTACAGTGATCATCCTTTTGGTGGAGTAGCAAATAGCTGCTTTGCTAGTAGACGGAAGCTAAAAGGGGGCACGAGATTTGAGGCAAGAAGGGAGACTGATCATTATACTTCTTTATCGAGAGATTAATAGGCAATCAGTGTTCCCTTAACCTGCTTGTGCTTCATTCACTCATAAAGAATTGATGATATCGCTTGCCAGTCTTGCCAAAATAGCACATTTCCTGACGTGTGTTTCTCAGTTAATAATTGTCTGTCAGGCAGCTGATGGGAGATGAGGCCATTGAAAAGCAAGTCAAGATTAATTGCTAGTTGCAGCAGAAGCACCGGTGGGGAAAGAGTGCCATGCCCAACATGCGCAGTTAGCTCTCTGGAACGCAAACTGCTGTGCAGTGGACTTATATACACAGAAAGTAATGACCAGAACAGTATTGTCAGGTTTTTTCATTCAGTCATTTCATCCACTCTGACAAAGAGGCAGTTGAAAATGGCCTTCTCTATATAATCAAACTTCCACAAAGTAACCAGCTGTGGCACGGGGTTCCCACTACTGTGGATGTGATGAGTATAGAATCATAGAATCATAGAGTTGGAAGGGACCACCAGGGTCATCAAATCCAATCTCCTGCACAATGCAGGGAATTCACAACTACCTCCCCCCTCCACACCCCTAGTGACCAGAAGATGGCCAAGATGCCCTCCCTCTCATCATCTGCCTAAGGTAACAGAATCAGCATTGCTGACAGATAGCCATCTAACCTCTTCTTAAAAACCTCCAGGGAAGGAGAGCTTACCACCTCCCGAGGAAGCCTGTTCCACTGAGGAACCGCTCTAACCGTTAGAAAATTCTTCCTAATGTCTAGACGGAAACTCTTTTGATTTAATTTCAACCCATTGGTTCTGGTCCGACTTTCTTGGGCAACAGAAAACAACTCGACACCATCCTCAATATGACAGCCCCTCAAGTACTTGAACATGGTTAACATATCCCCTCTCAGTCTTCTCCTCTTCAGGCTAAACATACCCAGCTCCTTCAACCTTTCCTCATAGGACTTGGTCTCCAGACCCCTCACCATCTTTGTTGCCCCCCTCTGGACACGTTCTAGCTTGTCTACATCTTTCTTAAATTGTGGTGCCCAAAACTGAACACAGTACTCTAGTTGAGGTCTAACCAGAGCAGAGTAAAGCGATACCATCACTTTGCGTGATCTGGACACTATACTTCTGTTGATGCAGCCCAAGACTGCGTTTGCCTTTTTAGTTACCACATCACACTGCTGACTCATGTTCAGTGTTTGGTCTACTAAGACCCCAAAATCCTTTTCACACACACAAGTCTCCCCCATCCTATAATTATGCATTTGATTTTTCCTACGTAAATGAAGAACTTTACATTTGTCTTTGTTGAAGTTTATTTTATTAGTTCTAGCCCATTTCTCGAGCCTGTCAAGATCATCCTGCATCTTGGCTCTGTCTTCTACCATATTTGCTACCCCTCCCAATTTAGTATCATCTGCAAATTTAATAAGCATCCCCTCTATTCCTTCATCCAAATCATTTATAAAGATGTTGAACAACACAGGGCCCAGCACAGATCCCTGAGGAACTCCACTAGTCACTTCTCTCCAAGTGGACGAGGAACCATTAACTAGCACTCTTTGGGTACGATCTGTCAACCAGTTGCAGATCCACCTAACAATAATAGGATCTAACCCACATTTTCCCAATTTGTCAACTAGAATACTATGTGGAACCTTATCAAAAGCCTTACTGAAATCTAGATAAACTATGTCTACAGCATTCCCCTGATCCAGCAAGGTAGTAACTTTCTCAAAAAAGGAGATAAGATTAGTCTGACATGACTTATTCTTAAGAAACCCATGCTGGCTCTTAGTGATCAGATCCATCCTTTCTAAATGCTCAAGGACGGACTGTTTGATTATTTGTTCGAACACTTTTCCTGGTATAGAGGTCAAGCTGATGGGTCGGTAGATGTAATTTCTGAACTCCTGTCCATTGTCCATTATTTTTGAAAAGTCTTGGCAAACAGGTGAGGTGCCAGAAGATTGGAGGCGGGCAAATGTTGTCCCCAACTTCAAGCTTCTGGCACCTCACCTGTTTGCCAAGACTTTTCAAAAATAATGGACAGAGGTTCAGAAATTACATCTGCCAGTTCTTTGAGTACCCTTGGGTGCAATTCATCTGGCCCAGAGGATTTTGTTTCATTCAAAGAAACCAGGTGTTTGTGCACTACCCCAATGCCAATTCTAGGCTGAGTTCTGTTTATGCCATGTTGAGCACCACTTCCCTCACGAGAAAACACTGAGGAAAAGTAGGAATTGAGGAGTTCTGCCCTCTCTTCATCTCCTGTTACAATTTCACTTTCCGATCCACGCAATGGGCTTATCTTGTCCTTGTTCTTACTCTGTAACCCTTTTTTGTTGATTAAGCATCTCTCACTTGCCTAAGTTCATACTGAGCTTTAGCTTTCCTAACACTCTCCCTACAAGCACTAGTTATTTGCTTATATTCTTCTTTGATTATAAGGCCCGCCTTCCACTTCCTAAATGAGTCTTTTTTATTTCTCAACTCTTAAAAAAAGCTGTTTATGGAGCCACCCTGGCCTCTTTAGGCTCCTCCCATTTTTCCTTCTCATAGGAATGGTTTGGGATTGCGCCTTCAGTATTTTATTTTTAAGAAATGCCCACCCTTCTTGAACTCCCTTCTCCTTAAGTATTTCTGACCATGGGATTCCACCTAGCATAAGTTTAAGTGTTAAAATTTGCTCTTTTGAAGTCCAACCTACATGTCTGAGTACGTACAGGTTTTCCTCTCCCCAAGATTGTAAATTCCAAGAGCATGTGGTCACTACTACCCAGGGTGCCTACTACTTTAACCTCATCGACCAGTTCTAGAATCAAGTCTAAGATAGCAGACCCCCTTGTTTCCCTGTCCACCTTCTGGAATAGGAAGTTGTCAGCAAGACAAGTCAGGAATTTATTGGATCTTGCATTTTTAGCAGCGTTGGACTTCCAATGCTGGAGTAGGCCATGTGGTTTTATATCTCCGGATTAATTGTAAGGAGACTGAGGAGGGCGGTGTTTGGGGAGGGAGGGACTTCAATGCCATAGAGTCCAATTGCCAAAACAGCCATTTTCTCCAGGGGAACTGATCTCTATTGGCTGACAGGTGACCAGTGAAACATTTCATAACATTTGTGCATGTTCTATTTTGCATTACTGATATTTTAATAATTATAGTTCTTGGTTTATAGTACATAGTGTTTTGTTGCTTGAGTAACTGCAGATTGTCTTTGGCACTGAGCTTAATCAATAATTGTTCTGAAAAGTAGCAAAGTCCCATCCTTTAATTCACCAGGAAGTATTTGAGGCAGCTGAATGAAAGCACAAAACTATTTTCTGAGAAGAACCACTGTGTCAGATTCCCCATCCATAAATCTTTTATCTTTAGAGTAATTAATTAGTGCATATTTTAGTTAGAAAAAAAGGTGGAACCCACTCTGAAGCCTGTGGAAACTGATAGCATTCTATTGACTTCAGCTGAGCAGAGCCAGTTTACACCAGCTGGGGAATTGGCCACTGATCTCTTCCAAGAACTGACTAGTGAAAAGAGGCATTGCTTTAATTCCTCTAATTGTTCTGCCAAGTTAATTTGTACAGAGGGAATGTGTGCAAATATTCCAGCGTTGTGCCAAGACAGCATTATCGCAGATTTTGCCTTGCTTAATCTCCCATCAGTAAAACATGCTTTGTTTTGGATTACCTACAGGACACGTAGTCCTTTCTTATTAAGGATCAATGGGAATATATTCAAGTAAATTAATTTGCAAACATAGACATCACGGTGTGAATGGATTTTCTCTTGGCACCCATTACATTGCTTGTATTGATATGAAGGCTGTTGGCATATGCTTACATCCTAGGGCTGCTGGCCAGAAAATTTCCTGAGATGTTGTTGAGGATATACGTGTGACAGATTTTGAAGTTTGTATGGCTGAGGGAACATCTCTGCTGGCCAGTTTGCACTTTAGCAAGTTTGAGACGGATGGAACACCAGGACAGAATGAAAGTAGAGAGAATACTCTCTACTGCAGGAACTGCAGCCCTAGCATCAATCAATGTCATTGCCCATTCCATTGAGAGACAGCAGGGGATGGGGAGTGTCAGAAGGAGGTTCCCCACCAGAGCAGGGTAAGTCACAAATACTAACCCAGCTGCTGGAGCCAGCAACAGGCTGGCTTGAAGTGGCCTTCATCCTTAGATGTCTCGGTGGGTCTCCAATTTGTCCTATGTGTCTTGTAGTAAACAGTAGTAACCTGCCAAATCTACTCATGGCCTAACTAGTCAGAGACCAGGCCTAATTATAGCAACATCACCAAACCCTCTGAACAATGTGGGGAAAGATCCCCTACCATGCCAGCTGGAAGGAAACAAAAAAAATTCCTGCTTGGCCCCAGAAGGTGACCAGATAATCCCACATTATTCCATAGGGAGCATAGGTAGGTTAATTTCCAGGAAAAAAAGCTGGGAGGGATTGATCTTGAATAGCTGCTGCAGATTATCGTAACAAAACTGTACCCCATCCTTGTAGGCTGGGAAATGGAATCTTTACAAAGGTACAGTAGAGCTGGTTGATCAATTGTTTAAAATACAAATAAGCTAAAAGTGTCTGACCTAGGATGCAGTGGTTCATGTTCAATCTGCCACTTCTTTTAACATTGAAAAGAACTAAGGAAGCCTAAGAATTAAGGCTGACAGCCAACTAATGAATTTTTAGAGGTTTAGCTGTCTTGCTTTTTCTCAGCCGATTGATTCATGTACTGATTAAAATAAATATTATAGTATCTCTGCACAAGTGATATTCCAAAAATATTTAGTAAAGTACCAATTTCTCTCACTTAAATGAAACAGACTCTGTTTCTTGTCAGAATGATCATCTTAAATGCAGTGCTTACATCAAGAGAATGTTTACCATAATGCCATCTGCACAGAGAAGCCTTCACAAGAGAGAAATCAGATTTACTAATCCCCATTTTTAATCTGCCTTTATTGAATTGATTAATCATGTTGATTCATGCAGTGATCCCCTAAGAAATTACTGAAGACTGTCTTTGCAAATTAGAAAGAAATAACATAGCTGGTTGAAAAATTATAAGAGAAACATCACGTGGATTGAATTGGGTGAGATTTAATTATGGGAGCGTCACTTCCCCAGTGAAATCCTATTGGCATTTCTAAAATGTAATGGCCATATCACACACTACGCAGCCACCATGGGGACTTTGTACCAGATGTGTGATGGGAGTACTGTGCCACTTAGATGTGGACAGGCAATACACGGGTAGGAGTAGCATCAGACTTCCCACTCAAATTGTTTTTGCATCCTGAAACAGCCCATGGAGCCCCTATTTGGTTTTCCACTGGAGCAAATGGCAGCTCATTGGGGTAGGGGGACCAGCCCAGCACTGGCACCTGGAGGGAGACTGCAGGGAGTAACCTAATTGGTATCATACCGACACCACTTCCAATGCAAACTGGAAGTCCCATCATTACATCAGCACGACACTCTGGGATTCATCAACAGCTGTATGGTTTCACCTCCTGTGGTTTAACCATAGAGTTTGGGGTGAATCCTAGAGTGTTGTGCTGATGCCACTTCTGTTTTGTGGAGGAAGTGACATCATTGCATCACTGTGATGCTGAATCATCCCCCCATTTCTCCCCTCCCAGTCCCCCCCAATCGAGTGGCAACAGAGAATGGTGGGTTCAGGGCGGGACTTGGCAGCCCTGTAAAGGAAGTAAAAATGCTGTAGGATGGAAGACTGAAGCCACTTCAGTCTGCATACTGCAGTCACTATTAGGGTTGCCAGGTCCCTCTTTGCCACCCGCGGGAGGTTTTTGGGGCAGAGCCTGAGGAGGGAGGGGTTTGGGGAGGGGAGGGACTTCAATGCCAAAGCGGCCATTTTCTCCAGGCGGACTGATCTCTATTGGTTGGAGATCAGTTGTAATAGCAGGACTCCAGCTAGTACCTGGAGGTTGGCGACCTTAGTCATGATCAGAAGTGGGCCTACACCCACCTGAAAGGCACAGAACTCCTATTGTACCTTCTGATACAAACATGTCCCATTGGTGGCAACCAGGGGGGATTTTTATTGTGTGAATTGGCCCTTAAATTGAATATTCAGAATCTTAAGGGAAGACGCTTATTTGTCCTTTCTGGCAGTTAAATTTATTATCCATTATTTATTTGTTTATCAAAATCTCTACTTGCTTTGCAATGAAGTACTTTCAACTAATAGCCTGTTTAACCTGGACGGGAGACAACTGAGAGGGGATATGAGAACCATCTTCAAGTATTTGAAGGGCTGTCATATTGAGGATGGCGCTGAGTTGTTTTCTGTTGCCCCAAAAGGTCGGACCAGAGCCAATGGGTTGAAATTAAATCAAAAGACATTAGGAAGAATTTTCTAACAATTAGAGCGGTTCCTCAGTGGAACAGGCTTCCTCGGGAGGTGGTAAGCTCTCCTTCCCTGGAGGCCTTTAAGAAGAGGTTAGTTCTAACAGGTATCTTCAAAAGTAAAAAATGAATCCCAGAAGCCTTTTTCAATTAATACTGGATTGGATAACATTCTTGGAACAGATGTCTCCACAATCTCAGGGTTATGATAGAAAAAGAGAATTTGCTACAACAGACATGAACAATCCACTCTACATCTTCTAGCTGCATTGTGCCAAGTTATTATTGAACTTTATTTACAAAGTCATTTTCTTTAACAATTGAATTCAATGGGATTGGATAACATCACATGTGTCCGTCAAAGATCTAATGAACTGTCTAGGGGCTAGGAACTATCCTACATAATAACTATACCAGAAGGCTTCGTTAAAACTTGTGTAGTTACTCCCCTGATGCAACAACAGTTTGATAGTCTGTAGCTTAATTATGTCCCAAGGTCACCCTAAAGTGGCTGACCATCCAACTTTACCAGCAGCCGAGTTCAAGCTTAAAGCCCTACCTGCACAACAAAAAACAACTGTTATCTAACTCTGTTGGGGTCAGAAACATTTTATCAGTTTTCCAACATAATAGTTTTTGCAGGACAGATCAGACAATAGTCTTTCCTTCCCTAATTGCACTACATTTGCCAGGAAGATCTTCTGATGCACAGAGGTACTTGCTGAATAGAAACATAACAATGAATAGAATTACTCTAAAGGGGGGGGAGACACTGGCCACATTAAATAGAGTTGCCATCCTCTAGGTGGAACCTAGAGTTCTCCTGGACTTCCAACAGATCTTCATGCTAAAGAGATCGGTTCCCATGGAGAAAATGGCAGCTTCGGATGGTAAACTCTATGGAATCATATCCCCATTGAGCTCCTGCCCCTCCCCAAACTCCAGTTTCTCCAAGTTGCACCCCCAAATCTTGAGGAGTTTCCCAAACCCGAGTTGGCAGCTCTAAGAATTGAATACATTTTATGATACCTAATTTCAGAGGGCAGAGGTGGCACCTTAGTTTGTTTCCAAAAAGCTTTGCAATCCAACTTTAAGAGAAAAATATTAAAATGTATTCCAAGCAAACTAGTTGAGGCAGATGTTTTTGGAATCCTGAGACTTTTAGTCCTTAAGATTGTGGGAAATCCCCCCAAGAAATTGGTTTAAAGAGACTCAGCACTGCAGTGGCGGACCTACATTTTTGGGACCCTGAAGTTTGAACTGTTATGGGGGGCCCTTTGCAACATCCAACAAGGTCCAAAGGGCCCTGCTGCCCTTGCACGGATCTCGAGGCCCAAATGGCGGAGAACGGGTTGGTGAGGTGGACCCCTTGAGAATTTAGATGTCTGTTTATGGTTCCGATTGGCACCGATGAAGGATTCGAGGATCCAGCTGCCAAAATTTAGGCTGTAAATAGATTCTGGCAAGCTCAGTGAGCCCATACAGCTAGGGGTTCAGGCACTGCAAGCCTTCAAGAAAAATTTGAAATTTGACCAATTACAGGGACATTTTGAGACCATGTGAAGTGGGTATTAGAGCATATTCTAAGGTCAAAATTAAGTACTTCAACCCACTGGCTTGATTCTATCACTAAAACAGCCTTATTTTAATAACAAGAACTCCATCGATTAAAAGAACTCCATCAATTTTGTTGAAAAATTCACTCATTAAAAACAAAATTGCTTCAGGGCCTGTGCAGGATTAGGGGCCCTGAAGCTTAAACTTCATTAGTTTCGTAGTAGATCCGCCACTGCGGCACTATACCACTATTGCAGATACAGAGCTATGGAGATGGCAGAGTGCTTCTGTAACTGTGAGATCTTGTTCCAAATGTTGCCCATAGCACACAAAGCAATATTAACACAATCTAGGGTTACCTGCCCCCACCCCCATCCACTGGCAGGGGATGGTGTAAGGCTTTCCAGCCTCCCTGGGCAATTCCCATAAAATCACTTGCTCGGACGACCATCCAGAAGCAGGTAAGTTTATTGAGAAGCATCAGGTATAACTAGGCCCTCACACAGTCAAAGCTGCAAGTGCTTACTATTACAAAAGAGTGAGACTATAACCAGTTCTACATTGCAGGTGTCGGTTACATGTTTTGGGAACGAAACGATAACAGTACCAGGCTAGACTTTCGAACAGACATCAAAGCCCTCAAGAAAGCTTGTTAGCACAATCCTGCGAAAGCCAAGGTCAGGGGGGAGGGGGGGTACGAGGAGAGGAGAGCGAGCGTTACATTCCAGCAGAGGCCTACACAGGGAACACTTCAGCTAAAGCCTGAACCAATATTCTAGCAAAGGTCTGCCCTGCCGCTTGTACAGGCAGAACAGAAAAAGAAACAGAGCAGCTCCTCACAGATGGGAGGTAGGGTTTCCAGATCCAGGTTGGGGAACTCCTGAAGATTTGAAGGTTGGGGTTGCCAGGTGGGTGATTTTGGCGAGCAATTACTTGCCAATCCACCCAGCTGCACCGGAGTGCCGGCCACATGTGTGCGTGAGTGCGTACAAGCAATGACATCACTTCCATTTTTACTTCCAAAAGTGCTGCATCACCATAGCCGATTTAACACTCAAACCTCGGGGTTTGAGTGTTAAATCGGCCACGGAGATTCGGCGCTTCCGGAAGTAAAACCAGAAGTGACGTTGTCACTTGCATGTGCCTGCGCACACCCTGCCCCCATCCCCTAAAACCTCCCGCCGATTGGGAGGGGGGGACCTGGCAACCCTATTGGGGGTGGAGCTAGGGGAGGACAGGGACCTCAGTGGGGTGCCATGCCATAGAGCCCACCCTCCAAAGCATCCGTTTTCTCCAGGGGAAACAATCTCTGTAGTCTGGAGATGAGCTGGAATTCCAGTTCCCACCTGGAGGCTGGCATAATCCTGCTCTAAAATGGCAGCTGTGCTTACAGACGCATAGCCTAAGAAGAGGACTCTGCAGCTCAACCATTTTATGAGAAAATGCTGCCTGAAGCAGATAAAAATCTGAGTGGGGGCAATGAGAAACAGTCTTGGAGTGGTGAGGATGTAAGGAAGATGAAGACAAATTAAACGACTGATGGTTATAGATGTTTTTATATGCAGCAACGGGCCTTAAAAGGGAGGGGGTTTC
The DNA here is from genome assembly GCF_029931775.1 of Euleptes europaea. Lineage (NCBI taxonomy): Eukaryota > Metazoa > Chordata > Lepidosauria > Squamata > Sphaerodactylidae > Euleptes > Euleptes europaea. Next base: position 96,511,052 of record NC_079319.1, read on the forward strand.
CAGAGAATGGCGTAGGGTCTGCAGCCCTTGGGTAACTAGGAGCAAATGGAATTGGTCAGGGGAAAAGGAATGGGAATTTGCAGAATCGTATTTTTCCTGGCATGAGGACAGATGGTTTCATGTTTACCTTGCCAGACTAGGATATTAACAGTGTTCAGCTGCATACTTAATATTTTAATAATTGAAAGTAAGTAGGTTACTTGGGTCATTGTAGGGTAACATGTGGAAGGTTTCTGACAGGATGACATGAGGTTCCATCCAGCACTTTCCGAAAGGATTTTGCTTGTAGAGCAAAAGAGCTTAAAAACAGCTTGAAACACAGCAGGAAGCAGTTTGGGAGAGCTCTGTCCTGAGTATCCCATACATCTTTGTCTGGATCAGGGCCACCGAGCACTAATTATTTTCTGAGGCTTACAGAGGCCTGTGCCCCCCTCCCCCAATGTTTGTGTATTTAATCACCACCAGTTTGATACGTTTCTGCTATATCAGGCAAATCTGGGCATGCATTCATAAAGAAACGGAATTCGTTTTAATAGTAATAGCTGTTCAGTCACTTCTACCTAGTTAATATAGTCATCTTTTTATTTTGTGCTACAGCGTGGTACAGCATGGTCAAGTGGTTAAGAGTGGTGGTTTGGAGCAGTGGACTCTGATCTGGAGAACTGGGTTTGATTCCCCACTCCTCCATATGAGCGGCGGACACTAATCTGGTGAATTGTTTCCCCACTCTTCCACAAGAAGCCAGCTGGGTAACCTTGGCCTAGTCACAGCTCTCTCAGCCCCACCTGCCTCACAGGGTATCTGTTGTGGGGAGGGGAAGGGAAGGTGATTGTAAGCCGGTTTGATTCTCCCTTAAGTGGTAGAGAAAGTCAGCATTTATTTCATCATAATTCTTATCGTCCCGTGGTGCAGAGTGGTAAGCTGCAGTACTACAGTCCAAGCTCTGCTCATGACCTGAGTTCGATCCCAACTGAAGTTGGTTTCAGGTAGCCGACTCAAGGTTGACTCAGTCTTCCATCCTTCCGAGGTCGGTAAAATGAGTACCCAGCTTGCTGGGGGTAAAGGGAAGATGACTGGGGAAGGCACTGGCAAACCACCTCGTAAACAAAGTCTGCCTAGAAAACATTGGGATGTGACGTCAACCCATGGGTCAGGAATGACCTGGTGCTTGCACAGGGGACCTTTACCTTTTATAATTCTTATCACTGTAGATCTTTCATGAGCATAGATTGGTGTAATCCTAAATAGAGTTGTGTATATGTGTGTGCGCATGCGCTATCAAGTCACAGTTGTCTTATGGCAATCTCATAGGGTTTTCAAAGCAATAGACATTCAGAGGTGGTTTAGCATTGCCTGCCTCCACATGGACAGAGAGTTGTGAGAGAACTGTGACTGGCCCCAGGTCACCCAGAAGTCTTCATGTGGAGGAGTGGACAATTGAACCTGGTTCTCTAGCGTTACACCCTTCTAACACCATTGGTTTAGGATTGCGCTGGATATGTCTTAATAATCTTTAAATTAGATCCAACCAGCTTTTCTACTGGTGAAAAAGGGAGCAAAGGGTTTCTTTTGACCACCACAGAGGTTGTCCAGGAGATCATGAGTCTGCTTGGACAAAAGGCCTGTGGTGTGATGACTGTAGTAAGGAGGGGAATGAGGTGAGACGGAGTGGAAAAGCTTTCTGGATCCAGCTCTTTTAATCCAAGATAGGGAATGTTCCATGCTTATCTAAAATGTCCTCCTATGCTTGTAGATAAATCAATCTGTAAGGCTGCCAGGTCCCTCTTCGCCACCGGCGGGAGGTTTTGGGAGCAGAGCCTGAGGAGGTGGGGTTTGGGGAGGGGAGGGACTTCAATGCCATAGAGTCCAATGGCCAAAGCAGCCATTTTCTCCAGGTGAACTGATTTCTATTGGCCGTAGATCAGTTGTAATAGCAGGATATCTCCAGCTAGTACCTGGAGGTTGCCAACCCTATCAATCAGGGTGAGCTCAGTCAGGACGGAACGATGAATATGAAGACAAAGAAATAAGCTGTAACATAGAAATCCTGCTTTTATCTTATCGTGTATATAGATATACTGTATTTTAAATCATGAAGATTGTCTTTCTTTTTTTCTGCTTCTTTTTTTCTGCTTCTTGCTGTTATTGTTTGTTATTGTTATTATCCAATAAATTTTAATAAAAAAGAAAAAAATCAGGCATTTCTTGATGAAGTGTGCATAGTAGGCATTTACATGTAGCTTCATCAATGTGCTCAATTTCATAGATTTCTACTCTAATTAGGGTACTCTAACTGTAATACAGGCAATTTGCTTGCATAACTTTGGGTTTTGTACTTGCTGTTTCCACTTCTAGACCATACTATAACCTCGCATAATTCTTCCTTTAAGATATCTTGGCATTTACCACCTCTTCCTAAAATCTGTTCTTGACGGAGCAGTTATTGAACATGGCCTACGTAGCACTGCTGAACATTCATAACCTTTACTCCTGCTAGGGTTGCCAACCTCCAGGTAATTGTAAGAACTAAACAGGGCAGGCTCAAAGAAATCAAGAATATCAAAGGCATATATTTAAGTAAAGACAAGTGCAAAACAACAAACAGTTACAGTGTGACAAAAATGTGTACAAATATATACAGTAATATACACAAGCTGTTTCGGCAGTGAACAGCTCGAACAAGCACACTGGCTGTTTCCAAAAAGGACGTGAGCCTGCCCTGTATAGTTCTTTCCTTTGAGCCTGCCCTGTTTAGTTCTTACAATATTGTATTAACAGTGGATTTGAGTCTTTTTGTTGGTTAACCTCCAGGTAATAGCAGAAGATCTCCTGCTATCACAACTGATCTCCAGCCGATAGATATCAGTTCACCTGGAGAAAATGGCCGCTTCGGCAATTGGACTCTATGGAATTGAAGTCCCTCCCCTCCCCAAACACCACCCTCCCCAGGCTCCACCCAAAAAAACCTCCCGCCGGTAGCAAAGAGGGACCTGGCAACCCTAATTCCCACATAACAACTTGGCCCTATCTAGAACACTAGTAATGGAACATTGTGTTGTCATTTCATTATTGCTAATATGCTCACACACCTTAGATGAAAACAATTCAATGCCTGCACCCTTTGGTTATATGGAACTTGTAAAGCCTGCTGAAAGCTTCAGTAGATTTGGTTATTGGATCTGTTATTTCATCATCAGTGTTTGATTCATGAGTTAGGGTACTCCCAAAGTAGATCAATTTATCCCTCAGTTCTAGGATGTGATCCCTGATAATAATTTCTGGTGAAACATAAATTGTACCCAGAACAGATTGATATCAATAACATCTTTTTGAAACAAATAATTACCCCAAATCATGTACAGGATCCCCAATAGAGGTATTTTTTTTTTTTAGGTTTCATGACATGTCTGTAGAGGATTAGTTATTAGGACGTAATTATCTGCAACTAACACTCCCAACCCTTTCTTCAATCACTTTAGTAAGGTTAAAAAGATTCTTACCCACCCTAAATCCATATTATTTCTTCCATGTTCATATAAAAAACAGCCTTGTATCAAGCAAAGAACTAGAAGTCAGTGCAATAATGAACTTGTTCTTAATAATTTGTCACAGGAAAGAGTATAGAAACATCATCTTTACCATTCTACCCATCCTTCTATCATGAAAGTATTTGAGCATAGTAATAAATTCATCTGGACTGCTAAATCTTGCAGGCAATATCCCCGTGTTATCTCTCTACAAACAATATAAATTGCCTTTGTAAGATCAACAACCATTATAGAATAACTGTGTGTTGTTTGTTCTTCTCTTGAATGTTGGGCTGGGGAAAATCAGCCCACATCTCTAGTGGTTCATGTGTGTGTGTGTAAACTGCCGTCAAGTCGCAGCTGACTTATGGCAACCCCTTTTGGGGGGTTTTCATGGCAAGAAACTAACAGAGGTGGTTTGCCAGTGCCTTACTCTGGACAGCAACCCTGGACTTCCTTGGTGGTCTCCCATCCAAATACTAACCAAGGCTGACCCTGCTTAGCTTCTGAGATCTGACGAGATCAGGCTAGCCTGGGCCATCCAGGTCAGGGCAGTGGTTCAAAGGCATGCATAAAACCTCCAGTCAGATTTTGATTTTCAGTTCTGTTTTTCCAGCTCTGTGTAGCAGAGTTCAACACTTTTCCAGATTTACAATCATTCTGTTTTGCTCCCCTTCCCTAAATAATATGAATACCTCGCTTCAGTTACTTTGGCTTTGGACATGAGTGCTTCACTCTGACACACTGCAGTATGTGTTTTATATTCTTTAGGTTGTATCAACACTTATACTTACACATATGTGCTTCACTGTCAAAAAGTAACTTGCCTTGGAACAAATGGGTGAAAATACTATGTAAGTACAGATGGATTGGGTTTCATTCATGATTATTCCATTCTTGACAGTTAGCATGACAGCCATATTATCAATCTCAAGAAAACAGATGTTTTAAAATATTGTGTGAATGATGGTGTGAAAAAACTGAATTATCAGTAGAATGCAGATATTGCAAGAACAGTTGTTCCTTATTCATATAATTGAGATTGTGATGTGATTAAAAAGTGGTTAAACTTAATTCTAGAATTCTTTCCAGCATAGGGTTGCCAACTTCCAGGTACTAGCTGGAGACCTCCTGGGATTAAAACTGATCTTCAGCCAATAGAGATCAGTTCACCTGGAGAAAATGGCCACTTTGGCAATTGGACTCTATCGCATTGAAGTCCTTACCCTCCCCTGCCCAAACCCCGCCCTCCTCAGGCTCTGCCCCAAAAACCTCCCGCTGGTGGTGAAGAGGGACCTGGCAACCCTATTCCAGCGGTATCTTAGAATTTGCTCTGTGACTATGGCTGATTAAAATTATTTTCAATCTTTTTGTAGAAATGAACAATTAAGGCACCCTTTTGCTCTTTATGTAATTTTTTGGACATAGTTCATTAAGGCATTGAACAAGGTATTTGCTACTAGTCTTAAAAATCTCAGCTGAAATTTCCACTGGATAGTGATTTAATGACTTGTTCTGTTTCAAGTATGAAAGGTTTCTGGATTTCATATCATACTAAGGTAATTTCTCATCTTCTAGATTTTTTAAAAAAATCTCAAAAGAATAATAACTCCCAGGTCCATAAGTGGAGCAGGGACCATGAGACTGTGGGGCACCAAACAATCTTACATGCAACACAAAACGTCTTTGAGTTAAATTCTGTCTGCAGCTCCTCAACCCCCCACTCCATCAGGTTTTCCATAACTCTGTTAATTTAGTCTGTGAGATGTAACACATATTTCAATAAGCCGGTATCTTGGAACCAAAGCCCCCGTCGCCTATCCAAACTCAGTGAAGTGATATTTCTCATTAAGGATGCTCTTGATGTCTTAATCTTTGTATCAGACTAGTCTTGACACTTGCAGTCTCTATGGCCAAGAATCTTCTGAGCGACTCTATGAAGCTGCCTCTTTCTTAAAAACTAAAGCTTCAGCGTCCCCCAGGCCATTTGCCTGCTCAAGGTGACTGGTCTTAGTACTTCATGGCTTCTGTTCAGCACAGCTAGTTCTTAATTTATTGACATTGAGCTTTTAAATTAATTTTCTACCTTGAGATTTCTGTGGTGACTTGATGTGAATACTAATTTTAGGGCAAAGTAAATGCTGGTAATCTGTCCAGTGTTTAGCTCTAGTAAGCTTTGTGTCCCTGAAGCCTTTCCTTCCAACTATGATAATATTTAGAACAAGGGCATACCTTCTGGAAGGGAAGCATTATTTTTTAAGATTTTGATTCTTTGGGTAGGTCCACACTGAGAATAATCTTTCCTGGGGTAAAAGAGGTCTGCAGGAACATAAAGGAATGTGGGAAAACTCCACATTCCATGCACGGATTGTTTGGATCCACAGCCTTGACCATCCCTTGTTTTGCTTGTATTTTGATTTGCTTGCTTTTGTGTTGATTTTATACTGCTGGTCATTTTTCAAAATTTATTTTACCTGTGCAATGTTATGAATTGCTTTTATGCTACTAACAGGTACAACAGCATGGTGTAGTGGTTTAGAACAGCGGACTGGGTTGGTTTCCCCTCTCCTCCACATGACGCCTGCTAGGTGACCCTGGGCCAGTCACAGTTCTCTCAGAACTCTCTCAGCCCCACCTACCTCACAAAGTGCCTGTTGCGGGGAGAGGAAGAGCTTGTGATTGTAAGTGGCTTTGAGACTCCTTAAGGTAGAAAAAAGCTGGGTATAAAAACCAACTCTTGTTAAGAAATGCCATATTACTTGCTGACCTTTTACTCGTTTTTTTTTTTTTTTTAGTAGACTCCCCCTGGAAGTTTTTATGGACATTTTACTATGTATAGGATTATCAGTGGAACTCCAGGAATCAGTTGACTGACAGTAACTGTATAAATATCTAAAATAAATCTAAAAATGTCGCTCTCATCATTATTTATGTATGAAGTTGAAACATGCATGCTTCCAAGTGTTCTGTAAGCGTTAAGTAAAATTTCTTTTAAAAAATGCCCAGTTAAAAAAAGAAAAAGAAAAAAAGAAAGGCTCAGGGGGGCTTGGCAGTTGAGGTTTTTCCCTGCCTAGCTTGAGTGGCCTTCTTTTTTATATATATATATATAAATTATTATTATTTTTATAATAAGAAAAACAAAACAAATTATAAAAATCATAAAAAAGAAAACAGAAAAAAACATAAAAGATACAAAAATACAAAAAGAGCAGTTATACAACAGTCAAAATTACACCATCTAAGATAAATTGTAAAATACACGGTGCTCTAATACCCACCACCCACCTTAACAGTGTGTCCCACCACCAATAGACTTCCGGAGAAGTGTTTTGACAGTATTTACAATTACCTTATACTATTATTATTATAAAAAACATTACATTTTATCTATAATTCATTAACTATACTTGTAAAATTCATTTTCGCCAGTTTATCCCAAAATGCGACGGCCTTTAACCATGTTTTTTTAAACTCTTCCATATCTTTACAGTGTAAAGAATCTGTAAGTTTGGCCATCCGCATATACATCCACAATTTCTCTCTCCAGTCTTTAATTGAAGGTTTATTTACTTGATTCCAGTTTTTTGCTATTATAATTCTTGCTGCCCCAAAACTGTATTGACATATAACTCTATCACATCTATCCATATTGTCTTTAGGGATTCCCAATCAACAAAAAGCAGGATCTTTTTTTACTTTTATATTAATCAAATTATTAGTTTCCTTTAATATTAGTCTCCAAAATCTCTTAATTTTTTTTACAAAACCACCATACATGCATAAACGTGCCTTTTTCAGTTCCACACTTCCAACATAAACCCATATCGTCTTTCTTCATTTTACTTAGCAGTACCGGGGTTATGTACCATCTATAAAACATTTTATATAAGTTTTCTCTTATTTCATTAGTGATTGTAAATTTGTATTCCCTGTTCCACAAGTTTTCCCATATTTCCAAATCAATATTATAGCCTAACTCCTTCATCCATTTCACCATCACTGGTTTAATCCTTTCTTGTTCTAAATACACTTCAATTAATAACATAAATTCTTCCTATCAATCCTTTATTTCCCTTGGTTAATATAATTTCTAGTTTAGATTTATTTTGATTAAATCCCCTCAAATTGTCTTTATTAAATATATCCCTTAATTTATAATACATAAACCAGTCTTTAATTTTAAGCTCTTTTCTACTCTTCAACATCCAAACCCCTTCTTTAAATTCCGTAATTTCTCTATAAATATCGATATCCAGATTTAGTTGTACACCACTCTTCATAAAAGCTTCTACGGGGTCAATCCAGCCAGGGGTTTTACATTCCAAAAATCCTTTACATTTCTTCCAAGTTTGAAGTAGACCAACTCTAATAATATGGGGATTAAATTCTTTGTTTACTTTCTCCTTTTCATACCATAAATATGCATGCCACCCGAAGTGTAAATTAAACCCCTCTAAGTCTAATATTTTAGGATTCTCTCATAGAATCCAGTTTTTTAGCCAGGTGAATGCTTGATAATACATTCTCAAATCTGGTAATCCCAGGCCTCCTGTTTCTTTTAATTCAACTAAGTTATTATATGCTATCCTATGTCTTTCCTTACCCCATAGAAAATTTAAAATATCTTTCTTCCAGCTTTTAAATATCTGTGCTCCTTTCAAAATTGGTAAGTTTTGAAATAAAAAAAGCATCTTAGGCAATACTATCATTTTAATAACTGAAATTCTACCCCATAGTGATAATGGTATTTTCCCCCAGTTTTTGAGATCTATTACTATCTGTTGCCATTGTTTAATATAATTATTCTGAAATAAATTAAGATTATTCGGTGATAACCTGTCAGGCCTGCTCTCTGCTGAGACAGCCAGACTGTGTGTGTTATGGTTCCCCCAGGTGCGTCCCAAGGCCAAGCCTGGTAATTGCCAAATTCCTTTCCTCTGTGGGAACTGCTCTCGTGGGGGGGGGGGTTGCCATGGCTGCCTTCACTATCTGATATGACCAATGCTCTTCCATATACGCCTTTAGCCATGCCTTTAGTTCTCATTCGTGCCAATTTACCTGTTAGCTCTGTATACCTGTAGGTTTTCTAATAAATCAACTCTCTTTTGGACTACTCGTCTGTGGATGTTGTTTATGGGATTACCACGGGGACAAGTGCTCACATAACCATATACCCAGATATTTTACTTTAAGTTCAATATTAAATCCTGTCTTTTTGGTTAATACTTGTTGTGAGAGAGTCATATTTTTAACCAATAGCTTATTTTTATTTTTATTTATTTTAAAACCTGCAAGATTTCCATAAATCTCCAAAATTCTATTCAAATTATCAATTTGCTCAGTAGGATCCATCAAAAAACATACAAGGTCATCTGCATATGCTTTAATTTTAAAGTGATTTCACCCAATTCGGAATCCAATTAATTCAGTAGATTGTCTAATCTTTTTAATAGGACTTCTAATACTAAAATAAACAACAAAGGGGAAAGAGGACAACCTTGTCTCGTTCCCTATTGAATTTCAAATTGTGATGATAATATTCCATTTATCAACAAACTAGCCTTCTGATAAGTATATACATTTTCTATAGCTGTCTTAAAATTTACTCCAAAACCCATACATTCTAATATTTTTTTTCATAAACTTCCAATTCACATTATCAAACGATTTTTCAGCATCCAAAAATATCATGGCTATCTGTCAGGCCTGCTTTCCTTTGCTCTCAGAAGCCTGTCAGACTGAGAATGTTTTGGTTTTGGTTCCACCAGGTGCAAGGTCTCAAGGCCGAGCCTGCTAACTGTTGAATTCCTGTTCCAGCGCTATCACCCATAGGAACCACTCCTCGTTAGGAGGGGGGTTGCCATGACTCGTTGTGACTAATGCTTTCCCATATAGGCCCTGTACGGTGCTACCAGTTCCCATTCATGCCAATTTAACTGTTAGCTCTTTAAGCCTGTAGGTTTTCCAATAAATCAACTCTCTTTTGGACTTCTTGTCTGTGGATGTTGTTTGTGGGATAACCACGGGGACAAGTGCTCACATTTTGGCATGAATCCCTTCTCTATTTTTTTACCTGTCTGGCTGGAGCCCTGGAGGGTTCACCAGGGTCTTGGATGGGAGCAGGGAACGTGCTCTCCAAGTGAAGTACCTGTGGGGTTCGCCTGGGTCCCGGGTAGGAGTACAGGAGTACAGGAGTACAGCTCTCCCCGGGTAAAGGGTTTCTAACCAAAACCCTGGAGGGTCCTAAACCTTGGTACCCTCCGTTGGGAACATCGGACAAGTACCCCGACGACCCTTCTTTGCTGAATGACATTCTTGCTGAGGCGCTGCGGACGGATGCGGAGATCAATCGCCTGATTGTACTCATTCGAGTTCAGTGGCTTTGCCTGGCTGACATAGTTTTGGAGTAAATAAGAATATCATCCAAATAAACTACCACGCCCCTATACAACAAGTCATGTAGGATCTCATTAATGAATTGCATGAAGACCCCCAGGGCCCCTTTTAATCCAAAAGGCATCACTAAGAATTCATACATGCCAAAGCAACTGGAAAAGGCAGTGAGAGGCACGTCACTCTCTCGAATCCTGAATCTGTAGTAGGCTTCTACCAAGTCAAGTTTTGTAAAAATGCACCCGTCCTTTAATTGTCCCAAGAGATCCGAGATTCTAAAGTTTGGAAGATTTATTGAAGCAATATGGAGAAGTCTCGGGATTTAGGATAAACCAAGATAAGACTCAGACTTTATTTAAAAACCTCTCAAAAGAAGAACAAAAAGATTTTGTGGACATTACTGGATAGGAGAAAACCAACAAAGTAAAATACCTAGGTGTTTGGATTACAAATAAAAATAAAGATCTGATGGTGAATAACTATGTGAAACTATGGGAATTAGTTAAAAAAGATATGATATCATGGTCTAATAAAAGTATTTCACTTCTGGGTCGTATATCAGTAACACAAATGAATATCTTACCAAGGTTACTATTTTTTATTTCAGAATTTACCAATAGTGGAGCAAACAAAGCATTTTGATGTGTGGAGGAGGGATTTGTTAAATTTTATATGGCAAGGGAAAAAACCTAGAATTGCCTATAAATACTTGGTTGACGCTAAAGAAAGAGGAGGACTTGCTCTTCCAAACTTTAGAATATATGCGGAAGCATCAGCTTTAGTATGGCTAAAAGACTGGATACAACTAAAGAATATTTGGTTGCTGGACTTGGAAGGTTTTGATAACAGATATGGGTGGCATGGTTATTTATGGTATGACAAACTTAAAAATAATAAGGCTTTTCAACATCATATTGTGAAATCTTCACTAATAAAAAGGTTAAAATACAGACATCTTTTAGAACCTAGGACACCTCTATGGATCTCTGCTCAAGAGATGTTAACATTGAGACCATTGAGACCATCTCAGTTTGTCACCTATCAAGACCTCTTGGTATGGGAAGATAATAAATGTGCCCTAAAGGAATATGAAGAATTGAAGGAATACATGACGTGGTTCCAATATCATCAGATACAATCAATATATGTACAAGCTTGGATAGATAAAATGATGGAACTGGCTGAAATGGCAAAACTTACTGCATTAATAAATCAAAAAGAAAACACTGAATTTGTGGGAGAATGGGGGGCATGGACAACATATTGTGTAAATGAATTTAATTTAGGAAACATTAAGGGATATGTTTTGATCTAATTCAAACTTTCTGAAGCAATTAAGATACCAAAGTTAAAGATTAGATTTTAAGAAAATGTCAAAAGTGGTTTATTATAATGAATTAGACATTGATACAAAGAGAGAAATAAGGATATCAAATGGACAGAAGAGGGGAGAGGGGAAGTCAACTATATATATTTGTTTAGTGATTAGAAAATGTTTATACACTTTGTGAATGGAATGATGCAATAGAATGTGAACTAGTTTGAAAAATAATAAAATATTTAAAAAAAGGAAGAAAAGAAAACAAATGGGGTGGCATTTTTTGTGAAGGAACATTTGGAACCTAAATTGGTTTATAAAGATGAAGAAGGTAGGATTTTGATGGTGAAAATAAAAAAAACAACAAGATATATTATTAATAGGGATATATGCTCCAAATGAGAAACAAAAAAGGTTTTATAAAAAATTGGAAGAAATTTTGGTGGAAAAAGGAGAAAAAGTTATGATTTGGTTAGGTGATTTTAATGGGGTAGTTAACCCAGTAGTTGATAGAGACACCAAGAAGAAAAAAGATATAAGAGAAGGTAAAATACCAGCGGAGTTTTTTGATATGACTCATCATTGGGAAATGTATGATATTTGGAGAGTAAAAAAACTGGATCAAAGATCTTACACATACTATTCAGCAAGATATGGATCTCTATCAAGGCTGGATATGATATGGGGCTCTAAAGAATTGCTATCTCAAGTTCAAGATATAGATATAGTTCCAAGAACCTTGACAGATTATAGTTTGGTAAAGGTCACTTTAATAGAGAAAGCTCAAATAAGAAAACCTTGGAGACTAAATGAAAGTTTACTAAGGAATAAAGAAATAAGAAATAGGATTACAAAGTCCATTCAGGATTATTTGACAGATAATGTGGATAAGGAAATTTCTGATGTAACAGTGTGGGAAGTGGGAAAGGCAGTGATTAGGGGGGTCTTGATCCAACAAAACACCATATGGTACAAAAAGAGATTGAAACTACAAAATGATCTGCTGGAAAATATAAGAAAGAAGGAAAAAGATTTGAGCAGAAAACAGGGGGATAGGAAAACATTAGAGCCAGAATTAAAAGAATTGAAACACCAATATTCAGTTGTAATTTCAGAAGAGATAGAGAACATTTTTCTATACAGTAGACAGAGTTTCTTTGAACATGCAAATAAACCCGGGAAGTTGCTGGCCTGGCAACTGAAGGGTACCCCAAAGAAAAAACCAATCCTGAGAATAAGGAGAGAGAGGGAGTTAACATTAGATACCAAAAAGATTCAAAAAACCTTTCTGGAGTTTTATGGCAATTTATATAAATTTAAAGAAGTAAAAGAGGAGAAGATAGAGGGATACCTGAGGGATTCTAGACTGAAAGAGATAGAAGAGGATATGAAAGAGGGACTAGAGATCAAAATAACTGAGCAATAGACAGAGCTAGAGTAAATAAGGCCCCTGGACCAGATGGATATACTGCTTTATACTATAAAACCTTTAAAAAGGAGCTGGGCTCACTGTTATTAAAAGTAATGAATAATGTCCTAGATAAGAGAGAGGTATCAAATTCATGGAAAGAAGCAAATATAATTGTGATCCCCAAACAGGAACAGGACATGGAAGAAGTAAAAAATACAGGCCAATATCGCTGCTGAACAATGATTATAAGTTGTTCGCAGATATATTGGCAAATAGATTGAAACAGGTCTTAAAGAAGGTAATACACGAAGATCAGGCTGGCTTTTTGCCAGGAAGACAAATTAGCCAAAATGTGAGGATGGTTTTAAATTTATTGGAATTAGCACAACAAAATCCTGGTTTGCAGATGGCTTTGATGTTTTTAGACGCTGAAAAAGCCTTTGATAACGTGCACTGGATTTTTATGAAAAAAGTATTACCGTATATACCCGTGTATAAGCCGACCCGCGTATAATCCGAGGTGCCTAATTTCTCCCCAAAAATGGGGAAAAATTAGGCACCCGCGTATAAGCCGAGGGTCGGCTTATAACTCCTCCCCCCCCCTGCAGGCTTACCTGACCGGCTCCGGGCGTCGGAAAGCGGCACGGGCCCGGCAGCCTCCCAGGCAGGCCCTGCTGGCTGCTCCCCGGCCGTGGGAAGGGGCGCAGGCCGGCGGAAGGGGGGTGGCGGGGGCGGCCGCGAGGCCTGCCTGCTCTCAGGCAGGCCCCGCTGGCCGCTCCCAGGCCGCAGGAAGGCGAGCGGGGCGGCGGTGGGGGGGGCGGCGGTGGCGGTGGCGAGGCCTGCCTGCTCTCAGGCAGGCCCCGCTGGCCGCTCCCAGGCCGCGGGAAGGGGGCGGGCCGGCGGCGGGGGGGGCGGCAGGGCCGGCAGCGAGGCCTGCCTGCTCCCAGGCAGGCCCCGTTGGCCGCTCCCAGGCCGCGGGAAGGGGAGCAGGCCAGCGGCGGGGGGGGGGGTGGGGGGCGGCCGTGAGGCCTGCCTGCTCCCAGGCAGGCCCCGCTGGCCGCGGGAAGGCGAGTGGGCCAGCTGCGAAGGATGGCGCCAGTGGTAAGTTTTCCCTCCTCCCTCCCCCCTCCTCCCCCTCCCCTACCCTACCGTATTGACCCGCGTATAAGCCGAGTTGGCTTTTTTCAGCCCTTTTTTTGGGCTGAAAAACTCGGCTTATACGCGAGTATATACGGTACAATTTATTAATTTTGGCCCAAAATTTAGAAATGCTATCAAGGGACTATACAGTGAGCGAAAAAAGTATTTGATCCCCTGCTAAATTTGCCCGTTTGCCCTCTGACGAAGAAATGACCAATCCATAATTTTAATGGTAGGTTTATTGTAGCTGTGAGAGACAGAATATCAACAGGAAAAACCCCAGAAACCCAGAAGACAAAAGTCAGAGATTGATGTGCATTATAATGAGTGAAATAAGTATTTGATCCCCTATCAACCAGCCAGACTAGGATTAGGGTTCTGCTGTCGACAGAAGCAATCCATCAGATTCCAAACTAGCACCATGACCAAGACCAAAAATCTGTCCAAGGATGTCAGGGACAAGATTGTAGACCTGCACAAGGCTGGACTGGGCTACAAGACTATTGCCAAGCAGCTTTGTGAGAAGGTGACAACCCTAATCCTAACTGTCAACCTCCCTTGGTTTGGGGCTCCATGCAAGATCTCATCTCGTGGTGTTGCAATCTCAATCATGAGAACGGTGATGAAGCAGCCCAGAACTACACTGGGGGAACTTGTCAATGATCTCAGGGCAGCTGGGACCATAGTCACCATGAAAACAGTTGGTAACACACTACGCCGTGAAGGACTGAGATCTTGCAGAGCCCGCCAGGTCCCCTTGCTCAAGACAGCACATGTACAGGCCCGTCTGCAGTTTGCCAATGCACATCTGAATGACCCAGAGGAGAACTGGGTGAAAGTGCTGTGGTCAGATGAGACCAAAATCGAGCTCTTTGGCATCAACTCAACTCACTGTGTTTGGAGGAGGAGGAATGCTGCCTACGACCCCAAGAACACCATCCCCACCGTCAAACATGGAGGGGGACATATTATGCTTTGGGGGTGTTTTTCTGCTAAGGGGACAGGACACCTTCACCGCATCGAAGGGACGATGGACGGGACCATGTATCATCAAATCTTGGGTGAGCACCACCTTCCCTCAGCCAGGGCATTGAAAATGGGTCGAGGATGGGTATTCCAGCATGACAATGACTCAAAACACACGGCCAAGGCAACAAAGGAGTGGCTCAAGAAGAAGCACATTAAGGTCCTGGAGTGGCCTAGCCAGTCTCCAGACTTTAATCCCATCGAAAATCTGTGGAGGGAGCTGAAGGTTCGAGTAGCTACACATCAGCCTCAAAATCTTACTGACTTGGAGAGGATCTGCAAAGAGGAGTGGGACAAAATACCTCCTGAGATGTGTGCAAACCTGGTGGCCACCTACAAGAAACGTCTGACCTCTGTAATTGCCAACAAGGGTTTTGCCACCAAGTACTAAGTCATCTTTTGCAAAGGGATCAAATACTTATTTCACTCATTATAATGCACATCAGTCTCTGACTTTTGTCTTCTGGGTTTCTGGGGGTTTTCCTGTTGTTATTCTGTCTCTCACAGCTACAATAGACCTACCATTAAAATTATGGACTGGTCATTTCTTCGTCAGAGGGCAAAGGGGAAATTTAGCAGGGGATCAAATACTTTTTCCCTTCACTGTATAAGGATCAAAAAGCAAGATTAATTATAAATGGAGAAACTACTTCTATGATTGAGATTCAAAAAGGGACAAGGCAAGCTTGCCCCTTATCACCCTTATTGTTTATATTAGTTTTAGAAGTTTTAAATGTAAGAATTAGAGAAGATGATAGAGTCAGAGGTATAAAAGTAGGGATATATGAGTATAAGATTAGGGCTTATGCAGACGATATGGTCTGTATTTTAGAGAACCCAATAGAGAATGCTAAAAGATGGATGGAAACGATATATCAGTTTGGAAATCTGTCAGGATTTATAATAAATAGAGAGAAAACTAAAATCATTACCAAAAATATGTCAGAAGAACAAAAGAAAGAGCTGGGGAACATTACTGGCTGTAAGATAGAAAATAAGGTCAAATACTTAGGGATTTGGCTTACCAACAATAATTTGAATCTCTTTCAAAATAATTATGTGAGAACTTGGGAAGCTATAAAAGCTAATTTGGCAAAATGGGAAAGAATTCAACTGTCCTGGTTAGGTAAACTATCAGTAATAAAAATGATGGTCCTGCCTTAGATGCTGTTCTTGATTCAAAACTTGACAACAATAAAAGGTAATAAAATATTTGTAGAGTGGAGGAAGGAAATAAAGAAATTTATTTGGGGGAGGAATAGACATAGAATAGCCTATATTCATCTAATAAATGCTAAAGAGAGAGGGGGCTTATCCTTACCAGATTTACAATTTTATTATGAGGCAGTAGGTTTTAGTTGGTTAAAAGAGTGGATTAAATTGGACAATACAAGATTATTAGAGTTGGAGGGTATGGGACTTAGGTTTGGATGGCACGCATATCTATGGTATGGAAAAGAAAAAGTACATAGAGATTTTAATCAACATATTTTGAGAGCAAGTTTATTAGGAATATGGAAAAAATATAAACAAGGTTTTGAACCAAAGACTCCGTTTTGGCTAAAGCCCTTGGAAGCTGTATTGAGAAGATCTCAAAATAGAGATCCAGATATTTAAACATATACAGAATATATAATAAAAGAGAATGACCAATTGAAATTAAGAGAGAGAGAAAAACTAGGATAAAGGTTTGGTTTAAATATTATCAGTTAAATGATATGTTTAAGAAGGATATAAAAATTGGGTTTGCAAGCCAAGATTCAGAATTGGATAGAATTTTAAAAAAGGATAGTAAGGGTTTAATATCTAGAGTGTATCAATACATATTGGAATATAACTTAGAGGGAAGTAGGATTAAACCAACAATGATTTCATGGGCGAAAGATTTGGGAAACACCATACATTTAGAAAAATGGGAAAGACTACGGCAGAAGGAATTTAGGTTTTCAATAGCAGGCAGTATTAGAGAAAATATGTAGAAAATGTTTTATAGGTGGTATACAACGCCGGTAATAGTAGCAAAAATGGATAAGGATGCCAGTGATAAATGTTGGAGATGTAAAGAATGCAGAAGCGTGTTTACTGGGTTTATTTAAAGAGGGAATGGATGTGGAAGATAAAACAATCTGTCAATATTGCTTTGCAGCGGCAAGAATAATTATTGCAAAAACCTGGAAAGCAGATAAGAAACTGTCGAAGAAAGATTGGAGAGAAAAATTAATAGAGTATATACAGATGGATAAGCTAACAAATGGACTACACGGAAAGGATATGGAAGAATTTGGGAAGAAATGGAGCTTGGCATTTGTGTATTTAGCTAAATATGCGAAGGTGGATTTTAAAACTGTTGTGAAAAGGTTATAATATTTGAGTACTGTAATAGGGGAAGTAATGTAGAATTTGGATTTGGGTGATACTCTAACGGAAGTCATACACTGGGGGTATATAAAGGGGGTTGGAGGGGGGTGATGGGTTTTTATGTTATGTTTTGTTTTTTCACATTTATGAAATAATAATAAAAATAATTTTAAAAAAAGAAAGTACTCAGAGGAAGCAGGGAGCATTTGAATCTCCGCCTTTTGACACTCTGCTTTGTAATTGGCTGGACTGCTTGTTGTGAGAGACACCAAGCTTCCATGTCCCATGCTTTGCCTTATGCATGGGGATTTCAAGCGGGCTGAGCTCAGGGGAGATGGAAGAATTGGGTTAATAGAGGGATGGGAAATCCTGGGATTTGTGAGGGCTGGCATAGAGGTCATCTTTAGTGGATGGAAAACTCATGCATAACTCCAAGGAACAACCGAGACAGACAGGGGGTGAACGTGAGTGAAAGTACCCATGCATAAACGACCACTGTAGGGTTTTCAAGGCAAGAGACCTTCAGAGGTGGTTTGCCATTGCCTACTTCTGCATAACAACCCTGGACTTCCTTGGTAGTTTCCCATCCAGATACTAACCAGAGCTGACCCAGCTTAGCTTCCGAGATCTGATGAGATCGGACTAGCCTGGGCCACCAAGATCAAGGCTATACCCATTTACTCCTCTTTTCCCCCTGCCAGCCAGCAGAAGTACTTTATAAACTGTGAGCCTATATAAAGTTCAAGCCCAGGAATTATCCTTTGAGGCTGGAAATTTTGGCACTTATCCCAGAGGCATTTTGCCACATTGAAGAAGAAGGGGAGGATGTTGCTTCATCTTCTCCCTCCCTGTATTTCAGATGGCATATTATTTTTCTGAGAATTCATGAGTACTTGTATCTCTGGTCTGCTCACTGTTTTGACAGTCCCTCTGTATAATTATTAAATACATTTACATGATCCTGTTTGCCAGCTAAAGGCTGAAAGAAAACAGTGCCTGTTTGACTCATGTCAACAGTAGCAACAGTGCTGATGTAGTCCTTACGAGTCGTACAAAAGGAACTACAACACTCTTAAAATACACTACATTTTAAACTGTGAACATGTACAAGAGTAGACTTTTAAGCCTACTATCTAATGCATTTTTATCTCTCTCCTATTTTATCCTCACAGTGACCCTGTGATGAGGTTAGAGTAAGAAATGGTGACTGGCCTTTGGTCACCTAGCAAATTTCATGGTGGTGTGGGGATTTCAACCCTGGTTTTCCAGATCCTAATCTGACACTCTAAGCACTACATTTCACTGGCTCATATACTATGAATCTTGTTCTTCCCTAGTAACAACTCTTTGCATATGCCTCCTTTTGTGAAACCTGAAATGTCACCCCTAGGTAAAGGACATTTTGGGGTGTCCCAGTAAATCAATCACTTTGTACATGCCTGTGGGGTTGAAGTTGACCCTTTCTCTGCGTCTACAAGTGTACTGGTATGAGAGGCACATAGACAAACAGAAAACATCACAGTGTCAAGGGACAGGGAGAAAGGGTCAGGCTGTGAAGCCTTTTCCCTCCTCTTTTGAGGGCAGCATATTCTCTGCTGTTGACTTTATTTTTAGGGGTGGGGGGAAGCAAAACTAAGTGAACAATGCAGCCGCTTCAGGATCACCCTAATGATATCTGACAACCTGCCAAAAGGAAGGGAGGAAGAAAAGGACAACAGAATTTTAAACTGCACAATAAATAGTGCTGATTTACCAAAAAGCACTGTTCAGTGCTTCTGAGGAAAGAGGTCAGATTAGCGCAAAAGTGATGTTGTTGTGTTTTCCAAGAGTCGTCTCCAGAGGTACAAAGGATTTGCATATGCTGAAAAAGAGACTAAGATCATTTAGTACCATTTAAAAGCTCTGTGAAGGTCACAATTAAAACAAGGTACTCTTGCACTTTTGGGGGGTGGGGGCGGGGAGACTGTCCCAGAACAGAAGAAATGGAAGACATGCTGAATTACTGCAATGCAGTGAAAGGAGGGAGGCGCATTGGATGCTTGCAGCCCAAAGTGTGTGCAACAGATTTGCAAATTGGTATCCAACCTGAGCACGTGACTCCCGATCTGGCCGCAGTCTGCATGCAGAAGTAGATTCCTGTTCTACGAGGAGGTGGGCTGCCTTGGAAGAGGAAAGGCAAGAAGATCACACTCTGAGTGCAGCCATTTTGGCACTTGATAAGGTGCAGAGGAAGACCATCTCAGACTGCCACGCTGTGGGCGATCAGGATTATGCCCTTGGGGCATTTTAAAATGGCTGTGGAGGACACCGCTGTGGCTAGTTTCCCCCTCAGATCATGTGGTTGTGACAGCCAGTGTGGTGTAGTGGTTAGAAAACTGGACTAGGACTGGTGACACCCTGGTGGAAATCTCCACTTATGCTTGAAGCTCAGAGGGTCATGTTGGGCCAGTATCTCTCTTACTTTTAACTCATTCATTCATTCATTCACCTTTAATAGGCATAGTGCTTAGTTCTTACTTTAACCTACTTCACTGGGCTGCTGTGAGGTTGAAATAGCGAGAGAGGACCATCACGTGTACTGCTCTGAGCTCCTTGGAGGAAAGGAGGGTTGAAAACTAAAAGATCTCACACACAGGCTGCTTTTGAATGTTCCCCCAATGTCACAGGTAATGTGGTGTAGGAAGGGAATCCTACCATTTAAGTATCCTAAAATCCAAAGTCTCCTTGTGTGCATGGGACTAGCCATTTCAGTTACTGGATTCAAATAATGTCAACATGCATTTCTCTAGACCAGTAGTTCCCAACCTTTTTTTGACCAGAGACCACTAGGACTTTTTTGTTTGGTGCAGGGACCCCAAGGTTCAAAATAAAAATTCTGAGAATTTGAAAATAAACTTTAATCATAACTGTTAGTTAAACATTAAACTTAGAATAATATTTGAATATATATTTTTATAATAGAGAACTTTTAATTGAAAATATTAATTTATTATGGGTTTATAACTTTGTTTCGCGGACCTTAATTTAGTTCTCACTGACCCCTGGGGGTCCACGGCCCCCCCGGTTGGGAACCAGTGCTCTACACAAACAGATACATATTAGCAGAATTTTAAATACAATGGAAGCATAATACATGCATTCTTATTTTGTAAAAGTTGTATCTAATAACTCCTGGTGTGAGCTCCCATGGGCAAAAATGCACGGTCGCTTGAGCCTCCTTTCTTCCCTGTTCCAGCCAGGATTCAGCCAGGGAACAGGGAAGAAAGGACGCTCAAGCAACCGTGCGTTTTCGCCCCATGTCTCCTGAGAAAACCGTACATCATTGAAGAGTTTATTCATATTTAAAGAGAAATATCATAAATCACTGCATTTCCCATCTATTTATATATTTTGCCTACCAAACTGTTTTTCAAGTTCACAGTGTTGTCAACTTGAACAGTTCTTTTTTTAAAAAAAAAAATTACTGTTTTTATATATCATCTTTTTCTGGAGGTCATGGGGGCATCCCCTCCTCTTTTTGAAATGGTTCATTTTTGCAAATATATGGGTTCAACAAAAACTGGACCAACTGAAAATATGAAAAAGGGAAACTTTTCAGTCCTCAATAGGGCTGTCAATTCGGTTCAGTCCGAACTGAAAATCAACCGAATTTCCCCTGATTCGTTGCTTTTCTGTTCGGAAGGATCCGAACTCAAAACTGGCGGGCAACCGGGGGGGCCGAATTCAGCGAGTTCGGGAGTTCGCGAATAAATCCGGCAAATTCGGCCGTCAGTAAGCAGCATAACCGTCAGTAAGCAGCATTCTCCTCCCCCGGCCAATCGGTGGGCAAGCTGGGTCTTCTTCTGGCCAATCAGTCAGGATTGAGTACTGAAGGAATCAGCTGATGTGCGGCCCGGCCAGGGAGAGAGAGAGAGAGAGCGAAATCCTCGTGTGTGTGTGGGGGGGTGCTTGTGCACATTCGCTCCTTTCTGTGGCTGCAGGGGGTGCATTTTTTGGGGTGCACACACAAAACTTTCACTGGAACTTCAGATGAAGCTTCTTAAGGTACCCCCCAAGTTTTGTAAACATTGGGTCAGGGGGTCCCGAGATATGGGCTCCCCCTTTTTCTTTCCATGGCTGCAGGGGGCGCATTTTTGGGGGTACAAATCCCAAACTTTGAGCAGAGTTTCAGACCAGTGTTCTTAAGATACCCCCCAAGTTTTGTAAACATTGGGTCAGGGGGTCTCGAGATATGGGCTCTCCCCCTTTTCCCTCCCCCCCTTTTCCATTTATGTGGCTGCAGGGGGCGCTTTTTTGGGGATATAGCCCCCAAACTTTTAGCATAGCTTCAGTGAATTATTCTTAAGATACTACCCAAGTTTTGTAAAGATGGGTTCAGTGGGGGCAGAAATATCGCCTCCCCCCTTTTCTCTTTCCATGGCTGCAGGGGGCGCATTTTTGGGGGTGCAGACACAAAACTTTCACTGGAACTTTAGATTAAGCTTCTTAAGGAACCCCCCAAGTTTTGTGAACATTGGGTCAGGGGGTCCCGAGATATGGGCTTTCCCCTTTTCCCTTTCCCCTATTGGGATGAATGGGGCAGCCGAGCCGATCCTGTGTGCATCTCTCCAGAGCAAAACGTTCCGTGCCTAATTGGAATCATCTTGGATTACAGCCCGTCCTGATGGAACAGAAGACAGCCACAGTAAGACCCCTTTGGGGGCTTTAATCTATAATTTTTCTCCTGTGTATGTGTGTGTGTGGGGGGGAAAGCAGAGTCTGTGTGTGTGTGGGGAGGGAGCAGTTTCTGTGGGTGGGGGGGAAGCCAAAGGGGGCTTTCGTCGGTTCTGCCTGGGGTGTGTGTTCCCCCTCAAGTCTCTCGCTCCCTGGTTTGAGGGGGGAGGTTTCAGTTGTGTGTTGCAAAGGTGTTGTTTAACAAGGTTGTGTTTGCAGTTGTTTTGCTAATTTCTCCGCTGTTGTCGGGCTGGGAGCTTTGTGCGTGGGCGGCAAGCTCTGCTGAGAGATGCACAACATTAAGGGTGGGGGGGACCCCTTTCAGGGCCCATATCTCAGCCCCCCCTGACCCAATCTTTACAAAACTTGGGGAGTCTTTCAATAAACGTCCTTTGAAGCTCTGCCAAAAGTTTGGGACCTCTAAGCCCAAAAATGCCCCCCCCAGAGCCGCGGAAAGGCGCGGTTGTGTTTTTAATGGCTTTATTCGGCCGAATTTGTTTCCGAACTTTGAATTCCCACCGAATTGAACGGATCCGAAGTGGGGGAGTTCGGACTTCGGCACGTACCGAACCCACAAGGGCCAAATTCGGCCGAATCCGAACTGTACCGAATTTTTTTTTTTGACAGCCCTAGGCCTCAACCATGTTGGGAGTGGAGGAGTGTGCAGTGTTCTTTTGTACAGACCACGGTAGGGATACACAAACTCCTGCATAGGGTTGCCAGCTCTGGGTGGGGAAATACTTGGAGATTTTTGGGGTGGAGCCTGGAAAAGGAAGGGTTTGATTAGAGACGGGACCTCAGCAGGGTATAATGTAGGGTTGCCAGGTCTCCTCTGGCCACCAACAGGGGATTGGGGGTGTAGGGTTGCCAGATCCAGGTTGGGAACCCCCTGGAGATTTGAAGATGGAGCCTGGGGAGGACTGGGATCTCAGAGGGGTACAATGCCGTAGACTCCACCCTCCAAATCAGCCATTTGCTCCAGGGGAACTGATCTTGATTGTCTAGAGATCAATTGTAATAGCAGGAGATTTCCAGCAGGTTCAGCTTTCATCATGTTCACCAGTTGCAACCTTCCCCACAACTGATCGATGATCAAATCATGTTATCACTAAGCTACTTGTCTGAGTTTGCGGGGTGGCTGCATGTCCAGCCTAACAATGCACACTAACACACGATCAGCTTTCATGCACGCTTGCTGGGCCCACAGCATGCGTGGTTTAGCAAAGGAGCCCTCTGCGGGTTGTATATTCGCTGTGGCTCGGCTTTCACACCAAGGATTTTCTTCCCTTTCTGCAGCTCTGCTTTTGCAGTGGAAAACCTCTCCCCACACACACACACCCCTCTACATTTCTTCCATTTGGGGACCCATTTCTGTGGCTTCCCCTCATGGTGGCTCCATTTCTACAACTGCCTCCCCACTATGCATTACTACATTATGAAGTTCTTCCCATTTGGGGGTTCCGTTTCTTTGACCCTCCCCCCCCCCGCTGTGTATCATTCATTTATGAAAAAAAGTAGCCCAAAAGCTACTGCATAGCTTTTTTGCAGGAGAATTCGTGACATTTTCTGCACAAACAAAGTAATCCAGGGATTGACTCACCACTATCAAACATGGTAAATCCACCTAGTGGACTCGTTTGCTGTGAAGTTTGCAGTGTCCTAAAGCACACCCTTGCTTCAGAGGGGGCAGAACAGTTAGCAAGGCTGGATAGCTCAGTTCCTATACTCATCAACTTTATCTGCTCTGCTGCTGTTTTTTTTTTTTTGTTACCCAGAATGCTTCTCTAAGGGGTTTCTTCCTTCCTGCTGACTTCTTCTCTACTTGCTTCTCTCTCTAATCTCCACGAGGGCAAGACGTGCTCTCTACATCTCTCTCCATCCTAGAATAGATAGAATGCCTATTTTCCCCTTCCCATTGAAGTATTGAGTTCCCTTACAATAATTTTTATTTTCTATGTTTCATTTTCAAGAAAGTGTCTTCAAGATAGAGATCTGGACCATCCATGAAGGGATCACTTGTCTGCCAAAATACATTCTGGCTCATTATCTGGAGATATTTTTACTGCCCCCCCCCCCCACAAATACAGAAGGCCATCTCTAGTAGCAGGCATTTGAACAGAATACCTTTTCAAAGTAAGAACGTTCAAACAATCTGGATAAAATAGAAACTGTGGCACATGGTATGGAGAAGTGTCTGCTATATAAAGAAACAAAAGGTTTGTTCCACAAACTAAACATCTAAATATGTGCTCTCCAAAGGGGAAAGCATCAGTAGATTAATCAGTGGGGTTCAGTTTTAATTGGTGAGGGCTAATTTTAATTAGTGGTTGTTTGTGACATGACGCTGGGCGTCTATATTTTTAAAGGTGGGGGTCTATATTTTTAAAGCTATTTCCCTTGTGACAGATTATTGGAGCAGGAAATGAAAACCAAAATAGTTTTTTAAAAGCCTTGCCTTCTAATAATGAGCTTACAGTTTAATATATTGTCAGTTATTTCTGGTGATATCTCAAAAAGGCACCTTATTAAAGTTCTGGTTAATTTAATTATTTATAACTCCTAAGTTACTGAAAAGGGTTCCTTTCCATTCTATTTCCATTTTTAAGATGTTCTGTTTAGTAAAATGTTATTTGACGTTTTGATTAAAGATATGTTCTGTCTGTTTTGCATTTGGCCCCCTTATGTTTTGTCGTGGGATTATTGCTTCAGATTTTGCATTCAAGAATAAACCATACAGAAACCCATGGATCAAATGACACTGAATTGGTTAAAAGCAGGGATGGCTGATTACTTGCTGGTTTGGCTCGGGTGGCCTGTGCAGGAACTGCAGTCACTGAAGTTGAACGTTCAATGCACGGATTGTCTGTTTCTTAGCAGCCTGCACACGTTAAATTGCACATGCCCGACTACACCCTGTTATGCTGCTGCTGACTTTTCCTCCTGAATCACCCCAGCTGCCCCCAAGAGTTAAAAGGCAAGTGTTTGAGTGGAGCTTTATTTACTGCTTAGGTAGAGTCTCTGTGTCCCTTATGGCAGCATTACTTGCTGTTCATTGATTGCTACTAAGCTGTCCAGTTCTAAATGAATTTGCACAGGTTGGTTTCTGCACTGTATCATGGGTGGGGCTGCTAGGTCCCCCCCCCTTGATCGGCAGGAGGTTTTAGGGGGCGTGGCTGGGGTGGCTGTGATGGCGTCACTTCCAGGTTTACCGTTGGTACTGCCACATTGCTGCGGCTGCCTTTAGTACGCTAAAGCATTCTAAAGCAGCCACGGCGATGCGGCACTTCCAGGGATGAACCCGGAAGTGACGTTGTTGCGTGCGCACACAATCGCCGTTCCGGAGCAGCTGGGTGGATTGGCAGGCAATTGCTAAAATGGCAGCATGGGTGCCTGGGTGCTGCCTCTCTGAAGCAATGAGAAAGGCCATCTGCATGAACAAGATTGGGGGGCGGGGAGGAATGCAGATCGGAGGCCTTTTAAAATTTTCTTTTTGCCCTGTGTGCAGCCCAGAGAGAACATTGGCAAGGGATGGGCACTCTGTGCATGTTCATGCTCTTCATTTTGGTGTTACATAAAATGGTGTGGTGCAGTTTCAAAGGGGCAACCAACCAGCTAATGCTTAGAGAAGAAATTGAAAAACAACAACAACAGTTGAGTAGCATTTTCAAATGTCCCCAACAACCCTGATAAGAATTCTTTTTAAAATGTCTACACTCTAAAGAGTTGGTCAAGTAGGTGCGTATTGACAGTTTTGCACTGCCTAGCCAACTGGTTTCAAGCATCCAATACTTTTATTGCACTGTGGCTTACTTTGCATGGTGGTTGTTTGGATGAAAAGCTATACACCACTTTGGCAAATTTGAAATGCTTTTACAAAAAGTTAGAAGCTGCAGGGATGACACCCTGCCTGCACAACCCAGGCAAGCCCGCCCCAGAAGACATTCACACATATTTGCCAAGGACCTAAATATAACATCTAATGTGTACACAGGCCAGAATATTCAGACTGTGTCCAAGATTTATTAAATTGTTACTTTTAGGTAGGTTTTTGTTTGTATTATTTCAAACCCTGGCCCCATTCAGGATCAGGTTAGAAATCTCTGTTCTCTGATACTATGATTAACATGGCTACCCCTCTCCTATTTTTTATATGTAATTTCTCCTCATTCAGTATCCAGATATTTTCCTTTTAATTGTTTTCAGTCCACCATTCCATTCAATTTGCCATGGATAGATTTGTAATTATTAAGAGAAAAGTCCTTTCTGATGCCGAAGATTCCTCTTATATGTAAAATCCTTGGTAGCATAACTGTGGGTTTTCTTGGGGGTCATGGCTATGGGCACTGTTCTGAAATGTCTCCAAATGTGCTTATAGTCACTTATAGGATATGAGTTTGAAGTGAGAAGAAGAGCAGTAGCAATCTTCTTCTCACTTCAATCTTCTTCTCACTTCTGTACATTGCTTAAAAATTGAGTGCACAGCAACTGTTTTGTATTCTGGCCTGGCTCAGAGGCTTCAACCATACATTTACCAAATGAAGGCATCTGTGATGGCATAATTTAGTAAATTTCAGTATTAAGGCAAACCTATGAATAAGGCAGAAACAAGACTCCTGTAAATGAATGTCCAAGAAAACTTTAAAAATGTTCCTCTACGGTCTTTTCTGTGTTGCCTTTCTTAGTGTCAAATTTGTGACCATTAGGTTGTCCTATGCACATAGTATGTATATTTGCAAATCTTAAAGTGGCTATCCTAAAAGATAATTTCAAAAACAGGACAAGATCGCTGAGATACCACTATATCCATTGGCCATCTCCCATCTTTTCCTAGGTTTGGCCCAGCCTAGGGGTGTTGTTATGGGTATGCCCAGAGTTGCCAGGGTGTTCCTAAATTTCTGGGGAGCCCATCCCTACTTGGATAGGAGACCAGGGTTGGTATGTGGAGGCAGGCAATAGCAAACCACCTCTGAACATCTCTTGCCTTGAAAACCGTACGGGGTCGCCATAACAGCTGCAAGTGACAGCACATTCTGCCACCTGCAATTACCTTTGTGTCCAAGTTCTCAAGTTCTTTGGTTAAAAAGCAGGTGATTGGTGAAGTCAAACTTCTTCCATGAGTGGACAACCCAAGTTATAAAGAATACAAATGAGATGTCTTTATTTGAGGACACGAGAGGTGAGGGAACACTCTGCTAGTCAGTATGTCAGAAAGCAGAGCTTTCCAGACACTCAATTAAATCCCTCTTTTCACTGTTCTCATCTCCCCCTGCTAGGTACTTTCTGCATTGTGTCTCCAAAGAGTAAATGCTATAATTCTATGGCAAGACATGCAGTCACTTACAGAGCTAACTGAAGTCTGTCAGCTGTCAAAGGAATCTTACAGAATTTATATTTATGAAGCTGTTAGTGATGATGTTGATGGAAAACCAGCGCCTTTTAAAAGAAGAGAAAATTCACTCCTCCATTTTTCTCTTGTGTTTGTCATTTGCCATGATTTTCCAGTGACATAACCCCCCCCCCACTAATTATAAAGGAGAAAAAGAACTTATCTTAATTGATCAGACTTTGAGGCCATTTTGACTCAGCAGCCAGTGGGGTAGCACAAAGTACAATGGCAAGCAATGACCTGTCAGTCAAACTGAGAAAACTCACAGTTATGGTCACAATACGACACAGTTAGTTATGCTGAAGCTGGACTAAAGCGCGTTTGTTCTCTCCAGGATCAGAGGACCATGCCTGTTATATGAGGTGCTGTGGAACACAGGCAGGATGGGTGCTGCTGCAGTCGTCTTGCTCGTGGGCTTCCTAGAGGCACCTGGTTGGCCGCTGTGTGAACAGACTGCTGGACTTGATGGACCTTGATCTGATCCAGCAGGGCTTTTCTTATGCAGCATGGAGAGTGTCTCAGACATCAAAGTTAGGACCTTGGCTTGTCAGTCCTTAGTGGTGGAGCCATTTTGTCAATGTGGCTAAGGAAACACCTTTCTAAATGCCCACCATGATTTGAGTAAAAAGAGGTCTAATAGGGATAATATCTAAGTAGTTCAAATACATATCCTTATAAAACTTCACAACCCTGTGCAGGTCAGCAGTATTATTGCCATATTTATTTAGTTAGTTACTTGTATCCTGCTTTTCTCTGTGATGGGGAGACCTAAAGCAGCTTTCAGCTTTCTTCTCCCCTCTTCCATTTTATCCTCATAATGACAACCCCGTAAGGTAGGTTAGGCTAAGAGAGTAACTGCTGCTAGCAAGCTTCCATGATAAAGCGGGGATTTGTACCAAGGTCTCCCGGAGCCTGGTCCAACTCTGGTTCTCAGGTAGGGGCTGAAATGGAGATAATAGTGGTGTCTCTAAGTCTACGTTCTTTATAGAAGTGGTAAGATTTCAACAGGGATATCTTTAGCTGAGTTAAGCACTTTGCTACTTTGCCAGCTCTCTCCATCAGTGAGACGGGCCAGTTAAACACACTTTTGTCAGAGTCGGCTGCTACAGGCATAGCTCGACAGTAAGAGTGAAAGGAAACAAGGTGTCCATGTTCACAAAAGAAGTCAGGAAATCAGCTGGCAAAGTCTAAAGCATCCTCTATAAGCAAATACCGCTTCGAATGCCTCGTGCGAGGGAAGGAACCAGCAACACAAACCTTGATGCTCCTACATCACTGCAGAGAAATAACAGCAGTTAGCACTAGGGCATTGATTGTAGGAAGCATCCCTGAAGAACTAATAGAGACACTTCTGAATATAGTGCTCTGATTTCAACTCATTTCCACTCAAGTAACAATGGTTTTGATTTTTTAAAAGGAAATAATGCAAGTCCCTAAAGAAACTTTCCTGTATTTTGTTGCTATTATAAGATGCATATAGTGGAGCTGGCAACCTTGCACATGCAAGGTATAGGCATACATCGTGTTGCCCACATTTTAATTACTAGGAAAAGAAGGTCATCATGCTAGAGATCTTCATGGGCAGATTTAGGTATCTGAGCACTTGTAGGAATGTTTGGATGAATCCTGTGACCGGATAGATGCGCGGATAGCTTCATTTACAATGGTCCCGTGAGTATTGAGGTTAACAGGGACAACTAAGAAGCAAACAGAGATAGTTTGTTCAAAATGTGATAGTCAGTCTCACAAACTTTGTTTCAGTTGTATACCACCCATTCACCACATAGTTTAGGTGGCTTACAAACCTGACATTAAAATGACAGAATAGAAACAGGTTTTAAGGTTTCTGGTGGTGTTTGTAACTATCTTTTTTTTTTCTGTTTTGTATTTACCTCATATAAAATCAGCACCAAAACAAAAGCAAAAAAAAAAAAAAAAAAGTAATAAAAACTACACCGGTATAAACCTAATAGTCCTGACCCAGATAGCCCAGGCTAGCCTGATCTCGTCAGATCTCAGAAGCTAAGCAGGGTCGGTCCTGGTTAGTTATTGGATGGGAGACCACCAAAAAATACCAGGGTCGTGATGTGGAGCCAGGCAATGGCAAAACCACCTCTGAATGTCTCTTGCCTTGAAAACCCCTCCAAGGGTCGCCATAAGTCAGATGTGACCTGATGGCAAAATAAATAAATAAATAAACCTAGCAACCCACCAACAGAACTTCACACACAAAGAAAACTCAGTAAAGACACAGTAGTAAGAACAGAAGAAACAAAGCCCAGCAGTAAAATCATAATTCTGATTTCAAAGATTCAGTGGAAAAGAGCAGTCTGTTACAGCTTCCGGGAGGCAACCAGTGAGGGAATTGATCTCCTGGGACAGGAAGCCACAGTCTCCCATCACTGCCTTCAGAGATGTTCGATTGAGACAGAAAGACGATTACAGCAAAAAGTATTTCCCAGACACTTCTTAGCTAGTGGCCTCAAAAAACATGGTGGTTGCTGATACTGAAAGTTACCGAGCGGTCCAGAAGTACACACCTCGTCAGATGGCAGGGAAAGGTCATCTAGCCGAGCAAGTAACAAAAACAGCAGTTAATGTTCCATAACCAGGCAGGATTGAAAAATATCCAGATAATCCATTATATCCAGAAAACCTTGGAGTTGCGGTGCCGCCACACTCCGTTTCCTTGACCAGGAAAGGTGTTATTTGACAATTTGAGTTACAATAGTCAGATCGTGGGAGCTTAAGAATGGTTTCTTTAGTGGCTCTAATAATGCTAATAAAGGTCTGATACCATTTATCACGTTTGTCATTATGACAGCGCTTCACATTTTTCTTCCATTCACTTTCATCAAGTTGTATGATTGACTTGTATGATTGCCTGTGGGCCTAGGGATGTTAATTAATAATGTTAAATTTAGAAAATGAGCATGACTTCTTTAAATGAGTACTGTTAACCCAATTGGTAGTCAAGGAAGATCTTGTTTGTAGCAAACATTAGAATTGTTCAGCAACTTAGTTTTCAGAGGTTGTAAAGGGCCTCTAGATGAGATCCATGACTAGATCTTTTGTTTTTAAAAATGCAAATATCCATGGGGGAGGGGCTCACTGCAGATGTTAGCCATTTGCCGTGCCATTTTTCTGATTAAGTCCTCTTTGAACTACTTTGCTCTAAGATGGAGGGGGAATACTGCTATCTGTACCAAAGGCCAATGAGTAGGGTTGCCAACCTCCAGGTACTAGCTGGAGATCTCCTGCTATTACAACTGATCTCCAGCCGATAGAGATCAGTTCCCCTGGCGAAAATGGCCGCTTTGGCAATTGGACTCTATGACACTGAAATCCCTTCCCTTCCCAAACCCCACTCTTTTCAGGCTCCACCCCCCAAATCTCCAGGTATTTCTCAACCCAGAGTTGGCAATCCTACCTACCAATGAGGTGTCACATTTTGAGGGGAAATGAAATAGGGGAAAGGGTTGTCCCCCTTCCCACTATGGTGTTCCCAATCCAGTTCATCCCCCACCCCCAATGGCTGACTACTATTCTTATTTACAATTTAAGCAGATAATCTGAACACAAATATATCACCATCTATTCTTCTTTGGCCCAAAGTGTTATCAGCTAAGACTCTTCAAATATGGTAGAGGTCACTTGAAAGGAAATTAATGGAACTAGTGGTTGAATTGTCTGACTAAGAAAGGGGAGATCTATGTTTAAGACGCACTCAGCAATAAATCTCACTGAAGATCTTGAGCTCCCAGTAGGGCTGTCAAAAAAAAAAAATTCGGTACAGTTCGGATTCGGCCGAATTTGACCCTTGTGGGTTCGGTACGTGCCGAAGTCCGAACTCCCCCGCTTCGGATCCCCGGTAATTCGGGGGGATCCGGAGTTCGGGGGGAAATTCAGCCCCAGCGCGCCTTCAGAGGGATTCCCTGAAGGCTCGCGGGGGCCCTTTAAACTGATCTGAGCCTCCCAGCTGGGAGGCGCAGATCAGTTTAAAGGGCAGCCCGCCCCCCTTCAGCGGGCTCCGCTGGAGAGGCTCGGGCTGCCCTTTAAACTGATCTGAGCCTCCCAGCTGGGAGGCGCAGGTCAGTTTAAAGGGCAGCCCGCGCCTCTCCAGCGGAGCCCGCTGAAGGGGGGCGGGCTGCCCTTTAAACTCAGCTGCGCCTCCCGGCTGGGAGGCGCAGATGAGTTTAAATGACAGCCCGCGCCTCTCCAGCGGAGCCCGCTGAAGGGGGGTGGGCTGTCATTTAAACTCATCTGCGCCTCCCGGCTGGGAGGCTCAGATGAGTTTAAAGGGCAGCCCGCGCCTTTCAGCGGGCTCCCCTGAAGGGGGGCCGAATTTGCCGAATTTATTCGCGAGTTTAAATGACAGCCCGCCCCCTTCAGCGGGCTCCGCTGGAGAGGCGCGGGCTGTCGTTTAAACTCATCTGCGCCTCCCAGCTGGGAGGCTCAGATGAGTTTAAAGGGCAGCCCGCGCCTTTCAGCGGGCTCCCCTGAAGGGGGGCCGAATTTGCCGAATTTATTCGCGAACTCCCGAACTTGCTGAATTCGGCCCCCCGGTTGCCCGCCAGTTTTGAGTTCGGATCCGTCCGAACAGAAAATCACCGAATCAGGGGAAATTCGGTTGATTTTCAGTTCGGACCGAACCGAATTGACAGCCCTAGCTCCCAGTCACCGTGACTTACTGTAAGGTTGAAAATCAAATGGAGAATGGAAAGTCTTCATGAAGAGCATCTGGCTGTCCTCAACTAGGACCAGGGTCTTTTCACTTCTGCTCCATCCTGGTGGAATGCCATGCCAGGTGAGATTTGGGCCACTCTGTAGGGTGGCTGGAGATCTCCCGCTATTACAACTGATCTCCAGCCGATAGAGCTTAGTTCCCCTGGAGAAAATGGCCGCTTTTGCAATTGGACTCTATGACACTGAAGTCCCTCCCCTCTCCAAACCCTGCCCTCCTCAAGCTTCACCCCCAAAATCTCCAAGTATTTCCCAACCCAGAGCTGGCAACCCTAGCCCTGTTCCGCAGGGCCTGTAAAACTGCGCCAGGCATATGGTTGAGGACATGCTGGCTTCCCCTCCTCTTCCTTCTTTCATATTCTTTTTTCCTCACTTTTATTGTTTATTGTTATTACCATTATTATTAATTTGTAACTTGTTGCTGCTAGGTTTTTAAAGGCACAGTGATTTTATCAAGGGTACAGGAAATGTTTTTATGGATTACTTTGAGATTGTTTTATATGGTTGTGAGCCACTCTTAGCCTGACTCATTCAGGAAAGGGTGGCCTAAAAATCCAACAAACAAACAAATAAAATACCACCCTGAGCTCCTTGAAGGACCATCTCTCTTGGTCTAAGCCCATGTGACAACTTCATTTAGCACAATGTTTTCTGGTTGTTCCACTCCCTTCAAGGGTGCCTTCCACTGCTGTCCATTTGCAGGATTTTTGGAGGCTGTCCTAACCCTTTGGGATAACCTTCCAAAAGAACTTAGGAAGGGCTTCTACTCTGCTGGAAATTCGTAAGTAAATGCAACATTGCATTTTTAAAAGACCTTTGTAGCTCCCTGATATTGATCTTTTCAGGTTATCTGGACATGTTGGGCAATGGCTATGATTTTCAATAGTTTTTTTAATGTGGTTGTTTTGAATTGTTTCTATTGCCTGCCTTGGTCCCAGCTGGGAGAAGGGCAAACATATCAATATTTTAAATATGTTTAAATAAAATTGGACAAAGGGCAAGATAATACATGATTGATGGATTGATTGTGATGTCACACAGTCTTTCATCAAAATAATTCATTTTCAGCTGTATAAAAGGAACAGGATGTGTTATGCCTTTGGAGATTGCTAACCACCTCCCTAAAGTTTTAGACAAAATAAGAAGTGTCACGCAATTCAGTCTGGCTAGCTGACAACAACAAAAAAATTCAGAATTTGGCTACTTAATCATCAAATGGTCTGAGACTACCTTTTGTTTTATAAATGGTTATAAGATTGGCTTAATTCACATTAAAATACGAATTCGAGGGCAATATTTTCAAGCTGTGGGAATTTTTCTCCTTGGAGTGAAGAGGCAGCCCGAGCACCCAATGTGAACCCAGTCTTTCACACAAACACAAAAATTACAATAGCGTGGTCATCCATGAGGCAGGGAGAGTTGAGATGACTATCCCACAAGGCAACAATCTATATACCTAATAGTGACACTGGGGCTCCATCTGCGAATACTTATATCCGCTGATTGAGGCCACATGGGGACAAGAGAGAGTTTTCTCTAAACTTGGGGGAGGGGAGGGCAATGTTGCAGAAAAATCTTAACCCCCTAATAAAAAAGTGTGGGGGGGTTAATAAATCTTAAAATGCACGGCTGCTGCAGTGGAGGAGGGGAAGAGGACCAGAAAAGCAGTGCTGAAGACACCGCTGCTGAGAGAATTCCTCCCCCCCCACCTCCTTTCTCCAGCTCTGTTTCCCTTCACAGTTTGGCTGGTTGGAAGCAGGCAGCTGTCTCCCCCCGCCCCACGCCCTGCAGTCTGGATGGCTGAAAACCAGGGGGAAGTTTTAAAGGCCAATGACTATCAGGCCTTTGTACCTCAGCCTCTGTAACACAATATGCAACATTTTGTTGCAGGTCCCCACTTTTGTTGCAGGTCCCCACTTATTCAGTCTGTTTGACAAAAGCATCTTAAAAAACTGGAGAATTATAGCAAATATAAGTAATGTTTGAGAATTGATCAGGCACTGGTACCAGAGATCTTTTTGTTTAATATGTCCTCAAAGTCTATCCACTGGCTCACGAAATAATTATAAATTTATTAACAAGTGCAAGGATGATGTTGGAAATCAAGGCATGTTCCATATAAAATAGATTGGTTCCAGAAGGTATGGTATGCCATAAAACCGGTTAGTCTCACTGGGCTAAAAATGAAAAGGAAGTTAAAGGGTGGAAAATTTACTGGGGTCCTCTGTTAGGTTACGGAGCAAATTAAATTTGTAATGCAAAACTAAGTACAGTCCTAAACAGTGACTTTAATGGAGCGGACATAGAAGGGTGTCATCTTAGGATACCACTGCAGTCTTGAATGGGCTCAAAATGATATCTTCCAAATTAAGTGGTTTATGGGTTGGACTGGCCATATCAGAATTACAAATGCCCATTGGTTTGATACCAGTATGATTGCCATGGCTTTCTCCTCCCATAGAATACAGGGAAATACATTTTAGTGAGAGTGAATTCTCTGTTAGAGATCACTGAGCCATCTTACAGCGATGCAGGGCTGGAACCTAAGGTGCCCTTGTGCAAACAAAAGGCACATTCACTTGCACTAGAGGTGGTGTGTGATTATTGTGGGGTCCCACACGGGCTGTGACCCTAAGGTTGCAAACCTCCAGGTACTATCTGGAGATCTCCCGCTATTACAACTGATCTCCAGATGATAGAGATCAGTTCCCCTGGAGAAAATAGCAGCTTTGGCAATTGGACTCTATGGCATTGAAGTCCCTCCCCTCCCCAAACCCTGCCCTCCTTAGGCTCCATCCCCCAAACCTCCTACCAGTGGCGAAGAGGGACCTGGCAACCCTAACGGATACTTCAGGAACAGATCTGGGGGGAGGGGGCTTCAGTAGAAAGGGGAACATGGGAAAAATCTGTTCCATTAGTGGATAGTCACTCATGGTTCTTGGGATTCAACCCACAGTTACTTGAGTTCTCTGGTATAGACAGTTGCTGTTAAATTGGTTTAAGTCCTTAATGTATAGATGCCCACAGGATCTAAATAATGCATGATTGCTCACTGCTTTCAGGAAGCAACAGTTTATTGGTTTACTCCTGGCTGGAGTGCTTATGAATTATCACTCTGTTTGCTTTAGAAAATGAATGTATATCTCATGGCAGGACTTTGCCATGATGCACACTGTAATCCTCTGTGGGTCTGTATGTGTGTGTGTGTGAATATACCAGGGTGTTAAATTA
This sequence comes from Euleptes europaea, assembly GCF_029931775.1. Classification (NCBI taxonomy): domain Eukaryota; kingdom Metazoa; phylum Chordata; class Lepidosauria; order Squamata; family Sphaerodactylidae; genus Euleptes; species Euleptes europaea. The sequence continues at coordinate 96,546,298 of NC_079319.1, forward strand.
ATTAAAAGAAAGCATAAATGCAGCCCAATGTAAATTACATCTGAGGATCTATTTTTCTTTCTTATTTGTAAACTAGACTTTGTAGTAGCACGAGCGTTTATCACTGGCTTGTACGTGCTCTTTCATCGCTTTGCTATTCACTGATGCAAATGAAGCAAAGAGATATTAGTTGTAAATTTTCTTTAATTCCCCCCAACCCTGTCCTGACTTTATCAGAGGAAATGGAAATAAAAACCTGAGTCAGAAATGAAAACAAAAACCCCGTTCTTTGTGCATGTCTACCGCAGGGCCTTTGATTCTTGTTTAAAAATTCCTTTTAAAAAGCACTGATTAAAATTGTTAGGCCATAAATTATGGTTCATAGTAGAGCCCCAACACTCCCACACAATTGGTCATTATAAGAGTTAATGAATAGATTGATGCTACATTAGCACACTCATAATTCACTTGGGGCCATTAAATAATATTCATATAAATCTGTGTGATTTTATATTGTCTTATACTGGGTTTTGAATTCACTTTTGGGTGTGTTTTTTAACCATTTAGTGTGCTGGAAAAGTGTTTTATAACACAGGGGGGGTCATTCTTGGGAACATCTGGACTGAACAGAAAGCTCAGCCCAGATCTTACTTGGCTGACAAACATGTTTTTCTTCTTTTTTTCTTCTTAAATACAAGTATTTAAGCCCAGGCGTGGCCAGAGGGATTACCTTCTTGAAAAGATTCAAAAGGATCTTGACTCATAGCTGACAAGGGGTGGTTCTGAGTTAGCTGGATCAGTGGGTGCAGGTAGAGTTGCCAGGTCCCTCTTCTTCACTGGCGGGAGGTTTTTGGGGCGGAGCCTGAGGAGGACAGGGTTTGGAGAGGGGAGGGACTTCAATGCCATAGAATCCAATTGCCAAAGTGGCCATTTTCTCCAGGTGAACTAGTGGCTGGAGATCAGTTGTAATAGCAGGAGAACTCCAGCTATTACCTGGAGGTTGGCAACCCTAGTTGCAGGGCCACCCCAAAATATGTTGTGCTGTACTTTTTTCTGATTAGTTAAACTGGGTTGGTTCCAGCCAGTTTTTTTCACTCTATTTCTCTCTCAAACCTATTTTCCCTCCTCACTATAGCCCCTATGGCACCTGCCTCTGGTTCATACAGGTCCCATGATCCCCAGCATAGCCTATTTATGGTCCAAGGGGGCTGGAGATCTCCTGGGAATAGATCAGTTCACCTGGAGAACATGGCTGCTTTGGAAGGTGGGCTCTATGGCATTACATCCCATTGAAGTCCCTCCCATTGAAGTAGGGTTGCCAACCTCCAGATGGTGGCTGGAGATTTCCTGCTGATCTCCAGGCGATAGAGATCAATTCCCCTGGAGGAAATGGCCACTTTGGAAGATGGACTCTATGGCATTATACCCCATGTAAGTCCTTCCTCTCCCCAAAGCCTGCCCTCCTCAGGCTCCACCCCCCCCCCCAAATCTCCAGGTGTTTCCCAACCTGGAGCTGGCAACTTTAAAGGGTGCCCTCTCTTCCTTTTTTTCACTAGTGGAAAAGCTGGTAAATATATATATATACTTTTAAATATATATTTTTGGTATTTTGTAAGCTACTTTAGGACCACGACCACCACCCCATCGGGGAAAAAAGCAGGGTTAAAACTTCCTAAATTTATTTTTTTTAAAATAAATTTTATTGGTTTTTTAAAACTATAAATTCTTCATAATTTTAACAACAATGTAAAAATAATATCAAAATCACAATTACATCAATTGTTGTCTTAATTTCCAATAAACATAAAAAATAAATCGACTTCCCCATCACCTCCATCTACCTCTTAATAAAGTGTTACTATCCTTCGTTAACATATTCTGATCCTAATATTAATCTCATTCTAAAGTTTCATGTTATATAAAATTTTACATTCTGGATCAGAGTAAAAAGTAACCTTCCATTTTCCCCAGATCTTATACATTGTCACAATGATTCATCCAAGCCTCCCATTTTCCCTAATTTCTCCAACTCCACCAGTTCTAACATTTAAATGATTTAATCCCTTTATTCTGAAACATTTGTCCCTTTCCATTTGGCTGCATAAGATGATCTTGCAGCCATTATAACATAAATTTAATCATGCTAAGTAACATCATCTCCAATATTTTAGGGATATTTTTCTGTTTAATCAATCTTATTTCATTGTAAATCATATCCCAAATCCATATCACAAGTCCACCCCTTATAAAAAAGGGGGAAAAAAACCCAATATCCTTACTACATTCCAACATTTTCCTTGAAATGCTACTCACATTAATATTGATAATTCCGATATACATTTATATCACATCGGTAGTCTATATAAGGAGGACTTGTTTACATAATCCCAAAATGATGTCTAAATCTTAATTCCACTACACCGTAAGTAAATAGCCATGCCACCCATCCACACTGTCAAAGCCTTTCAATCCAGCAATCATATTTAAATCAGTCCTTTAACCATGGTCTAATACTTCCTTCTGCAACTGAAATAAGTCAGTCAGGTATGGGAACAGGATCTCTTTATTCTCTCTCATTTCCTCAGGCAGGTTGCGTAACCAAAAATAATTCTTTCTGGCCTTCATCTCCGTCATGGCTTCAATCTGTTTTCCTTGACCTGCTCTCTTCTTCCTTATATCCACACGTCCTTCCATAACTTTTTTAGATGAAAAGTCCATTTCTTGCATATCTGTTCTCATTGTCACAAGCTGGTTACCTTCTTGGACTTCTGTCTTCTTCTTTGTATCCTTGTATTCTTCCATAACTTTTTTGACAGAAGAATCCATTACTTGCATGTCTGTATTGGTAGCCATCATTTGAACCTTCATATCTTTTATGTCTTCTGTAACCAGATCCAACTTCTGATTACATATCTGTGATGATTGGTCAAGAGTCGTCATCATTGAAATCAGTTGAGCCATCTGTGTTGATATCTGTTTTAATTGTTTAATTGTCACCTCAGAATGTTTAGCAAGCATGTCCTGCACTTTTTTTCCCATGGTTAAATTCTGTAAAGTTTCCTTTAATTTCGTAAAGGCAGGGCTATGAATTAAGCCAGATCAGGGAGAGGTTCCAGACATTTACATAAGTAACTTAGTTAAGAAATTGATGGTCGTCTAGCAGGAGTCCATTGCATGTAGTTAATAAAGAATATTTCATTGACCAGCTTAATATCTTTTTCGGGTTGAAGAAATAAGTATTTAGGCTTAAAATAACTTTTTAAAGTTGAAAATACCAACGAGTTTTACCAGACGCTCTAGATCGGCAAAACCAGGAAGTATTCCAGGAATTACCTCATCGCGGACCTTCTATCGTCTCTTCTCTATGGTTGTTACCTTCAGGAATGGTTTTAGTGTAACACGAGTAAGACGAATTTCCGGTCCTACGACCTGCTTCCTGTTGATTTGCTTGCAGAACAATAGAGAGGGGTATTAAATGAAGCACAGAGTCTTCCGGTCCAAGATATCCTCTTTGTTGTAAAACGTGGCTGGAGGACCTTTTTTACACCAGGCAAATTCTCAAAGGTTTCTCCCTCCCCTTCCTTTAAGGACACGTCGGATTGGCAGATCTTAAGTCAATCATTCAAGCTCGTTGTTTTAGTTTAAGCTGATCAGTTTGATAAGGCTCCTGCTGCTTTGTCTGATGGATCTCATGCAGCAAAATCATCCAGTTCAATTAAGGGAGGAACACGGTTACCAGGAATGTTTTCTTCTACCCCCTGTTATTCGATAACGCCAGTGAAGAACGAAAGATTCTTATCTACTCACTTGGGCGTCTGGAGGTGAGGTTCTAATCTTAATGTAGTCCTTATGATGTTTATAAGGTGCTGGAGGGTAGAGTCTAATGCCGAAGTTGCGCTTTGGCGATTTCAATCCCTTCGTGCCCACGGGATCAACGTCTGAATCTCCGGGGGACTTAATAAAGCTCCCTCGGAGTATTCAGGAGATCAAACCACATGAATGGCTGCAGGGAGTTCCTGCTTCCCAGCCCACTTGCAAGGGCTGGATTGGGGTGCGGTAAATCACCCCAAATTACACGCAAACTTGGATTCCCCCCAGGAGCCCCTGGGAGGACGTGGCACTTAGCCCAGCGTCAGCACCGGAAGTCCCAAAACTTCCTAAATTTATGAAGTATAAGCTATTTACTTAACAATATATCTAATGTGATTTTTCATGGAAACAGAAGCAGCGAAGGAACACACAAGACCTCCTGATTTTTGCAAAATGTATTTTCTCATGATAAGACATAGCAACAATAAGATAAGTAGGACAGGCTGAAAATAGCCCTGTGCAACTAAAAACAATTCTGTATTCCTCGAATTTTACAGTTCTCCTTAAGTCATGTTAATGTAGCAGGGAACATCTAGCAAACTCCCAAGGCGCTTCAGATCACTACAGATTTCTTTCCCCCTTCTGCAGAACATGGTAGACACTTCTAACACATTACTTCTGGCCTGAGAGAAATTACCAACTCTAGTAGTATCTATGAAAACAAAGATTCTCTTTCCATTTGGAACTGTGTATTTGGCCAGTCTGATATATGTGCTTTCATTAATAGAGATTTAAGTCTTTTTACACCATAGGATTAAGATAGATTTGTATGAGATGTTAAAGGTCATCTGTTCCATCCCATGTCCACAGCCACAGCATTTTCTGCTCATAATATTCGGAAAAAATTAGCTAATAAAAAAAAGAAAAATCCCGACTGTGGTCATCCGATGAATAAACTTGTCCAGTTATAACTTGTTAAAGGATTTGGTGTAAAAACAGGTACAGGCTCAGATTCAGACGAAATGTTTTTAATGGGGGCAAGAATGTCTGTCCATAGAGCGAGATTTCCCTGCTTCCCCCCCTCCCATGGCAGCCTGAAATGCCTCTCAAAATCATGTTCCCCTCTCCCCCCAAGAACAGGATTTCTGAAGACATTTGGAGGGGGGATGGGGGGGGAATGACGCTTCATTGGCAAAAATCCTTGTGCCCGTGAAAACTTTAATCAAGATCCAACTCATATTACTAGTCTGACATATTACAGCATACATTTCACGTTATCTGCACTCCTCCCTACAAAAAAGAAACCCTCCATGTTTTGCATCTATATAATCCAGTACAGCTACAAGGGAAGTCAAATTTTGTTGAGAAATTTTATTTATTTAGTACATTAGTCTCCCACACTTCCTCCAAGGAGCTCAGGGTAGATACCTTCATTCACGCCTTCTCTATTTTATCCTCACAACAACCCTGTGAGGTTTGGCTGAGAGAGTAATTGATCCAAAATCAACCAGCAAGCTTCATAACTGAGTGGGGATTTGAACTAGGGTCTCCTAACATGACATGGTTGGTAACCAGGGTTTTTTTTTCTTTCCCCCATTAATTATTTTCTCAAACACTGGGGAGCGGAATAGGTTCAAGCTGAAGGCTGTTCTTGTCTGTGCTGTTCGGCCTGGCTGTAGAGCTGTTATTATGGTGGCTCGATCAAAATTGGAATTTAAAATCTGGTTTTATTACCATTCTACATTCAATTATTATGTATTTTAATGTATATTTTAACTTGTTGATTGCCGCTCTGAGCCCCACCCTGGTGGGGGGACAGCAGGATGGTGCCAGCGAGGACTCCTCCTCAGAGTCCTCGCTGGCACTAAGCCCAGGCTGGGCCATGACAGGAGGGCAGAGTTTAGGGAGGGGAGGGTCTTCAATGCCATAGAGTCCAATGGCCAAAGCGGCCATTTTCTATAGGTGAACTGATCTCTGTCAGCTGGAGATCAGTTGTAATAGCAGGAGATCTCCAGCTAGTACCTGGAGGTTTGCCAGGCTGATGAAGTCCCTAGGGGCGAAAACGCGGAAGCACAATCCGGAAGGCGTTCCGTTCATTTTTTCTGGCGGCGTTCATTTTTTCTGCTGAAGAAGATGTCAATTTCATAGAACAGTTCTTTGTAAACCCAAGCCTTGCAGGTGGAGGAACCAACTTGTTTGTCAGCGAATTACTAAAGACTGATAGAGCTGTTGTGCTTATAAGAGACAGTATTTTGTATATAAGTTTGTTTGTTAGGTTGTCGTCTATATTCACATAGGTGGTAGTTTATACACTGTATTAGTTGGTAGCATTTGTGTTATAAATTTTGTACTTTGCATAACATTTTGAGCTTTGTGCTATTTTTCCTCAAGTACCTGGAAGTAGGCAACCCTGATCAGAAGCTACAGTACATGACTGCACATAACACACCCTCCCAGAATGTAGTCCGACACGCTAACCATTACACTATGGTGGCTCTCCCGTTCTCTGGCTGCTGATTGGAGGACAGGCCTCTAGAGCAGGGGTGTCAAACATGCGGACTGGGGGCTGGATCCTTGAGAGCTCTTATCCTTCACGTGAGCCAGCCAAGGCAGCTACCCCCACCCCCAGTCAATGATCAAAGACTGTTAAATAAAAGGAAATACTGTAAGAGAGTTACTGATTTTTTAAGCATGTATGTATTTTAAGAAAAAAACATAAAGTAAAAATAATATCAGTAGTTGGCTTTGCCTGTGTCTTCTATAAAGTTTGTGTCTCTAGTACCTGCCATTAAATTTTATGGTACACATGGCCTGACCTGACCAAGTGACATTTATGTCATATCCGGCCCTCATAACAAACGAGCTCAACACCCCTGTTCTAGAGCTTTCATGTCCAGATAGTACAGGGCCATGTCCGCACTTACCATTTGCGGCGCCGGCTTCCACGGGCTTTCCTTGCATGTTCCCGCTGCAACTCACCCGAAGGATTCCGAGGGCGTCTCTAGAGCGCAATTTCGCTGCGTTAAGCGTATCCGCTTATAAGGCGAATAAAAAAAATAAAATGTCCTCCACACCCGGTGCCTTACAGTGGGAACATGCAAACTGTGTTCGATCCTCTTCCTGGTGCCAGCCCACTTCCTGCTGCCAGCCAATCCCCGCACTCCCCCCGCCTCCCTTAGTAATGCTGACCAATAGCCGTCCTTGCTTGGAGCGTCGACTGGGCATGTGTGGGAGCGTGCCAGTCTGGGGATTATCAAATGCAGCGGAGAAAGGAGGCGCGGTGGGACAGGAATTTAAAGGCGTTTTGGATACTTGCGTACTGGACGCATGTACCTTGCGAGGTAAGTGGCTAGTGCTTTCACGGGCAATGTTGACCATCCCTAATCTGAAAATCTGAAAATACGAAATGCTCCAAAATATGAAACTTTTGGAGTGCCAACAGGACACCACAGGTGGAAAATTCCACCTCTGACCTCAGGCGGTTCAATGTACACAAACTTTGTTTCATGCACAAAATTATTTAAAAATATTGCATAAAATTACCTTCAGGCTATGTGCATAAGGTGTATATAAAGCCAAAATAAATTTTGTATTTAGATTTGGGTCACATCCCCAAGCTATCTCAATAATAATAATAATAATAATAATAATAATAATAATAATATGCAAATATTCTAAAAACTGAAAAAAATCTGAAATCCGAAACACTTCTGGTCCCAAGCATTTCAGATAAAGGATACTCAGCCTGTAATACCACAGGTATTATGGAGAATCAGGAGACCATAGAGAGCAAGTCCTGCGCCACCCCCTGCACGCAGCTCTGAGTTCTTGGCTACTGGTACGCAGAGTGCAGCAAATAACTTACATCAGCTTTGTAATAAGTGCAGTTCCGCTTTAGCAGGAAAATGTCCCAAAATATATGAGGCTAATATGTGGGAAGGTGGAAATATCTCTTGAAATAATGGGGATTGTTTTACAGATCTTTCATTTCATCCATGTCCTTCTGTTTTCACAATGTTAACTTCCATGGTGACTTTGGAATATTTGACAATATGTAGGCTCATTTTGTGGTCAATAATAATGATGATGATGATAATTTAGTATGTCAAGTCAATACCCAAGTCAGAAGTGCACATACTCCTAAGGAATGGCCCCATGGAGTCTGACTCAGAGGAGGTACAGCCCTATTTCCCCCACCCCTTCTTCACTGGCAGGAGGGTTGCCAAAAGCCAGGTGGTAGCTATATAAAATAGGTGTACTGATCTGTGATTGTGTAACCCTAAGGAAATAATCTCAGTACACAGCCACAAATTTGTTCACTTTTAAATATATTCTTTCTCAAAGTGTTTCCTTCTCAAAGTATTCTCTTAATTTTAAACTTTTTAAACTTTTAGCTTATCATAACAACATGTACAGCAACAAAATTATAAGTTCTGAATACAATTAGATTTACTGTGAAGCTTCACTATACATTATCACTTATCAGGACCTTTTAACATTGATGAGTACCCCTCGGGAAAATCCAAACGCTGGCAGCAATGTCCTTTACTCAAAAGTAGGCACTATTGTGGGGATCGCTGTAACAGCACCACTTCCGCGGTCAGCTGATGTAGAGTGATCCAATCACAATGGTAGAATCTCGTTCCTGCCGATGTCACTTATTTGGCTAAAGCAGCTGTATATTGAATGTAAAATCCATCCAAAATTCATATAAAGCACACACAGATGTTACAAGATCCCGGTTGTCTCTTGTTTCTTGTTGAGTACAACTTGCTTCTTCAGACTGTGCAACAATATTCTGACTGCAATGTTGCAGTTCAAAAGAATGACTCTTAGTCTTATGTTGTTACCAGCACAGAGCGCATTACAGCGATCCCCACAATAGTGCCTACTTTTGAGTAAAGGACATTGCTGCCGGTGTTTGGATTTTCCTGAGGGGTACTCATCAATGTTAAAAGGTTCTGATAAGTGATAATGTATAGTGAAGCTTCACGGTAAATCTAATTTTATTCAGAACTGATAATGTTGTTGTACATGTTGTTAGGATAAGTTAAAAGTTTAAAAAGTTTAAAATTAAGAGAATACTTTGAGAAGGAAACACTTTGAGAAAGAATATATTTAAAAGTGAACAAATTTGTGACTGTGTACTGAGATTATTTCCTTAGGGTTACACAAAAGCCAGGTGGTAGCTGGAGATCTCCTGGGATCACAACTGATCTCCAGGCGACAGAGATCAGTTGTCCTGGAGAAAATGGCTGCTTTGGAAGGTGGACTCTACGGCATTATACCCCACTGAGGTCCCTCCCCTCCCCAGGTCCCACCCCCAAAATCTCCAGGTATTTCCCAGCCCAGAGCTGGCAACCTTAACTGGAAGCCTTTGCCACTGGAGAAACGCAGTGCCTCGAGAGCCACTCATTTCAGACATGGCCAGCAGCACAGACGATGGGCATGAGGAGACAACAGGTGAGCTGATGTCCATTTTCAGCACGGCCGCACAGGTCAGAAGTGAGAGGTTCCTGCGTCACCGGCAGAGCTATTTGGGTTTGTTTGCTCCTGGCTGCTGGCAGCCCTCCGAACCAAGAAATTTCCCTGTAGCTTCAATAGCCACCCCTTTTTCCTTCACAAACTAGAATCCCCCGTGCCTGAATAACTGTTGAAACAACTTCGAATGTTTTAGGATGTGGCAGCTTGAAATGGCTATATTCATTTTTGTGTGGTTCCTTTTTGAAGTGATATGCATCATGTTTGTGATTTTACCTAAATAAATGTAATCCATAATGTCATATTGCAGACACTTGTAACTGTCTCCTGATAGTGGGTTTTTTTTAAGATGGTGGCTGCCATTTCGAGAATGGGAGAGAGGGATTCTTAATTCTATCCCTCAACTATTTTTCTGCTTCAATACCACCAGACTGTGTTTCTATCCTTTATCACTTCCATCATGAGTGGGAAAATGTGGTTTACTTTGAAAGAACAAAAAAAAAAATGGCTATAGGGGAAAGGCTTCAGCAGGCCCTCCCTGCCAGTTATTTCTTTGCTCAAACGGGTAGCTTGTCATTATAAAATATACTCTGAGACAGTGGCGGAGACATACTCTGAGACATTTTTGGGGCCCTGAAGCTTGAACTGTTATGGGGGCCCCTTCACAACCAGCAACAATAGGGTAACGTCCAACAAGGTCCAAATGGCCTTGCTGCCCTTGCAAGGACCACGAGGCCCAAATGCTGGAGAACAGGATGGTGGGGTGGAGTCCTTGAAAATGGGCCATACAGTGATGAAATAAAACTACAGAACTATTAAGCCGTGCACCAACGAAGGATCTGAGGATCCAGCTGCCAAAATGTAGACTGTGAATATATTCTGGTGAGCTCAGTGCAGCCTTACAGCTGGGGGTTCAAGCGCTGCAAGCCCCGAGAAAATTTTGAAATTTGACCAATTACAGGGACATTTTCAGGCCATATGAAATGGGTATTAGAGCATATTCTAAAGTCAATATTAAGTGCTTCAACCCATTGGCTTATGAGTCTATCACTAAAAAACTCCATCGATTTTGTTGAGAGATTCACTCATTAAAAAAAGTTGCTTCAGGGAGCCCCTCTGGGATTAGGGACCCTGAAGCTTAAGCTTCATTAGTTTCACAGTAGATCCGCCTCTGCTCTGAGAGACCACTAAACACATCTGCTGTGTGACTTCTAGTTGGCCCTCAGAGGGGTTAGACTTACCTCAGCTGGTGGAGGTGGAATAGCTTCAGTGTTTCACTGTTGGGTGCAAGATTTATTTCTAAGGCTGTGAGGCAGGCATAGGGCTTCACGAGGGCAATGAACTGTGAGCAGTTCTATGGTGTTGGTTTTGAGCAGGAGAAAATGGTTCCCTGTGTTCAGTGGCATACTAAGGTTCAAAGTGTAAATCTCTCTCTCTTTTTAATGGGAATTTTGCTTAGGAGCAGAGATCAGTTTGATTTGCTGGTGTGTTGTAGTTCCTTGGATGACATTATTCATGCATATAGCTGACCCACTCTAAAGAGGTATTCTAATACTCGTCTTGTAAGTTTCTTTACTGGTATAATTAGCCAGGTATATAGATATATAGGACAATGAAGGAAGCTGACAGGAAGAAAGTTGATTCCTTTGAAATGTGATGTTGGAGGAGAGTTTTCTGGATACCGTAGACCGCCAAGAAGACAAATCAGTGGATTCTAGATCAATTCAATATTAAACTCTCCCTACAAACTAAAATGACTAAACTGAAGCTCTATCGTACTTTGGTCACATTATGAGAAGAAAAGAGTCACTGGAAAAGACAATAGTGCTAGGAAAAGTTGAAGGTAGCAGGAAAAGAGGAAGACCCAACATGAGATGTATTGACTCAATCAAGGAAGCTACGGCCCTCAGTTTGCAAGACCTAAGCAAGGCTGTTAACGATAGGACATTTTGGAAGACATTAATTCATAGGTTCACAGTAAGTTGGAAGCAACTTGATAGCTCTTAACACACACCCAAACACACTCACTCTCTCACACACATATATGAATAATAGAACCTTTGGAGCAAAACAAAAGTAATCTAAGGGGTAAGAGTGAGTGTGACGATGAGCAATCTGCCAAAAGAATGCACAAATTGATCCGTTGAATTTCAGCTAATATGAAAAGCCACACTGTATTGCCAATTCTGGAACCAAAAGCACACAAATTAATTAGGTATCGAGCTTCTGACATTTTGCTTAAAAGAAAAAAGCATCCATTGGATTCTGCCTTAAGTTATTTACTGACAAGTCACGTCATGATAAAAGCTACCTGTAGTTGCCTCTGTTCTTCTGTCTTTGCTAACGGGAACTAGTCATACAGTTAATGGGCATCCATATGTCACAGTGATTAACCATCTTATGCATTCTCTAGAGGGAACTGCCTAGCTTTCAAAGGCCTGACCATTATTACTTTGAAAATGCAAGGGTAACTAGTTAATGCAAAGAGCTAGGAGAAGATTAAAAATACATAAGAGATGGTGGATGGACCAGGGAGCTATGGACTGCTAATTGCTAAGAAGACTTGACATTTCACCTTGATCTAGGATTACTACCAACATTTTTGCCTAAACTGAAAGGAAATCGTGGTAATTCCTCCTCAGGCAGACCATCTAAGAAAGTCAAAAGGCATTTCTCAGAGGGATTCCACACAGCATAGGCTGATTTTTACCTAACACAAAATTTGAAGTGAATTTGGAGAGTTCTTTCTCAGGCAAGAACTAGGAGCAAAGCCAAAGGAATTTCAGTAATGATGGGCAAGACTTCATATATCCCTTATCTGACCCCACAATGGTTTTGTTAAAAAAAGAAGAAGAAGAAGAATAAAAAACTGAGAGGAGCCCTGCTGGATTAGACCAGTGGTCCATAGTCCAACATTTTGTTTACTATAATGGGCACCCAGTTACCACTCTTGGAAGGCTTCCTAGCAGAGCACGGAGGTCACCAGAGCTTCCCGTATTTTATTCTCAGCCACCAGGGCTGGTGCTTTGGGCGAAGCATTCATGCGACTGCTTGGGGCAGCGCAGTGAGGAGGGCACTGGCATACTGCCAGCTCCAGGTTGGGAAATACCTGAAGATTTTGGGAGTGGAGCCTGAGGAGGGCGGGTTTTGAGGATGGGAGGGACTTCCATGGGACATAATGCCATAGAATCCACCTTCCAGAGAGGCCATTTCCTCCAGCTGAACAGTTCTCTATTCCTTGGAGATCAGTTGTATTAGTGGGAGATCTCCAGCCCCCTCCTGGAGTTTGGCAACCCTCCGGCAGAGGCGTGGCTTACTCCTAGCTGTTGGTGGCATGAAGGGGAATGAGCATCAGCTCTGGGACCTGTGCCAACACTGGTAGGGTCTGAGCCAAGCTACTGCACCATTGCCATATAGAGATTCAGCTCAGAGCATGGGAGAAGGCAGTGGGCATTTCTGAACTTCTCAAGAAGAAGGTTCTACTAAGCAGAAGAGCCAGGCTCTTTCCCTGCCCCAAGAGAATATGGCACCACCCTGCATTTTCCAACAGTTCTGCATATTACAGGGCAATGAATCATTATGGCAAAATAAATATGGTAACAGCAGACATGGTGAACAAACTTTACGGGAGAGCCCTGCCAACGAAGCTTTTGCATAAAAATTTATTATGAGCAATTGTCCCTGAAGAAGAGAAAATATATTTGAATGGCTCTGGATTCTTTACACACAAACTTATTTGCAATATTCCTGGAACTTTTTGAGGTCCACTTCCCCCGTTTGTGTATTTTTTGGTTCCACCATTGATTTGGCGGGGAGGTTGCCTCTATTTTCATTCCATTTATATGTGGAAAGCTGTTTATCTCAACAATTTGTTTTTGTTTGATCACTTACCTTATTACTTTTCTTAATTGCTCTTTGACAAAACCGAGCTTCAAGACAGTTTATAAAAACAAATAGTCCAATTAACACCCATTTAAGTTTTGGTTCTTGTGTCTCATTTGTCCATCTTTACAGCATGAATGTGCAAAGACTCCCATAACTTGCAAGGGGCAAGTTGAGGCACTTCCTTGGAAGCAGATTTATTGACAGAATTGCCAACCATCATGTGGGTCCTGGAGTCCTCCTGAGATGACAACTGATCATCAGACTACAGAGATCAACTCCCCTGGGGAAAATGGCTGCTTTGGAGGGTGGAGTCTATGGCATTATACCCCACTGAGGCCCCTCACCAAACCCCACCCTCCCCATGCTCAACCCCTAAAATCTTCAGGAACTTCCCAGAGTCAGCAGCCCTAAGAGAGCCAGCGTGGTGTAGTGGTTAAGAGTGGTGGACTCTGATCTGGAAAACCGGGTTTGATTTCCCACTCCTACACACGAAGCCAGCTGGGTGACCTTGGACTAGTCACAGAGCTCTCTTTGAGCTCTCTCAGCCCCACCTACCTCACAGGTTGTCTGTTGTGGGGAGGGGAAGGGAAGTTGATTGTAAGCCGGTTTGATTCTTCCTTAAGAAGTAGAGAAAGTCAGCATATAAAAACCAACTCTTCTTCTAGTTTCTGGTGAGGAAAGGGTACTGTAAGGTGGAGCTTGTATTGAGGTCCTCTCTACTCCCAATAGGGTTGCCAGGTCTCCTGTGGCCTTGGCATGGGATGGGGGGTGGGGAGTAGGGCTGCCACATCCAGGTTGAGAAACTCCTGGAGATTTGGGGATGGCGGCTGAGGTGGACAGAGACCTCAGTGGGGTACAATGCCACCCTCCAAAGCATCCACGTTTTCCAGGGGGGCTGATATCTTTAGTCTGGAGGTGAAGGGTAATTTCAGAGGATCCCCAGGTCCCAATTGGAGGCTGGCATCCCTAGTAGGGTTGCCATCCTCCAGGTAATAGCTGGAGATCTCCCGCTATTACCACTGATCTCCAGCTGACGGAGATCAGTTCACCTAGAGAAAATGGACGCTTTGGCAATTGGACTCTATGGCATTGAAGTCCCTCCCCAAACCCTGCCCTCCTCAGGCTCTGCCCCAGAAACCTCCCACCAGTGGTGAAGAGGGACCTGGCAACCCTAATTCCTAGCCTCCCATTAATGGTTCCTCAGCTGGCTTCTGTCTGTGGACTTTAGTGACTAAATCAAGGCATTGTTACCAGAAGAGCATCAACTTTTCAAAATGTTCTTACATCCTAGTTAATGTGCAGTGCTACCCCTCTGCTGTCGGCATACTTTGAATGGGATCTTGCAATGGTTTAGTCAGGAGCAACAAAATGCTTTCGAGCTCTTCCTTTGTTGGTGTTTAAACATGGGGGGGGGGGACCTCCAGCTGTAACATACTTACTAGATTTGTCAAATATCCATAAAAAGAATCTGATATTTGGATTTCTGTTATTTTTAACAAAAGAAAACAGGCCCATAATTACACTTGATGGCTAGAGGAATTTTGTATTGAATTTTCCTTGGGAAGTGATTGATTTCTAGATTGACTCTAGGAAATGGAAACTAGTAAGTGGGGCCTGACATGAAAAGAAATATTTGGGCTGGACTGTAATATCATTTACTACAATAAGAGCTAAACTAGAATACTAATTGCAGCTGGCTTCCTGTAAGCATTTAAATGCAATCTACTTCTTCTTACAGAGTAATAGCCCTACTCTATTCCTGGAGGGCATATAAATACAGGCCTTGTTATTAGCTGACATTATAATTGGGGGCAGAGGTGGGGAGAATTATGTACAAATGTAGGCTACCTGGCACTGAGGTGGGCCTGGGGAAAAAGCAATAGAGCACACATATATCATAAAAGGAAAAACCTCTTTTGGATTGTCAGCACAGAGGAACATGAAACTAACTGGCAACGATATAGAATAGATCGCTGTAGCAGCTTATTTAACCATCTTGGTGATCAGGACGAGGAGTTGTTGAGGTGATGAATAATCTGTGCCAAATTTTCTTCCAATGGGAAATCCTTTCTGCATTGATTTGTCTGCAGAGGAAAGTGTGTATATTACAGAGAATTCTGGGATATGCTGCAAAGCACACACACAATTCCTGTGGTCAAGGCTAGTGTCCTGTGTATATGAACAGCGTGCATATAATGTCCCTGACATTTATGATTTCCAGATTCCAGGTATTCCAAACCCTGAGATTTATGGGTTGCAACCTGGTGATGCCTCACCCCATAGATGAAGTAAAGGCTCTACACACCCCTGGGAAAGGTACTTTGTGGTATCTGTAAATGTGTGTAGTCATAATCATGTGGTTTTGAAGACATACATTTAATCACATGAAAAAATACCATGGAGATTAACATGTGTTAAAAATAAAATGTATTTTATTTATATTTATATACTTTATTTATAGTCCCCCTTTCTCAGTGACTCTTAAGGCAGAGTACGGAATTTGAAAACAGTGCATTATAGACAAGAGGGGTATAAAAACCAACTCTTCTTCTTTTTCAGATAAAGATAAGTTGGCTGTTGGGTAGGAAGGAGATAGGGTTGTCAGCTCCAGGTTGAGAAATTCCTAAGGATTTGGCAGGGAGGGTAGTGACTTAGAAGAGTGAGGTTTGGGGAGGGAAGCAACTTCAGCAGGGTATAATGCCACAGAATCCAACCTCCAAAGCAGTCATTTTCTCCAGGGGAATTGATCTCTGTCATCTGGAGATTAGTTGTAATTCCAGGTGATCTCCAGCCCTCACCTGGATATTGGCAACGCTAGTTTCCCTGGAGGAAATGGCTGCTTTGAAGGGTGGACTCTATGGCAGTAGCCCCTTCTGAGGCCCCTCCCTTTTTCAAACCCCACCCTCCCCAGGTTCCACCCCTCAAATCTCCAGGAATTTCCCAACCTGGAGTTGGCAACCCTATCTCCTTCCCATGCAACAGCCAACCTGCAATCCCTCCTCTCAAGCCATTGTTGACACCCACAACCTGACTTTTCCCACACAACTAAGAACAGTTCAACTACTTCAATAACCGATCATCTCTATGCCAAAGCCCAAATTATATTTTCTAGTTAAACTATTAAAGTCATAAGAAAGGTGGAAGTTGTTGATGTATGACTTGTGAACTGGGGCTTAAATGATATTATTTACAAGGTGTTGTCCTCCTAGCATCAAGAAAGAAAATGTAAAGCCATCAAGTCACCCATAAATATATCAGTTTTGCATTTAATAAACCGTGACAAAACCTAAAATATTACTGCAATATTTCACATGAAATGATTTACTGTCCTGTAGACAATCTAACATTTGAACAGTTTGTGGTTTGCAATGCATCTATTTAAGAGAGTTACTTAGGCAGCAGGGAGTGTGTTGAGCAGGTGTTTACTTGCTGAGCAGGTGTATACTTAAAAGTGTTCTTCCTTTTCTTTGGCATCTCCCCAGAATATCAAAGTGTTAATGCACCCAAATTATTTGCATACAATGTGTAATATCCATTAATAATGATCATTTTTTTTGGTCATTTCCATCTTTTCAAAATGCCAGATATGGAGCTTTTCGTTCTGATTCAAGCAGGGAAAAGCCTGCTTATTATTTCTACAGTCAAAGAGACTAGGGTTTTCCATCTTTCCCTGTCACAATTTTGAACACATATGAAGCTGCCTTACACTGAATCAAATCTTCGGTCCATCAAGGTTAGGACTGTCTGCTCAGACTGGCAGCAGCTCTTCTGCGTCTCTGGCAGAGTTCTTTCACATTACCACCTACCTGATCCTTTTAACTGAAGATGCCAGGGACTGAATCTGGGACCTTCTGCCTCTAAATCAGATGCTTTATCACTGAGTGACAACCCCTTTATCTAAAGAAATTTCTGTGTGCTCACAAACAGATACACCGAAGAATCAAAATTAGACCAGTGAAATTCAAAGTCTTCCTTTCCTGGCTGGAACTATAGGTTACAATAAACATTGAGCTGCCACCAAAAATTACATCTTCACATCAGCTTCTCTGCCTTCCCTTGACAACAGTGAGCCCCACTTCACAGACACTACCACCTACCACAACCTCTGTCTCACAGGCTCAGGGATATAGATAGGTCAGGCAGTAACAGTCCACCACCCCTCTTGTCTCTTTTTAATATACAGAGAGCCCTGACCCTTTCACACCAGGTTCCCTCTCCCATTTCCAGAGACACTACCAAATAGGGCAGACCAGTCCCCTTATCAACCACAACTCACTCAAACGCTTCACAAGCTGTTGGGGTTAGGAGGACCCAAACACAGCTTCAGTCTCACTCTGCCACCATTATCCATATGTATAGAGAGAGAGAGAGAGTCTGAGGCCTGACAGGTTTGTGTGTGTGTGTTTGTGTGCATGTGTCTCTTTCTCTGAGATGGTGCACATTCAGTCAACAGGGTTAACCAGAAAACAGTTCATTTTTATTGAAGACTTAAAACAACATTGGAGTGATACAGGTCAATACACGGAATGTTTCTTAACACTTGAACTTTTGATTCCTAACTCGGTTCATGCTACCAAGTCTATTTGCTACAAGTTATCCTCCTTTCAGCCAGCTGCAAGTTGCTGTTTTCTCACTCACTGGCTCAAGCTGTCATCTCCCCTCTACTCGGTTCTAGCGCTCTCTTCAACTGGGCTCTGGCTGCCAGCTCTCCTCCCAACATCCCATCAGCTGCCATTGGTGGTTCACAGAGAGAGGCGGAACTGTGGACCTGACCGTTGCAGTAAGATATAATAAACGTGCCCCATGTTTGGTTGCACCACAGTGAACATTTCCTTATCCCCATCAGCCATCATTGATATGGAGTGGGGAGAAAGGAAATACATAGCTTAATAATGTTAGGCTATGTGTAAGTTTTGTGCATAATATAGAGGGGAAGAGAAAAGGAGTCTCACATGAGCCTGCAACGTTTAACACCAACCCTGCATTTATCGTTAACCTCATAATTCTGCTATTCGGAACAGGCAAAATGTTCCTTAACTTATTGGAAACTTTTAATGATCATAATCAACCCTTCTGAAATGTTAAAGTTTCTTTCAGGTGATATAAAAATAGAAGACTAATAATGATTAACAAAATACAATACAGACGTTTGAAAGGCTTAGTCACAAAGATCCACCTCTTAAGGCCGAGTCACATGTATGTTTAGCACACGGCAGCCAAAGCACCCAGTGGTGATTTCTGTGTGTAAAGGGAACCATCATAGATCAAAACCACCGACCAAGAGGTGGCATCAGGGTCTGCATCCTTTGGCAGCTTCCATGGGACCTTGGTTTGGGATGCTCATGGGCTGTGGCAGTGACCCCAGCCTGCCCTCCATCTGGGTGGTGGCAGTGTTGATGTTGGGCCCTTCTGGAAGGATTGCCTACCCAGTATGCCATATCCATTGGTTGGCCGGCACACCATCTTCCTCTCTTTCTCCACCAGCTAGAAGGCAGTGGCCGCTCACCTGCATGAGTAAGCAGTGATGATTTATAGGAGGAGAAGCAAGTGCTACCTGGAGAGAAACGACAGGCAAGCGAGAGGCTGCTCTTATCTGTGGCACCAGCTGCTTGTTCCCCTGAATGGGTTAGCAAGAAACAATGTTGACTGGAAGCATCAGTCAGTGTTTCCTTCCCTTTTACAAGCACACATATTGTGAGCCTACCAACTGCATGTAACAGGAGTATCTGCAGGCGTATGGTCCATCAAGGTAAGTATTATCTACTTAGACTGACAGCAGATCTCCAGGGTCCCAGGTAAAGGTCTTCTGCATCACCTACAGACTAGTCTTTAGGAGATACTGGAGAATGAACCTGGGACCTTCTGCTTGCTAAGTAGATGTTCTACCACTGAGCCATGGTTCCTCCCCTCCACATTATAGTAAATATTATATAGTAAATACTAAAAACGCATGTAGCCCCTCTTCATACAATAAAATGGCCACACATAACAAACATATCAGGAGGATTGCTGGTTTCAAACTCTTCCGCTACACGTAGTTGGTAGGCTCTCGGTACACACGGTTGTTAGGGGCAGTCTCTATGGGGTTGCCAGGTCCCTCTTTACCACTGGCGGGAGGTTTTTGGGGCAGAGCCTGAGGAGGGAGGGGTTTGGCGAGGGGAGGGGCTTCAATGCCGAGTCCAATTGCCAAAGCTGACATTTTCTCCAGGGGAACTGATCTCTATCAGCTAGAGATCAACCGTAATAGCAGGAGCTCTCCAACTAGTACCTGGAGGCTGGAAATTCTAAATCTCTACCATGGATGTGCCTAGATGGAGATGCCTGTTGATCAGTATCGTGTTCCCAGAGCCTGTCTCACTTAGACACCACATGAGGTATTTCAGTGGCATCAATTTATACATACAAGAGCGAGTCAACAAGTACCGGATGAACTGATCAGAAGTCAAGTGACAGACATGGGCTTATGAAGCAGCCCATAGAGCTCATGGGACCCTTATAGGAAGTGTGCAGGTTCCAGTACTCAGAGTTGTGCATTGAGCAGTCAGAGTTTACATCTTACCAGCCCCCAGCCCCCCACCACATACACACTTAAATACTCAAGTAGCAAATAATAACATTGGAAACAGCCTTTTGAGAGTGGAGGCATGAAAGCTCCTGTTAGTGTTGTGATTTGGCAATCAGATTCATCAACCCCTTTTCCTTCTCCGTATACTCATGGAAACAGTTTTCACATTCGCATCCTAGAGAAGCGGTTACACCCTGACAAACAGACTTAATGTTTATTTACAGAGCGCTCGCATAATAAATAGAGCATTTGGTATTTGCAAGGCATTGAAAGGTTTCTTGCTTTCATTAGTTAATTGGGAAGTGCCTAAAAGGATGCTATACAAACCTGCTTCATCCTCATTTATCACACTGGAGCAAACAGGGTTGTGTGGAAAGGCAGTGTGTGTGTGGGGGGGGAGATGGACAAAAGGGGGTTAGAAAAATGAATGACGACAAAAGGGTTTTGGA
Source organism: Euleptes europaea (assembly GCF_029931775.1). NCBI lineage: Eukaryota > Metazoa > Chordata > Lepidosauria > Squamata > Sphaerodactylidae > Euleptes > Euleptes europaea. The sequence goes on from NC_079319.1 coordinate 96,566,467, forward strand.
ACCCCAGCTGTACATTCATCCAGTGACTTCTCATCGTTGTTGTTTTTCTGCCACCTCCCTCTCTTCCTGTGTCATTCGTGAAACAATCATCTTTGATCATAATGGCCAATATGTCTATCCAGAGGATAATACATTTGTAGGATACAGGGCTAGATGCCGTTAACAAGGAAATGTAATGCCTTTCACTATTGAAAAAACCTAGATTCCTTCTATACAAAGGTGCAGAATAAAAAGCCATAGGTCTTCAAGTCAAGTTGGCTTTCTTGTTCAAAAGTAGTCTCTAAAATTGCAAGAGGGTGGATTATCTCAAGTCCAGATAGGGCCTCCCAACATGTTACATGGGGGGGGGGGTTTTACACCTAAAATTACATTAACCATCATAAAGTATGGTAATGTTCGCTGGGTAATAGACTTTCAAGAAGGGCGAGGCTGTGGCTCAGTGGCTCATCTTCGCATGTAGAATGTCCCAGGTTCAATCCGCAACATCTCTTGTTAAAAGAATCAGGTAGTAGGTGATATAAAAGATCTCAGCCTGAGACCCTGGAGAGTCACTGCCAATCTGAGCAGACAATATGGACCTTGATGGATAGGATTGCCAGGTCCCTCTTCACCACCAGTGGAAGGTTTTTGGGGCAGAGCATGAGGAGGACAGGGTTTGGGGAGGGGAGGGACTTCAATGCCATAGAGTCCAATTGCCAAAGCAGCCATTTTTTCCAGGTGAACTGATCTGTATCGGCTGGAGATCAGTTGTAATAGCGGGAGATCTCCAGCTAGTACCTGGAGGTTGGAAACCCTATTGATGGACCAATGGTCTGATTCCATATAAGGCAGTTTAATGTGAGCATATAAAGACTGGCCAAAATCTTTGGCTTGGATCCTATGGTGCTGTTCTGTCGGTGCAACAGCAGTTCCTGTTGCAGGGCATCTTTTCCATTTGCAGAGTGGAGGAGGGTGATTTTTGCCGATTGATCCATCCCACTCCCAGCTTGCCCTATACACTGTTCCATCAGTCTGCTAATCCATAGGAGCCTGATTTCAGGGGGCAAAGAAGGCCAGGGGTAGGGTTGCCAACCTCCAGGTGGTGGCTGGAGATCTCCCACCTCTACAACTGATCTCCACTGTGACAGAGATCAGTTCACCTGGAGGAAATGGCCGCTCTGGCAATTGGACTCTATGGCATTGAAGCCCCTCCCCTCCCCAACCCCACCCTCCTCAGGCTCTTCCCCAAAAACCTCCCGCCAGTGGCAAAGAAGGACCTGGCAACCCTATTTGCACAGGATTGTGTCCATGTGTCCTGTGTGTACTCTTCTTAGCAAGTTTTGTCACCATGATTTTGGAATGGCAATCTACTCTCTGCACAGTGTAAGACTTTTCTCAATTGTCAATTCCTCCTTGTTACATCCCCAGGTCCCACTTGGAGGCTGGCATCCCTAGTAAGGTTGCCATCCTCCAGGTAATAGCTGGAGATCTCCCGCTATTACAACTGATCGCCAGCTGATAGAGATCAGTTCCTCTGGAAAAAATGGCAGCTTTGGCCATTGGAGTCTATGGCATTGAAGCCCCTCCCCTCACCAAACCCCGCCCCCTCAGACTCCACCCCTAAAATCTCCAGGTATTTCCCAACCTGGAGGTGGCAACCCTAGATGTAGTATACCTCTGAATATCAGAGTCTGAGAGCTTCACTCCATGCTACAGAGTCCTCGTGTTCCTATCTGATGCACAGTGGGGGTTTTGTGCCTCACAGATGCCCTTTTCTGTTTACAACTGTGACATGTAGGGAAGCTGCGTCAGTCTCCACCGCGCCGCCACTCCCACATCCGGTGCTGCTGCTTCAAACTTCCCTGGGAGCTGTTATTGGCTCAGCTGTAAAAATCATCTCACTTCACTTCTTTTTTTATGCTTGCAGACCAATTGGCCATAAGCAAATATGGGGGGGAAAACAAGGTACATAATTATAAATGATACAGTTACATTATGAGACATGATGTAGTTACATTATTGCAGCTGTGGCTGTGTTTTGTCTTTCCTTCTCTTTTATTTATATACTTGTATTTTTATCTGTGTTTAAATTGATTTTTATTACTTGTTTGAAGGAAGATAGTTAAAGGCATATGGTGTTAGGAGTTAGATGGTTTGTCTTTCGGGTTTGTTATTTGTTGAGAAGTTGGACACTTAACTTTTCATACTGGATGCATGGCTGGGAATCTATTTATTTTTTTCAGGGGGATAGTTAAGTGTTTTTTTTTACATGCAGTTAAATATTCTTTTGTATGCTTTCCAAACATCCTTTTAAAGACTAAGCTGTGCCTGTATTACGCACGTGCGTTGCGTCGCATTGGGATTGAATAGGGTTGCTAGGTCCCTCTTCACCACCGGCAGGAGGTTTTTGGGGTGGAGCCTGAGGAGGGTGGGGTTTGGGGAGGGGAGGGTCTTCAATGCCCTAGAGTCCAATTGCCAAAGCGGCCATTTTCTCCAGGGGAACTGATCTCTGCTGCCTGGAGATCAGTTGTAACAGCAGGAGATCTCCAGCTAGTACCTGGAGGTTGGCAACCCTAGCAGCGAGGCTCCTTACGGGGACCTTGCTGCGGGAGCATATACAGCCAGTGCTCCGCTAATTGCACTGGCTCCAGCTGGACTATTGGCTCAGGTTCAAGGTGCTGGTTTTGACCTCCAAAGTCTTACACGGTCTGGGGCCTTTGTACCTTCAGGACTGCCTCTCCTGGTAACCCTCTGAAGGACATTATGTTCTACGGATAATAACTTGTTGGTGTCCCCAGCCCTAGGAGTGTGTGGCTGTCCTCGACAAGGGCCAGGGCTTTTTCAGCCCTGGCTCCGGCCTGGTGGAACTCACTTCCCAGTAACATCAGGGCCTTGCGGGACCTTAAAGAGTTCCACAGGGCCGCGGCACCTCCTAACCAGTGTCCTGGCTGCTGAAAGCTTTAAAAAAGCTGTTTGCCAGCTTTTAAAAGTTTAAATGGGGCAAAATGCCCCATAGAGAATAATGAGACTGCATCTGCAAAATAGCAGTCGCAGCCCCGCCATTCTCTGCACTGGCGTCTGGTGCCCCCTGGATGCTGGCACGTTTCCCGGAACGCCTTTATGTGGAAGGCCCAGCCATTGTTCTAGGGTGGCACTGCCGAGAGACCAGCGTCCGGTCCTCCCCACCGGTATTGTGGCCACTCATGATGGCTTAAGTAGCCCAGGCATTGGCGCGGGGAGCCCCAATGCCAGCACAGCCCCTTCCTGGCCTCCTGAGGACTAATGTCCTTAGAAGTCAGGAATGTGCTGTAAGTCTAATTCTGTGAATTTAGGCAGGAGGGCAGGAAGGGATGAACCAGTGCTCGGCTCTCGTGGCCCTTTCTTACATGCCCAGGGTAATGCCAATTGCCACTTTGGGGTCAGGAAGGAATTTTCTTCCAGGCCAGACAGGCCAGGGATCCTGGAGGTTTTTTTGCCTTCCACTAGGCATAGAGCAGGGGTCACTAGGGATTGTGGGGGGGAGGTAGCTGTGAATTTCCTGCATTGTGCCAGGGGTTGGACTAGATGACCCTTGATGTCCCTTCAAGCTCTGTGTTTTTATGGGGGAGGGGAAGTCTGAGTGCAAGCAGAAATGGGCCAGCATGTGTCTGAGAAGTACTACTCTCCCATTGCACATCTGACACAAAAGTCCTCATGTCATCTACCAACAAACACAAAGAGTTGCAACATGTAGTAAGGCACTTGGGTGAGACAAGAGGGGCTGGGATGTTGGTGTCATGCCGTGCTTGTAATGAACTGGTCAGCCACCAGCAGAAACACAGTGCTGGACGAGATGGACTTGGCCTGGTCCTGCAAAAATGCTCTTAAGGTTTTTCTGTCAAGTGTATAATTGAAAATATAATGCATGCGTTGGATGCAGACAGCTTTTTTTCTTTTTTCTCCATCTCATATAATTGGTCTCCTTGCGACAGCCTGCATCTCACAGGGTGTTTGTCCATGCAGGTCTCCTGATTCCCGGCATAGCCTTTTGGTTGTCAGAAGGGATCCCTTCCTGCCTCTTTCACCAGTGGAAAAGCTGGTTGGATCCAATACTACAAATGCAACAAATATCTCACACGGGTGTACTAGTCGCTGGCTGTCGACACTGACTGTACTCTCAGGGGCAAACTGCCCTGTTCTGCATTGAAATTTGTACAAGTGAAGAAGCAGGTGTGCAGATTGGTTTGGCTTGCATCCCTTGACCAGAAAATGAAGGATTTCCCATCACATAAAACATTAACAATTAAACCCCTCCTTTTGAGAGGAGGGTGGTCAGAATATTGAGGAAAACATTAAAGGTCCAAAAAAGCAGGCACGGAAACTTGTCAGCATTTGCCGTGATTGTGATTAGTGCCCTCTCAAAATTATAGCTTTAAGGTCTGTACTTTCAAAGATTTTCACCTGCACTGCATTAAAAAGAGGCAAATTGAGCATGTAACGGCAGAACTTTGCTTGTGTGGTTCTTTTTTAGCAGGTGATGCAGCTGTGACGCGATAAAAATTAAGTCCTAAAACAGCAAGCGGCTGCCTGTACATCCTCTGAGTTGCAACATAAAACACAAGTTTGTTTATCTAAGTGCCTGGGAAGAGTATCCACATTGTCTGGATGATCAGATTTGATATAGAAGTCACATTAAAAATTGACATGGTAGACTATTTATTTATTATGGATGCAATCCAGCAAAGTTAAGCATTTCCCTATTCTGATAGAAAAGCTGAGCGTATTCTCACACTGTCACACTGAAATCAGTCAGTGACATGGGACACCCGAGGCTCTTCTGAGTACTGTACCCCATGGTACCCACCCCATGCCCAAGGAAAACGGACAATTTCTTTATAAATTAGAAGGATTTAATCATTACTATGGGCCCAAGATAAAATTGTTTTATTTTTAAAATGCAACACAACTTGTCATAAGAAGAACACAAGAAAAGCCTTGCTGGATCAGACCAGTGGTCCATCTAGCTCATCATCCTGTCTCCCACAGTGGCCAACCACTTCGGATGGCCAAAAACAGGACATAGAGGCCAAGGCCTTCCCCCTGATGTTGCCTCCTGGCACTGGTGTTCAAAGGTTGACTACCTGTTAATGTGGAGGTTCCCTTTAGTCACCATGGCTAGCAGTCACTGATAGACCTTTCCTTTCCTCCATAAATCTGTCTAACCCCCTTTTAAAGCTGCCTATGCCTACAGCCATCACCACAGCGAGAAAAAGTTCTTTCTGTCCACTCTTTCCACCCCATGCATAATTTTATAAACCTCTGTCATATCCCCCCCCCCAGTCATCTCTTTTCTAAACTGAAAAGTCCCAGATTCTTCAGCTTTTCCTCATAGGAAAGGTGCTCCAACCCCCTAATCATCTTGGTTGCCCTCTTCTGTACTTTTTCCAGCTCTGCAATGTCCTTTTGGAGATATGGTGACCAGAACTGCACACAATATTCCTAATGAGACCACACCATAGATCTATACAGGGAGAACCCATTCACACACCCCTTCCACCACAGTAGAGTGTTTGACTTGCACTCTCTCAACATTTTGTGATTGGCTCCGGCACCCAGTAGCAACATTTTGTGATTGCCACTCGTGACTGCCATTTTGTGGTGTTGGCCACTCCCCATTTTCAAAATTTCAACAGTGGCCACAGACTCAACATGATCAGAGACCCCCAGAGTAGGGAACGCTGACCTTGATAGATCAATGGTCTTGTTCAATATAAGGCCATGCTCAAGTGTGTATCCCTCCAAGAAAACATGGTGGCTATTATTTTGATCCATATCCTAGGATTTTTCTATCATCATTATAAAAAATTTGGGGTCAGTACTATGACCGCCAGACATCTCATTTTCACATAAGACCCTTATGAATTGTACTGTAGACGGCCATTACTTAATTGACTTTTTGCTTTATCATTACCATGTTTGAATAGTCAGGCGTAGGAGTTCCAATTTTTTTCCCTGCTGGCCTGCAAAAGGAGCAATATGAATAGCAGAAGATAGTCTAACAAATTAATACAAATGAAGTCATTCCTGAGCGACTCCATCTGTTTGGAAACGGAACTCGGACTCTCCGAAAAATGTGGAGGCGATCCAGGCAATTAGGCTCCCTTCCAAATGAAGCCGCTCAGGTAACTTATAGCTTTATTAACTCTCTTTGGGAAGGCAGGTGTCCAAAAACTCACCTTAATAGAGCAGCATATGATCAATTGACAATCTGTTTGATATTAAAAAATGAACTTTATTTTTGCTACATCTTGCAAACACCAAGACGCTGTCACAGATCTGAGGCAAAATACCAGACAGTGAGGCCTGCTTGAGCATCTTGCTTGCCAGTCACTCCATCCAGAGAAAAAGGCTCATAATTTAATGTTTACAAAATTTAATCAAAATCCATTAATAATCTCAAAAGCAAAGGAGGTGTGTAAGGGTGTCTTTCCCTGCATAATCAACAGGAGGATTATTAGGCAATAACAAATGTTATTCATCTTCATAATAGCTAAATGACAACCTGCTTAAAAATAATAAATGACTCCCCCTCACTCACTGTTATGGAGTGCATATGACCTTCATATGTTTTAAGCAAACAAGTCCTCTTTTCAAAGACTCTGTTGAGTTCTTTAATTGAAAATGATGAGATGCTTTATCTCAACTAAAGAGGGGAAAGATCCATTTTATAAGAGCTCCCCCCTCCACTCTTTTCCCAAAGAAAGAAACTGTGAGCATTTTGAACACACACGGAGCTGCCTTATCCTGAATCAGAGCCTCGGTCCATCAGAGTCAGCATTGTCTACTCAGACCGGCAGCGGCTCTCCAGGGACTCAGGCAGGGGTCTTTCACATCACCTACTTGCCTAGTCCCTTCAACTGGAGATGCCGGGGATTGAACCTGGAACCTTCTGCATGCCAAGCAGATGCTCTACTTCTGAGCCACGGCCCTTCCCCTGATAATATAGAGAACCTCAGTCTACTAAAAAAAACACAGCATGATATCAATGTTTTCCACAAATAATAAATTAATGCACAATTAGCTAGTAAACAGAAAACTCATACGACATGTTGGCTAATTATCAGTTTCCTTCATTATAAAATTATCATTGCCCAATACCAGATACCTGGAAAATAGATAACAAACACTGGGGTTTTTAAGCGAAGGCTGAAAATCCTCACTGAGACCTGCATGAGATCACTAAGCCAAACATTTTTCAGCAGCCATGAATCTTGGTCCACTGGAGGTTTAACAACTGCTCTCATTTTGCATCCAGGCAAATTGTAAAACAGGTTTTTCAAGGGTGTGTGGGTTGCATTTGGAAGAAGAAGAAGAACAACAACAACAACAGTTGGTTTATATATGCTGACTTTCTCTACCATGTAAGGAAGAATCAAACCAGCTCACAATCACCTTCCCTTCCCCTCCCCACAACAGACACCCTGTGAGGTAGGTGGGGCTGAGAGAGCTGTGACTAGTCCAAGGTCACCCAGCTGGCTTCATGTGGAGGAGTGGGGAAACAAATCCAGTTCACCAGATTAACCTCCGCCACTCCTATGGAGGAGTGGGGAATCAAACCCGGTTCTCCAGATCAGAGTCCACCTCTCCAGACCACCTCTCTTAATCACTACACCACGCTGGCTCTTAGAATTGTTCAGGCCTGCCCTAACTTTAGGGTTGCCAGGTCCACCCTTGCCATTGACGGGAGCTTTGGGGGGGGGGTTGCGTGCGCGCAGTGTGTGCAAGAATGTCCCTTCTGGGGTAAACGAAGGGGATGCTCTAGCACATCCCTCCAAAAAACTATGGAAACCATAGAGGTTTTGGAGGAATGTGCTAGAACATCCCTGTCAAGCCCAGAAGTGATGTGGGTGCTCTAGTATATTTTTCCAAAACTTTTTTTTTCCAAAATATTTTTTGAGGGATGTGCTAGCTAGAGCATCCCTGTCACTTCCAGGTTTACCTCGGAAGGGACATTATTGTGCCACGCCACACTGCGCACATGGGGGGTCCCCCCTATTTAGCTGGTCTGTTTTCCCCGCCAGCCAGCTGAGGGGTGACAGGCAGGCCTGTTAATTAACAGGCACCTGGCAACCCTACCTAACTAACATAGTGTCAGGACCTGCCCTGACCCAGCCTTGGTATTGGAGGAAGGCTGTCAGGAAGAAGTGGAAGACTCCTCAAGAGATGAGAAGATCCCCCCATGGTTCCCACTAGTCCAGATGTGCTATGCTTCCTGTAGTCTCCAAGAGAGACCTCCCCTGCCCTCTTTACACCAGAAGTCTCCCATTCAAGTTGTCATGGAACAAACAGATCAAGTGTCAGCTCTGGGTTCACCAGCTAAATCCCACAAAACAACTCTTAGGCAGGTGTTCCATAAGAAGGTGATTTATTGAGAAATAAGCACAGTGAATGGCAGAATATGACTTGGAAAAAAGCAACGAGTCTAATGGGAAACTACTGAGGGTGCAGGAATTATAATAGAAAGCAAATAGAAAGCAAACTTTCGGAACTGCTCTTGGTTGCCACGGCAACTCAGATAAGCCCCTTCTTCCCAGGTCCCAGTTTCCAGAATAGAACAGAGTACAGACATAACAATACAGATGATGCACCACAACACAGCGACCTTGGGACTAGCATCTGGCAAGCCCCTGAACAACAGGCCGGTGCCTGACATCAAGAACCTTATGAGTGAACCTGTTCATTTCTGGCACCCCATAGTCTCACCAAGGACCCCAGGAGTAAAGAAAGTGGAGGGCCAGAGCTGAAGGCCGGACCATATGAAAGACCCCATGGCTAGCAACTCTAGCCTCTTGCATTCCAGTCTAGATTAGGAGCACAACATTCTAGAACTTGGCAGGATCAGGGCCCCTGCTCTGGCTATACGATAGACAAGGACTATCATTTCCCTATACATCTGTGCAACTAATAGAGCCTGTGTGGTGTAGTTGTTAGACTGACAGACTAGGATCTGGGAGACCTTGGCTCAAATCCCCACACTACCATGCAAGCTTGCTGGGTGACCTTGGGCCAGTCACATACTCTTAGCCTGACCTACCTGACAGAATGTTGTGAGGGTAAAATGGAGGAGAGGAGAATGATCATAGAATCATAGAGTTGGAATGGACCACCAGGGTCATTTAGTCCAACCCCCTGCACAATGCAGGACATTCACGACTACCTCCCACACACACACACCCAGTGACCCCTACTCCATGCCCAGAAGATGGCCAAGATGCCCTCCCTCTCATCATCTGCTTAAAGTCATAGAAATGTAATGAAATGATGTAAGCCGCTTTGGGTTCCCGTTGGGGAGAAAGATGGGGTGTAAATGAAGTAAATAAATAAATAGCTCCTCAGTTGAGCGCTGTCCTTTGCTGGTCCAGCATTGCCCCCCCCCCCCAATACACCAGCTTGTTCAGCAGTTTGGAGAGCTCCCTGAAGAGAGTGTTGGCAGTTCTCCAGCCCTTTGCTCCTTCTTGTGGACAACCCCAGACTCCTTCTCCTGTATTGATGGACAGCGCCAGCTCAGCTTGACCTCAGCTGCCCACTTGAGAACCGTGTGCCTTCATCCCTGACTGGCCAGAATGAGACACATGGGGGGTCCAAACAGAATCCTAACAGCCCAGCAGTTCCCAAACTGTGCTCCACAGAGCACTTGATACTCCATGAAACATCTCCTAGTGCTCCGTGAAGAGATTGGAAAGAAAAATACATACAATAAATGTGACAAGATCTCAAAATTGTGAATTTTTGTGGCCATGAACTGGGTGTAGGTAAGTATCAAATCGAAATTATTATGCCCCAATGCTTAAACTACCTTCCATCATCAATACTACTGTCATTCTGTTTAGGATATAGGTGCTAGGTGAAAATTAGTGCTCTGTGACGAATTTCTCTCCTGAAAAGTGCTCCATGACTCAAAAAGTTTGGGACCCACTGCTTTAGCCCATTTCGGTGATCCAAATGTTTCTGTCCTTCTCTCCAGCCTACCAGTTACATTCAGAAAATGGGGTCACGACCAACAGCTTTGACTGTGGCCAAACCTGGTTCCAGTCAAGCAGAGGAGCTGTGTAGTAGCACCCGACACATGACCTCATTCAGTTGTGAAGTTTGCTGGGGTGAGGTTGCTAGGCAGCCAGCAGGTGCTTCCTTCCCTCTCCCCAGAAACTGGCAAAACAGCCACTGAGTCTTCATGGGCGGCAGTGACAGTAGCACAATTAAGAAGGCGGGAAGGTTGCTATTAGTACTGAATTCACCTTTCTTCTGTGGTCTAGTTCAAGCTCCCTGCTAGTTTATGTGACAGGCAGCTATACCCCATAGCTCTGGATTGTGTTAACCATATTCTGGGCTTCTGGATAAATGATTCATATGCCTAGCTACACAGTGATCCCCTTCTCATTTCTGTTGATCAATTTGCTTCAAAAACCTACAAACCCTATTTTACCAGAGTTGGCAATGGGACAAAAGAAATAAGTGCACATATCATGAGACCCAGCCCTTCTGTCATCTCATATTCTGAATTGGAGGACATCAAAATGTTAGCATTGTATAGTGGTTAGAGTCTCAGACTAAGATCTGGATTCAAATGCCCACTCTACCAAGAAGCTCACCGTGTGACCTTGGGCTAGTCACACTCCTTCAGTCTAACTCACATCACAGTATTGTTGCGAGGATATAGTGAAGGAAGGGTGAACCATGTTGGCCACCTGACCTTCTTGGAGGAAGGGCTGGAATAAAAATCTACTAAATTGAGATTAGATAGATAGATAGATAGATAGATAGATAGATAGATAGATAGATAGATAGATAGATAGATAGATAGATGCTTTATCAGTTTTGGCTACAGGGTGATATTATTGAGGGCAGGTGAAGTCAATTTTTAAAAGTAAATGAATAGGCAAACATTTCTTGAGGACTGTAAAAATGTAGACAATATTGAAATATTGACACTGTAAAAAATATTGAAGAAAAAAAATGTAAATAGTTTCAACTTGGTCCGAGATCAAGTTGCATTCCATTTGGGATTCAATTTCCACCAAGAAGCAAGAGTTTAGTTGCAAATCAGTCATGAGGCTGTTTATCACAGACCTGTCTTCATTCAAGCACATAATAAAGGCATCGATTTGGAGACACTGTTATCAAATTATCTTCATAAATCAGTTCAAAGCAAAACAGGCAACGTCCCCAAGAATTCTAACCAGAGTTTGGAGAAGATGGAAATAGTTTGTTTACCTTTTGCACAGAGCCTCTAGTTGAATGCAGCATTACAAAATAAAGGATTTGTTTTCTGTATGAAACAAGGACAGAAAAGTATGCTGGCTTCCCCTCCCAAGTTGGTAAACAGCCTTAACATGCAAGTTCATCAGGCTTTGTACAAGGGGATGGGGGTTGCCTTTGGTAGAATTTTAGGCACATGGTTTATCTTAACTAGGAACTGCAAAGGCAGGTGGATGATTTCAGACTCGAAAACAGCAATGGGTCAAAGGCTAAACTTTACTCACTGTATACGGAACAGGAAAAGTAGCAATTATCCCTTCAGCCTCATAGTTGTGATTTATTAAAGCTATTGGCTTCACTGCTTGTAATGACAGCTTTTGCCTCTCTGTAGCAGACTGGTGAAGATTTGACGGATTGGGAGAGTGGGCAACGGCAGGAGTGATCCTAGTCTTCAAGACACTCAGTGTGTTTTCCCCCCTCCCTGCCCACACTCTCCTCCAACAGTAATAATCGTGGAGGAATTAGTGCTTCTGTGCATCTTCATTCTTGTTTTGTGGTTTAGATTCTTCCTGGTGAAATTACCGGATTTACAAATGGATTTCCTCCCTCCTGAATGAATTACTCTTCCAAAAGGAGAGGCTTAAAAAAGTAAAAACAGAGTGGAACCCCGTGTTTCAGTCCCTTTATCAAAGTTGGATTTTCAGACACAATAATTTATTTGTTTATTTATTTACTTACTTATAACCCGCCCTCCCCAGCAAGCTGGCTCAGGGCAGGTAACATCATTTAAAAATACAACAACCAATATAAATATCCAGGAGAACTTCCGGTGGAGAGCTGATCTGAGTAACATGTTCCTCAGGGAGCTCCTGGGGAAACCAAGAAACGTTCTTATTTGGGGTGTTATTAAGCATCCCACCCCGATCCTAACAAGTGGATTGGGAAGCAGGATAACCCTGCAGCCTTGAAGAGCGGTTTGACTCCCACACTCTCCAAGAGAGCTTTTTTAAGTCTCCCGGAGGTCTAGATTTTGTCCCGCCAGCATTGAGGGGATTTTACATCGCCTGTAAGTACTTGTCCCATCGAAAACCAAAAGCCACACCAGGAGACTTAGTAGTCCAAAAGAGTTGGTTTAATGGTATCACAGGCAAGCAGAGCTTAGAAATCCAAAGACAGCAATGGGGGAAAATGGCATGCACTTGATAATATAAGAACATTAAAAAAAGCATTCAGCAATACAGTCTCATGAGATCACTTTCAACAGTCTAGAGACACCACAGCTCCCACGGGCACCTGCTAGCTTCAAAGGGAACAGGAATGCAGTATTGGGAAAACAGTCCTTGAACAGTCCTTGAAGGAAAGTCTGTGAGAAAACGAAACTGAGACACAGCGAGTAGGCCTGACATTCTGCTACCCTTAGAGCCCCCTCCCGTCCTGCAAGGGGGATGGCTTATGGGGGTAGGTGATGTGGAAGGCGTGCACTAGGTGCGGGGTGGAGACATCCCGTGCACGAACCCTTTCATCATAGACAGGGGGAAGTGTTTCCAACGAACCAAGTATTGCAGAGAGCCGTGACGCATACGAGAGTTCAGGATCTTTGACACTTCAAAATGCTCCTCCCCCCCCCACCATCACAGGTTGTTCAGGAGGCGGTTCCAGGTGCCAGTTTGAGGCAGCAACATGAGGCTTGAGGAGGCTGACATGGAAGACAGGATGGATACGCCTCAAAGTTTTAGGGAGGGTCAGTTCCACAGTGACTGGGTTAATTATCCGAGCAATGGGATACGGCCCCACGTACTTGGCACTGAGCTTATCACATGGCCGGGTGGACCGTAGATTCTTGGTGGATAGGTACACTAAGTCACCAACCTGGAAGTCTTTGCTGGGAGAGCGATGTTTATCTGCTTGAGCTTTATATTTGCGTTTGGCCCTTTCTAAATTCTTTACTAGCCAGGTCCAGGTGGTGTGGATAGCTCGAGCCCAAGAGGCTACATCATCATTTCCCTCCTCCCCCGCAACATCAACATGACCAATAGGACTGAAATCTTGACCATACACAGCATAAAAAGGACTAAAACCTGTAGATTGATACACAGAATTATTGTAAGCATACTCAGCAAAAGGCAATAGTTCAACCCAATCATCTTGGTGATAATTGACATAACAACGCAAATAACATTCCAGTACAGCATTTACACATTCAGTTTACACATCAGCTAGCACGTTTTGCTTTCCAGGCACATGCTTGAGCACAAAACGGAATTGAGCAAAGAAGTCAACCCAACGTTGTTGTTTTGCGGACAGTTTATGGGACCTTGTGAGGGCCTCTAGATTTTTGTGATCGGTCCAGACCTCAAAGGGGACCCTGGAACCTTCCAGAAACTCCCTCCACGTAGTGAGGGCATGATGGACGGCTGCAGCTTCCTTTCCCCAAATTGGCCAGTTCAGTTGGGAGTGCGCAAATTTCTTTGAAAAATAAGCACAGGGGCGAAGAAGACCGTCTGGCTCTCTTTGCAGAAGAGCCCCTCCGATAGCTACGTCAGACTCATCTACTTGCACAATAAACATTTGGTCTGGATCGGGATGCTGCAGCACAGGTTCAGAAGTGAAAAGCTGCTTGAGAGTTGCAAAGGCAGTTTGACATTGATCTGTCCAATGCACCTTGGCAGTGGGTAACATGGCAGGGACCCCTTTACCCTTAGTCTTAAGGAGGTTGGTGATTGGCAGTGCCACTTGAGCAAAGTTGGGAATGAAACCATGGTAAAAATTGGCAAAGCCGAGAAACTGCTGCACCTGCTTGTGGGTGGAGGGAGGAGCCCAATCAAGTACGGATTGTATCTTAGCAGGGTCCATGGTTTGGCCCTGATGTGAAACTATGTATCCCAAGAAGGTTAATTGCTCCTGGTGGAACTCACACTTGGACAACTTAGCGTAGAGCTGATTGTTTCTGAGACGTTGTAATACTTCTCTGACCAGAGTAATATGTTCATCCATGGAATTAGAGTAAATAAGGATATCATCGAGATAAACCACCACGCCCCGATATAATAAGTCATGGAGGACCTCGTTAATGAGTTGCATGAAGACCCACGGGGCCCCTTTTAACCCGAAAGGCATCACCAGAAATTCATACATTCCGAAGCAGTGTCAGGCCTGTATCTCAGTTGATTTGTTTACTTTCGTTTTCCCACTGACCAGACTCAAGGATTGTTGTGCATACCTAACTCCGTTTGAAGCTCTGGGAACTCAGCTCTGTTTGTGATTTGTAATCTCTTGCCTTTTTCTATGCTTTTATATTACCAAGTTCAAGCCAGCAAGCCTCATTGCTGTCACCTTTTCTTTATGCTCTGTTAACCTTTTTGACCAGTAAAAACCAGCTTCTTTGGACCTGACTGTCTCTGATGTGGTTTGTGGTTCGATTGGGCCAAGGGCTTACATTGTGACAGCAATCACCTTTCTTTCTTCCGTCAGGCTGGAGCCCTGGAGGGTTCGCCTGCCACTCGGATGGGAGCGAGGAGGATGCTCTCCGAGTGATTCGACCATGGCTAGAGCTCCGTGCGGTTCGCCCCGGGCCCAGTGGGTTTGATCCCCGGGTAATGGGTTCCTGCTGAGGACCCTGGAAGGCTTCCAGTCGTTCCTTCCATTGGGAACATCGTCGGTCGATCCCGACCTCGTACGGGACGTTGTAGCTCAGCTACTTAGGACTAGCATGGAGGTTAGTCGCTTAAATGGACTGGTACAGACCCAGTGGCGATCTCTAGCGATAACCCCCTGGATGTCCGACGCTGAGGATGCCAGTACCTGCCTAGATCTCCAAGCCTTTGATCAGTTGGTGGATGATGCCCGACTGGCGGCTGAGGATTTACAACTGTTAACTGGCTTGTTGGATAAATTTATTGCTCGTGAGACTCACCCAAAACTGTCCACGGTCCCAAGTCGTCCTGCCGTCTTGGTGATGGGAGCCATGGCAGGAGTGGCCCCGGAAGGTGTTTCTCTGGTGCCAAATGCAGCTGACTGTCAAGCAGAGGCACAACGAATCCCTGTCCAAACAGCGCTACTGTTTGTGGGACTACCGAAGGATACCACGGTAGCCGATTTATCACAATTGTTGACCCCAACATTCGGGACTGGTGCACCCGCTCTAGCGGTCCAGGTTCAACCATTGCTGGGCGGGGAGTCTGAACCGCTCCTCGCCCTCTTGGAGAAGGAACTTCTACCGCTGGTTACCACGGCTGCTGCCCTGAAGCTCGAGGCCGCCCAAGCTCTCACAGACAGAGAGGCAGCTGCGGCGGCTAAGGCAGCGGCCAAAGCTCAGGCCGAGCGGAAAACGGAGCAGCAGTTGGCTGCAGAACGGGCGCGGGTGGGTGTGCGCCCCAATGACACCGGGCAAACTGGCCCCTCGTGGGGGCCAACGTTTTCTCCAGCTTTTGCTCCGTCTCGCACCACCCAACGCGCGCGTCGCCTCGCAGAACGGCTTCGGGGCTCCGACCATTCTGACGAGGAGGACTTGTATGGAGACGGCTCCTACTGGGCAACGGGTTTGCGGACCAGTCGAGCACATCGTACAGGTGGACCTGAGGAAGAGGTGCACCTGTTGCCAGCTCAAAACCGGGAGTTATACGATCGTGTAGACCGACTCCAGGATCAAATGGAACGCTTGTTTCAGGAAAACGAGCGCTTGCAGCAGGCGCTGACGACTCCAGCGCAGCCCATTCTCCCTGGGCCCGCAGCACCGGTCCACCTACCAGGCCAGCCGGTTGTGCCAGCTCAACCACCCGCTCAACCACCTGCTCTCCCCCTGGTCCCTGGAGCCCCGGTTGTGCCATTTCCCAGGGCACCCGTGCAACCGGGACAACCCGTGCCCAGCCAGTGGAAGCAGCCTCGGCTGAAAACGACCTATGATGGTTCGCTCGAGACTTTGCCCTGTTTTCTGCATCAAGTGGATAGTTACATGAGAGAACAGGGGCAATACATTCCCACAGAGGACAGCCGAGTCCGTTTCGTAGCCTCTTTATTGACGGGGAAAGCAGCTGACTGGATGGACCTCCAATTTGACACTAGATCCCGATCTATCCGCTCCCTCAACAATTTCATGCTCGCCTTGCGGAGACGGTTTGAGGACCCCTTTATGGGAGAACGAGCCAAAGCAGAACTATTACAACTCAGACAGGGCTCCTCTCCAGTCCGGGAATTTGCGGATGAATTCCAGAGACTGGCAAGTAAGATTGTGGATTGGCCTGAGGCCACCTTTATTCATTATTTCAGGGAAGCCTTACACCCTGACATTCTGAACTGGTCGTATATGCGGGGTGATCCTGAGACCCTAGAAGATTGGATTTTGCTAGCTGAGGTGGTCGAGAGCCGCCGACATTTCATTTCCCTGGTCCGACAGCGAAACAGGTATAAGAGCGCCCAAAAACCCCCACCAAAAGCGCTGCTATCCAGCCTACGTAAACCTACGCAACCACCTCTGGATCGTGAAATGAGGTTCCAGAGGGGGGCTTGCCTTGTTTGCGGGGACTTGGGCCACTTTTCAGCGGCTTGTCCTCAACGCCCGGAGGCCACTCGCCCCAGCATGCCACCCCGAGCTCGAGGGAGACCTCAACGCAGAGGCACCGCGGCCACCCGCAGCGCAGCGCCGGGACGACCCACACCCTCTGCACTTCACGTTGAGGAATCGGCTAACCTTTCTGCACCAAGTGACCCCGCAGGGTCCCGGATTACAAGTGCCCTAATGGGGGACAACTCTCCTTCTTCTGACGAGGATAACCAATGGAATGCTCCAGCTCTCAACCTGGAAACCCCTCTTGATCTGTCAAAAAACGGATTCGGTCTGTGGTGAGTGGAGAGTCTCCACAGACCCCTGCAGAATCTCCTGCTAAACCCAAAGCTCCCGTCAAGGTGAGTGAAGTGGAAACCACTCTTTATGTGGACGCAGTGTTGCAACACTATAAATGGGGTCCCAACTGCCTGTCAAGGCACTTATTGACTCTGGCTGCGGCCGCACCTTAATTAGTGAGGCCACGTTTGCAGCCCTCAAAGTCAAGTCCGAGGCTTTACCAGCTCCCGTCCAATTCGCCCAGAAGGATGGGAGCCATTTTAAGGGGGGACCAGTCGATCATCGCACACGGGGAGTAGCGATGGGTATTGGTTCTCATTGGGAACAAATAGACTTTACCATAGCCCCCATCCAGTTCGAAGTTGTCCTAGGGATTAATTGACTTAAAGGTCATAGTCCCTGTATAGACTAGGAAACGGACACTATTATTTTTGCCAATCCCAAGTGCGAACAGCACTGACAGGAAGTCGCGTTGGTGCCTCCACCCGCTCCGGCGTTAACCTCCGATGCCTCATCGCCAACGCCTTTGCCCAAAGCATACAGAGACTTCGCAGATGTCTTCGATATTAAAGAATGCGATGCCTTGCCCCCCCACCGTCCCACTGAGTGTGCAATTGAGGTGGTAAAAGACTTCACACTGACTAAGAGCAAGATTTACCCCATGAGCATTTCCGAACGCGCTGTGTTACGTGACTTTTTGGATAAAAATCTTGCTCGAGGGTTCATTCGGCAATCGAACGCTCCCAACTCAGCCCCGGTGTTCTTTGTCCGGAAAAAGGAGGGTGACCTGCGTTTATGCATTGACTTCCGAAAGCTTAATGCAGTTACCCAAGCCAACGGTTACCCCATACCGTTTATTTCAGATATTTTGGGACAATTATAGGAGGGACGCGTTTTCTCCAAATTGGACTTAGTGGAAGCTTATTATCGCGTCCGTATCCGTGAGGGGGACGAACCCCTCACCGCCTTCTCTAGCTGTTTTGGAATGTATGAATTTCTTGTGATGCCTTTAGGATTAAAAGGGGCACCGGGGGTCTTCATGCAACTCATCAACGAAATCCTCCATGATTTGCTGTACCGCGGCGTGGTAGTTTATTTGGATGACATTCTTATTTATTCAAAAACCATGGAGGAACATGTTGCTCTGGTCAGAGAAGTTTTGCAACATCTGCGTAACCACCAGCTCTATGCAAAGCTGTCCAAATGCGAATTTCACCAAGAGAAAATAACTTTCTTGGGATACATAATCTCTCAATGTGGCCTTAGCATGGACCCCGCTAAAGTCCAATCGGTACTTGACTGGACTCCACCCTCCACCCGCAAGCAAGTGCAGCAATTTCTGGGCTTTGCTAATTTCTACCGCGGTTTCATTCCCAACTTCGCTCAAGTGGCGCTGCCAATCACTGACCTCCTGAAAACAAAGGGTAAAGGGGTTTCTGCAACGTTGCCCTCTGCCAAAATACTGTGGACTGATCAATGCCAATCCGCCTTTGTAGCCCTCAAACAGCTTTTCACTTCTGAACCTGTGCTGCAGCACCCAGATCCAAACCAAATGTTTATCGTACAGGTCGATGCATCTGACGTAGCCATGGGGGGGGGGCCTTCTCCAAAGAGGACCGGACGGTCTCCTTCACCCCTGTGCCTACTTCTCAAAAAGGTTTGCGCATGCCCAATTAAACTGGCCCATTTGGGAAAAGGAGGCATCAGCTGTCCACCATGCCCTTACTCTGTGGAGGCAATTCCTGGAGGGATCCAGGGTCCCCTTCGAAGACTGGACTGATCACAAAAATCTAGCTGCCCTCATGGGGACCCATAAGTTGTCCACAAAACAACAGCGTTGGGCGGACTTCTTTGCTCAATTCCATTTTGTTCTTAAACATGTGCCCGGGAAACAGAACGTGCTTGCTGATGCCCTATCCAGGTTGCCCCAATACCCAGTAAAACGTCATCGGCCGACAGACTCTTTATTCACCCCGGCACACAGAGGGGCCCTGCCCATGCTGGCCGTGCAGACCCGGTCCCAAACTCGACCCTAGCATGGAAATCGTGCAGTGGCCGACAAAGTGTCCAGCCCTAACCAGCAGGCTCCCTCGCCAGCCCCCCTTGCGCCATCTGTATCCGGCGCCCCGCAGCAACCAGTTTCTCCCCCCCTCCATCACCACCAGCTCCTGGTTCACCCTCTCCCGCAAAAGGAGGGGGGGTGCTCATCTCCAACTCCTTCCTGGACTCCCTTCGGGCTCAGTGCTTGGCCGAACGCACTGCCCAGACCCTGCCCCAAGGTGTACTTGAGCAAGGTGGTTGTTGGTACAAAGACTCGAAATTATACGTGCCTAAGATACTTTGAAGGGAAGTCCTGCAATTGGCCCATGGAGCTAAAACTGCAGGACACTTTGGGTTCCTGAAAACCCTTCACTTATTGCGCAGACAGTTTTGGTGGGGGGGGATGCGTTCTGATGTGGACTCCTTCGTTCGCAGCTGCCCTATCTGTGCCACAGTCAAATGGTCTCAAGGCAAACCCCCAGGACTGCTGCAACCGCTGGAAATTCCCAGCAAGCCCTGGGAGGTAATTGCCATGGATTTCATGACGGATCTCCCCCTTAGCAGGGGCAAAACTGTACTATGGGTTGTTATTGACTTATTTTCCAAACAGGTACACTTGGTTCCATGTGCGGGTGTTCCCTCCGCCCCCAAGTTGGCCCGCCTCTTTGTGTCACATGTTTTCCGTCTTCATTCGTTCCCACGCAAGATAATCTGCGACCGCGGGAGTAGTTTTATTGCTAAATTTTGAAAGGCTTTCCTCAAGTTGGTGGGGGTGGAGCAGGGGTTGTCGAGTGCTTACCATCCCCAAACGGATGGGCAAACTGAACGTGTCAATGCTGTACTGGAATGTTATTTACGTTGTTATGTCAATTACCACCAAGATGACTGGGTAGAACTGTTGCCTTTTGCAGAATATGCTTACAATAATGCTGTCCATCAATCTACAGGGTTCAGCCCTTTCTATGCTGTGTACGGTCAGGACTTCGGTCCTATTGCTCC
Source organism: Euleptes europaea (assembly GCF_029931775.1). NCBI lineage: Eukaryota > Metazoa > Chordata > Lepidosauria > Squamata > Sphaerodactylidae > Euleptes > Euleptes europaea. Next base: position 96,586,559 of record NC_079319.1, read on the forward strand.
TGTAGAAGTACCAGAGGGGGAGGGGGATCCCGATGTAGCCTCTTGGGTGCACGCCCTCTGCACCACATGGCCCTGGCTGGTGAGCAACCTAGATAGAGCCAAGCGCAAATATAAGGTGCAGGCAGATAAGCATCGTTCCCCCAGCAAGGATTTCCAGGTTGGTGAATTAGTGTATCTTTCCACTAAAAACCTGCGATCCACTCGACCTTGCCACAAACTCAGTGCCAAGTACATTGGACCATATCCCATTGCCCGGATCATTAACCCTGTCACTGTGGAACTGACTCTCCCCAAAACCCTGAGGCGTATCCACCTAGTCTTCCATGTCAGCCTCCTTAAGCCTCATGTCGCCTCCTTGGAGTGGCACCCAGAACCGCCTCCCGAGCAGCCCGTGATGGTGGGGGGGGGAGGAGCATTTTGAAGTGTCAAAAATCTTAGATTCACGTATACGGCATGGATCCCTGCAGTACTTAATTCGCTGGAAGCACTTCCCCCCTGCCTACGATGAGTGGGTGCATGCACGAGATGTCTCCGCCCCACACTTAGTGAACGCCTTTCACTCCGCCTACCCGGACAAGCCATCCCCCTTGCAAGATGGAAGGGGGCCTTAAGGGGGGCAGAGACCTGACTGTCTCTGATGTGGTTTGTGGTTCGATTGGGCCAAGGGCTTACAAGCAGCTAGAAAAGGTTGTGAGGGGTTCGTCCCCGTCATGAATCCGGACCTGGTAATAAGCTTCAACCAAGTCCAGTTTGGTGAAAATGCGCCCCTCCCTTAGTTGTCCCAAGATGTCCGAGATCAGCGGGATGGGGTAGGCGTTGGCTTGGGTGACTGCGTTGAGTTTTCAAAAGTCAATGCACAAGCGCAAGTCACCTGTCTTCTTACGGACAAAGAAAGCAGGGGCTGAGTTGGGAGCGGCTGATGGCCGAATGAACCCCCGAGCAAGATTTTTGTCTAGAAAGTCTCACAGCACGGTGCGTTCGGAAACGCTCATAGGGTAAAGCTTGCTTTTAGTCAGTTTGCAGTCTCCCACCACTTCAATCGCACAGTCCGTAGTACGGTGGGGGGGTAATGCATTGCATTCTGTTACATCAAAAACATCCGCAAAGTCTCGGTATACCTTGGGTAATTGGGTCGACGGTAGAGCATCGGAGGCTAAGGCTGAGGCGGGTGGAAGAGCAACCGTGACCTCGTGTCGATGTTGGTCACACTTAGGGTTGGTAAAGGCAATAGTGTCAGCCTCCCAGTCTATGGAAGGACTGTGCCCTTTGAGCCAGTTAATTCCTAAAATGACCTCGTATCGAACTGGAGCAATGGTAAAGTCTATCTGCTCCCAATGAGAACCGATGCCCATCGCTACTCCCCGTGTGCGACGGTCGACCGGCCCCCCTTTAAAGTGGCTACCGTCCATTTGGGCAAATTGGATGGGAGCCGGTAGGTTTTCGGACTTGACTTGTAGAGCTGCAAACGTGGCCTCATTGATTAAAGAGCGCCCGCAGCCAGAATCTATGAGTGCTTTGACACGTAACTGGGGGCCCTTTTTATAGTACTGTAACACTACGTCCACATACACAGTATTTTCGACTTCACTCACCATGACAGGAGCCTTGGGTTTTGCAGGGGTTTCTGCAGGGGTCTGTGGGGACGCTCCACTTACCACAGACCGTGTCCGTTTTTTGACAGGTCAAGAGGAGATTCCAGATTTAGAGCTGGGGAATTCCATTGATGATCTTCATCAGAAGGAGAGTTGTCCCCCACTGGGGCACTTGTAATCCGGGACCCTACGGGGTCGATGGGTGCAGGGATACTAGACGATTCTCCGACGTGAAGTGCAGAGGGTGTGGGTCATTCCAGCACTGCGCTGCAGGTGGCCGTGGTGCCTCTGCATTGAGGTTGTCCCCAAGCTTGAGGCGGTACGCCCGGTCGAGTGGGCTCTGGACGCTGAGGACAAGCCACTGCAAAGTGGCCCATAACACCGCAAATGAGACAAGCTCCTCTCTGGAATCGGGACTCGCGATCCAGAGGGAGCCGGTTTGGTCTCTGCGGGTTTGGAGTCGAAGGTTTGGGGGGAGTTTTTTGACCGCCCCTCTCTTTAGCCCAATTTCGGACTAAGGAAACAAACCGTCGGCGACTTTCTACTTCCTCGGCCAGTAGATTCCAATCCTCCAGGGTATCTGGGTCGCCTCACATATAAGACCAGTTCAAAATGTCCGGGTGCAAAGCTTCTCGGAAGTAGTGTATAAGGGTAGCTTCAGGCCAGTCCACTACTTTACTCGCGAGTCGTTGGAATTCATCTGCGAATTCCCGAACTGGAGAGGAGCCTTGCCTGAGTTGCAAAAGTTCCGCTTTGGCTCTCTCTCCCATAAAGGGATCCTCAAAGCACCTTCTCAAGGCAAACATGAAATTCTTGAGGGAGCTAATGGAGCGGGACCGCGTATCGAACTGGAGAATCATCCAATCGGCCGCTTTTTCCGTTAGCAGGGAGTCAACGAAACGAACACGGCTATCTTCGGTAAGGAAGAATTGTCTTTGCTCCCTCATATAACTATCCACATGATGTAAAAAATGGGGCAAAGTTTCAACTGAGCCGTCATAAGTAATCTTCAACTTCGGTTGCCTCCATGGCATTGGGGGTACAGGCGGGTATCCAGGAACTGGGGGTATAGGTGGGTATCCAAGAACTGGAGCTCCCGGTAACCCCGGCGCACCCGGTAGTACCAGTAAGGCAGGTGCAACAAGCACTCCGCGGGCGCTGCGGGGCCTCCGCCAGGAACTATGGGTCCTCCACCAGGAGCAACGGGACCCCTGCCAGGAGCTGCGGGGCCTCTGCCATGGGGAACCACAGGCGCAGCTGGTTGCTGCGGCGGTTGCTGCGGTGGCTGCTGCAGTGTCATGGTAGCCGAGGCAACGGGCGCAGTTTGAGCCCGTTGTAACTGGTCATTGTCTTTGAGTACCAGGGTCAGTTGATCCTGTAAGCACGCCACCTAATCCATAAGGTCCAGATTTTGGTTTCGCAGCAAAAACACCTCATCGCCGGTGCCGCCAGCACGACGGGACTGGCTGACTCGCAAATTAGCGGCCCAGAGAGACTCCCCACCGTATAAGTCCTCCTCGTCAGAATCATCTGGCACCTCGGGCAAAGTCCCCGCCATCCTGTGGGAGCGTTGAACGCTACGCGACGGGACGAAAGACGGGGAAAACGGGTAATTCATAGTCCCCGGGTTGTCAGGGGCGCGCGCCAGCCCACGCCCATTTGGCAGCTAAGTGTTCTCTCTCCTCCTGTTCAGCCCGAGCTTTTGCCGCAGCTTCAGCTGCTGCCCGTGCCTGCTCCTCCACTCTTTTGCGCTCGGCCAGGGCCTGGTCGGCTTCTAGCTTGGCGGCCAGTGCCGTGGTAATGAGTGGAAGGGCCTCCTGTTCCAAAGTGTAGAGGAGTTCAGTGGGATCTGTATCGCCAAGGCCACTGCATCAGCACCGAAGTCGAGGGTCAGATGCTTCGTGAGTTCAGCCACCGAAACAGTGGTTGCAGTGTGGCCCTGAAAAAGCACAGCTACCCGTGTGGCCACTGCTTTCACATCCGCTTGGCAGAGCTCGGGGGCTGGTGTGGCCGGGGTCGCCATGTCTGAAGGCCTTGCAGAACGGATCGGGACTGCAGTCAGAGTCGATTGCGTTTCACTGGCAGTTAGTCCGGCCAACAGGCTAGTCAACAATTGTAAATCCTCTGCCGCCAATCGAGCATCTTCCACCAACCAGTGAAGGTTGTGGAGGTTTTGGCAGGTGCTGATATCAGCAATGTCGGATGTCCAGGGGACCGTCGCAGCTAGAGAACGCCACTGAGCACAAACAAGTCCAGTCAGGCGATTAACTTCCGCATCAGTACGATGTAGTTCAGCAATAACGTCCCGTACGAGCTCGGGGTCGTCAGCTGCTGTTCCTAAGGGAAGGGACCAAGGATGGAAGCCTTCCAGGGCTCCTAGCAGGAACCCACCACCAGGGGAGCAGATCTGCTCTCACCCGGGCCCGGGCGAACAACGCTGGGCTCCAACCACGGGTAGGTCACTCAGAGAGCACTCAGAGAGGGAGCGCTTAGCCCCCAATCCGAGTGGCAAGCGAACCCTCCGGGGCTGTCGCCTGACAGATGAGAGAGGTGTGATTGCTGTCTTAATGTAAGCAGTTGTCCCATCTGGATGAAGCTGACTAATACACGTTTATTGGACTTAGAAGGATTTGACAACAGAAGTGGTTGGCATGGCTATCTATGCTATGAGAAAATCAAGATGGATGCATCATTTCAACAACGTATAGTTAAATCTTCCCTTTTCAAAATTTGGTGAAAATATAAAAAGTTTTTAGAACCCAAGAAACAGCAGGACACTTTGGATTCTTGAAAACTTTTCACTTGTTGCGTAGACAATTCTGGTGGGCGGGAATGCGTACTGACGTGGACTCCTTCGTTCGCGGCTGTCCAACTTGTGCCACTGTCAAACATTCTCAAGGGAAACCCCCAAGACTCCTGCAACCCTTAGAAATCCCCTCCAGACCCTGGGAAGTCATTGAAATGGATTTTATGACTGACCTCCCTCTTAGTGAGGGTAAAACTGTTTTATGGGCTGTTACAGACCTGCTGTCTTAGCTCCATGGGCTAATTTTAACACTTCCTTCCGCTAGTTTAGAGTCTTTGTACCAGCAACCGCCACGTTCCAGAAGGGAGGGAGGGAGGGAGGGTGGCAAAGGGCATGGAGTGAGTCAAGGAAGGAATCAGACAGGTCCATCTTACTCGGTGAGGTGGACGAGGCTGGTTGTGGAACCAGAGGAGCAATTGGAGGAGAGGGTGGCATGTCCGAACGTATGGGCGCCGGGGAGGTAGCTGTGGAGGGCGAGGGAGTCAGGTTCGAGTTCTGGACACCCCCCCCCACGCGGGGCTGTCGTAGGGTCTGTGATCTGGTCTGGACAGCGAGGGTGGGCAAGAGACTTCTTTGCGCTGGGGTGAATAAGGAGACCGTGGGGCGGTCAACTTTAGTAGGATACTGGGGGAGCCTGGAGAGAGTGTCCGCCAGTATGTTTTGCTTGCCCGGGACATGTTTGAGTACAAAACAGAATTGGGAAAAGAAGTCAGCCCAACGAAGTTGCTTCGCGGACAGTTTATGGGTCCCAGTTAGTGCCTCCAAATTTTTGTGATCTGTCCAGACTTCAAAGGGGACCCGGGGACCCTCAAGGAATTGTCGCCATGTAGTCAGAGCATGGTAGGTGGCGGCTGCTTCTTTTTCCCAAATGGGCCAGTTGAGTTGGGAGTGCACAAACTTTTTAGAAAAATAAGCGCAGGGGTAAAGTAGACCATCATTGCCCTGCTGCAGAAGGGCACCTCCCATGGCTACATCTGAAGCATCTACCTGTACTATAAACATACGATCAGGATCAGGATGTTTTAAAACTGGTTCAGAGGTGAACAAACGCTTAAGGGTATCAAAAGCAGTTTGACATTGGAGAGTCCATAGAATTTTGGCTGTGGGCAGAGAGGGAGAAGCCGCCTTGCTTTTAGTTTTGAGGAGATCAGTGATAGGCAGAGCAATTTGGGCAAAGTTGGGAATAAACCCCCGATAAAAGTTCGCAAAGCCAAGAAATTGTTGCACTTGCTTACGAGTTGAAGGGGGAGCCCAATCAATGACCGACTGGACCTTGGCGGGGTCCATGGTGAGACCTTGGTGTGAAACGATATAACCCAGAAATGTCAATTGGCTTTGGTGAAATTCGCATTTGGATACTTTAGCATAGAGCTGATTGTCCCGGAGCCGTTGTAGAACTTCTCGCACCAAAGCTACATGCTCTTCCATGGAGTTAGAATAAATGAGGATGTCATCTACATAAACCGCCATGCCCCGGTATAACAAATCATGGAGGATTTCATTTATGAATTGCATGAAGACCCCCGGAGCTCCCTTTAATCCGAAGGGCATGACAAGGAATTCAAACATACCAAAACAGCTGGAAAAGGCTGTGAGGGGCTTATCCCCGTCACGAATGCGGATTCTGTAATAGGCTTCAACTAAGTCCAGTTTGGTGAAAATGCAACCCTCCTTTAGCTGTCCCAAGATATCTGAAATTAGAGGGATGGGATAGGCATTAGTCTGAGTGACAGCACTGAGCTTCCGAAAATCAATGCAGAGGCGCAAATTGCCTGTCTTTTTGTGGACAAAAAAGGCAGGAGCCGAGCAAGGAGCTGAAGATGGTCGAATGAAACCACGAGCAAGGTTTTTATCCAAAAAGTCTCGCAATACAGTACGTTCGGCAGTGCTCATGGGATATATATTACTTTTAGGCAATTTACCATCCCCCACCACTTCAATAGCACAGTCCATCCTACAGTGGGGGGGCAGAGCATTGCACTCTTTGACATCGAAAACGTCCGCGAAATCCTGATACTCAACAGGCAGTATTAGAGGGTGTGTGTGTCAGAGACTAAGGCTGTGGCTGTCGGGAGAACTACTGCGACTTTGTGTCGGTTTTGGGTGCAGTCGGGATGCGAGAAGGTGATAGTATCGGCTTTCCAGTCTATAGAAGGGCTATGCCCCTTTAGCCAGTTTATTCCCAAAATGACTTCGTATCGGATGGGGGCTATAGTGAAGTCTATTTGTTCCCAATAAGAACCGATACCCATTGCAACGCTGCGAGTGCGACGGTCTACCGGGCCACCCCTAAAGGTTCTGCCATCCATCTGAGCGAACTGGATAGGGTCAGGTAGTGTCTCGGACTTAACTTTAAGTGCCTTGAACGTGGCCTCATTGATTAAGGAGAGCCCACAGCCCGAGTCTATGAGGGTTTTAACATGTAGTTTGGGGCCTCGTTTGTAATGTTATAACACTACATCCACATATACAGTATTTTCAACTTCACTCACCATAACAGGAGCCTTGGGTTTTGCAGAAGAAGCTGCAGGGGTCTGCGGTGTCGCTCCGTTCACCGCAGACCCTGCCTGTTTTTTGACAGGTCAAGAGGAGATTCTAGGTTGAGGGCAGGGGGATCCCAGGAGCGATCCTCATCAGAAGATTGAGAGCTGTCCCCCAATGGGGCACTTGTAATCCGAGTCCCGGAAGGGACAGTAGGAGTGGGTTCATCAGTGACTTCACTGACGTGAAGTGCCGAGGGCGTGTGTCACCCTGGCGCAGTGCTGCGTGCAGCAGCAGTGCCTCTGCGTTGAGGTCATCCCCGAGCCCGGGGAGGTCCTTCTGGATGAGAAGGAAGAGCGAGATCTGGATGGCGCAGGCAGGCTGCTGCGAAGTGGCCCATGGTGCCACAAATGAGACAGACTCCCCTCTGGAACCGGGATTCGCGGTCCTGTGAGGGTCGCGTTGGTCTCCACGGGATGGGGGTTGAAGACTTAGAGGGAGGTTTTTGGCTGCTCCCCTCTTTGGTCCGATGCCGAACCAGGGAGATGAACTGGCGGCGACTTTCCACTTCTTCTGCCAGCAGGATCCAATCCTCCAAGGTGTCAGGATCCCCTTGCATATATGCCCAGTTCAAAATGTCGGGGTGTAATACCTCCCGGAAATAGTGTATGCGGGTAGCTTCTGGCCAGTCCACTATTTTACTGGCGAGTCATTGAAACTCGTCGGCGAACTCCCGAACTGAGGTTGAGCCCTGCCGGAGCTGTAAAAGTTCAGCTTTAGCCCTCTCCCCCAGAAAGGGGTCCTCGAAACATCTCCGCAGGGCCCTAATAAATTATTGAGTGTATGGAGCGAGTCCGAGTGTCAAACTGGAGAATCATCCAGTCCGCCGCTTTTCCCGTTAAGAGGGAGGCAACAAAACGAACCCGGCTGTCCTAGGTGTGGAAAAACTGGCCTTGTTCCCTCATGTAACTGTCCACATGATGCAGGAAACAGGGTAAAGCCTCGACCAAGCCATCATAGGTGATCTTTAGTCGGGGTTGTTTCCATTGAATTGGTTGCACAGGGAGCGGCTGGCCTGGTACGACGGGCCCGACGGGCATGATCGGCGTGGCGGGCGCACCTGGCCCGATCGGCGCAGCAGGCGCACCGGGTCCCCCGCCAGGTGTCTGGGGCGGATGTTGCGGAGCTGGCTGCGGAGGCTAGGTAGGATCCGGTGGAACAGGGGCGTTTTGAGCCAGTTGCAACTGTTCGTTCTCGCGGAGCAGTTGTTCCATCTGTTCCTGTAGACCGTTTACCTGATCAGCCAATTCCCGGTTCTGGCTCCGCAAGAAATAAGTCATCGCGGATTCCTCCGGTACGTCTGGATTGGCTGACCCGGAGGTCGGAAGCCCAGTGGGATCCGTCGCCATATAAGTCCTCGTCGTCGGATAAGTCCAACTCGGGGTATCATTCAGCAAGGCGCCGGGCACATTGCGTGGCGCGAGACAGGACAAACGTTGGGGAGAAAGAGGGTCCGAAAGAGAACCCTGATCCCAAAGGTCCCTTGGGATGCACATCTTTCGCATTTGCCCTGGCGCGTTCGGCTGCCAACTGCTGCTCTCTTTCCTTGTCGGTCTGAGCCTTGGCCACCGCTAATGCCGCTTCCTGCCGTTGTTCCTCAGCCCGTTGGTTTGCGAGCGCCTGGTCTGCTTCCAGCTTCAAAGCGAAAGCTGCAGTGACCGACGGAAGAGCTTCTTGCTCCAGAAGGGCGAGGAGCGGGGCCTGATCCTGTCCGAGTAGAGGTTGCACCTGGACAGCTAAGGCAGCTGCCCCAGCCCCAAACAGACTCTGCCCCAGTCAGAGTCAACAGTCACGTTAAGTCGGCCACCGTAGTTGTGGTCAAGGGTAGATCCACAAATAGTAACGCAGTCTGAATAGCGAGGGCGCGTGCCTCGGCTTCACACACTTTAGGATCAGGAACCAGGGTCTGCGGCTGTTGTCCCGCCATGTCACAGAGCGAGTCGGGAAGGTCCGGAACCACCGTTTGATCCTGTTGCAAAGTCAGTCTCACTAACAAACGAGTCAGGAGAACCAAGTCCTCTTTTGCCTCCCGCACCTCTTCCAACAACCCGTCCAGGGCTAGGAGGTCGTGACGGGCTGCACGTTCCGCGTCCTCAGATGACCAGGGCATCATTTCTGTAAAGCAGCGCCACTGATGCCGAAGAAGACCCACTAGGCGGTTAATTTCCGCATCAGTCTGTAGAGCTTCCACTAGCACATCATGCAGCAGAGTAGGGTCATCAGGAAAGACGGATGATCCCACTAAAAGAGTCCAATGGGTTAAGTCCTCCAGGATTCCAGGCGTGGAACCCGTGCTCGGGGAGACGCAACCTCCACCCGAGATGTAGGTGAACCCTCCAGGGCTCCAGCCACGCTGCTGAATAGGATTCTTGGCTTAATGTGAGCCCTTGGCCCGAAGAATCCCCAAAAGCAATGACCCAGACAGGTGGTCCTAAGGCAAGTTGACTTTATTGGAAATCAAACGGGTTAACAGTGCTTGCAAATTAACTAAGCCAAGAATGGCTGGCTGGCGCAAATCAGTAATATATATTAGCATAGCTGATATGGCAGGTTGGCATAGTTACTCAGTTTCCCATGGGAGAGAAATGCACAAGATAAAGTGTCCGTTAGAACAACAAAGCAAGGCAGCTGCGAGAAGCCACGAGAAAGTCATAACACCTCAGAGAAGCCGAGGAGCCGAACAGGCCAGCTCCTGACAGGAGGAACACTTCGAGGTTTCCAAGATCCCCGACTCCCGTATCCACAGGAGGGTGCTGCAGTATCTGGTTTGTTAGAAACATTTCGGTCCTGCTTATGATGAATGGGTGAACCATCACCACATATCCGCCCCCCGGTTGGTTCATCAATTCCATGCGTTATACCCGAATAGTCCCTCCCTGCCAGACATGGGAGGAGGGAGGCTTTAGAGGGGGCAGAATGTCAGGCACGGCCTGGTACTTGGCGGTTAGGCCAGGTAGTGCTGCATGGTCGAATTGTAGTTCAACTCTGTTATGTTTTGACTCACTCTTCTCTGGGAACAAGGGCTATCTATGGGTTGCTGTAGCAACCAGGAGTCGTCCAGAAAGTTCATTTCAACTTTATATCTACTGTACTCCCATTGTTACCCCCATTAGTATCCTTGCTATTTCCAAATTAGTTTCTGTAACTTGCTGTATATTTTCCATTAAACTAACTTTCTACAGAGAAGTTGCCTAGAAGTCGTTTGTGGGATTTGTCTGGCGAGCCCAGAGCTGACAGTGGAGAACTACAGTTTTAAAGTCTATGTGTTTCCAGCTCAATGTAACAATCTACTGAGCCGGAACACTGCTGTCACAATGGGTTTGGTACATCATCTAGATGAACTCCCTACAGGACCCCAACCTGAGTTGGGAACTCTGAACATTGCACCAATAAAAATAAGGTTAAAGGAAAATGCCGTACCTTATGCTGTCAACACAGCCAGAACCATATCAGTCCCACTGCTTCCTAAAGTGAAAGCTGAACTGGATAGGATGGTTCGCTGTGGGGTTATAGAGCCAATTACAGAACCCACTGATTGGTGTGTTCCAATGGTGCCTGTACCCTAAAAGGATGGTTCAGTGCCAATCTGCGTAGATCTGAAACAGCTTAATAAAGCAGTAAAAAGAGAAAAGTATATCCTTCCTACTATTGATGACATCCTTCCACGGCTAGCCGGTGCGCGCATATTTTCGCTACTAGATGCATCTAGTGGATTCTGGCAGATCCGCTTGGATCTGGACAGTGCAAAATTAACCCCCTTCATCACACCATTTGGCTGGTATTTTTTTTCATAGATTGCCTTTTGGAATTTCTAGTGCCCCAGAATTGTTCCAAAGAGAAATGACTCAACTGTTGCAGCATCTGAATGGTGTGTCTGTGTACATGGACGACATCTTGGTGTATGGCCACACAGAGGAAGAGCATGATGCTCGACTGGACAAGGTTCTAGACACTCTGCAACAGGCAGGCCTGAAGCGGAATGATTCAACGTGCCTCTTACACCAGAAGACTCTTACTTATCTTGGACACTGCATAAATGAACATGGCATCAGGCCAGACTTAACGGGAAATAGAAGCTATTTTGGGGATAGACCCTCCCAACACCACTACTGATTTAAAATGGTTTCTAGGCATGGTACACTATTTGGGCAGATTCTTGCCAAACCTGTCAGAGGTCTTACATCCATTAAATGACTTGCCGAAAGCGGACGTTGCTTGGCATTGGGGCCCACATCAAGATGCAGCCTTCTTGAAGATGAAACAGCTTCTGACTCAGATGCCTGTTCTAGCATTTTATGATGTCACTCGCCGCACTGTTGTGAGTTCAGAAGCAAGCAGCTTTGGCATGGGAGGTGTGCTCCTCTGAGAATTTGAAGGAGGATTCAAACCTGTCACATTTTTCTCCAGAATGCTGACAGATTCCGAGATGCATTACGCCCAAATTGAAAAGAAGCGATTAGCAGCTGTTTGGACATGTGAAAGGTTTTCTAAATATCTTTATGGTCTATTCTCCTTCAAGCTTTTCACAGATCATAAACCTTTGGTACCTTTGATAAATTGTAAAGACTTGGACAAAGTACCAATAAGATGCCAAAGATGCCTTCTGCGTCTGATGAGATTTAACCCACAGGCAGAATACCGTCCAGCCAAAACTCTAGTCATTGCAGATACACTGTCACGACATCCACTGAAGACTATTGATGCTGATGCATTTACACTTGTAGAAGAGGTTGCATGTTATGAAACTACTGTGCAAAGCTTAAAGCCGATTTCGGTTTCATTACTCCAACAGTTATAGTCTCTTACCACCTCTGATGCAGAGCTACATAAGGTATTGGGATTTGTGAAAACAGGTTGGTCGCAAAACATGCGAAATATGCAAGTGAGCTCAAGCCCTATTTTGCTGAATGGGGACACCTCACAGAGTCCCAGGAGCTACTTCTTCATGGTGATCGCATTGTTATCCCACCACTGAAGAGACAAGAAATATTGCAGCAGCTCCACACTGGTCACCAAGAACTTACCAAATACAGGAAAAGAGCCCAACTTTCCATTTGGTGCCACGAATAGGTCAGGATCTCAAGACCCTGATACAGACCTGTGAATTCTGTCACAAATATAAACCTTCTCAACGAAGAGAACCCTTGATAGTTACTCCATTACCAGGTAGACCTTGGGAAAGGGTTGGAGCTGACATTTGTGAACTGAACACATGGAGCTGCCTTATACTGAATTATACTGGTCCATCGAAGTCAGTATTGTCTACTCAGACCGGCAGCGGCTCTCCAGGGTCTCAGGTAGAGGCTTTTCACATCACCTACTTACCTAGTCCCTTTAACTGGAGATGCCGGGGATTGAACCTGGGACCTTCTGCATGCCAAGCAGATGCTCTGCCACTGAGCCATGGCCCCTCTAGCAACCTTTCTTTGGCCACAAACCAGAAAGCCAGCTGTTATCCCCTCAACAGCAATGCCCCAGCCACTAGGAAAGGCCAGGGCTATGTTAACAGACTGTATACATGCAACAACAAAGTTCTCTGACCAATCCAATAGACAATACAAAAAGCTCCAACTGACTTAGATCACAGACTCTTCCATACAAAAGCCAGAACGACCAAGGGGGAGCAACGGCTCTACAAAATCGCATATTTAGAAGGGACAAAGGATGGCCCCATTGCCAAGAGCAATAATTCATCCCAAGAGTCACAGCGGCCCTTTCTTTTCAATTTGTACCGTGCTGGACCAAAGCTGACTGTGTCACTGCAAGGATGCAAGTATTTAGCTGCCATTGACTACTTCTCAAGAGAGACACTGTCCTTCAGTGTTACTCCTCTGAAGATGCCTGCCACAGCTGCTGGCAAAACGTCAGGAAAGAAAATACCAAGACCACGGTTACACAGCCCGGATAACCTACAAGAACCAACTTCTCAAGATACTTGGAAATAGCACATATTACTGACATGACCAGCAGTACAGTTATTAACTGCTTAAAAATATATTTGCCAGATGGGGTTGTCCAGAGGTCCTCGTGACTGACAATGCTCCTCAATTTGCAGGGGAAGAGTTTGCTCGATTTGCAAAAACCTACAATTTCCAACATGTTACAGCCAGCCCCCACTTCCCACAGTCCAACGGAGAGGCGGAAAGAGCTGTACAAACAGCAAAGCAAATTTTAAAACAAGAAGATCCTTTGCTGGCTTTATTGACCTATCATGCTACTCCCATCAATACAACTGGATATAGTCCAGCACAGTTGATAATGGGTCGACAGCTACGAATGCCACTTCCAACTTTGGCAACAACTTTGTATCCTCAATGGCCCAATTTGAAGAAAGTCCATGCTACGGATGAGAAGGTAAAAGCTGCATACAAGAGACATTATGATCAACATCATGGAGTTCAGTCACTGCCAAAGCTCACCACTGGGTCACAGGTGAGAATAAAGCTCGATCACGAAAAGGAATGATCTGATCCTGCAGTAGTTTTGAAACAGAGTCAAACACCACGATCATACCTTGTAGAAACCGGTACTGGAACAATTAGGAGAAATAGAAGACATTTTCTACTTGTACCAGAAGAACGTTCAGAAACAACACCAACAAAAGATCCAGAAACTGAAAACCCAGACAACGTTCAAAGCTCATCTACAGATCACCAGACCGGAACTGCTCACCAGTGTCTGACCCAGGTCCAGTTCAGTCTACACTTAGCAAATCTTATCCTTCACCTTCAAACCCTGTCAGAATGACCTCAAGAGGTAGAGTGATTCAGAAACCAGCACATTACAGAAATTGACCTCTTTTCCCTATAGATAGCAATAGCAACTCGCAATGGGGCAGAATAATCCCCAGGTGCTATTAGGGGTGGTTGACAGTCTACTCACCACCCCAAGGTAGGAAGTTCATAGAGAATGTTGATAGCTTATAGTTTACTGTTGTTGTTGGTATAATTAGAACAAAACTGTTGTTAAAGGAGGGGAAATATGGTGAAATGTAGTCTTGATTGGGGAGTTGGAACAGGGGAGGAGCAACTAACCGGAAACAGGAAGTTACAAGGAGACTGAGAGAGAGCGCAAGCAGGCACTAGGGAGGAACTGTTGATTTTTCTTTGTGTTATAGAAGTTCAATAAACACCTTGTTATACAAATACCTGAAGTCCCTGGCATTAATAAGTCAGTCTCCATACAATTTCTAGCTAACTGAACTTAAGTCGTTGCACAGTTACTAACTCAACAAAGGCCCAACCTTGCCCAATCGCCTCAGTAATAATCCACGCACACTATGAAAGCCACCAAGAATTTACTTATATAGATATCCATTGTGACCCCTAATAAGAAATTGGGTTGAAAGCAGCTTTTTCAATTCTTGTAAATTTACAGCATATAGTATTATAGTTTGCTTCTAATAGAGTACATCCAATCAGCCATATGATTTAGAAGCCATTTAAAGACAAACAGTCAGAAAGCTTTAAGGGAAAAAAAATAGCCAAAAAGCATTATGGTGGAGCACAGATATCTAAATTACCTTCATTAGCTGTATAACATACAGGGGCAGCTTTAGAAATGAGCTTCAATTATGTAGGTAAAATGGAACAAATGATAGACTGTAGGTGTCTCATTACTTGCCTTTTGATACATTTTGTATTTGCTCTCACAGATCGGACAGTGAGAGCTCTCTGTTGTCATTGTTATCTGTAATGAGAGTGCTGGTTTGGCAAAGCTCAGCTCATAATGCCAGTTTTCTTGACACATATATTTATTTACCTTTTTAAAAGCTTTTAATGACATATTCCCAGAGGAAACTGGGCTACACGATTCAAGGTAAATATGATATCTTGCAAAAACATCCGGTTTTCAGTGGGTGCAAGGAGTTCCACCCATACAGTGTAACTTTCTTGGCTCCCCCCTTCCATGGTTAATTCCCACCTTAAGAGCCAGGAAATGTAATGCTGTGGTTGGGTACATGCTTTCCATGTATGGTTGCCAGGTCTGGGTTGGGAAAAACTTGGAGATTTTGGGGTGGAGCCTGGGGAGGGCAGGGTTTGAGGAAGGGAGGGACCTCAGCAGGGTATAATGTCATAAAATTCATCCTCTAAAGCAGCCATTTTCTTCAGGAGAACTGATTTTGGTGGTCTGGAGATCAATTGTAATAGCAGGAGATCTCCGGGTCAACGTGGTGGTTCAGGTTAATTCATGCCATAGTATTCCCTATTACTATGTATGGGTGTGAAAGCCGGACAATGAAGAAAGCTGACAGGAAGAAAGTAGATTACTTTGAAATGTGGTGTTGGAAGAGAGTGTTACGGATACTGTGGAATGCCAAAAACAACAACAAGTAAGTGGGTTCTAGATCAAATCAAGCCTGAACTGTCCCTAGAAGCTAAAATGACTCAACTGAGGCTATCGTACTTATATCGCATTAAGACAGAGTTATTCTGCCAGACCTGTAGTTGAGGGCAGCCGCAGGTATCATCTTCGCTGGCCTCCCTACCCCCCTATATTATGCTGTTTGTCAACTTGAGGGGCAACCTGCTGCTTGGCTCAGTCAGTGTGAGTGTAAATTGGCACCATGTTGAGTCTGAGGATTATTTTAATTAGGATTTTACTGTTTTAAATTAGAATCTATTAATGTTATTGTTTAGTATTATTGATGTATTTTAAATTATGTTACCCGCCCTGAGCCTGGCCTCAGCCAGGGGAGGGAGGGCTATAAATCATAAAATAAATAAATAAAATTATGAGAAGAAAATAGCCGCTGCAAAAGACAATAATGCTGGGAAAAGTAGAAGGCAGCAGGAAAAGAGGAAGACCCAACATGAAATGGATTGACTCTATAAAAGAAGCCACGGCCCTCAGTTTGCAAGACCTGAGTAAGGCTGCTAAGGATAGGATGTTTTGGAGGACATTGATTCATAGGGTCGTTGAGAGTCGGAAGCGACTTGACAGCACTTAACACACACACCTGACCTTAATTTCCAGAGGGGGTAGCCATTGCAGCAAAATAAAACAGGAGTTCAGTGGCACCTTAAAGACTAACAAAATTTAATCAGGTGTAAGCTTTCATGAGTCAGACATCACTTCATTGGATGTTCTGGTGTTTACACCCATCTCAGTTATTCATATTTAGATTTACAAGCAAAAGACAGGTGGGAATGGGAGATGTTAGCTGTTGCAACCTCTCAGGGCAAGTTTCTACTTTGTGCTTTAGTTTTTGCCCTGTGGGGCTCCAGTATGTGAATACAGCGATCTTCTACTGTTACAACAGATCTCCAGCCGATAGAGATCAGTACCCCTGGAGAAAATGGCCACTTTGGCCATTGGACTCTATGGCATTGAAGTCCCTCCCCTCCCCAAACACTGCCCCCAGGCTCCGCTCCCAAAACCTCCCACCGTTGGCAAAGAGGGACCTGGCAACCCTACTTATTTGGGATGTTAAAATACGCATATGAGGAACACCTTGATGAAACGCAAGCCCCATTGTGAAGGATTTTTCAAAGCATTTGTGGTCAGCTCATTGGGGGGAAAGGGATTAAACAAATTTGTGAAGGATAGCTCAGCCACAATATCAACATTAACAATACGGACGTATTCACTGTTGACATGTAAGACTGCACATGGCAAGCAGATTGTCAGGCTGTTATCTCGGTTTAGATGTTTCCTTTCGTTTCTCTGCTGAACTGTCCAGACTTCAAGGACGGCTACACATACCAAAGCCTGGGAACGCCACTCCTGGGAAATAATGCTCTGTTTATGCTTTGCAATCTCCCGCCGTTTCTCTGCCTTATATTTCCAAATAACGGGCAAGACAACTCATAGCTGTCATCTTGCCTTCAAAGCACTGTATTGCCTATTTGACCAGTAAAGCCATCTGCTTGGAATCTGATTGTCTCTGTGGTGATTTCTGGTTCGATGGGTCAAGAGCTTACATTATGACAGCTATCTATTACCCTTTTCATCAGTCAGGCTGGAGCCCAGGAGGGTTCGCCTGCCACTCAGATGGGAGCTAAGACAGAGCTCTCCGAGTGAGTTTACCGTGGCTGGAGCCCCGTGTGGTTCGCCTGCCACTCAGATGGGAGCTAAGACAGAGCTCTCCGAGTGAGCCCGGTGTGGTTTGCCCCGGTCCCGGTGGATCTGTTCCCCGGAGCCGGAGCCCTGGAAGGGTCTCATCCTTGACACCTTCCTTTGAGGACGCCCTAGACAACGTTCATCTGGCAGAAGTGGAACGTAGCCGCCTGACTGGACTTGTACGGGCGCAGCGTGGAAGCCAGCGCCCGCCACGACCTCCTAGTGTCAGATTGTCTAGTGGAGGATGCTCAACTGGCCCGGGTGTGCGGAGCCGGGCCAAAAGCACTGGCAAAATGGATGGTTGCGCTCTTCCACGGAATGACCTCGACCACCGCTTCAATGGCCAGGATTGCTAAGCTGTCAACCCCCGTCTTTGGTGTCAGCGCAGCGACCTTAGCGGTTCAGGTCCAGCCGCGACTGGATCTTCCGGATCAAGCCGGACCTATTTCGGCATGGGAGCAGGAAGCTCTGCCACTAGTGACCACGGCCCTGACCACCAAACTTGAAGCGGATCAAGTTTTCGCGGATCGTAAGGGGACCAAAGAGGACTTGCACTATGAGGAAACTCTCTGGACTGCAAACCTCTGAATCAGCCAGCCCCGTCGCTTAGGTAATGCGGGCAAGGATATATTTTTGCTCCGACAGCACAATCGGGAACACATAGACCGGGTGGCCCACTTGCAGGGTCAAATGCACTTTTTGCTTCACGACAACAACTGCTTGCAGCAGATACAAGCTGAACCGGATGGCTCGGCCCCAGCTCCACAACCAGGGTCTCCTGATCAGGCTCAACCGCAGCAACCTGCGGCACCTCTGGGTGGAGCGCCCATGTTGCCAGTAACTCCAGCAGTGCCTGTGGCGCCAGGAGACCCCAGAGCTCCCGTCCTGCCACCGCCAGGAAGTCCAGGGGCCCCGTTCCTTGGATCTACACCAGCACCCGTACTACCTCCAGTTCCATGGAGACCACCCAAACTGAAGATTTCTTTTGCCGGCTCGGCAGAGATACTATCTTGTCAGCGACCCAAGGTGAGGGGAAGCCAGAAGCCTCCCCCCGAAGCTTCCGTTCCCTGCCCGCAGAGATCAGCACGGCCCCCTCAAGATCGCGAATCCCGATTCCAAAGGGGAGCTTGCCTCGTTTGCAGCGCGATGAACCACTTTGTTTCAGCATGTCCTCAATGCCTGGAACTCCCTCGACCGAATGCATTGCCCCGAGCTCAGGGACGACCTCTACGCAGAGGCACCGTGGCCACCCGCAGTACAGCACCGGGACGGCCCACACCCTCTACACTTCCTACTTCTGCAGACCCCTCCGGGTCCTGGATTACAAGTGCCCCAGTGGGGGACAATTCTCCATCTTCGGACAGGGATCTTCCCTGGGATACCCCAGCGTTAACCCTGGACTCGCCTCTTGACCTGTCTAATAACCGGTCACAGTCTGCGGTGAATGGAACGTCCCCGCAGACCCCCGCAGCTTCTCCTGCAAAACCTATGAAACCGATGAAGGTGAAAGAAGTAGAAAATACGGTGTATGTGGACACAGTGTTGCAACACTATAAAGGGGGTCCTCAACTGCCTGTCAAGGCACTTATTGACTCTGGCTGCGGCCGCACTTTAATCAGTGAGGCCACGTTTGCAGCCCTCAAAGTCAAGTCCGAGGCTTTACCAGCTCCCGTCCAATTTGCCCAGATGGATGGGAGCCCTTTTAAGGGGGGACCAGTCGATCATCGCACACGGGGAGTAGCGATGGGTATTGGTTCCCACTGGGAGCAAATAGACTTTACCATAGCCCCTATCCGATTTGAAGTGGTCCTGGGAATTAACTGGATTAAAGGTCATAGTCCCAGTATAGACTATCTCCTTTGCTAACCCCAAATGCGACCAGCACCGACAGCAAGTTGCGGTGCTGTCTCCACCCGCTCCGGCATTAATCTCCGATGTCCCATCACCGCCGTCCCTACCTGATGTATACCAGGACTTTGCGGATGTTTTTAACATTAAAGAATGTGATGCCTTACCCCCCCCCCTGGGCCACTGACTGTGCAATTGAGGTGGTGAAGGACTGCACATTAACCAAGAGTAAGATTTACCCTATGAGCACTTCCGAGCGCACTGTACTACGGGACTTTTTGGACAAAAACCTTGCCAGAGGGTTCATTCGCCCATCGAATGCTCCCAACTCAGCCCCCGCGTTTTTCGTCCGAAAAAAGGAGGGCGACCTACGCCTCTGCATTGACTTCCGAAAACTCAATGCAGTTACTCAAGCCAACGCCTATCCTATACCGCTAATTTCAGATATTTTGGGACAACTACAAGAAGGACGTATATTGTCCAAATTGGACCTAGTAGAAGCCTACTACCGCGTCCGTATCCGCGAGGGGGACGAACCCCTCACTGCCTTCTCTAGCTGTTTTGGAATGTTTGAATTCCTTGTGATGCCCTTCGGGTTAAAAGGTGCCCCGGGGGTCTTCATGCAACTCATCAACGAAATCCTCCATGATTTACTGTACTGCGGGGTGGTAGTTTATTTGGATGACATTCTTATTTATTCAAAAACCATGGACGAGCACGTTACTTTGGTCCGAGAAGTTCTGCACCGCCTGCGCAATCACCAACTCTTTGCAAAGTTGGCTAAATGCGAATTTCACCTGAGCAAAATAACTTTCTTGGGATATATAATCTCCCACCATGGCCTTAGCATGGACCCGGCCAAGGTCCAGTCTGTCCTCAATTGGACTCCTCCCTCCAACCGCAAGCAAGTACAACAGTTTCTGGGCTTTGCTAATTTCTACCGCGGATTTATCCCTAACTTCGCCCAAATAGCGCTGCCCATCACCGACCTTCTGAAAACCAAGGGTAAAGGAAGCTCTGCTACATTACCCTCCACTAAGATACTGTGGACTGATCAATGCCAGACCGCCTTTGTAGCCCTCAAACGCCTTTTCACGTCGGAACCTATGCTACGGCATCCAGACCCAAATCGAATGTTCATTGTACAAGTCGATGCCTCCGACGTGGCTATGGGAGGGGCCCTGCTCCAAAGAGGACCAGATGGTCTCCTTCACCCCTGCGCTTATTTCTCAAAGAAATTTGCACACTCCCAATTGAATTGGCCCATTTGGGAGAAAGAAGCCTCAGCCGTTCACCATGCGCTTACTCTATGGCGACAATTCCTGGAAGGGTCTAAAGTCCCCTTCGAAGTATGGACCGATCACAAGAATCTAGCCGCCCTCACGGGAACCCATACGTTATCCGCGAAACAACAGCATTGGGCGGAATTCTTTGCTCAGTTTCGTTTTGTCCTGAAGCATGTCCCTGGAAAACAAAACGTTCTCGCAGATGCTCTCTCCCGGTTGCCTCAATACCCGGCGAACTCGATCGGCCAACAAACTCTTTATTTACGCCTGCTCAAAGAGAAGCCCTGCCCGTACTGGCTGTACAAACTCGATCCCACATGCTGCCCCAGCGGAAGCACACGGTAGCCGGCGCGCAAGCTCCTCCAGCCCTACCGGCCGCCCAGCTGCCCCCACAATGGAAACACACGATAGCCGGCGCTCCAGCTCCTCCAACCCAACCGGCCGCCCAGCCACCTGCAGTCTGCACACCACCGCACGTAAGCGCTTCCCCCTCGTCAACCCCCATAACTGCTCCTACAACCACCGTAAACAAGGGGGGGGGTTTTCCCGTCTCCGAATCTTTCTTAAATTCCCTTCGGGAACAATGCCTTATGGAACGCTCTGCTCAAACCGTGCCTCCTGGTGTAATTGAACAAGGAGGCTCTTGGTACAAAGACTCGAAATTATATGTGCCCAAAGCGCTCCGAAAAGACGTCTTACACTTGGCTCGTGGAGTAAAAACAGCTGGACACTTTGGGTTCCTAAAGACCCTTCACCTGTTGCGCAGACAATTTTGGTGGGGGGGAATGCATTCTGACATTGACTCTTTTATTCGCAGCTGTCCTGTTTGCGCCACAGTCAGACGATCTCAAGGCAAGCCCCCAGGACTACTGCAACCACTTGAAATACCCAGCAAACCCTGGGAAGTGATTGCTATGGATTTTATGACGGATCTCCCTCTCAGCGGGGAAAAAACTGTGTTATGGGTTATCACTGACTTATTTTCTAAGCAAATACATTTGGTTCCATGTGCGGAGATCCCCTCCGCTCAGAAGTTGGCCCGCCTCTTCGTGTCACATGTCTTTAGACTACATTCGTTTCCGCGCAAGATAATCTGCGACCGCGGAAGTAGTTTCGTTGCTAAGTTTTGGAAAGCTTTTCTCAAATTGGTGGGGGTGGAGCAGGGGTTGTCCAGTGCATACCATCCCCAAACGGATGGTCAAACCGAACGTGTCAATGCTGTACTTGAATGCTATTTGCGCTGTTATGTCAATTACCACCAAGATGACTGGGTGGAACTGTTGCCTTTTGCAGAATATGCCTACAATAATGCTGTACATCAGTCCACAGGTTTCAGCCCGTTTTATGCGGTGTATGGACAGGACTTCGGTCCTGTCACCCCAATAGAAGGATTAGAGGGGGAGGGGGATGCCGACATTGCCTCTTGGGCACACACCCTCCGTACAACATGGCCCTGGCTGGTTAGCAACCTAGACCGAGCCAAGCGCAAATACAAGGCGCAAGCTGACAAGCATCATTCCCCCGGTGGGGACCTGCAAGTGGGTAACTTGGTATACCTTTCCACCAAGAACCTGTGCTCCACCCGTCCGTGCCATAAGCTCAATGCTAAATACATTGGCCCATTTCCCATCATCCGCCTCATAAATCCTGTCACGGTGGAACTGTCTCTCCCCAAAACGCTGAGGCGTGTGCACCCCGTTTTCCATATCAGCCTTCTAAAGCCCCATGTTGCTTCCCCGCAATGGCACCCGGAGCCGCCTCCTGAACAGCCCATAATGGTGGGGGGGGGGAGAACATTTCGAAGTCTCCAAAATCCTGGATTCCCGCATACACCATGGGGCCTTGCAATACCTGATCCGCTGGAAACACTTCCTCCTGCCTATGACGAATGGGTTCGCGCACGGGATGTCTCCGCCCCCAAACTCGTCAACGCCTTTCACAATGCCTACCCGAACAGACCAGCCCCCTTGCCGGATAGGAGGGGGTCTTAAGGGGAGCAGAATGTCAGGCTGTTATCTCGGTTTAGATGTTTCCTTTCGTTTCTCTGCTGAACCGTCCAGACTTCAAGGACGGCTACACATACCAAAGCCTGGGAACGCCACTCCTGGGAAATAATGCTCTGTTTATGCTTTGCAATCTCCCGCCGTTTCTCTGCCTTATATTTCCAAATAACGGGCAAGACAACTCATAGCTGTCATCTTGCCTTCAAAGAACTGTATTGCCTATTTGACCAGTAAAGCCATCTGCTTGGAATCTGATTGTCTCTGTGGTGATTTCTCTTTCGATGGGTCAAGAGCTTACACAGATAGAAAAAATCTAAGTGACAGCCAGGTGATTGGTGATGTCACATGACAGCTCATGACTGAGCAGAAAAACTGGCTTGAACTGGACTGAGCTAGACGGTCCTGGAGACAAGGCAGCCAACAGTTGATTGGCTGGCAGGTTGTGCCAGTTATGTATATAAGTGTATCATGTATATATTTGTGTGTGGATTGTGAGAAGTGGTTGCTTGGCGAAGCACTTTGTTACTCAAAATAAAAGAGCACTTTTGTATACGTGCTGACTCTGCAGTATTCACTCGCCTCTGGGGTGTCTGATACTTCTCCCAAACACCAACAGGGCTATGGGCCCAGAACGACTGCGCTAGGTGCTGGAGGTTCTGGACAGAGGTTTATCTGTGGAACAAGTACCGTGAACTGCAAAGGGAGCGAGTGAATGTCTGAGGTGAATTCAGACGGAGCAGAGGAGAAGGCAAGCCTGCTGTTGGGAGCTGAGGAGGAGGCGAGCCTATCTGCTGGCAGTGAGTTGTCGGGGGCGGAGGAGGAGAGCGATACAGAGCTTGAAGTGCCAGGTGCTGACGACATGGCACAGGCGGCTTCAGCGTTGCTTGTGGATAAGCTCACCTCCACCAACTATGAGGTCTGGGAATTGCGAATGCAGCACTATCTCAAGAGAGAGGCGTTGTGGATTTATGTTTCTGACCCCCCTGACCCAGAGACAGCTCAGGACATGATTAAAGATGAAAAAGCACTGGCTACGATAGTGCTGAGTGTGGCGGATGACCAGCTGGTGCATGTTTCAAGATCCTTGAAAGCGAAAACAGCTTGGGACTCCCTTAAACAAGTTTATGTGCAAAAGATAGCTGGTTCTTTAATGGCTATCACCCGAAGGATGTACCGGACACTTTTGTTACCTGGAGTCTCTATTCAGAGACACATGAACTCTTTAGCGGAGTGCTTCCAAATGTTGGAACAGAGAGGGAAAGCCGTGCTGGAGGAAGACAAGGTCTTCATATTATTAAGCTCTCTGTCGGATGATTACAATATGCTAATTACTTCTTTGGAATCTCTGGAAACAGCTCAGTTGACATGGCAATTTGCGGCTGGAAGGCTATTAGAATACGAGCAAAGATTGATTGCGTCGGGTTCTGGGAAGCCTGCCAGGTCAGAGGGAGGAAAGGAGAAGACAGATTACTGCACTAACAAAGAAAGGTTTACAGAGAAAAAGCACCTGTCATCGGATTTACAGCATGTGGCTTTGAAAGTCAGGAGATGTTTTTTGTGTGGTTCCCAAAAACATTTAAAACGCGACTGCCCTGACGTCAGGAAGAAGAACCGAGGGAGCAGTCTTCGGCAGGTGCAGCCAGAAGTCAGAAGGCATCATTGGTGAGGACAGAGACTAATGACTCTGCTGGCGTTTGGATTCTGGACTCTGGGGCTTCTCAGAACATTTGTCAGAGTGAGGAGCTACTACAGGACGCACACAGTTCCAGCCTGCAGCATGTTAGCTTGGCCGACAGATGGAAAGCTGATGTGGTGTGTGAGGGAAGTGTGAGGTTCCCTGCACTGGACTATGTATTTAAAAAGGTGCTTTGTGTACCAACTATAGAGACAAATTTGCTAAGTGTCTGTGCATTAGATAATGCAGAGTTTACTGTGGCTTTTGCTGAAAAATCATGCCAGATAGCAAAGAATGGAGAGGTGCTTCTGAGAGGAAAGCTATGTCATAATGTGTATGTGGTGGAGAATGTTCATGTGGAGGCAAAAACAGTGCTTAATCAAAGCTTGCATGACAGCTGCATTCACTTATTGCATAGACGCCTGGCCCATTCCGGGTACGAGGCAATAAATAAAATGCTATCTCTACTGGGTAAAGAGAAAGTGAAAAAATGTGAAAGGTTTCTAGACTGTGAGGTCTGTAAGTGTGTCAAGTCTAAAGCCTACCCAGTGGCTAGACACAGTGATAGAAGGTCTGAAAGAGCTCTAAAGCTATGTCATAGTGATGTCATTGGTCCTTTCAGAGAGAGCCATTCAGGAAACCGGTATGCTGTGATCATAACAGATGACCACAGTAGATTCACCTGGGTGTTTCCCATCAAAAGGAAGTCTGATGTATTTGAGACCTTCAAGTACTGGGCTAGAAGGGTACAGAAGCAGCTTGATCAAGAGCTTTGCCCTTTACAAACAGACTTTGGTGGGGAATACATGTCAAATGCATTTGCTAAGTGGTTGCAGCAACAAGGTGTGCAACACAGGGTGGCTAATGTTTCAACCCCCCAGGAAAATGGTATTGCAGAAAGGCATGGTGGGATGTTGCAAACAAAAATGTATGCCATGCTGCAAGATGCAGATCTGCCTATGACTTTTTGGGCAGAAGCTTTGAAGGCAGCATGTTATATTTCTAATAGGATCTGGACTAGGTCCATAGATGATATTCCCTACAGGGCACTGTATAAAAAGGACCCTAGTCTAAGCTATTTTAGAGTGTTTGGGGTGAAAGCCTGGGTGAATGTGCCTTTAAACTAAAGAAGGAAAGGAGGAGCAAGAGCCAAAAAGCTCACTTTCCTAGGGTATCAAACAGGCATGAAAGCCTACAGGTTTGCCAATGAGCACAATTGTCTGAGTTATAGCAGATCAGCCAATTTCTGTGAAGACAATAATTGGGATAAAATTCATGGTCATCAGGTGTCTCAGCAAATACTTCCTTTGTCAGACAGCTCTCATGATGGGAATGAGATGGGATCTCCTAGTAGGGCCTCATCAGAGAGTGAACAAGGTGGAAGGACTGTGCCAAGAGTGTCAAGCAGGAGTAACAAGGGAGTTCCTCCTGTAATATTTGGTTTTGAAACTAATGATGTTAACCATGTGTATGTGAAAGAGCCACAAAGTTACCAGGAGGTGTTGTTGCTAGAAGGGAAGGAAAAGGAGGGTTGGCTTGAAGCCATGAAGTCAGAGTATGACTCTCTCCAAGAGAACCAGGTATTTTCCCTGACTCACCTGCCTGATCAAAGACAAGCAATTGGATGCAGATGGCTGTACAAGGTCAAATATCTGCCTAATGGGAAAATCCTTAGGAAGGCCAGGCTAGTGGCCAAGGGTTATTCTCAGAGGGAGGGACAGGATTTTGACGAGGTGTTTGCCCCCACCGTAAAATCAGAGACATTAAAAGCTGCACTGTGCAAGGCTGCAAGGGACAGAATGCAGGTGCATCACTTTGATTTTACTACAGCCTACCTCAACGCAAGCCTAAGTGAGGAGTTGTATATGGAGCAAATTCCTGGGTTTGCAAGCAAAGATGAGCTGGGAGTGCTGAGACTGCATAAGGCCATCTATGGGTTGAAGCAAAGTGCTCGGGCATGGTCACAATGCCTTAGCAAGGCCTTACTCAAACTAGGTTTCAAGCAAGGTGTGGCAGATCCTTGCATGTTCACTAAATGCGTGGGTGACACGGAATGTGTGCTCGTGGTTTAGGTGGACGACATCTGCCTGATGTTCCACACGGAGGAACAATTGCAGTGGTTCAAACAGGCTGCTGGGAGTGTGTTCAAAATGAAACATTTGGGGAACATTCAAAATAATCTGGGGGTTGAAATAACCAGAGACTCAGAGGGGTGTTTTGAATTAAACCAAACCAAGAAAATTGAGCAACTACTAAATAAATTTGGAATGGCAGAAGCCAAATGCACTGATACCCCCATGACAACAGGGTATGCCCGGGAGGTGGATGACAAAGAGTTCCATAACAAGGTGCTATATCAGTCCCTGGTGGGGTCATTGCTGTACTTGTCTTGTTGGACTAGACCGCATTTGTTATGTCAAAGGTGTGCTTGTCCTTATGAAAAGGACTGGATAGCAGCAAAGAGAACGCTGTGGTATCTGAAAGGCACTTCTTCAGCTAAGTTAAAACTCAAAGCTGATGAGGAGGAGCCAGTCACTGTCTACAGTGATGCTAGTTGGGGAGACAGGGAGGACGGGAAATCCACTACAGGGTATGCAGTGTATCTGCATGGGGCCCTCATCATGTGGAAGTCTTTAAAACAAACCCACGTCTCCACTAGTACATGTGAGGCTGAATACTCAGCCATTAGTGACTGTGAGATACAGTTGGAGTGGCTACAACAACTGGTTAAAGATTTACACCTGCAATGGAGTCTGCCTGTGAGGGTATTCTGTGATAATACAGCAGCGCAGCAGTTGGCAGGAGAC
The DNA here is from genome assembly GCF_029931775.1 of Euleptes europaea. Taxonomy (NCBI): domain Eukaryota; kingdom Metazoa; phylum Chordata; class Lepidosauria; order Squamata; family Sphaerodactylidae; genus Euleptes; species Euleptes europaea. The sequence continues at coordinate 96,613,179 of NC_079319.1, forward strand.
CTAGGCATTAGGACTAGGAGTAAACACATCAATATAAGGTACAACAATGTCAGGGAAGCGGTGAACAATGGGTTTATAAAACTGGAACATTGTGCTTCAAATGACAACATTGCTGATGTTTTTACTAAATGTTTACCTGTGGAGAAATTTGTAAAATTTCGGGATTCATTGGGGCTTGCAATGTCAGTCTAGGAGGAGTGTTGACATGTAAGACTGCACATGGCAAGCAGACAGAAAAAATCTGACAGCCAGGTGATTGGTGATGTCACATGACAGCTCATGACTGAGCAGAAAAACTGGCTTGAACTGGACTGAGCTAGATGGTCCTGGAGACAAGGCAGCCAACAGTTGATTGGCTGGCAGGTTGTGCCAGTTATGTATATAAGTGTATCATGTATATATTTGTGTGCGGGTTGTGAGAAGTGGTTGCTTGGCGAAGCACTTTGTTACTCAAAATAAAAGAGCACTTTTGTATACGTGCTGACTCTGCAGTATTCACTCGCCTCTGGGGTGTCTGATACTTCTCCCAAACACCAACAGCAGCCTGTGGCTGATTAACAGTAGCCTGTGGCTGATATTTCTCCCAAACACCAACAGCAGCCTGTGGCTGATTAACAGAAGAGGCAACCACTGTCAGAATGTGGCTGTCTTCATCATGTCCTACTTTTGAGCCATCTGGCTGGCCATTGTTGCAGACAGAAGGGTAGACGGACATATCTTTGGGCAGATCCACTAAGTCAATTCTTTTGTGTTTGAATGCTCATAAAGCCATAGTTGATTAGCAGTGTTCTCCTCTTCAACCCCACCTTCTAACAGTGAAATAGGACAGTGAAAAGAGAATGCTACATTTAGCACTGATTTAGGACAGCCATACCGTACTCTGCAGTTCATAGAATCATAGAGTTGGAAGGGACCACCAGGGCCATCAAGTCCAACCCCCTGCATAATTGTCAAGCCTGCTCTCTGCGTTTATGGATAGTTTTGGTTTCTCACAGATACTCTGGTGTGCTCAAGGACTGTTTTCCTAATGACTGCATTTCTCTCTGGCTTTGAAGCTCGTGAGAGCCTGGCCCGTCGGATTGAGGGGTTACCATGCCAACCTGTGCTATCTTGATATGACCTGTTTCTCCATATATTCTGCTGTATGACCCTTTTGCCCCATTCCTGCCTTTTTTACCTTTGCAAGCTCTGAATACCTGTATGATCTCCATTAAAGTCAACTCTTCTTTGGATCACCTGTCTGCGAGTGTTGCTTGTGGGAGTGCATTGGGAACAAGTGCTTACAATAATGCAGGAAATTCACTACTACCTCCCCCCCTCCACACCCCTAGTGACCAGAAGATGGCCATGATGCCATCCCTCTCATCATCTGCCTAAGGTCACAGAATCAGCATTGCTGACAGATGGCCATCTAACCTCTTCTAAAAAAACTCGAGGGAAGGAAAGCTTACCACCTCCCGAGGAAGCCTGTTCCACTGAGGAACAGCTCTAACTATTAGAAAATTCTTCCTAATGTCTAGACGAAAACTCTTTAACTGAACAGGACAAAATAAAGAAAAGATGGGAACAATACACTGAAGAACTATACAGAAGAGATGAAAGGATAAAATATTCTTTCCAAGAAGAATCTTTTGAAGAAGAACCTACAGTTTTAGAAAGTGAAGTGAAAGCTGCATTGAGAACAATCGGGAGAAACAAATCACCAGGAGCAGATGGGATATCAATAGAGCTATTCCAAGCCACAGAAACGGAGTCCATCAAAATCTTGACAAGAATATGCCAACAGATATGGAAAACAAAACAATGGCCACAGACTGGAAATGATCCATTTACATTCCAATTCCCAAGAAAGGAGACATCAAAGATTGCAGCAACTATCGGACCATCGCATTAATTTCTCATGCAAGTAAAGTGATGCTCAAAATCTTACTGCAAAGGTTCCATATATGGAACGAGAAATGCCTGATGTTCAAGCTGGTTTCAGAAAAGGAAGAGGCACTAGAGATCATATTGCAGATATACGCTGGTTACTAGAGCATACGAGAGAATTTCAGAAGAAAATCAGCTTGTGTTTCATAGATTACAGCAAAGCTTTTGACTGTTTGGATCACGAAAAGCTATGGCTGGTTTTAAAGGAAATGGGTGTGCTACTACATCTGATCATTTTGATGCGCAACCTGTACTCTGGACAAGAGGCCACAGTTAGAACAGAATATGGAGAAACAAGATGGTTTCCAATTGGCAAAGGTGTCAGACAAGAATATATTTTATCTCCTTATCTCTTCAATCTATATGCAGAACATATAATTAGGAAAGATGGATTAGATTTAGATGAAGGTGGAGTGAAAATTGGAGGGAGGAACATTAATAATTTGAGATATGCTGATGACACTACATTATTGGCAGAAAACAGTGAAGATTTGAAACGACTACTGCTGAAAGTTAAAAGAGAAAGTGCCAAAGCAGGACTACAGCTGAACATCAAGAAAACAAAAGTAATGACTACAGGAGAATTACACAACTTTAAGGTTGACAATGAGGAAATTGAAATCTAACTTCTTCTTAAAAACCTCCAGGGAAGGAGAGCTTACCACCTCCCGAGGAAGCCTGTTCCACTGAGGAACTGCTCTAACCGTTAGAAAATTCTTCCTAATGTCTAGACCAGGGGTCTGCAAACTGCGGCTCCCGAGCCGCATGTGGCTCTTTGGCCCGTTGAGTGCGACTCTCTGAACTTGTTTCGGAGCTCCTGCTCTCGCGCCTGCTCGCACCGGCAGCCAGGCTGCAGAGTTGCGCGCCTGAGAGAGAGAAAGAGAGAGAGAGAGAGAGCAGGCAAGCGGGCGCGCTGTCTCCCCCCCCCACCATAGAGAATGTCCGGGTTTCCCTTTCCCTTGCCCTCAATGGTTGGGAGGCTAAAGCCTCCCCTCCCCTCTAGCCGCGCAATTGCTGGGTGGGCGGCTCGGCGGTTCCTGCCCCCCTGCCCGCCTATCAGCTGATGTGCGGGGCGGGCTTCCTTTGGTAGACCTGGCTTCCAGCTGGGTCCCATTGGGAGGCCATGTCTACCCACTGGCTTTCTTGGCGGTAGACCTGGACTCCGAGGAGGGGAAAATGTCCCCCTTCAGAGGCCAGGTCTACCAATTGGCTTGTATGGGCCTCCGGAGGCCAGGTCTACTGCCAAGAAAGCCAATGGGTAGACCTGGCCTCCCAATGGGACTCAGCCAGAGGCCAGGTCTACCAATAGGCTTTTATGGCGGTAGACCAGGCCTCCAGATGAGGACTCCAGATGGGGAGGGGGAAATGGCAGGGACTTACAATTTAATTTTTATCAATAAATAAGATCATTATTAAGTATGATATCAAGTTTTATTCAGTGTACCTATAGTTTAATTAAGACTTAAAACTTTAATTAAAGTTTATTAAGTTAATAAACAGTGTACCTACCTATATAGTTTAAGTTTAACAAATTTGGCTCTCAAAAGAAATCTCAATCTTTGTACTGTTGATATTTGGCTCTTTTGACTAATGAGTTTGCCGACCCTTGGTCTACACAGAAACTCTTTTGATATAATTTCATCCCGTTGGTTCTGGTCCGACCTTCTTGAGCAACAGAAAACAACTCGGCACCCTCCTCTATATGACAGCCCTTCAAGTACTTGAACATGGTTAACATATCCCCTCTCAGTCTTCTCCTCTTCAGGCTAAACATACCCAGCTCCTTCAACCTTTCCTCATAGGACTTGGTCTCCAGACCCCTCACCACCTTTGTTGCCCTTCTCTGGACACGTTCCAGCTTGTCTACCTCTTTCTTAAACTGTGGTGCCCAAAACTGAACACAGTACTCTAACTGAGGTCTAACCAGAGCAGAGTAAAGCGATACCATCACTTCACGTGATCTAGACACTACTGTTGATGCAGCCCAAGACTGCGTTTGCCTTTTTAGTTACCGCATCACACTGCTGACTCATGTTCAGTGTTTGGTCTACTAAGACCCCAAGATCCTTTTCACACACACTACTGCTCAGACAAGTCTCCCCCATCCTATAATTATGCATTTGATTTTTCCTACCTAAATGCAGAACTTTACATTTGTCTTTGTTGAAGTGCATTTTATTAGTTCTAGCCCATTTCTCCAGTCTGTCAAGATCATCCTGCACCTTGGCTCTGTCTTCTATTGTATTTGCTACCTCTCCCAATTTAGTATCATCTGCAAATTTAATAAGCATCCCCTCTATTCCTTCATCCAAATCATTTATAAAGATGTTGAACAACACAGGGCCCAGCACAGATCCCTGAGGAACTCCACTAGTCACTTCTCTCCAAGTGGACGAGGAACCATTAACTAGCACTCTTTGGGTACGATCTGTCAACCAGTTGCAGATCCATCTAACAATAATAGGATCTAACCCACATTTACCCAATTTGTCAACTAGAATATTATGTGGAACCTTATCAAAAGCCTTACTGAAATCTAGATAAACTATGTCTACAGCATTCCCCTGATCCAGCAAGGTAGTAACTTTCTCAAAAAAGGAGATAAAATTAGTCTGACATGACTTATTCTTGAGAAACCGATGTTGGCTCTTAGTGATCAGATCCATCCTTTCTAAATGCTCAAGGATGGACTGTTTGATGATTTGTTCGAACACTTTTCCTGGTATAGAAGTCAAGCTGATGGGGCGGTAGTTACCCGGATCCTCCTTTTTCCCCTTCTTGAAGATGGGGACATTTGCCCGCCTCCAATCTTCTGTCACCTCACCTGTTTGCCAAGACTTTTCAAAATAATGGACAGAGGTTCAGAAATTACATCTGCCAGTTCTTTGAGTACCCTTGGGTGCAATTCATCTGGCCCAGAGGATTTTGTTTCATTTAAAGAAACCAGGTGTTTGTGCCACCCAATGATTGTGCCACCCAATGCCACCCAATGCCAATTCTAGGCTGCAAGTCCCTTCCCTCTGTTTATGCCATGTTGAGCACCACTGTTCTGTTTATGCCATGTTGAGCACCACTTCTCTCACGAGAAAAAACTGAGGAAAAGTAGAAATTGAGGAGTTCTGCCCTCTCTTCATCTCCTGTTATAATTTCACTTTCCAGTCCACGCAATGGGCTTATCTTGTCCTTGTTCTTACTCTTACTCTGTACTATAGCAATTCTTATGGGATATTGCAATGGCAGGGCACACCCTCATTGCTTATAATATTATCATTACAATTTCTGGGTCTCATCTCTGGACATATACTGTCCAAAGTCTACTGACTGTATAGTGACCTCCTTACCTCAGTGGAGCAACCTTAAAGGGATTAGCAACTCTAAAGGGATTAAAGTCTACTAAACTCATCATTCTATGTAACAGACAGCCAGTGTTTGCTTAAGGAATGCTGTCCTCAGAAAGGAATGCTTCATTGTCTTCTCTATGCCTTGATCTTATGCCTTGTTTTAGTTCCATTGTGTAATCACTGACTGACCTTTGCTATCCATTCTATTATTGCTTAATAAACTGAGAGATCACTGGGGCAATTCATATTGATCTCTGGAACTCAAGACACTGTATGTGTTCTTCCCTCAAAGCACCGTGCGTGCTTTCTCCAAGGCACTTTCGGGGTGCCTTCCCTTCATCTGGCACCCAAACAGGGACCAGATCCCAGCCCGCTTACTTCACCCGGCACGGGCTTCGAGGTGTACCCTTCATTCTGTTTACAGAATCCCAGGTAAGTATGGGCTCCTTCCTGTCTTCTGGACAACAGAGACTGACGCGGAAGCCAGCGGATTGGCAGTCTGTCCAGGATAACACCATCAGAAAGTCCTCTGCTACTTTGAAAAGTGTAGTTTATTTCACAGTGCAAAGATATAATACAAATAATTCTTACACACTCTCCGCTCATAGCATCCCACACAGAGCTTCAGTTTCACTCCATTATATACACCTGGTGGTCGCAGCCACCAATCACAGCAGATGCTTAGTCATTCTGACTTGCTAATACATTGCATCAGCCACCTGGCCATAACCTGATCAGGCCAGCTCCCTCTAGCTCTTCAGGGACTTTCCAGGCTGATTGCATCATTACTAGATCCATCTGATCTAACCTGCACCTGTCAAACTAATCTGACAGCCTTGTAATATTGACAGAGACATGTGGAGGAATTGAGCTATCTTTTAGAGTAGATAGGACAGAGCATTTCCAGCTCACAGCTTTCTCAGCTGGTTCAAGAAATAAGGGAACAGTATCCTTGGTACCCTGAACAAGGATCCTTAAGATTGGGAGATTGGGAAAAAATAGTAAAGGTTCTTCACACTGAGCCAAGAGCACCCATTCATACTCCGCAGCTCTGGCATTTGTGTTGGAATGCCATTGAGAAATTTTGTCCCTCTGACAGTCCTCGCCTCACCTTATCAACTGTCCCCCCTCCATCTCAGTATCAATTACTTGTAGTAGCTCCTCTATCGGCACCTCCTGAGTGCTCAGATCCTCCTCCAGAGGAAAAAACAAACACAAGTTCTCTAGGTCCTGTGATCAAAAATTCCTTTGAACAAATGATGGAAGGAGTGACAGAGAATGGCAAGGTGGAGGCTGAGGGGCTGGCAGAATTATTGGAGGTATTTCCTATCATATATGGGCAGGATGCACAGGGAAATGTTCACATTAATTATGCCCCTCTTTCTCATTCAGTTTTTAGTGAAGCTTAGACAACAGATCAGATGGCAGGTAAAGGGCACTTTTCTACATTGGAAGCACAAGCTCAGCTGGCCCAGGTAATTTTGGCAGCCAGCAACCAATGTGCCCTTTGGGCTCTTGCAAAAATTCCAGTCACAGAGGTGCCACCTCCTTGAGAATACAGGAAAAGGAAAAATCCATACTCTATGGGTCTAACGTTTTAAATTTATTTCAAGTTATTGTTGATGGCTAAAATGTTTTCAAAACTTTATTCTGCAGCAAACAAGATTTATAGAGCTATCCTGGAAAAAGCAACCCAATGGAACAGATTCCTTGTTTCTCCAATTTTGAGTCTCTTTCTTGAATGAATGGCAGTGTGAATGTGTTCTCTTGACCTATTTATTTAGTTTGATATTGCTATTTGAAAATATTGCAATCATTTTATATGTCATGATGTTCAGTAGAAATTGAACCTCTCCAGTCAGAGGATATGTACCAAAATCAGCCAACCCTTCCTTTACAGGTTAATGAAGGAAATTGAGCCTCCTCAGCAAGGAAATTTGTTTTTGTCCTTTCTAATCTAACTTTTGTCTAATACTGAAACTGTGGAGGTTTTAGTCATGGTTTGCAATTGTAGTGAAACCTCCCTGGCTTAGAGAAGCCTATCTGGCACAGGAAGGAAATAGTTATATAGTGTGTTTTCTCCTTGTAGAAAATTGTATTGTGTATGTGTTTTCCTGGTTGAATATATGTCTCTGTACAATATATATGTCTCTGTACAATTTAGAATGTTCACATGGAACAGCAGTGAATGGCATTTCAAAAGCCCGGCCAGCTTTTTTAATGTCAGTTCACGAAGAAAACTAAGAATAAAAACGCGTTTTGCATAGAAAAGGAACAAAAATTGGCAAGACAAAAATTCTAGCATTTTCTAAACAGGGTTTTTGTTAATCCTTAAGGTACCATGGATTAATAAAAATCTTGCTACAGTTCTTGTGTGATATGAATTTCAGGAAAGTTATCTATCCCTTAGTTGTGAGGTACTGTGTTGATTTGCTCTTGGTTCTGCCCATACAAGCGGCTAGAGTCTGGTACGAGAGCCAGGCTCTTGACATGAGTCGGGCCTCTGCCGGTATGTTCTCACTCCCAGCGATTCCCTCCCCCCCCCGTGTCCTTGACCCTGTGCTATCAATCCCTTTCCCAGGCCTCTGGGTTATGCAGACATGTTTAAAACTATGCAGTATTTTCTAAGTAGTCACTAGCAGCTTTGCCTTTGCGAGGGCCTGGCTGGACCTGTTGCTTCTACAATAAAGTTTACCTGCTTCTGATCTGATCGTCTGAGCAAGTGACTTTTTGGGAATTGCCCAGGGTGGCTGGAGAGCCTCACATTAGTCTCTTTTAACCTGCTTATAGTTTAAGTATAGAATATAAGTTATGCATTTTATTTACTTTTGGTGTGTATTACTGCACAGTAATATATTTTTAGTAATATGTTTTCAGTAATATGTTTAGCATGATTTTAGTAATATGTCTACTCCATTTGCTTCATTTTTGCATATATTGGAAACTTTTATTGCATTTTTAGAAATTATATTGAAAGTGGCTCTTGACGCCTTTTCTTCCTTAAGGAAATCAAAAGGGGCGGGGGAGAGTCTACTAAGCTCTGCTCTCCACCCCCCTTGCCTATATTCTGATAAAAATCAAAGGGTACAGTATATAGAAATGATGTATAGAGAAGTAGGTATTTGAGAAAGTAAAAATTGTAGGAATGGCTTTTTGCCTGAGACTGTAGCTCAGAAGCCACCGAATGGGATTTTTTGATAGGAACTTGGTGAAAATTTTTTGAATTGTCTAGAAATAAGCAGATACAAATTAGGTAGGAGTGCATCCGAGCACTTGAACCCCTCCCATTTTTGTTTTCCCTCATGGATTTTATGTTTGTGTTAGGAGTACAGCCACATGGGCTCTCTAGGCCCTGATGGTCTCATGAATCTTCCTCACTCACCTGGGAAGCGCTGCTCCTCCCAGGGGCAAGCTTTCTTCCTTTTTAAGTGAATCAATTTTATGTTACACTTATATGGAAACAGAGTTTATTTCATAAGTACCATAATCAAATAGTTCTTGCTTTTGTTTTGAAAATTAATTGGCATTCAGTATGCATTTTGAATTGTCAAGAATTGAGAGGCAGGGAATAGCCTCTGTCCTGCCCCCAATCTTTCATCCTGTTTTATTTGTGTGTGTGTTTGCTTTCCACAGCAAGCCCTCAGCAGTCTTTTGTTTGTGCCACCACTCTGCACAAGTGTAGAAATACATGCTCCATTCTATTTTTGCCTTCATTTAAAGGAATTCAATATTTGCTTGACCACTACATGTCTCCACAATTGGCACATAGATTCTAACAAACACGGGACACTGCAGCGTCATTTTTGGATTAGCATTCTGGAATTAGATAGTTTTAAAGTCTGTCAGTATCATAATAAAACCCTCATGGTACAAGGTCTAACCTTTTTGTACAATGCTTTCATGGGTCATCCTTCCCGCTCATGAGCAGGCTTTTTTCCCTGTTCAGTAATGGGTTTTTTTGTATGACATTTTTATTTTGTTTAAAGGATACATTTTAATTCAAAACTACCATAAAATTAGTCCTATTCTAATCTAGTCAATATTAAAAATTATAGTATGCCCTGGAGACTAAAAATGACCCCGGGCACCGGAATTTTAACTCAAAATAAGTTTCTGTGTTTTTCCATTTGTTGCTTTTATTCCAAATTAACATATATTCAGCCTGTGCTTTGAGCTCCCATTTTGGTTGCACTTTTGGTTTTTTCCTGTCATAGCAAGTCCCATTATTCTTTTGTTAATGCAGCTCGATGCCCAAAGGCACTCTGCACATGCGCAGAAACATAATCCCTTTATTGATAATCCTTTTTGCTCCCATCCCCGTTCCTTCTCTCATAGGAATCTTTCACCCTTGCTTGCAAATTACACATGACATCTAAGGAAGAGCTTTGTTTTGGAAATTTTAGTTTTAATTTGGAAAGGTGTCAAATTGAATTTTGTTTTACTATCACAATTGTGGCTGCCTTACCATATGGCATTCTGTACATGCTCATGGGCACCATGCCTCTTTGTCATGTTCAGCCAACCGGCAATACACGTTTTGATAAGTCTGTCTTTTTCTATTTTTGGAAAGCTATTGTTAAGTTTGTACACTCTGTCCTTGGTAAGTATTTTTACTTGTTTTAACCATAGGCTATTGCTATTTTTCTTTGTTTATTTTTTGTTTCCTTTCCCTTTTGAGTACACCTTTGTTTTAACTTCATGTATGCTGGGGGTCCCCTAAAGGGACCCCTCAGTAATCTTACTTTCTCTCCTGTAGCAGTATGAGAGAGAGATACCTTCTTCAATTTGTTTTATAATATGTATATTGCCTTAATTAGTCATGTCAATCTGCTTTAGGATGCCCAGTTCTATCTCCTGTCCTGCCAACTGTAACTGGTCTTTATCATATGGATATCTGCCTGCTTTTAGCACCTAAGACATACATCCCACTCCTCAGAAAAGAGGAGGGGGAGGGAAATAAAAACTTTCGTCATGCTTTATCTTAGCTTTGCAACTCTCCTCTTAGCAGCACCTAATTATGCATGCTCTGGCATGCCCTTTTCGCTATCTTTCTTTCTGCAAGGTCCTTTCTATCTGAAGAACTGACTGCATTCAGCTCTCTCTGCCTCAATGATTTTTTTGTCTTGTTTGCTTTGCTTCAAGGTTCAATGCTCTCACAGAGCACCTTTCCAGCCACTAATGTGTCTAAGTTCTATCCTTAAGTATGCAGGTCTCTGCTCTCGAGCCACATCAGCTACTGGTGGACCTCCCTGCTGCAGGCTCCTCCGCTACTCCTCTATGCCATCTCCAGGCAGGAGAACCCCTGGCATGCAGCAACACGGGTTAAACTGCTGCAGCCTCCCTGCTAGTCTCCGCCCTCTGACGTTATCTGGAAGGAGCAAAGCAACTGAAAAAGCAACCCTTCACTTGTTTTTCTTACAAAACTGAATTTTATAGGTTTAATTTATCTCCCTTTGCTTAAGTGCTTGACTATTTTGTGTTTTATTGTTTTTGTTCTGTACAAAGTTTCTCACCTCATCCCACTTCTGACACCAGCTACTCCCGCCAAGGAAGGGAGGTGATCTTCCATGTATTTTCATTATGTAATCAAAACTGCAAGGGACTGCCCCTTGCATCACTGAAAATGCCCCTACATATGTATCCCAAGCATTTCAAATGTTTTGTACACAATGAGATATCAAGCTATGCCATGGAATTCCATACATTTCTACTGCCCAGACTCTTGTAAAAACAGTTCTACAAAAACAATTTAAAAAGGATGAAATGTGGACCTTCACATCAGAAGTAGATACAATCATAACTGAACATAGTTTTATTTGCTCTTAATAATTTAACTGTTAATTTTGAGAATTTTTGCTTTGTGTATTATGTTAATAATAGGAAGTCAAAGAGTTCAAGCTGTCAGTTTTGCTGATCACCTACAATTTAATAACTTGGAAAGTTTAATATATCTAATGTATATAATGTATATAATGTATTTAATGTATCGCATTTTTGCTTGTTTGTATTCCTGTTTGTAAACATCCTGTAAATTTCCAAATGAATCTGATATTCAATATTCTACCCTAAGCTAATTAGGGAACATCTACTTATAAACTCCCTGCAGATGCCTGATCTTTATATGTTCCTTCTTATTGCTTCACATAAAAACATTTCCTGTATTCACATTGTAAATTGTACCTCCTCTAAGATTTCTGAAGGATGGGTTCATCTTAAACCAGCTTTATGGAACTATTCTAAACCTCAAAATGTATTTTGTATCAAAATTATGTATCAAAATTATGCCTATATTTCTTTGCCATCTGGATGGGTTTTTTACATGTGGACAGCGAACCTTTAATTATGTTCCTGCCAATCTGTCAGCAGTGCAATGTTGTCTTAGCCAATTTTATCAATTAAGAATCAGCTTACCCAGTTGCATATGTATGGCTTTTGTTTCTTATTTATATATGTAACCAGTTGTTGTTTTCCACAGTGTATTCCTACTTCATTTCAGCAAGGCAACCAGCTATTTTTCCCTGCTCTAAAGGTCCTATACCTAGCCAGAGATCATCTTCTATATGCATATAAATTGCTTTCACACTATAAAAAAGAAAAGGATGAGATGTAGCGATTCTTATGGGAATATTGCAATGGCAGGGCACACCCTCATTGCTTATAATATTGTCATTTCTGGGTCTCATCTCTGGATATATACTGTCCAAAGTCTACTGACTGTATAGTGACCTCCTTACCTCAGTGGAGCAACCTTAAAGGGATTAGCAACTCTAAAGAGATTAAAGTCTACTAAGCTCATCAGTCTATGTAACAGACAGCCAGTGTTTGCTTAAGGAATGCTGTCCTCAGAAAGGAATGTTTCATTGTCTTCTCTATGCTTTGATCTTATGCCTTGTTTTAGTTCCATTTAGTTCCACTGACTGACCTTTGCTATCCATTGTATTATTGCTTAATAAACTGAGAGATCACTGGGGCAATTCATATTGATCTCTGGAACTCAAGACACTGTATGTGTTCTTCCCTCAAAGCACCATGCGTGCTTTCCCCAAGGCACTTTTGGGGTGCCTTCCCTTCACTGTACATAGGAAAAGAACCCTTTTGTGTTGCGTTTAGCATCTCTCTAGCCTAAGTTCATACTGAGCTTTAGCTTTCCTAACACTCTCCCTACAAGCACTAGTTATTTGCTTATATTCCTCTTTGGTTATAAGGCCCTCCTTCCACTTCCTAAATGAGTCTTTTTTATTTCTCAACTCTTTAAAAAGCTGTTTATGGAGCAACCCTGGCCTATTTACGCTCCTCCCGTTTTTCTTTCTCATAGGAATGGTTTCGGATTGCGCCTTCAATATTTCATTTTTAAGAAACGCCCACCCTTCTTAAGAAACTCCCTTCTCCTTAAGTATTTCCGACCATGGGATTCTACCTAGCATTAGTTTAAGTTTGTTAAACTTTTCCTCTCCCCAAGATTGTAAATTCCAAGAGTACGTGGTCACTACCACCCAGGGTGCCTACTACTTTAACCTCATCGACCAGTTCTTCCCTGTTGGTGAGAATCAAGTCTAAGATAGCAGACCCCCTTGTTTCCCTGTCCACCTTCTGGAATAGGAAGTTGTCAGCAAGACAAGTCAGGAATTTATTGGATCTTGCATTTTTAGCAGTGTTGGACTTCCAACAGCTATCTGGGTAATTAAAATCTCCCATGACCACCATGTCCCGTCTCTTTGAGAACTTTGTGATCTGGTCTAGGAGCATCCCATCCAAGTCCTCTGCCTGGTTTGGCGGTCGATAGCAGACCCTCAAGAGAATATCACGATTATTTCTTATTCCTTTTATGTTTACCCATAGAGTCTCGACTGCACTACCATGCTCAGATTCATGTATTCAACATCTTTATAAATGATTTGGATGAAGGAATAGAGGGGATGCTTATTAAAATTGCAGATGATACTAAATTGGGAGGGGTAGCAAATACGGTAGAAGACAGAGCCAAGATGCAGGATGATCTTGACAGGCTGGAGAAGTGGATAAATGCACTTCAACAAAGACAAATGTAAAGTTCTGCATTTAGGTAGGAAAAATCAAATGCATAATTATAGGATGGGGGAGACTTGTCTGAGCAGTAGTGTGTGTGAAAAGGATCTTGGGGTCTTAGTAGACCAAACACTGAACATGAGTCAGCAGTGTGATGTGGTAGCTAAAAAGGCAAATGCAGTCTTGGGCTGCATCAACAGAAGTATAGTGTCCAGATCACGCGAAATGATGGTATCGCTTTACTCCGCTCTGGTTAGACCTCAACTAGAGTACTGTGTTCAGTTTTGGGCATCACAATTTAAGAAAGATGTAGACAAGCTGGAACGTGTCCAGAGGAGGGCAACAAAGATGGTGAGGGGTCTGGAGACCAAGTCCTATGAGGAAAGGTTGAAGGAACTGGGTATGTTTAGCCTGAAGAGTAGAAGACTGAGAGCGGATATGAGAACCATGTTCAAGTACTTGAGGGGCTGTCATATTGAGGAGGGTGCCGAGTTGTTTTCTGTTGCCCAAGAAGGCAACCAGAACCAACGGGTTGAAATTAAATCAAAAGAGTTTTGTCTAGACATTAGGAAGAATTTTCTAACAGTTAGAGTGGTTCCTCAGTGGAACAGGCTTCCTCGGGAGGTGGTAAGCTCTCCCTCCCTGGAGGTTTTTAAGAAGAGGTTAGATGGCCATCTGTCAGCAATGCTGATTCTGTGACTTTAGGCAGATGATGAGAGGGAGGGCATCTTGGCCATCTTCTTGTCACTAGGGGTGTGGAGGGGGGAGGTAGTTGTGAATGTCCTGCATTGTGCAGGGGGTTGGACTTGATGACCCTGGTGATCCCTTCCAACTCTATGATTCTATGATTTTATGCATGCCAAGCAGATGCTCTACCACTGAGCCACAGCCCCTCCCTATGTAATAGAGTGTTGGGCTATGATATGGGAGACCAAGTTTTGGATCCCTTCTCTACCATGAAAGCTTGCTGGCTGAAGTTGGGGCAATCTTTGTCAGCAAACCTAACCAGCAGGGTTGTTGTTGTTGTTAGGATAAAAGGAGAAGGGGGAGAATGATATGCCTAGACTTCCCGCATATTTGATAATGGGCTTTATGGTGAGAACCTGTGACTAATCTGTACCTGTATTTTAATGCATCTATATATTCATATGCAGAGTCTAGACAATGATATCATCACAGGAAATGAGCCAAGGTTACTAACTCATTTGTGTAGGAATTCTCATATCTAGTGACTCTACAAGGCAGCTTGAAATTCCAATTACTAAAATACCTGACAGCTTTAATATTCTTCTTAATTCACTTTCAAAAAACACTCTAGCAACAAGAATGGAGCTGGAAGAATTGTTCCTTCAGTAACTGCTGATCCAAGACCCTTTTAAATACTGTCTAGACATCTCAAACACTCTAGGTGTATTTAGGCATTTTTATTGCCCCATCAGATAGTGTCTCTGTGCAGTGATAACCCCATAAGGTCTCCATTGTGAGGTGAAGTTAGCAAGCTATGGTTCTGCAGCTGCATGAAATACCAAAGTACCAAAGGAATATTCCCTCCTTCAATAGTGGATTATCAGTGCAATCCTAAAAACTAGCGTCCAGGTACTAGCTGGAGACCTCCTGCTATTACAACTGATCTCCAGCCGATAGAGATCAGTTCACCTGAAGAAAATGACCACTTTGGCAATTGGACTCTATGGCATTGAAGACCCTCCCCATCCCAAACCCCACCCTCCTCAGGCTCTGCCCCAAAATTCTCCTGCCAGTGAAGAGGGGGGGGGGACCTTGTAACCCTACTAAAAACCTGTTCCCGGGAGTAAGCCCTGAATATACCTGAGTAGGATTCTGAGTAGTCCTGTTTAGGATTGCCCTCTTCATGAGATAAACCTGTCCCATGTAGTTCCCACCCAGCAATGACTGTGCCATGACAAATAAGGTAATCTTAACTCACTTTGACATTTGTATCTTGAAAATAAAGCCAAGATCAGCCAGTCTCTTTTTGGGGGGATCTAATCTCGAGACATGGCCAAAGAAGTTTTATATTCTGCCTTCTTTTCATGCTCCAACTTTTCATGCAGTGGGAGAAAACTAAGACAAGAAAGTAGCCTCCTGTGCTTACCAGAAGTCAATACAGAAAGTGAAACGGTACAGAAAGTGAAACTACTCTTGAGATTTCCTGCATCAACTTACAGTAAATACATGTAGCTGTATTTTTTTTATTCTCCTGTGATGTTGTGCCCCCCCCCCCCACAACCCACCCATAGTTCTTCAGGTTTACATTCACTTGAACTCAGTAATGCAAATCTGTTCCTTAAATGGTCTTTGAACTCTTCCGGAATATTGCTTAGATTGTATTTTGGTGCTATGAATATTTTGGTATTTTTCTTAAGCTTTATCTTGATTTTTGATATTAACAATTCATGATCTGTACCGCAGTCAGCTCCTGGCCTTGTTTTGGCCGAAAGAATAGAGCTTCTCCATCTTCTGCTTCCAATTATATAATCTATTTGATTTCTATATTGGCCGTCTGGTGATGTCCATGTATACAATCGTCTATTTGGTTGCCTGAAACATGTGTTTGCAATGAACAGATTGTTGTCTTCACAGAATTCTATGAGGTGTTCTCCTGCTTCATTCCATGCTCCTAGCCCAAATCTGCCAACAACATTTGATTCTGCTTTGTTTCCTACTTTTGCGTTCCAATCACACTCTACACTCTAGAAGGTAAGAAAAATTTAATCTGGGCTAAAAGTTGCATTCAAGATTTCAAGCCCTGGTAATATATGTTTTGGAACTGCAGGAAACATAAAATTGGGCCTCTTGCAAATGAAATGACTAAGGGTTAAATCAAAATAATAATATCAAAATCCCCTTCATCCCGGGCGGGTTAAGCAAGTTGCAAGCAGACTGTCAGAGATTCTGTGTGTGGATGTGGGTGTTTTTGAAATTATCCCTCTGTGTCAGATGAGAGTACTCTGACAAACGCTACTGATTAAGTCTGAGGATACTTAAGAGCTTCTCTTTGCCTGAACTATTAGTATATGCTATCAGCGGGGCCGAGAGATACACCACCGAGAGCTTTTTAAAAATGTGAGTGATAACATTTTGAAATCGCTGCAGAACTTTACTGCCATAAAGGAGAAATATGTAGATTTGGCTCTTTCCCAACGGGAAGATGAGCTGCATGGTTTTGTAGAGTTTGAAAGCATTAAATTTGCCCAGTGGGAAGACCAGTTAAAGGGAGAATTACAGCATTTGAAGCATGAAAAATAAGGCTCTGTTGCAGATCAGCTCTCTTAGATCTCAAGTAAACATTATTAGAGCTTACTTTTGGCTGTATCATTACAGTCAGAGCTGGGCAGAAATACATATTTAGGAGTAATTCAAACAAACACAAAATATCCCATTCAACTCTCATTTCAAAAGCTAAAGCAAAAATATGTAAGTGGAAAGCATTTCCAGGGCAAAATACAGAAACTTTTACGTAAATCCAGAAAGCATTTCTAAAATAATATTCTAAATACATTTACAACAAAATCCAACAAATTCAGCCCCGGTGCCATCTTTAAAAAAAAAATAAAAAATTCCACGTCATATTTTTTCAAAGGTACTTAGATTTTTACAGGGAGGGGGTTGTCAACATGTCACTGTGTTGGGTGGCTACCGTGAAAGGACCTGGAGATCTCCTGAGAGTCAGAGGAGACAATCCTGACCTTGATAGACCAAAGGTCTGACTCAGTATAAGGCAGTCAACAAAGGGCATGTTTCTTTGGGCCCCTGTATCCTTTGGAGGAAAACTAGCAACTGGTGCTGCTGAAAGCAGAGTGTATCTTGCAGGCATGCAGCATTGTAAAACAATTGTGAAGCACAATGCTGTGCATATACAGGTACATGAAAAGGGCCTTTGCTTAGGTGTGGATGAGTATAAGCTCGCGTTACACTGACTGAACAGCTTTTTGACTGCTGGGTTTTCATTGGGGACGCCAACTTCCAAGAAGGGAGACCTGGGGACTCCCCCGGAACTAGAGCTCATGTCCAGACTACAGAGATCAGTTCCCCTGGAGAAAATGGATGCTTTGGAGGGTGGGCTGAGGTCCCTGTCCTCCCCAGACTTCATCTCCAAATCTCCAGGAGTTTCCCAACCTGGATCTGGCAACCCTACACACACACACACACACCCGTGGCCAGAGGGAACTGGCAACCCTCCTTTTCATTTCATGTAGACTTTTCTTTGCACGAGGCCCAAGAGAACCACTGCCAGTCAGAGTTGACTATATTAAACTAGATGCTCCAATTGTCTGCCTCAGTATTAGGCGGCTAAATATATCCCATCGTGCCTGCCTCTTTCACAGCCAAGCGGCAAGCTAACACAGCTGGGCTCATGGTGACTGAAATGATTGCCTTATTTTCTTGAGGACTCATCAAATGACTTCAGTCTTGCTGCCTGTCTTTCCACTGCGGTTTCTATTGAGCAACGTCCCTTGTTCAAGGTGCTGTTCCTGTAAATCTTGTAATGTGACCTTCAGGGCAAAAGTGCTGGTAATAGAATAGTATAATAGCAAACTAGGAATGAATTCATCGGTTCTTGTAGGTTATCCGGGCTGTGTGACCGTGGTCTTGGTATTTTCTTTCCTGACGTTTCGCCCGCAGCTGTGGCAGGCATCTTTAGAGGAGTAACACTGAAGGACCACGGTCACACAGCCCGGATAACCTACAAGAACCGATGAACTCTGACCGTGAAAGCCTTCGACAATATTAGGAATGAGTTGTTTGTCTCAGAAATAGGGATGCTTGAAACTGGCTGGTCTGGATCACATCCTGTTGGCCAGTCATAAACCGAGAGCTGATTTTTTTCAGTGGAGTGTTTGTTAACCCATTCACAGCTGATTGGCAGGTTGCGTCCCCCTATTTCTTCCTAAAAGTACAGCGGAGTGCAATCAGCTTGTCTCTAGGATTGCCAGCTCCGGGCTGGGAAATTCCTGGAGGCTTGGGCTAGAAGCCTGTGGATGGCTGGATCTGGGGAGGAACCTCAACAGGGTTTAATGACATACGGTCTACCTTCCAAAGCAGCCATTTTCTCCAGGGAAATTGATCTTTGCCATCTATCTGAAGGTCAGTTGTAATTCCACCAGGAGATTTTCAGGCCCCATCTGGAGGCTGGTAACCCTACTTTTTTGGACTTGTGCATCCTCACCTCACCTAATTGAGTTCTAATAGGCAAAACCTCCCATGCATAAATAGCCAACGAGAAACAATGGGAGGTTTTTCCATGGATTTGCCACTCTCTAGATGCACATTTTCCCCAGCCAAATTCTCAAAACTCAACTATAAGCCCCCATGCAGAGTTTTGAGAATTTGGATGGGGAAAATGTGCATCTAGAGAACGGCAAATCCAAGGTAAAACCCCCCATGCATAAAGGGCCTGGGAGCCACGAGGAGGCGGGCAGGTGGGTCTTTAAACAGATCTGCGCTGCCAAGCCTGGCAGTGGGGATCTTTTCAAAGAGCCACCCACCCGCATTCCTGGGAGCCCCGAGAAGGCGGGTCTTTAAACAGATCTGTGCTGCCAAGCCTGGCAGTGGGGATCTTTTTAAAGAGCCACCCGCCAGCGTTCCTGGGACCCCCAAGGAGGCCAGCAGGTAGGTCTTTGTTTCCCAGGAAGGTGGGGAAATGCCGAAGCTGGGAATGCCAAATTTATTCGGCATCCCGCCAAAGCCACAGAGTTCGGAGTTGGCATTTCCCAGCGGTTTTTTACTTTGGCTATTTCCGAACAGGAAACCACCAAATCAACGTTGATTCGGCTGATTTCCAGTTCGGAAATAGCTGAATCGACAGCCCTAGGAGGTTGGACTAGATGGCCTGTATGGCCCCTTCCAACTCTATGATTCCATGACCGTTAAATCAGTCACAAACATAAATCAGCCATATATAAATCTGGGGTTTAAGTGGCTTGAAACACTTAGCCAAATCTAAGGATCTATGTATTTTCACATGCTAATGTAAATCAGGGGTGGGGTTTTTTTTAAGGGGGGGGTGACAGTCATGGAAAATGTCTATAGAAAAATACATCAGGGAGGTCTGTAAGAAAATGATCCAGGGATAACCCTGATGTAAGGTGTGACTGAGAGAGCAATTCTCAGCAGATCTACTCAGAAGTAAGCTACATTTTGTTCAGTGGGACGTACCTCCAGAAAAATGTTCTTAGGATGGCTGCCTAACGGTGCAATCCCAACAGTTACACCTTTCTACACCCAATGGACTTAGAAGTGTGTAACTCTGGATAGGATTACACTGAAAACAAGCAAAGGAGAGATTTTAGAAATTCCCTTTAAAATACCACTAAAACTCCAGCTTGCAGCAACTTTTTTTAAAATTATTTATTCAATAAAATAAAAACAGCAAAATAAAACAAAAAACCATACAGCAATCTTCATAATTTAAAATACAATATATATATATATGTGTGTGTGTGTGTGTGTGTAAACTTAAAAAAAACATTTAACCGAATTTCTATATTACAGCTTATTTCAATATCCTCATTCATACTACCACAACAAATACATGGTTTAGTCCTCTATAAGATAGCTAGACTGTCATCTCAGCACATTGTCCTTTCTCACCCTTGATTATAAGATTTTCCATTTTATTTACAGTTCGTAATCATAGCTCATCTAGGCTCATTGTATCACCATTTTTCTGATGTGTTGTTAGCTTAATTAATACATTTTTTTTTACTTTAACCAACCATTCCTCTATCTTTGGAGTCGTTTTTTGCTTCCAATGTCTGGCAAAAGTCATTCTAGCAGCAGTTATCATGTGTAACCCTATACATCGTTTATCTTTAGTTAGGTTAGGGGCTAAATTTAACAAAAGTATCTCAGGTTTACATGGGATATCAGTCTCCATTCCAACAGACAGATATTTCACTATTTCAGTCCAGAACGTATAGCTCTCTCACATTTCCGCTACATATGTATGAAGTCTGCTTGTTTTTTATCACCAGCTTGCAGCAACTTATCTTCACCATCAAGAAAGTATTTCTTCCATGTCCCACAAAATCCAAAAATATTAAATCCAAGTGAAGGGAAAACATTCCACTGCAAAATACCAATATATCTTCTTTGCATGTTTCATATATGAGAGGCAACAACTTAATTGTACATAGAATATGAGTTCAAACATATGGTTTTCAGTAATGATTACACCTCATTGTTTTATTCTGGGGGGAAATTTTGTCACTTGAAATTCAGATGTAACCCCAGGAGATCTCCAGCTATCCCTGGAGGCTGGCAACCCTAGGCTTTGCAGATAGCAGCAAGCTTGATTCTAAGATTGTAAGATCCAGTCTGAGCACCTTTCTCCCTCCTGTTGCAGGTACTTAAAGCCTGGGTGAAGCCAGAGTCCCGAGCTCTGAGCTCCAAGCTCACACACTCTGGCTTTGATGGACCAACTGGGCAGATTACAGACCAACCCAGGATGTTTTGTGTACCTGGTTGTTTTTTGCTTCTTTCTTTACACTCTGTTTTGTTTACATTAAATTTAAATTGTGTGGTTTCTGCAAGCCATTTGGGGTTCCCATAGTTGAGTAAAGCAGAATAAGCAATGCACTAAACAAATAAGGCTGAGATCATCAGGGGAGATTTAGCCCCCAACATAGTCCTAGAGTTCACCCTTTCAGTTTCACCTACATAAGAGAAATGTCTTTCATTCCTATGGGGAAATAACAGAGAGGCCAGTGTATAAAAACGGGTTCCAGGGGCTTACCTGGAGCCCTGTTTGTCGGCACGGGCGGGGTAGGAAGGCTGCAGGAAGCAGCTGGCCGGCGTCTGAGGACAAGTGGTGTTTTACGCCACTTCGTCACTTCGTCGGTGCTGTGGCTTGGCTGGAGGGAACAGCCGGCCAATCAGCCCTCTTCTCTTGGCTCAAACAAACCAATCCAGGAGGACTTGGGTTAGGGTGGGGGTTGGCCAGGTGGACATTGGGAGTTGAGTTTTTTGCTCTGGTCCTCATGTATTTTCAATTGGACTTACTCCCAGGAAAGGATTGCATTGACAGGGACAGAGTGAGCTAAGCACCTTGGATGAACAAGTATGTTCTGTTGGCTCTGTCCTTTGACTTTTCAGCTTTGTCTCTGGACACGTTAGCTCCACACCTTGATCCCACTGATCTCCAGCTCTTTAAGGCAGTGGTCCCACTTGTGGGGATGGGGGCTAGGGTTGCCAACCTCCAGGTAGTAGCTGGACATATCCTGCTATTAGAACTGAACTCCAGGTGATAGAAATCAGCTCTCCTGGAGAAAATGGCTGCTTTGGCAATTGGACACTATGGCATTGAAGCCCCTCCCAAACTCTGCCCTCTTCAGGGTCCACCCAAAAAACCTCCCGCTGGTGGTGAAGAGGGACCTGGCAACCCTAGTGGTGGCCCCTGGGCTTGGCTCTGCCCCTGGGTATGGCACACCCCTTGTCAGTTTTGTGACTTAGTGTTGGCAACCCAGTCTGGCAGTGAAACCCCAGCACTGGGGCCCAGATTACTCTAACTGTGAATCACAGGTTTGGGGTTGCAGAGATTATTGGTACTTTTTGAAGTGATGTAGATTTCCCAACTTCAGGAGTATAAATCCTGAAGTTCTGAAAAAGTTAGTGCTTTTTGCCAAATGCTCTATGACAATAAAAATATACACAATTTATGATATTTGAATGAGAAAATGTACTTTCAGAGTTGTAAGGAAGAAATACATAGTGAAATAAATATTTCAGGAAATCCACTGGTGTGCAGTTTGCCATAAAAATGTTTGCTTATTTGACTTATTCACTTCTGTAATATTAACAGTATGTCATATTGTGCAGTAAGATGGACTCTTTGATAACTTACGTTAATGGCTTTCCAGCTAAGTTCTGGAGTCTCAGAGAAGCTGATTGGGGATTGAATTCTCAATGAGATCAGTACTAGTGGCCAAAAGGTATCTTGTCCTCCGCTGCTTACCTTCTCCTGAAATGGGCAGCCGCAGGAGAATGTTGGTTGTATTCTGGCATGAGGTGGTTTGCCATTGCCTTCCTCTGCAAAGCAACCCTGGTATTCCTTGGTGGTCTCCCATCCAAGTACTAGCCAGAACCGACCCTGCTTAGCTTCTGAGATCTGTCGAGATCAGGCTAGCCAGGTCAGGGCAATTTAAATAATATACCTGTTCTGGAGAAAATGCAAATGTACATTGTTCATTCTTTACAGGCAATGACAATATACCAGGGGTAAAAGTAGGATCAGTTGTATGATTAAAAAAGAAATGTGGACATCTTTAAATAGCAAGGTTAAAAGCTGAAAGACCTCACTAAAACAGAAGTTAATTAAGAAGTCATGTCACTTTTAAAGAAAGGAGCTCATCCTAGAAATAAATATTATGTTAAGGGCTCAAGGTCACTATGGAATAAGACAGTGAAATACCCAAACAAGAATGTACCCCACCTTTGGAAATGAAAAGGTCAGAATGAAACGCTACAGTTCCAGAAAGTCATCAGAAGGTATTAATAAGGAGAAATGATGCCCTGTTCAGACAAGGGAAATGAAATAATGAGAAACGGAATACAGGTCTTTTAATGAAAAAAAGTCAGAAAAGTACCGGTTCAGTAGCTGAGGAAGGGGGAGTCAGTTTGCATGTTAACTCACATCCAACATTCATTTCCTCCTTCCATTAAAAATGTATGTGTAAAAATAATATATACATTGTCTTCTACCTATTTGAGTCGACCCATCTCTGCAGGTAGATATGGAGGGCAGGAGACAGGAGAGAAAAAAAAAGCTGGTGAAAGTCACAACCACTGGGATTAGCAGAAATGCTCTGGGACTGGAATGTCAGCCCTCTAAGTGAAACGATGGCCCGTGGGAGTAGCAGAAGCTAAGCAGGGCCAGCCCTGGTCAGTAGTTGGATTGGAGACCACCAAGGAAGTCCAGGGTTTGTACACAGAGGCAGGCAATGGCAAACAACCTCTGTTCATCTCTTGCCTTGAAAACCGTAAAGGGTTGCCATAAGTTTGCTGCAACTTGACCACACTTTCCACTGTCAGGTTATAGTGCCCACAACATAGTTGCAGAAGTTCATGTAGTAGTGGGAAAACAACATGTTTGATTTAGCATAAGGAGATAGAGCTCTACCACAAGGGAAAATTTTGCACTGGATCCAACCCCGTGTGTTTAAATGACGGCTTCCACCTCTGAAAGCTGTTTTGATGGTCTGATTTCAGCTATAGGGCTGTCTTACGAGTATAATTTTAAAGAGCTGAACTGTTATATGCCCTGGCTTGTTTTTATGCTGTGGTTTTAATGGCTTATTTTTATGCAGTGGTTTTTACATTGTTTTATTGTGCAATGTTGTGATCTGCCTTGAGCAGGTGTCTACACAGGCAGCACACATATTTATAAATAAATAAATAATAAATCAAAGAAGGGATTAAGCAGTGCCTCATCATATGAATAAACATTCTATCATTTCTAAAAGTTCTTTGTTGTATTTCTCCAGGAACATGCCGCACACAAAGCTTGATGGTTGCTAGTCTCCATACTCCATGAATTTTGCTTCCAGAAATAGAATTCCCATGGCACTTCTTTTACCTCTTCTCCTCCCCCTTTACAGATAAATATAATCAGTTAGAAAGGGACTATTCAAGAGTGACAAGAAAATAAATTAGACATGGAGAATTTTGTGAGACTTCAGAAGACACCATGTGGACTACAGTGCGTGTGTGTGTGGGGAAACATTCTGAGAGAAATATAAGACCTAGACAGCCAAGCCTGAGTAGCGTTGCCAATTGCCCGATGGGGGCAGGCAAAAGCCCGCCAATCCACCAGGCTGGCCGCCGCCCTTCAGCTGGTCAGCGGGCAAAATAGAACCAGGTGGAAAGGGAACTGCTCAATGCACACAACCCACGCGACGTGCTGCCGTCACTTCCAGGTTTACCTGAAAGTGATGCAGATGCTCTAGCAATCTCCACAGGAAATTGCTAGTGTCCGCATCACTTCTGGGTAAACCTGGAATTGACATCATTGAATTGCATGCCCCCCAGCCCCCCCAGCCCTGCAAAGCTCCCATTGGTGGAGCAGAGGGACCTGGCAACCCTAAGCCTGAGGTGCCCATCATTGTCTGAAGGAAGAATTTCCTCGGAGATTATTCTGAAATACCTTAAACTTATTAGTTTGGTAGCCCACCACTCTTTTAAACAGAGCCAGTGTGGTGTAGTGGTTAAGGACAGTGGTTTGGAGTGGTGGACTCTGGTGTGGGGAACCGGGTTTGATTCCCCACTCCTCCACATGAGCGGCGGAGGATAATCTGGTGAACCGGGTTGGTTTCCCCGTTCCTTCACACGAAGCCAGCTGGGTGACCTTGGGCTAGTCACAGCTCTCTCACCCCCACCTACCTCACAGGGTATCTGTTGTGGGGAGGGGAAGGGAAGGTGATTGTAAGCTGGTTTGATTCTTCCTTAAGAGGTAGAGAAAGTCAGCATGTAAAAACCAACTCTTCTTCCTCTTCTTCTTCTAGGGTTATTTTTGAGTGTTTATGTGACATATGAAGATTCATCATGAGATTAATTGACTCTATAAAGGAAGCCATGGCCCTCAGTTTGCAGGACCTGAGTGAGGCTGTTAATGAGAGGATGTTTTGGAGGACATTAAGTTATAGGGTCGCCATAGATGGCACTTAACACACACACATATGTGGCATATTTTATTTGGAAGTGAAAATACTACAAGAGAAAAGCTAGACTTGTACGGGACCTCAGATTAAAGAAGGCTAGTTCCCATGAACTTCAGGGATTTTTTTAAACCATCAAGTCACATCTGACTTGTGGCAATCCCTGGTGGTTGGAGGTTGTTTGCTATTGCCTGCCTCCACATCATGACCCTGCTATTCCTTGGAGGTTTACCATCCAACTTCTTGCCAGGGTTGATCCTGCTTAGCTTCTGAGATCTGACAAGATCAGGCTAGCCTGGGCTATCCAGGTTAGGGCTACAGGAATTTACCATACAAAAAAAGGCATTGTGGCTAGGGCTGTCGATTCAGTTCCATCCGAACCAAAAAACAGCCAAATTTTCCCCGATTTGGAGGTTTTCAGTTCGGATGGAACCGAATTCAAAAAAAGGCGGGAAAACGACGAGCCAAATTCGGCGAGTTTGGGGCGATCGCCAAATAAATTCAGCAAATTCGGGGGCTCCGAATCAGCAGCATAACCGTCAGTTAGTAAGCAACTAGCAGCAGTCTCCCGCTGCCAATGGTGGCCAAGTCGGGTCTTCTCCTGGTCAATCAGAACAAGGATTCTCCCTTTTGAATTTGCCAGGAGAAGAGTATAAAAACTCCCGTCCTCCCATCCCAACTCAAGTCTGGAATTCCTTCCATTTTGGTGGTGCTGCTCCTGACTGAGAGATCCCGAATCCCGATTCCTGCTTACTGAAATAGGACTGGACTAGATTTACTTCTCGTCCCTGCTCCTGCTGGAAGATATCCACACAGTTTGATTTTGGTGTTTTCCCTCTATACATTTTCTCCTGTGTGTGTGTGTGGGGGGGGGAAGAAGATTCCCTCTGTGTGTGTGTGGGAGTAGTTTCTGTGGGTGGGGGGGAAGCCAAAGGGGGGTTGCCAGTTCTGCCGGGGTTTTGTGTTTGTGCCCGCTCACCTCTGTGGGAGTTAGCGTTGTGCTTTTTTTCTGCCCGTGACCAGTGGCCAGTCCTCGCCTGGAGTTGAGCCCGTGTGGCGGTGTGTGCGTGTGAGTCTCTCCCTCCGCTCGCCAACCGCCCCGTTTGGGTCGTTTGTAGGTGCTTCAGCCAAACCATACTGGCTTGAGGGGGGGGGTTGGTGCCTGCTCGCCTTTATTTGGGGTTGAGCCGAGCCGTACTGGTTTGAAGGGGAGGGGGTGTGCCGGACCGGTTCTGCCAGGGTTTTGTGTTTGTGCCCACTCGCCTCTGCGGGAGTTAGTGTTAAGATTTTTTTTTGCCCGTGGCTTGTGGCCAGTCCTCGCCTAGAGTAGAGCCCCTGCGGTGGTGTGCGTGTGAGTCTCTCCCTCCGCTCGCCAACCACCCCGCCTCCTCCTTGGGTCATTTGTAGGTGCTTGAGCCAAGCCGTATTGGCTTGAGGGGGGGGGATTTGGTGCCTGCTTGCCTTTATTTGGGGTTGAGCTGAGCCATACTGGTTTGAGGGGGAGGGGTGTGCTGGACCGGTTCTGCCGAGGCTTTGTGTTTGTGCCCGCTCACCTCTGCGGGCGTTTGCTTTCTGCTTTTTTTCTGGCCTGTGGCCAGTCCTTGCCTGGAGTTGAGCCTGTGTGGTGGTGCACGCGTGCACGAGTCTCTCCCTCTGCTCGCCAACCACCCCGCCTCCTTCTTGGGTCGTTTGTAGGTGGTTGCCAACTGTGCCTGGAGAGAGGGTTGGCCAGGAGCCAGCACACCGCCATCGTCTGGTGCTCTCCCTGCTGCACCCCATGCAGTGGCCACGGTAGAAAAGGGATGCCAAGCTACTCTGACCGAGATGTTTGGTGAGGAGGGTGGCATCAGTAGGATGCCAAGAGGTGGGGTTAGGGCAGCGACAAGAAAGGTGACTCGTCTCATTGGTGAGGTGATTGCCGTGGACGATTTGCCCTATCGTCTAGTGGAGAAAGTTGTCTTCCGGAGGCTGATCCACCACCTGGCGCCCTGGTACAAGTTCCCAGCTCGCTCCACGATGGCACAATCCATTGTGCCCTCGTTGTACAGGGCCGCCAGGGCGTATGTGAAGGCTCAGCTGTCCCGAGCTGTAGGGAGGACTGTGCACTTCACATCCAACCTGTGGACAAGCCAGCATGTGCAGCACGGGTTCCTCTCCCTCACCGCGCACTGGTGGCAAACCGACGACCTCATGGGTGGGGGTGAGGGGAGCAGCGCTAGGCATGGAGAGAGCCGCCGGGCCAGCTATCGCCAGGCTATGCTCCACGTGCAGTTGTTTGCGGAGGCGCACACAGTGGACAACATCGCCGCCGCCCTGAGGGCACAGTTAGAGTCGTGGATAGGCAGGGATGTCATCAAGGGCTTCATGGTGATGGACGGAGACTAGGGCTGTTGAAAAAAAATTCGGTATAGTTCAGATTCGGCCAAATTCAGCCCGTCTGGATTCGGGATATGCCGAAGTCTGAACTCCCCCACTTCGGGTCCATGCAATTTGGTGCGAATGTCAGGCCTGCTCTCTGTGTCTAGAGATAGTTTCATTTTCTCACAGACTCCCGTTCAAGGGCTGTTTCCCTAAAGATCACATTCCTTTTCCCTTTGAAGCTAGCGGGTGCCCGTGGGAGCCTGCCCTGTCGGACTGAGGGGTTACCATGCCAACCTGTGTTATCGTGATTAGAACTATTCCCCCATATATTCTGTTGTATGTTCCTTTTGCTCCATTCCTGCCTTTTTATTTCTGCAAGCTCTGAAGACTTGTTTGTTATCCATTAAAGTCAACTCTTCTTTGGACTGTTTGTCTGCGAGTATTGCTTGTGTGAGTGCAACAAGAGCAAGTGCTTACATTAAGGCAGGAAACACTCTCTTATCCACCTGCCTGGCTGGAGCCCTGGAGGGTTCGCCTGTATCTCAGCTCCCAGTTCCCTGTGCGGAATCCTGGAGGACTTGGACCACTGGGCCCTGCTGTTGGGAATGTCAACCTGCCCTGTATGAGCCAGCAACTTCTTGTCCGGGTTTGGAATGCTGATAACAGCCCTTCCAAACTCCCCCTGGGCAAGGTACAGTTCGTCTGACTACAAGGTTGAAGGCTCTTCTTTGTCCAAACCTTATTTCATCGGCCTTTGGTTCTCCCCCGGGAAAGTCGCACCACAACATGCACGGCTTCTCTTGTTAATTTCATAAAACAAGGTTTATTTTCAAGAAGATAAAAGCAACGTTCTCCATTCAAAACAAGCAAAAGAAAATAATTCCACTAACTAGTAAAGGCTGTCGAAAGAGGGAAAAAAAAGATTTTTTCCAAGCCAAGGCAAGTGCCTTAAAAAACCTCCCCCACCAATCAAGGTTAAACACTTAATCACCCTCTGGCAAATAACATTGTTAAAGTCATATACCTGTTACTTCCATACATGCCCTGATGACCCTACTCTGCTGCGGGATGTACTACTCGAAGCTGTACGGACTGATGCAGAAATCAACCACCTAGTGGAACTCATTCGGGTTCAGTGGCTGACTCTTGCCAACACGCAACCTTGGACGTCCGAGGACTTGGATCGGGACACCTATCACAAACTCCTGATCCTGGACGGACTATTGGATGAATTGCGTGCTGCAGCATCCTGATCCAGAGCGCATGTTTATCGTACAAGTAGACACTTCTGATGTAGCCATGGGGGTGCTCTTTTGCAGCAGGGTAAGGATGGTCTGTTGCACCCCTGTGCTTATTTTTCCAAAACATTTGCACATTCTCAACTGAACTGGCCCATTTGGGAAAAGGAAGCAGCCACTGTCTACCATGCCCTCACTTTTTGGAGGCAGTTTCTCGAGGGGTCCAGGGTCCCCTTCGCGGTCTGGACCAATCACAAAAATCTCAAGGCACTCACAGGGACCCATAAACTGTCTGTGAAACAACTACTTTGGGCTGACTTCTTTGCTCAATTCCATTTTGTGCTCAAGCATGTCGCCAGTAAACAAAATGTACTTGCAGACGCTCTGTCTCGACTCCCCCAGTATCCTGCCAAGATGGACCGCCCCACAGAGTCACTCTTCTCCCCTGAGCACCAAGGGGTACTCCCTACACTGGCTGCTCAAACCAGATCCCAAACTCAACTCCATTCCCGTCCTAGACTGACCAACGTGAACACCAGAGGGGGGGGAGGCTGCCACCCATAAATCGAACCCGACTCCCTTACCTACTCTGTCCACTCCGCCGGCTCCCGAGAGCCAGAACAAGCCACTTGTGCAACCCCCCTTCTCACCTCCGGACTCCCCCCCCCTACTCGACCGGACCAAGTCCCGCATGCCTCTCAGGGTAAGATGGATCTGCCTATTTCTTTTCTAGACTCTCTCCATTCCCACTGCCAAGCAGAACTCGCTGCTCATACACTCCCTCCTTCTCTGCTGGAATGAGGAGGTTGTTGGTACAGAGACTCAAAACTTTATGTGCCCCAAGGGGTTGCGAAGGGAAGTCCTGCAACTAGCTCATGGAAAAGGAAGCAGCCACTGTCTACCACGCCCTCACTGTTTGGAGGCAGTTTCTCGAGGGGTCCAGGGTCCCCTTCGAGGTCTGGACCGATCACAAAAATCTCGAGGCACTCACAGGGACCCGTAAACTGTCTGCGAAACAACTACGTTGGGCTGACTTCTTTGCTCAATTCCGTTTTGTGCTCAAGCATGTCCCCGGTAAACAAAATGTACTTGCAGACGCTCTGTTTCGACTCCCCCAGTATCCTGCCAAGGTGGACCGCCCCACAGAGTAACTCTTCTCCCCTGAGCACCGAGGGGTACTCCCTACACTGGCTGTTCAAACCAGATCCCAAACTCAACTCCGTTCCCGTCCTAGACTGACCAACCGCGCCTTTCCACGGCTCCAGGGGGGCATTTTTGGGGGTAGAGGTCCCAAACTTTCAGCAGAGCTTCAAAGGACCCTTCTTGCAAGACCCCCCAAGTTTTGTAAAGATTGGGTCAGGGGGGGCTGAGATATGGGCCCCGAAAGCGGTCCCCCCACCCTTAATGTGCATCTCTGAGCAGAGCTTGCCGCCCTCACACAAAGCTCCCAGCCCCGACAAACAGCTGAGAGCAAGGGCGGGGCAGGTGCTAAGAAGTTTGCAAAGCAACAGAACTGCAAAGCAACACTGCAAAGCAACACCCACAACTGCAAAGCAACACCTTTGCAACCATGCAAAGCAACACCTGACGCCTGGGAGTTTGCAAACCATGGAAAGGGACAGAGACAGCTAGCTATGCATAATGAGCAGGAGGGGGTGGAATTTCCCCTTTTGCATCAGACCCGGGACCAGGAAAATGCATTCTTTAAGTAACCATTTGAAAACCAGTTTTGAGCAAGCATCAAAATAGACCTAACCGAACTTATGCATGAAGGAAAACCTGAGGACACACAACTGAAGCCCCCCCTCAAACCAGGGAGAGAGAGACTCGAGGGGGCACACACACCCCAGGCAGAATGGGCAAAAGCCCCCTTTGGCTTCGCCCCACCCACCCACAGAAACTGCTCCCTCCCCACACACACACAGACTCTGCTTTCCCCCCACACACACAGGAGAAAAATTATAGATTAAAGCCCCCAAAGGGGTCTTACTGTGGCTGTCTTCTGTTCCATCAGGAGGGGCTGGGAGGACTGGGTAATCCAATATGATTCCATTTAAGCATGGAAGGTTTTGCCGCATACAGTATAGGGTGATCCATTCATCCCAATAGGGAAAAGGCCCATATCTTGGGACCCCCTGACCCAATGTTTACAAAACTTGGGGTGTCTCTTATGAAGGCTCGTCTGAAGCTATGCTGAATGTTTGGGGGCTGCACCCCCAAAAATGCACCCCCTGCAGCCACTGAAAGAGAAAAGGGGGGAGCCCATATTTCTGCCCCCACTGAAACCCATCTTTACAAAACTTGGGGGGTTTCTTAAGAAGGCTCGTCTAAAGCTATGCTGAAAGTTTGGGGGCTGCACCCCCAAAAAAGCACCCCCTGCAGCCATGGAAATGGAAAAGGGGGGAGGAAAATGTCACGCACAGCTTGTCTGGACTTCAGGAGTTTACCTGGTAGCAACTTCACACCACGCAGTTCTGCTATGTACAGTTTATTTACAATATCTACACAGAGTCCTTTGGCTGTTAACATTCACAGCTCTGAGCAACAGCATGCTCCGCCAGCATGTATATTTCAGGCAAGAAGTAACTTACATTCACTACACAGACTTATATACACATTTATGACCAATCACAGCTCACCTGAGATGAGTCATTCTGGAAATCCCCATTCCTGGCTGTACAAACTGGATCAGACCAGCATCATCACATGACTTAGCTGTCACTCTGATCAGTATGATCTGGTTAGCAAACTGCAGACTAGCCATAACTTTGACATATGTTGACAGGAAAAGGGGTTGAGCCCATATCTCGGGACCCCTGATCCAATGTTTACAAAACTTGGGGGGTCTCTTAAGAAGGCTCGTCTGAAGCTCCGCTGAAAGTTTGGGTTCTCTACCCCCCAAAATGTGCCCCCTGCAGCCACAGAAAGGAGCGAATGTGCACAAGCACCCCCCCACACACGAGGATTTCTCTCACTCTCTCTCTTTCCCTGGCCCGGCCGCTCAGCAGCTGATTCCTCCAGTACTCAATCCTGACTGATTGGCCAGAAGAAGACCCAGCTTGGCCACCGATTGGCCGGGGGAGGAGAATGCTGCTTACTGACGGTTATGCTGCTTACTGCCGCCCCAAATTTGCCGAATTTATTAGTGAACTCCCGAACTCGCTGAATTCGGCTCCCCCAGTTTCCCGCCATTTTTGAGTTCAGTTAGTCCCAAACTAAAAACCACCGAATCAGGGGAAATTTGGCTGTTTTTCAGTTCGGGTCAAACTGAATCGACAGCCCTATTGGAGACACAAACATCCAGGCGGCAACAGCGACATTGGGCCTTGAGGAACGGATTTACTGTGTGGCACACCTTCTCCACCTCATGGTGAGGGATGCCCTGGGCCTGGACTCTCAGGATTCCAGGTAGGATGTCGCGACTCAGGAGTTCCGGCTTCTCATCATGAAATGCCGGCAGCTTGTGAGTCACTTCTCACGCAGTACGAAGGACAACTATGCACTGTGTGAGATTCAGACCCAAGAAGGCATGCTGGAGTACCACCTGAAGGGTGACGTCAACACGTGTTGGAACTCCACCCATGCCATGCTCAGGTGTTTGGTGGAGCAGAAGAGGGCCCTCAGGGCAATGTTCCATGAGAACAAAGGCCTGGGGCCTGAGAGGCAGCTCAACCACGATGAGTGGCTGGCTATCGCTCAGACTGTGTTGGTGCTTGAGCCCTTCAAGCAGTGCACAGACATGCTCTCCTCTGACACAGCGACGCTGGCTCTGTTCACCCCATGACCCACAGGCTTCATGCGAGGTTAGGCGCCTTTCTGGAGCCGGCTGAACGTGCAGAGTTGGTTCCAGCCGTGTGTGACCTGGTGCGGAGGCTGCAAGACGGTGTGACAACCCATCTTGTGCCTGTCGCCCAGGAGCCAGTCTACATGTTGGCAAGCATGTGCAACCCTCACATCAAGGGCAGCATCACCGAGTGGGCCAACCAACTGCTACACTGGCGAGACGAGCTCTCCCAGCGTGTGCAGCGAGTGCAAGGTGAAAGGGGGAGCGCGACTGGGGAGGGGGAGGCGGGGGGCCCAAGTAGCAGCTCCTCTGCTGCTTGTCCCCCCCTCCACCACCCTGGGCTGCCCCCCAGGCAACCACCTCGATGACGATGGAGATGGATGTGATTGGGTGGGCAGTTGGCCCCTCTCAGGGGTCGGCGAGGCACATGAGACAGGACACGGCGGAGGCGATGGTGAGGGAGTACCTTGCGGAGTCCTATGAGTCGCAGACCATGTGTCCGCTGAGCTACTGGGTCTTGAAGGAGTCGGTCTGGCCGGACCTCTCTGTAGTGGCCCAGAGGCTCCTCTCCTGGCCTCCGATGAGCGTCCAGAGCGAGCACCTTTTTTCGCATTTGGGTGACGTGATCAGCCCACATCACGCAAGCCTGGCACCCTGGCATGCAGAGCAGTTGGTCTTCCTGAAGATCAACTTGTCTCTGTTAGGCTTCCCAGACCTGGACTTACTTTCTTTCTTTCTTTCTTTCTTTCTTTCTTTCTTTCTTTCTTTCTTTCTTTCTTTCTTTCTTTCTTTCTTTCTTTCTTTCTTTCTTTCTTCTGAGAAGGAAAAATTGGAGGAATATTGCAGAATGACTGGAAAGTCCCATTTGCTTGGCCATGTGGGAGCACATGGGGATCTTATAGAGGTGCTGTTTGTGAGTTCCATCCAGTCCACCCATGGACAACGCATGGTTAAATTGCGGAACTCCCTGCCTCAGGATGTGGGGATGGCTGCCAACTTGGAAGGCTTTAAGAGGGGAGTAAACATGTTCATTGAGGAAAGGGCTATCCATGGCTACTAGCATTTAGAGAGCGCGTGCGAACAATGTACCTGTCCACTCAGCTTCGGCGCCCTCGGGGGGGGGGGGTTGGGGGGCACTCCTTCAGCTCCCAGTGCAGCTTCATCATTTTGAAGAAGGCAGGCCTCTTTGGCCTGGCTGCAGCGGGCGTCCGATGGAGGCGTAGAAGGCGTCGCACACATGCCTGTACTTGTTAAGATGCGTGCGGACCTCCTCCTGTGGCCACAGGCTTCAAGGCCCAGGGCAATCTCCCTAAACAGCCGGAGGACAAAATCCCTGGGGTACCACAGCACCTTAAATGCCAGCCCATGCCCCTCGAGGAAGCAGAGGAGGAGGCGCATTTCCTCCTTGCCCCATCTTCTTCTCAAGGCCATTTCCCCCGAGTGAGCCCTCCTAGATGTGCGGGGGCTCATGGGAGCAGGAGGGCGGGGGCATGGGGTGTCGAAATCACACATGATTGTGTTTTTAAATGGCTTTATTCAAAATTGGGCCGATGGGGGAACCCCTTCTGGGCCCCATAACTTCGGACCCCCTGACCCAATCTGCACAAAAGTTGGGGGTTCTTGCAAGAAGGGTCCCCTCAAGCTACGCTGAAAGTGTGGGACCTCCAACTCCAAAAATGCCCCCCTGGAGCAGGTGCGCATGGCCTCTTGGGAGAAGGAGGACGGGACGCGACGGGAGCTCAGGGGTGCTAGGGAGCGGGGGTCCTAATCAGCTCTCTTATCCGTTGCTTCCATCGGAGCTGACATGGGAAAGTCAGTCCGAGGGGGCGTGGGAGCGATTTGCATGGGCTGGCAAAGCATGCTGGTTATAATACAGAGGTGCATGGTTCATAAAACGTTTGATTACAATTTCTTTTTATTTCTAGGCGCTTATATGGCCGTCCTTATTTTAGTTCCATGCTAGAAAGAAAACAGTTTGCGGGTGACGTTTAGTTGGAAGTTGGCCGGCGCTCAGGGCTATGCTGGTTCTACTAGGGCTCGAGATGGAGGGAGTGCTCCCAAGTGGAGTATCCGTACAGCCACCCGAGGATGTGTGCCTATCAGCAGGTTCTCTCAATCTGCTGACTGCCCTAGGCTTGCCCAGGTTTCAGGCGTGCCATCCCATTAGGGATAAAATATGGGGAGGAGCCCTGTGCTCCGGAGGGGGATCGAGCTCAACCTTTTAACCTGAGATCTCCCTGCCAATGGGGGGACCTCTCCCATATTTGTACAAAGACAGAACACCCTTAAACATCAGAAAATAAATACACGGATATGTTTGCATGGAGGGTCTCGTTTTTAAAGAGACAGAGCTGATTTCTAAGTCTCCCGGCTCTGCCACAGAGAGGCTGGTGTATGCAAATTGCCGGCTCCTTAGCGTGCTGCGATAATTGTACCTTTAAGTGTTCTGGGCGGTGCTTAGAGCACGGCTTTGCGACTTGACAGGTAGGAGAGATAAGAGAGACAGGTTTTCTTA
The DNA here is from genome assembly GCF_029931775.1 of Euleptes europaea. Taxonomy (NCBI): domain Eukaryota; kingdom Metazoa; phylum Chordata; class Lepidosauria; order Squamata; family Sphaerodactylidae; genus Euleptes; species Euleptes europaea. Next base: position 96,648,044 of record NC_079319.1, read on the forward strand.
ACCTGCTGTGGAGTGGGATATTTGGGGGAGATGAGGGGGCAACCATATTATGCAAAGAGGTCCTGCCGAAGGCTCCGGTTTCTGCAAGCTCCACGCTACATTCTGACCCAGCCAACTGGCATGGGTCCAAGGGAGCGGGACGACCATCCGAAACCTCGGTGGTCCCAGGGCAGACGAGTCCCACCTTCGCACAAATGCCACAAGACTGTCCTGACGGCCCATGTTCGCACAGGCTGTACAGAAGCCTGCCAAAATCTCCCACCCTAATTTTTCCCAGGGGTTTGTCCAATAACAACCCCTCCTATGAAGGTTAAATAATAGAAACATGAAAATGATAAATGCATATAAAGAGAAGCATAGGAAATAATCACACGCACACACACATATTCACAACTAGATCACTTTACACACAGGCTTCAAGGGTATGCTAGCGCTAAGCCGGTTTAAAAATGCAAATTCGACCCGGTCTGCCCTAGAGGGTTGGACATATGTAAATCTTTTGACACCAGGGGCATGCTGGGTACCTTAATGCTTGCGGCGTTCTGACAGATGTTTCCATTTGAAGAGGTAGCAGAGGTTTTAAAGGTACAGACAGGAGATTGACTTTCCAAGGGCATGGTCATTTTGGGGGGAGGAGGGGTCACCCTGATCTTGGAAGGAGGCTGCTTGGGGGCTCCTTGCCACTTTTCCAACAGCCTCGCTATCTCGGGACCCTGTTCTTCAGGCAGGAACCCACTCTGGCGGGATGTTAAGCCCAAAACTAGGGAGACACTTAGTCGGAGGAATGGAGTTGGATTCAGCACAAGTTTCTTCTTACTGGATCTGTTCTCGGATCCTGTGACAAGTGCCCTGGGCCGGCTGCGCTGGTTCCGGTTCACCCAGGTTTTCAACCTGCTGGGTCCACCTTCTCTGTGGCTGTACAGCAATGCCAGCCGCGAACGTTTCTACATCCCACTTCCCAGTTTTTCCCGGGGAATGCCGAATAGGTAACCCCACCTTGGAAAGTCAAAGAATAGAAACATACAAAAGAGAAAGAGAGGAGGGGTGCACAACTTTTCTCACATTTGGAGGGGTCGTTTGCGTAAGGGGGGGCTTCCCTCCACCATGACTAAAGGAGCAGGGCAGAAAATACTCTGGGGCCATTTTTGCATGGTCTGATGCTCGCTCTAAACTGGTTTTCAAATTGTGACTTAAAGAATGCATTTGCCCGGTCCTGACTCCCGAGTCCGATGCAAAAGGGGAAATTCCACCCCCACCTGCTCCTTATGCATAGCTGCCGAGCCTCTGTCCCTTTCCATGGTTTGCAAACTCCCAAGGTCGCGTCACGTGTTGCTTTGCATGGTTTTGCAAACTCCGAGTCCAAACAGTCTATTCTATTTCTATTCATTCCAATGGGCGGAGGAGAATGGTTCCCCATAACTCCAGACCCCCTGACCCAATCTTTACAAAACTTGGGGGCTCTTGCAAGAAGGGTCCCCTCAAGCTACACTGAAAGTTCAGGACTTCTACCTCCAAAAATGCCCCCCCGGAGCCACGGAAAGCCGCAAATGTGTTTTTAATGGCTTTTAACGGCTGAATGTATTTGTGAACTCCAAACTTAGTGCCGAATTCCATGGATCCGAATTGGGGGAGTTCGGACTTTGACATTTCCCAAACAAAAATGGGCCAAATTTTGCTGAATCCAAATTTTACTGAATTTTTTTTTCAACAGCCCTAATTGTGGCTTTTCACGGCTGCATGACAGGAAGTTCTTCAGATGAGGCTACCCCAGCAGGCGGGAAAAACAGAAAGACTGGATTTCTTAGCCTTGGACCCAAGGCTCTTTTTTGAAAGTTGGGTTAGACCATAGAAATTACATAAAAAACATAAGAAAAGCCACGCTGGATCAGACCAAGAAGGCCCATCAAGTCCAGCAGTCTGCTCACACAGTGGCCAACCAGGTGCCTCTTGGAAGCCCCCAAACAAGACGGCCACAGCAGCATTGTCCTGCCTGTGTTCCACAGCACCCAAAATAATAGGCATGCTCCTCTGATCCTGGAGAGAGAATAGGTATGCATCATGACTAGCATCCATTTTTACTAATATCCATGGATAGCCCTCTCCTCCATGTCCACTCCCCTCTTAAAGCCTTCCAAGTTGGCAGCCATCATCACATCCTGGGGCAGGGAGTTCCACAATTTAACCATGTGTTGTGTGAAGAAATACTTCCTTTTATTTGTTTTGAATCTCTCATCCTCCAGCTTCCCCCCATGTTCTAGTATTACGAGAGAGGGAGAAAAGCTTCTCCCTGTCCACTCTCTCCATACCATGCATAATTTTATAGACCTCTATCATGTCTCCCCTTAATCGCCTTTTTTCCAAGCTAAACAGCCCTAAGCTTTTTAACCGCTCCTCATAGGGCAGTTGCTCTAGTTGGGCCAACAGAAAGCCCAATCCAGGAATAATGTTTAATGCTGTCAATCTTCTGTTTGGGAACAGCAAGGATCCTAGCAATAGTTCCCCCCCCCCCAAAAAAAACAGAAGATCTGTTGTATACTTACACAGTGGAAACAGACAACTTACTACTTACTACAATTTTTTTTAAATGAAATTCATCTTTCTATGAACAGCCTGCTTGTGGAAAGTAACTCAATATTCAGACGGTACACTGCAGCGCAATTGGCAGTATTTCATGCCTGCGAGTTCTCACACAGCCCAGTGAGAATCCAACTTTCCCCCTCGCGCATAGACCTATTGTCACAGGCCACTCGGCAGCCAACCATGTAAAGAAACAGTGAGCAAGACATTCAGTCAACCAGTGATTATAAACACTATGTTTTTCTAGAAGAAAGGGGGGAAATCAATAACATGGACTAATGTTGTTTAATTAGATGACCTGACTATCCTTGACCCTGGGTAGAACCATCTTTCCTCTGCAAGACAACAAGGAACTCCACCACCACAGCTACTGCTCAGCTGCAAAGCTGTTCGGCAACCATTCTAAATGAGAGCAGACAGGGGAGCAGATCAAGTGTTCAGCTCATGAGTGATCATGGCTGTATAGCATGGCATCGTGACCTGTCAGACCTGTCCCCTTTTGGCATCCCTACCTGCAACTCTTTTTTTCTTTGTCCCACGGTCAGCCAGGCTTCCAGTTTAGGGTGTGGCCGTTTCATCTCCTAAATGTGAGCTGCGGCATCTCTCTGGTATGCAAACTGGTGTTGTCATCACCGTTGTATCCTCTTTGCCCATATTTCGTTTGCAGAGAGTGTTTCAATTAGTTAAAACCTATCCATAATTAATATGCCATTAGAATTGCTGACTGCTGCTGGATTTTTGCCAGCTTTTATTACAATCAAGAATGTGTGTGTGTGTATATATATATATATAAAGTGCCATCAATAGGGTTGCCAACTTCCAGGTACTAGCAGGAGATCTCCTGCTATTTCAACTGATCTCCAACCGATAGAGATCAGTTCAAATGGGGGGGAAATGGCCGCTTTGGCCATTGGACTCTATGGCATTGAAGTCCCTCCCCTCCCCAAACCCCACCCTCCTCAGGCTCCACCCCAAAAACCTCCTGCCGGTGGCAAAGAGGGACCTGGCAACCGTAGCCATCAAGTTGCAGCCGACTTATGGTGACCCTAGCAAAGGGCTTTCAAGTTAAGTGAGAAGCAGAGGTGGTTTGCCATGGCCTCCCTCTGCAGAGTCTTCCTTGGAGGTTTAAAAATAATACAATAATTCACCTAACCTTTGGTCTCTGCACTCCTCCTTGACTTAGTGGCATGTAATATATCCATGGTTTAAGCCTTTACTATGCAGAATTGGTGGTGCTCAGGGTGAATGGCTATATTGGTTCTTAAGACGCCAAGTTCCCAAGTTGTTGCTCTTAACCTCGATATGTTCCTTTGATTAATCTCCATTTAAAATGTCTCTTCAGGTTTTTGAGAATTGTTTTTATGGCTTGTAGGTGTAGCTCGCAGATCAGTGTGTGGGATAATAAATAATTAAAATGTTATTATTTATTATTTTGATGGGCTAAAGTTGCTAAGCGCCCTAGGAAGTTTAAAAATAAAATACAACATGCCTGCAAGCTAACAATCTCATTGATGTAGCCTCTTGGTTAAAGCACAGGAAACCACTGAAATAGATCAAAGTAGCAGCTTGATCTCCCAACTTAAGAGTCAAAGTACTGGCATGAGGGAACTCAGGATGAGTAGATTCTGCCAGTTCTGTCCCACCTGGGATTAATTTAATCTTTCCTGCCAAGGTTTTGTTCTACTGGTCTTCCAGTCAATTTCAGTGGAATGTTAAGGAGCAGAATCTAAGGAGAAGGAAGAGAACCCTCTTTCCTGTTTCCCCAATGGAAAAAAATGGGCTTCAGCATGTCAAAAGCTACTTTTGAAGGGGCATCTATAAATGTTTGTTTATGTGCTGCCCGGGAGTGCCCTTGTGCTCTTCTGTCTCAAAATATGATATAGTATCTCTTAAAATCAAGCCAAAACATGAAGTTAAACACATTTTTTCAGTGTACCAAGACCGTTTTGAAGTTGTTGCTGTGTGTTTGGTTTGTTGTTGTTGTTTTTGTTTTAAATTTCCACAGCAACACATGAATGTGTTTTTTCTGGAATCCTTAAATTTCAGGGTTGCAGAAATGGGCATCTATGGGACTTAGCGTTTCAAAATCTGCAGTGTTCACGGTCTGCTTGGACTCTGTGATGAGAGGAAATTGAGAGGAAACCCCAGAAATGCAATCCTCTTTTGGATTGCTCTTTGGGTGAACCATAGATCAGGTTTTGATCTGAGGTTTAGACTGCGGAGGATCAGGGCTGCAGTTTTTATTGTAAAATTCATCCTAATGGGACTTCAAGATCAACTCTAGAAGGAACTTCCTTTGGCATGCATCTGTAAACAGTTGGAAGATCAGAGTGAGGGAATCAGCTTTGTATGTACATGTGGGAAGTTGCAATGGGAAAACACGTAGGGTTGCTAGCTCTTGGATGGGAAATACCTGCAGATTTTTAGGGTGGAGCTTAAGGAGGGCAGGGTTTGGAGAGAGGAGGGACTTCAGTGGAGTGTTTGTCATGCACAAAATAAGCTCTTTCTGAAAATTGCTTTGGTCAGGGCTTCATTACATATGTCATAACAGATCACTTCAGGATACAATGGTTCCACATTAACATACCACACCCTCATTAGCACATTATCTTGATACTTACAGGACAATGATTAGCACATTACCTTTAATACTTTGCAGGACAATGACTCAGCTCAAACCTAACCCCCTTCTGACTATATATTACTCTTCCTACACACTTGACACTGAGAGACACTGTCCTTCAGTATTGCTCCTCTGAAGATGCCTGCCGCAGCTGCTGGCAAAACATCAGGAAAGAAAATACCAAGACCACGGTCACACAGCCCGGATAACCTACAAGAACTGATTCATTACATATATTTGGATATAACACAAGGTTCACACTTTAGGCCAGTATCTATCTGTTTAGTGCTAAAGTTCACTGGGTAGCCTGTCAACCTAATCTATCTTTCAAGGCTGTTCTGAAGATAAAATAACTTCATATGTACTGCCTATGTAGTGCCTTGGAGAAAGGGTCAGGCTACAAATGTCATAGATAAATAAACTTAGTATTTAGATAGCACTTTTCCTAAAAGTTCAGTGTGCTTCACATACATTATGTTGGTCATCCTTCCAGCTATCTTTGCCATAAGGCTAGCTTTCATGGCTGACATCATGAATTTAGAACTCTCCAGCTCATGCTCTTTTCCATGACCCACATAATTAATGGTCCAGAATAAATAATAATGTGCTAGCTTGTTGCCTTTAAATTACATTTTATACTCAAAGGAGTAAGGGCCAAAGGCTGCCTGTTACTTCAGCTCAAAAAAGATTGGTTCTCGTGGTTAGGAATATAATATATCTCAGTAGGAATGCTCATCCAAAACTTTGTACACATGGAATAATGAAACAATTCTCCAGAGGATGAAAGAGTTATGAGTATTTTCAAAGATGAGGCAGACAAGAACCTATACAATCTTCATGAAGACAGGTTCAACTTAATACATTGTGTTAATGAATAGTGCAGTTACTTGCCTGTCTAGCAGAAACAAGCTAAGATGACATCTAAGGACAACAGAAGCCCTGACTAATGAGACTCAAGGACCCAATCAAATTATCCTGCTTATATTCTGCCTAGTTATCCACTATGATTCTCTAGATCTTTTTTCCCCTCCAGCCATCATCTATATAGCCTTCAGCAACAACCTTTTTGTAAGGCCTATGGGAGAAAAGAATATGCCATGACTCAATAAAATGAAATGGATTCAGGAGGCCATAGGAATACAGTGGCCCATACTTTGGTGGATACACTGTCTTGTTATGGAGTCAGCAGCCCAGGACCATATAACTAAGGCATGTTACACCAACAGGGAGAAGAATAATTTATAACCTGCCTTTTCCCTCAGCTGGCCTCAAAACAGCATACCTTAAAAACAGTTTGAATGTGCATTTGTAAGCTCGTATTAGTTAAAACTAGAGTTATCAATTGCTGTAGTTGGTTTTACCATAGAGTTTCTGGCGTTTCTTAGAGCTACCCATTGTCACTTCCAGGTTGTGGTGACATTGGCGACATCACCAACATCACATGTCCCCTCTCCTCCCACCGATTGCCTAGTTGAAACATCAAGAATATTAAATCAATAGCCCAGCAGTCAGTGTCTATTCATAATATAACCAATAAGACCAAAAAATATTATCCAGAGACCCTCCTGTATGGTGATACTCTTTCTGAAATTCCATAAAAGTAGGCCTCTGTTGGAAGGGAGCTGTACCGTTTAGAGGCCATAGCAGAAGAGGATGTCACTAGCGGATTGGAATGTGTGTAGAAATTCAGACTGGGAAATAAATAGAAATGGGGCAGGGTGATCAGTATTGGGATGATGCCACATCACTTGTGGTGAGACTCAGAAGCAGAGCCACCAACAAGGGGGGCTGGGGGTACTGTCAGGCTGCTATCTCGGTTTCGTTATTGCCTCTGTCTCTGTGCTGTATTGTCTGCCCCCCAAGGTCGCATACCTAGGCCTGGGAACTCAGCTCCTGGGAAACTGTATTCATGCGTGTAATCTCCCGCCTTGCCTGCCTTATAATATCTCCCAGCTAGTGAGCCTCGCAGAGCTGTCATTTTATTCGTTTGCACTGTATGCCTATTTGATCAGTAAAAACCATCTGTTTGGACTCTATATGACTTTGTGGTGATTTCTGGTTCTGTGGGCCAAGGGCTGACATTATGACAGCTCTGCCCCATCTTCACCGTTTTTCTAGCCAGGCTGGAGCCCAGGGGGGTTCGCCTGCCACTTGGATGGGAGCTGTGCAGCTCTCTAGGTGATCTACTACCCTGGAGCCCTTCTCAGAGGATCCTACTCTGTTACAAGACTTAATCGCTGAACTTTTCCGGACGACCCGAGAGGTTTGCCGCTTGAGGGAACTGGTACAGGCGCAGTGGCAATCTCTTACAGGACGTCTCTGGATGTTAACATCGGAGGATACTGATGCTCGTTTAGACCTTCAGGACTTGGATCAATTACTGGACGATGCCCGATTGGCGACTGAGGATTTACAAATATTAACTGGACTTTTGGATAATCTTATTTCTCGACAAACTCTTTCTACCATGGCGGGAGCCCCGCCGGAGGGTTTTTCCCTGATCCCGGATGCGGCCAGCTGCCAGGCTGAGGCCAAGCGAGTCGCTATTAGCACCGCTCTTCTCCTTGTAGAATGTACAAAGGACACCCCGGTAGCCACCTTGGCTCAAGTTTTGACCCCGACGTTTGGAGCCGAGGCATCCGCACTGGCGGTTCGAGTACAACCTCTGCTGGGCGGGGAACCTGACCCCATACTCTTGCTCCTCGAGACAGAACTTTTGCCGCGCATTACGGCAGAGGCTGCCCTAAGACTTGAGAACGCCAAAGTTCTTGCGGATCAGCAAGCCGCCGAAGCGGCTAGGGTCGCAAGAGAGAGAGAGGCGGCGGAAGCAGCCAGGGCGGCTGCAGCAAGGATTAGGAATCAGGCGAACGTGGACACGCGCCCCAAGGACTATGTACTGGGACTATCAGGTCTACCTTTTTCCCCGGCGTTTGTCCCGTCGCGTGCGACCCAACGCGCACGCCGTTTGGCTGACCGACGTCGAGACTCAGATGAGTCTGAAGACGAGGATTTATATGGGGATAGCTCTCAATGGGCCACGAGCTTCCGAACCAGTAAGCCTCATCTTACTGGTGGCCCAAGTGAGGAGGTTCATCTTTTACGAGCCCAGAATCGGGAGCTCTCCGACCGTGTTGATCAACTCCAGGAAGTAATGGAACTTATGCTTCAAGAGAACAGGCAATTACAACACACCCTGATAGCTCAGAGACAGCCCGTTCCGATACCGGGTCAGGGGGTACCCGTACAACCACCCGCTAATGTGCCTGCTCCACCCTTACCTCCTGGAGCTCCTGTTGCTCCTCCGCCCAGACCACCCGTGCAACCACCTGCTAATGTGCCCGCTCCACCCTTGCCTCCTGGAGTTCCTGTTGCTCCTCCGCCCGGACCACCCGTGCAACCGGGTCAACCCGCGCCCGGCCCTTGGAAGCAACTCAAATTGAGGACTACGTATGACGGATCTCTTGAGACTTTGCCTTGTTTCTTGCATCAAGTGGACAGTTATATGCGAGAACAAGGTCAACTTTTCCCCACGGAAGATAGCCGGGTGCGGTACGTAGCTTCCCTCCTGACAGGCAAAGCGGCTGACTGGATGGTCCTCCAGTTTGACACCCGCTCTCGTGCGATTCGTTCCCTCAACAACTTCATGACTGCCCTGAGAAGGAGGTTTGAGGACCCCTTCCTGGGGGAAAGAGCCAAAACGGAACTCTTACAATTAAAACAAGGCTCTGCTACAGTTCGGGAATTTGCCGATGAATTTCAGCGACTGGCAAGTAAAATTGTAGGCTGGCCCGAGACCACCCTAATCCATCATTTCAGGGAAGCCTTGCATCCTGACATTCTGAACTGGTCTTACATGCGGGGCGATCCCGATACCCTCGAAGGCTGGATCCTATTAGCCGAGGAAGTGGAAAGCCGCCGCCGCTTTATTTCTCTCGTACGTCAAAAACACAAGGAGAAGGGCACCCAAAAGCCTCAACCCAAGGCACCACTGCTCGTCCCACGAAATCCCTCACGTCCACTCCAGGAACGTGAAGCCCGATTTCAGAGGGGTGCCTGTCTTACATGCGGAGAAATGGGCCACTTTGCAGCCGTTTGCCCACGCCGCCAGGAATTATTTCGTCCCAGCACGACAACCCGCGCCCGAGGTCGTCCACCACGCAGAGGCACCGCGGCCACCCGCAGCGCAGCTCCGGGGAGGTCCACACCCTCTGCACTCCATGCCGGGGACCCAGCCTCCCTGCCTGCTTCCAACGACCCCGCCGGGTCTCGGATTACAAGTGCCCCATTGGGGGACAGCTTTCCCTCTTCGGATGAGGAAAACCCTTGGATTTCTCCAGCCTTAAACCTGGAATCTCCTCTCGACTTGTCAAAAAACGGCTCCGGTCTGTGGTGAATGGAGCATCTCCACAGACCTCTCAGGATCTTCCTATCAAACCGAATGCTCCTACCAAAATCAAAGAAGTGGACTCCACCGTCTACGTGGATGCAGTTTTACAACAACTTAACGGAGGTCCACAAATCCCCGTCAAAGCACTAATTGACTCCGGTTGCTGTCGCACTCTCATAAGTGAAGCCACGTTTGCTGCACTCAGAGCCGACTCAGAGGCTTTACCCGCCCCCGTCCAATTTGCTCAAATGGACGGGAGCCAATTCCAGGGGGGTCCAGTTGATCACCGCACCATAGGGGTGGCAATGGGAATTGGTTCCCACTGGGAACAAATAGACTTCACTATAGCCCCTATCCGATTTGAAGTGGTCTTGGGAATTAACTGGATTAAAGGACATAGTCCCAGTATTGATTGGGAAACAAACACTATCTCTTTCACTAGTCCCACCTGCGACCAGCATCAGCAAAACTTTGCTCTGCCATTTCCGCCCGTTCCAGCATTAACCTCTACTGCCCCAGTACCACCAGCTCTACCCGCTGTATACCGGGACTTTGAAGATGTCTTCGACCTTAGGGAATGTGATGCCTTACCCCCCCACCGGGCCTCAGACTGTGCGATTGAAGTAGTGAAGGACTGCACATTAACCAAAAGTAAGATTTACCCTATGAGCGCTTCCGAGCGCACTGTCCTCCGGGACTTTTTGGACAAAAACCTCGCCAGAGGGTTCATTCGCCCTTCGAATGCCCCAAACTCGGCCCCCGCGTTTTTCGTCCGGAAAAAAGAAGGCGACCTTCGCCTATGCATTGACTTCAGAAAGCTCAATGCGGTTACCCAGACCAACGCCTATCCTATCCCTTTAATATCGGATATTTTGGGACAATTACAGGAAGGCCGTGTGTTCTCTAAATTAGACTTGGTAGAAGCCTACTACCGAGTCCGTATCCGCGAAGGAGATGAACACCTCACTGCCTTCTCTAGCTGTTTCGGAATGTATGAATTCCTTGTAATGCCATTCGGATTAAAAGGGGCCCCGGGGGTCTTCATGCAACTCATCAATGAAATCCTACATGACCTTCTATATCGTGGGGTGGTGGTCTACTTAGATGACATTCTCATTTATTCGAAAACTATGGACGAGCATGTGACTCTGGTCAGAGAAGTTCTACAACGCCTGCGTAACCATCAACTGTTCGCTAAACTAGCTAAGTGTGAAGTTCACCAAAGCAAACTCACGTTTTTGGGATACATCATCTCCCACCAAGGTCTTCGCATGGACCCCGCCAAAGTCCAAGCCGTTCTCGATTGGACTCCCCCCACCAACCGTAAGCAAGTACAGCAATTTCTGGGATTTGCAAACTTCTATCGGGGATTCATCCCTAACTTCGCCCAAGTGGCTCTACCCATTACGGACCTGCTGAAAACTAAGGGAAAAGTAAGCTCGGCTGCCTTGCCCTCCGCAAAAATCCTATGGACTGAGCAATGCCAAGCCGCCTTTCTGGCCCTCAAACGCCTCTTCACTTCGGAGCCGGTGCTACGGCACCCAGACCCAAATCGAATGTTCATTGTGCAAGTCGATGCTTCCGATGTAGCCATGGGAGGGGCTCTCCTCCAGCAAGGACCGGACGGTCTTCTTCACCCTTGCGCTTACTTTTCAAAAAAATTTGCGCACGCTCAATTAAACTGGCCCATCTGGGAGAAAGAGGCCTCTGCAGTTCATCATGCACTGACTTTATGGCGGCAATTCTTGGAAGGGTCTAAAGTACCCTTTGAAGTTTGGACCGATCACAAAAATCTAGCTGCCCTCACGGGGTCCCATAAGCTATCAGCGAAACAACAACGGTGGGCGGAGTTCTTTGCTCAGTTCCGTTTCACCCTGAAGCACGTCCCTGGGAAGCAGAACGTTCTCGCGGATGCCCTCTCCCGTTTACCACAATATCCGGTAAAACTCGAAAGACCCACCAACTCTCTGTTCACCCCTATGCAACGTGGGGCCCTACCTATGCTGGCTGTGCAAACCCGATCCCAGCATCAGCACACCTTCCCTACCCCGCAAGCTCCGCCAGCCCAACCGGCTGCCCAGCCGCCACCGCAACAGACCGGAGTTCCCGCCCCTCCTACCCCTCCGACCGCTCAGCCGCCTGCAGTCTGCGCGCCGCCGCACGTAAGCACTAGCCCTATAACTGTTTCTCAGATCTCCATGACCGACGGGGGGGCTCCCTCCAAAATCCCCATCTCCGAATCCTTTTTAACTGTCCTTCGGGACCAGTGCCTTTTAGAACGTTCCGCTCATACCCTACCTCCTGGTGTTTTGGAACAAGGGGGGTCCTGGTACAAAGACTCAAAATTGTATGTACCCAAAGCTCTCCGGAAAGACGTTTTACATTTAGCTCATGGAGCCAAAACAGCTGGGCACTTTGGGTTTCTGAAGACCCTTCACTTATTGCGCAGACAGTTCTGGTGGGGGGGAATGCGTTCCGACATTGACTCCTTCATCCGCAGCTGTCCCGTTTGTGCCGCTGCGAAACGATCGCAGGGCAAACCCCCGGGACTGCTACAACCTCTTGAAACGCCCAGCAGACCTTGGGAAGTGATTGCTATGGACTTCATGACTGATCTCCCTCTCAGTGGGGGTAAAACTGTGTTGTGGGTTGTTACTGATTTGTTTTCTAAGCAAATACATTTGATTCCATGCGCAGGGATCCCCTCTGCTCAGAAACTGGCCCGCCTCTTCGTGACGCATATCTTTCGTTTACATTCGTTTCCGCGTAAAATAATTTGTGACCGCGGAAGTGGTTTCGTTTCTAAGTTTTGGAAAGCTTTCCTCAAGTTGGTGGGGGTGGAACAGGGATTGTCTAGTGCATACCATCCTCAAACTGATGGTCAAACTGAACGTGTCAATGCTGTACTTGAATGTTATTTGCGTTGTTATGTTAACTACCACCAGGATAACTGGGTGGAACTGTTACCTTTAGCAGAATATGCCTACAATAATGCCATGCATCAATCCACAGGTTTTAGCCCGTTTTTTGCTGTGTATGGACAAGATTTCAGTCCCATCGCTCCTACAGATGATGTAGAGGGGGAGGGAAACCCCGACATTGCCTCCTGGGCACACGCCCTCCGTACCACTTGGCCCTGGCTCGTTAGCAACCTCGACCGGGCCAAACGTAAATACAAAGCGCAAGCTGACAAACATCGCTCCCCCGGGGGTGATCTGCAAGTGGGTGCTTTGGTTTACCTTTCCACCAAAAATCTCCGTTCCACCCAACCGTGCCATAAACTCAGCGCCAAATTCATTGGCCCTTTCCCCATTACTCGGGTCATAAACCCTGTCACAGTGGAACTGGCTCTCCCCAAATCCTTGAGGCGTGTGCATCCTGTTTTCCACATAAGCCTCCTCAAACCCCATATTGCTTCTCCACGATGGCATCCGGACCCACCGCCTGCGCAACCCATCATGGTGGGGGGGGAAGAACACTTCGAAGTCTCCAAGATCCTTGACTCCCGTATTCACCATGGCAATCTGCAATATCTAGTTCGTTGGAAACATTTCCCCCCTGCCTATGACGAATGGGTGCGCGCACGGGATGTCTCCGCCCCCGACCTCGTCGACGCCTTTCACATTGCTTACCCAAACAGGCCAGCCCCCTTGCGAACTGGGAGGGGGCCTTGAGGGGAGCAGAATGTCAGGCTGCTATCTCGGTTTCGTTATTGCCTCTGTCTCTGTGCTGTATTGTCTGCCCCCCAAGGTCGCATACCTAGGCCTGGGAACTCAGCTCCTGGGAAACTGTATTCATGCGTGTAATCTCCCGCCTTGCCTGCCTTATAATATCTCCCAGCTAGTGAGCCTCGCAGAGCTGTCATTTTATTCGTTTGCACTGTATGCCTATTTGATCAGTAAAAACCATCTGTTTGGACTCTATATGACTTTGTGGTGATTTCTGGTTCTGTGGGCCAAGGGCTGACAGGTACAAAATTCCTGGTGCCCATGTCAGCTTGAGAGCCCAGTGAAACTAGAATCACCCTGCATTCAACCAATTCATTTCAGTTGATTTTACTTTTAGTGCAGTTCTCCACTGCAGCCACTAGTGGCACAGGCAAGGCAGAGAAGAGCAAGCAGACAGAGGAGCTCACTTCCAGATGCTGTTTGCCACTATTTGTCAGGATCAGGCATTTACCCCTAGCATCCCCAAAAGCAAACTCATCCAGGCTGGTAGTCCTGAAGTAGTAATACTTTATTAGGAGAAAAAAGGTAAATAAAAGAACTGACTGTCTACAAAATGAAGAAGGCTGTTAATGGCGATATTGAGGTAGGGTACATGTTTAAAAGCATTCGAGTCTGTGAAGGCAAAACTAGGCAGAGCAATTCCGAGATAAGGGTTCCCAGGAAATGTAGACTAAACACACTTTACTGTTGCAGCAACAGGACAAACGAAACTGTACAGGCATGTGAACCAAGGACTTGACAGGAAGCCAAAGGCTGGCATGTGAACCAAGGACAAAGTCAGGCTGGCTTACCCATGCCAAGGCCTTTACCAGCAAAGGCCTATAAAGGCCTGACACCATTTTTAGCAGCAATTTAAAAGAGAAAGCTCTCAGTGAATGCAAACTTTTAAAACTACGAGGCTGAAGCAAACATTTGCCTATCCTGAGATGCTCCTAAGCCCATCAACCAGCCTGGTATGCCTTCATTTCTCTTTCCCCTCACCATCTAATTCTTCTGTGTTTCTCCCTCCCTTTTCCAGCTTAATTTTTCTCATCCTTACCCTGCCTGAGGAGTTAAAACATACTTAGTAGTGCAACAGAAAAACTCTGTGTCCACTTAATATTTCCCAAGAATCTATCAAAGTACTATCAGAGTACTGAAAGGGTGGTCCTCCCACACTTTACATGCACTGGGATCTGTATTAATCTGTATTAGAATGCAGAATAGTGGATGCCTTAGGTGAATGCCTTATTTTCAGTTTATATCACATGCAATATAATTAATTCATTGAATATATTGCTATGAAGTGAAATCCACTGGTTCAGAATACTTTAAAAGGGGATTAGACAGATTCATGGGGGTGGTAAGGTCCACGAATGGCCATTAGCTGTGATGACCAAATAGAACCTCTATGTTCAGGGGCAGTATACTCTTGAATGTCGGTTTTTGGGGAGGCAACTATTTGGGGTGGTTGTTGCCTTTGTTCCATGCTGATGGGATTCCCAGGAGCATCTGGCTGGCTAGCTAGCATGGGGGAAAGGACATTGAGCTAGAGAAACCCCTGATGCTATCCAACAAGCTTCTTATTTTATTCTAATGAAAGGAACAAAATCTGTTGTTATCCTACCCCCATTTTTACAGAGGGGTTTAAAGGTATTATTCAGTGATCCCATTACTTCATCTGCACCTCTAAGTATGCTACTGAATTATTAAATTATTTGGGAAGAAAGGAGACTGCAGTTTTTTAATGCTGAGGGGAAAGCATTCTGTGCATGCCCAGATGTATTTTTCTTCCAGAACACAACTCATGCTGAAAACAAACTCTTAGGCTAAGTCCTATTGAGAGCTTTGCACACACTGAAAAACTAGAAAAGACAAATTCTAGAGGGCAAGCCATGTTAGTCTGTTGTGGCAAAACTACAATGGAATTATTACTACAACTACTATTATTATTATTATCATTATTATATTTATAACCTGCTCTCTTCCCAGCCATGACCATTAAAAAAATGCACACCATGTACTGTAGTTACAGCTTTCATAGTTAGAATCTATTTCATCAGATGCATAAAGTGAATTCTCAGACTGCAGATATTGCTACACAAATGGAAAAAATGTTTGTTAGTAAGGAAGAAAAGCAGTTGTAATTCCCATTGAATGCAAGCTATGGAGCTATGATGCTTTGTAATTAATTAATATTATAAGTTAATTTTTTAAAAGGTCATATGCAAGGAAAACAGGAAAGTGAAAATAAGCCCCACTGAATAAAATTGGGGTTTACTTCTAAGGATACCTACGTTGGATTACTCCCATAAAATCTAGTCAGTTCTTTAACTTTTGATCCACAAAGTATCGGTACCTTCAACCTGATCAAGAGCATGGATTGGACCTCTCTGGAAATTATTTTCTGGGTCATTTCAGTTGCCCAATCTGCCCAGGCTCTCCTGCTTCCTTTTTTTCCTCTTTGAGGAGGCAGCAGCAAGGGGGTGGGGGTGGGAAGAGGGAAATGGAATTAGTTGGATTTAGGCATCCAGGGACTAGAAACACTTTCTAAGTATAGTGTAAGTACAGGAAGACAACACCATCTGGAGACTTGAGTTACCTGCCTCCTCTCCCTGGATGATGAAATTGACTTGTCTCATCTACACAATTTTCCTATCCCCCTTAGGAGCATAGTAGAAATATTTTAAGTCTTTTTGTAGTTATTACTGTTTGAGAGAGACTGGTGCCTCAATTCAGTGGTGCTTATTCCCTGGTAATTATGATTCAGTTCACAGTAGCAGAAAGCCAAGTGACTTGTTTTGTTATATTTGTGTTGGATCAGGGTCATGGTGGGGCCCAGATGGATTTTTTGTCTGGGGGCTCATGGTGGTTCTTGGCAGCCCTGTCCAAATGTGATGTCATTGTGTCAGGTGATGCTCTAGCATTCCCTAGAACTCTATGGTTTTGGCGAATGCTAGATAGTTGGGTGAATACATTTGGGTGCCTGCTACAGCGTTGCCCATCCGTGATGATGCCACTTTTTGGTTGCACTGGAAGTGACATCACTGCACTGCCAGTAGGGTTGCCAGGTACCCCTTGGCAACCGGCAGGGGTGGAGATGGGGACTTACCAGTAGCAAACTGTAGCCTAGGTCTGTCGCCGGCAGCATGTTGATGTCACTTCCGACATACATTGGAAGTGATGTCATCATGTTGCCAGTGACATGGGGGTGCTCTGGTATTTGGGGGAAAACTCTATGGTAGAAGCTATTTTTACCATAGAGTTTTTGCCGAAATACCAGAGCGTCCACATGTCACTGGTGACATGATGATGTCACTTCCGGTGGGTTCTGGAAGTGACATTAATGTGTCGCTGGTGACAGAGGCCTAGGCCTCAGTTTGCCACGATTAAGTTTCCTTCCCCCCGGCCAGCAGGCTGAATAGCACTGGGGGAGGGGGCCCAAAACAGGGGGACTCCAACTCCCAGCAGGTGACTGGGAACCCTTCGAGCAAGGTCCTCACATGATAAGTCGCCAACCCTAATGCCTACTTGTTTAGATGGCTACAGTCTAGCCTTGCTTATGTAGCCTTGCTTTAAGAAAATCTGGCTTTTCCACAGGGAGGCAAAAAAGGGCCCACATCCTCTTTGATGGGCTGCAATAATAGCCAAAACTCCCCCCCCCCATTATAGTCATGCATACCAGGAGCCTACCAACCATGCATAACTGGAGTGCTTTGTGAAAAGAGGCAATGCACTATTAACGGTGAACGTACAACCTCAATATGTATCAAAATGAACAGTGAAAAAAAATCAGCAGTCAGTTCACATGAACCAAAGTTAGGGTTGCCAGCTCCAGGCTGGGAAATTCCTGGAGATTTTGGGGCTGGAGCCTGGGGAGTGCAGGACTTGAGGAGGGGAGGGACCTCAGCAGGGTATTATGCTACCGAATCCACCCTCCAAAGCAGCCATTTTCTCCAAGGGGACTGAGCTCTGTAGTCTGGAGATCAGTTGTAATTCTAGATTTACAGGCCCCACGTGGAGGTTGGCTTGGCAACCCAAACCAAAGTAATAGACACACAATATGGTGATTGCAGGCATTGAGGGGATTGTTGGCAGTGCACACTCCCATTTCACACAGTTAGTAGGCTCCCGGTGTGCATTATTGTCTATAGGTAGGGTTGCCAGCCTGCAGATCCTAAAGGGGAATGAAGGTACTAAAATGTCCAAAAAACATTATGTCAAAAATAGTCTTAGCTAAACTACAGGATTGTTTCACAGGGAATAAACAACAGTGTTTGTGTGAGCACTTGTCCCGTGATAATCCCATAAACAACATTCACAGACGAATAGTCCAAAAGAGAGTTGATTTATTTGGAAGATCTACAGGTTTACAGCAGCAAACAGTTAGATTGGCACTAATGGGGATTAGAAGCATGATGCAGGGCCTATATGAAAGAGCACTCATCATATCAAGATAGCAATGGAAGTCATGGCAACCCCCCTCCCAACGAGGGTGAATTCCCACGGGGACTAGGCAGACTAGGAATTCGCCGGTTGGCAGAGCTGTCCTTGAACAGCACCTGGTGGAGCCAAAACAATCTCAGTCAGGCAGCTTCAGGGTAGTTTTTTGCAACAGTTTGTTGCAATAAGAAGCCAGGTTTATTTTTAAATGGCAAAGTATGAAGCCTTATGGTCTTAATGGAACACTAGATTTATCTTGTTACCTTTGAGTGCTTGAAGAATTTTTCTCAGGTAATATTATAAGATGGTTAATATATACATATAATATTAACCTAAAAAGATTTGAAGTCTAATTTCGTATTTTTTTTCTTAGAAGGCAACGTTGTGAAAGAGCTATTAGATATCAGCTTTATAGGAATTTGTGAAGGTAAAATAATTTCTTATTGACTTATCTATGTCTAAATAACATTAATACATGAAGAATTGATATTACATATAATACATTTATTAGGATTACAGAGTACTCACTGAATAAGTCACTGACCGAAACAAGTATAGACCCGGGGACTTGTTTGAATTTGTTCAAAGGAAGACCCTATGTGGATAGGACAACCTGCATAACCTGTATTGGTTAAATCTGAAAGACTGGAAATTTGAATTTATTGTGCAAAGACTGTATATTATATATATTATCCAGGTTACACAGCCCGGATAACCTACAAGAACCAACAAACTGTATATTATATTTGGAAATTAGTTTGGAATATGTTATTTGACTTGTGATTTGAGGATATACTACACAGGACAGTATATGTAACACAGAACATTACCTGTTGGATTAGCGTACTGTATATATGTTTGGGACTATCACTGTATCAACTCTGATGTGCCATCTGTTAAGTTTTCTGTTTCAATTATAAATGTAAAACAGCTGAAGCTGAAGCTGCATCTAAGTCGGAACCGTCTCTGGCAACCTGAATATTGGTAATTTCATTTAAAGAGAGTTATTATAAATTATTAACAAGCTATATTCCTAGACAGAAGGTACTACTTGACATAGGTTAGCCTGCAGATGGAAGCAGGAGATCACTTGCTATGACAACTGATCTCCTGGCAACAGAGATCAATTCACCTGGAGAAAAACGGCTGCTTTGGAAGGTGAACTGTAAGACATTGTATCCCATTGAAGCCCCTCCCCTCCCTAAGCCCCACCCTCCTCAGGCTCCTTCCCCAATATCTCCAGGTATGTCCCAACCCGATGCTGGCAACCCTATGTATAAGACGTGGCTCAGTGATAAGGGCCATTTATGCCTGGGAGTTTTACCTGAGGGTCTTTGCTGGCTGGACCCATACTTTCCTGTTGGGAATCTCAGCACCAGCAGTCTCCAAGCTCAAATCAAGTCCCCGCCCCTTTAAATCCTGCTTTGTAATTGGCTTACTTTGCAGTGTTCACTGTGAGAGAAGATTCCCCCCCCCAAAAAAAACCAATTGCTGCATTAAAAAAGCATTTTAAGAACAAAAAACAAAAAACGGAGCAATCTGAAAGAAGGGGGGGGGGAGAAATCCAAGCCTCGGTTTTAAAAAGCCTTTCTTTTTCTCAGAAAGAGCTTCGAGGAAGCAGGAAGCATTTGAATCCCCACCTCTTTACATGCTGCTTTGTGATTTGCTGTGAGAGAAGTCAAGCCTTTGTGGCCTGTGCTTTGCCATCTGCACGGAGATTTCCACCAGGTTGAGCTCAGGGGAGAGGGAGGAATCAGGTTAACAGAGGAATGGGAGGACCCGGACATTGCAAGGGCTGGCATCTCTAATGGACGGAAAACTCATGCATAACTCCAAAGAACAACCGACCAGGGGCGACTGTGAATCCAAGTACCCATGCATAAATGACCAATAAACTTTGTCTATTTACTACAGCTTTATGTTTTTGATAGAACAGAACCATTTTTTTGTTATAAGGGGCTGTAAAATTAAACATGTTAGTTCCACAAAACATATTAAAAGTAACTGTAAATGTGGATATCCGTTTTACTTCGGTACTTAATTACCTGCTTCATTCTCAGTGTTTTTGTTGAGCTTATTATGAGCAAAAGTTGGGATAAAGACAAGTCATTAGGAAAAACAAATGTGAGGGAATCATGTGAGAGAAGGAGACTTAAAGGGTAATTAAGAAACGAAAATGCCACTTCATGCTGAATGTCCAAACTCTTTTGTTGGGTAACTTTATTTAATGAGATCATGCAGAGTTCCTAAAATAATGGCACCACATCATACCATTGATCTCTTTTGCTCTGGTGTATGTGTTACAAGGGATTTCATATTGTATCGTTTATTTACTTAGCTGTTGACTGGGTAATATTTTTGTAAACAGTGGGAGACAAATAGCACTGCCCCAATGTTCTTGCAGTACTCTACTTTTTATATCCATTGAACAATTTTCCTCTCCTTCATTTCATTAATCATTTACAACTTGCTGCAGCAAATCTACAAAGTCAGTCGGGATCCTCAGCAAAAAAAGATATGATTTGTGTGCATGAATGTTTGTCTGTTGTATATATATCTGTGCAGTCAGCTTGTACCTTTGTGGGTGGGGGGGTTGCCTTCCAAAATTCTTAACGAACACAGTCTAGATTTTCAAGGGGTGCAGATGCATGGGGAACACACATCCCTTTTGCACGCCCAGTGAAGTCCTGTGGGCTTGCCCTAAGGTTTTGTGACATTAATAAATGTTCAGGTACATAAGAACATAAGAAAAGCCATGCTGGATCAGTCCAAGGTCCATTGAGTCCAGCAGTCTGTTCACACAGTGGCCAACCAGGTGCCTCTAGGAAGCCCACAGACAAGACGACTGCAGCAGCACCATCCTGCCTGTGTTCCACAGCACCTAATATAGTAGGCATGCTCTTCGGATACTGTACAAACTGTGGCATTACGATAACTTGGCATACAGGTACTCTTGAGGCAAATCATTGGAGTGGTGGGGTATGTACCAAAGTGAATACATATTCAGAGAACATTATATTATCTTCCCTGGGTATTTAGACATGTAGTTGCAGCATGGGCAGTTTGACTCATGCTATAAGTATAGTGTTAAAAAACCCCAGATTGGCAGATTTAAAAAGACATAGGCACCTGTGGACCGGATCTACACATGAATTCAGTGCAGTCGCACTGTTCCTTGTTTTTGGATGTAACATTTTTTTATAAAATCGTTCTGGTTTTTATCTGCCTGTGAAGGATTGTTTATGTCGTCTGCAAACAGAAACATCCATAATGAACAAATGAAGAAGGGAAGTTTTGTTTTTATTCTTCTCTGCAGGGAACATCAAGCACACAGCTTATTTAGGAGCAAGATACTTGGACAGCAATCTGTGATTGTACGCCTCGGGCAGAGCAGAAGGCACAATCCTGGCCTGGCCATAGCCTCAGGCACTTGTCCCTTTCTTTATTGGTAGGATGCGGCACAGAGACCTTGTTATTGGCCACTGCTGCTTACCAGCGCTGTCCCAAGAGACTGGTGGTATCCGTGTCTGCGGCACTGGGCTCTCACTTAAACAAACATGCCCCCTTAGCTTTGGCTGAGGCTCTGATCCCTCGGCCTTCCTCCATACCATATTAGGTGTCTACCTCCTAGATTTTTGGAAGGGACACATTTAAATGGTCTGGTTGGGGTGCACTGGGGTCCAGCACAGTGATGTCAGCTTCACAGTGGAGTTCCCAATATCACTTTGCTCACTTCCACCTGGTCCCATCTGCAAAGCCACCAGAGAGCCGAAGGCTGTTTTGTTCCTGACCGTTAGCAGTAAATACTGGTAACGTCAACAGCTTTAGCATTAATTATGTTCCCATCTTTTATGTACTGCCAGAGATTTTTCCCTAAAATTCTTGTTTCACGTGACTCTATCTATAGGAAACTGAGCATTCCCCAAGTGTTGGTGTCAGCCCCACAATTATGGAATAGTCTCCCCAAGAAGTTGCGCTCGGCCCTATCACTGCTGATCTTTTGGTTTGGAGCGGTGAAGTCTGATCTGGAGAACCGGGTTTGATTCCCCACTCCTCCACATGAGCAGCAAAGGCTAATCTGGAGAACCGGGTTCATTTACCCACTCCTACACATAAGGCCAGCTGGGTGACCTTGGGCTAGTCACACTCTCTCAGCCTCACCTACCTCACAGGGTGTCTGTTGTGGGGACAGGAAGGGAAGGTGATTGTAAGCCAGTCTGAGTCTCCCTTAAGTGGTAGAGAAAGTCGGCATATAAAACCAACTCTTCTTCGTCAGGAGGCCATTGAAGACCGTTTGACTTAGTTTTTATTTATTTATTGACAGTCCTAATTGGAGTTTTTTAAATTTGTGACCTTTTATGTGTTGTTTTATCATTGTTGTTTATTCATATTTTAATGTGATTTTTATAATCGTTTTGTTTGTATTGTAAGCCACTTTGAGTTCCACAGGGAAGAAAGGTGGCTAATAAATGTTTCATACAATCATAGAGTTGGAAGGGATCACCAGGGTCATCTAGTCCAACCCCTTGCACAATGCAGGAAATTCACAATGACCTCCCTCCCCAAACCCCCAGTGACCCCTACTACATGCCCAGAAGATGGCCAAGATGCCCTCCCTCTCATCATCTGCCTAAGATTATAGAATCAGCAATGCTGACAGATGGCCATCTAACCTCTTCTTAAAAACTTCTGGGGAAGGAGAACTTACCACCTCCTGAGGAAGCCTGTTAATATTTAATAAGCAAATATTAAAAGTACATCTATCTTATTTTGCCATAAATATACAAACTTTGGAAAACCACCAAATTAGGGCTTCCTGACTACACAGGGTAGAAGTAGAACCGTAACATTAGCAACACACAGTTGCCACAGAAAATAGCAGCCTCAGCAAGTTCCTTCATTTCCCTAACAGTCCGATTTCGTCTGTTCCCTCACGTCAGTCTGTGCTTATTCCTGCTCTCTGGTATACATCACTGGCTATTGCCAGAAAGAGTATTATTACAATGAAGTTGAGCCATGGGGCAATTTTGTTAAACTTTTCTAGAGGTTTTAAATTGTGCTTTTTAATGTGTTTTTTATAATAGTTGCTTTATTTATATCGTAAGCTGCCTTGAGTTCCACATGGTAGAAAGGCGGCTAATAAGTGTTTTAAATAAAAAATCAATAAACAAATAATAAGAAAACAATACAAAAAGCACCATGAGCCCTTCTCTTGATGCCCCATCCTTCAGAGGATCAATGGCTGGCAACTCTGAAGAGATCCCTTTCTGCAGCGGGACCGCACCTTAGGAACCTCCTCTCCTTGGTGCCTGTGCCGTTATCATTTTTGTACAAAGTGAATATGGCTTTCTTGCCTTGTGTTTTCATTTCTTTTTGCTTTTTGTTGCTGCCACTTTCAGTACTTGTCGATTTGCTGGTTTGGGTTGGTTTGCTTTTGTTTATGAGGGGTTGGATCCAACCAGTTTTTCTGCTTGGGAAAAAGGGGAGGAGGGGGATCTCCTTTAACCACCAAAAAGGCTATGACGGGGCCAATTGCACCTTCATGGACAAAAGCCATATAGGATGGGGGCTGTAGTAAAGAAGGGAATTTGGTGAGAATGGATGAAAAAGCTAGCTATATCCAACCCATCCTTTGTTTTCATTGTAAGCTGCTTTTCATGCTAGGAATGAGATAAAAGAAGTGCTGCTCAATGCACCAGGGCTATATGCTGTCACGTCCAGCGTACACTTGGGACATTTTCACTGATATGCTGCCAATGTAGGGTTCCATAGGCTTGCTGGTAGGGTTGCCAGGCCCCTCTTAGACACCAGCACGAGGTTTTTGGGGTGGAGCCTGAGGAGGGATTTATACTTTCTGGATTTATACTTTGGGTACTTTGGCTCCAAAAGGACTAAATGAAGCCATTGACTGGCTTTGTCTTCAAAGGATTTTTTCCAACTGTACAACAATGTGATTTACCTGTAAAATCTCTTGGCTTGAGTGCACAGATCAATTATAACCAAACTTCTCATAGAGACACAGGGTGATTGCATCACCCAAGTATAGATGTGCTGAGTCATAGAACCAGCGGTTACTAGACTTCTCATAGAGATACAGGGTGATTGCATCACCTAACTACAGATGTGCTGAGTCACCCTCCCAACACTATTTAGAGTGGAATAGGATCACCAGTTTCACACTGCTTTACTAGGTGTCAGGCACCGGCCTGTTGTTCAGTGGCTAGCCAGGTGGTTAGCCTCAAGGTCACCATGTTATTCTCTGTACTGATGTTTTGTCTTACGCTGGCTCTTCCCTGGGAACAAGACCCTGAGAACAGGGAACGGAGGGGGGGTTGCCGTGGCAACCAAGAGTCGTTCTGAAAGTTTGCTCTTCTTTATATTTCCTGCACCCTCAGCATTTCCCCATTAGTGTCATTACTTATTCCCAAGTCACTTTCTGCTTACGACTGTGCCTATTTCTCAATAAACAACTTGCTTTGGAAAACCTGCCTAGGAGTTCGTTTGTGGGATTTAGCTGGTGATCCAGAGCTGACATTCCGACACTAATCCCACCAAGAACTTTTCTCTTGTTTGATTTGTTTTTGTGAGGAATGGGGCTTGAGCCTCTTTCCTAAGTTCTGCATGGTGGCAGCAGCTGAATTCACCCATTCCTCTGGGGGGGGGGTGACAGGCCATCCCAGGAAGGGAGACCGGGAACAGCTACTGCCAGAGAAGAACTCCACCAACTCCTCCAGGAGGAGGTTAGGGTGCAGACCCTGCGCGCCCAAGAGGAGGCCGTGGGAAGGGGCCTCCAGCGACCCATCCTGGAGAGAGAGTCCTTGCAATGGGCTGTGGACTCGGGAGAGGCCACAGTCATGGAGTCAGATCTATGGTGGCGTCGAAGCCTTGACAGGAGTTCCCGGACCCCACAGTGGAAGGAGACCTGCCGGAAGCACTGCACAGAGGTTGAGAGACAGCAGGGACAGACTGCTGGATCGGTACCGCCACATGGGTGAGAATGCGACCAGAGGAAACGAGAGGGGTCCAATCCCGTACCCTTCTCCCTCATGGAGGAATGAGTGGAGATGGCAAGTCCTACTCAACCCCGTTTTCGTCAAGAGACTGCACAATCATTTGCTGCAGCGGATGATGCCCGGGCCGCCGAGCTGGAGGCGCTTGCGGCCACTCGGGCATCTGGAGCGCAGCCCAAGGGTCCTGCAACACCCGACAGGGATGAGGGGGACTGGGCATTCCCCTCTTTGCTCTCATTTTACGACCTCCCGAGCAGAGCAATGACTCGCCTTTTGTGGCTGGCGAGAGCCAATCACCCCAGCAATTTTCCACAAGACGTTGGGGATTGCCTGGCCAAGGAAGACCTCGGTAATTGGATTACAAATTTCCACGGGCCTCGACCCGGATGGACCGGGGACAACACAGATGAAGTCCAGCGTCTGCGGACTCGAAACCAGGCGTTGGAAGAGCAAATAGCTCGGATGTGAGATCAAATGGATTTTATGTGGCTGGAGTTTGGCAAGATGCAGCAGGTGCAACCTCTTGTACCGGCCCCGCTGCCACCTGGACAACTAGGTCAACCAGGAACGCCACTGCCAGGACAGCCCGCTTCACCATGACAACCCGCTCCAGGACTACCTGGTGCCCCAGCTCCTGGACCGCCCAGGGGACCCGCACTGCCAGGTCATCCACAACCATAACCGGTAAGGCTTGCCCCGCAACCGCACCCTTACGCCCCGCAAAGGGACTTGCGAGTGACATTTGACGGGTCGGCGGAAAGGCTGTCTTACTATTTGCATCAAGTGGACAGTTTCATGAGAGATCAAGGGCCCACCTTTCCTACAGAGGATAGCCGGGTCAGGTACATGTCGTCTTTGCTGGAGGGTGAGGCAGCAGAATGGATGGTTCAACAATTATGGGCCCGATCCGTACAGACTTTAAATGACTTTATGTGAGCGCTATGGAGATGCTTCGAGGACCCCTTCTGGGGCAAAAAAGCTAAAACTGCCATTCTCCAACTGTGCCAGGGCACAAAATCCATCAGAGAGTACGCAAGTGAGTTTCAGAGGCTTGCTAGTAGGATAGCTGACTGGAGCGAAGCCACACGGATACAATACTTTCGGGAAGGTCTAAATCCCGAAATCATGTACTGGGGGTTCATGCAAAGGGACCCACCTAACCTCGAAGAATGGATACTTCTAGCGGAAGAAGTAGAGAACCATCGGCAATTCCTTACCCTTTCCAGACACAGGGCAAAGGAGAATGCACCATGTGCACCGCCAACATCAGTTCCACAGACACCCGCTTTGCCAACATGGAGACCGGCTCTGGAAACTGATTGAGCTGAACGATTCCAAAGTGGAGCCTGTCTCGTTTGTGGGGATCACAGCCACTTCGCTGCAGCTCGTCCAGCACGACTGGAATGGCCAGTTCCAAGTCCCCGCCATGGGAGTACAACTCAGGCAGGTGGAGACCACCGCCGGAGGAGCACGGCTATCGGACGCGCCACCACCGCCGGGCGGAAGGTCCCTCCTGCTCTTACTCTTGATGCTGAAGATTCCAGGGATCCCACCACCCAGCTGTTCGACCCCTCCGGGTCATGGATTACAATTATGCCTTTACTTACCCCATTGGGGGTCCGGATTACAAATATCGCTGCCACGATTGAGGACAGCACTGCCCCATCGGAGGAGGAGGCAACCTGGGAAACGCCAGCGTTGAACCTGGTTCCCACTCTCAAGCAGCCAAAAAATGGACTGGGTCTGCGGTAGAGGGAGCGATACCGCAGACCCCTGCACCTGTGCAACCCAAAGCTCCGCTAATGGTGAAAGAAGTGGAGGACACAGTTTTTCTGGATGTGGTTTTACAACATTACAAGTGCCCCCCCCCCAATTTCTGTCCAAGCACTATTAGACTCAGGTTGTGGCCGTACCCTGATTAACTAAGAGACTTTCAAAGCCCTAAACGTAAAAGCGGTCTGCCTACCCCAACCCGTCCAATTCACTCAGATGGATGGCAGTGACATACGGGGGGGGGGGGCAGTAGAGTGACCCACTGGCAGAGTGGCCATGGGAATAGGGCACCATTGGGAACAAATACACTTCATTATAGTACCAGGCATTCGTTATGCAATAGTTTTGGGAGCAAATTGGCTGTGTGGACACAGCCCCACCATAGACTGGGCAGCCAAAATAATTGAGTTTACCCAGCCTCAATGCAACCACCATCGACGAGAGGTAGCAATTCCAATACCCGCCCTGGCAGTTGAGCTGAATGTGCCTCTCGACACCTCTCACTTGCCATCTGAATATGAGGACTTTGGTGATGTTTTTGATGTCAAGGAGTGTGATGTGTTTGTACTTGAAAAACCTTTAATGGCATAAGAAATATTACAATTGTTACAAAGGTACATAAAATATGCAGTCATTAAGATAAAAACATAGGCCAGTAAATTCCAAAAGTAGAAATTACAAACTTTGGGCTTTTTGAACTTTCATCACGTCCACTAGAAAATTGGCAACATCTAAGGTAACCTCCGGATCGGAATCATTTAATAAAAATTGACGTTTTGCTTGGGTAGATAGGTGATATTTAGAAAGAAGCCAATTTTTTAACCATTTCCCACGGGGTGTTTCATATAAGGGGCAGACCAACAGAATATGATCAATTGAGTCCAGGGAATAGGTATCACAGGGACAAGTCCTATCCTGGATTGGTATTTGTTGATACCTTCCATATAACATCCTTGAAGGAAAGGCATTAACCCTAGCAAGAGAGAAGGCTCTGCGGAGGGGTGGGATGTCCAGCGTATGAAAATAATGGGGAATATTGTTGGTTAAATTCTTGAGGCCCAACATTGCTGGAGAGCAGACCAAGGGTTGAGTGGGGAGTAACGTCTGACGCTCCATATCCAAGAAACGCTGTTTAACAATTTTAAAAATGTGGGCCTCACTAGTTAAAGCCAGGTCTTCCACAGAGATTCCAGATGATCTTATTTTAGACAGAATTAAACAATCCCAGGAGGTATTATGAAGTTCTTTTAGCAGCAGAGACATCAGAGAACCACGCTCTGTTCTAAAAAACAGTTTAAGCCAATAACGAATGGTTAGCAGCCATGCCTTGGTTTCACACAAGCTTTGACCAAGTTCAGAGATAATAGCATAATAAGAGACAAAGTGTGATGTGTTACCCCCACACACACACCAACAGTCGGATTGCACCATTGAAGTGGTGGGGGAGGGCAATTTACCCAAGAGTACAATTTATCCCATGAGCCCCAAGGAGAAATCTGTGCTCAGAGACTTTCTGGACAAAAACTTAGCTTGAGGTTTCATCCGTCCCTCCATCGCACCAAATTGCGCCCCAGCCTTTTTCGTGCGAAAAAAGACAGGAGACCTGCGCTTATTCATTGACTTTCGCAAACTCAATGCAGTCACCCAAACCAACTCTTACCCCATTCCCTTGATTCCCGATTTATTGAGCCAACTGAGAGGGGGATGCAGCTGTACCAAATTGGACTTGGTCGAGGCATACTATTGCTTTAGAGTTAGGGAAGAGGATGAGCCATTGAATGCCTTTTCCAGTTGTTTTGTAATGTTTGAATACCTAGTCATGCCTTTCAGATTGAAAGGCACCTCGGGGGTCTTCATGCAATTAATTAATGAAATCCTGCATGACCTGTTGTTTAAAGGAGTGGTGGTCTACTTAGATGACATTCTGATTTACTCCAATACTTACGAGGAGCATGTTGCCATGGTCAGAGAAGTGCTACGTTGCCTCAGAGAAAACCACCTCTATGCTAAGGTCTCCAAGTGCGAGTTCCACCGAGACCAATTGACTTTTCTGGGTTACATAATCTCGCACCAGGGACTGGCTATGGACCCCAAAAAGGTGCAAGCCGTAGTGGACTGGGAGCCGCCCTCGACTCGGAAGCAAGTCCAACAATTTCTCGGGTTCGCAAATTTTTACAGAGGGTTCCTCCCCAACTTCACCCAAGTTGCATTGCCCATCACCGACCTCCTTAAAACCAAGAGAAAAGGGAGTGCAGCAACTCAGCCGTCTGCTCGGGTAGAGTGGACGGCGGAATGTCAAAGAGCTTTTGAGACTCTCAAACGGCTGTTTACCACTGAGCCTGTGCTGAAGCATCAACGGCCTTTCATTGTTCAGGTAGACGCTTCTGAAGTAGCCATGGGAGGAGCCTTGTTGCAAGAGGGCAATTACACCCGTGCGCCTACTTTTCTAAGAAATTTTCCCAATCCCAACTGAACTGGCCCATTTGGGAAAAGGAGGCTGCTGCAGTGAAACACGCTTTGGAAGTATGGTGACATTTCCTAGAGGGGGCAGATACCCCCTTCCAGGTCTGAACAGATCACAAGAATTTAGAAGCCCTGACGGGAACTCGCAAACTCTCAGCCAAACAAGTAAGGTGGGCAGACTTCTTCTCCAAATTTCAGTTTGTAATAAAGCATGTCCCGGGGAAGCAAAAACAGCTGGCAGATGCTTTGTCCCCGCTTCCCCAGTATCCCAATAAGTGAGAGCACCCCATGGAGTCTCTGTTCACTCCGGCACAGAGGGGACTGCCCACGTTAGCCGTGCAGACCCGGGCTCAAACACAATGCTCCCTGGAAGTCACGGAAGTGCCCATGCACTCACCAAAAATGCTCACCCCCCTTCCCCCAACGCCACCGGCGATAACGCCAGGGAAGCGCCAGCCAGCTCTTCAGCCAGGGAGCCTCTCAAACTTTCTAACCTAGCTCCGAACGATCCTCTCCTAGAGGGACTACCCATTTCTTTCAGGGACGCCTTGCTCCAAGGGTATCAAGCCGAGCATTTGGCCAGTACTCTCCCCATGGATCTTGACCAGCGTGGGGAATTCTATCTTAAAAATGCCAAGCTATATGTGCCGGAAGTACTCTGGAGGGAGGTGTTGCACCTTGCGCATGGAGCAAAGACTGCAGGACATTTTGGGTTTGTTAAAACGCTACACCTCCTCAGGCGACAATTTTGGTGGCCGAAAATGCGATCTGACTTGGACTTGTTCATTTGCAGTTGTCCCATCTGTGCCACTTCAAAACGATCCCCAGGAAAACCACCCGGATTGTTGCAGCCTCTAGAAACTCCCTCAGGACCATGGGAAGTTATTGCAATGGATTTTATGACTGATCTCCCTCTCAGTAAAGGGAAAACAGTACTGTGGGTGGTAACGGATCTATTTTCTAAGCAAGTGCATTTGGTTCCTTTAACAGGTTTGCCCTCCGCCCCAAAATTGGCCCGCAGTTCATTCGCAGTTCATTCGCAGTTCATTTGCAGTTGTCCCATCTGCGCCACTTCAAAATGATCCCCAGGAAAACCACCTGGATTGTTGCAGCCTCTAGAAACTCCCTCAGGACCATGGGAAGTTATTGCAATAGATTTTATGACTGATCTCCCTCTCAGTAAAGGGAAAACAGTACTGTGGGTGGTAACGGATCTATTTTCTAAGCAAGTGCATTTGGTTCCTTTAACAGGTTTGCCCTCTGCCCCAGAATTGTCACATGTCTTCAAATATCATTCTTTTCCACACAAGGTGGTCTCCGACCGCAGACCACAATATGTAGCCAAATTTTGGAGAGCTTTTCTTAAGTTGGTGGGGGTAGAGCAGGGGCTGTCAAGTGCGTTTCTCCCTCAGACCGATGGGCAGACCAAACAGATAAATGCTGTGTTGGAGTGTTATTTACGGTGTTATGTCAATTACCATCAAGATGACTGGGTGAATCTCTTACCCTTTGCGGAATATGCCTACAACAATGCTGTGCATCAGTCTACAGGTTTCAGCCCATTTCACATTGTGTATGGAAGAGTTCGGTCCTTTGAGAAGTGGATGTTTCGAGGGAGGAGGGAGGTGCATACGTTTCTGAGTGGGTACACACAATCCAAACCGCTTGGCCGTGGTTACAGAAAAATTTGGAACGGCTAAACAATGATACAAAGCCCAAGCCGATAAACATCGTTCTCCTGGGTGGGAACTCAAGGTGGGGGACTCAGTGTGCTTGTCCACTAAAAACTTGCGGTCCCTGCATCTGAGCAAGAAACTTAGTGAAAAATTAATTGGCCCTTTTCCCAAAGCTAGAATCATCAATCCAGTAATGGTATAACTTGTTCTCCCTAAGGCTCTGAGAAAGGTGTCAGATAGGGCTTCTGACAGCTCCGTTCCCAAACAAGATGGTTTCCCCACGAACAAGATGGAGTTCTCCATGCACTCCTTCCCCCCCCCCCCGTTTTGCACACGAACTGCGGCCAGGGATATACAATTGTATTGGGATCCGCCTGTGTAAATCTCCGATCTGATATCGGGTCCCGCACACAAAGCCGAGAGCTCGGCCATCTCCTCCACTGATTGCTCACAATTGTTTCTGTTCAGTTTTACTTAAGTCGTTACCGGCAGGAAACGACTGCATTGTCTCTTTGTTCCTGTAACCCTATTGTATCAGCCCTATATATGTATCCATATTCCCCCAGTCATGTATTCCAGCCTTGCTTGTCTCTTTACTGAAATCACTGACTTTCGGAATAAATCCTTGAATCGCTGCTCTGTCTGGATTTGAGTTCTATTGCCTGAAACGCCGTGCATTTGCTGAAGCCTGACAAAAGGTCCATCCCGTTTTCCATGTTAGCCTTTTAAAACAACATATCCCCTTGCCTGAATGGCACCCCGAATTCCCCCCAGAAGTGCCTAGCGTGGTGGATGAAGAAGAACACTTTGAGGTGTCCAAAATCCTTGACTCTCGTACCCACAGGGGGAGACTCCAGTACCTCGTTTGGTGGAAACATTTTGGCCCTGGTTACGATGAGTGGGTTGCGCATCACCACGTCTCCACCCCCAAGTTGGTGCGTCACTTCCATGCGTTGTACCCGGATCGTCCTTCCCCGTCGGACATGGGGGGAGGGGGGTCTTAGAGGGGGCAGAATGTCAGGCTCTGGCCTGTTGTTCAGTGGCTAGCCAGGTGGTTAGCCTCAAGGTCACGATGTTATTCTCTGTAGTGATGTTTTGTCTTACGCCAGCTCTTCCCTGGGAACAAGACTCTGAGAACAGGGAAGGGGGATTGCCATGGCAACCAAGAGCCATTCTGAAAGTTTGCTCTTCTTTATATTTCCTGCACCCTCAGAATTTCCCCATTATTGTCGTTACTTATTCCCAAGTCACTTTCTGCTTACCACTGTGCCTATTTCTCAATAAACAACTTTCTATGGAAAACCTGCCTAGGAGTTCGTTTGTAGGATTAAGCTGGTGATCCAGAGCTCACACTAGGTTGATACCTGCACACATAGTATTTGAGAAACTTATACTAACCAGGAATGTATTTATACATTGATATATTTAATATGCATAGCTAAGTAATTATTCAAGTTAGATTAATAATGAACTGAGGATTCCAATCTGTATAATTATGTTTTACAGTATTACAACAAGAACCTATTATACCAGATGTTTGAGTAATTGGGTATAGAATTTGTAAGTATTTTTCAAACATCTCTTTAAAGAATTATATAAAGGGCTCTGAAGTAGATGGTAACTAACCCATTATTGTTCTATCTTTTCAGACAACATATACACATGCCTGGTTGGGTTTGAACTGTTTGTATTTGTATCCATTAATGTATTTCTGTAAATGTGTGCAGGTTTAACAAAGGGTTTTAATTAGCCACTGATGAAGACCCCATAGGCCGAAACGTGTTTGGTATTTGGATACAGTTACAACCTCAGGAAATGCCACTGTGCTATTTTAATGCTTTTAAATAATTTTAACTTTTATATAACACTTCTAATAAATTACACTTTCAGTATTTATACAAAGACTTATATATATTTTCACCCAACCTTGGGTACCCAGCTTTTGTTTTTAGGTTGGGTTTTATTCTCCTCCTTTTTTCCTTCCAAGAAAAGAAGCAGCCCAATGTACGGCGCCTATGAATTCCATTACTACAGGCTGAAGAAGAGCAATTGAAGAGTTACTTATACTGTGTATATAATTAGTGTTTAGTTTGTATTTAAGTTTCTGTTTGCACTTCACTGTTGTCTTCACTATATTGTAATACACAGTTTGATACTTTTGCATATAGAGCTGCGTGCTGGTTCTTTTTTAGCTATAGGTACCTGGAGGTTGGCAACCCTACTTGCTGGGGGTGTCAGAACCCCCACCACCAGTGAGCGTAGCCTGCTATAACTCCAGTGGCTAGTGGGAGAAAAAAAGTTTTTTAAAGCTGTCAGCAACAGCATGACATCATCATGGGGGTGGTGGAACCGTTCAAGATGTTGTGCCTCTGGTGAATCACTGGTGATACCTAGAGAGAACTGAGTCACTTCCAGGGAAAACCCTAAAGTTACATCAGTCCACTGTAGGAATTGGTGATTCCTAGAGAGACATGACATCATTTGTGGGATTTCTTGGAAGTGACATCATGCTGTCACCAATGGCTGTCCCCCCCACATGTCCCCACCATCTGGACTCCTGCTGGTTACCAGGCTCAGCCAAGTCTCTTTATTTATGTTCACCTGAAGGGTGGTGGTGCTAATGCCAAACATTCCTTTGGATTGCATAGATTTCTAATTTGGCCAAGTTTGATGAACTGACAAGGCACCGACGGCCAGCAGTGACTACGTGTCCCGAAGTAGTGACTGTGTCTATTAGCTCTTTGTGTTGGGAGCTTTCTCTTTTCATTATGTTTGAATATCGTAACTGAGATTGATTATCCTAAAGTGGGTTGAGGTTGATGAGATTACTCTGACATACAGAACAAATGTCGAGTCAGAGAAAGGGGATGAAAAATTGGATTGATAAAGTTGGATTGGTAGCTTGTTGCTGCAGTAATTGAAGTGCCTTGTTGTGCAGTATTGTGATGGGCTTGGATAAAATATGGGCACTTCTGTCTACATCACACTTTTGAACAATAATACACTGAAAAAGGAGAGGGGAGGACTCCTTCATTCCAGTATTTGTTAAGGATACAATCTAGTCTTGGCTGTCAGTGTAGATTCTGAAAAACTAGAATCAAAATAAAATCATTCCTCATTGTGTTTTGACAGCAGGTAGCAAGTTGTCTCACCCCTTCAGAAAAGTGAGATGTTTCATCTGTATATGTTCAATCTATTTTTGTATTTTTGCATGTGAAACGCTTTACAAAAACATTTAAGCATTTTCAAATGCCAATCTCTTCATGAGAGTGAAAAGAAAGGGACAGCAGAACCCCATTTAGCCTGTCTCATTAATCCCTGTGCAGAACCTGAAAAGTAAAAACTTGATTTCGAAGAATGGGTTCGGTCAAAAAGTGCTTTTGAGGTCACCAGTTTCCAGAAGTTCAAAAGGATTGAGGTCCAAACAGTCAACATTCTGACAAATTAACCAACTCTGTTCACAATTTTTACCGTGTTCTGCTTTAGCTTTGGGTGCAAAAGTCCTTGATTCTCATTCCCAGGGTTATGTGGATTATAAAATATATAGGAAAGTTAAAATATATGGAAACGGAGCCTTGACTACTTACCGTGAGGGCTCCTTCTCTTCTGAGGTGAAGGGCGTCTTGATTTGTGGGTTGTTTTCGTCAGGAGTCATGCAGTCCAGGCAGGCTCTTGACATGGGTTAAGCCCATTTCTGTTCAAGAGCATCTTTCGGTTTTATTTCCCTGAGCTGTTCAAACTATCACTGCTCCCTGCCTTCCCCCCTGCTCTGACCTTGAGTCGCAAGCTGACAACTTCAGTATTATGGCTTGCTCACTCCCTGCTTCCCACCAGGCACTGTTAACTCCCAATTCCCAGGCCTGCTTGATTTTGCACCTGGCATTGCTTTGTGCTTAAAGTTATGCTTTGTAGAATGGATGGTCATTAGCAGCTTTGAACCTGTGGATTGCTTATGCTGTACCTGTGGCTCCTGAATAAACGTTTACCTGCTTTAGACCTGCCTGTCTGAGCGAGTGACTTTTTGGGATTGCCGAGGTTGGCTGGAGAACCTCACAGTTTTCCTTGCTCTATCTGGGAGGCAGGACCAACTTCAATTTCCTGTCTCCTTGGCGGGAAAACAGCCTACAGGAATCCAGTTACCAGCTTGACTAGCTATATTGACAGGAATGAGAAACAAACTCACAAGAACAATAACATGAATGTAACGTTAACATTAAAACAGAGGGACCGCAGGGGCGTCTCTGAAGAATGAGTGACCCTGCATGGAAACACGTCCCTGCAGACAGAATGAGTCCAATGGTTCGAAGAAGGTTTAGAATCTTGGATTGCTGAATAATTGCACTGATATCTTCGCCCAGGGAGGGCAAGATGCCCTTCGCCTTAGAAGAGAAGGAGCCCTCACGGTAAGTAGTCAAGGCTCCGTTCTCCTCTGAGGCAAGGGCATCTTGATTTGTGTGACTAGCAAGAGCTCCCATTTGGGTGGGTTAGTGACCTTCTTTGAGCCATGTTGAAGGACCCTGTGGCCGCATGCTGCTTGTGCAGAAGACCAAATGTTAATCTTATAATGTTTAACAAAGGTTGAAACAGAAGACCCTGCAAATCTCCTCCAGAGGAGCTTGTTTGTCGAATGCCGCTGTGCTGGCCGTGCTACATAAGGAGTGGGCAGTGATTCCGTCAGGAACCGCTACCTTACTAGCCTTGTATGCCTCGACTATACACTGTTTCAGGGTGTAGCTAATCACTGCAGCCGACATTCTTTTCCCCTTATTAGGACTGGTTATCTCTATGAACATGTAGTCACACTGTCTGAAAGGTGCAGTCCTATTAATGAAGATACGGAGAGTAGGGCTGTTGAAAAAAAAATTCGGTATAGTTCGGCTTCAGCTAAATTCGGAGCGTTTTTATTCGGGCCGTGCCGAAGTCCGAACTCCCCTGCTTCGGATCCCCGGATATTCGGGGGGATCCGTAGTTCGGGGGAAAATTTGGCCCCCCACGCACCTTCAGGAAAGCCACCTGAAGGCGCGCGGGGGGCCCTTTAAACAAGCCCCTCTGCACTATCTGCGCAGGCAGCGCAGAGGGTTTCCAGACCCCCCCAGCCCTGCCGGGAGTCCCGGCAGAGCTGGGAGGGGCTTTAAATTGATCTGCGCCTCCCAGCCGGGAGGCACAGATCTGTTTAAAGGGCCCACCGCGCACCTCCAGGGAAGCTCCCTGAAGGTGCGCGCGGGGGGGGGGGGAACTGATCTGAGCCTTCCAGCTGGAAGGCACAGATCTGTTTAAAGGGGCTGAATTTGCCAAATTTATTCGGGAACATCCCGAACTCGGCGAATTCGGCTCCCCGGTTTCCCCCACTTTTTGAGGGAGTGCCAAATCTGGCCGAAAGTTATTGAAAGGCGACTTGGTCCAAGAACCATTCTCCTTCATCTACGGACTGCCGGCTTAACCAGTTGACCTAGATGTTGTGGGCTCCCTTGATATGCTCCGCTCGAATGGAGATGATGTTGGATTGAGCCCATCTGAAGATTACTGATGCCTCTCGATGCAAGGAGGAGGAGCTGTAACCCCACCTGTTTGTTTACATAAGCTTTGGTGGTGGTGTTGTCTGTCCTCACGAGGACATGGTGAGCTCGGAGAGCCAGAGCAAACTTCAGTAAGGCCAAATTCACTGCCCTTAGCTCCAGCAGGTTGATGTAGAGACTGGATTTCTGTGGAGACCAAAGTCCCTGGGTTAGCTGACCATTGAGGGTAGCTCTCTACCCTTCCAGGCTGGCGTCCGTAAAGAGCTGCAAAGGTTCTTCATGGATGTACTGAAGTGGCTTGCGCAGGTTGGAAGGTAGGGACCACCAGCAAAGGCTGTGTTTGACCTTGATGGTAAGTTGAATGGTCTTGTCCTTTTTCGTGATGTCCCTCTGGTGAGGGCAAAGCAGCCACTGGAGCGGTCTGGAATGAAAACGGGCCCATGGGACCACTGCAAAACATGCTACCATAAGCCCTATTACCCTGGCTAAGACCATGAGCCAGGCAGACCTTGATTTGGCTGTGGTGGAGGCTAAGGAGACTATTTTGACTATCCTGTAATGGGGCAAGGATAGAGTGTTTCCCCTTGAATTGATCCTGACTCCTAAGTGGATCATGGCTTGGGAAAGACGCAGGTAGCTTTTGTTGAAATTGATTAGATAACCGTGCTCCTGAAGCACTTGGAGGACTCTTGAGGAATTTAGTATGAATTGTTCCTTGGTTGGAGCGCATAGCAGAATGTCGTCCAGGTACATCCAGATAACTTCCTGCCTGAGGGATGTTATGACCGTGATGAAGATCTTTGTGAATACCCTCAGGGCGGAGGCCAACCCGAAGGGGAGGGCCCTGAACTGGAAGTGGCTGCGGCCATAAGCAGAACGTAGATATTGTCTGTGTAAGGAATGAATAGGTACGTGTAGGTATGCTTCTGTGAGGTCCACTGCCGTCATAAAGGTGTCAGGTTGGAGGGATTCCACAATATATTTTAGGGTTTCCATATGGAACTGCTTGTATTGCATCCTCCTGTTCCCGAATTTCAAGTCGAGGATGGCCCTCCAATCCCTGTTCTTTTGGGGGACCGTAAAGAAGATTGACTAAATGCCCTGGCACCTTTCATGAGGGGGAACTTGCTCTATGGCCCTGATGAGGGACAGGTGTTGAATGGCCTTGAGAGTCCTCTTGTGCTTGTCCTTTCTAAGGGAGATTGGGGAGCAGACAAAGAGGTCACGTGGTCAGGAAGAAAACTCCAGGAGGTAGCCCTGTAAGAGGATCTGGGAGACCTATTTGTCTGGATTGGACAATGCCCATTTTACGCTGAAATCCTGAAGTCTCCCCCCCCACCGCTAGGGGACTGGTGTCACTGGGGGTTGTTTTTGGCAAACTTATCCCCTTTGTTGGACCTGGGCTGCTGACCCTGGTTCCTTTGAAACTTTCCTCCTCAAGAAAGGATCTGGAGTTATTCCAGGAGACCTTTTTATAGACTGATCTGTACCTTGGGGATACCTTTGAAGAACGAAAGGATAAATAGTAGGAATCCCGATGGTCCCTCCTGACTTGTCTCGGGAGGGCCTGTTTCTTGTCCCTAGTTTTAACTAGGATGGAGTCAAGCTTTTCTCCAAATAGTCTGCCCTCTTTATGGGATAAGACATAAGGATGGTCTTTGAACTGAAATCTGCTGGCCAGGCCCTCAGCCAAAGGGCCCTCCTCAAGGGAGAGATGGAGGCCATGGACCTTGCGACAAAGGACATAGTGTCCAGAGAGGCATTGGCCATGAGAGCAATAGCATTTAATACTCTTTTGAGGCCTCCTACCACCCTGCGGTTTTCAGAAGGAACGAGCTGAATGAGCTTTTTTACCCAAAGGTAATAGGCTCTGGCGAAGATCGAGGTGGTGGCGCTGGCCTGAATGGCCTCATGAGCCTTTTGGGCTAAGGAGTCAGATTTTCTATCCAATTGGTCCCGCAAGGAACCGACCCCATCCTCAGGGACGAGGCCTGGGGCCTGTAAGTCCACCACAGGGGCATCAACCAGAGGCACCTTTAGCATATTCATGGTGTGGGGTGCAAGAGAGTAAAGCTTTTTAATGTTAGGAGGGACTGGTTTGCTAGAGGCAGGGTTGTCCCATTCCTCTCGAGCTGCCCTTATGAAGAATTCTGGAAAGGGGACCAGGTTATTCCGCACCTGTTGTCTGGGAAAACATTCTTTGACTCCCTGTTTTAGCTTGGGGTTAGGATCCTCCAAGGAAACTACTTCCTCATTTAAATCTTTGGCTAGGATGGCCTTAGCAAACAGCCCTTGATAACCCTCCCCAGAAAATAACCTGGATTGTTGATCATCAGACTGAGAGGGTTCTTCCTCTGAGTCAAATTCCCCTTCTTCTAATTCCTCTTCCTCAATCAAGAGTAGAGGCTGGGGAGTCCAACTGGCCAACCTGAGTTCCCTGTTGAGCCACAACCTGGGATTTCATGGCCGCCTTAGTGGGCCCTTTTTACATTTGGTTGTGCTGGGGCTGATTCCACGGGGACCGGAGGCTCGCCTGTCTTCGGGGCACTGCTCCTGAAGGGCCCGCATTCACAGCCGTTGGGAGAGCCGGCTTCTCGAGGGGAGGTTTGGACCAGCCCGGCTTGGTAGTCCTGGACGGACAAAAGATCATCTTCGCTGGCCTGGATGGCGTCCACCATCTTAGAAAGGCTCAGACTAAGCTTCGGGGAGGGAGGAAACAACGGGAGGGCTGGGAGGGCTAGGGTCGAGCAGGGAAGATAGCGGGAGAGATAATAACGAAGGACTCACACCAAGGAAATTTCCTAAAACTAATTCTGAAGCACGGAGATGTGCGCAGAGACCTGCTCATCCCACAGAGGCAGGATGGAAACTGGCTTCCCGAAGGGCTGTTTTCTTGCCAAGGAGACAGGAAATTGAAGTTGGTCCTGCCTCCTGGATAAAGCAAGGAAAACAACCCACAAATCAAGATGCCCTTGCCTCAGAGGAGAACTTTTAAAATTAATAACATGCCAGGCCTATTTATCTATGGCTGTTCAAACATCTATAAAGTGTAAGGTTGATATAAAAGGTAAAGGTAAAGGTCCTCTGTGCAAGCACCAGGTCATTACTGACCCATGGGGTGACGTCACATCCCGACGTTTATTAGGCAGACTATGTTTACGGGGTAGTTTGCCATTGCTTTCCCCAGTCATCTACATTTTACCCGCAGCAAGCTTGGTACTCATTTTATGGAAGGCCGAGTCAACCTTGAGGCGGCCACCTGAAACCGACTTCTGTCGGGATCGAACTTTAATTAATTAAACACCATGGCATCTGCCCAGCAGGATTTGTGTTTGAGAATGTTACAAATATAGGAGTGGTACTTGAATTACCAAAATATTTTTTTAAAAAAAACTATTTCTCAGTTTGGATTTGTTCAAATAAAGCCTATAACACTCACAGATAAATAGGTATGATTGTCTTTATTTAACAATAAGTAAATAACCATGGCATGTCAGGGCATTTAGGCCATGAGTTGTTAAGCTATTTGTGCTGATTGTGTCTAGACCAAACTTTTAAATTGCACGGTATTTTGCAGCCTGTTGCTTTACTTTGTATGAAGAAATAAGTTTCACTAGCAAATGATGGGCCTTGTGGTGCTCTTGTGCAACATAATTCGTGCTTTCACTGATTGCATTCATTCTCTCTCTTTATAATACTCCTCATTCTTCTCTTTGTCCTGAGGGTATGTACTGAAGCTACGGCAAATTTGCAAACGTAATATTCCAAGAAAAATCACTGCCCGTTTGTCTTAGAAAAGAGAACAAGCAGTACAAACTGGGCAATCATTGTTGTGCATCGTAATTGTGCCAACCTTGGTCCTAACTATCAAAAGCATTCTCAGCACACATGTTTTGGATGCTAATGTATCTTTTTTTTAAAAAAATATCCCAGTAATGTGGTAGATTAATATTAAGGATCAGGAGTGTTTCTGTCCAAATGTGGCCAATTATTTGGGGGGGGGGGGTTGGTCTCATTTAAAATAAAAGAAATTGTCTAGCCTATGTGATTGCTGACATAAATGCCAAATGTTCAAGCAGCTTCTTCTGAAAGCTCAGAATCCAACTAGAGGAACTTTGGGGAGTTCATAATGGTATTGGTTCATACTGGCACTGGCCCTCTAGTCCGTTTTATAACTTGTAATCATTCTTCCTGTGCCTCTACTGCCCATTTTACTGAAGCCTACATTTTACTCTGCCAGACAATTTGCCCCAATTCTAAAGTAATCCAGGTATTATAACTACTTAGGCAATGTCCGTGCCAATGTTCATGATTTGCATGATTTATTCAGATTCAGGATATATGTTTGCTTGGAGCAAAATGGGGCAGTTTCAGCCTTTAAAAAAACCAAACCTCTCCTGTTTACTGTGCTGTATTCCATGTGTCTAAATACCCAAGGGGGAGGAGGCAAGTTCCTCTTACCCCAAACCAGTGTGTAGGCTGTATTCAGATTGTCGGTGATAGTTTTGTCTGTAAACAGGATAGCTGCAGGCCAGTCAGCTGACCTTTTTGGATGCCGCCAGATATATCCATCATCTTTCATGCTGTCTGAGTCATTGGACTTAGACTGATTCTTTACGCAGCAGGCACAGTGAGAGATAACCAGAAAAGATTCAGCAATAGGCATGAAGAACTGCAAACGTTCCAACCAGTATCCCATAAGAAAAGGGCATCTGAGCAAACTGAGAACCATGTGCCATTGAAGGCTGGCCCATATGTAGATGTGGCCGGCCCATGTGACCTCTGACATACGGCAAAGCTGCAGTCCTAGGCTCTGTTTTAAACCAAATGATACTTAGATGTGCATAACTGGGCTCCACTCTACAGCTTTTCAGCCTGGTCCAAATATCATGCACAGGGAGATGGATCATATCCGTGCCAGTAGGATTTACATTGTCATCCTATGCCCACTTACTTGGAAGTATGCCACCCTGAATGAACCCATTGGGGGTCACTTCACAGTCACCATTGTAAGACTGGGTTGCTGGATCATATTTTCCTAGAGCCTGTAGGGATGACTCACAATATTTATGTATTAAGGTATGCTTTCACTGTTTTTCTCCACAGTGGGGACCCAAAGCAATTTACAATGTAATTCACCCCTCCTCCATTTTATCCTCACAACAACTTCCCTTTGAGGTATGATGGGTTGCAAGAGAGTGACTGTCCTAAGCCAGCGTGGTGTAGTGGTTAAGAGAGGTGGACTCTAATCTGGAGAACTGGGATTGATTCCCCACTCCTCCACATGATGCCTGCTGGGTAACCTTGGGCCAGTCCCAGTTCTCTTCAAACTCTCTCAGCCCCACTTATTTCACAAGGTGTCTGTTGAGGGGAGAAGAAGGGAAGGAAATTGTGAGCTGGTTTTATTCTCCTTAAAAGGTAGAGAAAACTGGTATATAAAAACCAGCTCTTCTTCTTTAAGGTCTCCCATTGACTCTCCATGGCAGAGTGGGGATTCAGACCCGGGTCTCCAAGGTCCTAGTCTAACATTCTAACCATTACACCTTGCTAGCTCTGAAATGTCCATCGTCAGGATGATTGCTCCAACCTACATAGAGCAGTCACTGCTCTGACATTTGGAAGGGGCTTTTACTCTTCACATGGGACAGTAGGTTTGCCAAAATAAATTCTAAACAGGAATTCTGGACCAGCTTCCAAGTAAGTCAGTTTGGAACTGCAGACTTGGCTAAGCAGCCATTTCCAATAAAGTTTTCAGCACACTTTAATGACATCTTACTTTTAAAGACTGTTTCAACCAGGTTTACCTAATTCTGTGCTGGTTTCCACCGATTGTGTGAACACAGCCAGCATCTCCTAATAGTTCTACCTATTTAAACTGGCCTAATTAACCAAATGTTCTGGATGTTCCTCCCTGCCCCCTGGCAATTTGAATTAATGCAGTTTCTCAGCATCAGGATTGTCACTTCCAATTGTTTTCACTTGCCAGATTGACGAAGGTACACTTCAAAACACCTTCCAGTTCCATATCTTCTGTGGGAGTAGCACATACACACTACCCCCTGTTTTGTGTGAACTGTTGAGATCTTATAAAATATAAAAAGAGTTGCCAGCAACTTTCTCATTAATGTTAGCTGAAGTTTGAACCAGCCCACAATTGCAACCGGGAAAGACAATGTGATTCTAAAGTGGCACCAACACAGCCCACTTTGGGCTATTTGTTAGCTTATATCTAACAAATATCCTATTTGTTAGCTTATATCTGCAAGGATTGTCAAGAGATACCTAAGCTGGGCAATATGGCTGCTATGTACTAGGGTTGCCAGGTTCCTTCAATGGAAGTTTGATTATGTGAATGCAGCACCTGTCAATGAGGCCAGTTTATATTATGTGAAAAGCTTTTCAGTGATCATTACCACCCACTGGAGTTACTTTGGGCTAAATTTGTGGTGAAAGCATTTACACTAGCTTAGCTTCATGGTCTACGGAAACCTTGTCTCCTGGAAGTGGAAAACAAGTAATCACTGAGCAAACACTATCTTGCCACCAATAAAAGAGTGGTAACTAGGGTTGCCAACCTCCAGGTACTAGCTGGAGATCTCCTATTACAGCTGATCTCTAGCCAACAGAGATCAGTTCCCCTGGAGAAAATGGCTGCTTTGGCAATTGGACTCTATGGCACTGAAGTCACGCCCTTCCCCAAACCCCACCCTCATCAGACTGTACCCCAAAAACCTCCCGTCAGTGGCGAAGAGGGAACTGGCAATCGTAGTGGTAACTGAAATAGAGCAGTCTGCATAACCATTAAGCTACTGGAACAATGCAAGGTAAAGGTAAAGGTTCCCTGTGCAAGCACCGGGTCATTCCTGACCCATGGGGTGACGTCACATCCCAACATTTACTAGGCAGACTATGTTTACAGGTGGTTTGCCAGTGCCTTCCCCAGTTGTCTACACTTTACCCCCAACAAGCTGAGTACTCATTGTACTGACCATGGAAAGATAGAAGGCTTCAACCTTGGGCTGGCTATAGGGTTGCCAACCTCCAGGTACTAGCTGGAGATCTCCTGCTATTACAACTGATCTCCAGCTGATAGAGATCAGTTCACCTGGAGACAATGGCAGCTTGGCAATTGGACTCTATGGCATTGAAGTCCCGTCAATCCCCAAATCCTGCCCTCCTCAGACTCCACATCAAAAAACCTCCCACCAGAGACGAAGAGGGGCCTGGCAACCCTAGCCGGCTACCTAAAACTGACTTCTGTTGAGATCGAACTCAGGTCATGAGCAGAGCTTTGACTGCAGTACTGCAGCTTACCACTCTGCACCATGGGGCTCCTTTTACAATGTAATTGATAACAGTGTAAAGTACCAATTATTAAATGTCTCATGAGCATGCTTTAATATTTCTTTTGCACAATCGATGGAGTAAGACTTCCTTCCTGTAGCTAACAGACCTTCTTAAGCACTGGCATCTGGCAGCCATCAGATGATTCTTTTTTCTTTCCTGACATTGTAATTCTGGCTGCTCAAAAAGATGGGATAGATGGACCTAATCACATCCTACCTGCTGCTGGACATGTTTCCCCGTCTTCTATATTAATGTTCATGCTTCTTCTTTTTCCGGTCGAGAGAACTAGCTGTTGGCCACTCATTTCAATTTAGAACCACCAAACTATATATCAACAGGTCCTTTAATATTTGCATTATATCAGGTAAAAGTAGGGTTGCCAGGTCCCTCTTCACCAGCGGCAGGAGGTTTATGGGGCAGAGCCTGAGGAGGGTGGGGTTTGGGGAGGGGAGGGACTTCAACGCCATGGAGTCCAATTGCCAAAGTGGCCATTTTCTCCAGGGGAACTGATCTCTATTGGCTGGAGATCAGTTGTAATAGCAGGAGATCTTCTGCTATTACTTGGAGGTTGGCAACCCTAGGTAAAAGAGAAAAAATGTTTTCTCTAATTATCTACCCCATGCATAATTTTATAAACCTCTGTCATGCCCCCCCCTAGTTGCTATTTTTTAAAAAAATGCTCCAACTCCTTCTGCACTTTTTCCATTTCTGCAAAATCTCATTTGAGGTACAACAACCTGAACTGCACACAGTATTCCAAAATCAGG
This sequence comes from Euleptes europaea, assembly GCF_029931775.1. NCBI lineage: Eukaryota > Metazoa > Chordata > Lepidosauria > Squamata > Sphaerodactylidae > Euleptes > Euleptes europaea. The sequence continues at coordinate 96,692,333 of NC_079319.1, forward strand.
TTGCTCCGTAGATCTGTGCAAGGCCATTATAATGTTGGCCATCTTATTATCAATCCCTTTAGGCTTCCGGTAACTGAGCTGGTCCCAGCACACGTCCTTTGGGAGAGCTCCCAAGGGAATCCAAGAAACACTTTGATTTAGAGTGCTTTTAGCACACCAACCCAGTTCTAAACAGTGGACCAGGACGCAGGAATTCCTCTGCAGCCCGAAGAAAGCGGTGTGACTCCCATACTCTCAGAGGGAGTTTTTTTAAGCCCCCCAGAGGTGTGGATGCTTGTCCCGCTGGCATCGAGAGGAGATAGCATCACCGCAAGTGTTTCTTTGGCATTAGGCTTGGACCTCCATTACCTATAACCAACTTATGAACTGTTTAAAGAAGAAAAACCTCACCCTCTGAAATCTAAGTGAGTAACAAGAATTCTTTTGATCTTACCGGGAAAGGAAAGCTGAATCGATTGATAGAACTAACTGGGAACTCCGCACTCCCCCCCACCCGCATTGTGCAAGAACTTTTTTATTTGGATAAGATATCAGATAAAACAGCAAAGACTCTATCAAGTAGATCTGTGGGTAGACTAAACAACTGAGTTTTTTGAAGGACGGGGCAACTACCAATCAGACTCCGTGATGTTTGAGGGGAAAGGAGAAATAAAACCCTCCTACCCCTTGGTCACACTGCCTCTTCTGGGTCAGGAAGGTCCTCCAGCCACGTTTCAAATTTTGAAGTACCGGAAGATCTCTAGAGACTGAGGTGCGCAGGACCGGAAGGGATTCCCCTCGGTGTACCAACTAAAAGGTTTGACACTAAAAACTACTGAAAGAGGATGACGGAAGGTCCGCTGCCTTATTGACCGATTACCTACTTCCTGTCTGCGTGTCGACCTAGAGCACCCAGAAAACTCGATGGTACTTCAAATTTTAAATGTCGTTTTCTAAACTGTTCTGGAGGAATTGCGCTTAAATATCCAAGCGATTTTGTTCAGCATAAGATTTTAAACTACCCACATTTTTGGAAATAAAGATTCTCGCAAGAAGTAAATATGGAAAAGAAAATCCATTATATGTTTGCCAAACAAAATGAGACAGCTGCAAAACAACATGAACAGCTGTCAAAACAACAAGAGCAGATGTCAAGACAGATGGAACAAATGACTGCCATGCTGAATACTTTTACTCAGTCAATTACTCAAAAAATGAATGAGGGGATAGAAGAACTTAAAGTTGTCCCTTTAGCTGACAAGAGAGATGAAGAACAGAAGAATTTTGCAGAGGAAATAGAGATCTACAAGTAACAAAATGTGACAACCCAGATGGCAACAGTGGTATTGAAAATGAGTGATTTAGACCTCTGTCTCTTCAATCTGCCTGATGAACTTTTCAACACCTGCTTGGAGGACTTAATGAGTAGAGAAAATGGAGTTGTCAGGATCCTCTTCTTTGAATTTGGGATGGAAGAGTTTGCAACGTGGATATACTATGAAGATCATCTATTTGCAGAATCTACACCAACAACCTCTAAGGCTGCTCTTCGATGCTTATTATTAATGGGGAAAAGAAGGAAATGCTGGAAATTTCGAGCTATGGGACAAATTTAAAAGAGTTTGGCTTTTTTGTGGAAAAGATTAAAAGGAACTGGTTAAAAGGATTGGCTTTAGTGGGAAAAGAACCATATATGATATTATTTACTATAATTATAAAATGTTTTAAATGAGTTTAGGGAGAAAGGGAAGACTTATAAAATAATTTTCAATGGAAATGGAGGGAGGTTAGCTTTGTAGTCTATTATATTATTTTAGCCTTATATGGGCTACTAGAATTTGAAAAAAAATATTTTTGTAACAGGTTGAGCAGGAGTGCTGTATCGTATTGTCAATATCGTTTAACCAGCACTTATATAGTGTGTATTCCTAGACATATATCCTACTACTATGGCTCATAATTTACAAACATTTGGCTTCAATGAGGCTGATAAGGAAAGAATCTTTAAGAGATTAGCGAAAGCTAGAAATGTTGATAAGTCTAAACCTAAGGACCTTACTAAAATATGGAATCGCCTTAAAAAAAGTGTCAGGAGTGAATCACATGTGACAACATTATCAGAATGTATCAATTGCAGTATAATACCAAGAGGTCTTAGAATGCAGAAAGCTCCTGCCCTTTATAAATATCATAAGGAATTTTTGGATAAATGGGAAGCTATCCTTAATAAATGTTCTCTCGACCTTATGATGTTGATAATAGATCAATCTTTGTTGGAGATGGAGGAATCTAAGAAAGAGGCAGAAAAATGCAAAACAGAATTAAAAGCATCCCTCAGCGAAGATGAATTTAAAACCCAAATGTCAACCTTATAGGAAGACATAGACAACTATGCTTCAAATATAAGTTCTTATAAAAGTAGGAAATTACAAAGAGATAAGGATGATTATAGTTCTAACAAAATCTATTTTTGGCATAACAAGGAAACCAGACAAGGGAGACAAAACCGGAAAAGAAATAGACGAATGGAAGGTTCCCCACCTTCAGGCAATTCATCTTCAGATAGAGGAGGCTCTAGTATATCTAGTGCAGGTTCCTATTGCCTTAGATCAGGAAGAAGGGATTTTTCCTATGCCCCCCGGGGGAGACGAGGAACAAGGAGATAGACAACTACATAATGAACCTTTCCTCAAAACAATTTACAGAGGAGGAACTGACTATACTTAAACTAGGGATAGGATTTATTCCTACACCCAAATACTCTAGTTTTCAAACTAGAATAGATCTACATAAACTTTTTTGGCTGATTAAACTAAAGGACTTTTTTAAAGAATCCCAAGCAGAAATAACTCCCTTCTATAATAAATCCACCTTTACACCTAAAACGTATAATCATCTAGTTTCCCAACACTTAGTAATGAGGGACATTAACACTTTAGAACAGCATAAAATACATTATGGATCTTTCAAACAATTTGAAACCTTACAAAAATTAGCATCCCAACCAGATATAGTATTCAGAAGAGCTGATAAAGGAGGGGCTTTGGTCATTTTAAATGCAGAGCAATATAATAGGGAAAATATTTCTCAATTAAATAACCATAATTTTTATAAACCTATCCAAACAGACCCTACTAACTCCATTACTTTTATTATAAAAACCACCATCCAGGATGGACTGGCCAATGATTACATTAACAAAAAGACAGCTGAATTTTTAATTACAAAATATCCTAAAGCTCCAGTGTTTTATACACTTCCAAAAATACACAAACCATTAATATCCCCTCCAGGAAGGCCAATCATATCAGCCATGGGATCACCACTAGAACCATTGGCGAAATATATGGATCATTATCTACAGCCATTTGACATAAAGACTATTTTATACCTTAAGGATACTAGAGACTTTATAAAAAAGGTTGAAAATTTACCTATTACTCAATCCTGCATCTTGGCGACATTTGACGTCACGGCTCTGTATACCAATATCCCCCTACCTGTGGTTAGATCCATCACTGAAAACAAATTGGAAACTAGGACAGGATCCTCTGCATTCCCTCCCACTCATATTCTCTTAAGCATAATGGATATAATTTTGGATAAAAATTACTTTAGGTACATAGATCAAGTTTTCTTTCAAATAAAAGGGGTAGCAATGGACGCCTCCTGTGCCCCAGCCATAGCAAACATCTATATGAATGAATTTGAACATCAGCATTAATTTAAATCAGAATTATTTTCTAAGCATGTTCTTTTTTTCCGTAGATATTTGGATGATCTTTTTTGTATAGTGGACTCTAAGGAACATTATTTAGAACTATATAATTGGCTTAACACAGTGGATGAACACATGAAATTTACAGGACACCAACATGAGGATCATATAGCTTTTCTTGACGTGGACAAATCAGGGAACCATACCCTAGCGGTCAAACCTTATCATAAACCAACAGACTGCGATATGGGTTTGCACTATAATTCTTTCCACCCTAAACACCTTAAGCGCAACCTTCCCTATAGCCATTTACTGAGGTTAAAAAGAAATTCTACCACCACTCAACACTATATTGAGGCAGCCACGGATATAACTACCACACTTGTAAACAGGGGATACCCGAGTAACGTTATTAATGAAGCATTTAGAAAAACCTCAGGGGAGGACCATAACTCCCTATTAACTTATAGACAAAAGGATTAAAAAATGTAACAAGATATATGCCTCTATGCAACATAGCCCACTTACCTTTCAAATTAAGAAAATTATTAATCGGCACTGGCATCTTCTTAAAGAGATCCCTGGATGCGATTCCACCCCCACCCCCCCATTTTAGGGCTTAGAAATGCAAAAGCGATCCAGAACTTTTTGATTCATTCAGATATGCTTAATAAACCCAGATCATCCTCAATCCAAGGCCACCATAAATGTGGACATTGTTCATTCTGTAAATTTAGCTTACCAGTAAAGGAGGTGGGGGCTACTTCTAGCAACTTCAAATATGTATTAAGGCATTTTAGTAATTGTGGATCACACCATGCTATTTACGCCGCCCGATGCAATTGTGGTTTTTTATACATCGGAAGCACAATTAGACCAGTCCGATTGCGCATTGGTGAACATCTTTCGCGTTTGAGGGCAAGCACTAAAGATGCACCATTAGTAGACCATTGGATTCAAAAAAATCATAAAAATGATGACCTGGGTTTTTTTTTTTTTTTTTTGTACTATGGGTATACAAACAATGCCTGTATCAGTTGCAAAATGAACAGAAAATAATATTGCAGAATGAAATGAGGTTCATCTACCTCTTCAAAACTTTAGCCCCACACGGTCTCAATACGGAGTTTGATTTATCATGCTTTGTTTAAAATATATTTGCCTATATGGAATAAATGCACCTGAAAACTATTAAGGAAGTATGTGTTGTAAGGTTAGTACGGATACTCAAAGGAACCTACTAAGGTTGAATTAGAGATTATATACCATGGAATTTAAGGTATGTTATATAGATTTACATTTAGGAGATAATTTAATAAGGAAATATGTATTGTGAATAAGGTAGTCTCTATGATAAAAAATATTTCTGTTCTGTAATGATTGTAATTTATATTTATAAAAATAATGGAATGTAAACCGAGCTGAAGAAAGCGGATTGAAACGTGTCCTTTATCCTGAAAATACATCCTCATATTGATTTTTTGGTTTCATTTGGAAGTTGGTATATTAATTCGTCCTACTCTGGAATATTGCTACTTAGTTTACCCTGAAATTAAGGGATAAACGTGCTTCTGGCACGAGTTACGTGCTGATATCAAGCCCACATGTGAAACTGACCAGATAATCTTCTACGGAGACTCCAGCGGGAGCTTCGTTGACGAACAGATTGTCCCGACGGGAGCGGCTTGTACTCTGCAGCAGGGACAAGAATGATTTGGACTAAACTAATTAGGACTTATTCAAGTAACCTTTTCTCAACATAGTGGATTTAACCCTCTGGGTATTTCTTTCATTATTTACAGAATGGAAATGATTTAATTTTGTTACATTTTGTTTGTGTGAATTTTATGGTAGCTTTGTAGTCTATTATATTATTTTGGCCATATATGGGCTACTAGAATTTGAAAAAAATATTTTTGTAACAGTTTGAGCAGGAGTGCTGTATAGTATTGTCAACCTCCAGGTACTAGCTGGCGATCTCCTGCTATTACAACTGGTCTCCAGCCAACAGAAATCAGTTCCCCTGGCGAAAATGGCCGCTTTGGCCATTGGACTCTATGGCATTGAAGCCCCTCCCCTCCCCAGACCCCACCCTCCTCAGGCTCTGCCCCAAAATCTTCCCACTGGTGGCGAAGAGGGAACTGGCAACCCTACTCCCAAATAGGCTTGCTAACTCCAGGTTGGAAAATTGGAGATTTGGAGGTGGAGTCCCTGAGGAGGGTGGGGTTTGTGGCGGGGAGGGCCCTCAGTGGAGTATAATACCATAGAGTACATCCTCCAAAGCAGCCATTTCTCCAGGGGAAATGATTTCTGTAGTCTGGAGATCGGTTATAATTCTGGGAGGTTTTGAGGCTGCACCTGGAGGTTGGCAGCCCTACACCCAAACATGCCCGGGCATAATTAACAGTGCAATCCTAAACATCCTATAAATTCATTGAAGAGCCAGCATGATGTAGTGGTTAATCTGTACTCTAATCTGGAGAACCGGGTTTGATTCCCCACTCCTCCACATGAAGGTGACCTTGGGCTAGTCACAGTATTCTCAGAACTCTCTCAGCCCTGCCAACCTCACAAGGTGTCTACTGTGGGGAGAGGAAGGGAAGGCAATTGTAAGCCGGTTTGAGACTCCTTAAAGGTAGAGAAAATTGGGGTATTAAAACCAACTCTTTTTCTTCTTCACTGTTAGTGTCACATGCGTAGAAATGTAACTACTTCTGAACATGACTTTAAAAAAAGCTATTTAGGAGTTGGAAGTTTGTGTGGAGAAGCAACGAGAAAAGATGTTTAACAAGTGAGACTATGCCTTTGAGAGTGATTTGTTCATAGCTATGTAGTGACTTCAATATGTATGCTAGTTTTCATTTTTACATCTTCTGTCTCACTTTTACGTTTTGTGTATGCTGTCGTCTGTTTATACATATAAAGTCATCTCTCAGAGATCCTGGTCCATAACATTTATAGATAATGTGATACTTCAAGCTATTTGATTCAGGTAGCTACTGGTATTCTTGCCTGCAGACAAGATGCCTTGAAAGCTTTCTCCACCATCAGTTTAGCAAGTTATTTTACAGTAACATAAATTCCTTCCACGATTAGCCATTAAAAATATATATGCCTTGGTGTTATGACCAGTTCCTCTGGCTATTTGAGCATTTTTGGAATAGGCTAGGTGTGAGTATTGGGGACAATTGGGGACAGTGACGGCAGTGACCTCATTTTCCTCTTATCCCCAGAACAGAGAACATGGCAGAGACAGCCTACTTTCTGCTAGCTTTGTAAGAAAAGTTCTATGGTACAAATAGTGATACATTTTCATGCTATACTGTAATTTCTACTGACTCTCCAAATCAAAAGTTAATAAAGTGAAGGGTGTGCGAAAATGGCTGTAAAAATGACAAGCAAATGTAAGTAAAGGTTAAGACAAAATGTTAATAATGCTGATTTCCCCAAAGATTTTAATTCCTGTTGATTTGGCTTGAGAGTTTTAAATAAAACACACACACACACACAGTTTGTTCCCGCGTTATGCTTCCGAAGAATGAGTGTATCCTACTGGCTCCCATTGTAGTGATTCTTCAACAGAATTTTATCATGCACAAGAAGACTCACCCGCTGTTTTTTGCTTGTGGAAGTATTGAGATGAAGCAAATAAAGGGGAACAGGGCATAGGGGAAAATGGCAGAAAACAAATGGCGCAATTGTAAACATCAAAGCCTCAACCAGAAAGGAAAGAACTACATGAAAGTTTAAATAGTTGTATCTGAGATTTCTTCTGTATTGTTTCTTGAGCCCTGTCTTTTAAATAACCTGTAACTCACCCAACCTATCTGTAAAGGAGGAAGGTTGACAAGTATATTGAAGAGATAAGCCACCTTTAGGTATAAATGCTCTTCCTAGCAAGGTTTCCGTTGTAGAGGGATATGTAAATAGCTTGAAGCATACAAAATTCTCTTATTCAAACAGCAGTAGCAAAATAATGTGGCTTTCATCTTCTCCCAAAGCCTCTAAATTTTGAAGCTACGTAGCATGGTCTTTATTATTTACTCAGTTTTGCATGGATTTAAATTTCCATTGATTCAGTGGTAGAAAGCCCTTCAAGAAGCATTAGAAGGATATTTGATTCCAAGAGGAAATTTCACTTAGCAAGATGCCAAGTCAGTTTTGAAAACTGACATGAAACAGAGTTTTTTCCATCTCTTTTCTCATTTTTTTAACAGTAGTTTCTTTCCAAAGCAAAAAAAAAAAAAAAAGCTGTGAGTTAGATCTCAATACATTTCTGACAACAGAGTCACTTACATGAATAACACATAGGCATCAATTCTTATTTTAAGAGAAGACATCCTGATAAACAAGATTGCTAGTCACACAGGACAACAATGATACACATGCGGCAAGCAAGGAGCATAAAGGATCCTGACCCTTTGGGCCATGGGTCTGAGTTGCCTCTTAAGTTTCTGTTAAAGCAGTTTGGCCCTCATACAACTGAGGTGTTCTGGACAGTGGGCAAGTGAATGCTGAGACATGTCTTCTTTCAGTTCAGATCACAGATTTGGTGTGATGATCGATGTTCTTCATCCTTCATTCTTTATGCTGCCATTCAGTATGTACCAAAGCTGGTTCACATATCTGTTTAAAAGGCCCAATTCAGGTAAAAGTAGGGATGCCAACTTCCAGGTGCGACCTGGGGATTTCCCAGAGTTACTGCTCATCTCCAGACGACAGGGATCACTTACCCTGGAGAAAATGGCTGCTTTGGAGGGTGGACTCTATGGCATTGCACCCCACTAAGATCCCTGTCCTCCCCAGCCTCCACCCCCAAATCTCCAGGAGTTTCCCAACCTGGATCTGGCAACCCTACTCCCCTTCGGTGGCCAGGGAGAAAAGCTTGGATACTGTTGAATTTGCTGGCTCAGTTCAAATACCTCATTTAGATTTTGAATCCCCCTTATGTGAACTGAACTCAAGAGTCTTGGTACGATATTCTGTTTCCACATACTGAATTTTTCCATATAATGGCATATGTTATGTATCTGGTCTAGAGTTAGTACTCTAGCGCCCCTCTGATCTACCAACAAACTTCACTTCTGGTATAGGGCGCTTTCACACATGACTGTAGGGCTGTCAATTTGGTTCGGTCCGAACTGAAAATCAACCGAATTTCCCCTGATTCGGTGATTTTCTGTTCGGACGGATCCGAACACAAAAGTGGCGGGCAACCGGGGGGGCCGAATTCAGCGAGTTCGGGAGTTCGCGAATAAATTCGGCCAATTCGGCCCCCCTTCAGGGGAGCCCGCTGAAAGGCGCGGGCTGCCCTTTAAACTGATCTGAGCCTCCCAGCTGGGAGGCGCAGGTCAGTTTAAAGGGCAGCCCGCCCCCCTTCAGCAGGCTCCGCTGGAGAGGCACGGGCTGCCCTTTAAACTGACCTGCGCCTCCCAGCTGGGAGGCTCAGATCAGTTTAAAGGGCAGCCCGAGCCTCTCCAGCGGAGCCCGCTGAAGGGGGGCGGGCTGCCCTTTAAACTCATCTGAGCCTCCCAGCTGGGAGGCGCAGATGAGTTTAAATGACAGCCCGTGCCTCTCCAGCGGAGCCCGCTGAAGGGGGGCAGGCTGCCCTTTAAACTGATCTGCGCCTCCCAGCTGGGAGGCTCAGATCAGTTTAAAGGGCCTCCGCGCGCCTTCAGGGAATCCCTGAAGGCGCGCTTCGGCCGAATTTGCCCCCGAACTCCGGATCCCCCCGAATTATCGGGGATCCGAAGCGGGGGAGTTCGGACTTCGGCACGTACCGAACCCACAAGGGTCAAATTCGGCCGAATCCGAACTGTACGGAATTTTTTTTGACAGCCCTACATGACTGTCAATCCACTTTAGTGATTGATTGCAAATGGATTTTGCTGTTTCACACAGTAAAATCCAGCTGCAAAGTGAATTGAAAGTGATTTGAAAGTGCATTATTCAGTGTTCTTCTTTTGAATAGTTGCCTTTGAATTGACATAAAAAATAAGGGGTGTCCTTTTACTGACTTTATGCTACATAGTAGTGTATGGTAAAGTCTTTGGCTTTATTTCTTGACCATATCTACAGAACTGTCTTTTGTCTATTTGCTGATCTGAACTGGTTGGTTTCTGTTCTGTCGCTTGCAATGTGTTTCTTGCATGGTTGTGATGGCAGGTGCAGTGTCTTTTTCCTTATTTCCTGCTTCTTTTGGTGTATTTGTGAACTCAGACATCTCTTTTAGTTTGAAATGAGGTTCTTGAAGTTCTCTTTCACACCTGTTTATGGGTGTGTTGTGTTTAGGTTCAAGTTTATTGCATTTGGCGAAAGGCCATTACAAAAGAACTGATAAAAATCTATATAACAGTCATTGATAAAAGTTACATTTTGGTAATAGATTAAAACTCCAGACGTAGTATGAAATAAAATAAACCCTAATTAGGTCCAAGGCCAAACTTTGAACAGCTGCCCAAATAGTTTTCACAGTTATAATTGTTAAATCCCACTTCCCCTCAGAAGATGAGTTTACGTCTCAGTTTTGTCCAGTATTTCTACGTTGTATCAGCCTGGCCTGGATTTTCTTTGCTGCCAAAGCAAAAAGGGCAACTTTATGGGAGACAACTGGCTGGTTGTGTTTAGGATTGTGAACCTCCAGGTGGTGAGTGGAGATCTCCTGGGATTACAACTGATCTCCAGGCGACAAAGATCTGTTCACTTGGAGAAAAAAGCTGCTTTGAAAGGTTGCAGTGTTCTGTCATGATGACTTTGTTTAAGTCTTCAGGATCAAGACAAATATGTAATTGTTTGGAGTGTTTCTTTTCTTTGTCAACCATGGAGCTTACCCATCTGCTTTTACCAGAACTCCAGTTTGTTCCATTTGTTTCAGTTCTTTCTCAATTTTCTTTTTAAGAGCGATTGATAACAGAGTAGTACAAAGAACATACTGCTTGGGGGAAGGGGGGACAATATCAGTATCAAACAGAGTAATTGTTATTGTCCTTGGAGCATGTATGACAGGTTTGACATCCAGCTTCATCTTTATGTGGCACAATCCTGGTAAACAGCCCTGTAAACACATCTGAGAATTGTTCTTTCAGTTTTTGTTTAGCTACCTCTGTATCTTCTGTGTTCACTAGTTTCACAATCTCTATCAGGTTCTGTTTTTTACTTGCTTTCCAACCCAAAACTGGTTACATGTTTGTTTCATCTACTATGCAAACTGTCAGGGTATGCATCATCTTATTGTAGTAGCATTTTAGGGTACATATTCCCAACACCTTTAATGGATATCCCCCCAAGATACTGAGAAGCTTGTGATGTGTTTGGGCATGTATGCAGTCAACATCAGCTCCTGTATCTATTTTGAACAATCACTTTTCACCTACTTTTATATCCACCATTGTTTCATTTCCTTTCTCTTTGTGACTGCTGCCAAAAACAGAGTATCTGTGCTGCTATACATTTCCAGAGGTCCCTTTCCTTTTTGTATCTCATTCACTTTCTTCAGGGCTTTATTATCTGCAATGCATACTTGGGGAAAATTATTCCTTTTTTCTTTTTTTTTGCATTTATAACAAACTTTCCCCCCATGCTGGGCATTCGTTTCCTTTGCTGTGCTTCTTTCCACACCATCTGCACTGATTTGTCCCTCTTTGTCCAGATTTCTAGTGACGAACAGTGATATGTTTCCCTGCTTGTTTGTGATGTATCACTTCTTTCTTAATATCATGCACTTCTTTTGATTTGTTTTATAATATTTTAATTTGTGCTCTAGACATTTCATATGAACATGGCAGTTTTGGGTGTTTTCTCTGATGTGAGGGTCTTCTTCCTCCTGGAGTATTGTCTCCTGAATTTCCTTTGAATTTGGATCTCATCAAAATCCTTTTACCATGTCATCACTATCATGAAAACCACAATCTTTAGTAATAAGGTGTAGCTCTGTCACCCACCCATATACTAGTTGTGGTATCCCTTGGTGCCTTTCATAAAATAATTTACACTGTATGGGGGCATTCTTTTCTGGTTGAGCAGTATGCCGCAAAAATTGTAACAGTAGGCTTCTTTTGATCTTATGCTGATATTTTACCGCTAGCGCTCCACACACTGCAGAGATCTCAGCCTTTCAGCCAAATGCAGCCTTCTGTTCATCAGACCACTTTTCTGCCTCTGGACCTGAAATATTAGTTCCATAAATTCATTGTTGCATCTTCAGTGCAGTCCTACATGGGAACTGTTGGGCGCAGGCCAGTTGCGTAGTTAGACTACCAAGCTTCTGGAAGGTTTTCAGCTTTTCCACCCTCCATCTCGAGCCAAGGCGTTCCTGCCCAAATGGTCACATGACCGAGGCGGGGAACTCTCCTCTCCCTCAGTTCTCACTTCACTGCTATGGAGTGAGGACGCTTAGAATAATAGAATCATAGAATTGGAAGGGATCACCAGGGTCATCTAGTCCAACCCCCTGCACAATGCAGGAAATTCACAACTACCTCCCCACCACACACCCCCAGCGACCTCTACTCCATGCCTAGAAGACAGCAAAACAAAAAACAAAAACCCTCCAGGATCCCTGGCTAATCTGGCCTGGAGGAAAATCTCTTCCTGACCTTTCTACTGGTTTCTATTTCAGTCGCTGTGGAGAGGAATTTTGAGGTGGTGACTCTCTTTAAAAAATGTCAAAAATGTAATACCAAGATGGCACAAAATGATGAACATAGTGAGTGCCTCTTCTGTTTGAGTGAGGGCCATGTTGTGGAGACCTGCCAGGCTTGTTGCCTGCTAACAACTAAGGCCAGGCAAGAAAGGGCTATGTGCCTTAAGGGCTTCCGATGGGGAAAATCCCTCAAAGCATTTGACCCACTGGCCGAAAAAGCCCTTAAGTGCTCCTGCGCACCTTCTGTGGCTTCCATGTCCTCAGATCACCCCAAGCCTTCTTCGTAGCCAACTATGGTTGAAAGCACAGCGTCCAATCCCCACCAAAAAAAAGATTCACGAAAAGGCTAAGAACCTGGGGGCACTGTTGACCGCAACACCAAAGTCTCCTGGACACCAGAAACAGACTACTACGGTCTCAGTGTTGCCTCGACACCGAACACCTTATCCATCAAGCTCTCCTGTTTCCTCTCCTCAATGCCATTCATCTCCATGCACTGGACACTGAGATACATCTCCTTGGCACCAATCGGCATCTCCTTGGCATCGATTGGCATCTCCTTGATGCTGGGAAACAACATATCCTCAATGCCAATAGGCAACATTCTTCACCTCGATGCCAGGGAGAAAAACAGTGTTGCAATCTCTGTGGAGTCAACCTTCGATGCTGGAATGACACACTCTTACTGGACATACATGGACTTCAATGCCTTCTTCTGACAGAAATGTCATTCCAGCCCACATCATTTCAGTTGCCCCAGAACTCCTTCACCGTCTAGGAGGAGATTGTCTTCATCACATTCCTCTGACGGGGATGTCTTTGGGGTACCCCTGCACACTGAAAGATCTTGTGCAGCTTCTTTAGTTCACCAGAACTTTATGCGAGGTGCATCATGGCAACTTCCTTGGGGCAGTTGTTCTGGAATGAAGATGTCCCACTGTGGTTAATGGAATATGCCCCCTTACACCCCCCCCCCCCCGTAGTCATCTTCCACAACTAGGGCTGTTGAAAAAAAAATTGGTAAAATTCAGATTCGGCAAAATTCAGCCCGTTTTTATTCGGGAAATGCCAAAGTCCAAACTCCCCCGCTTCGGTTCCGTGCAATTCGACATGAGATCCGGAGTTTGGGGAAAAATTCAGCCGAATAAAGCCATTAAAAACACAATCGTTCCTTTCCGCGGCTCCGGAGGGGCATTTTTGGGGGTAGAGGTCCCAAACTTTCAGTGTAGCTTGAGGGGACCCTTCTTGCAAGAACCCCCAAGTTTTGTAAAGATTGGGTCAGGGGGGGCTGAGATATGGGCCCTGAAAGGGTCCCCCTCCTTAACGTGCATCTCTGACAATGGGGGGTTGCAATTAGCAGAGCTTGCCGCCCACTCCCGAAGCTCCCAGCCCCGACAAACAGCTGAGCTGCTGGGAACAAGGGCGGGGCAGGTGGGAAGAAGTTTGCAAATCATGCAAAGCAACAGGTTTGCAACCATACAAACCATGCAAAGCAACAAGTTTGCAACCATGCAAACCATACAAAGCAACACTTTTGCAACCATGCAAAGCAACACCTGACACCTGGGAGTTTGCAAACCATGGAAAGGGACAGAGGCAGCTAGCTATGCATAAGGAGCAGGAGGGGTGGAATTTCCCCTTTTGCATCGGACTCAGGGCCAGGCAAATGCATTCTTTAAGTCAGAATTTGAAAACCAGTTTTGAGCAAGCATCAAAATAGACCTAACTGATCTCATGAATGAGGGAAAACCTGAGGACACACAACTGAAGCCCCCCCTTCAAACCAGGGAGAGAGAGACTCAGGGGGCACCCCCCCCCCGCAGAACAGGCGAAAGCCCCCTTTGGCTTCACCCCCACCCACAGAAACTGCTTCCTCCCCACACACACACAGACTCTGCTCCCCCCCCCACACACACAGGAGAAAAATTATAGAGAAAAGCCCCAAAATGGGTCTTACTGTGGATGTCTTCTGTTCCATCTTCTTCGCACCTGCCCCGCCCTTGCTCCCCGCAGCTCAGCTGTTTGTCGGGGCTGGGAGCTTTGGGCGTGGGCAGCAAGATCTGCTAATTGCAAACCCCCATTGTCAGAGATGCACATTAAGAGTGGGGAAGAAGACCCAGCTTGGCCACTGATTGGCTGCAGGAGAATGCTGCTTACTAACTGACGGTTATGCTGCTTAGCCGAACCCCAAACTCGCTGAATTTGGCTCCCCGTTTTCCCGCTTTTTTGAGTTCGGTTCCATCTGAACTAAAAACCGCCGAATCAGGGGAAATTCGGCTGTTTTTCGGTTTGGGACGAACCGAATGTAAGCACTTGTTCCATAGAATTTCCAATAGCCACACCAGGAGACTTAGTAGTCCAAAAGAGTTGGTTTATTGGTAACACAGGTAAGCAGAGCTTAGAAATCGAAAGGCAGCAATGAGGGGGAAATGGTATGCACTTGATTATATGAGAACACTACAAAAGCAGGAGCAATACAGTCTCATGAGATAACACCAAACAGCTGAGGGACACCAAGTCTCCCCCGAGCCTTCTCGACCGTGGGAAGCAAAGTGAAGCTAGCGGTTTAGATAAGCAACCTTGGACTCCGAGCCGAAACAAAAGTTCAAAGGCAGCCAATGCTGCCAGAGTTCAAAGACAGCCTGACACCGAATCGACGGCCCTATCCACAACACTGGCATAGGGTTTCTAGGAAGAAGCCTTTCAGCCCATTCCTGAAAATGTGGCATGCGGAGTCAGTGGGGAAGAGGCGCGGCGGCGCCTCTTCCTAAGCCGAATCGCGCACGCCACAAAACAAAAATGAGCAGTTTCGTGGCTTTTTGTTTTTTGTTTTACCGGGGCCTTCACCCCATAGGGAACAGCAAGGCTGTGCCTGCTAAAAAGCAATCGCAGCCCTGCTGTTCCCGGCGCCGGTGGCAAGGGCTGAAATGGGATAGGAAGCTGCCTATCTGGCGGCTCCTCCCCCCGGAATACCCCCAGATGCCCCCCTGTGCTGGCGTGGCCTCTCTACGCCGTGGCCTGCGCCACGGAGAGGCCCACCTGCGGAGGGGGGAGGCCCGTCCTGCGGTGCTCTTCCGCCGGCAGGACTGGCTTCGCCGCCAGCATAAGTGTGTTTCAACACGCGATTACACGCACATATGCTGGTGGCGAAGTCTTGCCGCCTCCTAAGAAGTTTCAGCCCAGTTTTCAGGAATGGGCTGTTTGTCTACTGTAGACAAGCCTTCCGCCTCCACATCTCAGCTTTTACCTGAACACGTGGATATGTCTGATTCCAAGTCTGACAGAGAGTCAGACTGTACATCTTAGCCCTCCCCCGAGGACGCCATAGGGGATCCTTCACCTGTTTCCCCTACTGAGGATTTGAAACTTTATTCAGAACAGTTGATCTGTATGGCGAAGGCTTTGGGAGTGCCTTATGACCAGACTAGGGTTGCCAACCTCCAGGTACTAGCTGGAGATCTCCTGCTATTACAACTGATCTCCAGCTGATAGAGATCAGTTCACCTGGAGAAAATGGCCGCTTTGGCAATTGGACTCTATGGCATTGAAGTCCCTCCCCTCCCCAAACTGCACCCTCCTCAGGCCCTGCTCCAAAAACCTCCCGCCGGTGGCGAAGAGGGACCTGGCAACCCTAGACCAGACCAACCCTACATCACCCAACCTTATTATAACAAAAACTTCTTTGTTCAGCCATTGTGAACATAACCTTATGCAGAGAGTTAGAACTCTAGCACCCCCTCTGGTCTACCAACAAACTGCACTTCCAGTATACTCTGTATATTACAGCATGTATTCTACCACTTCACTGAACACAGTTTGGCGCTTTCCTCCAGCCTAAGTAGCCTTCCTCCCATGGAGGAGTCGTTGAAGCTGCACACATGCCAGTATATGCATTTCTCAGCATTGTTTGAGCCTCTGTAAATTAGCATTGTACACTTTATTTATGTTGTATTTCTTTAAAACATTTCTATGCTGCATTCCCCAGGACAATATATGTATAAATGATGTTTAAATAAACAGATGTTTAGAGAAACAAATGAATCTTCAATACCAGCAATGAAAATGGACAGACTGAAACTGTACCTGGGTGTGTGTAAAGTCACAGCTGAATTATGGTGAACCCATAGGGTTCACAAGGCAAGAGAAGTTTGGAAGTGGTTTGCCATTGCCTGCCCCCATGTGGGCTGAGAGAGTTGTGAGTAGGGTTGCCAACCTCCAGGTGGTGGCTGGAGATTTCCCGATATTACAACTGATCTCCAGCCCATAGTCATCAGTTCACCTGGAGAAAATGGACGCTTTGGCAATTGCACTCTATGACATTGAAGTCCCTCCCCTCTCCAAACCCCGCTCTCCTCAGGCTCCACCCCCAAAATCTCCAGGTATTTCCCAACCGTGAGCTGGCAACCCTAGTTGTGAGAGAGCTGTGACTGGCCCAAGGTTTCATGTGGAGGAGCGGGGAATCGTGCAAATGACTCTGGAAACTCTTAACTTTGGGACCTAACCAAAATCTTGTGAGGATAGACAGCCCAGTCCACACCAGGCAGGCTGAAGTTGGCAGAGAGGCCTTTGCACTGTGTACTGATGACGATATGAGTGCTTGCTGGTGTCTAGAGGCCAGCACTGAATTCCAAAGGTAGGACAGACTCACTGGAATGAGCCACGTTTTTAAAGTTAAGCAACCATTTAAGAGTTTTATTAGATTTAGGTTTAAGTGCTTCTCTGTACCATGCCCAATTCCCCCTAAATGGTGAACAGCATCAAATTGGGCATCGGGGGCAGCAAAGTATACTTTGTAATTCAATCCCCTTTGCAGCCTGCTTCTTAAATCGCCCTGTTTCTTGGTGTGTATAAAACAACATTGCTTTGGAAAATCAATCAGAAACACATTATTCAATGCTGCTGCTATAAAGAATGCATTCAAAAGTTGAATCCCAAATTGCTGCATGAAAGCAGCCTTTAAATAACACACATGCACACATTTTTATTTTTTTGCACCAGCAAGTCACAGCATGTAGGATTTTCAAGGCAAGAGGCGTTCAGAGGTGGTCTGCCATTGCCTGCCTCGATGTCATGACCCTGGTATTCCTTGGAGGTCTCCCATCCAAATACTAGCCAGGGCTGACCACACACACACACACACATCTTTTGTATCTACAAAATCAATGCTAGTATTTAACATAGAAACTCATTAACGTTATTTTTTTAAAAACCAAATCTTAGGCTACGTATGACAGAATTCTCTAGAGTGTTCTGTGTTGTATATATAAGCATAGCTTTACATACTGTAGATTACTCTAAATTATAACCTAGAGCAGTAGACAGTGTCTGCATTTTATTTTCATGGTGCTGCGGTGTGCAGCATAATCAAAGTATATTCATAGCAACCTCAACTCTATTAAAGCTGTCATATATATTTTATTCTGGCTCACTACTCCTACCCTTACAACAATGTAACTTTTAAAAATTGAGATCTAGCGATTTGACAGTAATGTGCCTTTTATTAATTTACTAGTGAAATACCTGTCATTATAATGGGTGGTGGGTGGGCGGAAGAGAGCCTGAATATTGCATGTCCGATGCCTTTTTGCGCATGCTGCATGCAGAGACATAATGTGCACCACTGGATTTTACCTGCATAGCCATACCTCGGTTTTATTCATATATTGGCCACTCTACATTATGACAAAAAGATGAAACCCGGGTATTGGCTTTTTATATCCAATTAACCAAATACTTCACATGGTGATAGGCGTGTGTGTGTGTGTGTGGGGGGCACAAACAGACATCCTTATATTTTGCCTGTTCCGGTGTCTCTGCAATATCAAGGATAGCTTTGCAGACAGACGTTCATCATGGGCTCATTCACACAGGGCAGGACCCCTCCCAACAGTGGAAGAGAAGCACTACTTAGTTCTGTTTTACAAGTGCTGTTGTGTGATCTAGTGTTAACTTTTAATTCCTGATCAGTGTTGCTTTTGCTGGTTTCAGAAATCTAAAAGGCTATGTGATGTAGTAATTGCAGACAAATTTGGAGGAATTATATGATTTGATCAAAGGTCATTATTAAGGATGTGGGGTCGCTGAAGTATACATTGCTCTGTGTCTTTACAGGCAGAAACACAAGACAGGATAAGTCAAGCCAATACAGAGCAAGGGGTACTTGCAGTGGTTTCCATGTATTATGACTTGCACAAGAGCTCATGAGTGAAAATGTTCTGTGGGATCTATCTTACAATCACTTTCTGTGGAAACTGACAACTACCTCCCCCCCCCCACACCTAATAACCAGAAGATGGCCAAGATGCCCTCCCTCTCATCATTTGCCTAAGGTCACAGAATCAGCATTGCTGACAGATGGCCATCTAGCCTCTGCTTAAAAACCTCCAGGGAAGGAGAGCTCACCACCTCCCGAGGAAGCCTTTTCCACTGAGGAACCGCTCTGTTAGAAAGGTCTTCCTAATGCCTAGATGGAAACTCTTTTAATTTCAACCCATTGGTTCTGGTTCGACCTCCTGGGGCAACAGAAAACAACTCGGCACCCTCCTCTATATGACAGCCCCTCAAGTACTTGAACATGGTTCTGATATCCCCTCTCAGTCTTCTTCTCTTCAGGCGAAACATACCCAGCTCCTTCAACCTTTCCTCATAGGCCTTGGTCTCCAGACCCCTCTTGTTTGTTTGTTTGTTTCCTTTATTTATACCCTGCCTTTCTCTCCAGTGGGAACCCAGAGCCGCTTGGGATGGTTTCCTTTCCTCCAGTTTAACCTCCCAATAACTGTGCATGGTCGCTTAGGCTGAGAGTGTTTGAGTGGGTCCTGGGTCACCCAGCAAGCTTCCATGGCGGAGTGGGGATTCGACCCCAGGTCACCCAGATCCTAGTCTGATACTCTAACCACTGTACCATACCGGCTGCTATCAAATTTTGCTTAAAGTGAAATTTCAAGGTGGATTTGAAATGGATAGGGATTCCAACTGAGAGAAGAAAGAATTGAATGAATGAGGAGACCTCCCCCTCTGACTCATTAATTCCCAAAGACTGCCACGAGAGGACAACTGGTATGCCATGATGAGAAATACTACACTTGTTAACTATGGCTCCTGTGAGCCTTAAGCTGCTCCCCACAGAGGAGGTTATCCGTTGTAAATCTGTATGATTCAATCCTGTGGCCTTGCCTAGTAGCTAAGCTTAAGATAGCGTTATACAGAAATTCAGGAGATTGGCTCTTCTGAGAGCAGGTAATTCTTACATTTTTACACTCTATAGGAAAACCTTTTGGGGGGTAATGGCAATATGTGTCTCTGATTTTAATTCAAAAAATAAAATCCTTTGTGGCTATCAAAAATTGTTCTAACCCCAATGTTCCTCTTTTGAAGGTGACACCAGTTAGGCATGAAAATGACCAAATCTCAATGTCTCCTCCTCCCACCTCCAAAAAATAAAAATAATTATGGAAAAGGAAGGGCTTCTTTGCTTGGAGTGTATTTCGCTCCCTTTCCAACTGTATTAACAGCACATACAACTTGTAAATCTTGTGGATTTGTTTAGTTTTCTTGTGCAAAACAATTCAAATGATTTACAGGCTGCAGTATACAGTGTAAGATTCCAGTGTGGTTGAGAACGCTGATGTTTCAAACACAGTTTAAAATTTACCCAATTTTCACTATTTTAGTGAAACAAGTGATTTTTCTGCAAGAAACCAATATGCAATAGCAGAAGGGGACCAGAGTGGGGTAGTGAGAAGCAGAATAGGATTCGGGAGACCCAGGTTCGAATCCCCAGTTTGCCTTGAAAGCTTGCTGGGTGACCTTGAGGCCGTCACATACTCACAGCCTAATTTACATTACAGGCTTGTTGCGAGGAGAAAATAGATGAGAGGAGAATGATGTAACCTGTTTTGGGTCCCCATCGGGAAGAAAGAGCGGATATAAATTAAGCAAATAAATAAATAAAAGGATACTATCAGTCAATATTCCAGAGTGGGATATTTGCCACAACTGTGTCTCATTAGTGATGAACACAGTGTCAAGTGAAACTCTGAATTATGTAATAGCTTAATTAACATCCTTGCTTCTCTTTTCGTCTTTTGTACTGAAATAATCTTTGCTGTGGATACTGCTGTAAAACACAAGTTGAGAAATTTTCATTTGTGCTGTAATTCCTATTTAGTAAGCCCCCCAAGTAAATCTAAAAATATTGATTGTATTGCAATATTGTGGGTGAACCTCAGGGCCAGTTTCAGGGTTGCGCGGGGGCCCTGGGGGAAGGAGTCTAACTGGGGGCCCTTCCCCCTTTGGCATGGTCCCTTTCCCCTCCAACCACACCCGTTGCCTCTTCAACCACTCCCTTTTCCGTTTCAATTTGCTTACTATGGTAAAGAGAAATCATACCAAATTGTCCTGTCATGGTTACTTTGTATAAAACCAGAGAGAAGAAAATATGCCTTCCATGATTTTTTGGTGGGCATTCAAAATTGGTATCATTTGTATAACAACAATAGACATATCAATCTGGAGGAATCTCAGTCTCAAGTTCTATGGACAAGTTTCTCCACTCTCATCACTGAAAGTGAGGAAACCTCAGGTAGAAAGATGGGAACTTAATTTCATCACTCTACATTGGATCAAAGGAGCCATAAATTAACTGAAAGAAGAAAATAAAACTTATTTTTAATACTGAGAAATGCACCACTCCGTTTTTTTAAACAAAGAGTAACATCTTTGATACAACTAATTTAATCCTTCAACAAATATCACAATCTAAATGTTTTTGTTGGTTTTATATATATGTAATATTTTAAAAAATTATTTGTTTTATATTTTTAACTGTTGATTGCCTTGAAGGCCAGTGTGGTGTAGTGGTTAAGAGCCAGGGACTCTAATCTGGAGAACCGGGTTTGATTCCCTGCTGCTCCACATAAGCAGCGGACACTAATCCGGAGAAACCAGGCTTGTTTCCCCATTCCTCCACATAAAGCCTGCTGGGTGACCTTGGGCTAGTCACAGCTCTCTTAGAGCTCTCTCAGAAATCTCCTCCTCCTCCTCCTCAAAGATGGACCAGTATATTTTTTTGCCTGTGTATACCCATAATGATCAAGATGTATACCATGAGAAAGCACCTCTAATGCATTGACAAGTTGTGGCAAATGTAGCAGAACTGATTTGACAGCATCTACTCCAACATGTAGCACCCCAAGATGGCTAAGACAGCTTTCAGGGTCAGCTGTGGCGAATGCCGTAAGGCCACTTCCCAGCATGATGTTGCTCCAGAAAAAAATGAATAAGTATGAGGTAATACTACCCCCCTCCCCCAAAAAAATTCCTTTGCCTGGCCAAAAGTGTCTGTAGCATGCATCAACACAAGGTTCCAGTTGTGGGGGGAACAAGGTGCAAAGAACAAGGTGTAAAGAATGTTTTTTTCTAAAACAATGGTTTGATCTCCTTTGGCACCATTATCAGCTACAAATATTAGACACCAACAATACTTTTCTGTCAACCTTCCCAACATAGCTGCCTAACAGACTTTTTCCCTGTTGTATCGGTGACATGCAGATATTAAAAAAAAAAATTCTCCTTCACATCCACTGTTTTGCTGTTAACAGAGAGAGGGGGAGTGTGTGTCATTAGAGTGGGCAATTTGTCCCATGGCACCTTGGTGAGAGCTTAGCATCCATGACCATAAAGTAATAAAGTTGCCATTTTCCACTTTACTGTGGTGTGAAGTTTGCAAAGTGAGAAAAACACAATTATTTCACAGCAGCAGCTCTCATTATTTTCCACCGGTAGGGATGCCAGCAGCCTCCAGGTGGGACCTGAGGGTCCCCCGGAATTACAGCTCATCTTCAGACTACAGAGATCCATTCCCCTGGAGAAAATGGCTGCCTTGGAGGGTAGACTCTATGGCATTGTACCCAACTGAGGACCCTGTCCTCTCCAGGCTCCACCCCGAAATATCCAGCAGTTTCCCAAAATGGATCTGGCAACTCTAGCCCCCATCCCCTGCAGGTGGCCAGGGGGAACCTGGCGACCCTATCTGCTGGCGACTCTCATTGGTCTGCAAATGACCAACTAAGCCCAGTTTTGACACTGGATCTGGTAAACCTTGTTATCCATATTGGTTAAAATGTGTGAGAGCATGGGATATTAAAAAAAATATTATAACTGTTCAGGGTAAAAGCTATTAGAATATTGCACTCAGTATTGTTACAGAAGATAGTTTGAGTAGAATTACATTCTCACAAAAAACCTAAGAACTGAAAAAGGAGTGTGTGGCAGACTGTCAGGCCTGTGTCTCAGTTAGTTTTGTTTTCTCACCAACTCTCCTTCAAGGACTGTTTTGCATTCCTGTTCCCTTTGAAGCTGGCAGGTGTCCGTGGGAGCAGCGGCACCTCTGTGCTGTTTGTAATGTGCTCGAAATAATCTCATGAGACTGTACTGCTGAATGCTTTTTTCAATGCTTTTATATTGTCAAGTGCATGCCGGTTTCCTCCATTGCTGTCTTGGGTTCTCTATGCTCTGTTTACCTATGCTACCATTAAACCAACTTCTTTGGACAACTTTGTCTCCTGCTGTGGTTAGTGGTTCTCGATAGGGCAAGTGCTCACACAGACTGATGACTAGGAAAAGACCCCAAGAGATAGCTATGGGGCAGGGACTCCTGAAGCATGGCATCTAAAGAGAGAGAGGGCAGAACGGTCAGTTGAGTGAGAAACAGGAACTTGAGGGAAAGATAAGAATGTTTGTGGGAGCAGGCTGAATCAGCCGTTTCAGATTTAGCCTGTAGAATGAAGAAGAGTTGGTTTTTTAATGCTGAATTTCTCTGCCACTTAAGGAAGAATCAAACTGACTTACAACTGCAGGGTGCCTAGTTTCACTGATTTTTGTTAACATTTATGTTAGACTGTTGAATGAGATTGCTTGTATCTTTGGAGCTGGGTGTCATCAATATATTGATGACACCCAGCCCTGTATTTCACAAGGCCTTCCAAAGAAAATGTCTGTGTCCTGAGCCGGTGCTTCCATTATGTGGTGAAGTGGCAGATGGAGAACAAGCTGAAGGTGAATCTAGACAAGATGGAGATGATGTGATCTGCTTGTAGGCTTGCCATATCTCCCACTAGGGTTGCCAACCTCCAGGTACTAGCTATTACAACTGATCTCCAGCTGATAGTGATTAGTTCACCTGGAGAAAATGGCAAATTTGGCAATTGGACTCTATGGCATTGAAGTCCCTCCCCTCCCCAAACCCCACCCTCCTCAGGCTCTGCCCCAAAAACCTCCCGCCGGTGGCAAAGAGGGACCTGGCAACCCTACCCACTATAGTGGCAGGCCTCCCACTGGCAAGCTCCGTTGCTCTGAGCAGAAGTGGGAGAAAAATTAAATAAGCAGCGATGTCACCAACATCTCTGTGTCACATTTGGTTACAACCCGCAAGTGACAAAGGGTAGCTCTAGGAATCGTTGGAAATTCTATGGTAACAATAGAGCTGTCCTTTGTCACATTGTCAACCATAGAGTTACCTTTTGTACCCTGAAGGGACATAGTGATGACAGCAGCATGGCACATATACACCCTAGCCCTCCCGCTGGTTGCCAGGATGGCAGCCCTGCAAGCTAGGAAGAATTGCTTTGTAATAAATGGGGTGAATTCATTTCTTTCAGAAAGTGTGCAAAGCTTACAAGTGCTTTTGGACCCAGACTTGATAGTGAAATGGTGTAGTACAGTGGTTAGAATGTCAGCCTAGGACCTGGTACAAGTGGGTTTGAATGCAATGGAAGCTCACCAGGGGACCTGTGATACTCTCTCACACTGACCTACTTTATAGGCTGTTGTTGTGTGGATCAAGTGAGAATAATAAGCCAGCCCCCACTGAGGAGAAAAGCGAGTTATACGTTTGTTTTTTTAATGTGTAAGTTGGTTTAATTGCCAAGAATGACTTATTTCTGCTTCAATATGTATGCAAATTGTTCTCCCTTCTAAGTGTAGCTGATTTAGGTTTGCTGATCCAAGCTATTGTAACCTCAAGGTTACACTACTGTAATGAGCTATGTGAAACTACCCTCAGTGGGTCTCAAAATGTTCACTTAGTGCCAAATGCAGCTACACACCTTTTAACAGGTGTGTGATAATAGGAGGGCACCTTTTTTGAGAGCTTTCAGAAGGGGTTGCAAGACTTGTTCTATAACAGCTTATTTGGTTGCCTGCTTCTGGCCTCAATTTAAGGGGCCCTGCATGACCTGAGACACCCATATCTGACGGACTATCTCTGCTGGTATGAACATGTGCCCTAACCACATTTCCCATTCCATCTCACAGAGCTGTTGTCAGGCTCAGGAGTCTGTCCCTAGCATCCCAAAAAGCACACATGCCCAGGTAGGTGATCCTAAGCAATGCTACTTTATTAGGAGCAAAAAGACAGATTAAAAGAAGCTGACTGCCTTACATGCAGGTAAGGCTGCTAATGACTTTCGGTATGCGAGGTACAGGTTAAAAGCCTTCTAGGCAGGGAAAACATAACAGTGAAGTTACTTCGAGATAGTGAATCCCAGGGAGAGAAGTCATAACACTGTACATTTGAGATAGTCTGAGGAACCGAAACTCTACACAGGAATAATGAGCATGAGAATCAGACCTTGAGATGCAGCCTGACTCTGGCCTTGAACTCTGGCTACCAGTAGGTAGCACGGACCTGACAGCTGTAAGAACGTTTTCCGCCATACCATGGGTGGTTCTGGTGGAGTTCTAACCCTCTGGAATGCTCTTCTATTGGAAGGGAGAAGGGGCACCTTCTTTGATGGCTTTCAGAAGGGGTTGCAAGACAATCTTATTTCAGAAGACTTTTCACTGACATTACATGATAGGTTATTGATTTCTTTTTGGTGGTTCTGTCAACAGACTACTGTGGATAGTGCTGCTCAGTTTCTACAGCAGTCTTTGGTCTTTAATGCGTGGCTGTTTCACTCTCTGTCATCCCTCTAATGACTTCGGGTCTTTGTTTGGATTATGCAGGCCATTTCCAACCGTCAGAGGTCTCCTCGCTCTCCCTTTGCATTTCCCTGCCTTTTGCCCGCATTTTCAAATTCAAGATAAAACAGGTCCCTCAGAACATGGATAAAATGCAAGGAAATGCAGGGTGAGAGCAAGGAAACCTCTGACCATCAGAAACGGCATGCATAATACAAACAAAGACCCGAAGTCGACAGAGGGGTATGGCGAATGAAACAGCCATGCATAAAAGACCATTGTGATTTTATATACTTGTGTTCAGTGCACATATGCTATAACCAACCACTGGCTCTTTTATGGGATGGTGAGGGAAGATGGGACATATATGTTTGGGAGGAATGGATTGGATGGAGATACAGAACTTAAGAAAGAAGAGGCTAATGAGCAGAAACTAAAATCAGTTGAGGGTGTATGGCTTTATTTATTGCACTGTCTGCTATTTTCCAATGCAAATATTCTCAGAGTATTTACATGTTGAAATTTTTGAATCAATGAAAACTTTGCTCAGCTGAAGCTGTACATGATAGTGTTTTGAGGCTTCCTTCCTCTGATGCCCTCTGGATTGGAAAATAGAAGAAGAGAAGAGTTGGTTTTTATATGGTGACTTTCTTTACTGCTTAAGAAAGAATCAAACTGGCTTGCAATCACCTTCCCTTCCCCTCCTCAGAACAGACACCCTGTGAGGTAGGTGGGGCTGAGAGAGTGTGACTAGCCCAAGGTCACCTAGCTGGCTTCATGTGTAGGACCAGGGAAACCAACCTGGTCCACCAGATTAGCCTCTGCCGCTCATGTGGAAGAGTGGGGGAATCAAACCCGGTTCTCCAGATTAGAGTCCACCACTCCAACCACTACACCACCCTGGAAGCTGGAGAGAGGGAGTCCTCAGCTTGAACCAACACGGTGGAGGGATGCCTGACCAGCCCCAGTCTGGGGTGGAGAGGGGAGCCATTTGTCTAAAGAAAATGGAATAAGACGGACAATGTGTGTGGGGAACCAGAGGAAACAATGGCTAGGAGATCTATAGAGGAGGAAGAGATGAAAGGTCATGGAGAAAGTGGGACTTCACATGTTAGCTCTAGCCCCGTGATAATTTCATGAATAAATTCCATGAGATGCTTAGTCCAGAAAATCAGGTTTATTCAGAAAAGTCAACAGGTTTCAGAAGCCTAAAAGTCAAATGGACTCTAATGCAGGCAATAGCGGTTACAGAACATAAGTAGCAAAACGAAGACAGATAACAGGGCACCATAGTAACCACCACCACCCCGAGACCAAAGGAGACCCACGGGGCACTCGGCGCTTCGCATGGTGCAAAGTCTAAACAGAGAACAAGGCGAGACCTTGAACGAGGAACACAACAGGAGCTGCTCCCAACCACAGCATACCATTCCCAGGACTTGCTCCTGACATCCTGCCCCTCCAAAGGCCCCCCTCACCTCCCAGTGACCGGCTTGTGTGGGTAGGCGGCATGAAAGTCCTGAACCAACCGGGGGGCGGAGATGTCCTTGGCATGTACCCATTCATCATGTGCGGGACCAAAATGTTTCCAGTGGACCAAGTATTGAAGGGTGCCCTGGTGAAATCGTGAATCCAAGATTTTAGCGACTTCAAAATGCTCCCCCCCCCACCATCTCAGGCACCTCAGGCGGTGGTTCTGGATGCCATCTGTGTGAGGGCACATATGGTTTGAGGAGACTGATGTGAAATACCGGGTGAATTCTGCATAGAGATTTGGGGAGGGAGAGTTCCACGGTGACTTGGTTAATGATGCGGGAAATGGGGAAAGGAGCCACATATTTGGCACTGAGTTTGCTGCAGGGGCGAGTGGAGCACAGATTCTTGGTGGACAAGTACACCAGGTCCCCCACCTTACAGTCCTTCCCTGGCGCACGGTGCTTGTCGGCCTGAACTTTGCATTTGTGCTTGGCTCGTTCTAAATTTTTAACGAGCCATGGCCAAGTCGTTTGGATAGTGTGCACCCACTCGTTCATGTCAGAGTGCTCCCCCTCCCCGGATACATCAACGTGCCCGACGGGGTGAAAGTCTTTGCCATAGACTGCTTGAAAGGGGCTAAATCCAGTGGACTGGTGGACTGCATTATTGTAAGCGTATTCTGCAAAGGGCAATAAGTCTAACCAATTATCCTGGTGGTGATTAACATAACAGCGTAAGTAGCATTCCAGTACAGCATTCACTCATTCTGTTTGACCATCAGTTTGAGGATGAAAGGCACTAGACAGACCTTGTTCCACCCCAACCAATTTCAGAAAGGCTCTCCAGAATTTGGCCATGTATGTGCCCCCCCTGTCACTCACGATCTTGCACGGAAAGCTATGTAGTTGGAAGACATGTGACACAAAGAGGCGGGCCAGTTTTGGGGCAGAAGGAATACCTGCGCAAAGGACTAAATGCACCTGTTTAGAAAACAGGTCAGTAATTACCCAATGCACTGTTTTTCCCCCACTGGGGGGAAGATCCGTCATGAAATCCATTGCAATCACTTCCCAGGGTTTAGAGGGGGTCTCTAAGGGTTGTAAGAGTCCGGGCGGCTTGCCTTGGGGCCGCTTGGCTGTGGCACAGATGGGGCAGCTGCGGATAAAGGAGTCTACGTCTGATCGCATGCCCGCCCACCAGAATTGACGTCGTAACAAATGTAGTTTTGAGGAACCCAAAATGTCCGGCCGTCTTGGCCCCATGAACCAAGCCCAACACTTCCCCCCTTAATCCCGCAGGAACGTACAACTTGGAATCTTTGTACCAAAAATCCCCCCTTTTCACTAGAGTAGCCAGTAAGGCTTGTGTAGAGCTGTCAGCTAGGTAGCTACGACGCAGAGTTTCTTTGAACCAATCAGGCAGTCTCTCCACCCCCTCAACCCCGGGATTTGTGGTGGCGGGTGGTGCAGGCAGAGCCGCTGCTACGAGAGGGAGTGGGGTTGAGCAGCCGGGGCTCTGCACTTTGGGAACCACAGGTTGTTTGGCCAGAGGAGGCAGCAGAATGGGCGGCCCTGCCGGCTCAGCTGGGCGTGAGTCCTCAGACGGCAGCGGCGGCGACTGGGTTTGGGATCGCGTTTGCACTACCAGCGTGGGCAATAAACGTCGCTGGGCAGGGGTGAAGAGCGAGTCAGTGGGCCGATCAACTTTGGTAGGATATTGGGGAAGTCTAGACAAAGCGTCGGCCAGTAAGTTTTGTTTCCCAGGGACATGTTTCAAAACGAAGCGAAATTGGGCAAAGAAGTCTGCCCAGGGCACCTGTTTCGTAGACAGCTTGCGAGCTCCTGTTAGGGCCTCCAGATTTTTGTGATCGCTCCAGACTTCAAATGGTAGTTTGGAACCTTCTAAGAACTGTCTCCACACAGTTAGGGCATGCTTGACAGCAGCAGCCTCCTTTTCCCATACGGGCTCGGACTGTGTGAATTTTTTAGAGAAGTAAGCGCATGGATGCAATTGACCATCCCCCCCCCCGCTGCAACAAGGCTCCTCCCATGGCAACTTCAGACGCATCGACTTGCACAATAAACATTTGGTTACAGTCTGGGTGTTGTAAAACAGGTTCAGAAGTAAACAGACATTTCAGAGTGTCAAAAGCAGTTTGACAGTGGGGGGTCCAATTTACTCAAGCATTAGGCAAGGCAGCTGCATTCCCCTTCCCCTTAGTCTTAAGGAGGTCTGTGATGGGGAGTGCAACGTGAGCGAAATTGGGGAGGAATGTTCTGTAAAAGTTTGCAAATCCAAGAAACTTCTGGACTTGCTTACGGGTGGAGGGTGGGTCCCAATCAAGTACTGCTTGCACTTTTTCAGGGTCCATAGTTAGCCCATGGTGAGAAATGACATAGCCGAGGCATGTCAACTGCTTTTGGTGAAATTCACACTTGGATACCTTAGCATAGAGCTGATTGTCTCTGAGACATTGCAACACCTTTCTAACCAAGGTAACATGTTCGTCCATAGTTTTAGAGTTAATAAGTATATCATCCAGATAAACTATAACTCCTTCGAATAGAAGGTCATGTAGGATCTCGTTAATGAGTTGCATGAAGACCCCCGGAGCCCCTTTTAACCCGAAGGGCATGACCAGGAATTCAAACATCCCAAAGCAACTTGAAAATGCTGTTATAGCCTTATCCCCCTCCCGGATTCTAACTCTGTAATACGCTTTGACTAGGTCCAATTTAGTGAAGATATGTCCCTCTTTCAGTTGTCTGAGGAGATCTGAAATGAGAGGGATGGGGTAAGCGTTGGTTTTTGTGACTGCGTTGAGCTTGCAAAAGTCAATACACAAACGCAAGTCTCCTGTTTTCTTGTGCACAAAGAAACTGGGTGCAGAAAAGGGAGCAGTGGAGGGACGGATGAAACCTCGAGCTAAGTTCTTATCCAGGAAGTCCCGAAGCACCCCCCTTCTCTGTAGGCCTCATTGGGTAAATTTTACTTTTTGACAGTTTTTCATTGCCCACCACTTCAATAGCACAGTCTGTTGGGCGGTGGGGGGGCAAGATGTCACATTCTTGCACGTTAAACACATCTGCAAAGTCTTGATATTGGGGGGGGGCAGTATGGGCAGATTAGAGGTCTCTGAGGCCAGGGCAGGGGTTGGGGTGTTGACAGTTTTAACTGCCACCTCGTATCGGTGTTGGTCACACAGTGGGCTGTCGAACGCCAACGTCCCAGCCCCCCAATCAATATTAGGGCTGTGTCCTTTGAGCCAGTTCACTCCCGGCACCACGTCGTATCGGACATTGGGTACTATGGTGAAGTTAATTTGTTCCCAATGGTGGCCAATTCCCATCGCCACCCCAACTGTATGCCGAGTCACTGGCCCACCCCTGAAATCGCTGCCATCCATCTGGGCAAAATGAACGGGTGTTGGTAATGGCAGGGATTTCACTTGGAGTGCTTTAAAAGTGACTTCATTAATCAAAGTGCAGGCGCACCCGGAGTCAATTAAGGCTTTGACTTTTAATTGGGGACCCTTCTTATAATGTTGCAAAAGCACATCCACATACATCGTCTCTTCCACTGCACTCATCGTCAAGGGAGCTTGAGGTTTCGCAGGAGGTCCTGCTGTCGTCTGCGGCAGCGCTCCCTCTACCGCAGACACCACCCGTTTTTTGGTGGCTAAAGGGGTGATTCCAGATTAAGGGCAGCGGCTTCACAGCGGTCACCCTCATCCGATGAAGCAGAACTGTCTCCCGGAGGGACAGTAATTGTAATCCTGAATACTGACGGGTCTGCTGGTGATACCTCTGGGGTCGCCTCGTTGACGTGGAGGGCTGGGGGCGCTCCCCGTCCCGGAGCGATGCTGCGCCCTGCCACGGTGCTCCATCCTCGAGCGCATCCTCTCCATCGGGGAGTTCCGTCCAGCTGTGGTAGGGGGTTCGGTCATTCTGTGCGTAACGGGCAGGTTGCAGCGAAGTGCCCCACCACGCCGCAAACGAGGCAGGCCCCCCTCAGAAAACGCGAAGCACAGTCAGGCGTAGATTGAGCCTGCCTCCGCGGTGCAGATGGAGCAGCGACTTTGGGAGGATTCTTTGGCCCCCCAGTCCTTGGCTTGATGGCGGGTAAGGGTGATGAACTGGCGGTGGCTTTCGACTTCCTTGGCCTGAGACGGCTGGTTGCCTCGGAGCTGTCAGCCCTTGATGCTGTCGCGCAATTTCGCATATTAGGACATCGATTTGGTCCTGCATCTGGCCCATATGATCCAATAAGTCTCGGTTTTGATACTTCAAAGAGAGGATCTCTTCCTCAGCCCCCCCCCAGTTCATCGGGCTTGGGCAGCCCAGAAGTTTGTATTCCACTCCTCGTAGTCGTCCTCGTAGTCCCCCTCTCGATCCCGTGGCAGTCCTACCGCAAGTCGCCATTTACGGGCCGCATCTCGGGGTTCCGGGGACCATGAAGGAAAGGACCATTCCGATTTATCGCAGCTCCCTGCTCGTGCCCCAAAGGCACCTCGAGCCTGAGTCGAGGCTTCCTCCTCCGCCCGCTGTTGGTCAGCGATCGTTTTGTACGCAGCTAGCCTGGCTGCCTCAGCAGCAGTTGTTAGAGGTAGAGCCGCCTGTTCCAAAATCGGAAGGATTTCCTTGTGCCTGCCCAGCAATGGAGGAACTTGCTGGGCAAGATCCGCAGAGGCAGCGCCAAACGTAGGTTTCAAAATTTGTTCCACATCGGCCTCCGCTGCCGTGTCCAGTGGCAGGTCCATGAGAGCCATGATAGTCTTAGCTGCAACATTCTCCGCATCCCGTTGGCACAGGTTAGGATCGGGAACATCTTCAGGGGCCCCGGCCATCTGGAATTGTAGCCCGCACTCCTGGATTGGCACCGTCGGCTGGCGCTGCGCCTCTCGGAGAGCGAGCTCACTGAACAACCGAGTCAGGAGAGCAAAGTCCTGACGTGCTGACTGGAAATCTTCCAGCAACCTCTCCAACCACGAAAGTTCGCTGCGGGCCAGTAGGTCAGCGTCCCTCAATTGCCAAGGAGCTGCTGCTGCTACATGAAGCCACTGGCGCACCGCCAAGCTGCCCAAACAGTCGGCCTCCGCACGAGTCCGAAGGGCCTCAACAAGGATGGTGTGTAGAAGGTCGCAGTCCTTGGGGAGCTCGTCCTGTGCCCCGACCCGAGAGCCCACCAGGATTGTAGAAACAGGGATTAGAGTCCAAATGTCAGCTCTAGCCCCGTGATAATTTCATGAATAAATTCCATGAGATGCTTAGTCCAGAAAATCAGGTTTATTCAGAAAAGTCAACAGGTTTCAGAAGCCTAAAAGTCAAATGGACTCTAATGCAGGCGATAGGCGGTTACAAAAACATAAGTAGCAAAACGAAGACAGATAACAGGGCACCATGGTAACCACCACCAACCCCGAGACCAAAGGAGACCCACGGGGCACTAGGTGCTTTGCACGGTGCGAAGTTTAAACAGAGAACAAAGCGAGACCTTGAATGAGGAACACAACAGCAGCTGCTCCCAACCACAGAATACCATTCCCAGGACTTGCTCCTGAGATCACGTAGGACCTATGGATGGAAGTAATGTGTAATAATGACATGCAGGAAGTGGTTGTGAACCAGGGCCAGTGAGGAACAGTGCGGCTTAAGTCTAGATGCTGACAGTGCAGCCTGTTCCTTTAAGAATCATGCAGAACGGGGATCCTCCCAGTGATAGTTTCTCCTGTCACTGCAGCATTACGACCTGGCAACTCTGAGAGACCGAATGCCAAAGAAGCACTGAGATGAGCAGGCAAGATGGGGATGAATTTCACATATTGATTTGAATTAACCGGCCAGTTCTTTCACCACAGGCGTCTCATTGTGCACATTTTCTGGCTATCCTGGGGGGGGGGGGGAAACCACAATAGTGCAAATTCAATAATTTTGATTCGAAAAACCCTCTCTTCCATGTAGAAATATTTTTAAATGAAAACTTTTTCGCCTAGGCTGGTTGTGTTAAGGAATTAGTACTATTAGAGTATGGAGAAAAAAGCATCCTTCTCCTAGGTAGATATTATGAAAACATAGAATGTACATTATATATTAATTTTTTTAAAATTAGATTTTTATCTTGCCCCTCCCCCAGAACAGGGCTTGTGGCGCTTAACAACTTCACAGTATAATAACAACAAAGCCACAATTTCAATAAAATCCAATTAAAACACAGCACACAGCTTTTGGCTTTGAACACTAGTGGAATAACCAGTGGAATAACTCTGTCTTACCTGCCCTGCGGAGCATAGACAAGTCCTGCAGGGCACGAATTTCCTCAGACAAAACATCCCACCAGGTTGGCGCTGCGATGGAAAAGGCCCTCGGCCTTGCTGCACTCAAATGGGTGAATCGAGGGCCAGGCACCACCAAAAGCCCACGGGCAGCAGAATAGACACCGCCGGGGGGGGGGGGGAGGTCATCATGGGAGAGGTGATCCTTTGGGCACGACAGTCCCAGACAGTTTAGGGCTTCAAAGGTTAATACCAGCACCTTGAATTTGACCCAGAAACCAATTGGGAGACAGTGCAGTTGCCACATGAGGTGGATGGGTGCAAATCACAGTGAATTGGTCCATAGCCTGGCAGCCACATTCTGAACAACTTGATGTTTCCTAAGCGCCTTAAAGGGCAGCCCTGCATAGGAGCAAATTGCAGCACTCTAGCCTGGAGGTGACGGCCCCATGAATCACTGTGGCGAGGTCAGAATTATTTTATACACACACACTTTTGTAATATTTGTTTTCTTTTATCACATTTTTAATCCTACCATTTATCCAAGGAGCTTTGTGGTGATAAACATGATCCAAGCCAGCGTAGTGTAGTGGTTAAGAGAGGTGGTTTGGAGCAGTGGACTCTGATCTGGAGAACTGGGTTTGATTCCCCACTCATCCACATGAGCTGCGGACTCTTAATCTGGTGAACTGGGCTGATTTCCCCACTCCTCCACATGAAGCCAGCTGGGTGACTTTGGGCTAGTCACAGTTCTCTTCGAACTCTCTCGGCCTCACCTAACTCACAAGGTATCTCTTGTGGGAAGGGGAAGGTGATTCTTCTCCTCCTCCTCCTCCTCCTTCTCTAGGCTGAGGTAAGATTTCAATCCATCTCTCCCAGGACACTGTTTTAACCACTGTGCAACATGATCAAGTGATCAAAATATTGAATATAGATGAGCCAATGATGACCTGACTGGATAGCCAGGAGAAGACTCAGTCTTTAGACTCATTCACGCGTAGTGAAAGAACACGCTCATACAGATGCATCCTAGCCTCCCCCTGTCCTTCAAGCATGGCCACTAGGCACCACAGAGAGGCACTGTGACCAGATGCTGGGAGACCTGAGTTCAAATCCCTACTGATCCATGAAGCTCCTTTGATGACTTTGGGCTAGTCTCTTGCTCTCAACTTAATCTACCTCATGGGGTTGTTGTGAAGAGTGAAGGGGAGAACTATATATGGCCCTTTAAGTTTTTTGGAGGAAGGGCAGGATAAAAAGGTAGTAGATGGTTCCTGTCTTTGGCTATGCGCGGTGTTTAAACAGTCATGTAGAAGGTAAAATAACAAACAAACAAAATCTTGTAACATGTGCAAGGGTGGTCTTTGCTTTGAGAGCCAGTGTGGTGTCGTGGTTAAGAGTGGCGGACTCTAATCTGGAGAACCAGGTTTGATTCCCCACTCCTCCACATGAGCAGCGGACTCTAATCTGGTGAACCGAGTCGGTTTCCCCACTCCTACTCAAGAAACCATCTGGGTGACCTTGGGCCAGTCCCAGCTCTCTTCGAGCTCTCTCAGCCCCACCTACCTCACAGGGGGTCTGTTGTGGGGAGGGGCAGGGAAGGCGATGGAAAGCCCCTTCAAGGGAGAGAAAAGCAGGGTATAAACACCAGCTCTTCTCCCTTCCTAGACTTTCGTTCAGGCTGGAGCCTGGCACCTCTCGTTTTATAAAGAAAGAGCCATCCCCACCGGGTTTGAGAATAGCATTCAAAACTATTTTGGAAACACGTAAAACGTACCCAGGGCTGGCTTCGGGGGGAAACGCGTGTATCGCCCTAAAGGGCGTGCTAGCGTGGCCTAGCGAGCGGCGAGGGTGTCGGACGAGGACCTGGGAAACCCAGACGCAAATCTCCGCTCCCCCCACGGAGGCTGGCAGGGCAACCTCGGGCCAGACGCACGTGCTGGGCCCTGACCCGCCCTAGGATCGGGAGGGGAGCCCTGCCAGGCGGCCAGGGCCCGGCCATGGAGGCAGGGGGCGGCAGGCCCCCTCTGAGCCGTCCCTTGCCTGGAAGACCCCAAGGGGTCACTCGAGGGCCAAAAGGAAGAAGCGGAGCAACGCAAGGCGAGCAGCGGGTCCAGCGCCGCACCTGTGGCGCCGCGTCTTCCCAGCGCACGGGGCGGCAGGCAGGCAGGGCGGCCGGCCGGCCGGTGGGTGGGTGGGTGTGCGGGCCACGTCGATGCGCGCCTCGTCCGCCGGGGTTCGGCCGAGCCCCCCCCCCCCCCCCGCAGAGCGGCCGGCTCCTCCTGGCGGGGCCGGCCGGCCAGTCCCGCCCGTCCGTGGCCCCCGTGGGCGGACCCCGTGCCCTGCCGCAGCCGCCGAGCGAGGCGCGGCCAGGGACCGAGAGCGGGGGGAGGCGGTCGGCCAAGCCGGGCGCGCGGAAGGGAAGCAGCGGCGAGGCGAGGCGAGGCGGGCGTCTTCGGGGCGCGGGCAGGAGGGGCCCGAGGGGCGGGAGGCTGCCCGGCGCCGGACTCGCGCTCGTCGGGGGCACGAGGACGCCTCCCGACGGCCCCGCCCCGCCCGAGGAGGGGGCGTCCGGGGGCGGCGCGGCGCAGGAGCTTCGCGCGGGACCCCGGCGTGGGAGGCGCGCGAGGCGAGAGGCGTCCGGGAGCGCCCTGCGCGGAGACGAGCGCCCTGCCGGGGCGGGGGGCGGCGCGGCCGGCCACCCCCCCAACTCCTCTCGCCGCTGCCTCGCCGGGTAAGGGACGCGGCGGGCGGGCCGGGGGTCCGGCGGGAGGGGCGGCTGGGGACGCGCCCCACCCTGGGGCCGCGGCGCCGGGGCGGGACGCCCTCCGGGAGAGCCCCCCGCGCCTGGCCGGGTGGCGCCGGAGCCCAGCGGGGAAGTTTTCCAGAGCTGCGCTCGGCAGAGCCCGCCCGGCACCGAGACTCGCCCTCCCGCTTGGGGCCGAAGAGGACCCCTCGCCTTTTCGCACGCTCTTCTCCCCTCCTCTGTCTTAGCCTCACAAGCGCCCTAGGAGGTAGGCTAGGCTGAGAGGCTCTGCAGAAGGCGATCCGGCGGATCTGAGGCGCCACAAAACAAGGTCTGTCCCGAAGGCGGACGGGTGCGCGGGGCGAGCGACTGGAGGCGAGCGGGGGGGCCCTGAAGACGCCG
The DNA here is from genome assembly GCF_029931775.1 of Euleptes europaea. Lineage (NCBI taxonomy): Eukaryota > Metazoa > Chordata > Lepidosauria > Squamata > Sphaerodactylidae > Euleptes > Euleptes europaea. Next base: position 96,728,526 of record NC_079319.1, read on the forward strand.
CCCCCGCCCTCCGAGCGCGCTTGCCTGGGGCGCTTGGATGGTGCGCGGGGGCTCGGGGGGCTGTGCGTCGGGGCGGGAGGGAGAGAGGCACATCTCCTGCACCGAAGACCCGGCAGAGCTGCTGCGGGTCCGAGTGGGCAGGGCTGCCCTCGGCAGAGCCCCGGTCCGACTCGGGAGAAGCTGTGTGCGTCCTGCGTTTCTGCCGGGCGGACTGTTGCAGAAAGCCATGGCAGTGGCCGCCCAGGGCTGGTGGAGGAAGACTTTTATGAGTAAATACAGAGCGAGAGGGAGAGGGAGAGACGGCTGGCTGGCAGGGATTCTTGTGGCAACGGTGCTCGCTGAAGATAAAACAAACAAAAAAGGAAGAGTTAATTTCGGGCGACCTGTGCAAGATGAGGGAGGGGGAGTCCTCTCTGCAGAAGGAGCATTTGTAGCAGATTGAGATTCTGAATAGGAAAGTTGTTGCAGAGACAGAGGAGTCTGTTCTTGTAGTTGTCACGAATGAAAGAACCTCCCAGAGGTGGAATTTCGACATAGGTCTGTAGTGGATCTTGATTTTAAAGGGGCGGCAGTGTGTCAGGGAAGCAAACTGTGGGGAGGGGACGCTCGTGTTCAAAAAGAAGCACACGTGAGCAGGTCTAAAAGGATCTGCTTCATTTCTGAACTTGGTATCAGTATGTATAACTATAATAAGCATTTTTTGATATTCTAAACAAAGTAAAGGAACTCATTCCTTTATTTTTCCTTTCTAGAATAAACTTGGTGGTTTGTTTGCCTTTCCCCCTGTCTACGTTAGCGACCTTGACTTTTTATGAATAGGCTTTCCCTAAGGTACTTGAGTTTCAGGAATCTGCCTATTTTTTCTCTACTTATGGAGACAGACAGACAGACAGAGAGAGAGAGAGAGAGAGAGAAGGGGGATTGAGGTAGAAGAAAATAAATGTTTAAAGGATACGGAAGGAAGAGAACCAGTGGCTGGGGCATAAATCAGGCAGAATATATTGGGCACTGATGAGAATAGTTCTTTTCACCATTTTTTTTTAAAAAATGCCCACTTTAAAAGAAAGAAAAAGAAGAAGGCTGATTATTGGCATCCCGCTCTGAAACCCAGGCAGCTGATGCTGAGAGGAGCCAAAGGGTGCAGTTCTCCTTAGTTTAAAAACAGCAGGGCTTTCTTTGCCAAAGATTGCTGTAAACACTGAATAAAGATTTCATTGTAGGGTGGTGTGACTAGAATAATTAGCCAGTTAATTGTCCATTCTGATCCAAAGGCGCAGTAATCACTAAGACATTGTTTTTAAAAAGCAACAAGTGAAAGAGAGAGAAAAGCAAAGCCATAACTTGAAATATTTATCACCTGTCCTGATATATTTTTTCATCTATTTATTATTGCAGAACCCAGAAAAACATGTGGGTTTTTCCCCCCTTTCAAAGACAAGTCTGTCTGTCCTGTTTCTCCGTCTCTCTCTTTCAGCTCTGTGTGTCATTTGTAGTTCTCTTTTTCTCCTTTTAATGGAAGAAAACGTGGCTACAGAACGAACATCTTAAATGGATTGACTAATACCAATTAATATATTCTTCTTCTGTGCTCACTTTATTGCCAACTCAGCAGGGAGGAAAGCTAATGGGGCCAGCTTTTGTGCTTCTCTGACACTCTTCAAGCAGGCTTGCAGGATTGAAGCTGTAAATTGTTGTATGTGTATTAACACTGTAATTATTGTGGCTGAAGCAAGTTGTTTTACAGAGCAATGCTCTCTGGAGCTCCCAACTGGTTTGAACAACTTTTTTCTAATTCACCTGTCTCACCTGACCAGAGGAAGAGGAAAGCATGCTTGCTAGTGCCTTGGGATGGCTTTCAATAATCTGAGAATTGATTGTTACGTAACAGTAACCCCTTTACATAGTGCTTTTCGGCATAAGCCGGAAACAAGGGTCCCAGCCCCAGGAGTGGAGAAGAGACAGAGGGAGGGGAGGGAAAGGTTTTGAGGACGTGTGTGAGGAAACACAGTTAACAGGTTCTGGCGGCTGGGAAGGATTAGCAACAAAGGTAGATTGTGAGGAGGGATTTTGTAGTAGAGAAATTTTACTCCAGGCAGTGGGGCTGTGTGACTTTCTGACACTTAGCAAGGGGGTGGGAGGAAAGATGAGAAGTGATTGTAACTTCCTCTCATAAGCAGCAGCTGTCATCTCTCTGAGGACATCAGCTGTGTGCTACAAGGCTCTGGAAACCATTCAGCCAATTTGTAGCAAGAAGGTGTCATTCCAAAGTCCATTGCTAGCAGGCAGTTCTGCCTTTCAAAAACAGAATGCCCCACTCTTCCTACTAGAATCAAATCAAATCAGACTTTTCTCAAGAATATTTCTATCGATTTGCAGAACAAACAAAACATTCAGAATTGCTATCCACATTTAGCACGTTAACTCTAATCCTTGAAAGTTTGCTGGGAGGTATATTTTATCTATGTCAGCACAAAGCCTGCATTGTGAAACTTTCCCAGGAAATTAATTCCGTGGGGCTGTGACAGAAAAAGCCCTGCTTCACAATGCTCTTCTGACTTCACCCAGCAATGGAATCTGAATCTGGGGTTTCATGCTTCTACCATTTGGTCATATACCTCATCTTATCCCAAGGGCTTGGAGTGAGTAAGATTACATTTATCATTCTTCCCTGTTCTTAGCAACCATAAAATGCCTTGGCCCACATCCAGAAAATAGAAATGATTGTGGTTTTCCAGAGGGAAAGAATCCCAAAGTTGAGGAACTGAGGCTTGGGGGAGGGTATGTGGGAAGAGACAACACTGACCTTGATAGACCAACAATCTGACTCCGTATAAGGCAGCTTCTTGTGTTCAAAACCCCACTACATGTGTCCTTGCTATTTGGACTTAGTGCATAGATGGCAAATTCCAGAGCACCCTCCAGAGTTCTGAGTGATCTTGAATATTGTGATGAGCAGTTTATTAGGCCTGGGCATTTGTAACTGGTCACCAGAACTTGGAGTCGATGATGGAAATCAGTAGGGATCCATTGCAAACCTTAGAGCACCAATGCAACATGATCCTAGTTAGAGAGCCAGTGTGGTGTAGTGGTTAAGAGTGGCGGATTCTCATCTGGAGAACTGGCTTTGATTCCCCACTCCTCCACATGAGCAGCAGACTCTAATCTGGCGAACTGGACTTGTTTCCCCACTCCTCCACATGAAGCCAGCTGGGTGACCTTGGGCTAGTCACAGCTCTCTTCGAACTTTCTCAGCCCCACCTACCTCACAGGGTGTCTGTTGTGGGGAGGGGAAGGTGATTGTAAGCCGGTTTGATTCTTCCTTAAGTGGTAGAGAAAGTTGGCATATAAAAACCAACTCTTCTTATTATCTGTTAGCACTGGAAGATGGGCATTGTCAATGTTTTGCTAGTGTGCTTTAATTTAACAAAGTTTACTCATGGACCTTAAAACTCAGACCTCTTGATGCTGTTTGCTGACCTGTCCTGATGGTACAGTAAGTCTGGGCATGCAGCAGTATGGCAGCTTCTCTGTGACATCAGAGCAACTGAGCCATTGGCCGACCAGTGACATTCTGACCCTCGTTCCAGCCCAGTGCACACGGTGACATTCAGCTGGGCCAGCCGAAGGCACCGAGAGAGGCCAGGCAGGAGCAGAGGTCAGTGATGGAGAAGGAGGCTTTTATGGGAGAATGGAAAATAAAAAGTAGCTTGCTGCGTTGGTGGGCTGTTTGCTAATTTCTAATATCATTGTACAAAGGAAGATAAATATGGATATAATTGAATGCATCCAATTACAGAACACCATACAATGACTTGTTAGAAACAAACCGAGATTCTTTCAAGTCCGATATTGAAAAGTGGGCCAATCTAATCTTTTGTATAACTGTAGTGACAGACAAGATGTTATCCCGGGGATTAATTTGACTTTCATTTTCCAGTACAAGTTCAGAGAGCTCACCCCGTACATATTGTAATGTCACACTTAATGGTTTGGCAGTTCAGTTTTTAAACAGAGCTGCAGTTGCCATACCTGTCACTTTCATGCACCAGGAAACAGGGAAGTCACAAGTAATGAAAAGGAAGGAAGAAGAGCGCAGGAGACATTCTTCCATCTTGCAGCTGAACAGCAGGTTTTATTATTATTTCTGAATGTGGTTGAACTTTGATACTGTTCAGTATGCCTTAGAAGGGGAAAGTCACAAATTGTTTTAGGAAATAACTCCAATGTTTTCTTCAGCCTTCTGGCCTGAAGCAATGAAAGCAACAATACTCAGTATGACCTGTGTAATCTAGACTCAGCAGAGCATATGGAATTTCCCCCCAAACAGTGGGCTGCCTGATTATGAGAAGGAAGGAATAAGCATGCAGTTTCGTAGCAGTTTGGAAAAGTACTACAGTGGGTTTTTATCTGAATTTTATGATCAAACGGTAGGAGAGATGGTTTTGTGATAAGGCACAAACATAAAATTTAACTCTTAAAAAACACACCATATCTGAAAGGGAAAACATTTTGGTTTTCTTATTGGTAGTTCTATTCTTTAGTGTATACTGTTTAAAAGCAGCCCTCTAACCACCACAGCAATAAAACCAGTTTAAGGAAAATAAGTGCAGAGGGCAGCAGGCACCTTGCTACCTAATTCACAAGAATTATTTCAAATTATGCCAAACAAAGGGAAAAAATATGTGTTTACTGATGTCAGCTCATAACAAGGCAGTTGTTGATTCTCCCCATGGCTGCCTATGCTTGACATTGATAATAGGAATTTAAAATTTAAGGATTCAAAAAGGTCGTTGTCTTAATATCCAGAGTGGGATGGTCTGCTGCCGTCACCCTGATCAATGTAGAAAATCCAGACTGAGTTTTCCGCAGGCAGACAATAGTGCACCTCAGAAATATATCCACACAGCCAAGAGCCTTGGATTATAGAACAAGCAAGCCGAAGTTATATGTTACGGAAGGGTAAAGTCAACCAGGCGCTCTGATGAGTTTTATCTGACGGGGGAAATCCTTCTTTACCTGATAGGGGAGCCAGGTCCCTCCCTGGCCACTGTCAAGGGATTGAAATTAAATCAAAAGAGTTTCTGTAAACAATAGGAAGAATTTTCTAACAGTTAGAGCGGTTCCTCAGTGGAACAGGCTTCTTCGGGAGGTGGTAAGCTCTCCTTCCCTGGAGGTTTTTAAGAAGAGGTTAGATGGCCATCTGTCAGCAATGCTGATTCTGTGACCTTAGGCAGATGATAAGAGGGAGGGCATCTTGGCCATCTTCTGGTCACTAGGTGTGTGTGTGGGGGGGAGGTAGTTGTGAATGTCCTGCATTGTGTAGGGGGTTGGACTTGATGACCCTGGTGGTCCCTTCCAACTCTATGATTCTATAATGGTTTAGTTCCAGTAATCACTATGCTGGTGGAGTAGGCTGGGCATGGTTCCATTTAGGTATATGCATAGGATTACCAACCTCCAGGTACTAGCTAGAGATCTGCTATTACAACTGATCTGCAGCGACAGAGATTGGTTCACCTGGAGAAAATGGCCGCTTTGGCAATTGGACTCTATGGCATCGAAGTCCCTTCCCTCCCCAAACCCCGCCCTCCTCAGGATTTGCCCCCAAAACCTCCCACCGCTGGCAAAGAGGGACCTGGCAATTCTATATGGGGCATAGGCTTGAAGTCTGGGGTCTTTTGGGGCCCAGCACAGCTCCCAGGATCCCATTGAGCAGCTCTGTCCTGGAATGCTTTTTACTGGTTTAATTATGCTAGCAGAGGCCTGTACAGGAAAGGAAAGACCCAACTGCCGTGATTAATAGTAATTCCTCCTACTCATACAATGTACTCTGTATGGGGTATTCAGAATGGGACCACAGTGTGGGAGGAAGAGGAGGGTCTTCAGCCTTCTCCCAAGACATTTTCCCAACCTGAAACAGCCCTGGGGCAATATTTTCCCTGTGGGAAGGCTGCGCGTGCAAGCATTCAGGGCCCCTGTTTGGTGCTTCAGAACTGAATTCCCATGAGGAACTCACAGCTGGCATCATGCTGCAAGTCCCCGTAATGGTCGTGTGTCCATTAGTTCCAAATTTTGGAGTGTATTTGTGTTGCTGCTGCTGTACAATCAGAATAATATCAAATGTAGCATTTTGTGACTATAGACTGACTTTCTTGTTTATACTACTTGGTGAACATCAAGTTTCATCAATAAAATAAATTTCACAGTTAGGTGTTATTTTTTCCCCATCCAGTACAGGAAACTGAGGATCAGTTAATTTAATGTGCTGTCTTTTGTAAAAATTCTAATGTTTGTTTCTTAACAGTGAGCAGGTTGAAATGGTAAAAAAGTAGGTGACACATTTAAAATCAGAATCCAGTTGGCAGAATCCAATTCCCTTAATTAATTATGTACACATCACACAACTGTAAGGGGTATCAGCATTTATATATGCTTATAAATGTCAGCATTTAGCTGCGTATTATCCTGTGCAAAGCAGGGGTTCATCATGTTCAGTACATCTTTATAATGAGATTGCTTTGTCAAAGACATAATTGTTATTCATGACAAGCAAGCTCACAATCTCATTCCATCCCTGTAAGTATTGCATCTCAGGCCAATTATGGCTAAAATACTGCATGTGTCAACTAATTAAAGGGTAATTAATAAAATGACAATTTCATTCCATGACAATGTCTGCATCTGACTGTTGTAACGTAATATGTTGGGCAGATGGCTGAATGGTCAAACATGGCAAATTATGATTGCAGCAGTTGTGCAGAACAGCTGGGAACAGTATCAACCCATTAACCCATAAGGTCTGTTATTGCTGAGTCACAATTTAGTTTTTGTACCCCAGTACCTAATGCCTGAATGCAAAATAAATTAGCATTGTGTCAATTTTGGAAGGTAACTTTTCTCCACAGAAACAGGGCGCACATCTTTTCTGATCACTGCTTCAATTTATATCACTAAGACAAGCAGCTGCATAAATACCTATGCGCCATCATAGTTGATGCGCACTGGTCATGTGCTGTGCGCTGTGTCCTTGAAGATGATGCCAGACATTCTGGCTTGCACAGTCTTGTTCTCTCTGTGGCCATCTCTCCACCACTGCTTCTAGATCCCTTATTAGAGGGGAGAGAAGTCAATGCATCTTCAAAACATTGCCTCCAAACCACCTATAAATGGTCATCACTTTTCTTTTCTTTTGACAGATTATGAACATATGGAGCAATGTGACTGACATCTCAGGGGTTTGGGAGAAAGCAGTTAAGGGGTGATTAACTGATTATGTGGGAAAGTGTGACCTAGAGATGTATGATGATGAATGTATTGAGGAGCTATGAGGTTAAGAGGATTAACATGCTTAGAACCAGGGTGCCCGCTCTTTTTGAGCGGCACCTTTTAAAATGTTGAGGACGACCCCAAAATGGCTGTCCTTATTAGGGTTCCACAATACCATCTTCCTCACTTTGCTAAAGAATTGTAGAAGGGGAATAAAAATAAAGGAAGAAAAGTCTGGAGGGGGATGGAGAGAAAGGGAAATTTAAAAAAGGGGAAGGAAGGCCAGAGGGAGAAGAGAGGGGGGATTAAAAGGAAACTAAGGAAAGCCTGAGTAAGGAATAAAGCCACATACTGACTAAGGAAAGCCTGGGCGTTTACCAGTCCTGATCCTCCAGTGGTTGTGGCTGCTATTGCAGCCATAGAAAATGCTTTTATGTGAATGAGAGAAGCCAACAACAATCCCTGCCTTGCAGTGGTGCCACCCACCTTCTGAAAAGCTGGGCAGGTACCAGGGGAAGTGCTGGCGGGCACATCCGCACCCACAGGCATCATGTTGAGGGAACCCTGACTTAGAGCCTTTTTCTTAAGGTGACAGGGAGGAAGTACAAGAAATTTGACAAGAGTCATGATGGAAATTAAAATTGAAAATCAGCTGAAGAAAAGGGAGTTAGTCCCGGGGAATGCACACAAAGAGAACCACTAGCTCTTTTCAGACGTTACGACTGTGCATTCTGGGAACCCATTCTGCTTCCCCCGATCCTTCCAGAATGCTCCATTGCTGTGTTTTCATAACACGGCTCATAACAGCAAAAGAAGCAACATGGGTTCTCATTTCAAGGCAGTGCAGATCAAAGGGGCATTTTGCACAATTCTGCTAACAGTTCTGTTCGGACTTTTTTTTTTTTTGTATGAGAATACAGCATAAAAGGTAACTTCAAATATTTGAGATCAAGGTATGCAGTCAGATGCATTTTAAGTTGAAAATGTCTCCCCTCTCTATTGTTTCTTAGCAATTTATTTAAATAAGCAAGCTCTTTCCAAGGACTTCCTAATGCACTTAAATCAAAATATAAGAATGTGCTGATATACTGGGTAAATGTAATAGAATCAAAGGCAGGCTACAGGAAGAGGAGAAGGAATTGACATGCTTTACAAAAAGGTTTTGCAACAACCTGTCATCAGTAGGGTATAACTACCTGCCTTTTGACAGTCTAAAGAACCATTCAGGCTTCTCTGAAACAATACAGATTCAGAGGAGCTTTGAACAGTCAAAAATAAGGAGTCTAGCTCCCATTGATGTCTCTTGGGTTGCATCAGAATTTAAAAGACTGGGGTGCTGCCATTTTGAAGTATGGCAAGTAGTTTCTGTGAACTTGTGTGGTAATTTTAATGCTTGTGTTTTAATTGACATGAGACATTTAATTGACATTTTGGGTTTATCTTCTGATTTGGGGATTCAGACACAATCCATGGCCATAGCTAAAACAAATAATCTTTGAGTTGCATCAGGACCAGCAGAGGGCACATGGGGTTCTGTCTTTAGATAGCACCTTTCGAGTTAATTCTGTCTCTTGAATAAGGGAGTTTCAAGCAAACGAAACTGTTAGCGAAAGTCCTGAACAGATCAACAATCACATGCATGACTAGCTAGCAAGTGGGAATAGATTAGAAGTTGACATGAGTTAGAGTTACGACAGTCATAATTTTGCCACTCCCTTCAAAGGAACACTGGTTAGCAGACAATACTGTGGTTGCATTGTGGCAGTTAATTTCAGGGAACCTTTATATCTCTCTAGAATACTTCCTAGAAATCAGACTAGGGAAGTGTATGGTAAGTCCTCTTTGCTGATGTGTTTATCCTCACCCTATTGAAAATTCCTGGCTTTGACAGTGAAAAACATTCAGAACAGAGGCTTAAGATACCTCTATTTTGTCATTGAAATACAGAGTATGGTATATGAATCAGCTCCCAAGTGTAGTTCAGTGGCTTGAAGACTTCCCATCCTTAGCTTTCAATGAAAACTAATGTATAGTAGGAGAGTTACTGATGCCTGTCATCAAATTGAGTTGGTGTTGGTAAAAATAACTCTGAAGAAGTAATTAGAAACAAATCAGAACCCTGCCACTTTTTCTTTCTCTCGTACCTAGGGCTGTTGAAAAAAAAATTCGGTAAAATTCGGATTTGGCAAAATTCGGCCCGTTTTTATTCGGGAAATGCCGAAGTCCGAACTCCCCCGCTTTGAGTCCGTGCAATTCGGCATGAGGTCCAGAGTTCGGGGAAAAATTCGGCCGAATACAGCCATTAAAATCACAACCGCACCTTTCCATGGCTCCGGGGGGCATTTTTGGGGGTAGAGGTCCCAAACTTTCAGCATAGCTTCAAAGGACCCTTCTTGCAATAACCCCCATGTTTTGTAATGGTTGGATCAGCGGGGGCTGAGATATGGGCCCCGAAAGGGGTCCCCCTCCTTAATGTGCATTTGCAATTAGCAGAGCTTGCTGCCCACTCAAAGCTCCCAGCCCCGACAAACAGCTGAGCTGCGGGAAGCAAGGGCGTGGCAGGTGCAAAGAAGTTTGCAAACCATGCAAAGCAACACAACCATGCAAACCATCATGTTTGCAACCATGCAAAGCAACACCTGACGCCTGGGAGTTTGCAAACCATGGAAAGGGACAGAAGAAGTTTGCAAACCATGCAAAGCAACACAACCATGCAAAGCAACACCTGACGCCTGGGAGTTTGCAAACCATGGAAAGGGACGGAGGCATGCTAGCTAAGCATCAGGAGCAGGAGGGGGTGGAATTTCCCCTTTTGCATCGGACTGGGGACCAGGCAAATGCATTCTTTAAGTCACAATTTGAAAACAATTTTTGAGCAAGCATCAAAATAGACCTAACCAATCTTATGAAGGGAAACCTGAGGACACACAACTGAAGCCCCCCCTCAAACCAGGGAGAGAGAGACTCGAGGGGGGCCCCCCCCAGACAAAACGGATGAAAGCCCCCTTTGGCTTCCCCCCCACCCACAGAAACTGCTCCCTCCCCACACACATACAGACTATGCTTCCCCCCCACACAAACACACAGGAGAAAAATTATAGATTAAAGCCCCAAAAGGGGTCTTACTGTGGATGTCTTCTGTTCCATCAGGAGGGGCTGGGAGGACTGGATAATCCAATATGATTCCGTTTAATCACGGGAGGTTTTGCCTTGAATTTGCTGATCCCATTCATCCCAATAGGGAAAAGGGGGGACCCCATATCTCGGGACCCCCTGACCCAATGTTTACACAACTTGGGGGGTCTCGCAAGAAGGGTCCTTTGAAGTTCCGCTGAAAGTTTGGGGTCTCTACCCCCAAGAATGCGCCCCCTGCAGCCACGGAAAGGAGTGAATGTGCACAAGCACCCCCCACGGGAATTTCTCTCTCACACACAAACAGATACTCTCTCTTTCTTTTCCCGGGCCGCGCAGCAGCTGGGCTCATGCACTCAATCGCTCAAACTGATTGGCCAGAAGAAGACCCAGCATGGCCACCGATTGGCTGCAGGAGAATGCTGCTTATTAACTGACGGTTATGCTGCTGCGCCGAACACCCCGATTATTCGCCGAACACCCCGAATTCGCTGAATTCAGCTCCCCGTTTCCCCGCCTTTTTTGAGTTCGGTTTCATCCGAACTAAAAACCGCCGAATCAGGGGAAATTCGGCTGTTTTTCGGTTCGGAACGAACCATATCGGCAGCCCTACTCATACCTACTCTTTGTCTGTCTTTGTTTAATAGAACAAGAAAGCCCTGGTGAAGAATGGGATGTAAAGAATTTGAGGCAGAAGTGGTCAATGCATAGGCATAACCCAGCAAAAGTGAAGCACTCTCTAAACCCCAGTGATTTCAGTGGGCTTAGACTGATGTACCTCTGCACAGAATTGCCCTGTTATCTCTCTCACTGAAAACAATGAGACTGATTTTTTAAAAATTTTGGCTGGATTTTCTTTCTGAAGAGTCATATGCTCTTTTTTCAATAAAGATATGCCCAAGGCAGATCACAGCAATAACAAAAAACCCCACAAGCTTTAGGGAGGTTCATAGGGTAGCCATGTTGGATGGCGGCAGAATGGCTAGATACAACTGCAGTAGGTAGTGTTGCCAACCTCAGGGTGGTGGCTGGAGATATCCCGCTATTACAGCTGATCTCCAGCCGACAGAGATCAGTTCCCCTGGAGAAGATGGACACTTTGGCAATTGGTCTCTATGGCATTGAAGTTCCTCCCCTCTCCAAACCCCACCCTCCTCAGGCTCCACCCCCAATATCTCCAGGTATTTCCCAACCTGGAGCTGGCAACCCTAGAGCAGGTCTTAAGAGATCAACAAAATTTCAGGGCATTAGCTTTTGAGAGTTAAAGTTCCCTTCATGACTCTTGAAAGCTCATAAAATGAAAATCTTGGTTCCCGTAGCAGATTTCTTTCAAAGCTATAAAATTAGCAGTCATATCTACAGTGAATTAGGAGTGTAGTTCCTTCTCTCCCCTACACCCACCAGTGCTTACTAGCACTTTATGGAATTTGACATTCTGGTGCACTTTATAAACATCTAAGCATGACTGTTCTTAGGATATAATCCATTTCAAATTGGTGGAAAATCTTGCATTGGTATATTGGATGAGGAGTGCTCAGTAATCATGACTGTTGTGCAATAAATAGTAATCAGTTTTTGTTTGAGGGGTGGGGTCCACACAAGCCTTATTGAAATGACGGTTGTGGCAGCTGTGCTGGGTAGATTGCTCTTTCACTATTCACCAGTGATATGAGTAAAGCTAGAGTAGAGCTAATGTAGCATAGTGGCTAAGGGACTAATCTTATGAACCAGGAAATCCTCATTTCAGACCTCTCGACTACTAGGAATTCACTAGACAAGCCACTCCTCTGCAAAGTGGGCAGAATAATACAGACATATCTTACAAGGTATTGCAGGAATTACAGAGATATTTGTGAAACATTTGAGTCTGTTGAAAGTGTTAGATATTATTGTTAAAAATTGGGCTTTCAGACTGCAGGGAGAAAGCAACTTCCTTTGCTTCGATGCGCGCCCCCTCATTGGCTCCTCCCTTCTTCCCCACCCATAACGGATGGAGCTCAGCAGAACCCGCCCTTCCCCCTCAGTCCAACAGCAAACATGGAAGCCTACTTTGCTTTAAAGTATTTATGATTCTACTTTGCTTTAAAGTATTTATGATTCTCTTTAAAAAAATTCAGTAGCAATTTACAAGTAAAAACCACAAACTCTGTGTAATGTTCCTTGTCCATGTGGGCACATAGGAAAGAATGCAGGGATAATGAGCCAAGTATAATCTGAGTAGGTGTAATTCTGAACTACCACCATCATGTAATACAAAATAACAGAGCATTTATAGAGTACTGTATTACAGAAGCAAAGCAACATTGCTGTAATATTATGTTTCATTTTAATATCACAATATATTTGCATGTCAGTACAAATAAAAAAAAAAAGCTAGTTTCTTTTGGCACAAATAGGGGTTAAAAATTTTTAAGGTAATGCTTTTGCAGATTTTATTTCATTTTGCCCTAGGATATGTGAGGACTTTCATTCATAGGGTCGCCATGAGTCGGAAGTGACTTGACGGCACTTAACACACACACATGTGAAACCATCCATACACAGTTCTTTTCAGTGCGTTACATGCACTGTATGTTACTGAAAGATTCAAGCTCTCTTCATTGCTTATCTTTATTAGCTGATGTTTTCTGAATAGCTACCATTTAACCCACTGGCATACTTCAGCACATCGGAAAAATCGTAAGGAATCTCTCAAGAATTCTCACTAAGATTTCCCTCTTTTTTACCATCAATTTAATGAAAGGATTCCACACAGCCTATCAACTCTTTGGTCACCCATGGATATATTACCAAAAAGATGCGTAAAGATCTCCTTATCCAGAAAACTATATAGAGCCAGTGTGGTATAGTGGTTAGGACTGTCAGACTAGTATTTGGGAGACCTGGGTTTGAATTCTCACTTGTGTTGCGGGAGCTCACTGGCTGACCTTGGGCCAGTCACACTCTTGCAGCCTAACCTACCCCACAGGGTTGTTGTGAGGATAAAATGAATGAGAGGAGAATGATGTAAGCTGCCTTGGGTCCCCATTGGGGAGAAAGGTGGGGAACAAATGAAGTAAAATTTTTAAAAAGTAAAACCAAAACGAATTCACTGTGATACCTATTTCTGTGCCACCAGCCATGTTATGAGGTTCAGTGCCTATAGCCAAGCAATAAGAACAAAGAACAAAAGAAGAGCCCTGCTGGGTCAGAGCAGTTTTCCACCTAGTCCAGCATCCTGCCTCACATGGTGGCCAAGCAGCTTCTTCGCAGGGCCACAACAGGGCATAGAGGCCAGGGTCTTCCCCAAATGTTGCCTATTAATGTAACAACACTCAGGGTTTTTTTTAGTTATGCTAGGCAGAATAGTGGAGAATTCTGTGTACTTTAAAAGAATGTGCATCCTTACACCCCAGAGATGGGTTTAATTCACCATGCTTTATTTTAATGTTTACTGTTTTGTATTTATCTTGTCTGTTTTGACTTTGCTCAAGACCTTTGGTCAGAGGAGTGTAATAAAAGGATGTATAGCTGCTCCTCAAAAGAAAAGAAGAAATTAAACTAAAAATTCAAAAATAGGGGGAGGAAGCCCCATAGAAAACAGCGATGCCGCACCAGGAAAAACGGTCTTTAACAACTGTCTTCGCTAGGCTTCGGCCATTCACCTGTCCAGCCCTGTCCTGGCCCATCTCCTGACTGCTTCTCTGGGTCACAGAGGTGGATCAATCTGGCCCAACCTCAAGGCTTCCCTTGGGGATCGCTTTCTCCCCTGACAACTCTGGGTCCTGGCAGAGTTCCTCCCATAGCGCTGGCATTTCCTCTGTGTCTCTGCTGCCAGCTACCCTTGATGATGACAGCAGAGGAGACGCCATCACTGCCCCTCCTTGCCCATCCTGGAACCCACTGGGCTGCCTTGTGCCAGTGAGTCTGATCCCCTCCTCCTTCATCAAGCAGGGCTTTGGTCCTTCCCTGGACGTTTTGATGCTCCTCGTCTGTTGAGGCAGCCACACAGCATCTGGTGGGCAAGGAAGGATGTCTGGACTGGGTGTCTGTCCCAGACAGTGTTCCTTGGTTCAGTAATCAACCAAAAGAGTGGCTTAAACCAAGACTCATAAGTAGATTTGAAACTGGGAAGGGCAGCCATGAGGGAGCTAGAAAAAATCCGTAAGTGTAAGGATGAGTCGCTGGTGACCAAGATCAAGATTTCATGCTACAGTTTTCCGATTGCTTTGTATGGGTGTGAAAGTTGGACAGTGAAGAAGGAAGACAGAAAGAAGTTGAATCATTTGAAAGGTGGTGTTGAAGGAGAGTTTTATGGATACTGTGGATTGCCCAAAAGACAAATAAGTGGGTTCTAGATCAAATCATCCTGAACTCTCCCTAGAAGCTAAAATGACCAAACTGAGGCTATCGTAATTCGGTCCCATTATGAGAAGACAAGACTCACTGGAAAAGACAATAATGCTAGGAAAAGTTGACAGCAGCAGCAAAAGAGGAGGAAACGACATGAGATGGGCTGACTCGATCAGGGAAGCCAGGGACCTCAGTTTGCAAGACCTGAGCGTGGCTTTTAATGATAGGACATTTTGGAGGATATTAATTGATTAATTGATAGGGTCTCATATGGATTTATAACATATAATGCAGTAAATTTACGTGTATATAAGATCATGTACTATACTTAAGGGGCAGGGAATAATATGACAAGAATCTGTTCCAAACATGAAAAATATGTAACACAGTAAAACTCAATAGAAATAAGGATCAGGGACTTCTCTGTCAATTTAAATGTAAATATCCTGGTCTCTAAATCTATTGGAAGCACTTTAGAAATACATATTTGGAAGCATTTAAGAAATAGAATGTCTGATGTTCTGGGGAATACAATATACAGTTTCCAAGTGGGCACTGCTTGCTTACAAAATTGAAATCACAACTGCAAACAAATGGCAAGAAGTATTTTTTTTCCGGTTCTTGTAGATTATCCGGGTTGTGTGACCGTGGTCTTGGTATTTTCTTTCCTGACATTTCGCCCACAGCTGTGGCAGGCATCTTCAGAGGAGTAACACCGAAGGACAGTGTCTCTCAGTATCAAGTGTGTAGGAAGAGCAATATATTGTCAAAAGGGGGTTGGGTTTGAGCTGAGTCATTGTCCTGCAAAGTATTGAAGGTAATGTGCTAATCATTGTCCTGTAAGTATCAAGATAATGTGCTAATGAGGGTGTGGTATGTTAATGTGGAACCACTGTATCCTGAAGGGATCTGTTATTCAAAGTTAATCCGCATGGCTATTGTGGACTGTAGTCTTTGTTAGTCTGGAGGTTTTCAGGACAGGAAGCCAAGCCTTATTCATTCTTAAACTCTCTTCTTTTCTGTTAAAGTTGTGCTGATGTTTATGAATTTCATAATAATCCATGATGAGCACAAGTGGATCAAATACAAATAGTAAATAGTAGAGGAAAATATTCATTAAATTGTGTATATTTCAAATGTGAATTGGTGAATTTTATTCTGTGTACCTTAAGTTTCGTGGAAACATGAAACACCAAAAGAAAACAATCAACCTATCTCATTTTCTACATGGCCAAACCAGTGGATGTTTAAATACAAAGACTGGAGCCATGAACAGGCAAGACAGGTTTTTCTACAAACCTGGAAAAAAGCCCTAAATTTGCAGAACAATGTGAAATCTTAAAAATAATAATAATAATAATAATGGAGGAGTTAAAGCATCAAAATTATAGAAACTGTAGCCAGCATCCAGAAAACACACAGAAAATTGCAGGGAGAGCTAGGCAACCTCTGAAGGTCGGGAAATGCACGCATAATCAAAACAAAGCCCTGAAGTAGTTGGGAGTGTGACTGTGAGGGAAACAGCCATGCATAAAAGGTCCAAAGGCTATAGGGACTATCATGACCCTCCCCCCAATGTGTGTGCTGAGGGAGAGAGAGACTGCTTTCCAAAATGTTTGATTGGCGCTGTAATTTTTCTCCTTAGTCCCTTTACTTATTTTACCTCAGTAGAAATGAGACACCAGAGGCTTTTTCAAGTTAACATTAAAGAAACAGATTTATTGAACACTGTACAAGGGATGGATTTGGAGGGGAAACTGTATGTATGAAAAGCATAGAACCAGAGCTGTTTTATGAGTTTCACTTCAGAGAAGGCCTGATCTTAGATGGCTTAGATGGTACAGAATTACCATTCTTAAGTTTCCAAATTCCTTTCAGTTCCCAGAACTTCTCATAGATGTTCCTATTTGGACTCTGCTGCCTAGCTATCAGGAAAGGTAAAGATTAAACAAACTCTCTTCCCCAGAGAACACAGAAGTATGGATATTTCTCCTCAAATCTCTCTTCCAGTTCTCACTATAGGTATACTCCTCTCCACTGGCAGTAATCCCTTAACAACACCCTGTATTTGGAATATCTTCTCAGAGCCTATTCCCTTCCAGTGACCTGAGAAAGGGTCCCTTTCCTTCCAATCTCTGCCTGTCACTCCACAGGATTTGTTTTACACCAGCTTAGGCAAATCTGAACCCTCTGGTTCCCAGGGTCAAACACGGCTTCTGAACACGCAGGTTACCAAAACCAGAATCCAGTTCTTTTCTTCAGGACTGAGAGAGTGAACTCCTTAGCTCTGACCGCTCCCTTTCTCTGAGGCCAATTATTCACGCACGAGTTTGCTGCTCTCTTGCGGCGAAGCGGGAAAAAGTGAATTTAAAAGGTTATTCATGGACGTGAATCAAATCCGTTAAGCCCAATGTTGTTTGGGTTATTCATGGAAACAAAGCCAACATTATTCGACAGTGGTTGGGTCTATCCCGTGTTTCAGCTCTCCCCCTGCTGACAAGCTCACTGTTGATGCTCGCCCCCACCTGTAAGCCCTTGGCCTAAATCAGAACCAAAAACCACATCAGAGACAGTCAGGTCCAAAAGAAGCTGGTTTTACTTGGTCTAAATAGGATTACAGAGCATGAAGAAAAGGTGACAGCAATGGCTTTTGCTGGCTTGAACTTGGTAATATAAAAGCATGCAAACACGTAAGAGATTACAGAACACAAACAGTACTGTGGTTCACACAGCTTCAAAGGCCGTTTGGTATGCATAACAATCCTTGAGCTGTTGAGTCTGACCAGTGAGCAAGGAAACTAAAGCAACTGAGATACAGGCCTGACACCACCTCCATCACAACTCCGCTCATCGGATTACCTTGGGCAGTTCACATGCCCAGAAGAGGGCAAAAAAGAAAAGAAAAAATCCTCCATGTTCCAACCTGGACTGAAGGAGCATTGCTTCCTGGTAGCAAAGTGGAATCAAACATTGCTCTCCTCCTTTCCCAAGATTTCCATTGTTCTATTATTTTACAAGGTTGGGGAGGGGGGGGGCTCCAATGGTGGGCTTCCCCACAGATGGTGGGAGGGAGCAGGGAAGGAAGCGGCCAGCGCAATCCTGTGTTGTGTGTTGTGGGGGGAGCTGGGAAAGAAGTGGCCGGCACGATCCTCTGTGTGTGTGTGGGAGCCGGGAAGCTTCAGTGTACGCGGATCTTGCCGGGGGTGCCCTGCTTCTGGCTCCCTGGTTGCCCTTTTAAAAACACAGACCCGCCATTCCAACCCTTTTTGCCGGGAGCGTCCTCCTATGGGGCAACACCGCGGCATTGTTTGTCAGCCACTCTGTGGAACCTGGACCCTCTCCCTCCCAATGCTTTCCTGTGTGTCCCATCCATTCCCTCCCCCCACAACTATGGATTTCTGACTAGTTTAGTGGGTTCTTGGTAAAACATACCCCACCAGTTTGCCCTGCTACTAGTCTGTGTAGCAATTCGGGATTGCACCGGTCGTTTCCTTCCAGGCTCTCCCCCCCCCCCCCCCAGCACACACACAGGATCGCACCGGCTGCTTCCTTCCTGGTTCATTCTTTCTTGAAAAAGTACACTCATGGTTTTAGCAAGCCTAAAACAAGTTATACCCTTCTAAATCTATGGGCTTAGAAAAGCATATCTGTGGTAGAGTTGTACTGCAAGTGAGACAGCTTTGCTCTGTCTCTGTCTTTTAGATGAAGACTACAGATTAAGTGCAGGAAAGGGGGTGGGCTTCTTGTTGGAGCACAAAAATCTCCTTGTCCAATCGCCGTTTGCCTGGGTGGGGAGTCGTTGGAGAGGGAGGAGACATTTGCCAGCATGGGCGGGGAGAATTTATCCGAATCCAGTTTTTCATGGAACTCTGCAACAGAAAGGGCAGAGCAAAATCCAAGATTGCGGCAAAACAGGTTTCAGATGATGTGGGGATGAAGCGAATTTTGTGCTCAAATCCAAAACAGCCATGAATGATAAAAAATTAGCCGCGCAACAACACAGCATGGAAACTGCCACAAACCGCCATGAATAAACGACCTGAGCTTCTCTCAAAGATGGACCCTTTGTTCATCACAGGGACTTTTAGGGAAGGGGGGAGGAAATAGTGGAGAAGGAGGAAATTAGATACCACCCATAAGTCTTGTGGGTCCCCCACTTCTAAGAGTTTATTTTTATTCATTTGTGTTGCTCTTTTAATACTCTGGCAATTACTAATATCATTTAGATTGCCATTTGAATTTTTTAATGCTGGCATAAGGGATAAAATAGGTTCACTTCAAATAGTTTTGTAGCATTTCCTAACTTCCTAACAACTAAATCCCAAGCAATCCTGAATATCTATATAGATACTGCATTGTTCATGCCCTAGTCAAACCAATTCTGAACTGATATGATTGAATTTAAAATCTTATTTTAGTCTCAGACTGTGGATTGGATCCAGCACAGCATTTCCACAGGTGCTAGGACTTCTGCGTGTGGCTCCTTTCTTTCTTGGCTCCCCCTTTCCTCTGGCAGTTTGGAATGTAGAACAAGGTGAGGTTCTGCTGTGCACCCCATACTTTTTTGTAACATGCAGGGGTGGTAAAAACAAAGTGGTCAAAAGCATTCCCTGGCAACAGGAAGTTTGAAAACCACCTCCTCTGTGGCATCTTTGTTCTCAAGGTTAATGTGAGGTACTTCTGGCAGATTACAAGAAATACAGCAGAGTCTTCCAAAATAAAGATCCCCATGCTACAAAAAAAATAAAATCTAGGTACGGTAGAAGTACACATGTTGGTCTGAGGAAAAATATCCCTTGACCACTGGCTAGTGTGGTGTAGTGGTTAAGAGCGGTGGCTTGGAGTGGTGGACTCTAATCTGGAGTACTAGGTTTGATTCCCCACTCCTCCACATAAACAGCGGAGGCTAATCTGGTGAACTGGATTTGTTTCCCCACTCCTCCACAGGAAGCCATCTGGGGGACCTTGGGCAAGTTACAGCTCTGTTACAGCTCTCTTAGCCCCACCTCACAGGGTGTCTGTTGTGGGGAGGGGAAGGGAAGGTGATTGTAAGACGGTTTGAGTCTCCCTTAAGTGGTAGAGAAAGTCAGCATTTAAAAACCAACACTTCTTCTCCTGACACCCTTCTTTTCATCGGCCGTACTTACCTTGTGTCACCTTAGAAATGGATCATTCATGGAACTTCTGGAACAAAATGATAAATTTAATTCATTCATTAATTTAAACGTTTATGCCTGCTCTTGTAGGTTATCCGGGCTGTGTGACCGTGGTCTTGGTATTTTCTTTCCTGACGTTTCGCCAGCAGCTGTGGCAGGCATCTTCAGAGGAGTAACACTGAAGGACAGTGTCTCTCCATGTCAAGTGTGTAGGAAGAGTAATATATAGTCAGAAAGGGGTTGGGTTTGAGCTGAGTCATTGTCCTGCAAAGTATTAAAGGTAATGTGCAAATCATTGTCCTGTAAGAATCAAGATAATGTGCTAATGAGGGTGTGGTATGTTAATGTGGAACCATTGTGTCCTGAAGTGATCTGTTAACATGTGGAATCCAAGGCTAATCCGCATGGCTATTGTAGACTGTAGTCTTTGTTAGTCTGGAGGTTTTCAGGATAGGAAGCCAAGCCTTATTCATTCTTAAACTCTCTTCTTTTCTGTTAAAGTTGTGCTGATGTTTATGAATTTCAATGGCTTCTCTGTGCAATCTGACAAAATAGTTGGTAGAATTGTCCAGTCTTTCAGTGTCTTGGAATAAGACCCTGTGTCCTGTTTGGGTCAGTCCATGTTCAGCCACTGCTGATTTCTCAGGTTGGCCAAGTCTGCAGTATCTTTCATGTTCTTTTATCCTTGTTTGTATGCTGCGTTTTGTGGTCCCGATGTAAACTTGTCCACAGCTGCAAGGTATACGATATACTCCTGCAGAGGTGAGGGGGTCTCTTTTGTCTTTTGCTGATCGTAGCATCTGTTGTATTTTCTTGGTGGGTTTAAACACTGTTTGTAGGTTATGTTTTTTCAAAAGTTTCTCCATCCTATCAGTGACTCCTTTAATAAATGGCAAGAATACCTTTCCTATGGGAGACTGTTTTTCCTGAGTTTTCTGATTTTTGTTTGGTTTAATGGCCCTTCTGATTTCATTTCTGGAATAGCCGTTTGCTAGCAGTGCATGATTTAGATGATTAATTTCTTGAGAAACTGTGGTTCACAGATCCGTCTTGCACGGTCCATTAATGTTTTGATTATTCCTCTTTTCTGTCGGGGGGGTGGGGGGGTTGGAGTTTTTGTGTAAGTAGCGATCTGTGTGAGTTGGTTTCCGGTAGACCTTGTGACCTAACTGAAAGTTTGTTTTACGGATGACAAGGGTATCAAGAAATGGGAGTTTACCCTCAATTTCTTTTTCCATGGTAAACTGAATGGATGGATATTATTGAGATGGTTTAGAAAGTCCATTAATTTTTCTTCACCATGGCTCCAAATAGTAAATGTATCATCCACGTTTGTAAGGTGCCGATTCTAAAGCTGTCTTCAAAATATTCCATGTAAAAGTTTGCTATTACTGGACCGAGAGGACTTCCCATAGCTACTCCATCAATCTGTTCATAAAATTCTTTATCCCATAGGAAATAACTTGTTGTCAAACAATGGTGAAATAAGGCTGTTATATCTTCTGGAAAAATCTGGTTAATCAATGAGATTGTGTCTTTTACTGGAACCTTGGTAAAAAGGGATACAACATCAAAACTGACTAATATATCCTGTGGATTGAGTCTTAATGGACTGATTTTGTTGATGAAATGAGTTGAATCATTGATGTAAGAAGTGGTTTTTCCGATGTGGTCCTGTAGGAGAATGTCAAATATCTAGCTAATTCATATGTTGGGGAACCAATGGCGCTCACGATGGGTCGGAGTGGGATGGAATCCCATTTGCAGGACAATGACTCAGCTCAAACCCAACCCCCTTCTGACTATATATTACTCTTCCTACACACTTGACATGGAGAAACACTGTCCTTCAGTGTTACTCCTCTGAAGATGCCGGCCACAGCTGCTGGTGAAACGTCAGGAAAGAAAATACCAAGACCACGGTCACACAGCCCGGATAACCTACAAGAACCGATGAACTCTGACCGTGAAAGCCTTCGACAATATTTTGTTTATGCCTGCCTTTGTCATTTATTCCTAATGCAGCTTTCTCACAAACCACATAACAATCTTAGAAGTCCAATAGTCCTCTCTTACCATGGCTGCTACTTTAGGGTTGCCAGATGGTTCTGGCAACCTCTTCACCAGGGGCGGGAGGTTTTTGGGATGGAGCCTGAGGAGGGAGGGGAGGAGAACTTCAATGCCATAGAGTCCAATTGCCAAAGTGGCCATTTTGTCCAGGTGAACTGATCTGGCTCCCTGGACTTGTGGTTTCATGGCGACAAGCTCTATGTACCTGAAAGTGTTCGGAGGGAGGTGTTGGCAATGGTGCATGGTGCTAAAACCACAGGACATTTTGGTTTTGTCAAGTCCTTACATTTACTGCAGCGTCAGTTTTGGTGGCCGGGAATGAGAGCGGATGTGGAACTCTTTGTACGCAGCTGTCCCACCTGCGCAACTTCGAAAAAACTCATGGGGAAAGCTCCGGGACTTCTAAAACCTTTAGAAACCCCATCAGTCCCCTGGGAGGTTATTGCCATGGACTTTATTACAGATCTGCCTCCCAGTCGGGGAAAACGGTGTTGTGGGTTGTAACGGACTTGTTTTCCAAGCAAGTACATTTTATTCCCTGCGCAGGTTTGCCTACCGCCCAGAAGCTGGCATGCATGTTTGTTACACACGTGATGAAATATCATTCCTTTCCACGCAAGATAATTTCCGACAGAGGTTCCCAATTTATGGCTAAATTCTGGAAAGCCTTTTTAAAAATCATGGGGGTGGAACAGGGGTTATCAACTGCACATCAGCCTCAAACGGATGGACAATGCTGTGCTAGAATGTTAATGCTGTGCTAGAATGTTATTTACGTTGCTATGTGAATTACCACCAGGACGATTGGGTTGATCTTTTGCCTTTTGCTGAGTATGCTTACAACAATGCCCCCCATTCCTCCACAGGTTTCAGCCCATTCCGAGTGGTTAATGGCAGGGACTTTGGCCCTTTTGGAAATGCTGCTCTTTCCCAGGACATGGGAGTTTCTGCTGATGTTAATGAGTGGATACAGGTTGTTCAAACCACATGGCCCTGGCTCCAGAAAAACTTAGACCGTGCCAAACACAAAAATAAAGAGCAAGCAGACAAACATCGTTCCCCGGGGTGGCATTTGAAGGTGGGGGATCAGGTGTATCTGTCCACTAGGAATCTACGAACCTTGCGTCCATGCAGAAAGCTCAGCGATAAATATGTGGGTCCTTATCCCATCACCAGGGTGATCAATGAGGTGACTGTGGAACTGGCTCTTTCCAAGGCACTTCGAGGGGTTCATCCTGTGTTCCACATCAGCTTGCTCAAACCGTATACCGCAGCCCCTCAATTTCACCCGGAGCCCAAGCCTGAAGTGCCCACCGTGGTGGGAGGGGAAGTGCACCTGGAAGTCTCTAAGATTCTGGATTCTAAACTAAAAAAGGGAAAATTGTTCTATTTGGTCCGGTGGAAACATCTGGGTCCAGCCCATGACGAGTGGGTGGCAGCTCCACATGTAGCAGCCCCCCATCTGGTCCGTGAGTTCCATGCGGCCTACCCCCAGAAGTCGAAACCGCCCTTGGGCTGGGGGGGGGCTTAAGGGGGGCAGAATGTGAGGAAGTCTGCTGATTTGTTTCTTTCACATGTTGTCAGGCCTGGCCTGTACAAGCGGTCAGGTCCTGGTTCAGGCGCCTGCGTTTGCTGTTCAGTTGCTCTGTGATTCCCACTCCCTGTTCCTCGCCCCTCCCAAGTCCCGACCTTGGGTAGCTAACGGCCAAGCCGTGTTTGGATTCCTGTTTCACTCCTTCTTGCCTCCTTTCCCTTGTGCTCCGCTATCTCGCTGTTTCCCAGGCTGTTTGATCTTGCACCTGTGATGTAATCATGTAGCCATGCTTTAAGTTAGGCCTTGTAGCCCAGCTCTTTATTGGCAGCTTTGAAGCTGGAGTGTATCCATGCTTACTAGATGCTCTCAATAAACGTTTACCTGCTTCTGACATGCCTGTCTGAGCGAGTGACTTTTGAGATGACCTAGGTTGGCTGGAGGACCTGACATTTAGCTGTGGGTGAAGCATCCATCTGGACATTTCCTTATAGCCACCATAAGTAGGGTTGCCACCCTCCAGGTTGTGTCTGGAGATCTCCTGCTATTACAACTGATCTCCAGCGATAGAGATCAGTTCCCGTGGAGAAAATGGCTGCTTTGGCAACTGGACTCTATGGCATTGAAGTCCCTCCCCAAACCCCACCCTCCTCAGGGTCTGCCCCAAAAACGTACCACTGGTTGCCAAGAGGAACCTGGCAACCTGTAAGCAGTCCTGAAAGTCCAAAAGCCACATCAAGAGACAGATAGTCCAAAAGAGTTGGATTATTGGTAACAGGTATGCAGAGCTTAGAAATCAAAAGGCAGGAACGAAGGGGGATGGGAGAGCACTTGGTTATATGGAGAATTACAGACACAGTACAGTCATATCATGATAATACAGGCAGTTGGAGGTACCAGGCTCCCACAGGCTTCAGACCCTGGGAAGGGAGGCAAAGCAAAGCCAGCTGGCGGCTGCACTGATAAACGGCCTTGAAGCCAGAGTCGAAACAAGGAATGCAAAGTCAACCTGACATTCTGCTCCCCTCAAGGCCCCCTCCCGCCTCGGGGGGCCGGCTTGTCGGGGTAGGCGTGATGGAATGCGTGCACCAGTCGGGGGGCGGAGACATCGCGTGAGCGTACCCACTCGTCATAGGCAGGAGGGAAGTGCTTCCAGTGAACAAGATACTGGAGAGAACCATGATGCAAACGAGAGTCTAGGACCTTAGCAACTTCAAAATGTTCCTCCCCCCCCCCACCATCACTGGCTGCTCAGGAGGCGGGTTGGGATGCCAGTCCGGGGCGGCGACGTGAGGATTAAGGAGGCTCACATGGAATACAGGATGGATGCACCTCAAAGTTTTAGGGAGGGTTAATTCCACGGTTACTGGGTTAATTATCCGAGCAATAGGATAAGGACCCACGAACCTGGCACTGAGTTTTCCACACGGATGGGTAGACCGTAGATTCTTAGTGGAAAGGTAAACCAAATCTCCAACGTTAAAGTCCTGGCTGGGGGAGCGGTGCTTATCCTCTTGAGTCTTGTATTTTCGTTTGGCCCTTTCCAAATTTTTGACCAGCCAGGGCCAGTTGGTATGGATAGCCTGAACCCAAGACGCCACATCTTCACCCCCCTCCTCCCCAGAAACAGCGATTTGGCCAATGGGACTGAAGTCTTGACCATATACAGCATAGAATGGACTGAAACCAGTAGACTGATGAACAGCATTGTTATAAGCGTATTCAGCAAAAGGTAACAAGTCAACCCAATCATCCTGATGGTAATTGACATAACAACGTAAATAACATTCCAAAGCAGCATTGACACGTTCCATTTGCCCATCCGTCTGGGGATGGAATGCACTAGACAATCCCTGCTCCACCCCCACCAACTTGAGAAAAGCCTTCCAAAATTTGGCAACATAACTCCTTCCGCGGTCGAAGATTACCTTACGCGGAAAGGAATGTAAACGGAAAACAGGTGACACGAAGAGGCGGGCCAACTTTGGGGCGGAGGGTATACCTGCGCATGGAACGAGATGTACCTGCTTGGAAAACAAGTCCGTAATCACCCAAAGGACTGTCTTACCCTTGCTGAGAGGGAGATCTGTCATAAAATCCATAGCAATCAATTCCCAGGGCTTGGTTGGAATTTCGAGCGGTTGCAAAAGTCTGGGGGGCTTGCCCTGGGACCGTTTGACAGTGGCGCAGATGGGGCAGCTGCGGACGAAAGAGTCCACATTGGCACGCATGCCCACCCACCAAAACTGCCTGCGCAGTAAGTGGAGGGTTTTCAGAAATCCTAAGTGTCCCGCAGTTTTGGCTCCATGGGCTAATTGCAGGACCTCTTTCTGTAGCACTTTGGGTACACAGAGTTTAGAGTCTTTGTACCAGCAACCACCTCGTTCTAGCAAGGAAGGGGGAAGTGTCTGAGCTGTGCGTTCAGCCAGGAATTGGGTACAAAGAGAGTCCAGGAAGGAATCGGGCAGATCCACTCCGGCTGTGGAGGGGGGTGGAGTAGGGCTAGAAGGCAGTGTTGGTGGGGCTCATTGTACAACCGGCCGAGTTGGAGCTTTTGGCGCAGGAGGCGCAGTTGGGACTGGTGAGGGAGTCGGGCTGAGCGGTGGTACAAGCGACCCCTCCCCCTCAGGAGCGGTGACATCCACTGGTTGGGATGGGGACTGGATTAGAGTTTGAGACCGGGTTTGCACCGCCAAGGTAGGCAAGGCTCCCCTTTGTGCTGGGGTGAATAAGGAGACCGTAGGGCGGTCAACCTTCACCGGATACTGGGGCAGCCTGGAAAGAGCATCTGCTAGTACGTTTAGCTTTCCAGGCACATGTTTGAGCACAAAATGAAATTGAGCGAAGAAGTCAGCCCAACGCTGCTGTTTCACAGACAACTTGTGGGCCCCCGTAAGGGCTTCCAAATTTTTGTCATCTGTCCAGACTTCAAAGGGAACCCTGGAACCTTCCAGAAATTGCCTCCACGTAGTGAGGGCATGGTGGACGGCGGCAGCTTCCTTCTCCCAAATTTGCCAGTTCAGTTGGGAGTGCGCAAAATTTTTAGAAAAATAGGCGCAGGGGTGGAGAAGACCGTCTGGACCCCGCTGCAAAAGGGCACCGCCCATGGCTACGTCTGACGCATCCACCTGAACTACAAACATGTGGACCGGATCTGGGTGCATTAACACTGGTTCAGAAGTGAATAGCTGTTTAAGGTGGTCAAAGGCAGTTTGACAGGGAGCCATCCACTGAATCTTAGTGTTGGGCAATGTGGCAGAAACCCCCTTACCCTTGGTTTTAAGGAGGTCCATGAGTGGCAGTGCCACTTGAGCAAAGTTGGGAATGAAACCTCGGTAGAAATTGGCAAACCCGAGAAACTGTTGCACTTGTTTGCAGGTGGAAGGAGGAGTCCAATCAACTACAGATTGTATCTTAGCAGGGTCCATGGTGAGCCCATGGTGTGAAATGATGTAACCAAGGAAAGTCAATTGTTCTCGGTGGAACTCGCATTTAGAGACCTTAGCGTAAAGTTGATTGCCTCTGAGACGTCGCAAAACTTCTTTGACAAGAGCAACATGCTCGTCCATGGAATTGGAGTAAATAAGAATGTCATCAAGATAAACCACCATGCCCCGGTATAACAAATCATGGAGGACCTCATTAATGAGTTGCATGAAGACCCCCGGAGCCCCTTTTAATCCAAAAGGCATCACTAGAAACTCGTACATTCCAAAGCAGCTGAAAAAGGCTGTGAGGGGTTCGTCCCCATCACGAATTCGGACTCGGTAATAGGCTTCAACAAAGTCCAGTTTGGTGAAAATGCGCCCTTCCTTCAATTGCCCCAGGATATCCGAGATTAACAGAATGGGGTAGGCGCTGGTTTGGGTAACTGCATTGAGTTTACGAAAGTCAATGCACAAGCGTAAGTCACCTGTCTTCTTTCGGACAAAGAAAGCGGGGGCTGAGTTGGGTGCAGTGGATGGTCGAATAAACTCTCGAGCAAGATTTTTATCCAAAAACTCCTGCAGTACGGCACGCTCCGAAACGCTCATTGGGTAGATCTTACTTTTAGACAGTTTACAGTCCCCTACCACCTCAATAGCACAGTCTGTTCTGCGATGGGGGGGGGGGTAAGGAATCGCACTCCTTCACATCGAAAACATCAGCAAATTCCCGGTAGACATCGGGTAACTGAACTGAAGGGGGGGCACCGGAGGCTAAGGCTAAAGCAGGTGGAGAGACCACCGCGAGTTCGTGGCGATGCTGTTCACAAACAGGGTCTGTGAAAGTAATAGTATCAGCCTTCCAGTCTATGGAGGGACTGTGCCCCTTGAGCCAGTTGATTCCCAGTATGACTTCATACCGGATGGGAGCTATGGTAAAGTCTATCTGCTCCCAATGCGAACCAATACCCATCGCCACCCCCCGGGTGCGACGGTCCACCGGGCCCCCCTTAAAATGCCTGCCATCCATCTGGGCGAATTGGATGGGGGCTGGTAGATTCTCAGATTTAACTTGGAGAGCTGCAAAAGTGGCTTCATTGATTAAAGAGCACCCGCAGCCAGAATCAATGAGTGCTTTAACCTGTAACTGGGGGCCCTTTCTATACACCTTTCTAACACCACGTCCACATACACGGTATTTTCAACTTCACTCACCCTAACTGGAGCTTTGGGTTTTGCAGGAGAAGCTGCAGGGGTCTGCGGGGACGCTCCGCTCACCGCAGACTGTGTCCGTTTTTTGACAAGTCGAGAGGAGATTCCAGGTTTAGAGCTGGGGAATCCCAAGGGTGGTCCTCGTCTGAGGAAGGAGAGCTGTCCCCCACTGGGGCATTTGTAATCCGAGACCCTGAGGGGTCCATAGGCGTAGGGAGGCTGGAGGGCTCCCCGACGTGAAGTGCAGAGGGTGTGGGTCGTCCCAGCTCTGCGCTGCGGGCGGACGCGGTGCCTCTGTGTTGAGGTCATCCTCGAGCCCGAGGCGGCGCGTCCGGTCAAGGGAAATCCGGACGCTGAGGGCAAGTCGCTGCAAAGTGACCATAGCACCGCAAATGAGATAGGCTCCCCTCTGGAAACGAGACTCGCGATCCTGAGGGGGCCGCGTTGGTCTCCGCGGGCAGGGAATCGAAGGTTTGGGGGGAGGTTTCTAATCTTACACTATGCAAGTGCAGTAGAGCTCACAGGAAGGAATCCTTCTTCATTCTTCTGTATCATACGATCCTCTGTAGAATGCACCCCATTAGAGTCCTTCTAGTTTTCTGTCTTCTGCAACTTGTTGTATATTTCCAAATAAACCATCTTTCTTAGGATTTCCTGCCTATGGATTCTGTTTATGGATTTGTCAACGAGCACTGAGCTTACAAAAGCACATAATGAATCTGACTGAATTTCTTTCTTTTTTCTTTTTTCAAAATTACTGAATCTGTCAGCCATAAGTCATGTAAGTCAAGATCAAGTTGATTAGTAAGATGACACAATCCAATCCCTGCCTTATTGTCTTTGTTTAGGTGATTTTCTTTTGAGAACAGAAGTGCCTGGTTTACATAGTATCACACACTTGTTCACATGATGGCACACCTGGGTCTCTTAACCAAGACTTATATGTAGTTACTTAATAGGTCAAGAGCCAGCGTGGCATAGTGGTTAAGAGTGGTGGACTGTAATCTGGAGAACCGGGTTTGATTCCCCAGTCCAAGTACTGCAGTCCAAGCGCTGCTCACGACCTGAGTTCGATCCCAACGGAAGTTGGTTTCAGGTAGCCGGCTCAAGGTTGACTCAGCCTTCCATCCTTCCGAGGTTGGTAAAATGAGTACCCAGCCTGCTGGGGGTAAAGGGAAGATGACTGGGGAAGGCACTGGCAAACCACCCCGTAAACAAAGTCTGTCTAGTAAATGTCGTGATGGGTCGTCACCCCATGGGTCAGGAATGACCCGGTGCTTGCACAGGGGACCTTTACCGTTATATTTAAGCAGCAGAGACCAAACCCAATATTGATTCCTCTAACCCCATTAGCAGAAAGATACAGAAGATTCTCAGAATCCTGAATAGTAGGTCTTGAGTTGACGGTAGGAAGGAGAGGCCACATGTATGGGTAGCAAAGGAGAGGGGATAATGGAAGGAATGGGAAATGGCTGAAGGCAGGTGGCCTCCATTTTCAATAGGAGTGCTTTTGTTTTAAAACCCCAGGTTAAGCCCAGGAATAGCAGTTGTTTGTCTAGGGCACCTGTGCTGGGCAGGTAACTGTGTATGACAGCACATAGTCTATACGTAAGAAGAGAGGTGTGTCAGTCTTTAGGTAGTATTCTAGTTCTGCACTAGAACCCCAGTTCCATATGTTTCATACTTCTCTATTCTAGCAGATATTTGGAGGGCAACATATCTTGTAAGTTCTGCTTCATCACGGAAAGTTCGGAGTGAGTGGGTATGGCTGGAAAAGTTATTAATTGGTGAAAATCCCATAATCTCAAAACAAGTGGCCAAATTTTGTGCTCGTGTGGTAAAAGCACAGAGCAAGAAAGGGGCTGCTGGAAAGGATAAGGAATTGTAATAAGTATAGAAATACTACTCCAAGTTTTACACTGTTATATTTGGCTTAATTGGTATTTTATCTGTTTTGTTAGCAATTCTTAATTTCAATAATTGAAAACCAGAAAATCTAAGATCTAGATGGCCGCAACAACACCTCCATATCAATAGTAGTGGTGGGCATTCAGGTGGGAAAACCAAAGATGGAACAGAATCGAGGCCGGAGGACAGTTTATGATGGGACCTTCAGTGCCCTCAACCATAGGCCTGGCAGAATATCTCCATTTTACAGGCCCTGCAGAATTGAGCTAAGTCCTACAGGGCCCTAATTTCAACTGACAGAGAGCTCCACGAAGCCGGGGCCATAGCCAAAAAAGCCCTGGCCCTGGTTGAGGACAGCCAGATGTTTCTCTGGCCAAGGATATGTTGTTATGTGATGAACATACAAATATGTTGTTATGTGATGAATATAAAGCTCTCTGAGGGGTATACTGAGAGAGGTGGTCCTGCAGATATGATGATCCCAGATTGTTTAGGGCCTTGAAGGATAATACCAAAACCTTAAACTTGATCGGTATTTAACCTGGAGCCAGTGCAGCTGGCGGCGCACTGGTTGAATATGTGCTCTCCATGGGGTCTCCATGAGGACCCTCACTGCTGCATTCTGGACCCGTTGAAGCTTTTGGAGCCAGACAAGCCATCTTTCTTAATCTTTCCTTAGTTACATTTTTAAAGATAAAGCTATTTAGACGTGGTGTAGCTTGACAGGGTTTGAAAACCCTTAGTCTGGCTTATCTCCTGCCAAGTCAGCTAAGTTAAGTGGGACAGTCATGATTGGACTAGATACATAAAATATACAATAACAAAACAAGCCTGTGAACTCTTCTATGTTAAAGATAGTGACGGCACCTTGGTACTGGAGCAAGCAGCCGAGCCGCTGGTGGCGGCCGCTGCAGCGGCTCGGGCCGCCACATTGGAAGCGGCTCAGGCTCAGGCTGCTCAACAACGGGCGGCGGAGCAACTTTTGGCGGGGCCGACCGCAGCTCAGAAGAAGGCCGCCCTGGAGCGGGCGGCCATAGTGGCTGGAGTGCGACCGAAAGGCGGGGGGGACTAGAATGGCCTTCGTTCTCCCCGGAACACTATCCGCCCCGGGATGTGGCCCGTCGTCGTTGGCTCGCCTTCGCCTCTGACATGCAGGATTATTTTGAGGATGTGGAGCCCAACGAAGAAGACTCAGACAACTGGAATATGAACCTCCGTGTTAGCTAATCCCGACGGACTGGGGGGACTGAGGAGGAGATACATGTTTTGAAGTATCAAAACCGGGAACTGTTAGAATGCATGGACCAAATGCAGGACCAAATGCACGTGCTAGTGCGCGAGTACGGACGCTTGCATCAGGCCCAAACCGTACCCCCGCCTGCACCGGCTCCTGTACCGCCACCCCCCCAGGACAGCTGCAGTTCCGGGTCAACAGCTGATTCCTGGACAACCGCCACCAGCAGTGCCCCCGGGACTGTCTGCCCAGCCAGGGCCCCCACTCCAACCGGTGGTATCGGTTATACCTTGGCAGCAGCCCCGGCTACGAGTGACTTTTGACGGCTCCGCAGAAGCACTACCCTGTTTTCTACACCAAGTGAATAGCTATATGAGAGAACAGGGGAATGCCTTCCCTATGGAAGATAGCCGGGTAAGGATAGTCTCTTCTCTCCTGACTGGGAGGGCTGCAGAGTGGATGATCCTGCAGTTTGACACCCGGGCCCGATCCATGCGCTCTCTCAACGAATTTATGCGAGCGTTAAGAAGGCGTTTCGAGGACCCGTTCCAGTGGGAGAAGGCTAAGGCTGCCCTTTTACAACTCTGTCAAGGATCTTCTTCGGTCAGGGAGTTTGCTGATGAGTTTCAAAGACTTGCTAGTAAAATCGTCGATTGGACGGAGGCTACCCGGGTGCATTACTTTCGAGAAGCCTTGCACCCCGAGATTTTGAACTGAGCCTACATGCAACGGGATTCAGTCACCCTGGAGGAGTGGATCCTGCTGGCGGAGGAAGTTGAAAGCCGCCGCCAGTTCATTTCTCTTGCCCGACGTCAGGCCAAGGAGGGGGGAGGCCAGAAAAACCCTCCCAAGGCTGCTGCTCCTGCCCTGCAGAAACAGGCTCAACCCTCGCAAGACCGAGCGTCATGGTTCCAAAGGGGAGCATCATGGTTCCAAAGGGAAGCCTGCCTCGTTTGCGGTGCCATGGGTCACTTTGCTGCGGCCTGCCCGCTGCGTCCGGAGCGGCTGGCTCCCACTTCCCGGCCGGAGGGGACGCCTCGCGGGAGAGGAAGCACTCGGAGAAGAGGCGCTGTGGCTTATCGTAGCGTTGCTCCAGGACGGAAAGCGCCCCCAGCCCTCCACATCGAGGAGGCTGCAAATGAGCTTTCGCCAGCAGACCCGCTGGGGTCCCGGATTACAATTGCCCCGGGAGGGGACAGCTCTGCTTCCTCTGAGGAAGGAGGCCACTGGGACCCCCCTGCTCTGAACTTGGAGTCTCCCCTAGATCAACCAAAAAACAGACTGGGTCTGCGGTGAATGGAGCAACACCGCAGATCTCTGCAGATGCTTCTGTGAAACCCAAGGCTCCCTTAATGGTGAGTGAGGTGGGAGAGACTGTATATGTGGATGTAGTATTACAACATTATAGAAAGGGCCCCCAGTTACAGGTTAAAACTTTAATAGACTCTGGATGTGCCCGCTCTTTGATCAATGAGGCCACTTTTCAGGCACTTAAAGTTAAGTCAGTGCCTTTACCAGCACCTGTGCAGTTCGCCCAGATGGATGACAGTGACTTCAAGAGTGGGCCAGTGGATCGTCGAACTCGAGGAGTGGAGATGGGAATAGGCCACCATTGGAAACAAGTCGACTTTACTATAGCCCCCAATATTCGTTACGCTGTGGTGTTGGGAATAAATTGGCTCAGGGGACACAGCCCCTGCATTGACTGGGAGGCTGAGGCTAACATTTTCCAATCCAGTATGTGACCGGCACCGGTACGAAGTAGCTGTCAAAACCGCCATCCAATCAACCCCTGCCTTGGCTTCAGACACTTCTGGTCCATCCCAATTGCCCCCTGAGTATCAGGACTTTGTGGATGTCTTTAGTGTGCAGGATTGTGATGTCCTAACCCCCACCGCAAAACAGACTGTTCTATTGAGGTGGTAGGGGATGGAACACTGTCAAAAAGCAAAATCTATCCCATGAGCTCTACTGAAAGAACAGTGCTCTGTGAATTCTTAGACAAGAATCTAGCTCGAGGTTTCATCCAACCCTCTACTGCACCTTATTCGGCCCCAGCTTTCTTTGTGCGTAAGAAAACTGGCGACTTACGGTTGTGCATTGACTTTCGAAAACTCAATGCGGTTACCCAAACCAATGCCTACCCCATTCCTCTAATCTCGGATCTTCTGGGGCAACTAAAGGAAGGACGCATTTTTACCAAATTTGACTTAGTCGAAGCCTATTACAGAATCAGGATTCGGGAAGGGGATGAGCCCCTGACAGCCTTTTCCAGTTGCTTTGGAATGTTTAAATTTCTGGTGATGCCTTTTGGATTGAAAGGGGCTCCGGGGGTCTTCATGCAACTCATTAACGAGATCCTACATGACTTGCTGTTCAAAGGGGTGGTAGTTTACTTAGATGACATTCTTATTTACTCAAAAACCTTGGATGAATATGTCGCCCTGGTTAAGGAAGTGTTGCAACATCTCAGAGACAATCAGCTTTATGAAAACAATTGACGTTCCTGGGCTATATAATTTCACACCAAGGGCTTACGATGGACCCAGAGAAGGTGCAAGCCATAATCAATTGGGAGCCACCCTCGACACGTAAGCAGGCTCAAAGATTTCTCGGGTTTGCAAATTTCTACAGGGGGTTCCTCCCCAATTTCGCTCAAATTACGTTGCACATCACAGACCTCCTTAAAACAAAAGGAAAGGGAAGCACGGCCACCTCACCTACGGCCAGAGTAAATTGGACCCCCCAATGTCAAACTGCTTTTGACAGCCTCAAACAACTGTTTACCTCCAAACCGGTGTTACGACACCCTGATTGTGAACAAATGTTTGTAGTCCAAGTAGACGCTTCTGAAGTAGCAATGAGAGGTGTGTTACTGCAACGAGGGGGGACGGTCAACTGCATCCGTGCGCTTACTTCTCTAAGAAGTTCACGCAGTCTCAGCTCAATTGGCCGATCTGGGAAAAGGAGGCTGCCGCAGTTAAATATGCCCTTACGGTGTGGAGACAGTTTTTAGAAGGATCTAAAGTCCCTTTTGAAGTCTGGAGCGATCATAAAAACTTGGAGGCGTTAACGGGGGCTCGCAAACTGTCCGCAAAGCAGGTACGATGGGCGGACTTCTTTGCCCAATTCCGCTTCATACTGAAACATGTCCCGGGGAAGCAAAACTTACTGGCCAATGCTTTATCCAGGCTTCCCCAATATCCTACTAAGGTCAAGCGCCCCACAGAGTTTCTCTTAACTCCTGTCCACAGAAGTTTGCTGCCCACCCTGGCAATCCAAGCCCAGTCACAGGCGCGGCCGCCACTTTCGACGGGGGGGAAGCCGAAAGCCCGATCGATCCGATTGAACCATCCACCTTGCTCCCCTCAGCTCCCTTGCCGGCACTGACTCCTCCATCCATGCAGCCTACTGGTGCGAGTCCCGAGGTGTGAGGACCCAAACACCCGGTCGAGCCATCCACCCCGCTCCCCCCAACGGCTCCGACCCCTTTTCCCTCCGAGACGCCTGCCAGCATGAGTCCCGATGTGCAGGAAGTGGAGGGGCTTCCTGATTCCTTCAAGGAAGCTCTCCGTCACAGTTGCCAAGCAGAGCTCTCCTCCCAAACCCTCCCGGCTTCTCTGAATGAACGCGGAGGTTATTGGTACAAGGATTCTAAGTTGTATGTTCCTATCAAGTTGTGGAGGGAGGTTTTGGGTCTGGTTCATGGAGCTAAGACTGAGGGTCACTTTGGTTTCCTCAAAACGTTACATTTGCTGAGGAGGCAGTTTTGGTGGGCGGGCATGTGATCGGATGTGGATTCATTCATCTGCAGCTGCCCAGTGTGTGCTGCTGCCAAAAGATCCCAAGGCAAGCCACCCAGACTGTAGCAGCCCTTGGAAACCCCCACCAGACCCTGGGAAGTAATCGCAATGGACTTTATGACTGATTTACCCCTTAGTGAGGGAAAAACTGTACTTTGTGTAATCACAGATCTTTTTTCGAAACAGGTGCATCTTGTACCTTGCGCAGGTATTCCTTCCGCCCCCAAATTGGCCCATCTCTTTGTGTCACATGTCTTTAAATTGCACAGTTTTCCGCATAAGGTGGTGAGCGACCGCGGGAGCACCTATGTAGCTAAGTTTTGGAAAGCTTTCCTAAAGTTGGTAGGGGTGGAACAGGGGCTGTCAAGTGCTTTTCATCCCCAAACAGATGGCCAAACGGAACGAGTAAATGCGGTGTTGGAATGCTACTTACGCTGTTATGTCAATTACCATCAGGATGATTGGGTGGGGCTATTACCCTTTGCTGAATATGCTTACAATAATGCTGTGCACTAGTCCACTGGATTTAGCCCTTTTCGGGCCGTGTATGGATGAGAGTTTGGCCCCATTGCCCATTTTGATGTTTCAGGGGAGGAGGGAGGTGGCGATGTGGCTGAATGGGTGCACACAATTCAGACAACCTGGCCGTGACTGATAAAGAATTTGGAACGAGCCAAATGTAAATATAAGGCTCAAGCTGACAAACACCGTTCACCAGGCAAAGAGTACGGAGTTGGGGATCTGGTTTATTTGTCCACCAAAAATCTACGATCTACCCGCCTGTGCTGCAAACTCAGTGCCAAGTATGTGGGTCCGTTCCCCATCTCCTGGATTATCAACCCAGTGACTGTAGAACTCGCACTCCCCAAGTCTTTGAAGAGAATTCATCCCGTGTTTCATGTCAGTCTATTGAAACCACACGTTCCCCTTCGGAGTGGCATCCTAAACCACAGCCAGAAGCATCTGTGATGGTGGGTTGGGGGAGCAGCATTTTGAAATTGCAAAAATCCTGGACTCGCGTCTGCACCATGGTACCCTTCAATATCTGGTTCGCTGGAAGCACTTCAGTTCCACTCAGGATGAGTGGGTATGTTCTCGCAATGTTTCCGCCCCTTGCCTAGTCTGTGAGTTCCATTATGATTATCCTCACAAACCGGCTCCTGGGAAATGAGGGGGGGGGCTTTGGGGGCAGAATGTCAGGCATGGTCTGAGAAAGGAATGTTGTGGTTTCTCCAGGTGCTGGCCTTGGCCGGCTCTGTCTCCTGTAAACAGTGTGTTTAGACTGCTCTCTGTGGGAATGCTCCTAGCTCCCTGACAGCTCTGGGGAGGGGGGTTGCCATGGTATCCAGATCTACCCCGATTTGCCCTTTGCTCTACCATATATGCCCTGTACTGTACCCGTGGTTTTCACAAGTGTCCATATGACTCCTGGCTTCTGCTACCTGTAGATTTTCCAATAAATCAACTTTCTTTGGACTGTCGATCTGCTGGTGTTGTTTATGGGATTATCATGGGACTAGATCTTACACCTTCACCTGTTCAGAGATGGTGAAGGTCTGTTGTGTATCTCTTGTACTGCCTGTCTATGTTGTGGGCAGTCTCACAGGTATGTTTCTCACAGGTATGTTGCTCTAATGGAGAGGCATGATAGCAAACCATTGCTGAAATTATTCTGGGCTGCCTGATGCATCTACAGAATGGTGACTGGAAGACCCACGCTCATGGGGAGTCTTGCTGAATGTCTCTAGCTGTAGGGTGCCAGCCACCACTGCTTGTCTCTAAGGGGTGTCCTCTCTGCCACCTTACAACATGCATGCCTTCATATTCACAGCACACCCAATTCACACATGACCAATGCAGCCACCATCACATATAACTCTTTGGAATGCTTGTATGTTCTATGATAGGTGCACATGCAAAGATTGCTTTGTTGTTGTTTTTTTGCTCTGTATTCTCTAGATCTGGCAAATGGCCAAAGAGTAAAATTTGGGGCCATCTAAAATTCCGTCCACTGGAAACCCTGCTGTGTGAAACTATGATTAGTGAATCTAAAGCAGGGCTTCTTAAACCTTTTCCACTCACGACCCCTTTTTGTCCGAGAAATTTTTACGTGACCCCAGGTATATAGGTATATAAAATAGGTGTACAAATCAAACATTTACTGATAGTAAATCATAAAGAAATTTATTTTAAAACAATTCTGTGGTATAAATGTAATTTTATCATTTATTAAAGATGAAAGCAAATTTGTATACTAATGAGATGGATGTGCTTGTTGCCAAATTTTTCGCAACCCCCACATTCAGTTATGTGGCCCCATATGGGGTCGCGACCCACAGTTTAAGAAGCTTTGATCTAAAGCATGAATGGGGATTAGACAGATTCATGGATGATCGGTCTATCAATGGCTATCAGTGGCTGTTAGCCATGGTGACTAAAGGGAACCTCCACGTTCAGAATCCCAGGGTCAGGGGGCAACATCAGGGAGGGCCTCGGCCTCTTTGCCCTGTTGTTGGACCTCCAGAGGAACTGGTTGGCCATTGTGTGAGACAGGATGCTGGACTAGATGGACCACTGTTCTGATCCAGCAGAGCTATGCTAAATATCTGTAACCTTTTGGATTGTAACCACAGGTCTTGTATTTTTCCTGAACATGGAATGCACTGTTGTTGGTTGTACTGGAGTGTTTTATTTAGATACAGTTATATTTCGTTTCTTCAATTGCTGGAAAGCAGATATGTTACTTTTCAAGATTCCTTTGAATGTGCCCTCATGGTCAAATAAAGGGAAAGTTCTTTCTCGCTGATTTAATGTGGAGTGAAAAAGGTCCCTTTCCTTGACGTTCTAACATTTTACCATCTGTTTTTATTATTCTTGACCAAAATGGTTAGGGGCAATGACTATATCCATGGCGTGGTGACAGCAGAGTGTGACGTCTGGTCACTGGCATTTGCTGTGTCCGTTCAGTCATACAAACATCCGTTCTCTAGTTCCAGGCCTTCTATACTTAGCTTCGGGAGGCTTATCCCCCACCCCCGTAAAAAAGCTCACTATAAAAAAGCATTTCTGGTTGGTTACTGTTTCCTCTCTTCCTGTTGGCCTCTTGCTACCTGCTGTCTTGGGCCTTAGCAGGTGCCAGATGGTACTTGCCATAAGTGGCCCAGATTGGTAGGTGTGCTTTACACCACCTGACCTGGCTTTGAATATCCTGGCTACAACCCAGTTACACCAGCTTCTCTTTCTTATACTGAAACCTATTATCCGCTAGTTTCCTGACCTGGATCCGGGACTCTGACAGACTGACCTTACTTTGTCTTTCCTGATTTTGTCTGTTATTCGCGGAGTTTGTAATGCATTTTGCAATGTGTCACACAATGACTCAAGCTGTTGTAACACATGCTGGACGGCATGGGTAGAAGAGGCAACACAGCTGAATTGGCAACATCTACATAATGAGGTCAGAAAAGTGCAAACCTAGACTCTCAAATAATGACATTCTCTGCTGACCGGATCATTAAGAATATTCTAACTCAGTTTCAACAGAAGCATTATGAAAGCATAGTCTACTTATGGGGGAGGGTGAAGTACACCAAGTCAGTGTTAATAATAAAAAGAGAGGGGAAAACATATGTTAAATGGAATCTCCCTGTTTATTTTCATTCATATGTTTTAAGTAAATGTGTGCTTTATAGGGTTGCCAACCTCCAGGAGACGTCCTGGAATTACAACTGATCTCCAGTCTACAAAGGTCAGTTCCCCTGGAGAAAATGGCTGCTTTGGAGGGTGGGCTTTGTGGCATTATACCTTGCTGAGGTCCCTCCCCAAACTCCACCCTTCCTAGTCTCCACCCCAAAATCTCCAGGAATTTTTCAATCAGGATTTGGCAACTCTGGTTGTTTTAGCTACAGGTCAAAACACTTCAGAGGAAGGAAAGCAAGGTGATATACAAATGATACTATTAAGCATACTGTTTGGCAGCTACTTTTCTTGTAGCAAGTGCTGTGAGCATGTGCAAGCGTAAGGTTGTGTCTTTGCTTTTTGAAGATGAATGTTCCTTTCCTGTTGCGTCGTCTGTACTCTGGTTACAGATTAGTACAAAGGACACACCACAACTCTGCAATACTCTCCTCGCACAGAAGATGCCTTAGAACTTCATGCCACTTGGGGAAGGGGGGGAGATTATCAAACAATGATCAGTTCCTTTTGTTATTTAGAGTTCTTTTGATTTTGACAGTCTTAAAAATCGGCATTGGGTTTATGTGTTGAATGCAATGGATAATTTGTGTGTGTGTGTGATGATCACCTTGCACATCCAGAGGAACCATCCATGGTGCTTAAATACAGCACGCATCTTCACAAACCATAAATGGGAGTGAAAGAATTGAAGGGAATAATTGGATAAACTCTGCAGCTGTTGTCTTTGGTTGAGGCAGCAAATTGGCATTTCATTGTAAGAAGATGTTAATTCCAATCGGAGCTGTGGCTGCGTTGAGGGAAGCATGAAACGAATCCTTCATTATCCGTTATCAGTTATGTTTTCCCCCGGGACAAACTCTGAATCTTCAGATCACATATGGCAAGAGTGTTGTGATAAAATATGCATCAATGGGAAAAAAAGTTTCTGATTTACAATAATAAAAAGGGAGGAACTTTTTTTTAGAGCCTGCAGTAATTATCTCAGTTTTGGCTTTGCTGCTCCCTGCAAATCTTTTGCTTTTAAAAAATCTGTTAATTTTATGTTCCTTTATTTTAAAGGTTACAGGCTTTGTAAGCAGTGTTAGGGATGACATTGCTGTGTTGGATTGTGAATAGCTGAGAAGGTTCCATGTCTTTTTATCTTGGATTTCACCTTCAGCCCAGGACATACCTTATTTTGTTTATTTAAAAATTTAGTATCGCTCTTTATCTCCGTATTTAAACTAGAGGAAAAGATTTTTAATCCCATTAACCTATTCAGGGTATTCTGTGGGTCCTGATTTATGGTGTGGAGTGAGCAGTATGTCTGTACAAAGATTGCATAGTAATTGTGAGTACATTGCAGCTATCTTGTTGAGAAATTGCCTTGTGATGGGGAACCAGACCAGCATTAGGTAGTGGAATCCACCCAAAATTGGTCAGTATTCATCACTGGACTGCAATCAATTTCCTTCCCACCTCTGTACAAATGTTAATGTTAGGGTAACTTAAAAAAAAAATTGTACGCATTTTGACTAAACAGATGAAATCGGCTACTGTTACGTATTTATCCCAAATTTAAAACCAGTGAGACCAGCTACCAATTTTTTTTGATCCAGTCAAAACTGAGCACTTTTAACTTCCATTTATTTCAGTGTGGGTATTAAAGATTAGGCTTAGAATCAGTAGGACTTCAAAGTGCTTAGTTTTGTCAGAACCATCTCTTGTTACTTTTAATTGTAGGATGGGGTAGATTTAAATTAGGACAGGGAGGAAATGTCAATTGTGGATATCCCAGGTTTGCAAGCACCCCTGACCTCCTATGCAAACCTATTGTGTGCAAAATAGACAAATAATTTGGGTTATTCTTGGTTGCTTCATCTTGCTGCTTTCTGAAGTTAATAGGCATTTTTGGAAAGTAGC
Organism: Euleptes europaea; assembly: GCF_029931775.1. Taxonomy (NCBI): domain Eukaryota; kingdom Metazoa; phylum Chordata; class Lepidosauria; order Squamata; family Sphaerodactylidae; genus Euleptes; species Euleptes europaea. Next base: position 96,769,193 of record NC_079319.1, read on the forward strand.
GGAATGTTGTTCTTAATGCCCCCCTTTTTCTGTTTATATGACATTAATAGTAAAGGACTTTTAATTTCGGTTTTTGTTCATGGTTCAAGCTTCTGTTTGACAAAGGATGATGAAGAGAGTTGCTTGCTTAGTAAAAGGATAGGGGAGGCCAAGAGACAAGGTGATGCATGTCCACCCATTTAAAATAGGGTGCAGCTGTTGCTCAGCGGTAAGTTGTCTGCAGTTCATGCAGAAGATCTCAAGATCAATTCCCTGGAACTTCAGTTGTAAGGATAATATTGTGTGTGTGTGTGTGTGTGTGTTAAGTGCCGTCAAGTCGCTTCCAACCTATGGAGACCCTAGGATTTAATGTCCTCCAAAACATCCTATCATTAACAGCCTTGCTCAGGTCTTGTAGACTGAGGGCCGTGGCTTCCTTTATAGAGTCAATCCACAACCTTAAGGTTGAAGATGAAGAAACTGAAATTTTTCAAGATTTTATATTCCTTGGCTCCATCATCAACCAAAAGGGGGACTGCAACCAAGAAATCAGAAGGAGGTTGAGACTGGGAAGGGTAGCCATGAAGGAGCTAGAAAGGATTCTTAAGTGTAAGGATGTGTTGCTGGCGACCAAGATCAAGTTAATTCATGCCATAGTATTCCCTATTTCTATATATGGGTGTGAAAGTTGGACAGTGAAGAAAGTTGACAGGCAGAAAGTTGTTTCATTTAAAATGTGGTGTTCGAGGTGAGTTTTTCGGATACCGTAGATTGCCCAAAAAACAAATCAGTGGGTTCTAGATCAGATCAAGCCTGAATTGACCCTAGAAGCTGAAGTGACTAACTGAGCGACCATATTTTGGTCACATTATGAGAAGACAGGAGTCACTGGAAAAGACAAGAATTCTAGGAAAATTTGAAGGCAGCAGGAAAAGAGGAAGACCCAACATGATCTGGTAGTAGATGATGTGAAAGGCCTCTACCACATATCCCTAGAGATTCGCTGCCACCAGTCAGAGCAAAACAGTACTGGCTCTGATAGAGCAATGCCTCAGTATGAGGCAGCTTCATGAATTCAAAGCACATCCCCTCTCTTTCTGTAACTTGGAAGGGGAAATAGCAAAGTTGTTCACATTCCTTATTGTTGTGGGTCCTTGTCACAGAACATGCTTGATTCAGTACCAGAATAGAATAATTTATTATTATAGTCATAGGCCACCATAATCGGTACCAAAATATTTATCTTACAAAAACTTGCACTAGAAAAGAACATTTTGTAGCAACAGAATGTTCGGCCTTTTAAAAAGATGTTTGTCTCTAAGAAAACCTGGTACATGCAGCTAAGTTTACATTATTTAGAAAAACTTCACTTTCCCCTGGTGATGTTCTACACTCTCAGGTTTGTTTTTATGATGACTCCAAACCAAATAACCCCTATCACTGTAAATACCCATCATAATCAGCTACTCTGTTTCTGCCCATTCTTTTTCACAGTTGTCAAATGGGGCTGTACTTCTTTCCAATTGGTCGGCTTTGTTTTCTAGCACAAAGGAGCAAATTCTGTCTTGAGTTATATCAATGAAATCCAATTGGTTGCAGTTGATGCTTCTGGTTATGTGTAATTTCTATTTTCTGGCTTATAAAAATTGCATTTTAGTAGAAAAACATTTATTTTATTGTTTCCAGTCATCTTTGAACAATATACACCTCTTGCCTCCAAATCTTAAGTCTTAGTATCACCTAAAAATAAAATTGCAGCACTAACCGTTTAAGTTGTCAGATATGATATGCAGAAGCATCAGCAGATCTTTAAAACTCCAACTGCAGACACTGACCTTAGTTTGTCTTTCCTTGTTTCATCTATTACTTGCATTCAGAGTAATATATTTTGTAACATGTCGCAGAGACTCAAGTTCTTTTCTCCACAGAGACCGAAATGGATTATTCCTGAATTATGTAATGGCTAGAAGGCTTTGTGGACATTTATGGAGCAACATGGCTACAAAGAACCAAAGGCTACTCAAAGAATATAAATGCTTGATATTTGGATCTCCACCTTGAATAACTAGTTCCAAGGTGATCCTTTGGCAGGGCTGGAATGAGTTTTTAAGCTGTATTTTTTAATAAGGGAAGCAGTTGAAATTATCCCTCAAGTCATAAATCTCAAGACTCTTAGGAAGAGCTATACATTACAAGAAATACAGCATTGCTGCTGAAAATGGAAGAGCTATGTTGATTTCCTCCTGTAAATTATAAACACTTGGTACATTTTATAATTATGCAATGCATTTCCCTGCCTTATTCCCAACTTTGGCTTCTGCTGATGGGGTGGGGAGATACACAGTGTAATGGCATTGGTGGAATGGGGGTAAGGTATAGAAGAAAAAGAGTTGATTTTTATACCGTAAGGAGTCTCAGTGGCTTATAATCTCCTTCCCTTCCTCTCCCCACAACAGACACCTTGTGAGGTAGGTGGGGCTGAGAGAGTTCTGAGAGAACTGTGACTAGCCCAAGGTCACCCAGCAGGCTTCATGTGTAGGAGTGGGGAACCAAACTCGGTTCTTCAGATTAGAGTCCACTGCTCTTAACCACTGCACCATGCTGGCTAGATAGAGGTGGTCAGAATGGTACGCAAGGTTGCTATTCCCGCTCTGAAGGAAGGGCATCTTGATCTTTGGGTGTTTCTCGCCCATTACTAGGGGTAGGCAGGACTAAACTAACTTCCTGTCTCCTGGCGAGGAACACCTCCCCTTCCAGTTCTTTTCCTGCCTTCGCTGGGGTGAGAGCGTTGCAGCCATAGCTGCTGCCTAGGTCTAGTGAAATTAGGTTAGAATAGATCATTTTCCTTACCTTGTCATATCCAATCACTTTTTAAATTTAAGCTCCTGGCTCTGCCAACTATCAGCTGAGCCGCGGGAGAACAGCTAAGCTGTGGGAGCAAATGAAATGGCTGCTGGAGAAGCTGCATTGGAGGACATCGAGATCCTTTCCGATGCAGATCAAGAATTGGCCTTAAAATCGGATCCTGCCGTTAGCCGCCCTGGCGGACTATTGGAGAGGGAGACCGGAAAGTCGCTGCCGCCATCTACTTTGGCTGGAAAATCGCTGAAGAAAATCAAGTCTAATAGCAGGGGAAAAGGCAGCAGCCGCAAGCGCCAGCTTAAGAAGTTCCGCTTCGACTTCTAAGGTCCCCACCAGATCCTCTGCTGTGCCTTTGGATGTGGAGCCCAGGATACCTACAGAGGGTAAAGTAATCCTCCTTCTGAGGAAGGGGGATCCCCCAAGAACCCCACGTTTGAACTGGTATATAATATGATAGAGGGCTCCATGGAAAGACATTTTCAGAGGCTCCAGTCTCTTATCCTACTCTTCCACCAGGGTTACCCTCCTCAAAGACTCCTTCAGCCACTTCCTCAAAGGTTTTCATATAGTTGGGCATCTTCCCCTGGGTCCTCAGCCATATTTGAACCCATGCAGGAGGAGCCTGGCTACAGCCAAAGCGCCCACTCTAGGCAGTGGCCCACTAAGAAAGCTATGAAAGCAGTGGCAAACATCCAAGAGCAGAGAAATGAAACCTACCAAGAGCAGAGAAATGAAACCTACCCTGTGGATAGGGATTCTGGGGCTGACAATAAGGAGGGAGAGTTTGTTTCAGACGAAGAACTCCCCATTGTTCAGGAACAGCAGCCTCGGCTGTCCTGTTCTTATGATTTCCAGCCTCTTTTGGCCAAGGCACTTTTTGCTTTAGACCTATCTGATGAAGCTGAAGCACCTGAGGAATCTAAGTCTAAATCCAGACGTAAAGGTTCCAAGGAATATTTCCCACAATGGAGGCCCAGACTATTAAGGTCCCCTTACCAGAATACTTTGAGAAAGTTATTAGAGCTGAATGGGACAAACCCCTACATAATAAACAGTTCTCTGGCAATGCCAAGAAACTATATGATATGGCCTCATATGCAATGGATATGTTGGAATTGCCTATGGTAGATGCTCCTATCTCTGCCCTTCAATCCTCTGATTTCCTGGCGGAGGATGGAGTGGGCTTTATTAAAGAGCAGCTCGATAGGAAAATGGAATTTATTTCCAGAAAGGTGCATGAGGCAGCTGCACTGTCTATTCAGGCCAATACCGCTATAGCACTCATGGCTAGGGCTTCAAATGCTTGGATAAAGAAGCTCAGCTTCTACCCACCACAGAATTAAAAAATAAATAGCCACAGGCCTGTCTCGAGTACTAAAGGCGTCCTTCTTTATGGCAGATGCCTCCTTGGATGTAGTAATCTTCGCTGCTAGAGCGGTCGCCTCCAATACGACCATTCGCAGGGCCCTATGGGTAAGGCCATGGTCGGCTGAGTCCAGGTCCAAGACTATGTTAATGGGTCATCCATACAAGGGTGGAAAGTTATTGGAGAGAGATTATCTCCGAAATTAAGGATAAAATAAGGCAATCCTTAAATCCCATAAAAAGGAACCCTGTCCTGGCCAATACTCTCAGTCCTTTTGATCCTACCATACCTTATCCAGGTTCAGACAAGATCAGAGACGTCCACACTGGGCTCCTCAGAGAGGGTCCTTTCGACGTTTCAACAGATTCAACAGCCCCTCACAACCACAGTCTTTTAGGGTGGACAAACCTGACAAATTCTTCAAAGGAAATAAGCAGTGACGCCAGGGATGCAGTGGTGGGGGGAAGGTTACAACTTTTCCTTCCACAGTGGCACCATTCCCAGACAGATGCCTGGGTACTACAACTAATTCAGCAGGGATATCTAATAGAATTTCATCACAAGCCTCCAGATCTCTTTGTCGCATCGTCATGCTCCCGCAGTGCTGTAAAACATCAGAGAGTGATGGAAGCCATTCTTCACTTGATTCAGATTGGGGCCATTAAGGAAGTACCTATTCAGGAATGTCTCGAGGGAGTTTACTCCATATTTTTCACAGTCCCCAAAGAATGGGGACTGGAGGGCTATCCTGGATCTTAAATTTCTCAATTTCTCAATCCAAGCCAAACATTTTCGCATGGTGACACTGCGAACCATCATGGAGGCACTGCGTCCAAACACCTTCATAACCCCATCCATCAGTCCCACTGGCGCCTTCTGAGATTCAACTATATGAACCTTCATTTACAGTTCAGGGCACTACCATTTGGGTTGACATCTGCCCCCTGAGTTTTTTCCCTCCAAAGTGATGGTAGCTATTGTGGCGATGTTAAGGAAGGAAGGAAGGAATCCAAGTACATCCCTACCTAGATGACCTACTAATATGTGCCACCTCATACAACCTGGCACTTCAGCACTCCACTCAAGTCATCACGGCACTCGAAACGCACGGCTATCTTATAATCAAAGCCAAAAGCTTGCTAAGCCCATCACAGAGAATCCTATATCTGGGAGTGGTCATAGATTCCACCACCAATTCAGTATTTTCCTCCCCACAGACAAGGCCCGCAAAATTGCGGCGGTGGTCAAGTCCACGGTAAAGTCAACACGACATCGACTGATGGCTCTGACAAGCCTCCTAGGCTTCATGGTATCCTGTCTAGGCCTGATTCCTTGGGCTCACTTCCACTCCTAACCACTTCAAGCAGCACTGCGTCCATTCCAGCTGTTCATCACACACAAGATAGACAAGACCCTCTCCCTCAGTCCGGTGGCCAGGACGAGCCTCTTATGGTGGACCAAAGTCAACAGTCTAACAGTTGGACAACCGTATTTACACAAACAGCCGGTCCAGGTGTTCACGGACGCCAGCCTCAAGGGATGGGGAGCCACGGTGGCAGACTCTTTGGCTCAGGGCGTATGGAGCCAGTCAGAAACAACTCTCCACATCAATCTCCTCAAACTCAGGGCAGTACGCCTAGCCCTCATCAAATTCCACGACCTTGTCAGAAACAAACATGTGCTAATCAGGACCGACAATGTGGCGACCAAGGCCCACATCAACAAGCAGGGTGGGTCTTGCTCCTCTCGCCTGCACCAGGAGTCATCGGCCATCATGATCTAGGCAGACATTTTGTCTCTCAGGGCAGAACATGTAAGGGCATCCACAACATTCAGGCAGATTGGTTAAGCCGTCAGACCCTCCAGGAAGGGGAATGGATGCTGAATACACAAGTCTTTCAAGCCATCACCAGCTGGTTTGGAATGCCCACGGTGGATCTGTTCGCCTCAATCCAGAATCGTCAGGTTGATAGGTTCTTCTCCTGGTTCTACCATCCGAAACGGACACTCTTCTGACTCAGTGGCCTCTGGGTCTCCTATACGCCTTTCCACCACTGCTTATCCTTCCGAAGGTCATCAGGAAGATAAAGGCGGAGAGAGCGGAAGTCTTCCTGATCGCTCCCAATTGGCCACACCGGCCGTGGTTTCCGGCACTCATGGGGCTCTCCACCAGGGCACCTTGGCAGATTCCGACATCCTCGGATCTCCTTCTACAGGGACCAATGATTCATCCAGATCCAGGATGGTTTCAATTGACTGCTTGGATGTGGAAAGGGCAAGGCTCTTAGCCCTTGGTTTTTCCGTGGAGGTGGTGGGGACCATCCTTAAAGCCAGATGTCCTTCTACTACAAGGATATATCAATATACCTGGAAAGCCTTCTCCAGGTGGTGTCACCGGAAGACAATCAATCCTATCTCTCCTAAGCTACCTCCGTTACTGGACTTTTTACAGAATGGTGCACAGCAGGGCCTTAGAGCGGCAACCTTACAAAAGCAAGTGTCTGTTTATTGCCTCAGTCTGTCTGGATATTGATGGGATTCCTCTGTCGTCGCATCCTCAGGATAAGGCTTTTATTAAAGGAGTAGCTCAATCTACCCCTCCGGTGACTCACCGCTTCCCTACCTGGAGACTAAACACTGTACTTTCTGCTCTAACCAAAAGTCCCTTCAAACCTATGAGGGAAGTTCCCTTACGATTAGTAAGGATGAAGACCTTATTTTTAGTTGCCATAATCTCTGCCAGGAGGGTTTCGGAATTGGGTGCCCTCTCTATTTGCAAGGACTTACGTATCTTTCACAAAGATAAAGTCGTTCTACGTACTGATCCCTCGTTCACCCCCAAAGTGGGTTCCCAGTTTCATCAGTCTCAGAGGCTTTACCTCCCTTCCTTTTGTCCTAATCCTTCTACTCCCAGAGAGCGGAGTTGGCACACCTTGGACTTGCATAGAGCTATTCATATTTATATATCTAGAACTGAATCCATTAGGAAAATGGAATTATGTTTATCTCCATTTCTGCACCCAACAAGGGACTTCGCATGTCCCAACCGTCTATCAGCATATCCATTAGACAATGCATCAGAGAAGCCTACCTAGCCAGTGGTCTCCAAGTTCCAAATGGGATCACAGCCCATTCACTACGAAGCGCAGCCACGTCGGCCGCATTTTTCAAACAAGCCTCAACTAAGATCTGTAAAGCGGCTACGTGGTCCAGCGTGACTACTTTCATTACACATTATCAAATCAATACTATGGCATCCGCTGAAGCAGCATTCGGCAGACGTATTTTACAGCACGTGGTAGAAGATGAGGACTGAGTTCCCACCCGTTATATCATTGCTCTTGGAGATCCCAAAGATCAAGATGCCCTTCCTTCAGAGCGGGAAAGGTACATTGTTTACTCACCGAGAAGGTCCTTTCCGCTCTGAAGTAGAAGGGCATCTTGCCCACCCGGAGATGGCAACATCATCTTATAAGGGTGGACTGAAGCACACCAAACTGGATTCGATTGGCCTAATATTGTAGCAATACATATAGATTGGTTCTAAGTTTATCATTCAGTTTATTGTTTGTGCTCCTTGTTGGTGAGTGCTTTTCCCTGTCTCTTTAGCTTGCTGTAGAATAACTGGAAGGGGAGGTGTTCCTCGCCAGGAGACAGGAAGTTGTTAGTTTAGTCCTGCCTACCCCTAGCAATGGGCGAGAAACACCCAAAGATCAAGATGCCCTTCTACTTCAGAGCGGAAAGGATGTTCTCGGTGAGTAAACAATGTACCTTTTTCAATCATGACCCCAATCTTCTTTTATTAATGTATAGATTTGCCCTTAAATATTTCCCTAAATATATGTTTGGAGTCACTCTTGAGGGTTTAATGACCGGAGAATCCAGTTTCAACAAAGATTTTTTTTCTGTTAGTTTAACAGTAGATCTTATGTCTGGTAAGTAGATCTTATGTCTGATAAACCAAGGACCGCGTGGTTTATGATTCTAGAATAGCTATGTTTCACTATAATAACATTTAAAAAGCAAATGGTGAGAAATTCAAACATTCCAACAGGTGGTGTACCTACTACGTGTAAAAATATATTACATGCCAAATTTGTGTATTAGAGTTTAAATACCAGTTGTTATGTGTTCAGATACTACATTTCCTGATCTAGTAGCCAATCTAACATTGCAAGTATTTACTAGGTTTTGAAATTGTGAACGATCACTCCCACACATTATGGTTTTATGCTCTGTGTTTTGACAAGATCAAATCAGGTGAACAGACTGCAAAGGAATTGGAATGATCTCTTGTACCTTTCTGTGTCATTATGCATATGTCCTCAGTAAGGAACTAGGGGCTGTAAATTTCCAATACAGACACATTAATACATAGGGTTGGCAGTCTCCAGATAGTGGCTGGAGATCTCCCAGGATTACAAAAGGTCTTCAGATTACAGAGATCAGTTCCCCTGGAGAAAATGGCTGCTTTGAAAGGTGGACTTTATGGCATTATACCCTACTGAAGTCCCCCTCTCCTCAAACCCTACTCTTCCCAGGCTCCGCCCTCAAAATCTCCAGGAATTTCCCAACTCAGAGCTGGCAACCTTATTAATATTTAAAACTTTTGAAAACAAACATCTTTTACATCTGTGATGTTTCCTTTTGCTTGCAGATCAGTAATGGGGTACCTACTCAGGTATCTGTTCTTAGGATCACACAGCAGAGCGGGATATGTTAGCAAGAAGATACAGGGATGGGAGCAACTGGTTCCAGGACAAGGGAACTCATGCAGTCTACGATTCTAACTAACACACAAAATTAAGGAGCAGGGACTCCACCCCATGACAATAAACCAACACACACAAATATCAAAGGAGGGGAGAGACTATTCCTTTGTAATGTATACAACAGATACACCACAGCATCATTGGTTCAAAATACCATGAATAATGCCTCACTACAGTTTCCTAAAGCTTTACATGTGTAATTTCCTGTCCCAAGAGAAATAGGCCAATATAATAGCATATGTCAGTGATTAAGTACTATCTATCCATGCTATTCTTGCAGGTGATTTAATATATTGTTAATGAAACAAGATCTGTGTAGAAATTATCTAACTAGGATAAGCTCCCTAACCCAATCAACGCTAGTAGTTTCCTAAGCTAATTCAATATTAAGAGGTTGTGGAAGAGGAAGAATACTCCTCAGAAACTGCTGAGGAATAGCACAATAGGTGAGCAACTCAAGAATAGTTAAGCATAATATGATGGTACAGCAGCCATTTTTAAATGTAAAGTGCTCTTCTAAGGAAATGTATGATTTAAAATTAAGGATTCTAATTTTTAGTAAAGTACTCCACCAATGAGGGATGTGGAATGGTACAGTATAGCCCGATATCATCAGAACTTGGAAGCTAAGCAGGGTCAGTACTTGGATGGGAGACCACCAAGGAAGGCTCTGCAGAGGAAGGCAATGGAAAACCACCTCTGCTTAATCACTTGCCTCGAAAGCCCCTTGCTGGGGTCACCATAAGTCAGCTGAGACTTGATGGCACTTTACACACACACGCGCACTCCAGCAATTAAATTCCATGGAAGAATACGATACCCCGACTAGAAATTAAAGTTTCTTTCCTCAAAGATGGCAAAGAGTTTTAATGCATTATTGCATAATAAGTATATACTACTATATACTGTAATCATATTATGTGGATCTAGTTATTTAAAGACTTCAATACATTGCAGTTGAGGAGGAGCTGTTTTAGCACAATAAAAATGTTTTTTGGGGGATCTCCATAGGAGCCAGAAAGACCCCCGCACTGGCGTGTTTGTCACTTTATCATGGGGGCAAAAATGCCGGTGTCTGGGAATGCGGGAGCTCCACTGGTCCCCACCATTAGCGCGGCCAGCCAGGGAAATAAATCCTGGAAGAGAACGTCCATGCTGGCATGGGGGAGGCGTTCCTAGGGGTGGAGCTGCATTTAGGCAGCTTCCACAGCCCTTTTGGGCCCCCTGAACAGCTATGGGGCTGTGCCCCCTTTTTGGGTAGTGCAGCCTTGCTTTTTTCAATGGGGATCCCCCCCCTTTTTTTCATTATTTTTATTTTTAAATACCCCTTTTTTCCCCTCTGTGGCGGCCGGGAAGCCTCAGAGGAGGAGGTACGGCTCCGCCGCTCCCAGCCCCCACAGATCTACCCCCCATTTAGGAATGGGCTGCCCATCATTCAGGGCAGGGACCAGCCATTAGCTATTAGATACAGATCAGATGTATCTAATGGCAACATGGGATTGCAGAACTTCCTAAGTTTCATTCTCTTAACCGCAGCATTCTACTAGTTGACATAAAACATTAAAAAACATAAACCACTTATTAAAACTGGAGAAAAATGTATATTTAAACTCTGAGGTGGGAGTCTCCCAAAAAACTGCCTTCTAAGTCTTCAGGAGAAAAGAATTACATGACTTTGGAACAGCTGCCAAAAAGTCATCTCCACATGATACTCTGCCTTAGAGTAATTCTGAGTAGCAACTGTAGTGTGCTTTGCAGGATAGGAAGTACAATAGCAAAGTACCTCAAAGAAGAGGCATAATTTATTGGAAAGGAGGCATTTAGAGTTAATATTCTTATTTTGGCAGAATAATAGCTGTGCTAATCTTGCTACTCTGTGTGGACAGATGCATGACCAGTTCCAACTTGGAAACAGCAGCATTTATAGTATAAGGAGGATATTACTTGCATTTCTGTTTCCCTGTGCTTCCATGGGGCTGTGTACAAGTTGTGTTGATATTCCAGTAGCAATTCAGCAATTACCCATATCTTAAAAAAAAAAAAATCTGGAAAGTTATATATAAAAAAGTTCCTTCCCTTATCACTCTAATAGCCCATTCCTGAGCTGTTGGCTGCCAGGGACAGCAGGGAAGAAGTGCCGCTGTAGCACCTCCTAAGCTGTTCCATGGCTGCCGAATGCTCGAAAAAGCCTGCAAAGGCTTTTTTTCTTTTAAAATGGGGCTTTTCGCCCCATTGAGAATGGCAAGGCTGCGCCTGTTAAAAAGCAGGCGCAGCCTCACTCTTTTCCCCGCTGGTGTACCCAGGGTGAAAGGGGACAGGCTGCCTACAGGCAGCCCCGCCCCTGGAACACCCCGGGAATGCCCCCTGGGATTCCAGCGTGGGCCTTTACGCCAGTGGGATGCTGGTGGAAGTTCCCATCAGCATCCCAGGGTGGCGCTGCTATGGCAGCGCCGGGAGACCAGTGTCCGGGTCTCCCCGCTAGCATTGGGGCCACTTAGGGCAGCATAAATAGCCCGGATGCTGGCAAGCGGGGGGCAACACTGGCACAACCCCTTCCTGGCCTCCTGAGGACTTTCATCCTCAGAAGTCAGGAATGCGCTGAAAATGTTTAACTTGTGAGAAATAATGTAGTGTGAAGAGCTTAGGTCAGGAAAGAAATGATGCTTGGTGAGTAAGTCAAGGCCCTGAATTCAGAATTCAGAATTGTTTATTTACGGCCCTTGGCCACATAAAACAAGAAACATGGACTAAAATAAACTTGTAGACAAAGATTTACAGTCCAAGTCTTAAGTCACTTAAAACCACATCCGAGATACCTTTACCATTTGGGCTAAGAGACTACTCTATGGTGACGTATTTTCATTGCAATCGTGCAAAATTTCACAACCTGAAAGGTGATTGAAGGATTGTCCCCTTGTAAGAGCTTTTCAATCTTTTCTGTCTCCCTGTCGGGTCCCATTCTCAATATGAGAGGCTCAATAAACTTAGAAAGGGGCATTGAGAGGCAAGGCCATGAAGAAGAGATACAAAAGAACTTTATAGCAAGAGGGAAAATTAGGAAATGACATTTCAGATATGATACTTTAACTTACCTGATTCTTTTTGTTGAATAGTCACTGCACACTTCAAACCCTGATCCAGTTAAAAGAAATACACCTTTTCTTTCCAGGATCAATTCTCTGTCTTAAGGTTAGTACCATGGCATGTTGTGAATTGTTGATTTCATTCATAAGAAGGGGCTATAAAGTTTTATTCCACCTTGCTTGGGGCATGCTGGGAGTATTTTTCCCTCAAGCCACAGAGAACATTCCAGTGGAAGCTAATAAAGATATTTTATTGAGTAAAGCTAATAAAGCTAATAAAGATATTTTATTCTGTAGTTTATACAGAACAGAGTATGCCTTTCCACTGTATTATATAAAAAGATCTATATTGGACACTCCACCAATCTTATAATAGATTAGGTGGACTGCTCTATTCTGTAAAAATTGTGGACCCTGGTCAGGTAGAAAAGCAGCGAAACGATTTTTAAAATAAATACATAGGCAATATTTGTGAAAGACCGGCTGAATTTTAAATATTAAAGATCAGTGGGTTTGTTTGTTTTTTGTTAGAATAGGAAGGGTCAGACTGGTTAGGGGGAAAGATTATTTTATGGGAAAGGGCATACATAGACAAGGAAATGCCTTCAAGTCATATAATATAGGTGGGAAGAAAATTGTACATCTTTAAATGCTTGTCAGGAGCAAGCCAGGAGGATGGTATGTGGTAGTGCGATTGTGCTGCTCCCAGATGCTGTTGTGCTGTTCTGTCCAAGGCCAGTCTGTGCCCCGTGTTTAGTCTTCATATATTCCCATACTGTGGGAATCGCCAAGTGCTCCTTCCTGCCTCTGGGAGGGGGGTTGCCTGGGTTACCAGTTATCTCCTTTTGCTCTTCCATATATGCTATGTACCTTGCCTTTGCCCCTTACTAGTGTCCTTTTGAATATGGCTTCTGAAACCTGTCGATTCTAACCAAATAAAACTGCTTTTGTGGACTTGCCTTCTGCTGGAATCTGTTTATGGTTTTGCCACAGGGTTAGAGCTTATAATGCTTCGATTTTTTGCACCTGAGATTGTCGTGAGCATCTTAATCACTGATGGGGGTTTTCTAGATAATTTTGAATTTCAAAAATTATTGAAATCTGATTTGTCATGCTTATTTAACTTATTTTTGAGAAACTAAATTTTAAAATAACTACAATGTGTTGACTTATGTGCTATATAAATATTAAACTTTTTTTCTAATTCCCAGAAGTGGTGGAATTAGGGTTGCCAACTCCAGGTTGGGAAATTCCTGGAGATCTGAGGGTGAACTTGAGTCCACCCTCCAAAGCAGCCATGCTCTCCTGGGGAACTGATCTCAGTAGTCTGGATATCAGTTGTAATTCCTGGAGATCTTCAGGCCCCACCTGGAGGTTGACGGCCCGAGGTGGAACTGAAATGTTCAGCTAGGGTAGGAAACTCAATGAAACGCATATGCTGGGTTAGATCCACCCATTTTCCCACTGGTGCAAAGGCGAGGGGTGTCCTCCTTGCTCACCAAAAAGACGATGCTGGGAATGATGGGGACCTGCGCGGGACGAAAGCCATTGAGGGCAGCAGGCTGTTGTAAGGGGGAAAATTAGGCAAGATTGGGGTGTTCTTTTACAAAATAAAAAAAGTTGACCAGATCCAACTCAGTGTTGTGTAAATGAGGATGTGGATGCATGCAGGGATAGATATATAAAAAGTTCCTAGGACACTCATCTGGGAAAAGTGAATTACAGCTTTGAAATTGGCACATTTAACTGGCATTGTATTTATTCATTATGCTAACATAATTGTTTTCCCTGGAATTACATTTACCCTTTTCCATGTTAGATATTATTTTCTATTTTGTTAGATATTATTTTCTATTTTGTATATTCTGGCTATACCTAACCCTAAAACATTTATTTCAGTGTATTCAATTGTGCAGCCTTCAGGGATGCAGAGGAAAGTTTTCAATGTTGACCGCAAAATCTGAAGCTTGTTCTTTAGTACTAAAACCCCCACATTTCCCAGAGATCACTGGAATCCCCTGGTTTGGCTCTATAAAAGATTTGGCAGTGGGGAAATGTGGGTTTCTACATTTCCCAGAGATCACTGGAATCCCCTGGTTTGGCTCTATAAAAGATTTGGCAGTGGGGAAATGTGGGTTTCTACTACTAAAGAACAAGCTTCTGATTTTGCGGTCAACATTGAAAACTTTCTTCTGCATTCCTGAAGGCTGCACAATTGAGCTTTTCTCTGCCTTTAAGGAGTCTTGAAGCGGCTTACAGTCACCTTCCCTTCCCTTCCCCACAACAGACACCTTGTGAGGTGGGTGAGGCTGAGAGAGTTCAGAGAGAACTGTGACTAGACCAAATGCATGCAAAAGTAATCTTAACAACACAGACACCAAACAGACTCTTTTTTTTTTTTTACAAAACCCCCACTGTTTTTATTTATAACCACAGGCTGATTAATTTGTTCGCTGTTTATACAACTGGCTATCCAGTGTTGAGCAGCAATTATAGGTTTGTGGGGGAGGGGCAAGTTAGGATTTCCATTGGGCTGTGTAAGAACACACACAAATGAAATATTCTTGATTGCAGTGTACATACTGTTTGAATGTACAGAAAGTAGCCCAATGAAAGGCTCAGTTTGGTCGTAAACTGCCTACCAAAAAGTGTCTCCCTGCTTGTCATCGGCGAGCAGAATGTGAGCCAAGCCAGTGAGTAGGATTGGCCACATTGGGTTGGGAAATTCGTGGAGGGTGGGGTTTGAGAAGGAGAAGGAGTTCAGCAGGGATGGGATGCAACAGGGTCCAGCCTCCATATCTGCCATGTCCTCCAAGGGATCTGATCTCTGTAGTCTAGAGATCAGTTTTAATCCTGGGAGAATTCCAGCTCCTACCTGGAGTTTGCAACCCTACCTGTTCAAGCATCACTAATTCGCACCCAACTTCCACATGGGGTTCTTTTTGGTGAAAGTTCCTTGATTCCACAACTTCTTGTGGAGTCAATGTGTAGGTGTAGGGGCCACCTCAAAGTCCGAGCAAGGAGAGGGGTAGCGTGGGGTGTGTGCTGCAAGCTGGGAAGGGGGTGGGTCTTCATGCCCCTGAAGTAAGACTCAGGAGTCCAGACATGCTTTTCACCAGCCCCGGGAACAGGCAGTCTTCTCCCTCATGACCCTGCTCTGGCCAACTCATCCCTGCACTGCCTCACACCATTTGTGCTTGCCTTGCCCTCCTTAATCCTGGGTCCTCCGCATGACTGCCTTTAAATCCCACGCTAGTAGTTGCCGTCATCCGGGAAACCAGGGAAGTAGTCCTCCTCTGGCGCCAGTTCCACCAACCTAAGGGCACACCAGCGCCAGTCAGAGCCACAGTTGCCCCTAGCACCCAACTGTGCCACGCTCATCCCACTGGCTTAACTCCTGCGCCACCGTGCTTTCAACAGTTCTGCTGGCCTCGTGGGCATCTTTGCCTGCCACACTGTGACATAGCAAGAGCTAGAATTGGACAGAATTTTGCTAAGTTGATGAAAATTACCTTGAAAACTAGGTTAGGAAATGCTGTAGAGATAAGGTTGTGTGTGTGGTCTTCCTTTTAATTTCACACTGCCAGAAGGCAAGGTCTAATAATTCATGTGGACAGTTTGAATTCTAGCACTGAAAGATAAAGATATCAGGAATATTTATCTGATTTATAAGACAATCAGAGTTTGTATTGCCATCAGATTGTGCTTAAAGTGAATTTTCCTGCTCTGCTGAAACATCTAAGAAAATTCAGATGTACCAAAAGTGTTCCACTAAGTCGAGTAAAGTGTGTGTATATGTGTCTTTCACGCATCCTTATCTGTAGTAAGCCTTGTTTTGTTGTGTAATGCTTAATACTTATGGTTCTGGTGGACTTACAGATAACATTAATAAAAATGCTGAATGCATTCAGCAGGCTCAATAAAAGTACAATTGATTCTTAATTTCTAAAACTTTTCTTTGGTATGGCATGAACGGTTCATTTGGGATTTATGTCAAATAATTTCCAAGTGCAAGGAGAGTGAGAATAATAAGAGAGTTCTGTGTGAGACAGTTTGGGGGAAGTTGTTCCTGTCCTTTAAACAGAGATTCGTACCTTGGAGATTTCTCCTGTTGTATTTTGTTGGGGGTATTCACCTCAGAAGATAAAGTGCTTGGCAAAAATTAGTTCAGGTCTAGCAAAAACACTGCCTAAAGTGAAGCTGAACTTTTTGCATGAATTCTCTTTCAAAAAGTGAGCGAATTCAGCAAACCTCAGTCAAAATTGACCTAAGGCGACTCCTAATATATGCAGGAAAACTTCTGAGACAAACTTCAGGAACGAATCTACCCCTCCAGGATCACTTGTGCCAAAGAGTTGCTACATATTTTAAATTTGCTCACTACAGACAACTCGTCACTTTTTTGAAATTGTTCTTCTTCCTCTGTTGTCGAAATTCCCTGGTCACTCCTCCTAAACAGTAAAACCTCTTCAAAAGACTTTGCATATGAAGACTAAGGGTGTATTCAGAATGCACAGCTCCCACAATAAATAAATTACCTTCACTAACTGGTATAATATAATTTGGGAAATCCTGATAATGGACAGGATTTCAATGCAATTGAAAACTATGGAAAATCCCAATGATACCTTAAACATTTTAAAAAAATTGTTCCCCTTGATTTCATATGCAGAATCAATGAAAGTATTTAGCATAAGGCCACCTACATTGAAAGGAGCACACCACAGCTCTCTGAAGCAGTTGCTAAATTTTTTACGGTTACTTTGGAGTAATAGTTAATGTAGTTAATGAACGAAGGATTCAGGTTATATAATGGTCTCGCTGGCCTCTATATGGAGCATTAAAGCTGTTTGTAGTTATTTATTTGTATAAGTCTGGCCAAAGTATGGCCATTTTATAACTGCCCTGTATTTTGTATTGGATGTCCTGTATTTTGTATTAGATTTCCCATTTTTGTACTTGATGTTGACTATGCCAATAAATAAGGCTATGAATGAATGAATGAAAGGAGCATACACACACTGATACTTTTATTGTATGTTCATTTTAACAAAATATATCGTAATACAAGACAATACATTGCAAAAGTAGCCTGAATAGTCCAGACTAGCCTAAAGTTGGATGGGAAACCACCATGAAAGAACTGGGTTGCTATGCAGGTGAAGGCAGTGGCAAACCCCTCTGCTGACCTCTTGCCTTGAAAACCCCATGAGGGGTCGCCATGAGTCAGTTGTGAGTTGACAGCATTTAATTATTATTATAACGTTACAATGTACTGCTGAAAACATACTTATTTGTCAGATCTTCTATCCTATCCTTACAATAATACAAAAGAGCCATGTCTCTGTAAGATGAGGGAAACCCAAAAAGTGAGATCTCGGGCCCAATATGGTTTTAGTCCTGGCGATAAGAGACTTACAGATAGAATTCACACTTGTAATTAGGAAAGCCCACTTCGCATCAACTGATTGGTTAACTCAGTTCTTTTTGGAATTAAAGGGTTGGGCCAGCCTGGCACATCTTTTCTTTGCTGATAAAGTAAAGAGGGCAGCTTTAAGAGAGACAGCTAGCTTCGTATCTGCAAGGAGAAATAAAACTTTCTCCATAACAGTATGTTGTCATAAATTGGCCAAAATTGTCTCTAATTTGTTTTCCCTTGGAGCAAGATATAATGGGCAATCCCGCATATAATGGCACAGATCTTCCAGAACTGAATCTCTACAGATACATAGAGGCTGAGCCATTGGTCACTGGATAGAACATTTTTCAAGCATAGCAGTTTGCATGGTTTGAAAACGGGTGAACACCTCTATCACGATCCCCTCCCTTTCCCTGTCCCGTGCTGAGGGTTAAAGAGAGAGACTTCTTGATTGCCAGAATGTTTATTTGGAGTTTTAATTTTTCTCCTTAGTCCCCTTTGCTTATTTTACCTCAGTAGAAATGAGACACCAGAGGCTTTTTCAAGTTAACAACCAAGAAACGATTTATTGAACATTGTACAAGGGATGGATTTGGAGGAGGAAAGGTGGTTAGGAAAAGCATAGAACTAGAGCTATTTTTATAAGTTTATTTCAGAGAAGGCATAGATCTTAGATGGCTTAGTTGGTAAAAAGGTAAAAGTAAAGGTCTCCTGTGCAAGCACCGGGTCATTCCTGACCCATGGGGTGACATCACATCCTGACGTTTCCAAGGCAGACTTTGTTTGCAGGGTGGTTTGCCAGTGTGAGGTTGGTCAAATGAGTACTCAGCTTGCTAGGGGTAAAGGGAAGATGACTGGGGAAGGCTTAGTTGGTACAGAATTATAATTTTCCCTTTAAGTTCACAAATTCAGTTCAGTTCCCAGATTTTCTTATAAATGTTTCTATTCAGACTCTGCTGCCTAGCTATCAGAAAAGTTGGAGATTATTCAATCTCTCTTCCCCACAGGAACACAGAAGTATGGAGATTTATCCTAAAATCTCTCAGTTCTCACTTTTGATCTACCTGTAAGCACTTGGTCCATAGAAATTCAAAAACCACACCAGGAGACTTAGTAGTCCAAAAGAGTAGGTTTACTGGTAACATAGGCAAGCAGAGCTTAGAAATCTAAAGGCAGGAATGGGGGGGGGGGGAAATGGCAAGCACTTGATTATATGAAAAGCAGCAGCAATACAGTCTCATGAGATAACCCCAAACAGTCTAGAAACACCAAGGCTCCCACGGGCACCCGCTAGCTTCAAAGGGAACAGGAATGCGAGCGTTTAGAGAAACAGTTTAGAGGAACAGAAACAGTCCTTGAACGGGAGTCTGTGAGAAAACGAAACTATTTCAGACACAGCAAGCAGGCCTAACATTTTTCTCCCCTTAGGCCCCCCCCCATCCTGCAAGGGGGACAGTTTGTGGGGGTAGGCATTGTGAAAGGCGCACACCAGGTGCGAGGCGGAAACATCTCGTGAACGAACCCATTCATCATAGGCAGGGGGGAAGTGTTTCCAACGAACCAGGTACTGAAGAGAGCCATGACGGACACGAGAGTCCAGGATTTTAGCAATTTCGAAATGCTCCTCCCCTCCCACCATCACTGGTTGATCTGGAAGAGGTTCGGGATGCCATTGCGAGGATGCAATATGAGGTTTCAAGAGGCTTACATGGAAAACTGGATGGATGCGCCTCAGAGTCTTCGGAAGAGAGAGTTCCACGGTTACTGGGTTAATGATTCGGGAAATGGGATAGGGACCCACGTATTTGGCACTGAGTTTATTACACGGGCGGTTGGACCGGAGATTTTTTGTTGACAGGTAGACCAACTCTCCCACTTTAAAGTCCTGGCTAGGAGACCGGTGCTTGTCGGCTTGAGCTTTGTATTTACGTTTAGCTCGCTCCAGATTTTTTACTAGCCAGGGCCAGGTGGTATGAATCGCGTCCACCCAAGCTGCCACATCCTTACCACCCTCCTCCCCCGAAACGTCGATATGGCCAATGGGACCGAAGTCCTGGCCATATACAGTTTGAAACGGGCTGACACCTGTGGATTGGTGTACAGCATTGTTATAAGCATACTCAGCAAAAGGCAACAACCCAACCCAACCATCCTGGTGGTAGTTTACATAACAACGGAGATAACATTCCAAAACTGCATTGGCCCGTTCAGTTTGTCCATCAGTTTGGGGGTGGAAAGCACTAGAGAGGCCCTGTTCCACCCCGACTAGTTTGAGGAAAGCCTTCCAAAATTTGGCAACATAACTACTTCCGCGGTCGCTCACAATCTTGCGTGGAAATGAATACAGTTGGAAGACATGTGACACAAAGAGGCGGGCCAACTTTGGGGCGGAGGGAATACCAGCACACAGGACGAGATGCACCTGTTTAGAAAACAAGTCGGTAATAACCCATAAAACCGTTTTTCCCTCACTGAGGGGGAGATCAGTCATAAAATCCATAGCAATTACTTCCCAGGGTCTAGAAGGGATTTCCAACAGTTGCAATAGTCCAGGGGGTTTCCCTTGGAATCGCTTGACAGTGGCGCAGACTGGACAACTGCGGATGAAGGAGTCCACATCGGTGCGCATGCCCGCCCACCAGAACTGCCTGTGCAACAAGTGGAGAGTTTTTAAAAAGCCAAAGTGTCCCGCAGTTTTGGCACCGTGGGCTAACTGCAGGACTTCCTTCCAAAGTACTTTGGGCACATACAATTTCGAGTCTTTGTACCAACAACCACCTCGTTCTAGCACGCACGGGGGCAGTGCCTGAGCAGGCATTGGGCACGAAGGGAGTCCAGGAAGGAGTCAGGCAGGGTCGTCCCCACCGCGGAGGGGCGTGAAGCAGGGCTCGCTGGCAGTGGCGGTGGGGTGGAGGGGAGGGTTGGTTGAGTTGGGGCACTAGGCGCAGGAGGCGTAGGTGGGTCCGGTGAGGGAGTCAATTCCCTCCTGACAGAGGCTCTGCCATTTGCTGCTTGGGGCTGGGTCTGGGGCAGAGTTTGGGACCGAGTTTGTACAGCCAAAACTGGTAGAGCATCCCTTTGTGCGGGGTGAATAAGGAGACTGTTGGACAGTCGATTTTCACCGGGTACTGGGGAAGCCTGGACAGGGCATCAGCCAGTACGTTCTGCTTTCCAGGCACATGCTTGAGCACAAAATGGAATTGAGCAAAGAAGTCAGCCCAACGCTGTTGTTTTGCGGACAGTTTGTGGGCCCCCGTGAGGGCCTCTAGATTTTTGTGATCAGTCCAGACCTCAAAGGGGGTCCTGGAACCCTCCAGAAATTGCCTCCACGTAGTGAGAGCATGGTGGACGGCTGCTGCTTCCTTCTCCCAAATCGGCCAGTTCAGTTGGGAATGCGCAAACATCTTTGAAAAATAAGCACAGGGGCGAAGAAGACCGTCTGGCCCCCATTGCAAAAGAGCCCCCCCCCCATAGCTACGTCAGATGCATCCACTTGTACAATGAGCATATGGTCAGGATCAGGATGCTGCAGTACGGGTTCAGAAGTGAAAAGCTGCTTGAGAGTTGTAAAGGCAGTTTGACATTGATCTGTCCAATGAATCTTGGCGGTGGGCAATGTGGCAGAGACCCCCTTACCCTTAGTCTTTAGGAGGTCGGTGAGCGGCAGTGCCCCTTGCGCAAAGTTGGGAATGAAACCACGGTAAAAATTCGCAAAGCCGAGAAACTGCTGCACTTGCTTGCGGGTGGAGGGAGGAGCCCAATCAAGCACAGACTGTATTTTAGCGGGGTCCATGGTGACGCCCTGATGTGAAACTAAGTATCCCAAGAAAGTTAACTGTTTTTGGTGGAACTCGCACTTAGACTCCTTAGTGTAGAGTTGATTGTTTATGAGACGCTGTAACACTTCCCTGACCAGAGCAACATGTTCATCCATGGAATTAGAGTAAATAAGGATATCATCGAGATAAACCACCACGCCCCGATATAATAAATCATGGAGGACCTCGTTAATGAGTTGCATGAAGACCCCCAGGGCCCCTTTTAACCCAAAAGACATCACCAGAATTTCTTACATTCCGAAGCAGCTAGAGAAGGCTGTGAGGGGTTCGTCCCCGTCATGAATCCAGACCCGGTAATAAGCTTCAACTAAGTCTAGTTTGGTGAAAATGCGCCCCTCCCTTCGTTGTCCTAAGATATCCGAGATCAGTGGGATGGGGTAGGCGTTGGTTTGGGTGACTGCGTTGAGTTTTCGAAAGTCAACGCACAAGCGCAAGTCACCCGTCTTCTTACGGACAAAGAAAGAGGGGGCGGAGTTGAGAGCGGTTGATGGCCGAATGAACCCCCGAGCAAGATTTTTGTCTAGAAAGTCTCGCAGTACGGCGTGCTCGGAAATGCTCATAGGGTAAATTTTGCTTTTAGTCAGTTTGCAGTCTCCCACCACTTCAATAGCACAGTCCGTTTTGCGGTGGGGGGGGCAATGCATCACATTCTTTTACATCAAAAACATCCTCAAAATCTTGGTATACATCGGGTAATTGGGTCGATGGTAGGGCATTGGAGGCTAAAGCTGAGGCGGGTGGAAGAACAACCGCGACCTCGCGTCGATGCTGGTCACACTTAGGGTTGGTAAACGTAATAGTGTCAGCCTCCCAGTCTAGGGAGGGACTGTGCCTTTGAGCCAGTTGATTCCCAAAATGACCTCGTATCAGACTGGAACTATGGTAAAGTCTATCTGCTCCCAATGGGAACCGATGCCCATCGCTACTCCCCGTGTGCGACGGTCAACTGGCCCCCCTTTAAAGTGGCTACCATCCATTTGGGCGAATTGGACGGGAGCCGGTAGATTTTCGGACTTGACTTGCAGAGCTGCAAACGTGGCCTCATTGATTAAAGAGCGCCCGCAGCTGGAATCTATGAGTGCTTTGACACGTAACTGGGGGGCCCTTTTTATAGTGTTGTAACACTACATCCACATACACAGTATTTTCGACTTCACTCACCATGACAGGAGCCTTGGATTTTGCAGGGGTTTCTGCAGGGGTCTGTGGGGACGCTCCACTCACCACAGACCATATCCGTTTTTTGACAGGTCAAAAGGAGATTCCAGATTGAGAGCTGGGGAATTCCAATGATGGTCTTCGGCTGAAGAAGGAGAGCTGTCCCACAATGGGGCACTTGTAATCCGGGACCCTACGGGGTCGATGGGTGCAGGGAGACTAGATGGTTCTCCGACATGAAGTGCAGAGGGTGTGGGTCATCCCGGCGCTGCGCTGCGGGTGGCCACGGTGCCTCTGCGTTGAGGTCGTCCCTGAGCTCGAGGTGGTGCGTCCAATCGAATGGGTTTTGGACATTGAGGACAAGCCGCTGCAAAGTGGCCCATAACACCGCAAACGAGACAGGCTCCTCTCTGGAAATGGGACTCGCGATCCAGAGGGAGCCGGGTTGGTCTCTGCGGGTTGGGATTCGAAGGTTTGGGGGGAGGTTGTTGACCGCCCCTCTCTTTGGCCCGATTCCAGACTAGGGAAACGAATCGCCGGCGGCTTTCTACTTCCTCGGCCAGTAAAATCCAATCCTCAAGGGTATCTGGGTCGCCTTGCATATAAGAGCAGTTCAAAATGTCTGGGTGCAAAGCTTCTCGGAAGTAGTGGATAAGGGTAGCTTCAGGCCAGTCCACTACTTTACTCACGAGTCATTGGAATTCATCAGCGAATTCCCGAACCGGAGAGGAGCCTTGCTGAGTTGCAAAAGTTCCGCTTTGGCTCTCTCTCCCATGAAGGGGTCCTCAAAGCGCCTCCTTAAGGCAAACATAAAATTGTTGAGGGAGCAAATGGAGCGGGACCTCGTATCAAACTGTAGATCTTGCCCTGCAAGAACGCAGCTACCCATGTTGCTACCGCTCTTGCCTCCGTTTGGCAAAGCTGGGGGTCCGGCACGGCTGGAGTCACCATATCTGATGGTTCAGCAGGGTGGATTGGGACCCCTGCCTGATCCAACTGTGTGTCACTGGAGGTTAGTCCCGCCAACAGGCTAGTTAGCAACTGCAAATCCTCCGCTGCCAAGCAAGTATCCTCCACCAACCAGTCCAGGGTGTGGAGGTCTTGGTGAGCACTGGCGTCCGCGACCTCGGATGTCCAGGGAACCGTCGCGGCCAGAGAATGCCACTGAGCTCGAACAAGTCCAGTTAGGCGGTTGACTTCTGTATTAGTACGATGTATCTCAGCTAAAACATCCCGTGCTAAATCGGGGTCGTCGTCTGCTGTCCCCAAGGGAAGGAACCAAGGATGGAAGCCTTCCAGGGCTCCGGGCAGGAACCCACCACTTGGGCGAACCGCACAGGGCTCCAGCCACGGGTAGACAACTCGGAGAGCACCGTCCTAGCTCCAATCCAAGCGGCAGGCGAACCCTTCGGGGCTCTAGCCTGACAGGTGAAAGAGGGTTGATTCCTTCCTTAATGTAAGCACTTGGTCCATAGAAATCCAAAAACCACACCAGGAGACTTAGTAGTCCAAAAGAGTAGGTTTACTGGTAACATAGGCAAGCAGAGCTTAGAAATCCAAAGGCAGGAATGGGGGGGAAATGGCAAGCACTTGATTATATGAAAAGCTGCAGCAATACAGTCTCATGAGATAACCCCAAACAGTCTAGAAACACCAAGGCTCCCACGGGCACCCGCTAGCTTCAAAGGGAACAGGAATGCGAGCGTTTAGAGAAACAGTTTAGAGAAACAGAAACAGTCCTTGAACGGGAGTCTGTGAGAAAACAAAAGCATCTTAGACACAGCGAGCAGGCCTGACACTACCCCACTTCTGTGGTAGTTTTCCCTTAACAAAACCCCATATTTAGAATGTCTCCTTCCCAGAGCCTATTCCCTTCCAGTGACTTGAGAAAGGGCCCTTTTCCTCCACAGGGTTTGTTTTACACCAATTTAGGCAAATTTGAACCCTCAGGTTCCCAGAGTCAAACACAGCTTCTGAAGATGCAGGTTACCAAAATCAGTATACAGTGCCTTTCTTCAGAACAGAGAGAGTCCCTTAGCTCCACCCACTCCCTTTCTCTGAGCTTCTCTCAAAGATTAACTCTTCGTTCATCACAACCTCCTTTAATTTTGGAGTAAGATGTAGCTGGAGGAAGAATTTCTTCCCTTACTCTCAGGCTGATTCAGGGTCGATTTGGGTTTGAATTGGAAAGTGGGCTGCAATCACAGTGAAGAGGGCACACATTTCTCTACAACATACTCTGTCACTGTTCATATGTGATTCAGAACGATAAGATCAAAAGCACAGACATGGTCTAACCTTGGGCTTTGGTTGATAGCAAAGTAAGTTGTCCAAACCTTTAGAAATTCTGAAAAGACTGTGCAATGTCACGTTCAGGCTGATCTCTCTGATATGCTATGCTTGATTCTAGGCCTGGAGGCTTTGCCTTTATTAATCATTAGCTTCAGGATTGAGCTTTCATCGTGGCTTGTTCCTCTTCTTCCCTATAGCTGTAGGCATGTGCTATTATTACCATTCTCTCCCAGGCTTGGCCTTCTTTCCTTCCACGGTTGGATTAGGCATTTTCTTCCTTCATCTTTTTTTAGACTTCACCCTTCTCTTCACCTTTAGGGTTTGACTTATTCCAACACGGAAGGCTTTTATCTATCATGGGCTGCCCACTTTTTACATAGTAGAAGTTTTAAGTTCTTCTGTTAGAAATGGGCAACTTTTCATTTTATTTTGGAGTTCTGTCATCAGGTCTTCTTATCATAGAACCCTGCGATGAATGTTCCTTTTTTACTATCCCATGTGTAAATTACTCTTGTCTCCATATAGGCTTGCCAACCTCCACGTAATAGCTGGAGGTCTCCTGCTATTACAACTGATCTCCAGCTGATAGAGATCAGTTCACCTGGAGAAAATGGCAATTGGACTCCATGGCATTGAAGTCCCTCCTCTCCCAAACCCCGCCCTCTTCAGTCTCCTCCTCTAAAATCTCCCACGGGTGGCGAAGAGGGACCTGGCAACCCTATTTCCATATGAAGGACATTTCTAGTGTCTTCTTTGTGCGTGTGTAAAGTGCCTTCAAGTCGCAGCCGACTTATGGCGACCCCTTTTGGGGTTTTCATGGCAAGAGACTAACAGAGGTGGTTTGCCAGTGCCTTTCTCTGCACAGCAACCCTGGTATTCCTTGGTGGTCTCCCATCCAAATACTAACCAGGGCTGACCCTGCTTAGCTTCTGAGATCTGACGAGATCAGGCTAGCCTGGACCTTCCAGGTCAGGGCAGTGTCTTCTTTACTGCTTTGTAAATATTACTCCAGTATTATAGAATGCTTTACTTCATCACATGTCCCATGATAAGTGGTAGAATAAAATATAGGAATAATTGTATTTGGACTTCTTATTAGAAGATTGGTGGAAACACTTTTTTTTAGCAGGTAGAAGCTGGCTATTAACTTTTAAAATTTATTTATTAATTAATTTATTATTTATTTATTTTAGGGGTGCTTCTAAAATTCTCCTCATCTGAATTTCATTTTGGGCTTTGGAGTTCAAAATTACCTGGGTTTGTTTCCAAAGTAGATCTGATGCATTAGAAATCCTTCATTGTTATTTTTTAAATTATTTTGTTATAGTGTTATGCTGTTGCAATTTGTCACCATTTTAAGTTTGTATCATTTTTTTCTCCTCTTTGATGTGTATGTCTTGGTATATGAGCATGTAGTTATTGCTTTTTTTGCAGTGTTTTATCAATACGCCTGTGCACTGTAGAAATGTAAAAAGAAAAATGCAAATGGACAAATGGAATTGAAAGCCATAGGAAACTGAACATGCTTATTTCTAGAATAACTTTAGAAATTATCCTGGTTAGTCCGAAATTTGGGAGGGGGTAGAATGCAGGGCAAAGAAGACTGACAGAAAAGGAGCATAACAGGCCAAATCCATTAATTCCTTATTTTGCGTTACTTTATGTTAAACTCATATCTGTTTCATATTTCAATTTAATGAGTTATTGTTATTTTATTTTATTTGTTGGAAAAATCCACAAGAGTCCATTTACGATTCAGATGATCCCGGTTTTCTCCCCCTCTTCACAGTCCTGATGTCCAAAATACATCTTTCTTTGTCAGGAGCAAACCCCCCCAAAAATAGTTTTTCCTCTAACTGATATTTCTTCTGATGACATGTTTTGTTGAACATACTGTGTAGATAGGAGCCATCAGCCATCAAACTCATGTTCCACATTCCCAGTGGCCACAGGACAAGATTTACAACAAAATAGCTCCAGTGTAACTGTATATGGTGAGGAGGCCATTTTGGATAGCACCCCTATGGAAACTACCCTGAAACTTGCTGTGTAAGGACGTGGGTGGTTAGGACAGTGTGTCTGCCATCATAACAATGACATATGACAACTTCAGTTGTTTAAATTGTGCACTCCTGTGACAAGGCCCCAAAGCCTAATGCCTTTGTATGACTCCCTTATGCATCTAAATGAATCTATTAGACCATTGTGGGCCTGCTTTGGGTGCCCCTACCTTCTGAGATTAGACAGGTTGTAGTGGTTTTGAAGATGAGATTTTAATTTGTATGTTTTAATTTGTTAGCTGCCTTGCTGGGCCCCACGGAGGCAGAAAGGTAGTGTAAAAATCTTCATGATGATGATGATGATATCGTTCTGTAGTGTAGGGTTGGCAGGTCCCTCTTTGCCACTGGTGGGAGGTTTTTGGTGCAGAGTCTGAGGGGGGCGGGGTTTGGGGAGGGGAGGGACTTCAATGCCATAGAGTCCAATCGCCAAAGCAGACATTTTCTCCAGGTGAACTGATCTCTATTGACCAGACATCAGTTTTAATAGCAGGAAATATCCAGCTAGTACCTGGAGGCTGGCAACCCTACTGTAGTGGAAACCACTGTGTCAGGCCCCGGCCTGGTGCCTCAGCAGCCAAGCCAGGTGGTGTCTCAGGGTCGAACTGTTATTCAGCTCTAGTTTTGTTTTGTCTTGAACTTCCCTGGGAACAAGTGTTATCTAGTGGGTTGCCGTAGCAACCAGTAGTCGTCCAGAAAGTTCACTTTCACCTTTATATCATCTGTACCCTTAGTGCTCCCCCCCATTAGTATCCTTGCCAATTTCCAAGTCAATTTCTGTAACTCGCTGTATATTTCTTAATAAATCAACTTTCTATGGAAGGCCTGCCTAGAAGTCGGTTTGTGGGATTTGTCTGGTGAGCCCAGAGCTGACACACTGTCATTCATCTGCATGTAGTATCAGGATACAGGTGACATGTGGATAGTTAAATACTAGCATCAGCAAAATTAGTGTGGGTGTTTACCACTTGGCAGGTTCTTAGAAGTCCAGAAGCAGATGTTAATGAGACATAATGAATTAAAATATCCACACATACAAACATGCAAGATTTTCTTTTCTAATGTTGTCACCAGCGGTATAACAGTACACACTGGGTGAGATTCAGACTAACTCTTCTCCTAATGCGAGGCCCTGCTGTCAGCGGAAGCTCCTGTCTCTTCCCCTCGCACTGGACCTCCCTTTTTTGTGTGCCGTCAAGTCACAGCTGACATATGGCGACCCCGTACGGTTTACAATGTGAGAGACGTTCAGAGGTGGTTTTCAATTGCCTGCCTCTGTGTCACGACCCTGGTATTCCTTGGAGATCTCCCATCCAAATACTTCTTAGAACATCATAGAATCATAGAGTTGGAAGGAACCACCAGGGTCATCTAGTCCAGGGCTTCTTAAACTTTTTCCACTCATGACCCCTTTTCACCCGAGAAACTTTTACGCAACCCCAGGTATAGAAGTATATAAAATAGGTGTACAATTCAAACATTTACTGATAATCAATGTTTTTCATGACCCCCACATTCAGTTTCACGACCCCATATGGGGTTGTGACACACAGTTTAAGAAGCTTTGCTTGTCCAACCCCCTGCACAATGCAATAAATTCACAACTGCCTCCCCCCCACACACACACAGTGACTCCCTACTCCATGCCCAGAAGATGGCAGGGTTGAGACTGATAGTGGGTGACTGGCCCAAGGTCACCCAGCAAGTTTCTATGGCAGAATGGGGGATTTGAACCAGGGTTTCCCAGATCCTAGTCCAACACGTTAACCACAACACCATGCTGGCTCTCACTATTCTCCCTGAAAAGTTGCTTTTGGGTGGGGTGGGACAAGGGACCTCCATAAAAAGCATAAGAGGCCAAATGATGTTACAGGAAGAGGGAGCAGGTGGGAATTACCCCCACCCCTTCTGGGTCAATCTTCTGTTCCATATTTTTTCATATTTCGGGGAGGGTCTGTGGCTCAGTGGTAGAGCATCTGCTTGGCATGTAGAAAGTCCCAGGTTCAATCCCTGGCATCTCCAGTTAAAGGGACTAGGCAACATAGGTGATGTGAAAGACCCCTGCCTGAGAGGAAATACCCCTGTTCATGGAGGAAAGGGGTATTCATGTCTATTAGTTGGAATGGATGCTGGTCATGCTGCATACCTGTTCTCTCTAGTATCAGAGGAGCATGCCTATTATTTTGGGTGCTGTGGAACACAGGCAGGATGGTGCTGCTGCAGTCGTCTTGTTTGTGGGCTTCCTAGAGGCACCTGTTTGGCCACTCTGTGAACAGACTGCTGGACTTGATGGGCCTGGGTCTGATCCAGCAGGGCCTTTCTTATGTTCTTATGAAACCCTGGAGAGCCGCTGCCGGTCTGAGCAGACAATACTGACTTTGATGGACCAAGGGTCTGATTCAGTATAAGGCAGCTTCCTGTGTTCATGTGTTCTTTGTTTACATCCTCTGAGGCAACAGAGAATGACATTTGGATTTTATGTGATAGCAGTTAATATATTAGAACAAGGTCTAGGGAAAGGAGGATTGTAACAGTGTGAAAAGCTACAATAAATGCAGGTAACTGGCAAGTCTTTGGTTCTTTGTGTTGTCATTTATTGTTGTTGTTGTTAATGATGATGATAATAATAATATGATTATGAATACCTCACAGTGCTTCTGGAATGTTTAAAGCATTTCATATGAATCTTTGCAACACCCCTGCTAGGTGGGACAGCATTGTGTCAAATATTGCATATTGGAGTCTGCAGCTGAGAAATGGTGAGTTGACCTTCAGCCATCAAATGAGTCTGCGGCTGCATGAAGATTTGAAGCAGAGACTTTTCCTGTCTCATATTCTGAGTAGCTATGCTATAAAGGTAAAGGTCCCCTGTGCAAGCACCGGGTCATTCCTGACCCATGGGGTGACGTCACATCCCGATGTTTCCAAGGCAGACTTTGTTTACGTAGTGGTTTGCCAGTGCCTTCCCCAGTCATCTTCCCTTTACCCCCAGCAAGCTGGGTACTCATTTTACCGACCTGGAAAGGATGGAAGGCTGAGTCAACCTTGAGCCGGCTACCTGAAACCAACTTCCATTGGGATCAAACTCAGGTTGTGAGCAAAGCTTTGGACTGCAATACTGCAGTTTACCACTCTGTGCCATGGGGCTCTTTTAGCTATGCTATATCAACCCTCTTTTTATTCCGTTTTCTTCCAGCTGAATTACACCCAAACTGATCAAATTGACTCTGTGGGAAAAGCCCCTAAAACACTCCTGCATACAGACTGTTCTTTTCATGGTTGTTCAGCTGTTCCTTTTGACTGCAGGTAACTAGCTGAGAGATCCATCGCCTTGCATCAGCTGCTATAGTTATGTTTGGTTTTGTGCTATAAAAAGGGAAAGATACTGGGAGGCAAAACTCAGAGCTCTCTGCTGGAGGAACCAGCAAGCATGGGCAAATATCCTGTCACACAGCCAGGGAATTGGTAAAGACAAGCAGCATTTCCTTGGCACTGCTTTTGAAAGCTTGGAACTATTTTGGATCATGTAGGAGTCATTGCTGGTGGGTAGTTCCCACAAGCTAAAAAGACACCCATCTCCCTATTTTGTAGAAGTGTAAGTATTTCGCTCCACTATCCTCAGTTTCTTCCTCTTCCAGCCATAATGCGTTTTTCCATCTGTCACAAATCAACATAGACCAGGCAATATTTTTATGCATACTTGAAACTACTCAGTTATGGCTCTTGTGCGCATGAGGCCCTGTTGTGTTCAGGGTCACCCATGACATCTTCCACAACAGAGCTCCCTGGAGGCTCAAAGTATTAACCCATCAGCAGGTCCCCAATTCCTCTCTGGATTTATCTATTCTACAAACTTACATCAGGTTTTAAATTAGCTTATCTGCTAAAGGATCATGGGAATTTTACTTTGGTGATGGTATTAAGAATTCCGTTATGGACCCTTCGCCAGGACCGCAGGAGCAGAGCTCCAGTATTACTTTCATTGTAAATAGTCTGGCAGTGTAGTTTTAAAGAAACCAACAGGGCAATTCTAATCAGGTCTGTTCAACAGGATTTATTAGTGTTCTTAGGATTATGCTGACTTCAGTGGGCTTAGAAGGATGGAACTGTTTAGTGTTGCACAGTGAGCTATGAAACAGGTAGTCCCATGTTTGAATCTTGCTTCTGCAGTGAACTCACTAGGCAACCCCAGAGTATAAAATAAGTGAGTTTATCCCATTCAATTCTAATGCTACCACGAGAGCCACCCCATTCATTTTTCTCTTGTAGCAGCCTCAGAGGCAGCAGGGGTCTGGGTTGGGTGACCATATTTCAGGCAGAAAACGACAGGATATTTTTAAAATCCAGCCTGAAGGGTACCAGTTTTTATCGTACCCTCCTCTGATTGCTCCCTGGGAGGGAAGGGTCACAAGAGAGCGTAGCTTCTGGAAGATAACTTTGTCTTAGCAACAAGGGGAATCCCTCTGGGAGGGGCCATGGCTCAGTGGTAGAGCATCTGCATGGCATGCAGAAGGTCCCAGGTTCAATCCCCGGCACCTCCAGTTAAAGGGACTAGGCAAAATAGGTGATGTGAAAGACCTCTGCCTGAGACCCTGGAGAGCTGCTGCTGGTCTGAGTAGACAATACTGGCTCTGATGGACCAAGGGTCTGATTCAGTATAAGGCAACTTCATGTGTTTCTCCCACAGTAATCCCGAAGACTTGCCCTTGTTTGGAAGGAACACATTCCACATTGTTCCAGAGAAAGTTACACCTGTAAATAAAGTTACCTCCCCGATAGGAGGATTATTGTCTGGTAGACAGAGGCTTTTTATGCATGGCTGTTTCCGTCGCAGTCACCCCCCTCCTGGAACTGCTTTGGGGCTATGTTTTGATTGCATGTGTATTTTCCGACCATCACAGGTTGCATTGTTCTCCCTGTGAGTTTCCCTGTGTTTTCCCTGCATTTTCTGGCTAAACAGCATCCAGAAAATGTGTGGAAAATGCGTGTGGAGAGTGAGTTCACCTCTGATGGTCGGCAAATGCATGCATAATCAAAACAAAGCCCCAAAGTAGTTGGGGGAGTGACCGCAAGGGAAATAGCCATGCATAAAAGACCAGAGACGGGGGGGGGGGAGGCGGAAGAAATGAAGGGAACACTCTGTTCATGAACTGAAGAGGTTGTTGGGGCTTCTTTAGGGAGGATTCATATAGGAATCAGGAGAATCCTCTTTGCTTTTAGATACCTTTCTTGCAAGACTGCTTCATCTCTACCGCCATTGTTTGGTGGTTCTTCTACCTGGATTTCTGGTAACATCCAGAGAGAGCCCTTGGGCCCAACTAGCACTGAAACCACAGAAAGACAGGCTGGATGGATGAACAGATTGTGTGAGATAAAGAAGATAAGTATGCCTTTGTGACTTGCAAGTGAGTTTTTTATAACGTGAAGGTTGAACCAACATTTATCATCCGGTGTCTTTCTACTACACAACTCAAAAACATGGGCCCACTTTTATGATTTAAACCACAAGACTTGAAAGTAAGCATAAGGAAAGATTAACAAAACTTTTCCTAAGCCTTGGAGTTGTTTTTGGCCTTTTATGCATGGGTAGTTTGCGTTGCGATCAGCAGTGGACTACTTCGGGGCTTCATTGGAATTATGCATGTTTTTTTGGACCTTTGGTAGTCACTTTGCCCCTGCATTTTCCTTGCATTTTCAGGATGCTGTTTTGCCATGAATTTAAAGTCTGCCTTGATCCCAAAATTGACCCTGGTGGTCCCTTCCAACTCTATTATTATGTATGCGTAGGTTATACACCCGGCCAGAGACCGAGTTCCAACATCAACTGCTTTATTCAACTAACGGGGGAGGGAGAGGAGAAAAACTGGCTAACTGCATAACAACCCAACTTATATACAATTCCCAACCACCCAAAGCCACCCCCCCCCCAAGTCTGTGGTTTGATGGCCCAAAGTCCACAGTCCAATAGGAAGAACAGACGCTGGAGCTCGGAGCAGGGCCTCAAACTCAACACAGCTCAGCTCGGCTGAGTTCAACAGTTCAGCAGTTCAATAGTTCACATCGACCTTGCACCAACTAAATACATTACATCTATGATTCCATGAAAACTGGTCATGTGTATAGTTTTGGTTCAGGTTTGTCTCTCCATGCCTGTTCTCTGATTTCCTTCCCTCCCCTCATATGTCTCCTCTGGTCAGTTTCACAGCAAGTGTTCTCAGACCACAGAGATTGAACAAAGGTGGGTTGATGTCCCGCCCTCCCCTTATACATGTCCTCTTATAGGCATGAAAGCCCTTTTTTCCCCATTTGCCAGTGCTGGATTACCAATGGAACAATTAAATGGAAATAACCGTGTGAGTGTTTTTATGTTCTTATGACCCCTGCATTGAGATAGCCAGAAACAGATTTGTTGGGGGGGGGGAGGGGTTGTCCAGACCCTTGTCTGCTTTGGCTGTAAAATGACCACTCGGTAGGGCTGTCGATTCGGTTCATCCCGAACTGAAAAACAGCCGAATTTCCCCTGATTCAGCGGTTTTTAGTTCGGATGGAACTGAACTCAAAAAAGGCGGGAAAACGGGGAGCCGAACTCAGCTAATTCGGGGTGTTCGGTGAATAAATTCGGCAAATTCGGGGTTCGGCGCAGCAGCATAACCGTCAGTTAGTAGGCAGCATTCTCCTGCAACCAATCGGTGGCCAAGCTGGGTCTTCTTCTGGCCAATCAGTTTGAGTGATTGAGTGCATGAGCCCAGCTGCTGCACGACCCGAGAAAAGAAAGAGAGAGTATCTGTTTGTGTGTGAGAGAGAAATCCCCGTGTGGGGGGTGCTTGTGCACATTTGCTCATTTCCGTGGCTGCAGGAGGCGCATTTTTGGGGTTAGAGACCCCAAACTTTCAGCGGAGCTTCAAAGGGCCCTTCTTGTGAGACCCCCCAAGTTTTGTAAACATTGGGACAGGGGGCCCCGAGATATGGGGTCCCCCCTTTTCCCTATTGGGATGAATGGGATCAGCCAATCCTGTGTGCATCTCGAGAGCGGCAAATCCAAGGCAAAACTTCTCGTGCTTAAATGGAATTGTATTGGATTATCCAGTCCTCCCAATCCCTCCTGATGGAACAGAAGACATCCACAGTAAGACCCCTTTTGGGGCTTTAATCTATAATTTTTCTCCTATGTGTGTGTGTGGGGGGGAAGCAGAGTCTATGTGTGTGTGGGGAGGGAGCATTTCTGTGGGTGGGGGGAAGCCAAAGGGGGCTTTCGCCCATTCTGTATGGGGGGGTGCCCCCTCGAGTCTCTCTCTCCCTGGTTTGGGGGGGGGACTTCAATTGTGTGTCCTCAGGTTTTCCCTTATTCATAAGTTCAGTTAGGTCTATTTTGATGCTTGCTCAAAAATTGTTTTCAAATTGTGACTTAAAGAATGCATTTTCCTGGTCCCGAGTCGGATGCAAAAGGGGAAATTCCACCCCCTCCTGCTCCTGATGCTTAGCTAGCATGCCTCTGTCCCTTTCCATGGTTTGCAAACTCCCAGGCATCAGGTGTTGATTTGCATGGTTGCAAACGTGTTGCTTTGCATGGTTGTGTTGCTTTGCAAACTTCTTCTGTCTCTTTCCATGGTTTGCAAACTCTCAGGCGTCAGGTGTTGTTTTGCATAGTTGCAAACATGATGGTTTGCATGGTTGTGTTGCTTTTCATGGTTTGCAAACTTCTTTGCACCTGCCCCATCCTTGCTCCCTGCAGCTCAGCTGTTTGTCGGTGCTGGGAGCTTTGAGTGGGCCAAGCTCTGCTAATTGCAAATGCACATTAAGGAGAGGACCCCTTTCGGGGCCCATATCTCAGCCCCCGCCGATCCAATCTTTACAAAACTTGGGGGTTATTGCAAGAAGGGTCCTTTGAAGCTACGCTGAAAGTTTGGGACTTCTAACCCCAAAAATGCCCCCCCTGGAGCCGTGGAAAGGTGCGGTTGTGATTTTAATGGCTTTATTCGGCCGAATTTTTCCCCGAACTCCGGACCTCATGCTGAATTGCACGGACCCGAAGCTGGGGAGTTCGGACTTTGGCATTCCCCGAATAAAAACGGGCCAAATTTTGCCGAATCTGCATTTTACCGATCTTTTTCTTTTTCAACAGCCCTACCACTCGGTTCAGTTAAAATGAAAGAATTCCACTGTGGGGCTGGCAGAGGCTGGTGGCATTTAAAAAAAAAAAATACCCTGCTGCCAATTACAAAGCAGTGTTTTCAGGGTAGAGGTACTCAGAAGCTCCACATTTTCTCTGGGGATACATAATTGATCACAAGGTACTCCTAGAATTTCACTGCAAATACTGTGCCGTTAGAGAGCAGCAGATCCAGTGGAAACAGACCATACATGAAAGGCCTTTGTCTATGTGCTCTCTGAATCTCAACTTTCTTCCCTCATTCAGCTACTGGGGCCACCACCATCTCCAAAGATAAGTAGTAACCACTCAGGTGCCTGCCAGTATGAAAAACCTTTGATACATTGCTGAGGTAAGCCGCTCTTTTTCACAGCCCGTATCTCCAACCTGGGGATAATGGTGCTGTTTTACCTTACACAGTGGTTAATGTCAGTGATGCACTTTGCTATGTAATGATTACCTAGTGTATGCACTTTGCTATGCACTTAGTAATGCGCTTCACTGTGTAATTATTACTTAGTGTTTTTGGCACTAACAGTGATCCTTTCCTTAAGGAAATGTACTGTTGTAAATACACTCAGCACTTCTTTGAAAGAGGGCTGCTCTGCCTCACCTCTCAT
Source organism: Euleptes europaea (assembly GCF_029931775.1). Classification (NCBI taxonomy): domain Eukaryota; kingdom Metazoa; phylum Chordata; class Lepidosauria; order Squamata; family Sphaerodactylidae; genus Euleptes; species Euleptes europaea. The sequence goes on from NC_079319.1 coordinate 96,804,789, forward strand.
GGAACTTGGATAGTGATATCAAAAGAAGCTTGAGAAACACAAAGAAACACAGTTTCCACACATATAGTTTCCAACAGTGATTTTGATCACATTTGAGACATTTTTCATCTTCATAAAGTTGCTGTTTTTATTATGAAAACCAGTCCACCGTAAAGGCCAACCCAGTCTTCCAGGATGCAAACTTTCATGAGTCAAAGCTGACTTTGTCAGATACCAGTCTTTCATGGACTCGTGAAAGCTTACATCCTAGAAAACTGTGTTGATCTTTAAGGTGCTACAGGAATTTTGTTCTACTACTACAGACTAACACCTCCTGAAACTATTTTTATAATGGTGAGCTTGCAGTTTTTGGGGTTGGGTTTTTTTTTGCAATAAGGCTATCATTTTTCTAGATTTTAAACTTGTATCGTGAAAACAAATTCACCCATTTTAATTCTTATCCACATACAGTATTAGTTTTCTGTTATCCTTTGCTCATCAGTTTTAATTCTGGTTGCGTCAGTGGTGCCAATGCTTTAACAGCATGGCATAGATACAAAATGTAATAATTATTGACCAGCAAATGGTTGTTTTGAATTCCTAAACAGAGGTAATGTGTGAAGCTGAAAATTCAGGCTGTCCTGCCTAAGGCTTGCCATATCTCGGTTTATCCATGTTCAGTCACTGCAACGTGCATTTTGAGGGTGTTGTGTACAAGATGTTGGAAGCTGATTGCGATGCTTCCTCTGAGTGCATTGTATAAATGAGGTATCACCGGCAAGAATAAAGCAAGCAGTGTCAGGGGAGAAAGAAGTCATCTCAGAGGCTTTGGAGAAATCATTTGGAGACTTGCGTGTCAGGAGCCATTGTGCTTATCATTTGAAATCAGACTCCCTGCTTTATCTCTGCTCTCCATCAGCCGCTAGACCTTGGCAATGAGCAAACATCTTCTGAAGGATTGTCGGTTTTCAGCCAGTGTAGGCAATCATCCCTGTCAGAAATGGTAATGTGTGTCGACCAGCACACATTCATTTTAGATTATTTCTTCTGACAAGGCTGTTGATTTGGATGTTTGCTGCAATTGTTGGTTTAGGCAGGAAAAGGAGGAGGCTACAGGCAAGAACAAAACTCAAAGGGGGGCTTTTTTTAGTGGGGTGGGAGATGTACCAATACTTTGATGAAAGGTCTTCATAAATTTGTCTAGAGCTCCACTTTTCTGTTCGGAAAACTGAAGTGAAACAGAGATGCATTTCAAGGTATAGCAACAGGGAAGAAGTAACCATGGCAATTTAAACTATTCTGACTGAGAAAAAAAGAATGGTGATGTGGTGTGCCCTCCCACCAACCTTTACACAGCGCATGCATCTTGTTTGATATGTGAGACAAGGAAAAGTACAATAACATTTATAACAGGTTTCATAATATTTGTAGCAACTGTTGTTGAAATATATGTTTGTGTTGTTGGTGTGTTTTTAGCTGGCAGCCTTCTTTTGAGATGCTGTCTAATAAAAAGGCATGTCTGAAACGGAAGAAGACATGGCCCTGATCCAAAACTAGTTGCACTTCATTTTGTGTGACCAATGGCCTCAGATGGGGAGGTGCCCACATCAGCAGTTCATGGGGGAGGGGGGGGGTTGAGCGCTACAATGAAGAGATGCATGCTGGTCTCCCTTGTTGAGTCAGAGTGACTGCAGTAATAGCTGCACGCTGTAAGACCAGTGGTCAGTATCAAAAGAGCTAAAGGCCAAGGACTTGGCCAGGCCTAATGTGATTCCTGACATTTTTTTCTTGGAAAAGCGGAGTCTTGTGGCACTTTTCAAAATCATCTTGCTATGCAATGTGGGGAGAAGCTTCTCTTTTGAAAACAGAAAGTTTGAGAAACTATCCTTGGGCTTGTAGGATTAGTTGTCTGTTTCTCTGGAGGCTGGCTAATATTTTGATTTGAATGTTTGAATAAAAATAGAACTGTGCTACTTTCCGGCCTGCCTCTTCATTAGGCATCCAAACTACTTTTCAGGGTGTGATGCTCAATTGTGAGGCTAGAGGTTCGATCCTGATGCTCAGCAGAACTTTACCTAGCTTTGCAGCTGATCATGAACCTCAAGGCAAAGAGATGGGAAGCAGTTGTTCTATTTTAGCATCCCAAATCTCAGTGGTCAGCTGGAAAGAGAGTCAGTGTGCTGTAGCGCTGAGAGTGTCCGTGTGAGCGTGTTAAGTGCCGTCAAGTCACTTTTGCGACATGAAATATTGAGTCCTGGCCTAGATAGCCCAGGCTAGCCTGATCTCGATCTGAGAAGCTAAGCAGGATTGGCCCTGGCAAGTATTTGGATGGGAGACCTCCAATGAATACCAGGGTAATGATGTGGAAGTAGGCAATGGCATTCTGACTTTTAAAAAGCCTTTTATTCCTGAACGTCTTCTGAGGTCCAGATGATTTTTATTAAATTTTAAGATTCAGCTCACGAGAGTGTTTTATGACCCAGTCATCACGCCACTCTTCAAAGGAGGTCTCTACGAAGGAGGTCTCTGTCCCACCTAGGAGTCCAAAGATATTGAAGACCCCCCCCTTCGTGATATTCCACCTGAGGCTGACAGATCAGAGTCCTTGATTGATTCATTTATGCCCGCACAAATTCCTCTTAGAGAGCCTCTTATTCCAAAGCTGGACCTTCTGTCAACTAACATCTATGAGGCACTGAAAGAAGTCTCCACTGCTGGACTGCAACTCTCTTGAAGATTCTTTCTGCTTTCATTCGAAAAATTAACTCCCTTGGAACAACAGGGAGTTATTGGAAAACTGGAAAGTACTGTCCAGCGTCTCCAGTCGCACAAAACAGTTATATCCGCACCTTCCCCCGCTCCTCTTAAAGGGGCCAGCCTGCCAGCGGAACCAACCCTTCCGACCCTTGACTCTCGGGCTCCCTCAAGTAATGGAAAACCCGCTTCCCCCACTTCGATTCTAAATGTTACAACACCCCTGGTGCATGTACAAGCCCCTTCTTTGTCTGTCTGTCCTTCAAAATCAAATAAGAGGCCGGATCTCATTGAAGAATCCAACTGACTAGTTACAAAGGCCCCAGTCAGTTATGTTAAATTGCTGTCTTGGAATATCTCTGGATGGAACAGTAAAGTACAAGACTCTGATTTTATTAACTATATTAGACAATATGATTGTATTTGCTTACAGGAAACTTGGACGACTGGAAATGTTAATGTAAATGGGTTCTTCTCCCTAACTTTGCCTGCATATAAAGAAAATGCAAAGGGCCGATGTAAGTCTGGCCTAGCTATTTTAATCAAGCAAAATCTTTTTCTAGGTTTGTCTTACTCAGTACTTGTAATTGCGCTGCCCAAGCTGTTTTACTCTATTATCCCTCTCCCTTTCTTATTTTAATCAACATTTACCTCCCTTCTACTGAAAATGAAAAATACTTAGAATCAAACTGGTTTAATCTTACAAATTTTGTTGCCAAAATTCTCCAAAAATTTCCGTCGATTCCAATTGTGCTTCTGGGGGATTTTAATGCTAGGATTGGCCACGATAATCGGAATTGGGCCCTTTTTGTTGATTTAGATGACATTGAGCCCGCACCTCTGCAGCTCAGTCTTCTTCGCCAATCTCAAGACTCTTGTTTTAATAAAGCCGGTCACAAATTAATTGAATTCTGTATCGAACTTAATATGATAACGCTAAATGGACTCCGTCAATTTCCAGCTTCCCAGTATTTCACATTTAACTCGTGGCAAGGGAGAAGCGTCATCTACTATGGAATTTGTTCCCCCAAATTTTTAGCCTTAGTCAAATCTGTTAAAATTGATTTTCGTTCTGAAAGCGATCACCTTCCAGTTTTAATCTCCTGGATGCGCCTGTCTGATAATGCTCTCTTGCAAGAACCCGTCTCTGTATCACATGCAACTTTAGGCCTGAAAAGAATTAAGTGGTCTGACTCTCGGGTGAGTACTTTCTCTACCCTTTTTCAATCTAAGGAAATGCTTGCCCTTAAATCAACGATTCTGAACTCTGACTCGCATACTGAGACTATATCAGCCCTCTCCCAGATCGAAGTGCATTGCTTTTCATTGGCCGAACCTTGCCAGACCAATTCTACCAAGCCGGTTTCATGGTTCGACAAGGAATGTTTAGCCCATAAAAGGCAGCTAAGATCTCTGTTTAGGAAAGTTAGTATGAATGCTGCCTATGATAGATTTGACGACTACCTTACACACAGAAAGTTGTATGCAAACTTGGTCACAGAAAAAAAGAAAATCCACTTCCGACAAAGATGGTCACATCTTCTTGTGTCCCTTAAATCCCGTGATAGCAAGACTTTTTAGAAAGCAATGGTAACCTCAGCTAATAACAACCCTTCACCTCAAATTAGTATCCCACCCCAAATCTGGGTTGAACATTTTACTTAGCTATTTCATTCTCACGCCAATCTTAGGCTCAACCCTGATGAAATTATCCCTTCAGATTACTCTAGATGGCCAGCTGTTGAGGTTGAAGAAATCATTGATCTGATAAGTAGCATGAAATTCCTGCAAAGCCCCAGGTCCGGACGGTCTCCCTGCTGAGCTGTTTAAGGAATTCTCAGATTGGTGGGCCTACTTCTCGCCAAATTATTTACCTCCATTAATTTATATGGTATTCTCCCTAACTCCTGGTTAAATTCAATCATAATTCCTATTTATAAGAAAGGTGACCCAACCCTACCTGAAAATTTCCATCCCATTAGCCTTTTATCAATCTTAGGCAAACTGTATGCGAAGCACTTGGAGCAGCGTCTCCTTAGATGGGTAAAGGACAATGCCATCATCTGCCCTGAGCAAATTGGCTTCTCCAAAAATAAATCAACTTTGGATCACTGTCTGATCCTGGCCACTCTTGCAGAAAAGTATATGAAACTGGGCAGTAAGAAACTCTACGTCACCTTTATTGACTTAACGACTGCATTTGACTCGATCAACAGAGACATTCTCTGGTCTAAGCTGTCGAGTTTAGGAATTGATCTGCGTCTTTTATTCCTTTTAAAGAAACTACATTCATCCACAACGAGCCAAGTTAAATTTTCCTCAAAATTCCATTAAATAAAGGTGTGAAGCAAGGTTGCATTCTTGCTCCCCTTCTTTTTAATTTGTTTCTGTCAGACTTGGCTTGTTTTTTAGACCCTATCAATGGACATCCGCCAAAATTAAATGGCAAAACAATCCCTATCTTATTATATGCCAATGATACTGCCATTTTATCCTATACCAAAATTGGACTCAAACGCTATTTAGTGGCTTTTGAGAAATAGTACCAGCTAAATAGTGCCAGCTAAGTCCAATGTTTTAGTCTTTTCTAAGAAGTGGTCGCCCTCCAGCTGGTGCATTGGGAAGGCCAAAATCCAACAGGTTAAGAGTTTCAAATATCTGGGCATTTCTTTTAATTATAACTGTAAATGGGCAGTACACAGAAGTAGAATCACTAAATTAGGGAAAATATCTGCGAGTCAATTGAAGTCCTTTTTCTTTTATAAGGACAACCAATACGTCCGTGCCGCAATTAAGGCGTTTAACTCTAAAATTTTACCCCAGGTCTTGAATGGTATCCCTATCTGGGTAAATGCTTTTAATCGCGATTTAGAATCTCTTCAAGCCAATTTTTAGACAGTTTCTGGGTTTCCCTCGTTGTGTGTCCTATTATGCAATCATCTCTGAACTAGGCCAAACCTTGTTCGAAACCAAGGCCTGGTTATTAACTGTTCATTACTGGCTTAAATTATATTTTAGAGCGGAGCACGGTTCTCTTTTATCTCTATTATTAAAAGAACTTCATAATACATCCTGGGACAACTTGATATTGACTAAAATAAGATCAATCAGAGTCTCTCTTGACGACTTGGTTCCATTTACAGAGGCGCACATTTTTAAAATAATCAAACATCGTCTTTTAGATATGGAGTTTCAATGGTTGCATCCTACTCAACCTTCTGTCTGCTCCTCAGCAATGTTGTGCCTTTTGAATAAAACAGACAGTATTCCCCATTATTTTTTATAATTTGGATATACCTACTCTCCGTAGAGCTTTCTCTCTTGCCAGGTTCAATGCCTTCCCATCTAGGATACTGTATGGAAGGTTCCATCAAATCCCAGTCCAAGAACGGACTTGCCCCTGTAATTCAAATTCCTTGGATACAATCAAACATATTCTATGTGATTGTCCTCTATACAAAAGACCTCATAGAAAATGGTTAAAAAACTGGTTACATCCCAAGTTTTACCTGTCTAATAAAGTTAAATGTCAATTTCTAATGAATGATTCAGCTCCAGAGGTTATTGTGGATGTCACCAATTTTTTAGTAGAAGTGATAAATGTCCAAAAACTTACAACCTCTGATATCTGATGTTACTGGCTATGATTTTATCTTATCGGTTTTAAGATTTATGACCATTGTTCGTATCAATTGTAACAATTTATATGCCATTAAAGGTTTATGAACGAATGAATGAAAGTAGGCAATGGCAAATCGCCTCTGAGCGTCTCTTGCGTTCAAAACCCCACCAGGAGTTGCCATAAGTCATATGTGACTTGGCGGCAAAAAAAATTAATTAATGACCTCCAAAATGCCTTATCATTAACAGCCTTGCTCAGGTCATGCAAACTGAGGGCCATGGCTTCCTTGATTGACTCAGTTCATCTCAGTTTGGGCCTTCCTGTTTTCCTTCTTTCAACTTTTCCTAGCATTATTGCCTTTTCTAGTGACTCTTCTCATAACGTGACCAAGGTATGATAGCCTCAGTTTAGTCATTTTAGTTTCTAGGAAGAGTTCAGATTCGATTTGATCTAGAACCTACATTTTTTTTCCTCTTTGGTGGTCCACAGTATCCGTAAAACTCTCCTCCAACACAAAACAAATCAAC